>NC_057850.1:50483511-51732082 GCF_015237465.2 Chelonia mydas
ATTTCAAACTGACACTGAATGTCTTGTCATTGTGTGTTCATAAGACTTCAGAAGGACTACTCACATATGTCCACCAATCCCAGAGTCATAGGCTTACATCTTCAGTGGTGTTTAGGCACCTAACTTCCACTGAAATCAAATACCTAAGAGTAAATAAAATTTTAGCCATAGTCACTGCCATAAATATAAAGGGAAGGGTAACCACCTTTCTGTATATAGTGCTATAAAATCCCTCCTGGCCAGAGGCAAAGTCCTTTTACCTGTAAAAGGTTAAAAAGCTCAGGTAACCTGGCTGGCACCTGACCCAAAATGACCAATGAGGGGACAAGATACTTTCAAATCTGGAGCGGGGGGAAAGGCTTTTGTCCGTCTGTGTGATACCTTTGCCGGGAACAGATCAAGGATGCAAGCCCTCCAACTCCTATAAAGTTAGTAAGTAATCTAGCTAGAAAATGCGTTAGGTTTTCTTTGTTTTGGCTTGTGAAATTTGCTGTGCTGGAGGAAATCTGTATTCCTGTTTTTGTGTCTTTTTGTAACTTAAAGTTTTGCCTAGAGAGATTCTCTATGTTTTGAATCTGACTGCCTGTAAGATTATCTTCCATTTTGATCTTACAGAGTTGTTCTCTTATCTTTCTTTTGTTCTCCTAATAAAGTTCTGGTTTTTAAGAATCTGGCTGGGTTTTTTGGGTCTTAAAAATCCAAGGCTGGTCTGTGCTCATCTTGTTTATTCTCAAGCCTCCCCAGGAAAGACGGTGTAAAGGCTTGGGGGGGGGGGATATTTTGGGGAAATAGGAACTCCAAGTGGTCCTTTCCCTGATTGTTTGTTAAATCACTTGGTGGTAGCAGCGTTTACCTAATCCAAGGGCAAAGACTTTGTGCCTTGGGGAAGTTTTAACCTAAACTGGTAGAATTAATCTTAGGGGGTCTTTCATGTGGGTCCCCACATCTGTACCCTAGAGTTCAGAGTGGGGAAGGAACCCTGACAGTCACTCTGGCCATACAGTTAATGCATGAAATGGAAACCTGACTCTGCAAATCCCCTTTCAGCTTCCTGACTGATTCTATTTCTCCTTCCTACTTCTATGGGACAGTTTATTTTTTCTCTGACAGATTTAAGACCTTTGCCTTTACGACCTATTATTAGGATTAGGGGTCCAGGCACAGTATTGCTCTTCTTCCTTCAATTTGTTTTTAAACTTCTGGAGAGATGGGGGTGGTGGTGGAAAGAGCCATTTTCCTACAGTGATGATGACAATGTAAGTACCTGGAAAGAAAGATACAATAACCAAGTCAGTAGCAATCACCTTGCTTAGAAATGTATACACTGCAATTTAAAGTCAAGGGGCCAAGCACTCTAGCTCAGTACTTTGCATGCTCAAGCCTGATATGTTTTACTAACATATTAAGTACTGACAATTTGCTCAGCAGTGACCAAGACACAAATGTAAAGACAGTCCCTGCCTCGCAGAGTTTATCAGCATCACCATATTTGTGGTGGGAAGGAGTTTTTCCCCAGGTCATTTTTCACCTTCCTCTCCAGCATGGGGCACAGGTCACTGGCACGTTTAAATTAGAGCAGGGGTCGGCAACCTATGGCATGCGGCCCATCCGCTGGCAGGCCATGAGACATTTTGTTTACGTTGACCATCCGCAGGCACGGCCCCCCGCAGCTCCCAGTGGCTGCTGTTCACCATTCCCGGCCAATGGGGATGGGTAGCATCAGAATCAAGCCCTTAGATATTACTTAAGAGCTTGTAAAACCTTGAACAAAATGAGATGAATTGAGACAATATGCTCAAAATCTAAATCTTTTAGAAGGGCATCATGTGCCATCCAGTGAATTGTCTTTAGTCTGGTAGGAGTTGTCAAAATTATTGTCAGATGTTCAGATTGACAGCCTCAGGGGATCCACAGGTTTTCACAGATTTCATTCTGATCTGTTAAACATGCTCCTTATAGAACCAGCTAGGAGCTATTAGAGCTCTTAGTGCTGCTGTGTGTCTTCTTTGTAGTTGCCGCGCGGTTTGTCTCTAAGTCTGTAATAAACTCAGCTAGCCTGTTGAAACATGCACTGTCATATTCTGATCTCAGCCTTACGGATGTTCTCACAGATGCTCTTTTCTCTCTCCACATTCAGCACAATCTGCCCAGCCCAAATATTCCACAGTGCACTCAGCATGCTTCCTGCCTTGTGGCCATGAGAAAAGTAAAAGAGAATTCTCCATTAAAAAGAACATATTTCGATCAGCACAACACTCATTTGAAAAATAAACTTAGCTATTTCCTGTTGGTGGCGCCATTAGTATTACCAAACCCCTGGGATGAGGAGGTTTCATGCTGCTCTCCCCAAAGTAAACAATCCGAGAAATAAGACGCAACATACAGAGAACTACATGGACTTTTTCAAACATGCAAGGAAAAAAAATGTAGAACAATTTTGAAGCCACCCTGTAGAATTCTATAGCTGCAGTATAATCCTTTCTTAAACTGGATAGGTGAATTTTAAAATTCTAAAGGTCAGGTCTCTTCTAAGTCCTGTGGTGAGTGAGGCTCAAAAAACCCTGAGGCGCGAGCCTAGATTTTTTGAGTAATTTGTATATAGAACCCCACTGAGTTCTTTATATTAAATTCAAGATGTGTAACTACGACTTGGGATGAATTAAAAATGGATTTGGAACTGTGGTCATATTGCCTACATCCATGTTGATTCACATCCTCTTATATAGTGTACATGTACCTGTGGCATAGAAATAGTGTACTTCAGTTTGCATGATGGGGAATACCAAGTTCAAATAATTGTTATGGGGCTAATTGATTTCTTCAACATGCACATGGCCTGCATGCAGTCAACAACATAAAAATAAAAATAGGAGTTTAGAAGGACCAAGGTCTACCAGCCTCCAGCACCTGCAATTACAGGGAAATGATTACATGATATATGTCCAACTGATCCCTTTGGATGATCTCTGCTCAAAGTTCCAGGACAAGGTGATAATCTCCAGAGGCTCTTGCCAATATCTCCTGGAAGAAAATTCCTCCTCAACCCCGCATCTGATGATCAGTTTAATCCTATGTGTGAGTCTCATCTACAGCCCACTGAAGTCAAAAGAAAGACTCCCGCTGACTTCAGGGATCTTTGGATGAGGCCTTGTATGGGAGAGATTTTCCACAAATAGATTAAATCATCTAATATTATTTGTAATCTAAAATACAGCTTGCATCCAAGTATACGTTAAAATAAGCATTAAGGGCATGAATTAATTATGTTGCTTTTTAGTTAAAAAACAATCCACACACAAATATTTGTTCTCTCCCTTTAAATATTTATAAATCAGTTGATGCCCCCATAGCCTGCTCTCCAGTCATTAGGGGCCCCATATGCTGAATTAGTTTCATGCCTCTAAACCTGAGGAGCACCAGCGACAGCAGCAGCAGAAGGGGCAGCGTGCTGTGCTTCATTCCTCTCATTTTGATGCTTTTACAGCAAGCACACATAAGAGCGTCTTCTCCAAGACAGCATGAAATCACATAGCATCTGAATTGTCCTTCTAGCTCTTAAACCGTGTAGGAAATAAAGAGATGCCCAGCCAGTCTACTTACTGCTCCCTGGTCTCCTGGAGAGAGTAGAAGAGGAAGGAAACCCTATTGCTCTTTTGCAGCTGTAGAAGGCAGAATTAAGCAGAATGGAACCACTGAAAAGGTGGATTCCAGTTATACTGGAAGACCTCTTACCATGAAGTGATTTTGAGTAGAAACTGACTTTGTTATAAAGATAGCCTCCAGTTATACGAAACTCCACTTATGGTTAAGTGATCCAAATACAAGCTCATACATCTAGGAACAATGAATGTAGGTCATACAAGATGGGAGACTATCTCAGACTGTCAAGTATCAGGGGGTAGCCGTGTTAGTCTGTATCCACAAAAACAACAAGGAGTCTGGTGGCACTTTGAAGAGTAACAGATTTATTTGAGCATAAGCTTTCATGGGTAAAGACCCCACACGAATAAGGGATAATGGTAAATAACCAATTGACCATGAGGTCCTAAGGTGATGCTGTAGTTCAGAGGGCGAACATGATCATTGGCTGTATAAGTAGGTGGAATATCAAGTAGGAGTAGGTATATTACCTCTGGATATGACATCAGAGAGACCACCACTGGAATGCTGTGTCCATTTCTGGTGTCCACACTTCAAAAAGGATGTTAAAAAATTGTAAAAGGCTCAGAAAAGAACGACAATAATGAATCCAGGTCTGGTAAACATGCAAGAAATGCAATCTATTTAGTTAAGCCAAGGGAAATGAAAGAGGTGACTTAATCATTGTACCCAATTAGTTCATTTTATCATTGAAATGTGTTATTGTCATCGTGAACTCATATGTTACATCATATATAATCAATGTGTGATGAACAGATATAAGCAAGATAGGATTATAGAAGTATAAGATTGACAGGTATTTAGGAGTGATGACTGTGTATTAGGTATAAGTAAAACTAAGCTGTAATGCAAGGCCTCCATGTGTTTGTAGTTACTGCCTTCATTCTTTGTGTGTTCCTAGAGCCTCCAAATCTCCACCCTATTTATCTTTAAACTGAAGCAACAGGAAGTGGACTCACTATAATTGACCACAAAACGGTCAGTTCATTCAATTTAAAATAAAGGCTACATCATGGTCTACAAGTACCTACATGGGGAAAGAGATTTCTGATAGTAGATTGCTCTTTAATCCAACAGAAAAATATATAATGTGGTCCTGTGGTTGGAAGTTGAAGCTAGACAAATTCAGAAATAAGATGCACATTTTTAACAGCGAGGGTAATTATCTATTTGAACAACGTACCTAGGCATGTGGTGGATTTGCCATCATTTGAAGTCTTTAAATCAACATTGGGTGTTGTTTAAAAAAGATATGCTTTAGCTACATTAGAAATTATGGTTTTCATGCAGAAATTACTGGTAAGGTTTTTACGGTTTGTTTTATGGAGGAGGTCAGACTAGATGATCCTAATGGTCCCTTCTGACCTTAAAAAGCTATGAATCTTGTGTGGAAACCGACCGTTACATGTGGGTTGCACTGAATACGGTAAATTGTCGTTAGCTTTACTGTGTTATGTATAGTTACAGCTGCATGTTAATTAGAGTTTCCCTGATTAAATTGCATCACCTTCAGATTCTCATAGAACCATGGTTTTCAACCTCTGGTTTGCGGACCCTGGGGAGGCCATAGATTATATCTAAGATTTCCAAAGGGGTCCATACCTCCATTCAAAATATTATAGGGGTCTGCAAATGAAAAAAATTTTATAGTGGTCCACAAATGAAAAAAAGTTTGAAAACCACTGTAATATGTAAGGGGACTGTTGCCCCCCTACTAACATTCAGTGGGGGTGTTTTAGTTGCTAGCTCCCAGTAATAAAAGGGGAAGGGTCTATGGGAAACCAGGTCCCTGAGACTGATAGTCCCCAGGAACAATGGGGAGAGGCCAATGCTCCAGGCCAGCCTGAATGACAGGGCGGGGAGGCTAATCAGAGAGTCAGGAGGCCAGGGAGGTCCCGTCCTCCGTATGAGCTGGATTTGCCTGCGTCCGACAGAGTGGGGGCCGAGCTAAGGAGAAAGCAGGGGCCCAAGCTGAGCTGGGGAGCAGAGCTGTGCCAGATCCAGAGGGACCAGAAAAGCAGCCCAGAGAGAGCAGACCCTGTCCTGAGAGCAGAGCTGCAGCAACCAGAGCCAGAGGGGCCAGAAAAGCAGCCCACAAAGCAGATCAGTGCTGGGAGCAGAGTCACAGAAGCAGCCTGCAGAGCAGACCTGTCCTGGGAGCAGAGCTGCAGCAACCAGAGCCAGAGGGGCCAAAGAAGCAGCCCAGGAAGCTGGAGGCGGAGCAGCAGCAGTGCAGAGACAGAGTGGTGCAGTTGGGGCTGGAGCAGTCTGGAGCTGGGTGTAGTGAGCAGCTGGGGAGACCGAGGGGGACCCTGGGCAGCAGGCCCAGCACAGGGAGATGCCTCAGCCAAGGGGCTCTGCGGGCCAGGCTTGGATCATAACCCCGACAGGGCGGGGGCGACACTGGGAAGAAGGGTCCAACCTGAGAGCGTGTGGCCACCAGCAGAGCAAGTGTCCAACCCACAGCATCCCTGCAGCAAAGCCAGGGCCTGAGAAGAAGGCCTGGGACTTACAAGGAACAGACTGTGAACTGCCCTGACATTCCAGAGACACTGTTTGTGATGTTCCCTGCCACAGAGCGGGTTGATGTGTTTCCTTTAACCTTTCCCGTTTTTCCTTATTCTTTTTAAAATTAATTGTTGATTAAATAACTTGCATTTGCTTTAACTTGTATGTAATGGTAAGTGGGTCAGAGAAGTTCCCTGTGCAGACAGAGTACCCCAGAGTGGGGACATCCTAGCCCCTGTCCTAGTGACCACAGCAGGGTTGGGGGTCGAGACCCCCAGGAATCCTGGGCCCAGCCTTGTTGGGGTTATGAGGACTCTGCCAGACAGGAGAGTGGAAGGGGAGTCCTCAAGGGCAGGGAGGCCACTGGGTAAAGGAAGTGGGAGTGAGGACTCAGATCCTTTTGCTAGCCCACTTCACTGGGGTAGTGTAGAAGCCAGGAAAGTTCCCCACAATAGTGGGACTATTCCCCCGCTTACAAATAGAACAAATATGCAACTAAAGTTACAAAAATGAACTCACCCCAGCTCTCAGCCCACTGTGCTTTTCACTTGTCATATGTGATTTAATTCTTATATAGCTTACCCACAACGACCTATACCCTTTCCCTGTAACCTTGCTTTATGCCTCTGTTTGTGGTTTTATTTATTTTTTGTATGTTAGTTTGAACTGTAAAATGACCGTTCTTTGTCAAAGGTTAATCTTGTTTTTGCTGAAACCAAGGACAACCCTGCCTGTGGTGGAGTTCTTTTAAGCGTTGACATCAGAATGTACAGGAATGTTGTGATAAGGGCAGGGCTGGCTCTAGGTTTTTTGCCGCCCCAAGCGGAGTGCCGCCAAAACAAACAAACAAAAAAAAGGCCCGGATTGCTGCCCCTTGAAAAGAGCTGCCCCAAGCACTTGCTTGGTTTGCTGGTGCCTAGAGCCGGCCCTGGATAAGGGAGATTCACACTGAAAAATGCAGCACTACAAAAGGCATATTCCAGGTACTGTATGCAAGGGCAGCATTTGAGGTATGATTCCAGTGTTGCCAACTCTCACAATTTTATCATGCACCTCGTGATGTTTGGGATTTTTCTTGAAGCAGCAGCTCCTGGATTGTTGGGATTACAATCTTCTATTTGAGAAGAAAAGAAATGATTTTATATAATGATTTTAAGTCTCTCTCATGATTTTGTGGGGCCTGACACATGACTTTTGAATACTTGGGATTGGAAATACTATGATTCATCCCACACACCTAATGCATCCCCAGTATGCCATGTTAGGCAAAGTGGACATCTGATGGAAGCAAGTGAATATCTGATGGAAGTTCTTTCTATTTCTGAAAGTCTTGCCATGGTCTTTTCCTATCCTTTGAACTTCTAAGAATACCTCTTCCCTCAATGAACGAAGTAGAGAAGCATGAACTTTGGAAATAGGACGCCAAATTTTGGTTTCTCATTCAGAAACAGATAGTCAAGCTTAACCAGTACAGGCAATATTTTTTAAGGAGCCCCCAAAAATATTTCTTATGTGTCCAGTCCATGCAGGGAGTGGAGGTCAGGCTTCTTGAACAGCAGGGGGAGCCATTTCTACAAGTGCCAAGAGAAAGCTGTGGGCTGGTTCTGAACAGCAAGGCCCAGGGCCTAGCATAGCTGCGAGGAAGGAGATTAGCCCACAGGCTGCAAGAGCCATCAGCCCTGAGGCAGAGAAATCAGGGAGGTAGTCCAGTTAAAGGTGAGTGATGCAATTTTCTAGTATCTGTGTTCAACTACATCATTCATATTCATGAATGGATTGAATTGTTAATCTCAAGGTTTGCAAGACTGTTGTTAGACTGAGTTGGGCAGAGGGTGACTGTTATTTAGTGAAACTTTTAAGGCTACCAAGAAGTTGGAATAACCTAGGGTAATGTTCAGCAGACCAGAGGTACAGATACATTTGCCATTTCAAACTGCAGAGGCTCAGACTTTAGCGCTGGATGACCAGGTTCAGTCACCAGAGATAACTAAGATGATGGTCATCACACTTAAACAATAGCCATTTTTATACAGTGGGAACTCTCAACATTTTCTTCGAACAGGCAGCTCAGTATTGCCGCCCCCAAGCATGCAAAAATCATGAGTCAGACCCCTAAGACAGACTTAAAAATGAAGAGAGTTTCAAAAGTAATAGATTTGGGATTCTTTTATTTCCCTGCTGGGTTTTGAGCCTTGAGGGTGCCCATTTTCCAGCTTTTCTGTCTAACCATTAGGGCTAGAAACTTTGTTTTAATATGAAAGCTGAGAGTCTCATGGAATCATAGAAATGTAGGGCTGGAAGGTTCACATGAGCTGGGGCTTTCAAAAGAACACCAGCTGTTGTGAGATTTGCAATAAAATAATGAGTCATCAACACTACAAATACTAGCCGTGATAGAGATATTCCTTAAACATATAATGGGGAACTGGAATTGATAGAATAAATAGAAACTGTCAAAATGGAAGACACTTTTAAAAGATACCGATGATAAAGACCAAATCTGTTATATTTGTAGTGGTGTCATGAACCGGTTTTGCATTGTGGAATAATTTGCTGTACGAAAAATAAACAGAATTAAATTTCAGTTTATATAGCATAAGAAAATTGCACATACTGTTATATCTGTAAACTGGCCAAGGAAGTTACAATGCTAGCAGATTTGCCTTACTTTTGCTGTTAGCATGGTGGATTATCATCTGTTATTATGAATAATACTTGGTAAGATATTCCTGTCTTTTCTTTTTCCCCATCAATTATTTACTGAAGAGGCTGGCAGAACATGTTAACTAGATGCAGTTGCCCAAACGTAGAGAGACACCCAGCAATAGTTTAATTTTGCCAACAACTCCTAGAGGTGCTGTGGCACACACCTTGGGTTAAAATGTTAGCAAGCCTATAAAATGCATCCACTAAATTTGCAATTGTATCAATTCTTTGTGTCATAGGCACCAACTTTCCAAAGTCCCCAGGGGGTGCTCTACCTCCAGCTCTATCCCAGGCCCTGCCCCACTCCACCCGTTCCCCCAAGGCCCCAACCCCGCCCCACCTCTTCCTGTCCCCACTCTACCTCTTCCCACCCAGTTCTGGCCCCTCCTGCTCCTCCCTCTTCCCTTCGCCTCCTGCATGCCACAAAACAGCTGTTCGCAGTGGGCGAGAGGCTCAGGGAGGGAGGGGAAGGTGCTGATCCATGGAGGCTGCTGATGGGTGCTCAGCACCTACACTCCTGGAGTCAGTGTGCGTGAGAGAGACAGAGAGCGCACACGCAATTCTGTTCTTTGTGCAAAAATGTCATGGCGGCAGTTACTGGTTTTGCCTGCACAAATGTGAATTTTCCCATGCACCGCGATGAACACACAAATGTTGCAGTTACATTTGTACAGGCATACTGGAAATACATTCGGCTAAAGTCTTGGTGGTACAATTTGGGTTGCTAAAGTAATTTAGAGACGCTAGTTAGCATGCGACCAGTTAGCTTTTACGTAACCAATTACAGGTTCCTTTCAGTTCTTCTTGCCACTTCTGTTAGTTGTGCTGCCTGCTACAGACACAGTCTCATTGTACTACTCACAGCCATGAATCAGAAGTAATCTAAAGTAATGAATGATATTTTACTGTGACAATAATCCCAAATACATCACTGATTAGTTTCTTGGATCCCGATAGAAAAACAGGTAATTTTTTTCAAAGTAAACTTGAAATCTACCTAGATTTCAATTGGTTATACACTTCTTTCTTACTTCCTATTCTGAACTGTTGTGTTGTGCAGAGGTGGCTGCATTCCTATGGTGGGAAAGGTGATTCTTGTTTGCAAAGTGCTTTAGGATTGTTTGGAACAAAAAAGCACAAAATGCATGTAAGATTATAATATTAACAACAACATTGGTTAGATTCTTCACACTGGGAAGACTGGAAACCATATTTAAAAGGACACAATTTTCAGGGCAGTTTATAATTTCATTATAAAGTTAAATAAAATTATGGAAAAGGCTACTGTACGAGCACTTTGGAAACACAAACCAGAGTGGACATTTTTATTCATCTGCTGAGTGCTCCCAACTCTCATTAATATCAATGTGAATTAAGAAAACTCAGTATTTACCGACTGGGATTCCTCACCTTGCAAAATCAGGCCCATGAGTGTAGCTGTATTTATAAGTAAACATATATTTAATTGATAAACTTTATACATTGATGACACTTTGCCATGTTGTACTTTCACATGATGGCCCAAACAGTTATGGACCTGTCAGTGTTTGTGTAACCAGATTTTATATATGCCTCTATGTGTACACACAGTAAGCATCTGTTTGTATGTGTGCAAATTCTTCCTGAGAGCCATAGCAAGTATGAAATCACATATACATATGCGCTTCACTACACTTGCAAGCATACACCTATGCATGCATCAGGCAATGATATATTTGTGATTGTAGCAACATGCATGGAATTTCGAGGGCAAAGCACAGATTGTAGGAGGGAAGAATTTGGAGGAGGCACTAGTAAGTCAATCTGTGTGCATGTGGCTGGAACGCTAGCTGCAGTTACAGCACCTCGGTAAATAGTTCTCTTAATAAAGAATAAGTTTAGTTTAAGAAACATTGAGTCCTCTCATATGATTACCTAGCATGCAGTACATGAAACATGGGCACATTCATTTTCCACACACAATTTACTAGGTTTTTTTTCTATAACCTTACACATAGTGCTTTTATGACCAAGAAAAGATCAAGGAACCTGCACAAGAACAAATGTAGGCTGGCTGAGCTTCATAATTAGAAGAAAGTAAGTTCCTATGGAAAACTGAATAGTTCCTTTGTCACGATGGCGATAATTTGAAATTATTTTTGAGCCCCATTTTGAAAAACAACATGATGGACGCCACCCTAGATATCATCAGAACTCCATTGGTTTAGTTCTCGCAGTAGAAGTGTTTGAACCTAGGGTTAAACATTGCATAGTACCAGCCAACTATCAAAGACGAGACTAAGGGTGGGATTTTCAGAAGCACCCAAAGGCACCCACTTGTGGCTTTTTTTCCCCCTCAACTCCGGGAGAAAATTCCAGAGCTGAAGCCCCACCATGAATAATGCCATAACTCCAGGCTCCCAGATGTGAATCATTTAATAGGAGCATCCCATCTGATATCAGCTTCCATGATGGTGCACAAAGACAGCAGCTGTCTCAATGATACATAAGAAAGAGGTGGTTTTGTAACATGCCCAGCTATTTGTATATTGGAAGATACCTTAATTGTCAGGAGGTAAGAACTGTGGCTTTCTTTTCAGAGCTATAACACAACAAAAGATAGAGCAGAAATCTGTGTATGAGAGTTGCCTCATTGGAGCTCACAACATGCATCCTCTGTCCTTAGAGAGACAAGATGGGTGAGGCAGTATCTTTTATTGGACCAACAACATTTGCTGGTGAAAGAGACAAGCTTTCATGCTTACACAGAGCTCTTCTTCAGGTCTGGGAAAGGTACTCTTTCTACTATCCTGGGGCTTTCACAACTACATCAACACTGCAAACAATCTTTATCCTTGACATAGTCATTCTTGATCTAAAGTATAGACTAAGGCTACACATTTGTTATGATCATGACTTCTGTGCCAGAAAAAAAATGTTTTCATAATAAATTATCTTTTGCTGCCCCGGTCAGCCTGCAACTGAGCAAGATCTCTCCATGAATGTGTACAATGTCCTGTGCAGAATGGGAAAGTCACCTGGAATTTATTTTTTTCCCCAAGATAAAGGATATTTTGCACAAAATAATGTGATCCTGTGACTTTCTGTATTTCTTTTTATACATTTGTGACTCCCAATTTTTTCATAATTTCAGATGCCCTAATAATGATTAGCAATACGCACCCCCACCACCTTTTTGACCGATTTCAGGCTCTACTAAATGGATTTTGAAAACATTGTATTTACTATTAATCCCAGCCCTAACTGTTTCTCACTTTTAAATTCTCCATTGACCATGAATAAGATCTTAAACCTGCAAGCCCTTTCCCCCTAATGGTACTCACTTCCATAGTGGATTTTCCCAATGTCTCAGACTGTCATTTTTAATCTTTAATAACTATTAGATGACACATATTTTAAATATGCACATGGTGACTTGCTCACCCATATACCCTCTTGATCAGATTTATTTTAAAAGATCTTTGGTTTCAAAGCAGTCTTGAATAACTTCACCAGGTCTCACAAACTCCCTAAAACGAAATCTGTTATGTGTATCTTATTGGTGAGAGAGGGAAGCCCTAGATAAAATATTTGCAGATTTTAAAATGTGGACTATTTTTTATCCTCTAATCCTGGTCAGCAGAAGTAAATCTGAGCCTTAGTGACTTATATCTGTGAGATATCTTCATTTTCTCCAGTCCCAGTTGGTTCATACAATCATTATTTTAATCCTGCT
This sequence comes from Chelonia mydas, assembly GCF_015237465.2. Lineage (NCBI taxonomy): Eukaryota > Metazoa > Chordata > Testudines > Cheloniidae > Chelonia > Chelonia mydas. The sequence goes on from NC_057850.1 coordinate 50,496,101, forward strand.
CTACCCGGTACCATTTTCTTTACTAAGTAATTGTTTAGTAAAAGGATTTAGTGAAAAGAAGATTAGAAAAATTTAAAGGCACTGCAGACTGTGCCACAATAAATTATACATTTTAGCCTGCATAACTGGCTAATAATATCACCAGTGAGATATAGAGCATATGGGTTAAGCTTCAACGCACCCTAGATTCCCATGTCACCTCACACAGAGTCAGGGGGTGACAGGCCTGCAGTATGAAGTGTTAAACTGTTCAGTTTGTTATAACAGTTCTTATTACACTCCAGAGATCCTACAAAAGCCACACACACAGGCATGAGAAGTATGTCGGTGTACTGACTTTGCAGAGTAATTGCTGAACAGGACCACCCACCCTACAGGTCCCCAGTTACAAAATTAAACACAAACTCCTAGACCTTAGAGCTGACAGATCAAATTTATCCTTGCTGTAACTCCAGTGAACTCAAGGTGTTACACCAGGGTTGTCCTGATGCGTTCTGTGTGTTAGAGTGAAACTTCAAGGTAATTCCCAAGAAAATAGCACTGTAACAACAGCCTCAGGGATTATAAACAATCTTGCAGATTCAACATAGAGTATAGGGAATGATTGAGTTTCAAAGATAATAGAGAGCAAGGATGAATAAACAGCCTGATAGAAATTAAAAAAATAACTCTCTGGATGTCTTTAGCATTCTACCCCTAGTCTGGAATGACCCCTTGAAAACATGGTTGTCTTTGTCAAACTTTAGAATGCAGCCACTCTGGCCCAGTGGTGCACTGTTAGCACTGTGGCTGTCCCTGCTTTCCACACTGGTATTGGTTAGATGTGTGGTACATTGGAGGTTGAGAGGTAGAGTTTCAGGTACTCCGGTATTATCTATTGTATCAGTGGCCCTAGAGAGAGAAAACGGATTGAAAAGTCGTATGTCATGTGATGATGGTACAGAATCAGAGTCACCTTTTCCTATCAGTGAGCAATAATTTAGGCTAAAGAAAACAATACAAAGGGTACCGCAGGTAACTGTATCTGGCAAATTTGCTTTCCCTTCAGTCTGTTTGCATGAATCTCATTCACAAACCTGCTTCACTTGCCTTCTCAGCAGCCAGGCAAAAGGGTGAAGTTAAGAAGCATTGTGACTTAGAGTTCAGTGATTGGTTGGAGAACACCAACTGCTTGCCAATCCCATTGTACCCTGCCCTGACTAAAGGCTCTTTGACAGTTGTCAGTGCCAACTGCCAGCTGCAAATGGATGCAAGCCAGCACGCTCTCACCTACTGGTCAGTGGAGTAGTAGGTAGGTTCCCTGTGTCTTGCCCCTTGGATGCCTGCAGGGAAAGAGAAGCAGGCTCAGAACCCTAAATCAAAACACATTAGCAAAAGGTAGGTCCTGCTGTGTTATTTATTTTAAGCTTATTTTAAATACTTCAACCCTTAGCAGCAGCATCTCCAGGAACAGTGCAAAGCTGCTTCTCAGACTGGCGTCTACTGGAATAAAAGGCCTATGGCATGGCTGACTTGAATTCTTGGGGCCCAGGCTTCAGGGCTAAAAATTGCTGTGGACCCAATGTGAGGGTCCCAAAGCTCAGGCTCCAGCCCAAGCCCAAATGTCTAGACAGTTTTACAGTCCCACAGCCCAAGCCCCACGAGCCTGAGTCAACTGACCCAGGCCAGCTGCGGGTGTCTAATTGCTATCTAGACATACCCTCAGACTCCTCATTCATTGTCGCCCAGGGTGGGTCCATATCCTTCCCCTCTCATGCTCTGCCAGTGACCCACAGCACTGTGACCTCCTTCCTCTTCCCCATCTACAGCATATCCATAAATTACCTCATCTGTTTTTGGGACTTCAGGCCCAGATCGTCAAAGGAATTCAGGATCAACATCAATGGAAGTTAGGTATCTAAATACCTTTGAGGAGCTGGGCCTCAGCTACCATCTCTACCACTCTCCTTCCTCTCCTCAGAGCTTTCATCCTCTGTTCACTCTCTCATCTGCCACTGTCTTTCAGACATTTCTTCCTGAATGTCATCAGCATGAAGTCAGTATCTCAAAAACATAACTTCTCCTCTCTCCCACCTCTCATTTCTACCCCTGCCCCTCTCTTCTGCACCTCACCTCAAACTTTAAGACCCGATATACCACAGCTGAACTCAAATACATGGCATACCAACCTCGCCTCCACCACCCCTTCGCTAAGTCCCTCTTACATTTCCCCACTCTCCAAGGCCCTTTCCCCAAGGTCTCTCTTAATACCCTCAATCCCTGGGCCACCCAGGTCACTGATCCAGCCACTGTAAATTAGAACAGTCCAGAGTCTGCTCTAAATTACGTTCAGCTCTATGACCAGAGAAGGTGGAACACTTACTTCCTCTGAGAATCCAGCCCAATATAGCCAACCCCCCAAAAGTAATACACAATTAACTAAGACAAATGTGTGTTTCATTGTGAGATTTTATGCCCTTTGGGGCGAAGTGGGGAAGCAGAACCATTCTTGCTGCAGAATCTTTGCTCCCTTTTGTTTTCGCAGCTGTGTTTCATTAGTGCTCAGCCAGGCTGCTTTTCCCTATTGGATTTGAAAAGTTCATTATATGGTGATGATTGTCTTTGCATGGAAATGCTGGGATAAATGTGAATGGTTACTAATGTGGGTTTCTGAAGACACTGTTCCAACCTGGATAGCACATATTCAGAGCATATTAAAAACAAGATATTACTCCCTGTGCATTACACACCACATGCTTAGGGGCTAATCCAAAGCCCACTAAAGCTATTGGAAAGTCTCCTATTGACTTCACTGGGCTTTGGATCAGGCCATTAAAGCAGTTGGGTTTTTTCCCCCCCTTTCAGAGTGAGCGCTCCACTAAATCGGACAAAATGGTTGATCATCTCCTGGGAACCTGGAAATCAACCTCATGTGAAAACTTTGATGCATACATGAAAGAATTAGGTGAGAAATATTACAGGGTTTTAATGCTTTTTCTTTTAAGTGTCCTTTCTGCCTTTAATGGTCACTGTTTTTAGGTAGAAATAATCCGGGGATCTCTTGCTTTCCAGTCACTTGCAAACAAAGGGGTGACCACTATGAGATGGTAGAATAGGCTATGGGACATGGTGGAACTCCTTTTTCCTTAAGACATTCACTGCTATAGTAGACTTGAAATGACACTGCAAGTACTGATCCTCCATTGCCTGGGAATTGCCCAGATAATCTGCTACACCTGAAAAAACCTATGATATTTATAAAGTAACTTAATTAGTAAATCATTTGTAAATATTCTAGCCAGAGGTGTTTGTGTTAAAGATGATTACCGCTCCCTGATTCCTTTCTTGAGATAACGTAAAAAGATGTGGGTTTTTTGCATTGATTTTGTTTTAATGACTAAATTTTGCTTTTATCCTGGAAAATTGAGTTCAGGATACTGAGCAATGGAACCAAGTGCTATACTTGTAAAATGTGGACACATGATGGTACCATCAAAACCTCAAATCCTGTTAAAATACTAAGACTTCCTTCAACTAAGCCAAGAGTTGGAAGAATCCACCACAAATAAGAGGAAAAGTGATGGTTCACATTGTTCAGTTGCCAAATAGAGCCAATCAATTAGAATTAGCATCATTTTCGCAGTGGCCTAATATTGGGTTCTCCTTAATAGTACTACCAAACATTTCTCATACCTCAAATATGACAGTACCATGACAGTGACATCACTGAGTCCCTAGTACCAATTGACAATTGCTGGCTTGTTTCTATAGTCTGCCTCTAAGGCAGCTGACACCATTCTGAGACACAGCTGTTTGCTCTACATAAAACTTTATTAAAGGACTTGCAATTATAAGCCGAGCCCTCCCCCAAAATGTAGTGATTTAGGCACAATGTGACCCAGATTTGAACAAATCTATAAACTCCACCTCTGATTACCCTTTACGTTTTTTCTAGGGAGGTCTCAAAATCTCACCAGATCTCCCCTAATAAATTATTTCAGCTTGTTTTGGTGCTGCAATCTTTCTCAAATACAGGCTTTTTGAGGCATAAACTCTGAAGGGATCAGTTTGTCTCTGTCCTTTGTGGGAACAAAGAGCTTAACTAATAATTATTCCCCCAAAACACAAAGCCTCGTTTGTGTTCGGCTTTCCATTCATTGGTCAGTCACTGGCAGTGCTTTATCCAGCATAGGTAAGACTGCAAGCAATGAATAAATAAGCCCTTACCAAGATCAGGTCACACAAAGCAGACTGTGTAAGCCATACTTTTAATGTTGCCTCATAAAGTGCATTCTGAAATGCAAGGTACCCATGTCTATTTAAAACTTTTTCTGGGCACCTTGTAGTAAGCTTTATGAGGGAGTGTAGCAGATTACAGAACTCACTGGCACTGCACCTCCTGCTGGTCATCTGGGAATTAGCTCTTTTCCAGCCTCAGAGCACCCTCTGCTGGCCAGTGGCTCACCTGCCTCAGTCTCATGTCCCTCCCAGACCCCACTGCCCTTTTACCTCAGGGTTCTGCCCCATGCTCTGGGTCTCCCCTCCCTGGAGAACCCCCAACCCTCTAACCCCACCTTGCCTCAGTGGCCACTGCTAGTCATAGAATCATAGAATATCAGGGTTGGAAGGGTCTTCAGGAGGTCATCTAGTCCAACCCCCTGCTCAAAGCAGGACCAATCCCCAACTAAATCATCCCAGCCAGGGTTTTGTCAAGCCTGACCTTAAAAATATCTATGGAAGGAGATTCCATCACCTCCCTAGGTAATGCATTCCAGTGTTTCACCACCCTCCTAGTGAAAAAGTTTTTCCTAATATCCAACCTAAACCTCCCCCACTGCAACTTGAGACCATTACTCCTTGTTCTGTCATCAGCTACCACTGAGAACAGTCTAGATCCATCCTCTTTGGAACTCCCTTTCAGGTAGTTGAAAGCAACTATCAAATCCCCCCTCGTTCTTCTCTTCCGCAGACTAAACAATCCCAGTTCCCTCAGCCTCTCCTCATAAGTCATGTGTTCCAGTCCCCTAATCATTTTTGTTGCCCTCCGCTGGACTCTTTCCAATTTTTCCACATCCTTCTTGTAGTGTGGGGCCCAAAACTGGGCACAGTATTCCAGATGAGGCCTCACCAATGTTGAATAGAGGGGAACAATCACGTCCCTCGATCTGCTGGCAATGCCCCTACCTATACATCCCAAAATGCCATTGGCCTTCTTGGCAACAAGGGCACACTGTTGACTCATATCCAGCTTCTCGTCCACTGTAACCCCTAGGTCCTTTTCTGCAGAACTGCTGCCGAGCCATTTGGTCCCTAGTCTGTAGCAGTGCATGGGATTCTTCTGTCCTAAGTGCACGACTCTGCACTTGTCCTTGTTGAACCTCATCAGATTTCTTTTGGCCCAATCCTCTAATTTGTCTAGGGCCCTCTGTATCCTATCCCTACCCTCCAGCATATATACCACTCCTCCCAGTTTAGTATCATCTGCAAATTTGCTGAGGGTGCAATCCACACCATCCTCCAGATCATTTATGAAGATATTGAACAAAACCGGCCCCAGGACCGACCCTTGGGGCACTCCACTTGATACCGGCTGCCAACTAGACATGGAGCCATTGATCACTACCCATTGAGCCCGACAATCTAGCCAACTTTCTATCCACCTTATAGTTCATTCATCCAGCCCATACTTCTTTAACTTACTGGCAAGAATACTGTGGGAGACAGTGTCAAAAGCTCTGCGAAAGTCAAGGAACAACACCGCTTTTCCCTCATACACAGAGCCAGTTATCTCGTCATAGAAGGCAATTAGATTAGTCAGGCATGACTTGCCCTTGGTGAATCCATGCTGACTGTTCCTGATCACTTTCCTCTCCTCTAAGTGCTTCAGAATTGATTCCTTGAGGACCTGCTCAGTGATTTTTCCAGGGACTGAGGTGAGGCTGACTGGCCTGTAGTTCCCAGGATCCTCCTTCTTCCCTTTTTTAAAGATGGGCACTACATTAGCCTTTTTCCAGTCGTCCGGGACTTCCTCGGATCGCAATGAGTTTTCAAAGATAATGGCCAATGGCTCTGCAATCTCATCCGCCAACTCCTTTAGCACTCTCGGATGCAGAGCATCAGGCCCCATGGACTTGTGCTCGTCCAGCTTTTCTAAATAGTCCCCAACCACTTCTTTCTCCACAGAGGGCTGGTCACCTCCTCCCCATGCTGTGCTGCCCAGTGCAGTAGTCTGGGAGTTGACCTTGTTCGTGAAGACAGAGGCAAAAAAAGCATTGAGTACATTAGCTTTTTCCACATCCTCTGTCACTAGTTTGCCTCCCTCATTCAGTAAGGGGCCCACACTTTCCTTGACTTTCTTCTTGTTGCTAACATACCTGAAGAAACCCTTCTTGTTACTCTTAACATCTCTTGCTAGCTGCAACTCCAGGTGTGATTTGGCCTTCCTGATTTCACTCCTGCATCCCCAAGCAATATTTTTATACTCTTCCCTGGTCATTTGTCCAGTCTTCCACTTCTTGTAAGCTTCTTTTTTGTGTTCAAGATCAGCAAGGATTTCACTGTTAAGCCAAGCTGGTCACCTGCCATATATACTATTCTTTCTACACATCGGGATGGTTTGTCCCTTTAACCTCAATAAGGATTCTTTAAAATACAGCCAGCTCTCCTGGACTCCTTTCCCCCTCATGTTATTTTCCCAGGGGATCCTGCCCATCAGTTCCCTGAGGGAATCAAAGGTTCCCCACCCCTCTCCAATTGATCATCTCGCCCCCTTTCCCTGGGGCAGACTGCAGTCTATAATGGCCACTCATCATTGGCAAGGGATTAGGACTGGCTGCCTCTGCCTATTCCCAGGCTGTATCTCTGCAGCCCTAGTACCTCTGTAGGCCTTCACCAAGGCCTGCAGCCTGGGGTTTTACCAGGCTGGAGCTTGCTTTGCTTTGCTTTGCTTTGCTTTGCTTTGCTTTGCTCTTCTCTTCTCTTCTCTTCTCTTCTCTTCTCTTCTCTTCTCTTCTCTTCTCTTCTCTTCTCCAGCTAGCCCCTCCCACTCCAGGGCTAGAGTGAGACTCCTCAACTCCTGGCTCACAGCCCCTTTATAGGGCCAGCTGTGGCCTGATTGGGCTGGCCACACCTGTGATCAGCTATTCCCTTAACTGTTTTCACTCCTTTTCCCAGCTGCAGCCCTCTCCACGACTGCTTTTAACCCCTGTTCTGCACCCCACTACAGGGCAGGTATTAAAAGTAGGGTGTGGGGAATGAGGAAGATGTCTGTATTATTTCATATGAATATATATGCCTCCATTTACCTGCTGGATATTATTCTGGCTGACTACACAGCGTTAAATCACAGATCCATAGAATCATAGATTCTAAGGCCAGAAGGGACCATTGTGATTATCTAGTCTGAGCTCCTATGTAACACAGGCCATAGAACATCCTCAAAATAATTCCTAGGGCAAATCTTTTAGAAGAACATCCAATATGGATTTAAAAATTGTCAGCAATGGAGAATCCACCTTGGTAAATTTCTCCAATGGTTAATTACTTTCACTGTTAAAAATTTACACCTTATTTCCAGTCTGAATTTGTCTAGCTTCAACTTGGAGCCATTGGACTAGGCTATACCTTTCTCTGCTAAATCAAATAGCCCATTATCAAATATTTATTCCCCATGTGGGTACTGGTAGACTGTAATCAAGTCACCCCTTAACCTTCTGTTTGTTAAGCTACATAGTTGGAGCTCCTTGAGTCTATCACTCGAAGGCAGGCTTTCTAATCCTTTAATCCAAGGGTGGGGAACCTATGGCCCGCGGGCCGTATCCGGCCCATTGCTTCAATTCTACTGGCCCGTGGCAAGTCTCCACATTGCAGGCCAGAAGCCCCGAGCCTTGGCGCCCCACTCCCCCGTGGGGCTGGAGCCACAAGCGCCGGCTCACTCTGCTGTGGGGGAAAGATAGGGTCAGCTCCAGCTCCCGGAAATGACCGGCATGTACCTGTGGCCCCTAGGAGCAGCGGTGATCAGGGAAGCTCTGTGCGCTTCCACCAGTGCCAGTTCCGCAGCTCCCATCGGCGAGGAACCGCGGCCAATGGGAGCTGTGGGCGTGGGCAGCGCACACTGCACAGAGGCCCCTGGCCCCTGCGCGTAGGAGCCAGACATGGCGGCTGCTTCCAGGAGCAGTGCGGAGCCAGGGCAGGCAGCAAGCCTGACTTAGCCCTGCTGCACTGCCGACCGGGAGCTGCCTGAGATAAGCACAGCCCAGCCTGAGCCCACCCCTAACCCCCTGCCCCAGGGCAGAACCCCCTCCCGCACTCCAAACCCCTTGGCCCCAGCCTGGAGTCGCCTCCTGCACCCCAAACCCCTCATTTCTGGCCTCACCCCGGAGCTTAGGGGAAGCCCCGAGCCCCCACCCCCCACAGGGCTGTGTGTGGCCCACGACTGATTTTTTCTGTGGGTGAGTGGCCACTAATAGAAAAAAAGTTCCCCACCCCTGTCCAGTTGATCAATATCCTTCTTGAACTGTGGACACCAGAACTAAAAACAGTATCCCAGCAGCAGGTGCACCAGTGCCAAATTCAGAAGCAAAATAATTTCTCTGTTCCTACTTGAGGTGCCCTTGTTTATGTATCCAAAGATTGCATTAGCCCTTTTGATCACATCGTCACACTGGGAGCTTCTGATCAGCTCATTATACACCATGACCCACAAATCTTTTTCAGAGTCACTGCTTCCCAGCCTTGAGTCCTCTATCATGTAAGTATGGCTTACCTTCTTTGCTCCTAGATGTATAACTTTACATTCAGCCATATTAAAACACATATATACAAAGAGAGATCCAAATCGCTCTGTATCAGTGACCTGTCCTCTTCATTGCTTACCACTCCCCCAATTTTTGTGTCATTTGCAAACTTCATAAGTGAGAATTTTATGTTTTTTTCTGAGGTCACTAATAAACAAGCCCACCAACGGGAGTGGAGGCAAAGGGGGCAATTGCCCAGGGGCCTGGGCGATTTAAAAGGGTAGCCCCCGGCCCTTTTAAATCGCCCAGGCGGGCCACAGGGCTCCTAGGTGCGTGTGACTGCTCCGGGCCCCGCGCTTTGTGGGGCCCCATAGGCCGGCACAATTGGCCAGTGCGGTCGGTCCTGGAAGTGACGGGTCGGTCCCAGAAGTGATGGATTCCTGAGACACTGAAATCCATAATGTTTTTTTTTTCCTGGTAGCATTTAAGAGATCTGAATTATCTTGCTTACAGGAGTGGGCTTAGCCACCAGGAAACTGGGCAAGCTGGCCAAACCCAGCATGACCATCAGTGCTCACGGTGATATGGTAACCATCAAAACCAAGAGTGCCTTTAAAAATAACGAGATCTCTTTCAAGCTTGGTGAGGAGTTTGATGAAACCACACCAGATGACCGGAAAACCAAGGTGAGGATTAAAGCTGTCCTTCTCGGTGCTCCCAATCTGCTGCAAAAGGCACAGACAGTTCTTTTCCACATGATAATAACACATCTGCTAATTATCAGAGTGGATAATTACATAAACACACCTGGAAAGCTCAGTGCAACTTAAGTAGAGCTTTTATATCCCCCTAAAAAAGGAGAAGAGCCAGATTCCATGAAGTACATTAGGAATTTTTTCCTTAGATTTATAGAGTTTAAGAACAGAAGGGATCATTAGATCATATATTCTAACCCAGTTACCTCTGTAACTTTGTACCCAGCTCAATAACTTATAGGTTAAAGAGCATCTAGAAGAAAGAATTCAATGTCGATAAATGCAAAGTAATGCACATTGGAAAATATAATCCCAACTATACATATAAAATGAAGGGGTCTAAATTAGCTGTTACCACTCAAGAGCAAGATCTTGAAGTGATTGTGGAGAGTTGTTCTCTGAAAATACCCAGTCAATGTGAAGCAGCAGTCAAAAAAGTGAACAGAATGTTGGAAATCATTAAGAAAGGGATAGATAATAAGGCAGAAAATATCATATTGCTGCTATATAAATCCATGGTTTGCCCACATCTTGAATACTGCGTGCAGATGTGGTCACCCCATCTCAAAAACGATATATTGGAATTGCAAAAGGTTCAGAAAAGGGCAACAAAAATGATTAGGGGTATGGAATGGCTTCCGTATGAGGAGAGATTAATAAGACTGGGAGTTTTCAGCTTGTTAAAGAGACGACTAAGGGAGGATATGATAGAGGTCTATAAAATCATGACTGGTGTGGAGAAAGTAAATAAGGAAGTGTTATTTACTCCTTCTCATAATACAAGAACTAGGGATCACCAAATGAAATTAATAGGCAGCAGGTTTAAAACAAACAAAAGGAAGTATTTTTTCACACAACGCACAGTCAGCCTGTGGAAGTCCTTGCCAGAAGATGTTGTGAAGGCCAAGACTATAACAGGGTTCAAAAAAGAACTAGATAAATTCATGGATAGGTCCATCAATGGCTATTAGCAAGGTGGGCAGGGATGGTCCCTAGCCTCTGTTTGCCAGAAGTTGGGTATGGGCAACGGGATGGATCACTTGATGATTACCTGTTCTGTTCATTCCCTCTGTGGCACCTGGCATTGGCCACTGTCAGAAGACGGGATAATAGGATAGATGGACCTTTGGTCTGACCCAGTGTGGCCGTTCTTATGTAAGGCATCCAATCTGAATTTGAAGACATCAGTAGATGGAAAATTCATCATTCCCCTTGACAGTCTGTTCCAATGCTTAATCACCCTCACTGTTAATATGTGCCTAATTTTTAATTTGAATTTGTCTGGCTTCAGTTTCTATTCATTTGTTCTTGTTATGCCTTCCTCTGCTAGCTTAAAGAGCTATTTACTATTCGGTGCTTTCTCCCTGTGAATGTGCTTATACATTGTAATCAAGTCACCACTGGTCTTTTTTATTTATTATTTATTTTATTTTATTTTAATAAACGAAACAGATTGAGTTCTTTAAGTGTCTCAACGAAAGGCATTTTCTCCATCCTTCAAATAATTTCTGTGGCTCATTTCTGCACCCTCTTCAATTTTTCAACACATTTTAAAACTGTGAACTCCAGAACTATACCCAGTATTCCAGTATTGGTCTGACCAATGCTGTATACAGAGGTAAAATCACCTTCCTACTCATACTCACTAATTCTCTGTTTATACACCTAAGGATTGCTGTCACAGTCCTAGTCAATCCCCCTTCTGGACACTCACCAGGCTGCTGCGTTTGGGTCTCAACATGGTGGTGCCTTTTGCTTTAAGCGTCATCTGGCTCTGGGTTTTTAGGCACATTCTCAGGATACAGATCCTCTGTATAACACCTTTCTTGAGATCCCATGATCCAGCTGCCTAGGTCCTGAAATTAGTACTGGCTCCCTCCATCTTCCCATTAATTTAAGCACACCCTTTCTAAGGGCTCCTACCTTTACAGTCTCCAGGGACACATGATACGTGAAGCACACATCACAAAGACTTAGCTAAAGGTTCCTAAACCAATCATTCTCTACTTTAAACAGCACAAAAATTACACAGCTCTAGACAATACAATAAAATATCTGTATGTCATTCTTGCCTCAATTTCCTCACTACTCTGGAGTATTCTTCAGGATTTGGGACAGTGTCCTTTCAGGATTCCAAGTGCCACCTCCTGGACCTCTCTCCTCCATCCAGCTTCCTTTGACCTTGGCTGGTCCTGCAGTAAAAAAATAAATAAATCCCCTCTCCTTCCTAAAGCCTGCTCCTTTGCTTTTTAAACCCCTGCTCTGCCAGCTCTTCCCATTTGTTCTCCTGTTTGGGGATTTTCCACTCTCCACTTTCCCTTCCCTGCAGATAAACTTGGTTAAACTAGTTTTCTTCCAGCTCAGGCATCCTCCATAGCATACCCATTGCCCTGTCAGAGCACAGTCATCACGGTTAACAACTTCTTTTAATAGAATCATAGGACTGGAAGGGACCTCACGAGGTCATCTAGTCCAGTCCCCTGCACTCAAGGCAGGACTATATTATTTAAACCATTCCTGACAGGTGTTTGTCTAACCTGCTCTTAAAAATCTCCAATGATGGAGATTCCACAACCTCCCTTGGCAATTTATTCCAGTGCTCAACCACCCTCAGTTAGGAAGTTTTTGCTAATGTCCAACCTAAACCTCCCTTGCTGCAATTTAAGCCCATTGCTTCTTGTCCTATCCTCAGAGGTTAAGAAGAACAATTTTTCTCCCTCCTCCTTGTAAAAAACCTTCATTGTACTTGAAAACTGTTATCATGTCCCTTCTCAGTCTTTTCTTCTCCGGACTAAACAAACCCAATTTTTTCAGTCTTCCCTCATAGGTCACGTTTTCTAGACCTTTAATCATTTTTGTTGCTCTTCTCTGGACTTTCTCCAATTTGTCCACATCTTTCCTGAAATGTGGCACCCAGTACTGGACACAATACTCCAGTTGAGGCCTAATTAGTGCGGAGTAGAGCGGAAGAATTACTTTTCATATATTACTTACAACACTCTTGCTAATACATCCCAGAATGATGTTCGCTTTTTTTGCAACAGTGTCACACTATTGACTCATATTTAGTTTATGGTCCACTATGACCCCCAGATCCCTTTCCACAGTACTCCTTCCTACGCAGTCATTTCCCATTCTGTATGTGTGCAACTGAAAGTTCCATCCTAAATGGAGTACTTTGCATTTGTCCTTATTGAATTTCATCCTATTTACTTCAGACTATTTCTCCATTTCTCCAGATCATTTTGAATTTTAATCGTATCCTCCAAAGCACTTGCAACCCCTCCCAGCTTGGTATTGTCCGCAAACTTTATAAGTGTACTCTCTATACCATTATCTAAATCATTGAAGAAGATATTGAACAGAACCGGACCCAGACCTGCTCCCTGCAGGACCTCACTCGTTATGCCCTTCCATCATGACTGTGAACCACTGGTAACTACTCTCTGGGAACAGTTTTCCAACCAGTTTTGCACGCACCTTATAATAGCTCCATCTAGGTTGCATTTCCGTAGTTTGTTTATGAGAAGGTCATGTGAGACAGTATCAAAAGCTTTCCTAAAGTCAAGATATACCACATCTTCCCCCCATCCACCAGGCTTGTTACCTTGCCAAAGAAAGCTATCAGGTTGGTTTGACACAATTTGTTCTTGACGAATCCATGCTGACTGTTACTTATCACCTTATTACTGTCTAGATGTTTGCAAATTGATTGCTTAATTATTTGCTCCATTATCTTTTGTTTTATCTTTTTGTTTGTTCTGTAGCTTATTCCAGAAGGGGAGGGGAGCGATTGATGTGACAGGGACCTTCCCAGCCCCTGGCTGACTCACTACACATTGAGGCATTCAGTCACATGCAGTAATTTCACAAAATTAACCAGAATTCATAAACTGTACTTAGACAAATTTTCACAATCACATTAGCTCTTTTTGCCATAGCATCGCACTGGGAGCTAATGCTGAGTTGCTTGTCCACTATGACCCCTAAAATCCTTTTCAGAGTCACTGCTTTCCAGGATACAGTCCCCTGTTCTGTAGTTAAGGCCTACATTTCTTCTTCTAGGTATATCATTTTGTATTTGGATGTAATAAAATGCATTTTGTTTTAATGGGCCCAGTTGACCAACCAATCCAGATTGCTCTGCCCTCATTAATTACCACCCCTGCAATCTGTTTCATCCACAAATGTTATCAGTAGTGATTTTATATGTATTGCCAAAACATGAATAAAAATGTTGAATAGCATTGGGGCTAGTACCTATCATTGCCCATCTATTTCACATGAAAGATCCCCAGATACCTGCTGCTCATCACATTGGGTATGGGCCATAGGGGATGGATCACTTGATGATTATCTAGTCTGTTCATTCCCTTGGAAGCACCTGGCACTGGCCACTATTGGAAGACAGGATACTCGGCTAGATGGACTTTGGTCTGACCCAGTGTGGCCATTTTTATGTTCAGTGTAAAACCCCAAGATAGAAAGTGGGACTTTCTGAGTGTTGAGTGAATAACTACTTTAACCAGCATGACCATCAGCTCTTCTGGGCAGGGGCTATCTTTTAATATATGTTTGTACAGTAACTAGCATAACTGAGTCCCCCTGCACACTGGGGTACTATATGTGCCTCTGCTCTAATTAAATTAAATAATAATTTATGTGTGCCTCTGCTCTAATTAGATTAAATAATAATAATCTGGGCAGGATACTCATGTTTTGCTTCTTTCTGTTTCTTCAGAGCATTGTAACCTTAGACAATGGGTCATTAAATCAGGTCCAGAACTGGGATGGCAAAGAGACCACAATAAAGAGACAAGTGGTAGATGGGAAAATGGTGGTGGTGAGTGAATTCATTCTAATTATCTGATCACTGATTAACGCAAAGCTGTAGAGATCATCTAAACAGTTATAGTTTAATTTTACATTCAATTTTTCTCCTTAAATAAATGTGGCTTATGTTAGAAGTGTGATTGGTTGCATAGGGCAGGAAGAGAACATTAGAAAATAGGCTGACTTAAGTTAATATTGTGGAATATGGGACAAGAGGAAAGATGGCCTGGTGGTTAGCATGGAACTCAGAAGCCGTGTGTTCAAGTCCCTACTCCACCACACATTTCCTTTATAACTTTGGGCAAGTTACTTAGACCCAGATCCTCAAAGGTATTTGGATACCTAACTTCTGTTGATTTCAATGAGATTTAGACACCTACATACTTTTAAGGATGCAGGCCTTAGACTCTCTGTGCGTCAGTTCCCCCATTTGTAAAATGGGGATAAAAGTACTTCCATATCTTAAAGGGGTGTTGTGAAGATAAATTCATTTAAGATTATGAGGTGTTCAGATACTGTGGTTGTGGGGGCCATATAAGTAAGACAGAAATGAAGACGCTCAAAAGATGGCTGAATTCATACAAATATTAGTCTTTAACATATATTTTGATTTTTTTTGTAAGTTGGAAGGAAATGTGAAAAGGGGAAATACTAATACCAATAACCTTATAATATAATGTACATTTTTCTTTGCACAAACAAAATGGGTGAGATGATTTTTCTTCTCCCTCGTTGCATTTAAAGTGGGATTGTCTTTACTGTTTTGCTGTGAGAAAGTACAACTGTTTTGGTGAACTCCTCTTTTGTCTTCTAGGAATGCACCATGAATGATATCACCTGCACTAGGATCTATGAGAAAGCCTGAAGAAACTCTGTCAGTACCCTGCTTGACTAAAAATTGGAGTACTATAAACTTAACTGTTGTAGGTACTTAATAAAAAGCTTACAAATGAAGTTAAATACTTATTGCCTTTATAGCGGTGTCTATAGGCTATTGAGTGGTTGGATTTTCTTTAAAAAGGTTGATAGTTCCTGATGCTAAATTTGCCTCACTAAAAGAATCTGCCCCATGACACCATTGATCCTAACAGCATTATGCACTTGCCACCAGCCACTTTTTTTAAAAATTCCATTTTGAAAAGAATTGTTTATGAGCCCTGAAAAAGTTTTCTAATTACTGGGCAATGCACACTCATTTCAGTGTTTATAGAAGATTCACAGTACCTCAGACCAGGGGTCTCAAACTCAAATCACCAGGAGGGCCACATGAGAACTTGTACCTTGGCCCGAGGGCCACATCAACCCCCTCTCCCACTCTCCCTTCCCCTTCCCCCAGGGCCAAACGGGGCCCTCAGCACCACGGGGTTGGCAAATCCACAGGCCGGCTCCAAAGTCCTGAGGGGCCGGATCCAGCCCGGGGCCATAGTTTGCCCACCCCTGGCCTGGAGGTAGGCTGGGGACACGGCGCACTGGGGAGGGGACAGGGACGGGGCCGCAGGGAGCTTGGCAGGCCGCAGGGAAGAACCCTGTAGGCCGCATGTTTGAGACCCCTGCCTTAGACACTGCCATTACAGCTGGACCCACTGAGGGAACTACATAAGAACAACCATACTGGGTCAGACCAGTGGTCCATCTAGCCCAATAGCCTGTCTCCCAACAGAGGTCGGGGCCAGATGCTTCAGGTGAAATGAACAGAACAGGGCAATTTATTGAGTGATCCATCCCCCTGTCATCCAGTCCCAGTTTCTGGCAGTCGGAGGTTTAGGGACACCCCGAGTATGTAGTTACATCCCTGACCATCTTAGCTAATAGATGAACTTATCTAATTCTTTTGTGAACCCAGTTATACTTTTAGCCTTCATAACATCCACTGGCAGCGAGTTCCACATGTTGACTGTACATTGTGTGAAGAAGTACTTCCTTATGTTTATTTTAAATCTCCTACCTATTAATTTCAATGGGTGATCTCTGGTTCTTATGTTATGTGAAGGGGTATGTAACATTTCCTTATTCACTTTCTCCACACCATTCCTGGATTTTATAGACCTCTGTCAGAACCCCCTCTTAGTCATCTCTTTTCTAAGCTGAACCATCACACTCTTTCTGATGTCTCCTCCTATGGAAGCTGTTCCATACCCCTAATATTCTTTTTTGCCTTTCTCTGCACTTTGTCTTTTTTGAGATGGGCCAACCAGAACTGCACACAGTATTCAAGATGTGGGCGTACCATGGATTTATGTATTGGCATTGTGATAGTCAGTCTTATCTCCACCTCTTCTATTATGTTTTTTGACTACTGCTGCACATTGAGCATATGTTTTTAAAGAACTATTCACAATGACTGCAAGATCTCTTTCTTGAGTAGTAACAGCTAATTTAGACCTCATTTTATATGTCTAGTAAGGATTATGTTTTCTAACATGCATTAATTTGCATTTATCAACACTGAATTTCATCAGCCATTTTGTTGCCCTGTCACCCAGTTTTGTGAGATCCCTTTGTAACTCTTTGCAGACAGCTTTGGACTTAACTGTCTTGAATAATTTTGTATTGTGTTCATCTGTGGCTCTGATAATTCTATTTTTTGCTATAGTTTCAAGCAATTTGCCTACTACTAGAGTTAGGCTTACTGGCCTGTAATTGTCAGGATCACCTCTGGAGCCTTTTTTTTTAAAAAAAAACAAAAACACGAACACACACACACACAAAAACAACAACAACAAAAAAAAAAAAAACCAAAAACAAAAAACACAAGACTCCTTCCTAGTCTGGGCCCAATCCTTTCCCCTGGTACAGTCCTTGTTAGTTCCAGCAGACATCTCAGGTGGTAAGCAAGGGTTTTCTCATGGCTGGGACCCTTTTGTCCTGTTCCATCCCTTTTTATAGCTTTGGCACAAGGCGGGAATTTGTCGTCTCTCTGGGTCCCCACCCCACCTTCTAAATGGAAAAATACCAGATTTAAGATGGATTCCAGTATCATGGTGACATGGTCACATGTCCTGTGAGACCCCAGCCCCCATTCTTCCTGGGCTGGCCCACATGTACACAGGAAGGTTTGCAAGTAAACAGAGCCATTTACAGTTCATTGATTCTGAAGCACCCTTAATCGCTTCCACTTAATATGTTTACATCAGTAATACAAGTTTATATCTTATTCTCCTAACTCTAGACATAAACTAATACATGCAAACAAATAGGATGAACGCACTCAGTAGATTATAAGCTTTGTAATGATACCTTACAAGAGACTTTTTGCATAAAGCATATTCCAGTTACATCATATTCACACTCATAAGCATATTTCCATAAAGCCTATGGAGTAAAATGTCACAAGATAGTAAAATATTCGTACCTGACCACCTTCAGTGCTCCACTCCAGATTTTGTCCAAGTTTACTCTCATAGCCTTACATTCTCCCGAATTCACCCAAAAGGCAGTGGGGCTTTTCTGTAATGGTTTGCTCCCTTAGCCTTGCACCCTCCCGGGCTACCCAGAAGGCAGTCGGTTTGATGAGCCGCAGACAGGAACATCTACTCTCATTACAGTCGCAGGTATAGCCTGACCTGAGTAGGATTACCATATTTCAGGTTCCCAAAAAGAGACACTGCTGGAGAAGGGGTGTGTATACACACACACACTGGGAGGGGTATTCGGGGAGTTCTGTGGAGGTGCTGGTGGGGTGCGTATGTATTAGGAGGGGTACCTACAGCCTCACTCTCAAGGTGGGGGGCAGTGTCACTCCCTGTGACAGCAGCAAGGTGGCTGGTGCAGGTTCCAGACACAGCACCAGCCATCAGTCAGTGCCTTCCTGCAGGCCCCATCCCCAGAGCTGGGAGCTGGGTTGGCAAGGTCCGGCAGCTGGAGGGAAGGGACCAATTGGGGCACAGAGACAGCTCTTTACAAGCTGCAACATCTGCTCACAAAAATCCCAGCCATTGCCTCTTATTTGCAAAATCCATCCAGACAGAGGATCAAAAAAAATGAGGTCATGTCTCAGGAAACCTGGACATACGGTCACCCTATATTTGGCGTGAATGCCATCTGGTCCTGGTGACTTATTGATTAATGTATCAATTGTTCCAAAATCTCCTCTGTCAACATCTCAATCTGGGACAATTCCTCAGATTTGTCACCTAAAAAGAATGGTTCAAGTGTGGAAATCTCCCTCACATCCTCTGCAGGGAAGGCTGATGCAAAGAATTCATTTAGCTTCCCCACAACAGACTTGTCTTCCTTGAGTGCTCCTTTTGCACTTTGATCATCCATTAGCCCCACTGATTACTTGGCAGGCTTCCTGCTTCTGATATACTTAAATTTTCTTTTTGCAGGTAGTGTTTGTGTCTTACTAGTTGCTCTTCAGATTCTTTTTGGGCCTGCCTATTTATCCTTGACTTGCCCGAATTTATGTTCCTTTCTATTTTCCTCAGCAGGATTTGACTTCCAATTTTAAGATTGGATTTTGTCTTTTACTCTACTAAGGAGAGATTTTCAGTGGCGGGTAGCCTTATAGCAACACACAGCCATTGGTTTGTAATGTTCTACAGTTCAATTAGTAAGAATTTTAATAGGTTACTAAAGACCTTTATGAATTCTTCATGGGAATTGGTTTTTCCATTACCACCCCCACACTAACCCCACCAATCCCAATTAGACAGAATGTATTATAGCCCACAGCAGATGAAAGATTTGTTTAGAGCAGCATTTTTCAGAGTGGGAAAGGTGGACAGTTGTGATACAATGACAAATTTCCAAAAACCAGCAGCTTCATGTTCCTGAGATCTTAGAAGCTCTGTTTGCTCTTTTTGTGATTATACTTTGCCCTTTCCCTCCTGACTACACTGCTACAGGATTACACAGTTTAAGCAGAGCAGAGGAACCAGGTGCTGTGACCCCTTCGCTCCCTACCATTGAATGCAAACGGTCTCCTTACCATCTTTATTCTTTGGTTTAAAGAAAGTTCCATTTCATCCATGCCTTAGGGATCAGAGATAAGCCTTACATCAAGTGTAGGAGGTGGATGCTGGGGGGGGAGGGGAAAGAGGATTGAAGAGATGATTCAAGCTTGCTTTGACTAAGGACCTACTCCAAAGCCCTCATGTAAAGGTAGAGAATCTCCAGTTTAAACTAAGCTGTCACAGCTGTGGTCAGCAGAGGCACTAAAGAGCTAGTCCTTTATCTAACAAGCTAAATTCCAAATCATTCTGGGATTGGATAAATTGGAGCCCAGTAGTGGAGAGAAGGTAGAAATCTAGTCTCTCCCTGCCCAAAATCAACAACCTGTTTTTTGTTGCAACACTGATCTCCCCTCAGAGGACTGGGAACATAGGACTTCCAAAAAAGGGCTGTTGCTTCTTCTTTGGAGAAAGTTTGAAGACTTCCTGGGTTAGAGCTCCAGTACTGAATACAACTTCAGGTTTCAGAAGGCGAGCTTATGTCCCCACACTCTGAATACATAATACTAGCTGTTAGTCTTTCAATCGAGGCAGAAATAAAAGATTTCAGTCTTTTAGAAGATGGCCCACAGAAGGGACATAATCTAGCTTCGCAGTAGATGCCCTATGAAGTGATTGACCCCATAGCAGACAAGGACTAACATGAAACTTGGAAGTTAACTCACCCCAGCCTCTCCTGTTGACAGACTAAGTCCTTTCAGCATTTAATTTTTACATAGAGTGGTATTACTATATCTGTTGCACCTCAAACTATAAACAGCGTGGTTTATTTTCTTGAAGTGCAGATTAGGATGCTCATTTTTGTGCACAGCCAATGTAGAGTTATATTAACAGCATTGTAATCTACAACACATTAACATTTATTCAGAGAGACATTAATTTCAGAATATTTTATTTAGCAACCGCATTAACATTTCTGATTACATTAGTGTTTTTAATTAGGATTCTGCACCCATTAGGCCTTTTCTTCAGGCAACAAAACTAAGAGGAGGAGAAGTGTAGTTTCCTGGACCTGAACTCATTCTCAGACCAAGTTAGACACACTCCTGGACATGGAGTTTACTCATGCTCTCTCATAGACTCTAGTGCAAGTGATATTGTTCATGGTGTATTCCTGTAAGAAAAAAGGGAGTTTATTGAAACTCATGAACTATCAGTGAGATTCAGACTGCTGTTGAAAAAAAAAAAAAAAGCCAATCTTTTCTCCCCACTCAGAACTATAGTAATATTACTTTACTAATTCCCTAGATACAGATCTGGGTTCTTTGCCTTTTTCTTCAATTTAAGCAGAAGAGGAAAGGACATTTTGTCCATTATTGCAATAAGACAATGGCGCTCATTGCTTCATCTCAGCCTTGACCATCCCAAAAAGTGGGTCATGTTTAGGTAGTTCTCATTTGCTTCCATTGGGTTTCATCTTACTCCACTTCCGTTGGAGCATAGGTACATTTTGACTATGCAATTCAAACAGGGTTTTTCTGGTTACAGCAGCAGTTTGGACAGTGCTGCCATGTGTGCAGCCAGCCATTCACCAGTTAATTCTTCCACACACAGGACTGAGCTTTGCTTCCCACCCCCAGCAGGTATAGATATTTGAGGCAGGTGGGGAATAGTTCCACACTAAATCATAGTCTAGGCAGTCAGAAGGAATGCAATTAAGTGGCTTTTTAGAAAGCCTTGGGTTTCTTTGGATCAGCCCTGATGCAATTCCATTAAGATCTAGTTAATGCCAGTAGTCAAATGATCTCACTCACCACAATCATCTTTCCATCCACTAGTTTTCTCTTTATTGTGGTTTCTTTACCATCCCACTTCTGCACCTGAGTTATTGAGCCTTCTTCCAAGGTGACAATGCTCTGCAAAGAGAGTAATTGACCAGAATCAGAATTAGGGGGACAGTCTGAAGTTTAGAACTGGAGAACTGAGATGTTTCCAACTCAGCTATTTGTGTTTGTTAATGCAAGAACACATGCTAGCAAAGTTGACTGCTCCCATTCTTGTTATCCAACAGTAGGCACTGATGGTTAAAAATGAGTTTAGGAGATTTAAAATGGTATTTAACCCAGAACCAAGTTTCACATTCTCTGAACGCTTTGTTTCAGTAGTGCGCTTTCTCCCTTCAGTTTGTTTCTCCTCAATGGAGTAGTGGGAATGAAGGATGAGTGCTGCTTTAGTACTCACCTTGGTTTTCCTGTCATCTGCTGTGGTTTCGTCAAACTCCTCCCCCAACTTGAAGGAGACCTCAGTATTTTTGAAAGTACTCTTGGTTTTGATGGTTATCACATCACCATCTGTGCTGATGGTCACAGTGGGTTTGGCCAGGCTGCCCAGTTTCCTGGTGGCTAAACCCACACCTGCAGAGGCACAAGACACTTATGTTCACTGTCAGGAAGCAAGACATTTCTTTAAAAAGTGTCTACCCTCTCTGTGTGGGCCATTCAAGACACATGTTGGGAGTTCAGGCTCAATGCCTCATCAGACTTGAATGTTTCTAGCCACCTGATAACCAGGCTACTTAAACTTCTTATTTATACAGCTGACAGGCCTGTAAAAAGTTACACACACACAAAATTAAATTGAAGTGGTAGCATAGTTCCATCAGCAGCTGACAAACCCTATCCCACGTGGAATCTAGAATGAGCTGGTGTAGGGAGGTCAGCTTGATGAGCTTTGCATTTTCAGTTTAAAGGTACACTCTGCTGCTAACATCCTCTCAGCAAGGCAGTAATCACAAGGTAGAGGACTTTAACCCAATCAGTGATCCCCAAAGCTATGCAGGTTTTAGATTTACCCTCCTTCAGGGTTCCAATTATAGCTCAGCTGTTACCCATTCACTGCTTCCCCTAAGCACTGCACTCTGGTGCTAGGAATAGTAAGTTATTGGTGATATTTCTAGCTCTGATACCAACATCCACATTTTGGTCTCTTACAACAGAGAATCTGAGACAACACCATTGATGTGCTCTGGATGTACACCAGCATAGATCAAAACAAGATTTAGCCTTCAGTTGTTTAGCTTACATTACTTTATAGTGGTAGATGCTAGGAGCCAGAGCCTGGCCTTCTATGTCCCAATTATCAAGACAGAAAGACTTTTTCTACACATGCTACTGAACAAGCAAATTACACCTACAATGTTATAGCAGCAGCTTCTTCTCTTTCAATCCTAATCCTAAAGATGCAAGGTCAGAATCCCATATAAAGGGATAGGAAGACACAGTAGGCATTTCTAGTTAACAGAAGCAACATTTCCTTTTTAAAAAAGGAATTTAAACTCTGATACATCCTCATTTTTTCCTAATTGAGTACTAGGGAACTACATAAGCAAGGGTCCTTAAGAACAATGAAAGAAATCCCAGGACAAGTAAGTGGCTAGTTATGCTTTCCCTGCTGAACAGTGAACATCCTCAAATATCACAATATCATTTTTCTCACCCAGTTCTTTCATATAGTCCTCAAATTTTTCACTGGAGACAAACTTCCAGATTCCCACAAACAGGTCACACATTCTGTAGGGCTTGTTAAGTAATACTCCACAGGGGAAAAGTCAGCAACTCTCAGTAAGAAGGAGCAAAAGAAAATGGAGAAACCACCTTAGATAGCTTCTTTAAAAGGACGACCTGAACATGTGATTCTCTGGGACTGACCAATGGGAACTGAAGTGTTTTTGGAGACTCCATTCCAGGAGCAGATTACATCAGAGGTTCCATTTCACTTCCATTTCTTTTAATGCAAAACCCCAATCAAAAGTGGTAGCAACACCTTAAAGCTGAATGAATTATGCGAACAGGATCCTGACATTTTGATACATCTTAAAGTCAAACATACCATGTTTCATAGCTTCAAAAAAAATTTCCCCAACAGAAGAACTTTTTACCTGCTTTCCTAAATGAGAGCAGCAGTAGTTTTAAAGGAACACCAAAATTAACAAAGAAGGCTACAGTTCACCAATAAACAGCAAAATGGGTGTTAGCGGGTCTTTCCTGTATCAACATAATAACAAAAGAAAATGGGTATTTGAAAACAAAACAGAATATTAATTTTAAAACTACATTGTGTCTGAGAATATTTTACCTACTACAGAGACAATTAATCCTAAGATTCTTATAAATGAAAGAAGTTAAACTAATATTTTCTCTGTTTATTGTTTGATTGCTTTGTTCATTGGACAACACTTTATGCATAGTCAGTTCCATTTGTTGTTTGTGTGCATCTCTCACAAAGCACCAGGGGAGAGCAAGACATTTAAAAAACTAAGGACATGAGGCTTTAAAAGTACAAACGTGGCTGGGTGACCTGGGAATACACTGTAGCTGTGACAATATTTAATTTACTGTCAAGTAGACGTTGTCCTTCCAACAGGTGACAAAGTCTACAGCAGGAGGCATATCAGAAAGGGCAGAGCAATGGGATCAGACAAACCCCTTGACTGCTTCAAATGGAGACTGAGGTCCGAGGGTGTCTAAAAAGAACACAGGTATTGATGTCTTTGGATTGGAGAAAGGGACCATAAAGATGCTGCTGCTCTTGCGGCCATATTCAGGGAGCTAGGGACTTTGGAGTTCTGCCCCCAAAAGGCCCTATGGAGGAGGCTGATAGTACTTGGGGCTGAATTATGGTGTTTACTTCTGAGACTTGGAGCAACATCAGTGGAAAAACTCCCATTGACTTCAATGGGGCCAGGATTTCATGTTTGGTGTCAGTGGGCTGCCTGTATTTCTGGCCCCGGTGGAGGGAGTTAGTGGGCATGAAGATTTTTGATGCTACTATATTTTAAAAACAGTTTTCATTTTTATGGGTGTCTTAGTGTAGGATAGATGGCTGTACCGGCAACATACACATAAGGAATGGAAGATGAGATGCTGCAAAAAGTAAAGGGAGTAAGCAGTGGGATTTGGCATACTTGCTAGATCTGTGCTTTCTTTCCTTTTTTCTAAATCTTTTTTCTTTTAAAATATATTCTATCACCAGTTTTGTGATCACTTTTCCAAGAAATGGACTGAACTTTTCAGTTGCAAATGGACAATTTTTCAAATCACATCTAGGTGTTGTATGTCTCATGGCCACTCCTCTACAGATTCACATGTGGGGAGATTCCTGCTGTGTCATCTCCTAGTAAAATCCAGCATCAGGGTGAGCTGAAATAATATACTATTGGTTGCTTTTGGTGTTGGAAGCACCTTTCCTGCCTTGGACAAAAGGCAGAAAAATCATAAGAGGAAAAGGTGAGGGAGGCCACTTGCTATCAAACAACTACTAGATGAGTGTGTATTTTTTTACAACAAAATAAAGCATTAATGTGTTAGGGTGGAAGTAGAATCCAAGTGGACGACTATAAATGGAACAAAGGAAACTGGAGAAACAGGGAACTGAAGCCTAGAGTTTGTGTTCTGCATTACCTCAGGAAATTTACTTCTGGCCACTCTTTTAAAAGACAGCTGAGAAAGTAAGTCATAGCCTACAAATTATCTGATCACCATAGTGGAAAGCTCTGCTGGTAAGGGAGGGATGAATACCAGAGGAACACCCCTGAACAAACTTCTTCTATGATCCAGATATTTTACATTTAGTTGAAGTGTGATAGCTAAGAATCTTACAGTCCCATGACCTTCTCAGGATATTGAGTAACTCAAGATGTAAGAACAAGAAAAAGAATCACAGCTGATTCAGATATAAATGCCAGTATTCAGAGAATGGGAGGTATAGAAGTACTCAGTGTACAGTTCATTTTCCACAGCATTTTGGAAACTACTTTTATTAGTTTGCTGCTCTAGTTCAGTTAGAGCTAAGCTGAGCTGCAAACTGTTGGAATTTTTACATAGAACCATAGAAAATTAGGGTTGGAAGAGACCTCAGAAGGTCATCTAGTCCAACCCTCTGCTCAAAGCAGGAACAACCCCAACTAACTCATCCTAGTCAGGGCTTTGTCAAGCTAGGCCTTAAAAACCTTTAAGGATGGAGATTCCACCACCTCCCTAGGTAACCCATTCCAGTGCTTCACCACCCTCCTAGTGAAATAGTTTTTCTTAATATCCAACTTAGACCTCCCCCACTGCAATTTGAGACCATTGCTCCTTGTTCTGTTATCTGCCACCACTGAGAACAGCCTAGCTCCATCCTCTTTGGAACCCCCCTTCAGGTAGTTGAAGGCTGCTATCAAATCCCCCTTCACTCTTCTCTTCTGCAGACTAAATAAGCCCAGTTCCCTCAGCCTCTCCTCATAAGTCATGTACCCCAGCCCCCTAGTCATTTTTGTTGCCCTGTGCTGGGCTCTCTCCAATTTTTCCACATCCCTTCTGTAGTGGGGGGCCCAAAACTGGACACAATACTCCAGATGTAGTCTCACCAGTGCCAAATAGAGGGGAATAATCACTTCCCTCAATCTGCTGGCAATGCTCCTAATAATGCAGCCCAATATACCATTAGCCTTCTTGGCAACAAGGGCACACTGCTGACTCATGTACAGCTTCTCGTCCACTGTAATCGCCAGGTCCTTTTCTGTGGACTGCTGCTTAGCCAGTCGGGTGCCAGCCTGTAGCAGCGCATGGGATTCCTCCATCCTAAGTGCAAGACTCTGCACTTGTCCTTGTTGAACCTCATCAGATTTCTTTTGGCTCAATCCTCCAATTTCTCTAAGTCCCTCTGGACCCTATCCCTACTCTCTAGCATATCTACCTCTCCCCCTAGCTTAGTGTCATCTACACGCTTGCTGAGGAGGGCAATCCATACCATCACCCAGATCATTAATGAACAAAACTGGCCCTAGGGCACGCTGCTTGATACCGGCTGCCAACTAGACATCGAGCTGTTGATCAGTACCCATTGAGCCCAATGATCTAGCCAGCTTTCTATCCACTGTATAGTCCATTCATCCAATCCATACTTCTTTAACTTGCTGGCAAGAATACTGTGGGAGACTATCAAAAGTT
Source organism: Chelonia mydas (assembly GCF_015237465.2). NCBI lineage: Eukaryota > Metazoa > Chordata > Testudines > Cheloniidae > Chelonia > Chelonia mydas. The sequence goes on from NC_057850.1 coordinate 50,522,284, forward strand.
TTGCTAAAGTCAAGGTATCTCATATCCACTGCTTTCTCCATATCCACAGAGCCAGTTATCTCATTGTAGAAGGCAATCAGGTTGGTCAGGCATAACTTGCCCTTGTGAATCCATGTTAACTGTTCCTGATCACCTTCTTCTCCAAGTGCATCAAAATGTACTTGCTTATTGCAGCAGAGTTATACTTGCTTTCCAGTTAGTACCTTACATGGGTAACTGTGCTGCACTATTTGCATGATTACACTATTAAGCTTCCATGGCTAGATACTGTTTGGAGTAAAACAGGTGTCTGATCCCATAGCTCATGTACTATGGAACTCAATTTGGAGGGGCTTCCCCACTTGTAGGTTGAGAAATTGATCTATTTGATAACTGCCATCAGATAGCTCTTTGATAAAGATGGCAATTGCTGAGGAAGCAAGTGTTATTGCTTTAGCTAGAATAGAAGTGTCATTCTAGTAATGGGAGATAATATTGTAATCACAGGGTTTAAGGCTAGAGGAGCCACCAGATCATCTGGTCTGACCTCCGGTCTATCACAGACCACCACTCAGCACCTGCACACAGCCCAAAAACTGAATAGTTTGGTCCAATTTACAACCCTGTGGAGACTAGATTATGTGCCACAGGCAGAGAACAGGAAGGACAGAGGTACACCAATGCCCAAGCCCCCCACAACACCAGGGAAATGATTAAGTGAGATATATACCCAAATAATCCTGGCAAGTGACCTGCTCCCATACCTTGCTCTGCAGTGTAACCTTCTCCTGCTTCCCTCCCCCCACAGGTCAGCACCAATCTGATCAGGGGAACATTCCTTTCTAACCTCATATACTGTGATCAGCTAGACCCTGAGAATGGGAGCAAGAACCAGCCAGCCAAGCAGAGAGAATGCTCATCAGTGCTACTTCAGAGCCCTGGCCCTCCCCATCAAGCATCCCATCCCCAGTGTCCCCTGATGCTTCAGAGGAAGCAAATAAAAAAACAAAAAATCCTCTCCAGAATACACTGGGGATTTGTGTAGAGGGAAGGAAAGAAATATATATCTCTTGATCCCTGCAGGCAGCCGGCTGAAACTCTGCAGCATGAGTTTAGGAACAAAACAAACCGGAAGTGAGCCTAGGGCTGTTGATTCCCCATCCCCAATCACTAGCAATGACTGACAGGGTTACTGGGGGTTTTTTTGGTTTTTAAAAAACCCCCACACCCAAACAAACCTCTCTCTCTACCACTGCTTGATAACGGTGGTTTGTATTTCAGTGCTATTTTAGACTGGCAGAGAGTCAGCTAAGAGTAGACTATTCCACCATGTGTTCAGAAGCGACTTATTTAATAGCCACAGTCACCAATAGCTCAAATTAGTTACAGAACTGCTTTGAATGCATTCGTCTCTCAAGGTGAAGCAAGATGCTTGTGCAAGCAGACAGCAGTGTAGTGCAGCTAGTCCTCGATCAGAACTTGCTGCTGAGAATCTGTTCTGGTGTGGAGACGGGAATTCCTCATGCTCTCTCAGACTCTAGTGCAGGTGACATTGTTCATGGTGCATTCCTAGCAGGGGGAAAAAAATATATAAAATTGATTGAAACTTCTGAACTATCACACCAGAATTTTATGAGTCTAAGTAGGGCAAGGATGTTTGTCATTTCTCAGAGTCAAGAGTGTTTATTTAGTGCCCATCACTAGGATATTCATGTTCGCAGAAAAAGAAACCAGACATTTCTTGCCTCCAAGAACTCTTTAGTGCTAGTGGATCACTAAATATACTCTACTTCTCTGCCTAGTGCACTTGAACAGCAGGCCTTATCTTCCCCTAGCTTCCTGTTCATCACGTAGCAGCTAGTATAGTGATACAGCCCATAGGTGCTGGAACTAGGGGTGCTGCTGCATCCCCTGGCTTTAAGTGGTTTCCATTATATACCGGGTTACAGTTTGGTTCAATGCATCTCGGCACCTGCACTATAGAAGTTGTTCCAGCACCCTGATACAGACCTTATTTTTGGTCTCTTTTGGGCTTCCCCACCAATTTTATTTCAAGTGAAGCTTCCCTAAGCTGTATATTCCTCCCTTGTTCACCATCATAAGTCACAGCAGCATTTAGTTTGTACTTTTCTATTTCAAAAGAATTTAGTGCTCAGATGAGCGTTAAAAAAAAGAAGATTGAACTCACCACAACCATCTTCCCATCCACCAGCGCTTTCTTGATTGTGGTCTGTTTGCCATCCCACTTCTGCACCTGAGTCAGGGAGCCATTGTCCACGGTTACAGTGCTCTGCCAAAAGAAGAGAAGTAAATGGACCCTGGGATATTCTGATGGGACACTTTCAGTCTCTCCTGTTGCAGCTATCTACTTCAAATAAATTAATTGGGCCACCACTCTGTTGTCCGAGTACTTACGGCACTCACCTGAGAGGTGGGAGATGCCTGTACAAATTCCTTCTTCTCAAGCCAGGTGAACGTGGGGGATTTAAACTGAAGTCTCCCACATCCCTAACCACTGGGCTAAGGAAGGCTGCCACCACCACCTCCACCCCCTGCAAACCATTCTGGCTGGGTTCCAGCTGTGGGCTGCAAGCAGGAGATAGGCACCCAATTCTGTGAGAGGGAGGGACCTTACACCACACCCCTCTCATTGTCATCTCCCATTGGCTAGCTTAGGCAGTTCACTGCCTAGCATGCCAGTTTCTGTGGATCCAGGTCTAATGTCTGCGGATCATTCTGCAGGTGCCCGTCTCTGCTCATGCATTGTATAATAAGCCTAGGTACCTAACTCAGGCTTTGTGAATCCCAGGGATTTTCTGGTTGCCTAGACATTAGACCTGGATCCGCAAAGAGACTTCGATGTTGCAATGCCTTAGACCTTAGAAGAGAGGTGGGATTTAGTTTGTGGGTACGTGATTGCCCTAGAGTCAGCCAGAAGAGCCAGCCATGGAGACTGGGAAGGAAGAAAGTCACATCAAGACAAAAATAATCATAAGCAAGAAAGGGCACAAACCCAGGTGTCCTTTGCAGGACATCCTGAAGGATTAGCCCTCACCATGGTTTTCCTGTCATCTACTGTGGTTTCTTCAAACTCTTCTCCCAGCTTGAAGGAGATCTTTGTGTTTTTAAAGGTGCTCTCTGTCTTGATGGTTATTATATCCCCATTGATGCTGATGATCACACTGGGCTTGTCCAGGCTGCCAAGTTTCCTAGTAGTAAAACCCACCCCTTGAAAAAGAAAAGCAAAAGTTAACCACTTGGATTTTACATGCACATCCAGAAGGGACACACAGCTCACTGGAACTTGCTGAACAGGTCTGTGGATGTATGAGAAGTCATCTCACTAACACTTGAGTGGGCTCTAGCTGGAGTACAAAGGAGGACACTGAGATTAGCAGAAATATAGAAAGGGGGGAAAAATCTATGAGGTAAAAAACTGTTATTTTTATGGTCACTTTTGAAATTGACACAGCCACTAGATTAAAGTGTGCTTATACATGCTAGGTCACATGCCTTACCCAGTTCTTTCATATAGCTGTCAAAGTTTTCACTAGAAATGAGTTTCCAGGCTCCTAAAAATACCTCACACATGATATAGACAATGGTTGACTAAGCAAAGAAGAAATTACTCTCACTAGAAGACCTGAAGCTATTATGAGCTACATAAGCTCAATGACTTCCTTTTAAAGGTGCCCTGAACATGTGATACTCAGCGACATCCAATCAGGAGAGGCAATGCAAAGACACCAATCATTTCCTTTTTCTTTCTTTTAGCATAAACCTAAAATCCTTACAGCTGGCAGAGTACACAAGGAAAGTTGTTAAGTAAAGGATGGTAGTCTCAAAGGTAGCTTCTAAGCCCTGGTCTACACTAGGACTTTAAGTCGAATTTAGCAGTGTTAAATCGATGTAAACCTGCACCCGTCCACACGATGAAGCCCTTTATTTTTACTTAAAGGGCTCTTAAAATCGATTTCCTTACTCCACCCCGACAAGTGGATTAGCGCTTAAATCGGCCTTGCTGGGTCGAATTTGGGTACTGTGGACACAATTCGACGGTATTGGCCTCCGGGAGCTATCCCAGAGTGCTCCATTGTGACCGCTCTGGACAGCACTCTCAACTCAGATGCACTGGCCAGGTAGACAGGAAGAGAACCGCGAACTTTTGAATCTCATTTCCTGTTTGGCCAGCGTGGCAAGCTGCAGGTGACCATGCAGAGCTCATCAGCAGAGGTGACCATGATGGAGTCCCAGAATCACAAAAGAGCTCCAGCATGGACTGAACGGGAGGTACGGGATCTGATCGCTGTATGGGGAGAGGAATCCGTGCTATCAGAACTCCGTTCCAGTTTTCGAAATGCCAAAACCTTTGTCAAAATCTCCCAGGGCATGAAGGACAGAGGCCATAACAGGGACCCGAAGCAGTGCCGCGTGAAACTTAAGGAGCTGAGGCAAGCCTACCAGAAAACCAGAGAGGCAAACGGCCGCTCCGGGTCAGAGCCCCAAACATGCCGCTTCTATGATGAGCTGCATGCCATTTTAGGGGTTCAGCCACCACTACCCCAGCCGTGTTGTTTGACTCCTTCAATGGAGATGGAGGCAACATGGAAGCAGGTTTTGGGGACGAAGAAGATGATGATGATGATGAGGTTGTAGATAGCTCACAGCAAGCAAGCGGAGAAACCGGTTTTCCCGACAGCCAGGAACTGTTTCTCACCCTGGACCTGGAGCCAGTACCCCCCGAACCCACCCAAGGCTGCCTCCTGGACCCAGCAGGCGGAGAAGGGACCTCCGGTAAGTGTACCTTTTAAAATACTATACATGGTTTAAAAGCAAGCATGTGAAAGGATTAATTTGCCCTGGCATTCGCGGCTCTCCTGGATGTACTCCCAAAGCCTTTGCAAAAGGTTTCTGGGGAGGGCAGCCTTATTGCGTCCTCCATGGTAGGACACTTTACCACTCCAGGCCAGTAACATGTACTCGGGAATCATTGTACAACAAAGCATTGCAGTGTATGTTTGCTGGCGTTCAAACAGCATCCATTCTTTATCTCTCTGTGTTATCCTCAGGAGAGTGAGATATCATTCATGGTCACCTGGTTGAAATAGGGTGCTTTTCTTCAGGGGACACTCAGAGGAGCCCGTTCCTGCTGGGCTGTTTGCCTATGGCTGAACAGAAATGTTCCCCGCTGTTAGCCATGGGGAGGGTTGAGGGGGTAGCCACGCGGTGGGGGAAGGCAAAATGCGACCTTGTAACGAAAGCACATGTGCTATGTATGTAATGTTAACAACAAGGTTTACCCTGAAAGAGTGTAGCCACTGTTTTATAAAATGTGTCTTTTTAAATACCGCTGTCCCTTTTTTTTTCTCCACCAGCTGCATGTGTTTCAATGATCACAGGATCTTCTCCTTTCCAGAGGCTAGTGAAGATTAGAAAGAAAAAAAAACGCACTCGTGATGAAATGTTCTCTGAGCTCATGATGTCCTCCCACACTGACAGAGCACAGACGAATGCGTGGAGGCAAATAATGTCAGAGTGCAGGAAAGCACAAAATGACCGGGAGGAGAGGTGGCAGGCTGAAGAGAGTAAGTGGCGGGCTGAAGACAGGGCTGAAGCTCAAATGTGGTGGCAGCGTGATGAGAGGAGGCAGGATTCAATGCTGAGGCTGCTGGAGGATCAAACCAGTATGCTCCAGTGTATGGTTGAGCTGCAGCAAAGGCAGCTGGAGCACAGACTGCCACTACAGCCCCTGTGTAACCAACCACCCTCCTCCCCAAGTTCCATAGCCTCCACACCCAGACGCCCAAGAACGCAGTGGGGGGGCCTCCGGCCAACCAGCCACTCCACCCCAGAGGATTGCCCAAGCAACAGAAGGCTGGCATTCCATAAATTTTAAAGCTGTAAACTTTTAAAGTGCTGTGTGGCATTTTCCTTCCCTCCTCCACCACCCCTCCTGGGCTACCTTGGTAGTCATCCCCCTATTTGTGTGATGAATGAATAAAGAATGCATGAATGTGAAGCAGCAATGACTTTATTGCCTCTGCAAGCGGTGATCGAAGGGAGGAGGGGAGGGTGGTTAGCTTACAGAGAAGTAGAGTGAACCAAGGGGCGGGGGGTTTCATCAAGGAGAAACAAACAGAACTTTCACACCGTAGCCTGGCCAGTCATGAAACTGGTTTTCAAAGCTTCTCTGATGCGTGCCGTGCCCTCCTGTGCTCTTCTAACCGCCCTGGTGTCTGGCTGCGCGTAACCAGCAGCCAGGCGATTTGCCTCAACCTCCCACCCCACCATAAACGTCTCCCCCTTACTCTCACAGATATTGTGGAGCACACAGCAAGCAGCAATAAAAGTGGGAATATTGGTTTCGCTGAGGTCTAAACGACTCAGTAAACTGCGCCAGCGCGCCTTTAAACGTCCAAATGCACATTCTACCACCATTCTGCACTTGCTCAGCCTGTAGTTGAACAGCTCCTGACTACTGTCCAGGCTGCCTGTGTATGGCTTCATGAGCCATGGCATTAAGGGGTAGGCTGGGTCCCCAAGGATAACTATAGGCATTTCAACATCCCCAACAGTTATTTTCTGGTCTGGGAATAAAGTCCCTTCCTGCAGCTTTTGAAACAGACCAGAGTTCCTGAAGATGCAAGCGTCATGTACCTTTCCCGGCCATCCCACGTTGATGTTGGTGAAACGTCCCTTGTGATCCACCAGAGCTTGCAGCACTATTGAAAAGTACCCCTTGCGGTTTATGTACTCGCTGGCTTGGTGCTCCGGTGCCAAGATAGGGATATGGGTTCCGTCTATGGCCCCACCACAGTTAGGGAATCCCATTGCAGCAAAGCCATCCACTATGACCTGCACATTTCCCAGGTCACTACCCTTGATATCAGCAGATCTTTGATTGCGTGGGCTACTTGCATCACAGCAGCCCCCACAGTAGATTTGCCCACTCCAAATTGATTCCCAACTGACCGGTAGCTGTCTGGTGTTGCAAGCTTCCACAGGGCTATCGCCACTCGCTTCTCAACTGTGAGGGCTGCTCTCATCTTGGTATTCATGCGCTTCAGGGCAGGGAAAGCAAGTCACAAAGTTCCATGAAAGTGCCCTTACGCATGCGAAAGTTTCGCAGCCACTGGGAATCGTCCCAGACCTGCAACATTATGCGGTCCCACCAGTCTGTGCTTGTTTCCTGAACCCAGAATCGGCGTTCCACAGCATGAACCTGCCCCATTAGCACCATGATGCATGCATTGGCAGGGCCCATGCTTTCAGAGAAATCTGTGTCCATGTCCTGATCACTCACGTGACCGCGCTGACGTCGCCTCCTCGCCCGGTATAGCTCTGCCAGGTTCTGGTGCTGCATATACTGCTGGATAATGCGTGTGGTGTTTAATGTGCTCCTAATTGCCAAAGTGAGCTGAGCGGCCTCCATGCTTGCCTTGGTATGGCGTCCGCACAGAAAAAAGGCGCGGAACGATTGTCTGCCGTCGCTCTGACGGAGGGAGGGGCGACTGACGACATGGCTTACAGGGTTGGCTTCAGGGAGCTAAAATCAACAAAGGGGGTGGCTTTACATCAAGGAGTATTTCAGGCAGGACTTCACGGAGGGTTCCAGTAAGAAATGGTGCACCTAAGTTATTGTTCTTATTGGAACAAGGAGGTTAGTCTGGCCTCTGATTGATACATGGCTAGATTTACCTCGCTGCACCTTCTCTGTGAGTGACTGCAGTGTGACCTAGAGGAATGAGTCCCCTAGATGGGGCGGGGGGGGAAGCAAATGAGTACAAAACAAATCTGGTCTATTTCTTGTTTTGATCCACTCCATCTATCTTTTACATCTTTGGCTGGCAGCAGACGGTGCAGGAGGACTGCATGCCATCCACATCTCATGGCTGCTCGGCAGAAGATGGTACAATAGGACTGCTAGCCATCCTCATCTCTTGCCTGCCCGGCAGAAGATGATGCAATAGGACTGCTAGCAATCCGTATCACCTGCCTGCTCACCATAAGATGGTTCAATAGGACTGACTGCAGGACTAAAGAGAATGACTTGATCAAGTCACTCCAAATTTAGTCCCTGCGCCCATGTCTGCCCAGGCGCTCCTGGCCGACGTGGCCAGGAGCACCTCGGACATGACGATGACAGCTACCAGTCCTATTACACCGTCTGCTGCCACAAGGCAATGGGTTGCTGCTACTGTGTAGCAATGCAGTACCACGTCTGCCAGCACCCAGGAGACATGCGGTGACAGTGAGCTGAGCAGGCTCCATGCTTGCGGTGGTATGGCGTCTGCACGGGTAACTCAGGAAAAAAGGCGCGAAACGATTGTCTGCCCTTGCTTTTACGGAGGGAGGGAGGGAACAGGGGCCTGACGATATGTACCCAGAACCACCCGCGACAATGTTTTAGCCCTATCAGGCATTGGGATCTCAACCCAGAATTCCAATGGGCAGCGGAGACTGCGGGAACTGTGGGATAGCTACCCACAGTGCAACACTCCGGAAGTCGACTCTAGCCTCTGTACTGTGGAAGCACTCTGCCGAGTTAATGCACTTAATGCACTTAGAGCATTTTCTGTGGGGACACACACACTCGAATATATAAAACCGATTTCTAAAAAACCGACTTCTATAAATTCAACCTAATTTCATAGTGTAGACATACCCTAAATGAAATTGAGTTTTTTTCAATCAGCTTTCCCAAATTAGAGAGGGATCAGCTGTAAAGAGACCTGTCAGTTTGTGTAGGCTCAAGAAGTCCCTTCCTGATGTGCCTGTGAGACCCACACAAGGCTTGATTACTGCCTGTGGTGATGCTTCCTGACTCCGAACAAGTACTTCCCTTTAAACTGAGCAAGTTCTGATTGCTCTCAAACCTGGCTCCATCAACATCTTATCTTCTCCCCGCCATGAGTACAGTGCTCAAATGGGGGCTGGGGGGAAGTGGTGATTTACTTCAACTTTTTGTCAACTTTCCCCCCACCTAGCTGCAGTGAAGAGGGCTGTTCTGTCATTACCACATACGACCCTCAATACCCACGTCAATTAAGAATTCTCCCAGTCACTCCCATTCATTCAAGAATTCTCTCCAATCCATTTCACCAGCAAGTCCTAGCCCCTATGGGGAAGGGTGCGGGGGTCGCTCATTATTCAAGGATTGTTTGGGTTCCTTAAAACTCAGATGAGAAAGGCTGAGGTAGGAGGTATGCTAGGCAAGGCAGAGCGGTCAGACCAGACCAGAGCAGAGCTGGGTGAGATTTTTTTTGACAAATAATTTATTTGCCAAAAATGCTCTTTTGGTCAACCCAAAACTGTTGGTATTTGCCATTATTTCACTGAGTAGTTCAGGCCAAAATAAAATGTTGTGGGGAAGTGAGTTGCCATTCACAAAGCAGTGGTGGGCAAGGAGGGAGGGAGCAGCAACTGCAGCAGGAAACACCCAAGTTAAAGCTTTTAGGCTAGTGATTAGAGCACTCACCTGGGATGTAGGAAACCCAGGTTCAGTTCCCCACTCTGCCTGTTGTGGAAAGTGCCCTAATCACTTGGTTATAGCATAGTCTGGGGTAGGTCTCCCTCAGTGTCTCCTGTTGAAGCTATTCTACTTTGCAGAAAATCCTTGACTAATCAGTGGACCAGAGAGAGTGAGAATCTCTCTTTTACCTAGCAGCCGGGGCATTCAGCGGGAGACTTTCTTGTTTCACCAGTTTTTTTGAAATTTACAGTTTAGGTTGAACCAATTTTTTTTTTTTTGGAACAGGGGTGGGTAAATGGACAAATCCCTTGGCTGTTGCAAATGGAGACTGGAGTCCTAGTGTGTCCAGAAAGATGACAGGTACTGATGTCTGTGAGGCTGGAGACAGAAACCATGAAGAGGCTGCTGCTACTGTGGTCACAGTAGGGGAGGTAGTGGCAGATAGTACTGGGAGCTTAATTATGGGTGTTTGCTGCTGAGACTTGGAGCAACATCAGTGTCAAAACTCCCATTGACTTCAATGGGGACAGGATTTCATTCCTGCTGTCTCGTCAGTGGGTTGGTAGCCTCTCTGGCCAGGATGGAGAGGACTTATCTGCAGATGTGTGTGAGAGAGAGAGGAAGCTCTTGGTTCTATTATCTTTTTCAGTTGTGATGTTTATAGAATCATAGAACTGGAAGGGACCTCGAGAGTCCCCTGCACTCAAGGCAGGACAAAGTATTATCTAGACCATCCCTTATAGGTGTTTGTCCAACCTGCTCTTAAAAATCCCCTATGATGGAGATTCTACAACCTCGTTAGGCAATTTATTCCAGTGCTTAACTACTCTGACAGTTAGGAAGTTTTTCCTAATGTCCAACCTAAACCGCCCTTGCTGCAGTTTAAACCCATTGGTTCTTGTCCTATCCTCAGAGGTTAAGAAAAATAATTTTTCTCCCTCCTCCTTGCAACAACCTTTTATGTACTTGAAAACTGTTATGTCCCCTCTCAGTCTTCTCTTCTCCAGACTAAACAAACCCAGTTTTTTCACTATTCCCTCATAGGTCATGTTTTCTAGACCTTTAATAATTTTTGTTGCTCCTCTCTGGACTTTCTCCAATTTGTCCACATCTTTCCTGAAATGTGGCGTCCAGAACTGGACATGATACTCCAGCTGAGGCCTAATCAGGGCGGAAAAATTTCTTCTCGTGTCTTTCTTACAACACTTCTGCTAATACATCCCAGAACGATGTTTGTTTTTGCAACAGCATTACACTGTTGACTCATATTTAGCTTGTGATCCACTCCGACCCTCAAATCCCTTTCCGCAGTACTCCTTCCTAGGCAGTCATTTCCCATTTTGTATGTGTGCAACTGATTGTTCCTTCCTAAGTGGAGTACTTTACGTTTGTCCTTATTGAATGTCATCCTATTTATTTCAGACCATTTCTCCAGATCATTTTGAATTTTAATCCTATCCTCCAAAGCACTTGCAACTGTTCCCAGCTTGATATCGTCTGCAAACTTTATAAGCGTACTCTCTATGCCATTATCTAAATCATTAATGAAGATATTGAACAGAACCGGACCCAGAACCGATCCCTGCAGGACCCCACTCGTTATGCCCTTCCAGCACGACTGTGAACCACTGTGGGTCTCCTAGTGCAGGATCAAAGGCTGTACTGGAACCATACAAATGAAAGATGGATAAGAAGCAACAAAAAGCAAAGGGAACGAGGAGTGGGGTTTGGTACACAGTTTGCTTGTTCCGTGCGTTCTTTCCTTTTTTCTTAGTCGTTTTAGCAATATTCTATCACCAGGTCTGTAAGCACTTTCCCAAGAGCTAGGCTGATATTTTGCAGCAGCTGACGGACACTATTAAAAATCACTTCCAGCTATTTTACATCTCCTGGACACCCCGGTCCCAATTCACATGTAAGGAGATACATATTGTCATCTTGTAAAGTCCAGCATCAGGATGATCTAAGATGAGTTAACTGGGCTGCTTTGAGAGGATCTGCAGGTGATGGGCTGCTTTGTAGCAAGGCTTATGCCCAGGGTTCCTGAGACTCCATACACACCACTCCAGAGCATCCAGCCCATGGGGCTCTTCCCCCATTGGAATATCACCGCCTCATGTTCTACTGGCAGCCTCCCCCTCGCTAACTCACTACTGAGAGGGGAGCTGTCAGCATAGTATCCCCTAAAGAACCTGCAGTTTGTAGACAAGAAATACAAACACACAGTCCCATAAGGAGCCTGCATGGTGGTGCAGCTTCCCTGCTTTGGGACCTGAGCTAACTAGCATGATTGCAGCTTAAGCAGACATACCCTGGGATTTCAGTACAAACAGACCCAGAATTTCACCCTAATGAAATTTTGCTTCTAGGTTGATGAGCAACAAAGGAATGACCCTGAGATGATTTTCATCCATTAATTCTTGGATAGTTGACTTGAGATATATAATAGGCAGGGCCCCACCCCATCAATTTCACAGCCATGAAAAATGTGTCACAGACCATGAAATAAGCCCCTCCTTTTGAAATCTGATCTCCCCTGTGCTGCTAGGAGCACCCTACCTGGGGGGTGCCTAGCTGCAAGTCCTGGCCCAGCCTGGCTTCCTGCAGCAACAAAAAGGTACCTGGAGGTGGATCTGATCCCTCCCTCTTGCCTCGAGAGCAGCCATCTAGGGGAAAGAGCAAGCCCTTTCCCTCCCCAGCCTGGCCAGGACTAGCAACTAGGAGGCCCAGACTGGGTGATTCAGGCAGCATGGGGAGATCAGACCCACCTCCAGGATACCAACAGGTATAGCTGTTCTCAAGGGGCTCAGCACAAAAGTGATGTGGCAATCCCATGATTCTCCTCCCCCCACCCACAACAGGTGTGGGACACCTTCCTCCCCCCCTTGTTTTTGGGTCAGGACCATCATGGTTACAACACCATGAAGTTTCAGATTTAAACATCTGAAAATGGTAAATTTACCAATTTTCAAATCACATGGCCATGAATTTGGTAAGGCCCTAATAACAGGCTTCCAGTCACATGATTGTGAAGCCCTGTGTTAATAGAAACTGAAGATCTAAACAGGAGACAATGATATACACCTGATTCAGGTATCTAGGTCACTATTCAGAGACTGGGAGGTATGGAAGTGGTCAGTGTGTAATGCTATTTACACGGATGTGTGGAAGACTGGTTTTGTTAGCTTTAGAGGGTCTTGCTGCTTTAGTTGGGTTTTGTTCTGACCTAAGTTGAGCTGCAAGGTGTTGGAATTGTTACATGTACTTGCATAAGCCAGCAACAGGATAATACTATGGTCAGTTATTTTCACAAGGGTCTATTAGATTTCAGAGACTAGGTACAGTCTTGAAGCATGGGTCTGGGAACATCTAGCTCCCAAGTACTACGGAACTTAAAATGGAGGGGCTTCTCTACTTGAATTCTCAAGCCATATCCTCAAACAGTCAGAAGCGAAGAGCTGTCTAAGGACAACTATTGCTTTAGCTAGGACAGCGTTGTGAGTCCTGTCAAAATATTGTTCTTCTAGTAGTCACACAGTGAGACGATTGCTCTCAAAGCCTATGTTACTCCATCACTACGGAGGTCAGTATTAGACAGTTAACCTTCCTTCGGCAAAAGAATAAACGAAGATTAGACAATCCCCACTATATGCTCAGAAATGTTTTATTTAATAGCCACAGTCACTGACTGCAGATTAGTTACAACTTTACTAGGAATATGCTTGTATCTCAAAGTGATTGAAGAAACTTGCAGAATTGGACAGCAGTGTTGTGCAGTCGTCATTGAACAGATTCTTAACAGCAAGTTCTGATCCAACATGGAGATGGGAATTCCTCAGGCCCTCTCATAGACTCTTGTGCTGGTGACATTATTCATGGTGCATTCCTAGAAGGCAAGATGATTAATTAGGTTTCTGTTACAGCAGAGTTCTAGGAGTCTAAGTAAACAAGGATATCTGTCATATCAGAGTCCAAGGTGTTTATTTAGTATGTCACTCTGATATTTAATATTAGCACAAGAGTCAAGCATTTCTTGCCTCCTGGAACAGGTTAGAGTGATCCTGATATCAGCTTAAATTATCAGCCAGCACTAGTACGCTTGAACAGCAGGCTTCACGTCTGCCTCTAACTTTCTGTCCAGCACTCAGATTGGTGTTTAGTACAAGAATACAAACTCTTGGGTTTTGGTCTCTTTAGGGTCTCTCCACTAGTTTTGTTACAAGTGGAACTTGCCTACTTTGTAGGTTATGGGTTGGGTTTAACCTTGTTTAAAATGGTGGGTGTACAGTCCCCCTTCATTTGTGAGAAGTGTAAGAAATAATTAAGTGCCTTTTTGGAACCAGACACCGAAACACTAGGAGCCTCTACCCAAACACAGGTATATCACCACCTAAGAACAGATGGAGAATTTGCATAATCTAGGCTTTTGTTTGGTGGAGGTTTGCATCTCTGTGCATGGAGAGACACTGAAGTGGCAGAGAAGCAGAGAACCAAGGATACAGCCAGAACCTTAGAACCTAGCCTTGAGAACCTCAAGAGACTGCATACTTTTGGACTGAGTACTGGCAGGAGAGGGGCTTGGAACGGAGCAAAGATACTGTGTGTTCAGGGAAACAGGACTTTGTGCACGGTAAATACCAGATGTCAAATCAACTCTTCCTCCTAAGCAAAGAGAGCCCACTAGACCAAGTTTTGCCTACCTGCTCAGGCAAAAGAGGGGTAACCATATTTTTGTACCTCGCTTTGTTCTTACATGCACCAGCAGCTTTCTTAATGAGCATTTCTGTTTCAGCTAGAGCATTTAGTGCTCACGTGAGGGTTTAAAAAAAATAATTTGAACTCACCACCACAAGCTTAGCATCCACCAGTTTTCTCTTTATTGTCGTCTCTTTGCCATCCCACTTCTGCACATGAATCAAAGAGCCATTGTCCAAGGTGATAATGCTCTGCCAAGACAAAAGAAGCAGAGGGACTCTGGGTCAGATAGTCGCAGCACACGGAAGATTTGCCTCTTCAAATCATTTAACAAATCCCATGTTCACAGGAGAGATTCAAGCTGATTTTCAGGAAGCTTCCTGGGAAGATCCAGGTTTCAGAAGCTTCTTTACCACTGCTTGCACAGCTTCTTAGAAGGCACAGATCCCACTGTACTGTGGCTGTGAGCTTTAACTAGCATAGGAGACATGTGCCACCACAATACATCCATTTTGTCAGCCCTCCTCCCCCTCCCCCCCCCCCACTGGAAGAAAAGGTGTCAGGACACAGGTGGGGATTGGAGTTGGGCTAGTCCCCACTACCTTTATCACTTGTGATTTGATGTAGTGCCCTGTCAGATAATGCATTACATGGATGCATAGGGGCACCATCTGCTTTGGCCTGCCACAGAAGCTTCTCCAGTAGGTGCAGCTGCATGTTGAGATTTAAGAAAGCATGGCAAAGAAGGGGAGTAGAAATTCTAGCCTTATCTATAGGGGTTTTTCCTCCCTTTTCCATCTGGACTGATGTGAGGGTGAGTAGTAAGAGATAAGATAATAGTAAGAGATGCCACTGCCAAGGCTACTACATAGCCCTCCCCTCACCCCAGAGGCACTTGTCTTCCCCATGTAATTCTGTCTGCCTCAGGCACCTTGTATTCAGTAAAAACGTCCCGTTGAAATTTTGCAGCTAGTCACTTTGAGAGACAGTCCTATTCTACACCATGCAGCAGATAAGGAGCATTTACTGGTCAGCCTTTAGAGGGAAGATCTGGGCTTGTGCCCATTTTCTGCTTTACATAGAATGAAGGAGGGCTGGATATGGTCAGTTTTTTTGTTGTGTTTTTAGTTGAGCATTGGCAATTGAGGTATTTCCTACCCAAAAAGGCTATAGCAACTTAAGTAGTCAAATTACTACTTTAAACAAATACTGACAGCCAAGCCATTTATAGAAGGGATTTTTTAGAGTAAGCATTTTATTTACCATCCGTTAGTTCCAGTGACTAGTGAACACTTCAAAGAAAGGAAGTTGTTACACCTTATTGATCCAAGGGAGGCCTTCAGTTTGTGGGAGTACAATGGGCATGAGGATTGCCCCAGGCCAGCCAGAAGTGCCAGGCATGACATCCCCAATTCTTATGAGGCCAGGGCAGAGGGGAACCATGTCTAAAGAAAATAATCATGAAGAAAGGAAGGGCACAAACCCAGGAGTCCTTTGCAAGTCACCTTTAAAGATTAACCCTCACCTTGGTTTTCCTGTCATCTGCTGTGGTTTCTTCAAACTCTTCCCCCAGCTTGAAGGAGATCTCAGTGTTTTTAAAGGAGCTCTCTGTTTTGATGGTTATTATGTCATTGTTAGTACTGATAATCACACTCGGCTTGGCCAGGCTGCCAAGCTTCCTAGTAGCAAAACCCACTCCTTGAAAAGAAAGAAACAAATTAGCAGCTTGGATTTTACATATACACCCATGAGAGAGAAATTGGTAAATAGGTCTGTGAATGTACTAGAATGTATCTCACGCTCAACTATGTAGGCTCTGCAGTTCTAAGAGGAGTACAAAAGAGATCAGCAGATACCATATAGACCTCTTCCCTCTGTATGTTGTAAGAAGGTACCATTTTAATAGTCACCTTAGCAGTTGAAACAGTAAATTGAGTTGTACTAGTACGCTCTAAGAGACAGCTAGATACAAGCCATAGACGTTTGTCTCCTAATCCAAGCTTTCCTAAATAATAGTGGTGTTTGTTTGGGCCACATACTTAGTATCAGCCATTCAAGGAATTACATTAGAGCCCTCACAACATTTCCTGCTTATGAGTGAGAATTAGTTTGTAGATGCACAAACTATCAATAGTTAAGAATGCAATATCAGTAAACAGCACCATGCAGATACAAAACTTCTAGCCTTCCCTTTACTAGGAAGGAAGAGCTATGACTATTCATTAGGAAAGAAATATTTGTAATTTATAATGAAAGTGTTCTGTCACCCCAAATAATATCAAACAATCAAGACTACAGAGACATTCTATTCTGTTACCAAAGTGAATCATCTATAAATAAAGAAAACCAAACAAACCCTAAATACTATCTCAGTATCTTCTATTTTAAAGGGGGGGGGGGGAAGATGAGCCTTGTTTAACTTATAATATATTCCTTACCCAATTCTTTCATATAGCTCTCAAAGTTTTCACTAGAAATGAGTTTCCAGCTTCCTAAAAATGACTCACACATGATAGAAAATGTAACTGGAAGGATGACTAAGCAAAAAGGAAACTAAAACCTTCTAAAACCAGAAACTTCTATGAAATATAGGTGCTCAATCACTTCATTTTAAGGATGCCCTAAACATGTGATACTCAGGGACAACCAATCAGAAGAGGCAATGTGAGGACTCCAATCACTTTCACTTTTATTTCATTTAGCACAGAAGGGCAATTAATAAAGGTCACTCATCCCAAATTAATCTGCTATTCAAAACTGAATGTTTTCAATGGAGAGACATAGTAAATATGAAGAATCAGCTTTCCCCAGTTAGAGAGGGATCAGCTGAAACAGACCTGTCAGTTTGTGTAGATTCAAAGAATCCCTTCCTGATGTGCCTGTGAGGCCCTACACAGGGCTTGATTACTGCCTGTGGTGATGTTTCCTGGCTCCTACCAAGTACTGATCTTGCCCCTAGACTGAGCAAGTTCTGATTGCTCTCAAACCTGGCTCCCGCAACATCTATCTCCTCCCCTCACGAATACAGTGCTCAAATTAGGGGGCAGGGAGTGGTGATGTACTTCAACTTTTGGTCAACTTCCCCCTCCTGCCCCTGCCAGCTGCAGTGCCAAGGGCTGCACTGCCATGACCACAAAAGTCCCTCAATACCTACATCAGTTAAGAATCCTCCCAATTCATTCCACCTGCAATACCTAACCCCCACTAATCATTATGTGCCCCAGAGCTCCTGACAGTCCTGATTCCCTGATTTGTCTTCTAAGTCTGTTGGCTCAGCTGTTGCTGGGAGGGAAGGGAGGCAGAACCTGCGTTGTTGGTTTCTTTAAAATACAATATTATATGCTAGGTATCATGGAGACTTTAGGAATATAATCCACTGGTTTTTAGATTCCACTTACTCTATGGGGGCTTAAATAGTTGACCCCATCCCTTTCAGATAGATGCAACTCTTGTTTTGGAAGGCTAATTTTTTTTCAAATTATCCCCGGTAGTGTAGGTGAAAGCCACGATCATTATCCTGCAAATATGTACTTAACTTTAGAAACACTGAAGCCAAAGGGAATACTTAATACTGCATAAGTATTTGCAGAACCAGGGCCTGAGTTTGTGGATTCTTTCTGCCCTTGTGGTTTTTACCGTAAGCACCTTGAGTTTAACTTTGTTACAAGAAAAAATACAAATGAAATATTGGTAATTAGAGGGCCTGACATAATTTTCTCCCATTGGTCATCACCCTAGTATCACATGTTCAGAAAATCTTTAAAAATAAGCTGTTGGGGAGGGGTGTATTATGATGTATTGCTTGTTGGTTTCCTGCTGAAAGTTTGGGGTTTTTCCCCCCACCTAAGGATCATTGTCTAGTAAATCCATACAGAATGTGTGATCAGTTCTTAGGAACCTGGAAACTTGTCTCCAGTGAAAAATCTGAAGATTATATGAAAGAATTAGGTGAGAAATACTGTTTTCTTAATTAATAATCTTGTGATTCTTTCTCTCTTTTTATATAAACTGTAGTGGGTCTGGAATTTACTCTTGTAACTTAAAAAGACCCCAAACTTATACTGATTTTCAGGGGATGCTAGTTAATTCTACTCAATAGCGTTCCAGCTGTATTTCCTAGAGCATGTAGTTTGTGAAGGGCTCAGATACTACCTGGTCAAGGGCTGAGATATACAACATAGTTTATTTAATTAGCTCTCATCAATATCACTGTTCAAGCTGAAAATTACACTACACTACTTAGTCTTAAATTGCCATACTGGAGTGGGGAGGGAGGTAAAAAGGCATTGTAGAGTTCCCTCATTGTGTTTCAATAACTCCATATCTAATGTTCTTAGCTTACAAGTAAAAAGAGAATTCCTTGGTACCAAACACAAGTTAGGTTATGAGAGTTAAGTTGGATTTTTGTTTCTATTTTGTACATCCTCAGCAGTGATGAGGGTCAGACTGTACTTTCTGTGGCTGCTGTGCAACTCGGCTGCATTCAGTGGGCTTGTAGAGGGGTCAATGACTGGAACTTACTAACCCATTGTGTGTAAACAGGATTGTATGAAGTCTAGCTCCCTGACTCATGTTTGTTCTGCTTCTGTTGGGTAAATAGGAGTCAAAAGAGATAACAACTTCTTTTTGTCACTAATGTAAGCAGCAATGACTAAATCCACAGGCCACATCTATTGAGTAAAAAGGTGCTTTCATGTGGGGGCTCTTCAGACTACGAAGACTCCTTGAAGGATATGAAATACTAGGTAACCGACACACTCTAGAGTCAATTCCGTGCTCCATGGGTGAATCTGTATTCAAATCAATTACACAGGTGTCACTGAGGCAACCTATCCAGTGGCTTATATGGGGAGTCCTAAATGAAGCATAACATCTAAATAGGTGAGATGGAAAGGGGCAAGATTCCAAACTGGCTACCATAATAATCCTGCTATTAAGATAGACTTGTAGACCCAAAATAAAAAAGCATGTATGCATAAAGGCATACAGCTAAAGGTAAAATGGCAGCTGCTATGGTGTAGTAACACAATAATAACGAATACTGAGCTCTTGTATAGTAACTTTCATTGGTAGATCTTAAAGTGCTTTACAAGGGACATCAGTATCATTATCCCCATTTTATAGATGAGGAACTGAGGCACACAGAGGTAAAGTGACTTGCCCAAGGTCACCCAGCAGCCCAGTGGAAGAGCTGGGAAAAGAACCCAGGTCTCCTGAGTTCTGATCTAGTGCTAAACCCACTAGACAACACAGCCTCCCATAAATGGGCCTCCCTGATTTTCTCCTCTACATGCTCCTTCAGTGTTTGGTTTGACATGGGAGATAGGGAAACCTCTGACTCCCCAAAATGTGTGGATTCCTCACATCTTTATAGATACCTGGAAATATTTTATCAAAAGGAAAATTTCACTCTCTGAAGTAAGACATGAACAGATAAGGATTCTTTAAGCCTGCTGACTATCTGAGGAGTGGGGGGAAATGCACACCTATATTTATGATGCCTTTTTGGGGGGACAGGCTGTTTATCTGTTCATGCCCTTCTAATTGTCCCAGTCTCTGTTTCCAGGCCACCCTTTGTGCTCTCTCCTTCATTGCCAGACAACTCCTGTCTTTCCTTTGTTTTCAGAACAGAGTGAAATCTTAGATGGTATCTTGTGTGTCTTCTTCAGGAGTGGGCTTTGCCATGAGGAAACTGGGCAGCCTGGCAAAGCCTACTGTGATCATCAGTGCTGATGACGATATGCTAACAATCAAAACAGAGAGCCCTGTTAAAAATACAGAGATCTCCTTCAAGCTGGGCCAAGAGTTTGAGGAAACCACAACAGATAACAGGAAAACTAAAGTGAGGGGAGTGCTTGGTGTTACTGATCAGCTTGTGTTGTGTGGATTTTTTTTTTTCTCTTTTGGGCGGAGGGAGGGATAGGATAATCTACCTGAAAGCACTACAATCTGAAAACCATCAGATACAGCTCTACCATGGATCTGGAATTTTGATTAGGACAGAGCTGAGAACATGGTATGGTACACAGGGGGCAAATAGCCCCTTTAATTTGCAAGATACTGGGCAAAAGAGCTCACCTTGCTGCTATGTCTTTCCAGAGTGTTGTAACCTTGGACAATGGTTCAATGATTCATGTGCAGAAATGGGATGACAAAGAGATCACAATAAAGAGAGAGGTGGTGGATGGGAATATGGTCGTGGTAAGTGAGACCGTTCCTGCAATCTGATCAATGAACACTGCTCTTAACAGATCGCTGAATCCTCATGATAATCTCTTTATTTTGGATAATGTGGACCAGTGTTTTTATTAACAAGTGAAAACCCCTCATACTGTATCTTTGAACAGCATTGGAAATTGTTTTAGCCACTTCTAAGTACTGCTTAAAGACCAATGCTGTACAATGACTTCTTCTAAACTGAAATTTTGAGACCAGTGGATTACTAATGTAATTCAGTGCTAAGTGTGGTGACTTAGACTGCAGTCTATTTTACTGCTCTCTACCTTCAGGTGCATGCTTGACTTACAGAACAGCTTTGTTGAGACATTTCTATCTTGTATTGCTATTGTAATTTCGTTGAACTCCTCTTTATCCTTCTAGGAATGTACCATGAAGTATGCCATCTGCACTAGAGTCTATGAGAAAGCATGAGGAAACTATCGGCAGTTATCTGCAACCTGCTGCTGGGAACTGCCTCAGTTCCCCAGGATAAAGGCTACTGTCTTTTTCCTTCTGTTTGTTTGTAAAAGTTTTGAATAGTCATGTGCCTGCAATGTACCATACTTCAGCTTAGTTGCTACTTGTTTGAACTGTGGCTAGTGAATAAAATAGTTCCAGGCTAATGACCTAGAGTATCTGTGTTGTGGTGATGCCTTGGAAAGGTATGCTTATACTGCAATCAGGCTGCAACCTGGGCCCCTTCCATCTCTGTGTCCTACAGCCCAGGGCAGCCTGAGCCCAAACATCAACACAGCAATTAAACACTCCCTTCACCCCAACCCACATCAGCTGGCAAAGGCCACCCACAGGTGTCTAACTGGGGAGAAGATATACCTGAAGTGGCCTACTTGACCTGGATTAGGGCAGGAGTGCCCCCAAAAGCCAAACCATAGGCACAAGATAAGCTTCTCCCCATTCTGGGGGGTTAACAAAAAGAAATGGGAGGGGGGGTCATCTATTTGAGGGACAGACCCCAAAATGCTTGGATGATAGGGCCAAAAGAATATGGGATAGGGAACACCAAATGGAAAACCCCACTGCTTCAAGAAGAATGCTAGGAAGTTAGAGGTCTAGAATTCCCCACTGGAACTCTGTCCAGGTGGGAGAAGGAATAAAGTCAAAGAGCTTCCCGGGGATGTCTTAGAAATGTACCAACTTCCTAAACTATTTTAAAAAAATCACTTCTCTTTTCTAGATCTTTCTATTACTGATGTCTCCCTCTCCTGAGATGGACACTCAGATGAACACAATGCTCAAGATGAGGGTGCTAACAATTTTATATAGTGGCATAAGAAGTTTCTTCCTTTAGTCCCATCTCAATACATTCTGGTTTCGAATTGCTGCACACTTTCAATGACACTTGTCTTGGAGTAATTGTTGTTGACTGAAAATTCTGCAGTGTGTGTAAGTAGCTCAAATTGATCCTTGCCGTATGAATTACCTTTCACTTACCAACAATGATTTTCACCTGCATTTGTGCTGCTCATCTCAACAAAGCTGTTCTGGAAGTCTGCAATTCCCCAAGACCAAGGCAAACAATCTTTTCAAATTACTGGCAAATTCTCACATCTCTAAAACCCCCTGTTCAGGATCATTAACAAACATAAGACTGGTCTTCTTACAAGTGCAGCACTCCAGGGATGTGCACTACTTTACAATGTTCAAAACTGCATAACCTTCCTCCTTTACCAGTTGCCAACTATTGGCCTTTCCCCTGAGACTAATTATCTTCCACCATAGTCTCTTGAGAGAGACTTACGAAAAAGCTTTTTTCAAAAGACAAGTCAACTGTCTTTCTTCTACTTTAACTGGCACTCAGTTCTACGGGGAAGACAACTTAACATTTCAAAACATGTTCTGGCTTGTTTCTTTGACTTTAATCTCTGGCTTTTAGAGCTCTGCCTTTAATTGTTGTTGGAAATAATTAACTTTGCCAGATGTTGAAGTAAGGTTTGTTGGCCTGTAACTTCCTAGGTGGCCCCAATGCCTCTCAATTTAGGTACAACGTTAGTCTCCTGCTATAGGAATGGACTGTGTGTGTGGTCTTTTATTAAAGAGACAAGGTGGGTGAGGTAATTCTTACTGGACTAACTTCTGCTGGTGAAAGAGACACACACTGGAAACTCAAAAGCGTAAGAGTTCCAGTGGTGCATTCTAGACCTCTAACAGGGATGAAGCAAAAGAAAATCTGGAGAAAATCTCATTCCACGCCCCTTTCTGACACAGAGAAAGAGTGCATGATATAGGAGTTTCACTTAACCATCAGTAGTAGCTTGAATATTAAACAGATAATTATAGTATTGCCTTTGGCACTGTCTGGTCCATCTTCACCCCTAACCTTTTCCAGGAAGTCCTGCTCCATCATTGAAGAGCAATCTATTTGCTTCCTGTTTCTATCACTCAGAAACCTAGATTTCCCCTTCCTCTTAATACAAGATGTTGACTTTAGTAGAGACTGATAAGATCCATTTCGGAGTAACAGCTGTGTTAGTCTGTATTTGCAAAAAGGAGTACTTGTGGCACCTTAGAGACTAACCAATTTATTTGAGCTCAGATAAATTGGTTAGTCTCTAAGGTGCCACAAGTACTCCTTTTCTTTTTGATAAGATCCAGTGGTGCAAGTAGAATTCATTTCTTACTGGTATGCCTCACTAGTTAAAGCAGGGGCCTGGGAAAGGGCATGTGGCTCCTCACTTGACCCCAGCCCAGGGCTCTGCACTTGCCCCTTCCCTTCCCTTCCCTTCCCATGATCCATCCGACGTTATTTGCAGGGGGGAGCGCTCCCAGTGGGTGGACACGGCACAGCTGCTGTGTGGGCTGCTAAGAGAAGGGAGCTTGCTCTCTGGAACAAGAGCCAGTTCACAGTCAAACCTGCTTAGGGAATTGCCAGCGGAAGACCTTCAAACCAGCTCCCTCTGACAGCAGAGAATATTTTTGTCAAACATGCTGGCAACCGAGCCCCATGCCGGTAGCTCCTCTGGTGTGGCTGTACAGGCCCCAGTCCTTCCACACAGCTGCGTCTCCTGAGTCCTGGCCAAGGTCTGTAGAGCAGCCCCTGGCGGACAGGGCTGGCTGTGGGAGGCTAGGATGGTACAGCCCTGCCGGCGTGGGGTTCTGCTCCTTTCGCCGCTGCAGTTCCTGGAAGAGCCCTGAACCACATGTCTCTCCCAGGAACCGTCGCGGCAAAAGGAGCCCTGGCAGCCCTACACCAGCAGCTCCTCTGCCATGGCTGTACCGTCCCAGGCAGGGCTGCCGTACGGACCCCGCACAGGAGACACAGGCATGCAGCTGTGTGGAAGGACTCGGGGAGGTACAGCCGTGCTGGAGGAGCTGCTGGCGTGGGGCCGCCTGATAGCCCGACATTCTGCTCCTCCTGTGTCTTTCTGCTATGCCATACCGGCTCTAAACAGCTTACTGGTACAGTGGACCGGACCAGACCAGACCAGACCACCCTACTTACACCACTGATAAAATCTAACATAACTCCCCCTTTTACTTTGTCCTTGAAATCTACCATGGTGAATATAGCTAAAGCGTCCCTGCAGCTGGCTCATCATCAGGTGCCATAACCTCTGGGAGTTATTTGCAGCCAATGCAAGATACAGCAGCCTGTAGACTGCTCAAACCTGTGCTAGGGACCAGGCCAGTGCCTGATGGCCCGAGGATCAGCAAAATGTGAAGGTGAGTTAGTCACCTTTCCTTCCAGCCCTTTTCTGGATGTACACCAAGCACAGCTTTGCCACTTCAGACAAGCAGAGGAGCAAAGGACAGACTCAGCACCTTCTCTCTGAAGGCAGACACATTTCCAGTCCCCTGTCAAAATAATAATGTCTCACCCAGTTCTTTCATGTATTCCTCAAAGTTTTCACTGGAGACGAGTTTCCAAGTTCCCAGGAAGAGCTCAGGAGTTGTGGGAGTTTGCTGGGCATTGACAAGAAGAGCTGCTGCTACCGTGGAGAAAAAAGAAGGCGTGAGATATGTGAACCCTGACAACTTCTCTTTAAAAATGGCTTGAATACGTAATATTCAAGGCCAACTAGTGACAAATAGTGTAGGGATAAAACAATGCTAGGAATCAGATTCCAGTCACCAGCATTTTTATTTCCTTAGCCACGATATTGAAAGCAGAGCTAATTACAGTAAATGCCCTACAGTTTGGTAGTCCCAGACTCTAGTACCCATCAAAAATATAAGTCTTATGCTAGACAGCCATATTTAAAAGTGGGGACCAAAATGAGCAAGATAAAAAATTACCTAATCTAAATAACAATGACATTGGCAGCTATAGATCCTTCTGAGCAATCAGCCAATTGTTTTTTTAACCATGACTTACTTATTTGGAAATAAAGCTCGACAGCTCTCTGTCCTTTCAACAACACAGCAAGCAGACATGCTAAAATTCAGTCAGGAATCACAAATCTCTTCAGCCTTGCCAGCAACTCGTATGGCGGCAGTGCTGCAACCTGACAGACATCTGCCAGTCCCATAATTATTGTATCCACGGAATACTGTGTGGCAGCTTGGATCTCTAGTTATCATTGTGGTAAGCTGGACTCAAGTATCAACTATGGCCTTTGTATCATCTGGTGTGACCCAGACAACTTACATCTCCACCCTTCCACTCCCAGCTCCCATTGCTGCCCCAGCAGTTGGGTGTGAGGGCAGAGCCAGGGCTGCACTGTTGCGCACAGTCAACCACCAAGACAGCTTATGTCACAATTTCATCTCAAAGCCACATCCAAAATGTCAGATAATGTGACCACTTTTTTGAAACCATTGAGCCTCCCAGACAGTACCTCAGACACAAACTTTCTAAGGAATGGCAGCAACAGGAGATTCAGGACTATATTTTGTATTGATGTAGCATTTCTTGACAGATAGACAACTCATATCCACATCCTCTAGTGTCTCTGGATCAGCTCTTGCATGCCCCACAGACAACCATATGAGCCAAAAGATCCTTCTTTGTTACAACAGGATATATTGAAGTCATGGGTGGTTTAACTTACATCTTTACTATTAAGCTACTTGAGCTCCCCATCCTGCCCCTGTGGAGCTCAAGGACAAACAGCGTGCCATCTGATGATGGACTGCCCTCTTTATCATCTTGATGGTAGATGGATGTGCCTGACGTCTCTAGATAATGCTGCTGTGATAGAGTGGCTACATCACTTACCCAACCTCTAATTCATTGTTTGTGCGGCCAGAAGCCATATGCCAGACGTAACAGTGGATCCAGTTTCTACCATCCCATGCAATTTACAAAGTTTAAAATGTTTTCCAATGAAATCAATTCCTTTGCTCCTGTCTCACCCAAACTTGGTGTGTGTCTGAGAGAGAGAGAGAACGCGCAGCACTAATGGGCCTATGCAAAGTTTCTGGTAGTGTCTGGTTCAAATCTTCATTTTCTGGCTTTCTTTTCCAACTGTTATGTTTTTAAACAAACAATTATTTCAATAGCCTCTTTTCTGTACTTGCAATGATATTACTGACATACAGATGCTTCAGAGACACTTCTAGACTTTGCAAAAGTGGACATACATTTTCCCCTCTTACATATCTTTTGTTGTGAGTAGTTTGTTACAATAAACCATGTTCATTTCTTAAATGCAGATCCATTAATACCCGTGGGAAATTCTCACCAAGTTTTAAAGCCTGCTTGCTGAACTACACTCTCATTAGGGCTCTGAAGTGAGAGAATAGCGCCTTATCTGATCCCCATTAAAGATTTCACACCCCAAGAAGGGAAGGGTTTATAGTCAATTATACTTTGGTTTCTCATTATGGGCCTGACCCAAAACCCACTGAAGACAAAGAAAGACTCACATTGACTTAAATGGGCCCTTTATAAATTGGGCTAGAGAATGCCTTTGTCTGTGAAGCATTCCTTTCCAACAAGACGGTACAGGAAAATTGGATTGCCTGGAGAGACCCACTGTGAACATCAGCAAGGACTGGCTCACTGAGGAGAATGGTGTTTCAAAGGTGTTCTCAGTCTAGACAGTCTGTCCTTCAAACCGGTATAAGAGTTGAAGAAACCAGACTACAAAACTAGAAAAACAACCTGGGGACTAAAGTTTTCCTGATCCGCTGGAAAGGGGGATGGGAGCATTTTTAAAAACAGCAGTAATAAATCTCCAATACAGCAGAAGGGACTGTTCTGCTGAAATCCAAAAGCAGCTGTGGGGTGAGGGATGAATCACCTCTAATCTGCAAGGCCCTGTGCCACGCTGTCACATACTTAACAGTGGGGGACAATTCAGCGAGATAGTTAAGGGAGAAAAGATTACTTCAGCTGGGAAGAAGTTGGGACTTGCTGGGGGATGAGTCTGGATATACTCAGTGGTGAGCTGGAGCCGGTTCGCACCAGTTTGCTGGAACCGGTTGTTAAATTTCGAAGCCCTTTTAGAACCGGTTGTTCCACGAGGGACAACCGGTTCTAAAAGGGCTTCTAAATTTAACAACCGGCCAAAAGTGGCGCCCTAGGCGACGACTCTGTGGGTGCTCCGGGGCTGGAGCACCCATGGGGAAAATTTGGTGGGTGCAGAGCCCCCATCGGCAGCTCCCCGCGCCCGGCCCCAGGTCACCTCCACTCCACCTCCACCTCCTCCCCTGAACGTGCTGCCCCACTCTGCTTCTCTGCCCCCCCCCCCCCCCGGCTTCCCGCGAATCAGCTGTTCACGCAGGAAGCTGGAGTAGGCTGAGAAGCAGGCGGCGGCTTCGCGCTCAGGCCCAGGGAGGCGGAGGCAAGCTGGGCGGGGGGGCGCGAGAAGGGCTGCCTGTGCCACAGCAGGTAACCCATGGGGCGCGCAGGGGAACCGCTCCCCGCCCCAGCTCACTTCCGCCTCCCTGGGCCTGAGCGCGAAGCCACTGCCTGCTTCTCAGCCCTCCCAGACTTCCCGCATGAACAGCTGATTCGCGGGAATCCGGGGGGGGGGCATTCAGGGGAGGAGGCGGAGCGGACGTGAGCTGGGGTCGGGAGCGGGGAGCTGCCGCTGGGGGCTCTGCACCCACCAAATTTTCCCCATGGGTGCTCCAACCCTGGAGCACCCAGGGAGTCGGTGCCTAAGGCGCCACTTTTGATGTGACCTGTGGGGGAAGCAGCCGCTTCCCCTGTTCCCCCCCAGCTACGCTCCCCCTAGGAGCCAGAGGGACCTGCCGGATGCTTCCTGGGAGCTGCCCCAGGTAAGCACCGCTGGGACTCCCCACCTTGCCCCCCAGCAGGTCCCTCTGGCTCTTAGGGGCGGGGTGGGCACCCAGTACGGTGGCCCACAAGACCCTCCTGCCCAGTTCTGGGGCAGTCAGGGGACAGGGGAGGGGGTTGGATGGGGTAGGGGTTCCGGGGTGGGGCGTCAAGGAACACGGGAGGTTGGATGGGGCAGGAGTCCCCGGGGGGCGGGGGTGGGCAACGACCCCCTCGTGGGGTGAGGAGGAAACCAGTTGTTAAGATTTTGGCAGCTCATCACTGGATATACTGGGGAGTCAATGAAAGAGGTGAACTCAACTGGGAAGAGGAAACAAGAGTCATAGATTAGATCACACTATGGAAGTGAGTCTGAAGAAGAGCTGCACTGGTGCTAGACACCAGATTACCACAATGCCAGGGAAAGAGAATTGGGCCAGACAGCTGGAGGTTGGGAAGGAATTCTTAGGTATGGGAACTGGCTCCTTTGACTGTGCATTATGATAGTAATTTAGGATCAAAAATAATTAGGAAACATACCATCAATATAATATCTCATTAATGTCCACACTACAGTTAATAGGTTCAAATCTCCAGTCAGTTACACCCATGCAAACTTAAAGTCAGTTGGGCTGCACGGGTGTAATTGATAGAATTTGCCCCAATAACTTTAATTATATATTACATTTACTGACTCTTCTATCTGATGATGCAACCTTTCAACTGCCAGGAACACTGGAAACAGAAGAGTTGATATAGGCTTCCAGAATTAAAATGTACATGGAAATATAGCGTGCTTGAGTCCAGGAGAAGAAACTGAAAAACCAGCATTTGCAGACACAGCTATCACTGATGGGGTAATTCGTTGGGACATAGTGACCTTTTAATAACAATTAGTGAAAATGGACTATGGTATTAAAATAAAAAGCCTCCATTTTCACAATTAGGAGAAATAAATGATATGCAAACTGATTGCAGTTTCATGGGTATCATCTATGCTTTATGCATTGCAACTCCCATGTGGTAATATAGCTGAAGTATTCCATACCAGCACTCCACAGGGGATGGAACAGGTACATGGTGGAGTAGGTATCAGAGGCCAGGCTTCTGCTCAGGATCAGTGTTCACCCAGTCATAAGCAGGGTTCTTTACTGCCACATCATCTGTTGAGAAAGAAAACCAAGATATCAAACACAGAACATGCTGTATTTCTCGGGACCACATTGTGAGCCCCTTACTCACACGGCTGAGCGACTACTTACAAAGAGTGTCTCACTGACATCAATGGAAGCCTTTGCATGAGTGGTATCTGCTCCCACCAGAAGGTGTTCACAATGTGGCTCTCTGTAGTTCTGGTCCTTCACTAAAATGGGAACAATATATACCTTCCTCACAGTGACTGAGTAGCTAAATTCACTCCTCTTGGTAATGTGCTTTCAAATCCGCAGATGGACGCCGCGATCTAGAATTCTTACGTTCCAGCAGATCAGTTCTAAACACACCTTACTTGAAACTGCTGCTGCTGTTTTTCTGCACAACTCTCCAGAACCACACATCTTACCTACACAGGGGTCTGCACAACCCCCTAAGCAGGGTTAAATCACCTTCGAGACACAAAAACCAAATATTAGTAGCACAGAGTTTTATGTTCAGAGTTATCCAGTGGATAACACGTGCACTGTGTGTATTTAGACTCGGCTCACAAACAAAAAACATTCAACATCTAAATGTTTCCATCCCTGCAGCTTGCTGACATTTGGTACATTCCTCTGACCTATTAAGTGCTGATTTGCCAGCTCCAGCGGTAGGGGGTGCTAGAGAACACTGACCCCAAAGGACTGGAGCAGAAAAGATACAGTAGAACATTCACACAGGAGATATGTCTGTTCCACTAGTTCTGGGGTGAAGTTCACACCACTGAATAAGCATCAAATTTTACAGACCAGGTGCCGCAACCGATTCTTAAATTTGCTGATGTTATGGATGCAGCTGCTCAGTTATTGCTCTAACCTGCTGCTCTGTTCCCGTGAGCTACCAGGGGGACTCTATTTAATGAACACCTTGAAGTTCACTAACGCACAGAAGTCTCATCGATTGCAGTTCCATGCTAGGTAGTACATTGAAAGCCTATAGTTACACTATCGCACAGAACCTACTCACCTCCACATAGGTTGATTATATAGAATGGGCTGAGTTTATTCTGATAACGGTGGTGCTGCAATTCTTCTGTAGGACCTGATGTTGGTTTGGACCCCTGTAATTCAAATAACAAATGAACTGACCAAGTGTCTTGCTTCCCCGCCCCCCAGGACAGTTCCATTTTTCAACGGTCTTGACTCTGTTCTGGAAATTTAACATCTTAAAATGGGACAACTGAGAGTGTCCCATTTTATGTGCAGCATCTCTCCTCACTCCTTTACCTAGCAGAGGGCACTGCTACATGCTGCGGGAAGCCATACTCCCTATCCCCTGCCTACTGGGAGAGCAGCTACAGCAGGCAGAGGACCATGGCAATGGCACCAGATCACCCCCACCAATTAACCATCACCAAACCCCAGCCAGCAGCACCACCACCAGGCCAGCATTAGCAGCAGAACCGCCACCCAGGCTGCCGGAGTGGAGCCCAGCTGGTGGTAGCACCAACCCCTAAGGTGAGGGAAGAGGATGAGTGTGAGAAACTAGCTTCTCAAAGGGGTGGGGAGTAGGGTTGCCACTTCTGAGATCCAAAAAAATGGGACATCTAGGATTCTTCTGAGCCCATAAAACTGGACACCGGGCAGCGTGTACTGAGCACCTTTGCAGATTTCCCAGGCAACTACCTCAAAACAGAGAGGATCCTGGGAAACCTGGACTGGTGGCAACCCTCGTGGGGAGTAATGAAAGTTTTACCTTTTCTGTGTTGGGTTTTTTCCCACAATTTTGTGAACGTGGTCACCTTAACAACAAATAAATAAATAATAATAATAAAGCTGTCTATAGTGCTGCCCCCTAGTGATGACTTTATCTCAAATGTTAGCAGTCTGTGCTCTTTGAACAGAAAGGAAGGAACTCATTCCTAGCCTCCGGTTTCACCCTGAATGTCATGTCTTGTTGTCTGTGGAATCAATGGCAAGGTTCCTCCGAAGTGATTATCCATCATTTGCGCTCCGCAAGGAACAAATTGCTTCGGGAGAAGCTAATTTGTAGGGATGACTCCTTAAGAACCGTCAGCCTGAGGTGAGATCCAGTGGGGGTGGTTTACGACTGATAGAACTGGCAGCTCTGTTTATGTAATGCTTCTGCAAAAAGACCTGTTGTTCAAGGGTGGAATCAGGACAGCTTTGTTCTTGGAAAACTCCTTGTTACTGGAGAGGCATAGAGAACAGGAAAACTGGGTCACGCTTGTTGGCCTGTGGGCTGAAGGTCTTGATGCAGGGATGGCAAACAAATAGTGAAGTGCTGGGAAAAAGGGCGTGTTCCTGAGGCACAGACACTAAAGCTCTGATCCTTCAAACTCTTATGCCTGTGGGTAATTTTACTGGCAGGACTGGGGCCTAAGTCAGGAGAGGAACCACAACCCCCTCCAGCACAAATGCATTGGCTTTATTCTTTTGGAATCATTCAAAGAATTTAAAGAACTATTCCACATATAAAAATGTATGCAACTCCGTTCATTTCAGTGAGACTGTATTATTGAGGTCTGCTCGGGCCTAATTTTAAAGGATCCTAGATCTGAACCCAACCCGGACAGAGCTGTCCTGAATCCGATCCAAGGGCATTGAGTCCTTTTCAAATCCACCCCAACTTGGACCCAACACTTTCCTCTAGACCCATATCAGAGCTGCCACCTCATCCTTGGGGCTTGGCCTCTGTGGGCTTCCTCTTCCCCACACCCTGTGCCCACAATCCATCTCTAGCCACCTCCTGCCCATGAGGTAGGTAAGGCAGCAGCTGCATGCCCTAGTCCTGCCAGCTGCCACTGCCTCTCTGCACCCTATGTGCTACGGAGAGAGAGGCACTGCAACTCGTCAGCATACTCAGTCCTCAACACACGCAGCACAGCAAGGCGGCAACTGGCAGGACCTGGACAGGCAGCCACCACCACACCGATCCCACAGGCAGGAGGAGGTGATCAGAGATGACCTGAGCCCAATAGGGTCAGGTTATTTTCTGATCCTTCTCAATACATGAAGTCAGGTCACATCAGGTTTGGGTCAGATTGGAACGCTCTACTCTATTAGCTTGGCAAGCTGTAGAAGTGTAAAAAGAGACAGATTTCCTCAGGTATCTGTCAGAGGTAGGTAAGAACCACCCAGGAGATGGCTACGTGCTATGTTAGCGTTTCATACCCTGCGTCCCTAATACAGACAGAGTCATGGTGTCCAGAACAATATGACTACCATATTTCCTTAAGTAGATACGATGTGTAGAAAGAATAGTAAATATGGCAGGTGACCAGCTTGGCTTAACAGTGAAATCCTTGCTGATCTTAAACACAAAAAAGAAGCTTACAAGAAGTGGAAGATTTGACAAATGACCAGGGAGGAGTATACAAATATTGCTCAGGCATGCAGGAGTGAAATCAGGAAGGCCAAATCACAATTGGAGTTGCAGCTAGCAAGAGATGTTAAGAGTAACAAGAAGGGTTTCTGCAGGTATGTTAGCAACAAGAAGAAAGTCAAGGAAAGTGTGGGCCGCTTACTGAATGAGGGAGGCAACCTAGTGACAGAGGATGTGGAAAAAGCTAATGTACTCAATGCTTTTTTTGCCTCTGTCTTCACGAACAAGGTCAGCTCCCAGACTACTGCACTGGGCAGCACAGCATGGGGAGGAGGTCACCAGCCCTCTGTGGAGAAAGAAGTGGTTTGGGACTATTTAGAAAAGCTGGACAAGCACAAGTCCATGGGGCCGGATGCGCTGCATCCGAGAGTGCTAAAGGAGTTGGCGGATGGGATTGCAGAGCCATTGGCCATTATCTTTGAAAACTCATGGCGATCGGGGGAGGTCCCAGATGACTGGAAAAAGGCTAATGTAGTGTCCATCTTTAAAAAAGGGAAGAAGGAGGATCGTGGGGAACTACAGGCCAGTCAGCCTCACCTCAGTCCCTGGAAAAATCATGGAACAGGTCCTCAAGGAATCAATTGTGAAGCACTTAGAGGAAAGGAAAGTGATCAGGAACAGTCAGCATGGATTCACCAAGGGCAAGTCATGCCTGACTAATCTATGACGAGATAACTGGTTCTGTGGATGAGGGGAAAGCAGTGGATGTGTTATTCCTTGACTTTAGCAAAGCTTTTGATACGGTCTCCCACAGTATTCTTGCCAGCAAGTTAAAGAAGTATGGGCTGGATGAATGGACTATAAGGTCGGTAGAAAGCTGGCTACATTGTTGGGCTCAACGGGTAGTGATGAATGGCTTCATGTGTAGTTGGCAGCCGGTATCAAGCGGAGTGCCCCAAGGGGCCGGTTTTGTTCAATATCTTCATAATTGATCTGGAGGATGGCGTGGATTGCACCCTCATCAAGTTTGCAGATGACACTAAACTGGGAGAAGAGGTCGATACGCTGGAGGGTAGGGATAGGATACAGAGGGACCTAGACAAATTAGAGGATTGGACCAAAAGAAATCTGATGAGGTTCAACAAGGACACGTGCAGAGTCCTGCTCTTAGGACGGAAGAATCCCATGCACTGCTACAGACTAGGGACTGAATGGCTAGGCAGCAGTTCTGCAGAAAAGGACCTAGGGGTTACAGTGGATGAGAAGCTGGATATGAGTCAACAGTGTGCCCTTGTTGCCAAGAAGGCCAATGGCATTTTAGGCTGTATAAGTAGGGGCATTGCCAGCAGATCGAGGGACGTGATCGTTCCCCTCTATTCGACATTGGTGAGGCCTCATCTGGAGTACTGTGTCCAGTTTTGGGCCCCACACTACAAGAAGGATGTGGAAAAATTGGAAAGCGTCCAGCAGAGGGCAACAAAAATGATTAGGGGACTGGAACACATGATTTATGAGGGGAGGCTGAGGGAGTTGGGATTGTTTAGTCTGCGGAAGAGAAGAATGAGGGGGGATTTGATAGCTGCTTTCAACTACCTGAAAGGGGGTTTCAAAGAGGATGGCTCTAGACTGTTCTCAGTGGTAGCAGATGACAGAACGAGGAGTAATGGTCTCAAGTTGCAGTGGGTGAGGTTTAGGTTAGATATTAGGAAAAACTTTTTCACTAGGAGCGTGGTGAAGCACTGGAATGCGTTACCTAGGGAGGTGGTGGAATCTCCTTCCTTAGAAGTTTTTAAGGTCAGGCTTGACAAAGCCCTGGCTGGGATGATTTAATTGGGGACTGGTCCTGCTTTGAGCTCCTGAGGTCCCTTTCAACCCTGATATTCTATGATTCTATGAATTTCTGAGTGTCCACATGTCCCTTTAAGACTATCACAGTTCTTCATTTGAGAAAACCATTCTCTCCCTTACATATTATAGGCAGGCTGGTAGCACCACCTATTATTAACATTACCTGAGTCATCCCATTATAAAGTAAGTCCCATTTTTAGTTGCTTATTACTGTCTGGGCTGAAATTTTCCATGGTAGGTGTCCACTCAGGCTGAATTTGTTTTTGAAAAATTTCAGCCAAAACCATTCAGACATTTCGGACTAAGTTACAGAAAAAATTATGTTGCTTTACCCAACTTAAAAAATTCTAGCAACCTTTTCTTTGACAAGTTTTACTGCCCCGGGCACTGGACCAGAAATGTGCATGTGGTGTGGGGAGGGAGTGGTTGGCCTTTGTGCTGAGAATGTGTCACTTTTTGCCATCTCTGTGAAAATCCACCCAACTTTGGCCAGGTTATAAATCTTTGACAATCACAGTTCACACGTGCTCTGTAGAAATTTTTGAGACATTCAGAGCTAAATTCCTCAATGATTCCATTCCAATGAGCATGCTCCAGCCCAGGACTTTCCCAGCAATCGCGGGTCTGAGTCCAGGAACCAGAACTGAAAGCTGGGGGGCTGTCTCTTCCATGCTCTCAGTGCTCCCACTGCTGACGCTCCGTAGTATTGAGGAGGAAGCTGCATGATTCAAATGCAGAGGGGACAACAGTCAGACTGAGGAGGTGGGGGAGAGTAGCTTGGGAGAAGGACCCTGGGGTTTGGGGAGATTGGGACTGGAGGCTAGCAAAGAGGGAGAAGGAAACTAGGGCTAAGTATTGGGGGTCGGGGTGGGATGGGGGAGACTGGGACCCTGGATGGACACCGGAATAGGTTAGGCAATGTGATTGGGAGTAATGAGGGAAACAGAGAGAGGACAAGGGGCTAATGGGAGTGGGGAAAACAGATCAGATGAAGATCCGGGGGGAGACTGGCAATGGCTGGACAGGCCAGGAATTCCTGGGGTAGGAGGAGGTAGAGCTGGGGGGACAGATTTGACAAGGAACTAGGATGCAGTGGCAACTGGGACTAGCTGGGCAAAGGGACTGGGTAGTCAAGGATGAGAAGACTGAGGAGTGGAGACTGGGACTGGGACAAGGAGGCAGAGGTGGGGAAGAGAGAGAATTGGAAGGGTGACAGCCTTCAGGGGAAGGGCAGAAGGGTTGAGCTCAGAGGTGACAGAAGAGTGTACACACTACTCCACATTCTTCTCCAGAGCTGAGAATGGCACTCAGATTCCTGAATCTGCTGTCAACAGTCTGCTGAGTTTGATGTCAGCAAATAGCTGTGAAACCCACTGGCAAAGAGTGTCTCCTCTCCCCTACTAATGCCGGTCCACATAAAGGAAGACAATCTATTACTGTTACCAGTTACTCCTTTAGCTCAAGTGGCAGAGGTCTGGGAATGGATCTAAAGGTTCCAGTCCTCTCAATGACTCAAATGTGTTAATATGACTGAATTCCTGTTTTTATGACAACCTGATTATTTATAGCAGAAGTTTAATTTCCTTAAACATTTGCAACTGACCATGACTAGTAAGTATTACTAATAGGTTTTTTTAAATATAAGACTATCAGGTTGTGCACAGAACTACATAATCATGTGCTCTTAGCATACCATTTGTCCTTTCTCCCATTTGGTCCTGGTGTGTGTTACACCCAGTTGTTGTGTCTTGTTTTAAAATGATTATAAGCTCTTCAGGACAGGGACTATGTACTTCCGTGTGTTTGTACAATGCCTACACAATGGGGTCCTAATTATTAATGGAGCCTTTGGGTAAGCATAATTATAAGAGTAACTTTTAATCATAGAACTAATATGGTGAAAAACTAATGATTAAAGACAACTGAGTAGCTTTATTTATAACCCTAAGTTCATCAGTTTGGGCAAAACTGTCCAGTTCGCTGGGTGGTGCGAATTGAGTTTCAGGTACCTAAATACCCTCCCTGCAAAAAAAAAAAAAACCCTCAGCTAGACTGGAGTGCTTCCTCAGCTTTACTCTGAAACTGGCTGTTAGAAGGGTTCACCGTGAGACACAATGAGTTTTGTAACAAAACCCTCACCACTAAAAGTCACTGGTTTCAGCT
This sequence comes from Chelonia mydas, assembly GCF_015237465.2. Classification (NCBI taxonomy): domain Eukaryota; kingdom Metazoa; phylum Chordata; order Testudines; family Cheloniidae; genus Chelonia; species Chelonia mydas. The sequence goes on from NC_057850.1 coordinate 50,558,322, forward strand.
GAACTTCTTGCTGAATTCCCCTTTTTTGATCTCTACCGAAGCCAGAGACAGGAAAAAGCTTAGTGAGAGAAAAGGTAAAACTCTGATCCTTTTATTCAGTGACAATCTCCCTGAAATTTGGTGGCACAAAGTGGAAACTTCAGCCTCAACTTGGCACTGAAAACCAAAACTTGGATGATGAGCTTTTGCAAAATAAATCCAGGCTTTCTTTCCTAATTAGAGATGGAATTGACTCTAAATTAGCTACTTAAGTTATGAATAGTGCTAACAAACAATTTTGTATTTGTATAATTGTGTTACAAAGAGAAGATAGTAAAGAGAGGAACCCAAGAGTCCACATTAGAGAAATGATTGTTCTAGCTACCTCCTAGCAACAACTCTTCTCTTTTTTGTTATGCTCAACAACCCAGAAAACCCTGCCCTTCTCCTATTAAAGGCTGGTTTAAGGCATGTTTTTGGAATGTTTTAGTTATTTTGGAGAAAAATCAAGTCAATTATGGGTTACACAGTAAATTGAAATCCTCTTCGGTTAACCACATCAGAGATTCAAGCTGCTACTGCAAGCATTCTGGAATGGGTTATAAAATACAGGAGATGTAACCAGTGAGTCTTTCACAGCTCCAGCAAACAAGTTACACTGAGACCACAATTCAAGAGGCACACCCCTAGCACGCTATAAGACTCGGACATTTGCACCTGCAGTTGCCCCAAATAATCCAGTTTAACAGTGTGTTGTACTACCAACAGCAAATCTAGATAGCCACATTCTCCCCAGAGGTGGGCAACTACCACTTTGATCCCCTTACCTTCCCTGGTCACCCTTAGGCACAGAATTACTTTGCTATAGCTACATTGCTCAAGGGTGTGAATAATCCACCCCCGAGTGACGTAGTTACACTGATCTAAAGACAGCACTATGTCGGCAGGAGAGCTTCCCTCGCCAACATAGCTACCACCTCTCAGGGAAGCGGATTAACTACACCTACCGACAGGACAGTTCTCGCCTGTTGGCTTAAAGCTTCTTCATTCAAGTGCTACAGTGGTGCAGCGGTTTAAGTGTAGACCTGCCCTTAGATAAGGAGCTCCATAGGGGAGAGCCATTTTCAGGTATGACTGGTAAGCACATTGAGCACTACCATAAATAAGTGATAGCGACCTACTTTCTAATAGCCTTACTCCCACCAAGGAGTGGCCTTCTCCATGGCTTACATCAGGAGAGAGGGTGTTGGGAAGTGGGCCACTTTGAGTTCAGAAATAGAGGAAGAAACTATTATCTCCTTACTGGTTTCAGAGTAACAGCCGTGTTAGTCTGTATTCGCAAAAAGAAAAGGAGGACTTGTGGCACCTTAGAGGCTAACCAATTTATTTGAGCATAAGCTTTCGTGAGCTACAGCTCACTTCACTTAACCTCAAAATGTCTTTCTGTACCTTCACCCCCACCTCTTGATGAGGCCTAATTCCCCTCTGACTTAATTAAACACAGAAGCATTTTGAAGCCACTGCTTTGACTGTTCATTTAGTTTGTCTTTTTGAAGAAAGATCTTTTGGAAGCATCATTGCTACTGCAGCTTTCGTCAACCCTTACTGGCTATTGGGGTAGAGGTTTAGGGTGGTACTTTTCCTCAAACAGTGTAGAATTCACATTACTCTGAATGTGGGTTACTAGTGCCTTTACCCTCAAATTATGGAAAACAGAGTATACTGGTGAGTTGAGTTCTTGTTGTTACCTCATGCCTGACCAGCAGCAATTCAGTAACCATTAAAGAACTAGGACTAAACACAATCTTACTCAAGGGCCTTAAACTTGTGATCTGGCTCCTGTACCCAGCAAATTAACTGAAGATTTAGATAAGAAGCACCAGTATGCAGGAGATTTAACCACCACATTTGTTTAGGTAGTTCAAGAATTGGCCTCTGGGGTGTAGTGCAATGGGATGGTTCCTTCTTCCTAGCTAGGAGGAATATACTCTACAGCTTCCTCACTAGCTTTTCCTGGTGTTTAATTAAATAGGTGAGGAAATGAGGCTTTGTTGCAAGTTTCCTTTTCAAGAATAACTTGGAAAGTCTGAAGCAGGCTGGGTAGCCAGGCTTTCATTCCAACAACCCACCCTCTTAGTGCTTACTAAATACCACACCTGTGATTTGTAGCAAGTTGCTACAGATTTGCCTTTTTGTTTCTCCAAAATTGAAACTCTGGAAAGACTTTACCATATAGATCAAGAAGGGAATTATCAGGAGACTGTTTCTTCCTGATTTTGTGCAATCCCTCAGGTACTATAATGATGGATAGCGGTGCAAAACCCTGGAGGTAAAGAGTGTCCTACAGGAAAGTTAAAAACTAACCAGATGAATAGCAGTGGATGAAGTGTTAAAGACTGTATTTCTACTTTCCAACTTGATTACAGAATACTGAGTAAATAGAGATACCTACTGCTTGCCAGTCCCCAATGTTAGCATTCACTCAACAGGACTGCTTTCCTTCCCACACAGCTATCTGAGGTTGTTAGATCAATTCAATCGCGGTATTGCAGCCCCTGTGACTACAGCTATCCGCAAGCTGTTCCTCCTACACACTGAGCTATCCCACAGGAGCAGAAAGCCACAGGCAATGGTGCTAACTTACAATGTGTTAAACCAGATCCTTGCTTTAGTGTTTTTCTACAAGGCACAGGAGAATTTTCCCATCCAGCCCAGCTTTGAACTATTTAGGCAAGCTCCTACCTGCTCCCTCCCTTAGACTTCGGTGTTTTGAAGAAAATGGGGACTGACTAGTCACCACACATTTTGCAAAACCAAGTCACGGCCAGTGAAGTTTTGCAGATTTAAAGCCAAACCAAGATTAGCTTCTCTCTTACTGAACCCCTTATTCCCCTTCCCTTTTCTTTCCAGCAAGGGCCCCACACCATCTCCCCCCTCAAGCCATGCATCGCCAGCTCATCAGTCCTTGTAACAACCCCAGAGAGATAATTTGAGCCCCATAAGGCCAAGATAAATTGCCAGAAGAAGCCATACTTCTGCTTTAGTGTTACCAGTTTCTGGAATTTAGGTCTCCAGGTTTTTAGCTTTTTCATAATTAAGAAAAACAGGTTTTAGTGAGCATATGTGTGACCATTTTTTCATGCTCAGATGAAGTCTTTTCTGAAGCACCAACCCTCCCCCGCCCCCCATGAGAATGAATTCCAACCAATCCCTTCCATAGACAGTTGTGAGAACTGAAAGAGACAAGAAGGTTCAGATAGTCTCAGTGTGACTTCTAAAATCCCACCCTCCAGTACTTGCTTCCAAAAATGTTTTAACCAGTAATAAAGCTTCACCCCCTCCCCCAATGAGTTGCAGAGCAGAGAGTCACAGAGGCAGCAAGAGGTCTGTTAGTTTTCATTACAGCCAAGGGCAGACCTTACAACCAGCAATAACTTCTAAAAAGAAAGTGAGACATTAAACTCACACACATTTCTTACCCAGTGCTTTTATATAAACCTCAAAGTTTTCACTGGAGACAAGTTTCCAGGTCCCTAGAAATAGGTCACAAATGTTTGAGAGCACATAGCAAGAGACAAACGGTTGGAGTGAATTATGAAACTCTCAACTGTTTCTTTTTGAGGATGCCATGAATATGTGATAAGCCAGGAGGACCAATGAGAAAGCCAGGAGGACCAATGAGGAGTCAGAGGCTCCAATCACCAGCATTTCACTAGTTTTGCTTTGATCAGAAAACCAAAATCTAAGGCATTGGCAGTAAACAGCTCAAAGATTGGCTGTAAGAAAGTGCCTCCCCCCACCCCCAAGGGTAAAAGAGTTGCAGAAGAAATCCACACAGAGCTGGGAATAGAATCCAGGACTCCAGGCTCCCAAGCATATTGTCCAGCCATATGAAGATCTGTCTTTGATTGCAATTGTGACTTTATGAACAAAATGTCCAGTCCTAGGTGGAATGGGTTCATAAGAGGAAGGGATTACATTGTGATAACTGGGCCTAAACATTTATCCTAGTCGTGAGCTCAACTGTGAAAAGTGAGTGAAAGTTCATAAATTATCACAATAACCTATAACAACAAATGTAGATGGGCAAAGGTGCAAAAGAAAAGACTGAATTAGATCAAACAAAAAGGCCTACTGATATAATTCAAAGTCTGTGTTAAGATTATGCCTGGAAACAAGAAAAATGTGGGACTGGCACTCAATGAACCAAATCTGGTGCATCAGAAATTACAGCAGTGGAGGACTGTCAGCACACGCATGATTTAGCCTGCATCCCCATTGTAAAGTGGGTGATTTCCAACCCAGGGACTCTGGGTTCTAATCTATAGCCCCAACCAGGTAAAATAGATTGGGTTTAAAGCACTTTCTGGGTCAGAGATTGTTTAGTGTGGACAATAGGGGAGTTAAGATAAAAACCAGGTTTCCTGTGTCATCAGGACACATCCCTCAGAATGCTAGAACACAGGGTCACTCTACGCTAGCACAGATGACCCCTCCCCGCATCTTGCTGTCTGTGGTATGGATATGGCTGGATATGTATCCTCCTTTTTGACACTGGGTTCCTTGGAACCAGTGCTACCCATCTATTATCTCTTTTTTTCCTCCAAGGGTCGAGATTATTTCTGGGCCTAGGTTCAATGAGCATTTGTAACCAAAGTCAGCAGTCAAATCCAAAATTATGGGCCAGATTCTACTGCCCTTACTCCCTCACAGTGGTACCTTGCTCTTCGCAATGAGTGCGCTACATGAGGAGTCAAGGTGGTAAACTCAGACCCCATCATGGCATTCATACAAAATACTGTTTGTTTAAGCAATAGAAAAAACACCTTAAAGTGCAGCCTTTAAACCTAGCTTGCCTGGGTGTGGGCTTGGACAAGCCAAGCTGGAATAGATACAATGGTTCATGAACCATTGTACCTGCAGTTCTCAATTGAGAGAAGAAATTCACACCGTTATCTGCCACCAGGGGGTATCCGTCCAGTCTGTTTGTATGTTTGTTTTTCCCAAGACACCTCCACCCTCTTCTGTCTTTCTTGTCACCTACCCAAAATGCTTCTTTTGAGGACTCATTTTAGTCTCCTTTATATAGCCCACCACTGTCATCTTCAACACTGTATAACATGAGCCTCATTCTGTCTTTTCCTTCATGCTGAGACACCCCCCCGGAGTGCCAAGTGGGCAGAGTTTTTCTGATGCTGCCAGCTGCGTGCCGACTTTTTAACTAAGCTGATGCTGCTTTCTGCATTTTGAACCATACAGACAGTAGGCAAGATTTACCCCCCGGAGCTCAAGCATGTGCAATATCCCCCCCTTTTCCACTCACAGGAAGACACCTTTAGACTCTGATGACAGTGAAGGCTCCCCATGAGATCGTCTGAATTAGCACATTCCAAGCTGCCCTAACCCCTGTCTTCTTGGGCTGATGACTTTGCAGGCTCTGCAAGCCTGTCTCCAGGCTGCCTGGATGGTAAAGTTATTAGGTGGCTTCTGCAAGGGTTCACCTTACTTGAGATAGACACATTGCTGGTAGGGCTTGGATGAGGACTTCTGCAAACAAAAGCCCTCAGGACCCAGAAAGCAAGTCTACTGTACTAAATGCAGACTACCGGAAAGAAGAGGCATTCCCAACCCCAGGAGGAATGGGGAAGATAAAATGGTAGGTTCCCTAGGGAGAAGTGCATGAAAAGTTAAAAATTTCATCCATCCTACTCTTAGGGCCTAATGTATTGATGTAAAGACTAGGGCTGAATATTCTTATTTTCTCTCCTTTTTTATCTGTTTAATTATGGCAGTGGAATTGTTTGTTGCTTTTCTAGTAATGGGATCTTAAGAAGACACCCCTATGCTGCAGCTTCTTAATTGTTTTGTGTAAATTGAATGACGAGACTGGCACACACCCATGTTCTTCTTTCAAGGACTGGTTCATAGAAGAGAAGCTACAGTGAACACTACCACATTCCAGAGACAGGTCAATTCTCTCCTCTGTACATTACAGAGCGAGTATAAAAAGCTAGCTGATCCGCGTGGCTTCATTGTAAACACATGTGTAAGTGACTAATCAAGGTGCAAGGTAACAGAAAGAACTACTGTGCTTAATCTCCCTAAGAACGGCATTTGTGCTGTCAGATTTGTCCTCAAAGAAAAGCTGGCTGGGAATGCTCTGCTAAAGTTTGAGTTCACTGTGGATTACACTTTCAGATAGAACAACAGCATTCAAGGCTAGAAGGGACCACCAGCTCATCTAGACTGATCTCCTGTATAACTCAGGCCAGCAGGCTCACGCTAGATCCAACAACTGAAATTAGAGTTAAGTATTACAGCCCATAAGAGACTAGACTATTATGTTCCACAGGCAGAAAATAAGAGGGACTGAGGTACACCACTGCCCATGGCCCCCACAGTGGCAGGGAAATGATTAAGTAAGATATACCCAAATAATTGGGACACCCCCCCCCATCCTCACGGTCACTGCCAATCTGACCTAGGGGGAAATTCCTTCCAAACCCCACATCTGGTGATCGGAGAGAAAATGCTTGGTGCCACCCCAGAACCCTGGCCCACCCCTTCCCATGTACCAGCTCTAGTCATGGCCATCCCTGATGCTTCAGAAGAAGGAGATCAAAAGTACTTTTCCTCATTTGCATCAATATCATTCATTTATTTAACATGGGTGTTTGAGAAAAGCAGCTGCCTTCATCAGTTGGTATTTTTAGGTGAGGAAATATAGCAGTGTACTCTCAAGGGAAGCATTGTATATTCTGTTGTGCACTGCATTTCTTCAGACCAGCTAGAATGGCATCCAGCCCATTCATGCGTTAAGATAGAGACTTTGGTATGAATTATTGGTTTGTGTATTATGAGGAATGTGACTCACCCTATGAGTTGAGCAGTGGTAATCCAGCATGCAGAGGTGGGGGAAGGTTGCACCCTGGGTCCCATCATGTGAGGCTCCATGTTAAATTTGTTTAATCTCTAATATAGTCAGTTAGGGAAGGAGATACAGCCTTTAAGATTACTACAGCAGTGGGGAGGACAAGAATTAAGATATTAATGTACAGTTTAGATGTCTGTGGGGAAGATGTTGTGGTTTTGGGTAGATCAAGGGGACATAACTTAAGAAAGCGTTCCTATAATATTAGGATGGAATATTCACAAACCTCAAGGGAATTAGGCACTTATGCCTTTATACACCTTCCAAAATCCAAGCCTATATTTATAGAAAAGCTTTCTAGAAGGGGACTTTCACTAAAATAGATCTATTTGACTAGATGTAAGCAGGGGAATAGTCCCGCTATTGTGGGGAACTTTCCTGGCTTCTGCACTACCCTGGTGAAGTGGGCTAGCAAAAGGATCTGAGTCCTTGCTCCCACTTCCTTTAACCAGTGGCCTCCCTGCCCTTGAGGGCTCCCCTTCCACTCCGTCTGGCAGAGTCCTCGTAACCCCAACAAGGCTGGGCCCAGGATTCCTGGGAGGCTCGACCCCTAACCCGGCTGTGGTCAGCTAGGACAGGGGCTAGGGTGTCCTTACTCCAGGGTACTCTCTGCACTGGGCACTTCTGACCCACTGACCATTAGATACAATTTGAAGCAAATGCAAGTTATTTAATCAACAATTAATTTTAAAAAGAATAAGGGAAAATGGGAAAGGTTAAAGGAAACACATCAACCCGCTCTGTGGCAAGGAACATCACAAACAGTGTCTCTGGAATGTCAGGGCAGTTCACAGTCTGTTCCTTGTAAGTCCCAGGCCTTCTTCTCAGGCCCTGGCTGTGCTGCAGGGATGCTGTGGGTTGGACACTTGCTCTGGTGGTGGCAGATTCAGACGGTGGCAGACGGTCTCAGGTTCTAGGTGGCAGGGCCCTTCCCAGCATTGCCCCTACCCTGTCAGGGTTACCAATCCCCCTCCGAGTCTGGCCTGCAGAGCCTCCTGGCTGAGGCGTCTCCCTGTGCCGGGCCCACTGCCCATGGCCCCCCCTCGCTCTCCCCAGCTGCTCATGACACCTGGCTCCGGACTGCTCCAGCTCCAGGTCCACTCTGTCTTAGCTCCAGTTCCACTCTACCTCAGCACGGCTGCTGCTCTGCCTCCAGCTCCCTGGGCTGCTTCTCTGGCCCCTCTGGCTCTGGTTGCTGCAGCTCTGCTCCCAGGACAGGTCTGCTCTGCAGGCTGCTTCTGTGACTCTGCTTCCAGCACTGACCTGCTTCCTGGGCCGCTTTTCTGGCCCCTCTGGCTCTGGTTGATGCAGCTCTGCTCCCAGCATAGGTCTGCTCTCTCTGGGCTGTGCCTCTGGCTTTGGAGCTGCAGGTCTGCTCCCAGGACAGGGTCTGCTCTCTCTGGATCTGGCACAGCTCTGCTCCCCAGCTCAGCTTGGGCCTCTGCTTTCTCCTTAGCTCAGCCCCACTCTGTCTGACCCAGGAAATTCCAGCTCACATGGAGGACGGAACCTCCCTGGTCTCCTGACTCCCTGATTAGAACTGCCTGCCCTGTCATTCAGGCTGACCTGGAGCATTGGCCTCTCCCCATTGTTCCAAGGGACTGTCAGTCTCAGGGTCCTGATTCCCCATCTACCCTTCCCCCATTTAGTACTGGGAGCTAGCAACTAAAACACCTCCACTGAATGTTAGTAAGGGGCAACAGTCCCCTTACATAGATTAGAAAGAATTAGTGGGATTTTTAAATCATTTTAAACTAGAATAGACAAGCAACTTGGAAACATTATTATTCTACAAGGATAGAGGAGGACAGAGTAGGCTGGAGAAGGTAGACTAGACACCTTCATCTCACCTCTGTTTTTACAATTCTGAAGGTCAAATCTTCAAGCGTAGTTACAAGCTAACAAAGAATATGGACTCCAATATTCAGTGTCTGAAAGCCTGTTTGTTACTCTGAGACAAGCCTGTACACATTTGAGTTGGAAACAGAAGTTTGTACTGGAGCTTTCTTGTCAAGGGCCATCACAGGGAGTTTCTAGTCCAGTGGACAGGGATTGATGTCCTCTTGCTTTCTCATATATTCTGATGCACGTGACATTGTTCGTGGTACATTCCTAAAAAGGGGGAAGTTATCACAGTATGATTTTAAAATGCCTCCATATGCAGTTCAACAAATACTATCACACATGGTTTTCAGAAAACACTTAGAGAAGCAACAATGCAGTGCTGACATAAGGTAGAGTTCTTTGCCTCTAAGAGTTTCCTTCAGGTTAAAAAAAGTTAGTCAGTCATCTTCGCTACAGTTCAACTTGCGAAGCATTTACTGTGGAGATACACTGCTCAGTGATCAAATAGCAGGAATGGAACCACCACCTTCCTATCCACTAATCTTCTCTTTATTGTGGTCTCCTTGCCATTCCACTTCTGCACCTAAGTCAGTTAGCCATCATCTAAGGTTACAATACTCTACCAAAAACAAACACAAACCTCAAAGTAAAGAGTTTAGCCCACTGTCCTGCAGGTTAGAAGTTATTCAGTCTGCAGGAGGTTAGGAAAGATTGGGGTTTTTGCCTCTATAAGGCTTGTCACTTTGCCCCCATTGTTTAGCCCTCACCTTTGTTTTCCTGTCATCTGCTGTGGTTTCCTCAAACTCCTCCCCAAGCTTGAAGGAGACCTCAGTACTTTTGAAAGTGCTCTTGGTTTGGATTGTTAGCACATCCCCATCAATGCTGATGGTCACAGTGGGTTTGGTGAGGCTGCCCAGTTTCCTGGTGGCTAAACTCACACCTGCAAGTTACAAGATGTCTCAGATACTCGTTAAGCTCATGGGATAAAAGTTAAAGGAATAAGAGTAGGACTAGTCTCCTGTGCTCTCTGTACCAGCAGTTTGTTACTGTAGTGCTTAGACCAGGGGTGGGCAAATTTTTTGGCCCGAGGGCCACATCGTGGTTATGAAACGGTATGGAGGGCCAGGTAGGGAAGGCTGTGCCTCCCCAACCAGCCTGGCCCCCGCCTCCTATCCACCCCCTCAGACTTCCCACTCCCTGACTACCCCCCTCAGAATCACCGGCCCATCCAACCCCTACTGCTCCTTGCCTCGTGACCGCCCCCTCCCAGGACCCCCTGCCCCAACTTCCCACCGAGAACCCCACCCCCATCCAACCCCCCCTGCTCCCTGTCCCCTGACTGCCCCTTCCCTCCCGTGACCCCACCCCCTAACAGGACCCCTGACCCATCCACCCCCCTGCTCCCTGTCCCCCCCTGCAACCCCCCCATACCCCCATCCAACTCCCCCACTCTCTGTCCCCCCCCAGGGCCCCATGGGACCCCACCCCTATCCAACCCCCACAGCTCCCTGTCTCCTGACTGCCTCCCCCACAAACCTCCACCCCATGCAACCACCCCCTGTCCCCTGACTGCCCCACGGGACCTCCTGCCCCTTATCCAACGCACACCCTCCCCCCGCCCTCTTTCCATGCCACTCAGAGCAGCAGGCCAGGCTTATTGGAAAGCCTGGGAGGTGGGCGGGTGCAAGCCACGCTACCCGCACAGCAGCATGGTTGCAAGGAAGGAGGGACAGTGGGGGAGGGGCTGGGGGCTAGCCTCCCCAGCCAGGAGCTCAGGGGCCAGCCAGGACAGTCCCGTGGACCAGATGTGGCCCGCAGGCCATAGTTTGCCCACCTCTGGCTTAGATCCTTTAGTCCAACTGAGGTGAAGCAAAATTTATATAGTAGTCTTACGAAGAAACAGTTACAATCAATGTTACACTTGTGCTTGTATCATGTCTCACAGAGCAGTCCTCTCATGTATAGTTTGAGTAAATTACAGAAAGGCACCTACATCAATTTCCTTGTTGCGGTAGAGTCTAAAAGTCCGCAAGATATTCCAGTTCACTTGTAAGGTGAACAAAGCTTTGTTGAAACAATGCTATGGGCCTAATTCTTTACTAGTTTGCACTTTGAGTCATTCATGCAAAGTGATAACAAGATCAGTTAAGATAGGTAGCATTTGATACACCTGTGCAAAGTGACTACATGAGATGCAATGCAATGGAGCTCTAGACCCCATGTTACCTAGAGTTTAAGTTTCATAATGTTTAGTTTACTTATGTACACAGCAGGCACCTCACCCCTACTATTCTCTCCTTTCCGTAGTCCATTTACCTCCCCTGCCCCCAAAAGACATGCTCAGTCTTCCATTAAGAGCAGCTCAAGGGGCAGCATTCATGAGAACAGTTCACATCAGAGAGCCACTTCCCCTTGTCAGCTTACAGTTCTCAAAATAAACCCCTCATGTCCCTTCTGAAGAAATGAGCACTGGGAAGCTGCAGAGTGAAGAAATGTAGGAGCAGAGTTCAACCAGAGCATATCCTTTCTAGATCCCACACATTACAACATTTCTCACCCAGCTCTTTCATGTCATCATCACATTTTTCACTGGAGCTGAGTTTCCAAGTTCCTAGGAACAGGTCACACATTGTGAGGATTTGCTCAGTAGACACACTCAAGAAAACAACAGCAACTCTCAAAGAGAGCCAAGAAAAGAGCCTAAGCTATACACACCCTGAAAGTCTGTTTTTAAAGCTGATCTGAACATGTGACATTATGAGACAACCAGTCAGGAAAGTTATCATGGACTCCAGTGAATAGAATTTTAGTTTGATTTTTTTTAGCACAAACCCACAGTCAGTAAATACAGCAAAGGATAAAAAAAAATCACAATTTTAGCCCCAATTTAAAACATAGCTTCTCCAGAAATAAAAAACAAAAAAAGAAAATCACCATTCCAAGACAAGAGCAGCACAGTCTTAAAGGGATGTATGAAGGCTCAAGAAGCTAATTGTTTCAAAAAACTCCTTATCATATTCCATTAATAATGTTATTTATAAAGCACTTGGGCCCATAGATGCTCGAACTAGGGGTCCTGGGGGTGTGGCAGGACCCCATGGCTTGAAGTGGTTTCCATTACATACAGGGTTTACAGTTTGGTTCAATGGCTCTCAGCACCCCTACTATACAAATTGTTCCAGCCCCCCTGCTTGGGCCCAGATGCCCAACTTTAACTTCCACAATGGCTCTACACCAGCAGAATGTTCCCACTGGCAGGAGCTGACACCACTGCTTGAAGGGCTGCTTTCTGGCACTGGAACTTCACAGGGCAGTTAGGAAGAGGGTCCAGCAAATGGTGCATTGGCCACTATGGCAAAAGCTCAGTTGCCTTCTAATACTAATATTAGTTATTATTTGTGTTTAGACATAGTGCCTAGAGGCCCAATCGAGATCAGGGCCCTATTGTGCTAGGTGCTGTACAAACATATCAGTCTGTGCCCCAAATAGCTGACAATCTAAATACACAAGGCAAAGGGTTGGAGGGGAAACAAAGGCACAGTGCCACGAGCTAAGAGTAAAATCCAAGTCTTCTCTGGGTCCCAGTCTAGTGCTCCAATCACTAGGCCACACTTTCCCTGATATAAATCACAATAGTGGAACTTCTAAAAGTGGGTGGTGCCAGAACACAGATACATGCCAAGATGCTGCTCACTGGGAGAGTGCGTGTGTGGAGGGGAGCTAGGTCTCAAATACCACCAAACCCTTTCCATGACTTCAAAAACTGACAAGATCACCTTAAAATCAATCTGTTACTGTCTAGATAGCCCATTTAAGATTGCTGGTGATTGTGATTATCACAACAATGCTCAGTCTGTACAAGGTATAAGTAATGAAGACTTGCTGGAAGCCCAGTTAAGAGAGATGTGAAGTAATTGGAAGTAAGTGTTGGAAGGCACATGTGGAGAAGAGTGCAGCCCGTGCATGTAATGCAGCTGGAAGGAACATCTAGTCAAACGCATGGGTTTCCACGGAGCCCCCTTACAGAATCAGGGCTTAAACCAACAAAGAGCAGGCGCTTCATTGGAGAATCCTCTTGGATACCCAACTAGAGCCGCAGAAATTTACCAGTTTAACTGACCTGAAATCTCTGCCCTGCCCAAGCATACCACACTTTCTGCTACCAAAACCTTGACAGAAAAAAGACCTGCTGCCCGGTTTGATCAGAGGTCCAGCTTTAATAGGAAGCTCCTCAGTGAGGTCCCTCTCCTCAAAACTCACTTCTAACATGAAGCCTAGGAGTGCTAGGTGTGCTCGAGTGTGTTCTGTGTGAAATCTGTTGCTTGTGTTCTGCAGGAGGTCAGATGATCATAATGCTCCCTTCTAGTCTTAAAATCTATTACTCTAACTATATTTGTTTAATAAAGAGGGGAGAAATGCAACAAGAGGTAGGGAGGATAAATTTCTATGATCAAACCTTAGCATGGCTCTACCAGTGTGTTTTTTGCTGTCCATCTGTTTAGACTGTAAAGCCCAGATCCTCAAAGGTATTTAGGCACCTGTCTCCCATTGATTTCAATGAATTTCAGGTGCTTAAATACCTTTGAGGATCTGGGCATAAGCTTCTAAGAGCAGGAACATTGTCTCCTTTGCTGTCCCATTCTGCAGTAAGCACACCATTGGCACTTAACAAATAACAATAATTAGCAATAGAATTCCGTGGATAGGAACAATACAATTTATTTTAATAGATGTGCAACCCTAATGGGGTTAGGATAAACTATCACCCAGATCCTGCAACTAACAACAGGGTTCCAAGTGGGCAGAGAGATCCACTCATGCACATTCAGTTTCAGGAAAAGGGCAAAAATCTGTTCCTGGGATCATAGCAAGGTCTAAGCAGGTGCAAGAAATGTCAGCTGAACAGAAACTGATTCAGACTCCAATCCTGCAAAAATTTACACATGTGCTTAACTTCATTAAGCACTGTGAGTTGTCCCACTGATCAGGGCCTAATGCTGCAGACTTTTCTTCCTGAACAAAATGCTTCTTAAATATTTTTCTTTAATGCACAGTATTTTTGAATGCTAAAGACCATTAAGTGCTGAGGACACAGTGATCCATGTGCCAATGAGAATAAAGGAATAACAACACTATGACCTACTAAGAAGGAAAAAAAAAAAGGAGCAATGCTCGAATTGGAGTTCCTGATATTCTCTCTCACCATTGGTCATCCCAGAGGGTCACATGGTCAAGGATCCTTTTTAAATAGGTGATGTGGTCTTATGGAAGTCATGCCACCTTCCTCTCTGATAGTGAGAGTTGTTGCCTGATTCCTGCAGAAGCCTGTTTAACAAGCCTCACACAATGTGTGATCTATTTGTAGGCACCTGGAAACTCAATTCCAGTAAAAACCTTTGAGGATTATATGAGAGAACTGGGTGAGAAATGCTATGTGGGGTTACCTCTGGTTGTATCTCTGTCTTCTTAGGGAAAGATCACTGAATTTGCATTTTAATCCAGATTTCTTCTTCCTGGGTTTAGGGACTTTCCTGTACTATTCACTGAGGGCTTCCTTCCCTGCCCCTGCCCCTGCCCCTGGCTGATTAACTGTCTTAGCCAGACAGTCTTAAACTGCAGAGTTCTTGGGGAAGCCTGTTGCTTGGTTTAGTGTGGTCAGGCTTCTTAATGTAGAAAGAATTGGACTGGAGGGAGTGGTATCCTGTTAATTGAATGCATAATTAACTTCTAGTAGAAATAATTCAGTAGTGCTATTGTCTAGGGTAGAAAAATCCATTGGAGTACTCAGTACCTTTGCCCCTTGGAAACACAAAGCAGTAGAATGCTGAGACTATAATAAGATCTGTAATTAAACACTTGTCTAATCTGGATTTCTGTCTAAGTGGTTGTTTCATTGAAGTACAATCTTATGTTGATATTGGAGTACTAGAATTTATAGTTCATTAGAACTGGAATTTAAGTACCCCAGGGACTGGAAGTAATTGCTGCTAGCTGGCTAGTGTGTGCTTAAATTAAGGAATTGCATGGACTCCTGACTAGATACCTGGAGAAGTCTTGACTGGGTAATATGCTTCTCTAAAGACTCCTAGTTTTAAATTGAAGTTGACTTTAAAGGGTCTTATCTCTCCCATAGACTGACTGGAGACTCTGACTAGCTTCTTCTGAGTTAGTACTGTAATCTAACAAGTCTTTCATTTAGAGACTAGAAGCAAAATTCTCAGACTTCTAAATCCTGTTTTTCTTAATGAGACTTGAGCACCCTGGAAAACTCTCCTAAATCTTATGGAGAGCACAAGTGTTGCCTTTTAGTCACTTTTACTTCACTTTCCTTTTAGTCACTTTTCAACTGCTACTAGTTCTGTAGCAAACTGTTTGTTTGGGACTAGTTTGGGGACGAGGAGGGGTCTAAATCCCTCTAAAAGCGTTTATGCTCTTTGGAAGCAAAAGGTTGCATAACTTGGTGAAATTGACTCACCAGGATTCTCTTGGCCCTTAAACTCCAAGGGCATATGCAGCTGAATGTTTAATTCAGTAAAAGGATTGAATTTGCATTGTATTGCACTTCAGAATAGTGGCTGTACCAAAAAATATCCTCACTTCCTACTCCCTGGACTGGGCTTGGAATGCCTTTATCAGAAGTTTCAGGCAGCCTCTGAAATGTAGGATTACTAAAATAGAGCAAGGGCCAGATTCTCACGGAAACAAGTCATGAATGTTTTAAATCCCTGGTCCCTTGCCTTCCTTTAGTTGAAAGCAATAACACTAGGTAAGAGGGTGTTCTGGAAGTGAATAGATTATCTAATATAGTCTCCTGCATGATCTACAGGTGTGGGCTTTGCTACCAGGAAAATAGTTGGTGTGGCCAAGCCCAATGTAATCATAAGCACCAATGGAGATGTGATAACCATCAGAACATTAAGTACCCTCAAAAATACAGAGATCTCTTTCAAGCTGGGTGAGGAGTTTGAGGAGACCACAGCAGATGACAGGAAAGTTAAGGTGAGTCTTCCTTAAAACCAGCTGGGGTTGTGGGAAGGGAGGGATTTCAAAATTGCTCTTGAAGTTAGCACTTTCTTCATGTTAGACATGCTACAAGTGTTCTGCAGAACTATAGGTATACCCAGTCAACTGGGGTCTGTTAATGTTGGACTTATGGTCAAATCTCCTTTAGTCTGCAGGACACAGACTAGATAGCAACACTTTGTTTCCTTGTCTCTGCAGAGCATCATAACACTAGACAATGGCTCACTGGTTCAGGTGCAGAAATGGGATGGAAAAGAGACCACATTAATAAGAAAATTGGTGGATGGGAAGCTGGTAGTGGTGAGTTAATGCCTGGTATTTAATCACTGAATGCAGCATGTGTTCCATATTGGCTTCTAATGAGGCGGTGGGATGGAAACATGTAGGATGTGAATTATGATAGAATGGGGGTGGGGCTGTAACTTCCAAACTAGTGAGAGACTTGCATACTAAAATTCAGGAGTGTTAAAGTTTGAAGAGCTGGAGAAGTCTTCAAGGCATGGCATTCTTCTAGCCTTCCCTCTGCCTATCCCAAACTGTGAAGTGGAGAAAAATGTGCACATAAAGCTGTGTAGCAATGAGTGGGTAAAAGTCCAAAACTCAAATTCTCATGAAAGTTGTGTCCCTTTTCATGAAAACCTAAGTCTTGACCAGTTGTAGTAAACGTTGTTGTAAAAGACACTCCCCACCATCCCCTGCAGAGCCACTATCCCAGCTTGATAGTCTAACATACTGACTGGCGAGCTTGCATCATTGCTTGTCATTGTGGTATGTTGACTGACATGTGATCTGTCACTACTGAATTGACAATGTGGCTCTTTGCCATATTTCTTCCTGCTCTTGTTTCCTGGGTGCTGGAAGAGGGAATTTTTGTAGCAACTCTAAATCCAGGATGTTGCAGAGAAAACATATGGGCAGCTCCCATGCTAAGTAAATGGTGCCTGTGCTCCCTCCCCATGCTGCCTTGGATATTAAAAATACTCCTGTCAGGTTGGCCTCCTGCTGAGACCAAACCATGACTGAGAGGCCTATACACTCCTTAGGTACAGAGAGTTTGAGTTGTTCCCTATTAACTTGCTTGAAGGGAGGAATGGAGGTGTTATCTAAAGCTTGCTATTGGTTTAAAATAAAAAGTGAGTACTTGATATGCTGCCTAACATACATTTGTTCAACAATCTGTCCTCCTAGGAATGTACCATGAACAATGTTATCTGCACTAGAGTCTATGAAACTGCATGAAGAAACCCTGTCTCCACAATGGACTGGGGATCTAAGTTGTGGAGAACCAGCTCAGTTCCAGGAGTGAAGCTCCACAAGTCTGCTTTGTGACCGAACCAGACTGTTTACAGACTTTATGCCAAAGCAGTGTTGTAGCTAATCTGAACTCTTGTGGTTATGCACTAAAATGTTCAACTGTCTAGAAATGGTGGTTTTGGAATTTGTACAATATAGCACTAGCTAATTCGGGGGGAGGGGGGTCTTAACAAACTGGGGAAGGACCAGGGTGTGCACTAACTTCTGACTACCTTCCTTACTATGGCAAGAGTAGGTAGATTTAATCTTAATAAATACCAGGTAAAAAAGCTGATTCATAGGGTTGCAGCAATGGTGACAACATCTTTGTGCATCTGGCTATAACACTCAAAGCTCTACTGACAGAACTCAGTCTCAATATGCCTGAGACGGGTAAATAGTCACAATTTTCTAAAGGGGAAAGTTTCCACAGGAATGGAATTCCTCCCCCAGAGATGGGAGGATCATCTGATACATGAAAACTTTCTTCCTCCATTTTAATATTGGATCTTAGTATGGGAAGACAATGTGAAATGGAAGTCCTTTAGACTGAGAATCACATCTGTCATTGGGTGACAAGCAAGAAAATAAATTCTACTAAGAAAACCATAAAGCAGGAAGAATACCTTTTGGAAGTATAAAACATTCCAGGGCAAGAGCACTAATGGAGGCAAGTGGTGTACAAGTATAAAAAGGTATGGTGAAGTCAATATAATAGTGCCCTCAGAATGGCAGGCAGATGGGTCTCAGTGGGTAAGGTGACCTAAAAAGCTAAGGGCCCACAGGTGGGGCCAGATTGTCAAAAGAACTCAACTTCCCTTTAGGCCCCTACATAAGGACCCCATTTTCCAAACAGCTCAGCATCCAATGTATTAAGCTCCTTTTGAAAATCAGGCTGCTTATTTTGATGCCAAACTGGGTGCTAAGCTCTTTTGCATGCACTTAGGGCTGGATTATCAACACAAACCAGGCACTTAAAACTTCATTTATTATAAACTCCAATACACTGGCACTCTAGTGTGTTTTTAATTTAACATTGTCAACAATTCACATTAGTGATGCTGCTTTAAAATATGCCTGTGTACAACAGTCCTTTTCTTGGGGAAAGAGCAGCATGGAACTTTCTTAACTTAGCTGGAGTTTATCTGGTGTACAGAAAGAGGGCATTGTCTCATGCTCAAACCCTGCTGGAGGGGGCATTGCATATCCCAAGGAGATGAAAGAGGAATGAGTATAATATACTAAATGTCACAGTAGAATTTGTGATTGTTTTTAAATAGCCTTTAAAATTAACAAGCAAAGCCTCTTTTCTTGTATCTTCTCTGTTCTGGTCAGTCTCTAATTGATTTCTATATGAGGGCACACCAATGGCAGAAAGTTAGTAATGCAGTCAATTGGAGAATGACCAAAAAAGAGATCCTGAACACAATCACCATTGTGTTTTTGGGGATGCTGAGATGTGAGCTGGGTACTTAGAGACCATCTCTAAACTGAGTGGTCTTCATCCTTCTCAAATTGCTTTTCAACTTAGGGCAAATTAATAATATAGCAGCATATTGGCTTCTAGTGCTGTCAATTCATTATGGCTTCTCCATTTCTTTGTCAACCCTCCAACATCTACCTTTTTCCTTCTTTTCTAGGGTTCCTTCCCCACTCTATCCCCTTTTTTGTCACAAACTACATCTGAAAGCCTAACTATATACAGCATGAAAGAGCACCAATATTCTCTGTATCTGTGTAGCATCCAGATCCTCAAAGGTATTTAGGTGCCTAACTCCCATTGATTTCCATGAGAGCTTAATACCTTTGAGTATCTGCCCCAATAAATTAGTAGTGGGAAATCACCCCCATTTTTTCCCCATCTGCCAGCTTCCTGTAGTCTCTTCTCCATTCCACTTCTGTACTTGAACTAGTGAGCCATTCTCTAAGGTTACAACATTCTGAAGAGACACCAGGTTGGAAATGAGTATTTACCATCAAAGTCCTTCAGTTTAAAAATGAAGCAGTTCACCTAATTTTCAGCAAGTCCCATGGTCTATGTACCTAGTACACAAGGTACCTTTGAGTTCCAGTAGGACACTTTCTCCAGCTATTTCATTTCTCATTAATCATTTGCAGATTTATTAACGAGTGACATTGAGAGAGACACCCATATCCAGCAGCTATTTTTTACCTTGATTTTAATGTCCTCTGCTGTAGCTTCTTCAAACTATTCGCCCAGTTCAAAAGTAATCTCCATATTTTTGAATGTGCTCTTGATTTAGATTGTCATTGTGACTGTCACTGCTGGTGATCTCCCACTAGATTTTTTTTCCAACTTCCTAGTTTCCTGTGGTATGACTAAACCCATTTCTTTGAGTCAGACAAGACACTGGCTCAGATTTTAAACATCATGCAAAAGTCATTGACGGATGAAAGAAGGAAGAATAGGGTTAGTTTTCTGCTGAAATTTCCTACTTCAGCTCCTCCCCATACACAACTGATGGTGAATATTTAGGCACTTTGGTCTAAGTTTTCAAAACATAGTGATTTTGGGTGTCCTGCTTGAGTGACTTAAAGGGGCCTGATTTTCAGATATAGATGCTCAGCACTTTCTGAAAATAAAGCCCCTTTATTTTGGATACCAAAAAAATCAAGGCATCCAAAAATATTAGTCACTTAAAAATATTAGGTACTGATGTAGAAATTGGGCCTCATTCTGATCTCATTTAAATCTAAAGTAATTCCACTGATGTCAGTAGAGTTCACACCAGTTCAAAAATAGTGTGAAATATGAATCAAGCCTAATGTATTAAATGGTTGACTAAAATATTATCTCCATTATATTTTCCACACACTTTTTTTGTTCTATGTTTAAAATATCCAAGCTTGCTTGGCAATACTTTTTTTCAAATAAAGGCATGCTTCTTACTGCTTATGGCACTGTTATTCTCTAGGGTGCAATCCTGGCACCACTGAAATAGCAAAACTTCAGTGGGGGTCTGAGTTTCACCCAAGATTTTTTGTTTTTACTATTTTCTCCATTATTCCATGATGAAATGAAGTTAGATTAACTGGATGATATTTGTCCAGATCTTCCTTCTTTCTTTCTTCTGTAAAATTTGTAAGCACATTTGCTTCCTTTCAGTTTTCTAATTACATCCTCTTTGAGAAGGAGAATCTGCATCTAGACTTTACTCCTGGACTGTTCGTTCATGGCTCCTGTGCTGTCTATTGTTCACTGCTACTAATTCACTGAGGTAAATGAATTTCATTCTGATCTTAACCTAACAAAGGGAAAGGTACCATCTTTTCCCCACTCACCTGAGCTCGGAATTCCTGTCTCTTTTTAATTTGCTTAGGAGAAAAGGTTTGGGCTTCAAGATATGCTATTTCCACTTGTGATGGTGCTGGTATTTCTTGCTATTCTTCTTTCTAAGCTATAAATCCTTTGAGCTGCTGTTTCTGCATAGGGGCACAAGGATGGATGGTAGCAATGTCGACACTGTTTGAGTAGCTTAAGAATGGCTTTTTGTCTGTATAATTAATGCACTGTCCTTTCATTCTTAACATTACTGGTACTGCAGTAGAACTGCTGTATTCTGACTAAGGGCTTGCACGATGTATTAGTTCGTGCTAGAGGGTGTAAATTCTAGTGTACAGTAATGTGTGATGCACTAACTGGCCTGTGTGGACCCTTCTGGTGTGCACTAACCGTTCCCTAGTGCACATTAACTTAGTACTGTTTGAAATGGGACTACTCTAGGGGACATTTTGTGCACCTTCAGGGTCCACATGGGCCAGTATATGCTAGTTCATGCTCAAATTCACACTCCTCTAGTGTGGACTAATACTCCATGTAGACAAGCCTTAATTCTCTCTCCTTGCATGTCTTAAGGGCTGATCCTACAAGTTTCTGAGCACATTCAACTCCCAATGACAGCAACAAGTAGTTACCTTGTAAAAGTGCCACCCTTTGGGTGGGAACACTAAATGGAAAAACTGAATTCCAGTTGACTGACTGTAGTAGGATCCTTGTATAATTCACATGGGGAAGCCTTGTGAAACAACAGAAGAATCTGACTTACCCAAGAGGCTAGGACACTTTTTCTAAGGGGGCTGCCTTTGTTTATACTTTGAAACATATGTGATAAATTAATCTGTGCTTTGGAAAACAGGTCATATGGACATCATCTGCTAAGATTAACATTAATCTTCATTTTGTGGATTTACTCTCATGTTGGCGCTTTTATACTTTTTTTTAAAAAAAATGTTCTGCTTTTGATACCTTTCATTCCCCTGTATTTCAGATATTGCTCAACCACTGCACCACCGGAATCAGGACTGTGCCATAGAGCAGGGCAGAAAATGGTTTTCCTGTCCTGCATGAAGTTTAGTGATTTCAAAAAAAATTCCCATTTCACAGTGGGATAAAACTGAGACCTTTTTGAAAATTTTCACGGATATCAGAGGTGCAACCCTACACTCCCGGTCACTCTGCTTTCTTCTTAAGAAAACTGAAAAGACTGACACTTTCTCCCATAATGAATATTTAATTATTTATACAAAGTAGAACAGCTTCAACAGGAGAGCTCTACTCAGAATAGCTAATAGCTTTAGTGGTTAGGGCGTTCACCTGGGCTGCAAAAGACCTGGGTTAAAATCCCTGTCCCAAATCAAATAGTGCAGGGACCAGAACCTGGTTCTTCCATGTCTCCTGTGTCCCCAGTGAGCACCACAACTGCTGGACTATTGGCTAGAATGTGGGGAGGGTGTTTCTCTGGCTTTCACAGAAATTCCATCCTGGACCAGAGTCACTTTCTGTAAAAAGTTTGCCAAAACTGGTGCTAGGGTTGCCACCCATCTGGGTTTTACCCAGACTGACTAGTTTTTGGCTTCTGTATCAGGGTGCCAGTGAGAGTTGCCAGGTGCCTGGTCAAAAAGGGAACTTGGCAGTGTCCAGTCAGATGTACCGATCAAACGCCAAAAGCCAAGTTACTGCAGGGCGGGGGGAGGCACCTGGTCATTAACCCACACCAGCCCCTGCTCAGCCAGGGCCAACCCCTACCTGCAGACAGGCTCCTTGTCAGGCTGAAGCAGCTCCCGTCCCAGCCCCAGAGCAGAGGGAACCCAGCTGGAGTTGTGGGAGGGAGGTGGAAATGATCCAGAGAGTAATGGGGGAGGTGGGAGAAGAGTGAGGGATGAGGGTGCAGCCTTGAGGGGGAAGAAGCAGAGGGTCAGGGTTTGGGGGATGAGGCATAGAAGGGGCAGGGCGTGGGGGAAGAGGTGGAGCAGGGGCAAGGCCTTGGGTGGAAGCGGCAGAGCAGGGGCGAGGCCTTGGGGGGATGGGGGGGGGGCCTCAGGGGTCCGATTACCAATGATTAGAAAGGTGGCAACCCCAACTGGTCCTCTCATGGGAAAAGTTTCAGGTTTAATCAGCATTTTGCAACAAAAAACTGTTTTATCAAAAAATTCCCAACCAGCTCTACTGGCAGTAATGGAAGCTTAACTAGACTAGCTTACTTTTGTCAATATTATGAGATACCTGATGGAATAAGAGTAGATTCTTTACATATACAGGGGTATTTAATAATGTAAGGCCCAATCCTCCCCCTACCCTCATGGTATGTCCCAGAGACCACAACATGTTACCTACCATTCTTCACATCATTTCCCCACTCAAATAGGATCCCCTTTTCATTGCTCCTGGGTACCACATTTGGCATCTCAATATTGGATAGAAGCCCCAAACTCAAGCTTGAGCTGATAAATACTGTTTCTTCTTTCCATCATGACAACCTGAGATGCAACGCCACCATCTATATTCCCAATATTCTGCATATCCTTACAGTGTAAGTCTGAGAACCCAATTTACATAATATAGTCCAGAAGCATGAGCACACTATAATCATGCAAAAAAGACCATATGATCAGAATTCAGATACTTCAGAAAGAAGATTTTCATTTCTTCCAAGGAGCAGGTAGTATAGTTCCCTCCCCACTAAGGAGCATTTGGAAAGGTAAGGGGCAAAATATGAGTAATGTTGATGCTGTTACTCCTTTGGACCCAAGCTGCTGGTCAAAGTTCAGGGCACTATAGGTTGTTTCCAGTAGAAAGAGAAATTGATAGAGCCAGGTATTTTCTTTGATGCAATCTTGTTTATTTACAGAGATTATACATAATGTCCTGTTTCCTGCACTCAGTAGGACTCAAACAGCAGTAGATAGCTACTTTGCTTACTATTTCAAACCTGCCTTTCCAGACAGCATTCTGTGCCCCAAAAGCTTTTCGTCAGGACCTCATTATGTCTGTCTACCTAGCTTGTGCCCTCTCTCTCTCTCTCTCTGTGTCCACGCCACCCTCACCCCCAAACACATGTACACCAATGAAAGCTCTAGTCCAAGCATTTGAAAACCCTTGGGCCACATCATTTATTTTCTACTCAAGCTTTTCCATGTGCTTTTGTTTGGTACTACTGAGATTGTTTCAGCCATTTCTTTACACTTATCCTGAAAGAAAAGCAGTGGATACGCCCAACCCATAACAACAAGGTTTAACCCAACTCACAACAATACTTTCACTTTAGTGTTCCAGAATTTTTGGTATTTCTTTGAACTACAGAGATCTACACTCCTGCCTTTCAAACATGTTTGTTAACTGCAACACTGTAGTTATAAAATGAATGGTCCTTTTTAGAAGCTGAACTTTATATGTCTGCAAATACAAGGACATTGATAGGTTCTATGTTATGCAACTTAGATAATGGAACTCTAAAACAGGGGTTCTCAAATCACCACTTAATGGTCTCATCTCATCTCATGGTCATATCCCTGTCATTCATTATATCATGAACCACCTCTCTTCTCCACCTGTCCACTAGTCATGGGGGAGGGAAAAACAGCAGGGGTGTGTGTGTGTGTGGGGGGGGGGGTTGGTCTTAATAGTGTGATGAAAAAAGCATTTCACAGTTTGTGATGAAAACTCCAAGTGGAAGGGTAAAAGACAGAGCAGAATAAAGAAATACATGTTTAAAAGATCAAATAGACATGTCATTTTGAAGGTGACTCATGAGAGAAAGGTGGTTCAGTAGTTTAATTACCGAGTGTTCTGTCTCCAGCTCTTCTCTGTCTAAAAGACTCGTGGACTTTAAGGCCAGAGGGGATTATCATGGTAATCTAATCTGACCTCCTTCACATTGCAGGCCACAGAACCTCACCTACCTACTTATGTAATAAATCCATACTCTCTGGTTGAGTTACTGAAGTCCCCAGATCTTGATTTATAAGCTTCAAGTTACAGACAATCCACCATTTACTTTAGTTCACACCAGCAAGTGATCCATGCCCCACACTGAGAGGAAGGCAAAAAAAAACCCAGGGTCTCCACCAATCTTACCTGGGGAAAGATTGCTTCCCAACCAGAAATATGGTGATCAGTTAGACCCTATGCATGAGCGTGAGACCCACCAGCCAGACAGCTTGGAAAGAATTCTCAATGGTAACTCAGAGCCCTCCCCATCTAGTGTCCTATCTCTGCCAGTGGAGATATTTGCTATTAGCAGTCACAGATGGGCCATATGCCATTGTAGGCAATCTCATCATACCTTCCCCTCCATAAACTTATCAAACTCAGCCTTAAAACCAGTTAGGTATTTTTGTCTCCACTAGTCCCCTGAAGGCTGTTCCAGAACTTCACTCCTCTGATGGTTAAAAACCTTCATCCAATTTCAAGCCTAAACTAATTGATGGCCAGTTTATATCCACTTGTTCTTGTGCCAACATTTTCCTTAACTTAAATAATTTCTTTCCCTCTCTGGTGTTTACAGATAGCAATCATATCTCCTTTGTTAGGGTAAACAAGTCAAGCTCCTTAAGTCTCCTCTTGTAAGGTAGAGTCTCCATTCCTCTTATCATACAAGTAGCCCTTCTCTGTACCTATTCTAGTTTGAATTCATCTTTCTTAAACATGGGATAC
Organism: Chelonia mydas; assembly: GCF_015237465.2. NCBI lineage: Eukaryota > Metazoa > Chordata > Testudines > Cheloniidae > Chelonia > Chelonia mydas. Next base: position 50,583,347 of record NC_057850.1, read on the forward strand.
TAGAGTTGCACACGGTATGCCACATGAGGTCTAACCAGTGCCTTGCATAATGGTAATAACACTTCCTTATCTCTGCTGGAAATATCTCACTTGATGCACCCTAGGATTGCACTAGCCTTTTTCATGGCTGCATCACATTGGCGGCTCATAGTCTTCCTGTAATCAACCAATACACCCTGGTCTTTCTCCGCCTCTGTCATTTCCAACTTATACGATCCCCTCTTATAGCAAAAATTTTTGTTGTTAGTGCCTAAATGCATGACTTTGCACTATTAAATTTCATCCCATTTCTATTATTCCAGTTTTCAAGGTCATGTGTGATATTCCAGTTCTCCTCCGTACTGGCAATACCTCCCAACTTTGTGTCATCCACAAATTTTATTAGCACACTCCCACCTTTTGTGCCAGCTCATTAATAAAAATGTTAAATAAGACTGGTCCCAAGACCAATCCTTGAGGAACAACACTACTAACCTCCCTGCAGCTTGACAGTTCACTTTTCAGCATGACACACTGTATTCTCCCCTTTAACCAGTTCCTTACCCAATTTTTGATTCTACTATTAATCCTATTTTCCATGTGGAACTGTATAAAATGCTTTACTGAAATCCAGATAGATTAGATCTACTGCATTTCCTTTATTTAGAAAATCAGTTATCTTCTCAAAGAAAGAAATCAGGTTGGTCTGGCACAATATATCTTTTGGAAAACCGTGTTGTATTTTATCCCAATTACCCCTATGTCCTTACTACCCTCACTTTTAAAATCTATTTTAACACCTTGCATACAATTGAGGTCAAACTAATGGGCCCATAGTTTCCCAGATCACCTTTTTTTCTCCTTTCTTAAATATAGGTACTATATTTGCAATTTTCCAGTCAGAGAGTATGACTCCTGAGTTTAAGAGTCATTAAAAATCCTTGCTATTGGGCTAGCAATGTAACATGCCTGTTCCTTTATGTTCTACTGAATGGAGGTTATTCAGGTCCCCCGATTTGGTCCTATTCATTTGAGTTTGGCTTCGACCTCAGAGATGGTAATTTCTACTTCCATATACCTGTTCCCATTAGCTGCCCTGCCACTGCTCCCAATGCCTCATTACCCTCATTAAAAACTGAGGCAAAGTATTTGTTTAGGTGTTGGGCCGTACCTAGATTATCTTTAATCTTTACCCCATCCTCAGTGTTATCACTTTTCCCCTATGCTTTCTGACCTGCAAGAGGTAGCTTTCCTTGCTGATCCATCCCATCTTCCATTCCTTGCAGGCTTTCTATTTTCTCTTAATAACCCTATTTGAGATGCTTGTCATCCAGCTTGGTCTGCAACCCTTCCCTATGAATTTTTTCCCCTGGCTTGGGATGCAGGTTTCAGCTAGCTTCTGCAACTTTGACAAAGTAATTCCAAGCCTCCCCCACATTCAAATCCTTGTGAGCTTTAGCTTAATTCACTGGCACCAGGGTGACAATAGCAGTGATGATGGTGGCAGAGGAAGATGTGGTGGTGTTGGGAGGAAGGCAGCATTAATGTTCACAGTAGGGTGGTGCCGTGCTTGGCATCATGATTTGTCTCAGACACTACAGCAGCATCACTGAAATGTTCTCCTGGCACTGCAATAGTAACCTCACGTGCTGGCCCCCACACCCTCCTGATTATTCTGCTTTATTCAGTGGAGGAAGCAGTGGCAGGCACAACACTGAGTCTTGGTACTAACACAAGTGGCTTTGGACAAGGTGTGCATTGTCTTGCCCCTGACGTTGTTTCTCCTGGTTGGTCAGTCTTGAGAATTACAAGTTCAGGGCATCTTTATAAAGAAGCTATTGAGGCATGCATAGCTCACACAGTCCTTTTGCCACCCACTAAGAGCTGCTGCTGTCATTGCCTTTCTCCTGAGGAACACTGCCTCACAAAGCCAATATAATGTGCAACCGGTTTGTGGGAACCTGGAAACTTGTCTCCAGTGAAAAATTTGATGATTATATGAAAGAATTGGGTGAGAAATGCTATTTTTATAATCTTTGTTTGGAAATGTCTCTTCTTCTTCTATTTGCTCCTGGAAAATGTCTTCTTCCCGGGCCTGGGGACTCTTCACTCTGGTTATATCTGTGGTGTAGTTCTTTATTTTTTTCCCTCTCTCTCTTCAATTTCAGCATCTTAAAATGAAAAGGAGAAATCTCTGGTTTGTTATAATAAATTTACTAACTACCTGATCTGCATCTCTTATTCCCATTTAATGAGAAATGGGGGAAAAAAATATTTTTTGTCCCTCTTGCATACACTATTAAACTTAGAACTTACAATCACGTACTGTATTCCATCAACTTGTGATGGTGCTGCTGTCTCCTGACACTGAGCTTCCTGGGGTCTAAATCCATGAATGAATTCATCTGTTACTGAGCAATTCTGGGAATGAAACAAATTAGGCATTCTTTTTTTAGTTTAATACTGGCTTCATAATTTTATAATGATTGCACTAGTGGTCACTCTCAACATTACTGTTGTTATTGCTGAGACCTTAATTCCCTTTACTTTAAAGGTTAAAGAGAGTAGCAGAATAATTCCAATTGACTAACTACAAGCAATTTTGGGTATAAATTCTGCTAGGGAGGTTTTTGGGAAGATACCAGGTCTTAAGAAAATTATTTCAGCATTGAATATTTGCAGTGACTAATATTGTACTTTACAAATACTTTGATCTCACTATACCTAGTACCTTTCATTGAATTTAGCACATCATAGAATTTACAAAGATGGTAACTATTATTATCCACATTTTACATTTAAGAAACCAAGATGCAGCAAGTCAGAGGCAGAATGAGGAATAAAAATCTCAGACTATTGCTCTAACTAGTTGACCAGGATGTGGGCTGTGTGGTATAGTGAACCTTGTAAAAGGAGCCTTGTAGATGGCAGTTGTATTTGTAGCTTTTTGCTCCCATTTACTTTTATATTTGAATTTTTCTCTATTTGACATGTTTACTTTTCACTGATGTTTAGTTTCAGAGTAGCAGCCATGTTACTCTGTATTCGCAAAAAGAAAAGGAGGACTTGTGGCACCTTAGAGACTAAAAAATTTATTTGAGCATAAGCTTTCGTGAGCTACAGCTCACTTCATTGGATGCATTCAGTGGAAAATACAGTGGGAAGATTTATATACATAGAGACCATGAAACAATGGGTGTTACCATACACACTGTAACGAGAGTGATCACTTAAGGTGAGCTATTACCAGCAGGAGAGCTGGGGGAGAAGGGGGAACTTTTTGTAGTGATAATCAAGGTGGGCCATTTCCAGCAGTTGACAAGAACATCTGAGGAACAGTGTGGGGTGGGGGAGGGGGGGGAAGCTCACCTTAAGTGATCACTCTCGTTACAGTGTGTATGGTAACACCCATTGTTTCATGTTCTCTATGTATATAAATCTCCCCACTGTATTTTCCACTGAATGCATCCGATGAAGTGAGCTGTAGCTCACAAAAGCTAATGCTCAAATAAATTTGTTAGTCTCTAAGGTGCCACAAGTCCTCCTTTTCTTTTTACTGATGTTTAGATATTCCAGAGACACTTAAGTTTTGTAACTACGCTTCCATAACAGAGAATACTAACTAAGAGTACCCCAATTAGTCTCTTGTATATTTTATGTTGTGAAGTACAAACAGAAATGTGCTAGATTCTAGACACTTTGATTCTCTACTACAGCTGGTTGAAAAAATTGAATTTTGAAATGTTTTGACTAGTAAAAGACAAGGGGAAAATGTTTCAAAAATATTTCTGTGAAAAACGTTTGCCACCAGCTCTGTTCTCTACATAGGTGCAGTGCAGATTAATAGCTTCCTGTGTTCCTGCCTACCTGAAAATACATAATTCTTGTGTAGTCAGTATATCCTGGTTTCTAACTAGACATACAGTATAATTCCAGTTATCTGAATTCCTTTTATCTGAAAATCCTAGTTTTCAGAATCCACAATGTGTCCCCAAGTAGCCCTATGTGAATTAATCACCTGCTAATAACTTCTAAATTAGCCTCTGAGAGCCTCTTAGGGCAGGTCTACACTACATCTGGGATCGACGCTTTGAGATCGATCCACCAGCAGTTGTTTTAGTGGGTCTACTGAAGACCCACCAAATCGACAGCAGATCACGCTCCAGTCAATCCCTGTACTCTACCCCCAACAAGAAGAGTAAGGTAAGTCGACGGGAGAGTTTCTCCTGTCAACCCCCCACGGTGTATACCCTGCGGTAACTCAACCTAAGGTAAGTTGACTCCACCTACGTGAATAACGTGAAATATGTGAGTTGCGTAGCATAGGTTGACTTACGGCGGTAGTGTAGGCATAGCTTTAGTGCTAATCAATGACTTTGTATTTTTGCAGTGGTTTTGAGAGGTTACCTGCAGTTACTGAGACCAAATCCAGTTTCAGCAGCAACAGCAGCTTGGAAAGACAAATTAAATTATGTTTAATTTGAATTAATCAGTATTAAGTTATGTACACAATGATTCTAATACCACTCAGTAAAGTTGTTCAAATTGTTTTTTTTCATTCTTTTATAAAGTACAAATTATTAAGCAAACATCAGCATTACACTCTTTATTCCCCATATTTCTCTATCAGTGTAACTGCAGCTCAAAATAGCACTTCCGTTTATCTCAATGCCCGGCTATCCAAAACTTTCAGAAGTCCCCCAGCCCATTCAGATAAACAGAAGTGTACTGTACATACACTGGACTGGGGAATGCCTCAGCCTATGAAATGCAGTTTTATATGTCGCCTCTGAATCTGAGGAATAAGTGTCACATTCCAAACTGTGATATCTGTTTAAAAGGAAATTGCTCTGATGCTCTGTAAAGTGATAAAGAATTTCTTCCTTCATAGAGTATAATGGTATTTTTATGTCTGATTTGCAGGAGTGGGCTTAGCCACCAGGAAACTAGGTGGCCTGGCCAGGCCCAATGTGATCATCAGAATGAAAGGGGATGTGATAACCATCAGAAGTGAAAGCACCTTCAAAAACACAGAGATTTCCTTCAAATTGGGCCAAGTGTTTGATGAAACCACAGCAGATGACAGGAAAACCAAGGTGAGGGTAATGATTTCCTTCAGAGGGTTTCTGATCTGCTGGATGACAAATGGGAGGATTTTTTTATCCTTAAAAGCATAAATCTGCAAACCATCAGTGAAAAGGACCATAAGAGGAGCAAATGTTGTGCATAAAACCAATGTTGCTGAGTGGGCTGTGTGCCGAGAATGTGGAATTTGCTCAATGTTAAGTGAGTCTTTAATGTTAAGTCTCTTTAATATGCAAGGGTCTGGGGAAATAGTCACATTTTGACTCATTCTTTGGGTCTTTGCAGAGTGTCGTAACCTTAGAAAAAGGGTCGCTGGTTCAAGTGCAGAAGTGGAATGGCAAAGAGACCACAATAAGGAGAAAATTGGTGGATGGGAAAATGGTGGTGGTAAGTGACTAGACCATCCCTAACCGTTAATCACTGAATGCTGCAACAATGTAGGCCACAGTTTAATAGTTTAAATCTAATTATACTGTCAATTTTCACCTTCTTTTTGCTTTCACTTATGACAGAAATAGTGAGAGAGTGGGGCAAGAAATGACTTTAGGAAGCAAGTGGGAATGAATTAAACATTATATTCCACTCACACCTAAAAAACCCTCTATATTAAGGTGAAATTACAGATAAGACTGATTCATAGATTTGTAGATGTTAGAGCTCGAGGGGACCATTGTGAACATCTATTCTGACGTCCCGCATAACACAAGCCAGAGGATTCCCGGAATTAATTCTTGTTCAAGTCCAACAGCTATGATAGAACTAGAGCAGATCTTTTAGAAAAAATCCAGTCTTGATTTAAAAATTTGCCAATATGAAGAATCCACCAAAACCTTTGATAAGTTGTTCCAGTAGTTAATTGCCCCTGCGCTGGTAAAAATGTGTTCTTTATTCCTACTCTAAATGTATCTAGTTTCAACTTTCAGCCATTGGATCTTGTTATACCTTTGTCTGTAGACTGAAGAGCCCGCTATTATCGAATTTCTGTTCCCCATGTAGGTACTTATAGACTCTGATCAAAGCACCCTTAACCTTTTCTTTGATAAAGTAAATAGACTGAGCTCCTTGAGTCTCACTAGAAGGCATGTTTTCCAATCCTTTAATAAGAGGGGCATGAGGGAACAGCAAGGGGTAGAAAGTGCTATATACAGCCATCCCCTCCCACAGTCTTAGGAAGCTCCTTTGGTTTATTTGCAACCTATGAATTTTAGGTGGTTCATCAGTCTCCTTGCAACGAAAAGTTTATTTTTCCATTGACAGTCCATGTTTGTAATCTAGTTACACTTTGAACTCACTACAAGGAAGCGGGGACTTCTTTTTAAAATTAAAGCAGTCATGTGATCTTCTATATTAAGTTACAAGAGCTGATATTGCTGTCATTGCAATAATACTCATGAAGGCAACATGTGTTCTTGGAAGAAATTTGAAATCTGTGACTAGCTACCACGTCATGTCTAATTTTATGAAGTATGGTTTTCTTTAAGCACTCTTTTGAAAGTTTATGCTGTTGAAGTAGAATCCTTTCCCACTTGGAGGATAAAAAATAATTTTGCTGTTTGGGGATCTATATAAATTAATGAAATAATATATAGGAAATATTTCTATTGACTTCCTTGGTCTTTGGATTAGATGCTTATGCACTGTCATTCAGAAGTTTCAATTAACCCTTCTTTTTTTGTCTTAGGAATGTGATATGAAAGGTGTTGTCTGGACTCGAATCTATGAGAGAGTGTGAGGAAATCCCATCTCTACACGGGACTAGAAGTGGCTCTGGAAACCCAGTTCAATGAGCAAAGCTCTATCTATTATGCACCTTTTTTTCTTATTTCCTTTATCAGGAAAACAACTAAATTATCAAATGATATTTCAAAGCCGTAGTGTAACTAATCCAAAGTATCGTGGTGTTTAAATAAAAGCTTCCCGACATGTGAAATGTAGTTTTTGTCTGTCTTGTAGAATTGTTTTGATTTCCTTTATTGGGAATTGCACGCCTTTCCTTAGACTCATAGATATTAAGGTCAGAAGGGACCATTATGATCATCTAGTCTGACCTCCTGCACAATGCAGGCCACAGAATCTCACCCTCCCACTTCTGCAATAAACCTCTTACCTATGTCTGAGCTATTGAAGTCCTCAAATCATGGTTTAAAGACTTCAAGGTGCAGAGAATCCTCCAGCAGGTGACCCGTGCCCCATTCTACAGAAGAAGGCGAAAAACCCTCAGGGCCTCTTCCAATCTGCCCTGGAGGAAAATTCCTTCCCGACCCCAAATATGGCGATCAGCTGAACCCTGAGCATGTGGGCAAGATTCACCAGCCAGATACCCAGGAAAGAATTCTCTGTAGTAACTCAGATCCCACCCCATCTAACATCCCATCACAAGCCATTGGGCCTATTTACCATGAATAGTTAAAGATCAATTAATTGCCAAAATCATGTTATCCCATCATAGCATCTCCTCCATAAACTTATGGAGTTTAATCTTGAAGCCAGATAGATCTTTTGCCCCCACTGCTTAGGGATGATGTACTGCATAGAAGATATGAATCTACTTTCCTTGATGTATGGATGAACAAGACTGTTTGTTTCTGTTTGAAATGTTACAGTACAGACTGCAAGGCATTATCTTTCTTTGGAGGTGTTAAGACACTTTTACTGAAAGCATCCTATCTAGAATAATCCTTATTTCATGGCTTTGATATTACAGTTTCTCAAATGGTTTTAGTATTGAACAGTACACATAAAGATATCATCCTTACCCTACAAAACTCATAAGGCTCTCCACACAATGTATAGTGGTTGTGCTTGCAGAAGAAATTGCAGTACATCAGTATTACCACATTATTACTTCACTCTGAAATTCTAATCTGATCGCACAAGTTTATACCTTTAAATGTGATGTTTTTGCCATCTTGGCTCTTATTCCCAAAAACACTTCCTGGAGAAAAAACAGCATGTGTCTCACTCAGTATTTCTATCTGGGAAGGAATAGATTCTCTAATGCCAAATGGTTCTTTCACTGTGAAATGAAATGTGAAGTGCTGTCTTGAATCCATTCTTGAAATCCCAGATCGACAAGCACTCGACCTTTGAAGGTGCTGAGCATTCGGGCTCAGATCCAACAAAGCACTTAAGCCTGTGCTTAAGGCACAAGTGATCTCTGTGACTTCAATGAAATTACTCACATACTTAAAGTTAAGCATGTGTTTAAATGCACATTGTGCTCTGCACCTTGAAGGATCGAGCGCCACAAGAGAATACTTTCAGACTTTAACTGCACATATATTTTGAAGATCATTTGAACACCAACTCTTCCTTTTCACTTACCTGACTTGACTTAGAGTTAAGCATATTGTGCTTCACTTCCAAGAACTAGCTTAAATGAAAGCAGAGCAGGAAGGTAGCATCAAAACCTATTCTTGCACATAGCGCTCACATTGACTAGAATGTGAGATGCTCAAAGAAAATGCAATATCCTGAATTGGGTGGTCACATTGTACCATCAGTTTACACCCTATGAAGTTTCATTGGAGGTTTATACCAGGATAACCAGGGGTAGAATATGTCACCAGGGCCCAGATTTTTAAAGTTATTTAGGCACTGCTGTACTCAGTGCTGCAATGCCTTTCTAAAGGGATTTAGGTACTTAGCAGTCTAAATCCCATTAGCAGTCATGCTTGTAATTTACGTAACAAAACTAGACTACACCTGTAAATATATTTAATTGAGCTGCCTATTTGGCTTGTCAATACTTATTTCCTTTAGTTCTTCCACTTTGTGATGCCAAGTCATTCAAACTGAGTACATCCAGCAGTTTCTATTGACTCGTTAATCAGACTGACCCCTGTGCCATGACCCAGCTACGTGGGAAGTTAACGTTGGATTACATGCCTTTTCCTGCTTGGCTAGAACTGATGTGATAGAAATAAGTGTTTACTTTGGCTTGACATGCAGCATAGCAGTGGCGTGAATCTTATGCTGGCCAGCTGTGTGACCTTGACTTTATCATTTCAAGTCTTGGTCTTGATTTCCCCATCTGAAAAGCGAGGATAATTATATTTTCCTCCTTTGTAAAACGCAGCAAGGTATATGGACGAATGCTCTCGAAGAGTTATGTATAATTATAAGGCTCCTATCCTGATTCCCTTAGACAAGTCAATGGGAATTTTGCCTTTGTCTTCAATGTGAACAAGTTCCAGCCTTAACATTCGTGAAAGTGAAGTATGAACACTTATGACCTGAAGCAGATATAGAGGTAGACTCATCCTTGCACTAGAGCAGGGTCCAATGCAGGGGCAGAAGGGAGGCAGCTTGTGCTCAGCATAAGGCCTGTGTTCATGGAGAGCACTAAACATTTCCATGTAGCCTCCTTCTTAATACACCATGCTTTCTGTACATATTGGGAGTCTTCAGTCTGCCGTGTGGCATTAGGAAACACTCAATATATAAGAGATACTGCTGATTTTAATACACAGGAGAACGCAGTTATAAACATTTAATACCAAGACTTTCCATATTTCTAAGAGGACAATGTGTTAAAGCAATCACAGTATGTGGGACCATAGATCGACATTGCTAATATCAATACCGTTTAAGTGGTCACTACTCTGAGACTGTTGTGGGGAAAAACGTTAAGTGAGGCTTGTTTTAATGGTTCAGCCAGTTTTAGCGGCAGGGGAAACATACAGACTACATCCAATTTCTGGAGTTGACTGTAAAGATATGAACCGCAGTTAAAAAAGAAGTGTGGCTGTCATATACATGTACACTGAGGATATGTCTACACTGGAGCTGGAAGGTGCAGTCTCTAGCTTGTGTAGACATACCTGCACTAGCTCTGATCAAGCTAGTGTGCTAACAGTAGCAATGTAGCCATGCAGCATAAGCAGAGGGAAGGGCTGGCCACCCTACTACATGCCTACAGTCTCAGATGGGTTTGTACTCGGAGTGGCTAGCATGTCCTGCCACTTGCACCACCAAGGCTGCACTTCTGTTTTCAGTGCACTAGCTCAATCAGAGCTAGCAAGGATATGTCTACCTGAGCGGGAAATTACATCTTTAATAGATTCAAAGGCCAGAAGGAACCATTGTGATCATCTAATCTTACCTCCTGTTTGACACAGGCTATAGAATTTCCCCAGAATAATTTCTAGAGAATATCTTTTAGAAAAAATATCCAATCTTGATTTAAAAATTGCCAGTTATGGAGAATCCACCATGATCCCTGGTAAACTGTTCTAATGGTTAATTACCCTCACTGTTAAAAATTTACTCCTGATTTCCAGTCTGAATTTGTCAAGCTTCAGTTTCCAGCCATTGGATCATGTTATATCTTTCTCTGCCATGCTGAAGAGCCCATTATGAAATATATGTTCCCCATGTAGATACTTATGGACAGTAACCAAGTCACCCTTTAACCATCTTTTTGTTAAGATGAATAAATTGAGTTCCTTGAGTCTATCACTATAAGGCATGTTTTCTAATCCTTTAATCATTCTTGTGGCTCTTCTTGGAACCCTCTCCAATTTATCAACATCCTTCTTGAATTGTGGGCACCAGAACTGGATGCAGTATTCCAGCAGCAGTTGCACCAGTGCCAAATATAGAATAAAAATAACCTCTCTTCTCTTACTTGAGATTCCCCTGTTTATGCATCCAAGAATTTCATTAGCTATTTTGGCCACAGCATCACATTGGGAGTTCATCTTCAGCTGATTATCCAATACAATCACAAAATCTTTTTCAGAGTCACTGCTTCCCAGGACAGAGTCCCCTATACTTTAAGTATGGCCTACTTTCCGTATGAGCCCCATATCAGCCTCGCCATTATCTTGCCTGGGATTGATGACAGACTGACCGGCTTATAATTACCCAGGTAATCCCATATACCCTTTTAAAATATTGGCTCAATATTTGCTTTCTTCCAGTCTTCTAGAACTTCCCCAGTGTTCCAAGACTTTTTGAAAAATTAGCATTAATAGTCCAGCTAGCTTCTCAGCCAGCTCTTTTAAAACTCTTGGATGTAAGTCATCTGGACCTTCTGATTTAAAAATGTCAGACTTTAGTAGATGCTATTTAACATCTTCCCAAAATACTAGTGGAATAGAAATACTGTTTTCAATTATATGACTACTTCATCTTTTTTCCCGAGATACAGAATAGAAATATTGATTGAACACTTCTGCCTTTTCTGCATTACTACTGATAATTTTAGCAGTTCCATTTTGTAATGTCTTCCAGCTCCAGTGTAGATAAACTCTTAGATATATACATATTTAGATTAGGAAGTTTCATTTCCCCATTCTTTGTACATCTATACATGTTTTTTAAAAATATATTGTCTCATCATACTCACTTTCTATTGGGGGCAAACAACACTGGACTGAATTCTGCTCTCCCTTTCACTAATATAAAATCACTGGTTTAACTAGGTGAGATGACAGTGATTTGTCAATAGATATTGCTGAGGTTGCCTTGTTAAGGGAGTAGACTGGGGCTTGGGAGATCTGGGTTCAAAACTTGTGGCTACCTGTGTGATTTTGAGCAAGTCACTTAATCTCTCTGAGCCTCAGTTCTCATCTGTAAGAGTGCAGATTACAGCGCTTGTGTTGTCAGTTTAGGTTATAAAGCTTTCAAAGTAGGCACCATCTATCATTATGTGCAGAATATAATACAATGGGATTCTGATCTCAGTTTGGGCTTCTCTAGGTACTAATGAAATACAAGAAGTAAATAGTAATAATGCTATAAATATATAAAATTACAGAGGATCCTAAACTATTAAAGTTAAATCCTGACCTGGCTCTAGATTCAAACTTTTCCAAAGTTCCAGGTGGTTTCAGTTAAGAACCATCTCTAATCTTGCCGAATTACACTAGATCTATGATCATTTTACTAAAAAGAAAAGGAGTACTAGTGGCACCTTAGAGACTAACACTCCTTTTCTTTTTGCGAATACAGACTAACACGGCTGTTACTCTGAAACCGATCATTTTACTGTTTGGAACATGATGAAAGGAAAGCAGCCAAGCTGCAGAGTTTCTGTTTAACTGTCTTCTACAGTTAATGACAGCAATCGAAATGCATGCCTCTTAATACTAATCTATTCACTTAACACTTCACCTAGTCCTTAAATAAGCAAGACCAGTTCTTGTGAACAGTTCAAAGCTAGTCACCAGACACACTGACATCGTGCGGACCGTACAGATCTGAAATGAAAATTTTCTGGGCTCTTTCCTCATGCATCTCTCTCCCAGAAGGTGACTCAAATGTTCCATTACATTCTAAATAAAGACAAGATGCAACAAATGAGAGTAATAAAAAACAAGACAGAAGTAGGAAAGGAGGACAAAGGTATCAATATCATGTGGTTATATAGGCTATTAGTGGGCCCAATTCAAAGGCCACTGGGAGACTTTCTATGGACTTCAGTGGATGTACCAACAGCCTGATGGTCCTGAATCATCTAAACTTTTTAAAGTTATAGTCTTCAAGATTCCCTATCAAATCATAAACTCCAGTGCTCCCTGGACATTTGCCGTCCACTCAGAAACCCTTATCTTGTGTTCACTGTCTGCAATTAATTCTTTATGGGTTTATTTGTCTTTCCTTGTTTTACCCCTTTCACTGGTATCTGGCTAACCCCTCACACCCTGCCCCTTCTGCCTAGTGGGTTTTGGGTTTAATTTTCCCCAGCAATTTAGGGCCAGGATAATTGCTGCTTTAGGTTTTTAGCTCCTGAAAAATGTTACTACTTGTTATGAACTCAGTATTTGGCATGTTCACTCTACACAAGAGTCATTTTTAAATTGTCCTGGGAGCTGGGATTTTTCCAGAACCGGAAAAGTGCAACTTAGCTGATAGTGAAGAAAGCAGAGACAGCTGGAGTAGGTGCTACATTCAGTCAGTGCCGTGAAGAAGCATTTTATAACACTAACCTCCTTAAAGTACTGCAGGGAGAATCAGGAGAAACTTGAAGCTTTCTGAAACCTCACGAAACTTTATAGAAACATATTTTTCCACAGAAAATTAGTTTTTCTCCACTTCTATGCTTCTTAAATGGAACAGGTGCTGTTGGGACATACACCATGATAGTCTCAACAAACTACATCGATACATTTTGGTCTACACTTCGACCTGTGCTTACACCCAGACAAGCAAGTTTATTTGCTCTTTCCCCATCCTATGGGGCACACAGTCAGGAACTTGGTTCATTCACAAACACCCTTAACTCATTCTCAGTACTTGCATATACACACTAGTCTATTATGCAGCACTAATGGCTGGATCCAGTGCCCACGGAAGTCAGTGGAAAGGCTCCCTCTGATTTCAATGGGTTTCAGAGTAACAGCCGTGTTAGTCTCTATATGCAAAAAGAAAAGGAGTACTTGTGGCACCTTAGAGACTAACCTATTTATTTATTTATTTATTTCAATGGTTTTATGTCCCTTACCATGCCAACCTACTTATCCTGTCTGTAACACTCGTACTTTTTCAGGGCTCTGCGGGACACTCGGTTGCTCTCAAGGAATACCTGTGGCACTAGGGGCAGGCACAGCACTGCCATCATTGCCCTTCTCTGTCCTTCCTGTCATCCCCTGGCATAGGATTGTGCCAGGGTTGAGAAAGGCAAGTGAGTGGGCATGGCCATGGCATGTGGTGTTCCAGTTATTCTTGGCATGTAGATGACCCATAGGAGGCAGTATCGGGGCCACTGCAGCCAGAACATAAATTAGAGCTGTCCTGAGGATGCTCTCACTCATGCCAGGGGATGGGAAGGTCCCATGTAAAGACAGAATGCAAAAGTAGTTTAAAGCTGCCTCCGTGTCCCTCCCGCCACCTCTCACACACATCTTTTTCCTGTACAAAGAATTGAGACCACTGATTTTAATGTGTGGATGTGACACAGCAGGGCCTCTCCCCACCTTAACAAGCACTCACTGCCGTTCCCAATGTCCTTTAAGTAGATTTATTTGTCCAAACATAAACACATCACACAGTTCCTCACCTCGCCCTTTGTCCTAGGATTTCACAGCCTCCCGTCCCAGGGGAATCTGGTAATCCTGCTTCTTGCAGCTTTCAAATCCCAGCCAGCTCCATTCTCACAGTCAGTTCTCATTCAGGCAGCATTGTTCCACCTCTGGAACACCAGACCCAGGGTTACCGCCCTTAGCACCTAGCCCCTTCTTTCAGGGACCCATCACTGGAGTTAGTTCCATTCCCTGTGGATCCTCTCCCCAGCCATAGCCTGCCCCCATCGTTCTTCTTCTTCCTCTACTTCTTCATCCTGTATTTAATGGCATTGCAGACTCACACTGGGAGTCTATGACCACCAGGTGCTGGATTTCATGATCTATAGTTACAATCTCTTCCTTGTCAAGTATTTTTTAAAGAAATTGTAATATTGCTTGCTTAATGGTGCCCCATTTTCTTGATGTTCTTACAAGGTATTTTAGTGTAAACTTTGCCACTTCTGGATGTCTGAGTTTGTCATACAAAACCCCCCTACAAATGTTATGCTCTTTAAACTCCCAGAGGATGTGATAAACTATTTTTTTTACCTTGTTTGTCTCACACTGTCCATCTTTGCATTTGTTAATTAAGGTCAAGTTACTGTTTAAGCCACAGTGTCTGGTAAGTACTCGAAGTAGAGATACCTCACTCTTTCTCTCAGGCTCTTGCAGTATGTCAGCATTTTCAGTTCTAGGGCATAGATCATTAAATCTTTTCCCCTTGTTTCTTTTGTCCAGTCTTCCTGCCACTCCTCTCTTAGTTCATTTTTTAATTAGCTTTTTAAATTCCTATTTACTTAGAGCAGTGGTCATTAACCGATAGATCGCAATCGACTGGTCGATCCTGGAGCCACTAACAGTCGATCACAATCTCAGGCCACTAAAAGTCCAGCAGCGCAGTGGGGCTAAGGCAGGCTTCCTGCCTTCCCTGGGCCCGCACTGCTCCCGGAAGCGGCCAGCACGCCCCTGTGGCTCTTGCAAGGGGTCTCCATGCGCTGCTCCTGCCTGCAAGCACCACCCCGCAGCTCCCATTGGCCGGGAACAGGGAACTGCAGCCAATGGGAGCTGCGGGGGTAGTGCCTACAGGGAGTGGCAGCACACAGAGCCACGTCCTGCCCCATGGGCCACAGGGGCATGCTGGCCACTTCCAGGAGTGGCCTGGGGCCAGGACCAGGGCAGGCAGGGAGCCTGCCTTAGCCCTCCATGCCACCACCAGGGAACCACCCGAGGTAAGTGCTGCCTGGCTGAAGCCCACACCACTCCCACACCCCAACCTCCAGCCCTGAGCCCCCTCCTAGAGCCAGCACCCCGCACCCCCTCCCGCACCCCAAACCCCTGTCCCAGCCTGCTGAAAGTAAGTGAGGGTAGGGAAGAGCGAGAGACGGGAGGTGGTGGGGGATGGAGTGAGCAGGGCAGAGCCTCAGGGAAGTGACGGGGCCTCAGGGAAGGGATGGGGTAGATCCTGGGTTGCACTTAAATTCAAAAAGTGATCTGGTACGTAAAAAGATTGGAGACCACTGACTTAGAGGAATCTCTATGTCAAGTTTTTCATCTTTTACAGTATTTTTTGCTACTTTGTCAGCTGCTTCACTTCCTGCTATCCCAACATGTGCTGGGATCCATGCTGTTTCAATGTTTGAACTCCCATCTGTGCCAATTCTGTTGTTAGTAATAATATTTCATTAATTATATCAATACTGCTATCTGAATTCCCATTTTTGTTAGCCAGTAGTCCTGGCAGTGAATCTGTCAGGCAGGTTGCACATCTAATATCAAGTATAATACCAACTTTATCTCTGCTAGTTCTGCTCTCATAATGGGTACAAAATTTGATAGTCTAATGGATTTCTTTGTTTCAAGTGTTGGGACACAGAATGCTGTTTTTTCATCCTTATACCATCCATAAATATTTGGCAATATTACCCAATTTATCACAGATATATCAATTTGCTAAATTTAATACTTTAGCTCTCCTTTTCCCCTTTTACTTTCATTAGATACTTCCAGATTTTTAACAGGGAGTGATTTTCCACCCATATGCATGTTCCTATGGCTATATATGTTAATTTTCTTTTAGGTCTTTCTTTTCTTTTAGTTCCTTTTTCCATACTTTAATCCTATTAACATGATGCATTTTGGGTTTTTTCCCCCATGTTGTCCAGTATTCTTCATATATTTGTTTAGTGTTTCTATTTTTCCTGTTTCCTCTGACATTTGCTCAAATGGTTAAGTCCAATAACATCATTCTTAATGCTCCAGACATTTCACCAGCAGCTCTTTGCATTACAAAGATGTCATGATGAAAACACCACGTGCAGTGCATAATCCCTGGTCTTGGATTGAGTCTTGTTTCCTTAGGTTCATTTTTGATGCTGAACTAAATGATTACTTCTGTTCAGATTTATTAATGCTCTCTAAAGCTTTACCCTTTCTTTCTCGTCTGTGCCACAAGTTGTTTTGGAAATACTTTTAAATAGATTGATTTTACCTTTACATTTTCAGTGTGATCCTTCAAATGTTAGCTTGCTATCAAATGCCACACCCAGGAATTTGTAGCTTTTAACTATGCCTATCTGCCGTCCATATAGAGACAGCTGACAATTTTTTTAGTTTTCCTTTTAGTGACTATCATTCCTTTAGTTCTGAGAATTGAAATTTAAAGCCCGACATGTTTCCCGATACTGCACTTTTCCTAAGTGCTCCATTAATTTGCTTCTCAGCTATTTCCTGATTTCTGTTTTTAGCCAACATGGCACAGTCATCTGCAAACAAGAAAATACCTATTCCTGCACTTACCCTTTTCAGAAGATCATTTATTGTTATGTTAAATAAGATAGGGTGGGTGACCCTTGTCTGTGAAGTGCCTTTTGAGATTGTATATATGCTAGAATAGGCTTTCTCTGCCCTGCATAGTTCTTTCGCTTACAAAATCCTTTACCCACCAATATAGTCTTGGGTTTATGCCCAGGGATGATATTTTATGCAATAAGCACTTTCTCCATAATGTGTCATGTGCTTTTTCAATATGTAGCAAAGCTACTGTCATATATTCTTTATTTACTCTTACTTTATGATCAGCTGTACTCCTTCCACTCCTTCAACCAACTGTGATCACTGTCGATAAGTCCATCTCTCTGTAGGTATGTTAATAATCTTTCCGTCATCATTCTTTCCATGGACAGCGCATATAAGAAGCCAGAGGAGGCTAAGTCTCCCCAAAAAAGGCCAGCCATGCAGGGAGGTAATGCCGCAGATGTGGCGCGAGCCACTCCTCTGAAGGCACGCTGCCCCACCACCGCCTATGGGGTGCTGGAAGCTAAGCTCCATAGAAAGGGGGGCACCGGCTCCAGGACCATGGCCCCACCTGCGCTCTGCCCCACCCCCACTCATCTCTTCCCCCAAAACTCCCCACCTCTCCACCCCACCCCCACTCCCTCACTCAGCTAAGGCAGGAAAAAGTGATGGAGCCATGGCTCCATGCCCCCCCTGAGCTTCCTGTTCAGAGAAAGGGGTGGAGAGGAGCCAGCAGCGGGTGGGAGGGGGCTCCAGTAAAGAGGCAGAGAGGATTAAGTGGTGGATGGGGTGACCTCAGTGGAGGAGATGGAGAGGAGCGAGCGGCGGGTGGTCAGGACCTCGGCGAGGTGGTGCAGGCGAGCAAGCGGTGGGCAGGGGGACCTTGAGGGAAGAGGCAGAGAGGAGCGAGCAATGGGTTGAGGGAACCTGGGGGGAAAAAGGGGAGAGGAGTGAGCGGTGGGCAGGGCCTCAGGGGAGGGGGCAGAAAGAGGCGGGGTGAGGGCGGGGCCTCATGAGGAAAAGGCTGAGTGGGGGCAGGGCCAGGGTCCAGGTGCCTGTGCGCCCCCCCCACACACACACTTCGAAGGAGCTTCCCGCACTCACGTGTGACTCTCCCCAAATGGAAAATTCACGCCCCCCCTGTGATTATTTCCATGCCTATACCCATGGAAGGGCAATTGGACTGTATGCATCAGGTCTTGTTCACAGCTTCCCTGGTTGCCACACTGCAACTACAATCCATTCCTTTGGTAGCTTATCTATTTCCCATATGCTGTTGTATAGTTTTAGTAATATTTTCAGACTCCCTTCGTCCAGGTTTTTTAGCATTTTGTTAATATGCCGCCCTTGCCTGGTGCAGAGTTTTTACTTTTAACTGTAGATTTTTGAAGTTCCCTCATACAGAAGATTTCATTCAATAGCATCTTCCTCCAACCTCCTGCAGTTCGGATGATTTTCTTTAATAATTTTTTTTAACCTTAAGCACATTCTTATATTTTGATTTTCATCATTACTAACATTGTGGAATATTTCTGCCAGTCCTTCTGCTTTTTCTTCATTTGAGCTTTTTAGCCCTTGGCCTTCTGCGATGAGGTCTGGTAAAAAATTGCTCTTACTCTGTATTCCGTTCATTTTCCTAACCTGCCTATATACCACTGATATTTTAGTATCTTTATTTATTTTCCCACAATACTTTATCCAGTTTTCTTTTTTTGCCTTTTTAATAGGCCTGTGTACAGTTGCCATGCTTCATTTATATTTCATTAAGTCCTCACTCTTCACTGTATTTTTCACTTTCTTATATGTTTTGTTCCTTTTTCTCATGGCTTTATTACATTCCTCATTCCACCATTGTATATGATTTCTACCTTTCGGATGACTTGATATCTTAGGTATAGCTAACTTTGCTGCCACCATGATTCCATTAAATATAATGCTACTAAACTCCTCAGTGTCATCACTTATACAGTGTTCATTACTATTTTTCCTACATTTGCTTCTAAACAGTTCCCAGTTTGCTTTTCTCATATTCCAAATAGGGGATCCTCCTCTTCCTGCCCTCTGAGAGGCCTTTATAGCCCCAGGTGTAGCTCAGCCCTCTTTAAGTGGCTTATTTGGGCCCACTTGCACTGACACAGTGGCACTGGGCCTGGTCTACTCACAGGGACTAGCTACCCTGTGACAATGGGAATGTTTGTCTCTGCAGACATCATACATGGTAGCTTTTAATTCTCCTAGACTGTTTTGGTGAAGTGAACTTGGATGCCAGATTGGGGGCAATAGTGTTCTCTTGGGGTGGGGGGTGAATTCACACTTGGGCAGAGGGCCAGTGCAAGATGCTATGAAAAATGACCTTCAGAAAATCTGGAATTTAGATGTAATCAAGTTCTTTGTTAGGGAGGTAATTACTGCATATCCTTGTTATTTCAGTGTGAAGTATCATGATTGGCTATAGGCCATGGTACTGCATATGGGAAAATAGAAGTCCTTAAAATAACAATGTAATTTTTATCTAATGGCAAAACAACATTAGAAAATGATGTAGTCCCCGAGGCAAGCCTATGCTAAATGGATACAACTGTTCATACAATATTTTGCAAGGAACAGTAAACTGCTTTACAATTTGGGTAGCAATTCAGCATTTACATATGCTTTTCCCATATGTTCTTGACTTTTTGAAATTAAAATGTTTTATTGAGGAAACAGGATAGCTCAGGGGACTGGAAATGGGATAGGTCACCAATCTGAATGTGGGCTACTCAGTATTAACCAAGACGTCGCTGGTCAGAGTGGTTGTCTGTGAAATGAGTAAGGAGGTCTGTATCTGCTTCCTAGTAGACAGATGTCGGTATTACAGTTGGTACCCTTGTAGACATAGCTGGTCTCTGCAGAGAGGTCAAAGATGCTACGAGAATTGAGGCCACGCTTTCCACTCTACTACTAGAACCAGTCCCTCCATGTCAGAATTGAGGCCCATCAGTGCAACAGAGATGGGAAGTCTGTACTGGAGCAGTGTAAGATCCTGTCAGCAATTCCAAACCAATGGGTGGCCTATAATAAGTTTGACTTGCTTTAGGATTTCACTGTGAATTTTGCATTGAGCAGTAATATAGTGAGGAAAGAACTGATGTTTCTGTGTGTCTAGCTTACTGTATACTAACAACTGTAATAAGTGAATCAGAGAGAAGGCAGCTTGTCTTTCTAATCCCAGGTTGAGTTATCAGGGCTGGCATCTAAAAAAACCAAAAATATACATTTGGAAACTGAACATATTTGAGATGAAAAATCAGTGAGTGACAATGAATGTGGAGCTCCATGGTATCATTTTTCACAGTTTCTTAGCAAAGGATAACATTTTTAATTACTGCACCACTGTTTCCTGTATTTTATACCACTTATAGTCCAGGGTCTTACAGTGTATTAATACTTGTAAATTTAATTTAGGCAGTTTGTAAAAAAAGGCATGCGTGTGTTACACAATAGTTAAATATTCTTTGACAAACTCCTCCACTATTATTTTCTGCCAGCTCTCTCAGAGAGCTTTCAAGCAACTAGAAGTCAACAGGTTCAAGGACTAGTTTACTTCAATAACACTAAATCCTGTTTTTAGTTAACAAGAGATAAAGAAGTAGGCACTATACACAAAGGTGTGTGCGTGCGCGTCATCCAGATTCCATAAAGAATCTGGATTAGCAAAGGAAGTGTGGGCCTAGGTTCCTCCCTCTGTCTCTCTTTCAGTGTAAACATGAAGTCCCATTACAACTGCATTATGTTGGCTCTGTTCCTAGCTGGGCAGAGTTCCACACTGGACAATAAAAATGTAATCATTATAGCTTGAAGTTATGAAGTTAGAAACATTTTGTCAAGGAAGACTGAGAAATTTGACCATCTATTTTTCTTCTTATATCTGTTTCCAAAACCCAGGCAAACATAGGAGCAATCTGGCTAAATCATACTTTTTCTGCTGATGGCCAGAAAAAAGGCATCAAAGAAGTGAGAAAAAGTTGTAACTTTTTAATTCCAGGTCAAATGTAACGTTTTAAGTGAATGTAATATGTATGAAAGGTGCCAAATTCACAGCCCTGGAGCAAGATCCAAAGAACAGGATAATCATGGGCAGCAGCAGTTCAAGCTTCCCACACTCTCTTGCTAGTGCCTCAGACTTGAACTGGAAGGCTCTCTGACAGAGGAGAGATCTAAGTTCAGTCAATAAGGGTACCAATCAGATTGTGGTCTGAAGAGAACCCTTCACTACGAACTCATTTCCTATATAGTCGGCCATCAAGCAACAGGTATTTTCAAGTACCCTGAAGAACTTCATCACTTCATCAAGCAATCTCATCTACTCCACCAACATTTACTGTTTCTCCTGCTCAGTCAGGACTCAATTCAGCAAAGTCCTCAAGCACTCGTATACTGTTTAGCACTTGCTTAAGTGTTTTGCTGAAGTGGAGCCTTAATTCTCTTGAATCTTGGCTTTTGAAACTTTTTTGACCCCATGCGTGACTACATACCATACCCCTGCAAAGGTCGACTACATGACAGAGCAGAAGCTAGAGCATGTCCTTGTGCTGTCCTGGTCTGGGTGGAGTTGCGTGGGAACTGTTGTTTATCTGATACTTAGTGTAAAAGCCAACTGTCCTGCAGCTAGAGCACCTTATGCTGTTATTCTGGCAGCTCTTATAAACTAAACAGAATTAGGGTTGATCAGTATTTCGGCAGGTCTCCAAGGAACACCCAGCTCCTGCATGAAGTAATGTTGGTCATGCAATGGGGACACTCATGTCTCTGCCAATACTGGGCCAAGGGCACAACGTGACACTAGTCTAGAGCTACTGGGCCAAACTCTCTGCGGGTATAAATGGGTCCAGCTCCAATTACTCCAATTAAGTTCAGTTATTTATACCAGCAGAGAGTCTGGCCCACTGTTTTTCAGTGAGATGTTAAATGGTGGCCCTGACTGTCACAGTTTCAAGATAACTGCACCTGCATCCCCCTTCCGTGGTCCACTCTAGGAGTGTCCAGTCAGGTCTTAGGTCTCCAGCCATCACCTATGTCTTGGGAGGAACTCTTGTCGTACTCCCACCTGACCAGGGTTTTTTAAGGCTGCACAGGTCCCTGCCTTATCCTGTGATATCCGCAGCAAGCCAGTCTGCCTAATGACCAGCACCTCTACTGTGTTTTCTCTTCCAGGGCCATGACCAGCGGTGTGCCTATAATTACAAGTTACCGAACAGCTCTTTCTACGCAAGCACATTTATCCTTAAGGCAAAAATGTTACAGAGAAAAGGTATAAACAGATTTAAACACACACTAAAAGCACCAGGAGTCACCCATCAGCCTCATGGGGTCCTAGTAGGCCAAAGTCTTTCCAACACTTCCGCAAGGGTTGGGACCCCCTTTGGACAGCTGGTCCTGTCTGTTTGCTGGATCAGAAAAAAGGCTACAAGTCAGTCCAAGCTCATCTTTTTATACCAAAAACCCTTTCTTTGTTTTCTGGACTCTGGGCATTTCAGCTTGAACCAGTATATGCAAACCACTCCAGGGGGTGATACCCCTCTAGAATTGTTTAGTCTCAGTGACTCACCTTAATCACATCTACACATCCTGTAGGAGCTATGGTAACCATTCATAACTTTAATACAATATGGTCCCCAAAGATATTGCATGGGATTGCAATGTCTGTCAAACTGACCATTGATCATTTAACGTCCCAGGGCTCTTTTCATAATAGTGGGGTTGTTAGTACTTGCATGCATTTCATCCCAGCTGCATTCTGCCTGCTTATATCCACCCTGTTCTTTCAATTGGCTATGTACTCACATAAATTGTTGTGTAGTAGTGATGTGTGCTCTCCAACAGTTGTCAAGTGCCAAGCCAGCAGTGGCTTCATCCCAATGGTTGAGGAAACAATCCTTACATATGTAGTTTGTATATGTTGGTAAGATGCCTTGGGATCCAGTGGGATAAAAGGTGCTCTATAACTGAATATAGTATTATTCTGGTGACTCTCTGTAGCACAGTATGGCATTTCTATGGGGTTCTGATGTTTCAGATAAGCATCCGAACTCTGGGGTGCTTAATGGAACCAAACATCTTTGAATCTTTTGATCTTTATCCATCACAAGTTTTTGCTTCTCATTTTTTAAAAGAATACAGTTTTCATCAAGAAATCGTAATGTGAACCATCTCCAAGATTTTCAGGGTGAAAGTTTATATAGTTGCAGGAAATTACTCAGTGCCTTACTGAAGACGATTGCATAGTGCTGTTTGCAGAAAGCATTCTCAACATTTGGGTAAAGGGTGAAAACACAGAAAGGATGTCAGAGTTCAGCAACCATGTACTACATTTCAAAATTGGGACAGTGGTTTGTTTACTGAAAATCCAGACCTGGAAATTGCTCATGAGTTTATTTTCAATTATATGTTCTACTGATAATAATAGAAATATCACCCCAGGGACCTGAGCTGAACATTGAATAAAGCATTTGAAAATTCAGATTCGAAGCCAAGAGATACAAGAATAGGTAATTTATCTTTGTCGTGATGTTAATAGCGTCACAACCAGGTGTGGTGGAGGTATGCAAGGCGGCCAAATGGAAATCAATTCTTATTCAGTAGCAGAAAATTCTAAAAGCACTGCTGGGAATTTAATCGGCGCTATTAGTTAAGGGAAATAACATAAATTATTTGGTCACTCCTTTGAAATTTACATGCCTTTACACACATGTCCATTATTATATCACATTCACAAATATATGCACTCCCAAACAAGAGACATGTGGGTAAACTGGTTTGCATCCCCCCTGGACTCATGAAATTCAAGTCTGAGTTTCATGAGCTGTGGTGGAAGGGAGAACACGTGTGGAAGATGGAGAATCTAGGGCCAGCCACCTTTGCATCAAAATGTGAAACTGGTTGAGTTTTGCTTTTTTCAGTTGTTTGGTTGGTTTTAAAATAGTTTATGTTAAACTTTATTGACTCATATACTATGGGTGATACGGAAGAGTTGAATCTGCCTCGGTGGAGCTACTACAAAGTGGATGAATAACTGGTTGGAAAAGCGTTCCCAGAGAGTAGTTATTAGTAGTACACAGTCAGAGGTAAAAATGGGCTGTACCCAGCTTTAACGTCACTGCCCTTTTTGTCCCCGTCCCCCCGGGCCACCAACAGTGGGGGCAACAGGGGCAGCTGCCCCAGCAATTTAAAAGGGCTGGAGCCCCAGGTGGCAGGGGCAGACACTGTAGAAGGCTGACCCCTAGCCCCACCCCCTCCGGTGGCCCAGACCCGGGCCCCCATACCAGTAAGATGTTTATATTACTTTCACCCCTGTTCACAGTCAAGCTGGAAGGGCATATTGAGTGGGGCCCTGTACCTGGAAGTCTAAGCTACATGAAATTCAGGTAGTTTATAGAATCATAGAATATCAGGATTGGAAGGGACCTCAGGAGGTCATCTAGTCCAACCCGCTGCTCAAAGCAGGACCAATCCCCAATTTTTGCCCTAGATGACCCCCTAAAAGATTAAACTCACAACCCTGGGTTTAGCAGGCCAATGCTCAAACCACTGAGCTATCCCTCCCCCAACTCTACTAACGTTTTCAAGTATTCTCCCATCCCCCATCTGGTCCTCCCTATCAGTAAGAAGTAGATACAGGAGGATCATTTTATTAGCCCATATCATCTAGAAAATAATGTTTTATCTGAGTCTGTTGAGTTTTTTTCTTAAGTATAGTAAAATAACAATAGAGTGATTTATTATAGGAGGTTTTGTGTGGAAGTGAATGATTTCCTTATCTCAAGGGAATTACTGTATAATGTAGACATTTTCACAAGGTGGTAGAGCATGGAACCAACTTAATTCACTATTCTCCAGCAACATTTTTTAGGGCTTCCTGTATACTCTGATCCAGGGTGGTAGTATTTTGTTGTGTCTTCCAGACCTATGTAAATCCAAGACAAATATCCCTTCATAAATGCATTCTTTTGTCTAACTGAGGGCAAATTCTCCTGTCATATGTGCACAGTGGTTCTCTGTTCTAACATTCCACTCGACCCAACATACACACACTTCCCTTCTGTGTAACTGACAGTGGATAGTGTGCATGAAAGGATAATTTTGCCCTAACTTTTCTTAGTTTCCAACATCGCTGTACCCGCCACCTTTAACTCTGTTTTGTATCTCCCCCGCTCCACTCAAGTGCTATTAATGTTTGTTGTTGTCACCACTGTAATTCTATTGCAGTAGCACCCAGAGGCCCAATCAGGGTCAGGGCCCCAGGGTGTTAGTACAGTACTATGCTTCCCAAATCACATACTACAGTGTTTATACAGTGTTCAGAATTTACTGCCGTATAGCAGCTGAATAGTAACCTAAAGAAATACTGAAGCAAAACTGAGCAGCTCCATTTGGATTCACTAACTGCAAGTAAGAAACCTTATAATGTAAATGCCAGTAATTTCCAAGGACTGTACAAACACAGGCCCTGATCCTGAAAACAAAACCGCACAGGGGTCCACCTGCATTGTTCTTTCTGAGAATTACAGCCATATTTTCTTATACTAGCGGTACACTGATTTTTTTGTACTTCTCACTTCTAAACTGTACTTTCCCCTGTCCCTTCCCTTCACGGGCAAGTACAATAGAACGGTCTTTTTTCAGAGGAAGTCTCTGGCTCGATGACTTTCAGTCTATAAGTGTAGAAATGGTCACACAATCCAGCTACAGTCTCTGAGTGGGTCAATATTCATCAACTAACAGTACGTAAAATATAACCGTAGTAAACAGCAATAACGGCTATTCGCAGCTGTTGTGAAATGATGCTGATAGAAACAAAACAAAAAAGGATGCTGTATAGATTTCAAAAGCAGAGTACCCTCCTCCTCTCAATTGCAGCAGTCTGACATGCTGGCATTAGTTGTTCAAGAACATAGTGATCTTCCCTAGTTGCTCGGCTATGATTTTGTGCATTAACAAAAAGGCAAACTACATGCTGCTTTTGCCTCTGGTCATTTTCACAGGCAAAAATTCACAAAACAAAATTTGGTAGTTTTCACATGGCTAATAACTAGAATACAGTGATTTGTTGCAGCAAATCTATGGTAGTAAAGATTGAGTCATAGATTTCACAGGGCAAGGTGAAATACCATCACTGGTGTATCTAGTATGCAATTGGAACCCATTGGGAGCCCATTGCTCTTGTTTTTCATCCCAGGTGACATGATGACCAGTCTCACAAGATATTTGCACAGGGCCTTAGCTCAGGATGGAATCAAGAAGTTGGCTCTGACCTCAAAATGGAGGAAATAATGCTCTTTCCATGAAAAATGGTATAACCTCCATCTCTCCACTGCTAACCTTAGCGCAAAGATATGATCCAAAATGTGTTGAGCTGTAGGTATTGAACCAGAAATAACCTGGGACAGTCCTGTGTCAGTCATGATAGTCCTGAGATCTTGAGCTTGAATGAGAGTTAGTTGCTGCATGGATGTTGAAATCACCCATAAAAAATTAATCTCAAAACCACTCAGCTTAATCAGAGGCTCTGAAGTGTAGTGGCACAGCCTGGATTTCAACACATTCTGTTTTAACATCATCCTAAGACTTTCACTCAAGATGGATATACAGAAAGGATTAGCAGTGTAACAGTACTCACTGGACTCAGTGAATACTGCCCCCTGCCATGTGAGAGAGGTATTGACCTTTTGTTCCTCTACAACACAATGGGAGATGACTCCAGCCAGGAAATAAAGACTAGCCTCTTACCAATACTCCTGTATGTCACACATTTATTATATACAGTGGAGCTGGTTGAAATCTTTCATACAAAAATAATTTTGAGTAAAAATTGTGGATTTTGACCAAAATGAAAATTATTTTTAAGGTGAAAAAAAGCACTTCCTTTCACTTTTTTTACTTTCCCCCCTTTTTACCATTTGGGAAAAAATTAAGCTAAAAATTAAGAAGAAAGTGGGTTTTTTCCCTAATTTTCTCTCATACTTGTACTCTCCTCTGTCCCCCCCTTTTCCCAATGGGAAAAAGTAAACAAATGAGAGAGCGTTTTTCTCCCATCAAAGTAAAATGAATGTTTTCATTTTTTTTAATTCAGAAAATATCATTCAGATTTTTCATTGAAAAATGAAAAATTTTGGAAAAATAGTCACAAAAATCATACATATTTAGAGGGTTTAATTGGGGTTTTGTTTTGCTTTTCGTGAAACATATTTGCCATTTTCCAACCGGCTCTATTGTATAGTATGGTGTCAGACATAAGCAGAATCTTTGAATTCACAGGGAGTTAGGCGCCTAAATACTTTTGAGGATCTGGGCCCTGATTCCTTGAATTTGGAAGGGAATCTGGCGGAGAACTACAGGAGGTCATTGGGCACTTTCAAATGTTCTTGGAAGCAAGTGGTATAGAAGAGAAAATGGAGAGGTTGAAATTCTCCTCACTACCACATATGGTAGGCTCAGAGGCAATAGAAAGACTCAATGCATTTCTGTGGGAGTATGAAGGGCACAACAAACTACTAAACAAAGTCATTCAGAAATTTCAAGAACTCTTTGATCCATACAAGAAGGACACATGGGAAATGTACATTTTCTTACAGGACACTAGCTGCTAAGTGAGACCATGGATCATTATGGATCATAGAGTTGGATTAAAAAGTTAGGTAATATGAATTTGAACAGTTAATAGATGGACTAATAAGAGGCTGAATTATCTGTGATGTAACTGATAACCAGGGATCCTAGAAATCCTTTTGCCATGGAAAAATGTGCAATTTGCATTTTTAGAGAGAATCTTTAGTTTTTACAGTTTGTGAAAAAATATAAACATATATAGTAGTACTCCATGCCACAAGTGCTCACATAGGAATATGGGAAATTGATGTTTCAGCCCCGGGCAGCAGGGTTCCCACTGTCAGATTTAATTTTAATTGTGGAAAAACGCAAATGTTTATGGTTTTTTATCTGCAAATTTTGGGGGGTTTATCGTGGAAAACTAGGATCCCTGCTGATATCCAGGTCAGAGCAAGGTATTGTGGAAAATGAACTTGCCTTTGGATAGATCAGAAGATATTTGCAGGACTCATGAAACCTATGCTTCCCAAATGAACATGAGGGGATACAGCTGAAACTGAGTAAACAGGATGACATATATGGAAGGAAAACATGATTGGAAGCTATTTTTTTTGTAAGAGATGTAGATTTTCCAAAATCCTAAAAGGAAGGGTATTTAGTGAAAGTATGAAGCTCAGAAAAAAAGAGGGATTGAGTTATCTGAGTCAGAAAAAGCAAATGAAGGCAAAGTTATTGCTGAGACAAAGGGGCAATAAAGAGCAAATTGGCTGACAATCCTATTGACTTCAGTAACTTCCATGTTATCATGTTTACTCAAATTCAGCTGTACTGCCTTGACTTAGATAAATATTTCCTGATTTAATTATTTTAATAAACAATATATTTTAAAAGCACTTTTGTCCCTTTGTATTTCAAGGGAAAGAAAGGGAGAGTCTTTTATTTCACATATCCTACAGGAAGCCCATTGCATAAGCTGCATTTCATTAAATTCTTTTTTTCACCATTCATTTTTAGATTTTTATTTGTATTTCTTTTGCAGGAGCACTTAAAAGTAAAACATCATTTTTCTGAATTCCTAGCTGCCAAAGTTCTTGGGTCCTGTTGTCTTGCCTTTCATATATCTTGCACAACTGAGATGGTGGCAGGACATACATTTGATTTCAAGTTTCAGAGTAGCAGCCGTGTTAGTCTGTATTCGCAAAAAGAAAAGGAGTACTAGTGGCACCTTAGAGACTAACCAATTTATTTGAGCATAAGCTGCTTATGCTCAAATAAATTGGTTAGTGTCTAAGGTGCCACTAATACTCCTTTTCTTATTTGATTTCAAACAATTGTTTCCCCTAGCCTATCTTTTGTATTTTCTGGCACGCTGACTTTCTGATTATGTGGTTTTCAGAATTTCCTTTTTCTTGAGTTCTGAATATTTTATAGCTTTCCACAGTGATTTAATTCAACAACTAACGCATTAAGATGGTTGTGTAACACAACATATGGATTAATTAGAACAGCATGTGGTCTGCTGTGATCCAATTGGCTAGCACTGCCTGAGGTCTGGAAAGGCCAAACTTGATCAAATACACTTGTATTTTAATTAGGATTCCTTTGTCTATATAAGTGTGGGTTTCAGTGAGATTTGGATGCTGATTACACTGCTGTAGTGCTCTCTAACACTTCTTGGACTTCTCAATCTATGCCAACCCATTTGTTAATGAAATTCAAGCTATCACATTTTGGTTTCTCACTATACAATAGGATGTGCTCAATGTTAAATCAATGCTGAGTCTGATTCACCCGCTAATACAATGCAGTGGTGTGCCTCAAAACATCTCTCTTGCCTCGGATTTCTACTTCCCCATTGGTTCCCTTAATTCTAATGGCAATTCCAAATCTAGAACTTCCCTGAGTGCTGAAAAAATATGTCCAGTGTGCAGTGGCAGTCAAAAACGCTAACAGAAAGTTAGGAACCATTAGGAAAGAGATAGATAATAAGACAGTAAACATCATAATGTCACTATTTAAATCCATGGTACTCCCACACCTTCAATACTGTGTGCACTTCTGGCTGCCGTATCTCAAAAAACGATATATTAGAATTGGAAAAAGCACAAAGCAAAACAAAAATGATTAGGGGTATAGACAGCTTCCACATGAGGTGAGATTAAAAGGATTCTGACTGTTCAGCTTGGAAAAGAAATGACTAAGGGGGGATAAGACAGAGATCTATAAAATCATGGATGGCGTGGAGACAGTGAATAAGGAGGTGTTATTTATCCCTTCACATAATACAAGAACCAGCAGTCACCCAATGAAATTTATAGGCAGTAGGTTTAAAACAAACAAAAGGAAGTGCTTCTTCACACAATACACAGTCACCTTATGGAACTCATTGCCAGGGGATGTTGTAAAGACCAAAAATATAACTGGGTGCAAAAAAGAATTAGATAAGTTCATGGAGTATAGGTCCATCAATGGCTATTAGCCAAGATGGTCAGGGATGCAATCCCATGCTCTGGGTGTCTTAAGCCTCTGACTTCCAGAAGCTGGGACTTGACGACAGGGACAGATCATGTGATAATTGTCCTGTTCTGTTCATTCCCTCTGAGGCATCTGGCACTGACCACTGTCGGAAGAGAGGATACTGGGCTAGATGGACCACTGGTCTGATTGAGTACGGCCATTTGTATATTCTTAAATTCAGCACATACCACAGACCACTATTTTAACAACAACAACAACGAGGCATCACATTTTTAATAGTGATTGTCAAAATTCAGATTGGAAAAGGGTGGGCTAATTTTAACTTGTTACACCAGAAAGTTAATGATCTACCAAGCTATTTGACACCCATTTGCATTAACTAATAGGGTCAGGGCATCCGTGTGATCTTCATAGGCCCATTTTATCCAGTGAGTGTGTATTTTGCTCCCATTCATGACCCAGAAAGACAATAAGTGAATAGTCCTTCATCATGGCCAATTTCTTTTTGAAACGCAGCCTTCTGTTTCAGGTGATGTTTAGGAGGAGTTTTTAATTCAACAGCTTATTATGTTGCTGCGACTTCTGGACTCTGTCACAAACTCTTTGTAAAAATAGATTTAAATCTAAAAGCTGTTGAAGGAAATTAGAATATTGTTCTCTGCTCAGATGCTTTAGCCCTGCTATATTTTCTGCCAGCTCCCTTTTATATATTAAAGAACTTGCACTAAAACAAACTAACTATAGAAATGCTGCTGCCACAAAGAGTGATTTCCTAAACTGTCTGTCTAGTACAGTGGTTCTCAACTGTGGTCCGCCGCTTGTTCAGGGAAAGACCCTGGCGCGCCGGGCCGGTTTGTTTACCTGCCGCGTTCGCAGGTTCGGCCAATCACAGCTCCCACTGGCCGCGGTTCGCCGCTCCAGACCAATAGGGGCTGCAGGAAGGGTGGCCAGCACATCCCTTGGCCTATGCCGCTTCCCGCAGCCCCCATTGGCCCGGAGCGACGAACCGCGGCCAGTGGGAGCCGCGATCGGCCGAACCTGCGGACATGGCAGGTAAACAAACCAACCTGGCCCGCCAGGGGGTTTCCCTGAACAAGCAATGGACCACAGTTGAGAACCGCTGCTGTAGCATGTAACAAAATGTTCTCCCTCTTTCAATCTCTTTTTTATGTGTGTGCATGTCTGAAGCAGCATCCATCAGCATAATATCTATATACCAACTGACTGGCAGATTGAATCCATTCACCTCCCACTGAAAGCTAGTAGCCCAATACTTTAGGACAGGATGTTAAGTAATTAGATTAGTACAATGTATAATTTGAATATTCATGAGAGCTGGGTATGTGCCAGCTGGGATAGGCTTTGGCAGTGTATGAAACATATAGAAAAAAACATATAACAAGATCAGTCTGAGAGTTTGTAGCATAATATACTGCTGCCCAAGCTCTCTAAGTCTGCTGTACGGCAGGAGGAATATGCTTACCCACAGAGAGAGGAGCATACACTTACAATGCTCTGGATTGATCCACTCTGGTCCTGACTGCAAGTTCTCAAGAAAGCTACAGTCACAAGAATGAGTTGGCCTTGTCTGCTGCAAATGCAGTTAATGCAGATTGCAGGACTATAGGACACTATGTAATGGAAGGATTTTATTTTGTAGGATTCTTTCTCCCTGTCCTTCACCCATACTGTGCCTATAGTAATTTCACTGGGTGTGAGCAAGATTGTAAGACTGCCACAGCAAGCTTGCTCTGTTGTACCAGATTTCCAGTTCTAACCACGCAGGCCCTCCTTGCTGCTGCTGTACTGTCACTATGCTTTCACTGATTGAGGAGTGGTTGTCTGAGTATCATCAGGAGCAGCAGTCCCTTAGTGCTCACTGTTAATTTCTCAGACACTGTTTCCCAAAAGGTTACTATGGAGTCTGTAATAAAGACGGATATTGTGCTTGCCTGATTTCACTTTTTAATACAAATGATATTGTTTACTAAGGCAACTCATATACACATCAATTTTATTGTTTCACTAGAAAAGCTCTGTGATATCTTGTTCGCAGTGTTTTTGTAGCCATGTTAGTCCCAGGATATTAGAGAGACAAGGTGGGTGAAATAATATCTTTTATTGGACCAACTTCTGTTGATGAAAGACCTGAAGAAGAGCTCTGTGTAGCTTGAAAGCGTATCTCTCTCACTAAGAGAAGTTGGTCCAATAAAAGATATTACCTCACCAACCTTCTCTCTCTGAGATACCTTGACATTACAGTTCAATAGCTACTTTGAGGGTGGGCTGGATTAAGTCATCAAAGAAATTTTAGCCAGAAAATCATTTGCAAATTGCATGATTCATCTCAAGTCCAAGAAGTATTCTGGGTCTCTTAAAAATGGACCAAGTAGCTGCATATATATAATCTATAACATACTGTTTAATTCATCACCACTAGTTGGAGACTAAAAGAGTAAAAGAATGATCTGTTCAAGTCATTTTTCTTTCTTGGTATTTTAAATATGTATGAAATAATCATGTGCCCTGGATTAAGGGTTTTGTTAAAAAGTCACATGTGTCCTGAGCCAGGGACCACTTCTGGTCGTATGATTCCTTTATTTTATAAAGCTCTTTGGATAAGGATGCAGTTGACGAAAGATGATTCACGAAGCCTTGAAAATCAATAATAATATATATAGTATATATATTATTGATGATTTATATAATAATAGATATATATAATAATAGATGATTTATAAAATAGCTGGCTGCATATCATTAGTACAAGATAAGAACTTGCATTGTCAAATACTGATGACACAACCTGTTACAATACAGTGAGCCTGGTATCATGGAGCTGTTTGAGCATTCTTTGAATGTTTATTACTTTGCTTCCAGTTTAGTCATATGGCCATATGTGTTCCAAGACATTATATTCTCAGCTTATAAGGAATGCACTCTAACTTCCTGGCAATAAAATAACATTAACAAAACAGAACTTTGGATATTGGGCCACATCTGCTGGGGAAAAAGTTGGAACTTACTCAGAATGAAGACAGTGAGACATCCCTGTAGGGTAACTATTTTACTGCTTATGGTATCTGATGCTAATTGAGTGCCACTACTAGCCAAAGGGAGCACATGAAGAATTTTTAAATGACGTAGTTGCATTATTTGGTTTTGTTTTTTTATTTTGTTGTTGTTGTTTTTTAAGTATTTGACATTATATTTATAACACTTAGATGCTTGAAACTGAAATGAAGGGTTAAATCCTGATGCTAGCATTTGGCCTTATTTTCTTTCTTCTATTTTACAGCTCCTCACACTCACATAGTTGTTTGTTGTTGTAGAGTTATACAAGTGCATGGGGAGGAGACAAAGTTTCATTTTTATTTTTCATTAGTCATTGGCACTGGTTCAGTTTCAGTGGCTTTCTTGGTATGGATGGAAGACCAACAAATTACAAGCTGTGCTTACCAAAGGATGCCTCTACAGGGCTCGTGATCATGAGGTCCCCGAGAGGTTTGGTAGCATAATAAGATTGCAAATGACAGACACAGACTGAACATCCAGCCAGACCATCTTAAGTACCTACCTAGAGATCTAGTGCTCAGTCTGGAAGGAGGCTACATCTCTTTGGGATTTGCCTTGATGATGAAGATGATGTGGGGGAGAGGGTTACTGAAGTTATTTCTAAAGAGAAACGTGTGTGGTGGAGCAACAGTATGAAGAATTGTGTAGACTTTGCAAACTAAATTTAAAATGGTAGTTCAAATTTTGAGGCTACCTTCCCTTAACACAAGGCAAAACCTCTAGAGCCTTCTTGCTGGCTTGAAAGCCTCATCCTGTGTCACTATCGCGTTATCATTGACTGTCATTGCCATTTTAAATTATCTGACTGGGAACGTGGGTATGACAGAGCACAAGGAATAAAGACTATTCTGCGGGCAGTAGAAAGGGCAGGTGAACATCGCAGGTGCAGAGGGAATTTTTAGAAGTCAAAGGCTGGTATTAAGAATCCCAATCCTGCTGCATAAAGTCCACAGCTAGCTACATAAAGTCCACAGCTGCCAAGTTTTGTGCAGCTCTATGAGAGATATTTTATGCAAATTATTATTATTGTTATTGTTGTTATTATTTTATTTTATTTATGACTTGTAATGCAGTTATTTCTTAGAGACCCCAAGTCAGGGATCAGGCCCCATTGTGCTAGGCGCTGTACACACACAAAGCACTTACAATTTACATTTTGTGCTAATCTGCCTGTTTATATATAATTTATGTACAGTCATAAACTTCACTTTTAAAAAAATTGTATTGATTTAGTGCTGGTGAAAGGCATGTGACTGACAACCCTGGTGAATGAAGGCTTCTGTTTAGCTATGGGGCAGCAGTAGGACAAGTTTCTCAAGCCTACGTCTCTGCTGGCATACTTTACCCATGATTGGGGTGAACTTGATCAGAAGAAACAAAGGTCATTCTCTCTCCATGGCCTGTACAGCTCTTGGCTTCTCTGTCAAATTGGCCAGTTAGTGCAAAGTCTGGTGGTGAGTTAGTGATGTGGGACATGGAAATGACACTCACCAAATTCATCTCACAGCAGCCACCAAACACCTAAAGGAAGCGAACAACTTTGAACTCCTGCTTTGCTGGGCTGGATTCAAACTAGCGACCTGCAGGTGAAAGACTCTCTGGTTCATTATCAAGTTAAGGCCTCACTTAAGAGAGGGTTTATAGGTAGCCATATAATGTATAAAGAATAGCATGAGTACAAGGTCAAGCATTCAGCAGTTAGAAAATGCCAGAATTAAGGTTATCCAATAACTTGATGTGTATATGCATTATGATACAATATTGAATTACAAGATCACATGCTTCTTTTTCCACATGAGTTGTCAGGGTGATTTGAACCCAGGCCCTTCAGAGGTCACATTCTACTTGAGCCGAATGACTATTGGCAGCAGAAATTGTCTCTGTGGACCAGCCTCTAGAGGGAGACATGACACATACTTTTTCACAAATATTTGTGAAAGAGCAGTGCAATGTTGGGAACCAAGATTCCTGGGCTCTATTCCTAGTTCTAGAAGCAGACTGTGGTCTAGTGGCAGATCCAAGCACATAGATTTGGCACATTCATTCTGAAAGGTATTGTGGATGAGACTTGGGTCTGTTGTAGTAGAGGTTCCAGTCCCAGCTCTTACAGAAGTGATCTTCAGAAGATCCTCTCCTTTACCTTAAACAGGGTGAATGATAAATGCAGACTCCTAGGGGAAAGGTATGAGGCCATGGTCAGCACTAATGAGTGTGAACTTCACAGAAATATTAACACCAGGCAGTAGAAGAGGTAAGACCAGAGCTCCTGACTCCCAGGCTAGGACACCGCCTCACTAGGGCAAATGGTATTTCACAAAGGTTGGTTGGGCTCTTTCTCTTTCTCTCATGGGTCACATTATACCAGAGATGCAGGTAGCTGTGATATGGTTGCACAAATGAATCTAAAACACAACACTGCAGATATCCTTCTGATAATTTTCTGCCCAAATAGAGTAAAAATGGTGCTGCAGGAACTGGAGCTGCCGGAATTGGAACTGGAGCTACGGGAACTGGAGCTGGTTGGTGCCGTTTTGCCCTTTGAATCAGCGCTGGCACAACACTGGCTTTATGACACAAATGCCCGGTCCAATATCCAAACACACGTTTTTAAAGAGAACTGTAAACCCTGCACTTCTCTTCTGAATTAAGAGGAGAGAAGTTAAACCTTTAAGGAAAAAGTTACCAGATGATCCCTGTTACCACTGTTATTCTCCCTGCCCTACCACTTTTCACTGCAGTCTCTGCCATCTCCTCTTGTGGGTTTTGTCTTAACCTAGGAGAATAAGGGGAATGACTTCATCTCTGTCTTTAAAGTGCCAGACACTTCTGTGGTGCCATGTAAATAATAATAGTTAATAATAAATTATAATAATTAATAATTAATCATAATTAAGAAACACTGTCCTGAAATGATGGAAGGGCTGTACGCTTTTATAGGTACCTTCCTTCCTTTGAGGTGTAAAGCAGAGGCCATTGGGGTCACTAAAGGTCCCATGTCATTTTTATAAAACTCAGACTCTAGTAATTATATTCTGCCTACTTCAATTCTCACTGATCTGCAATGTTGTGGTTTTTGCCCTGTTAAACAGTTGCTGCATTTCACCCAGTGATGGGTCAAGGGCTCCTGATTACACTATGAAAACTGCCATTTTGATAAAAGAGACTGCTCCTGCCAAAATCTGAACTAACCTCCTGCTTTGGCTTAGTAGCATGGGCTCAACCTTTCCCTAGTCATCCCTACTCAACAAAGTTTTGTTTTAAAGTTTCCCTGGGTTCTTGCCATTGGGCAGAGTTAGGATGACCAGATAGCAAGTGTGAAAAGCTGGGACGGAGGTGGAGAGTAATAGGTGCTGTCATAAATATAAAGGGAAGGGTAAACCCCTTTAAAATCCCTCCTGGCCAGAGGAAAACTCCTCTCACCTGTAAAGGGTTAAGAAGCTAAAGGTAACCTCGCTGGCACCTGACCAAAATGACCAATGAGGAGACAAGATACTTTCAAAAGCTGGGAGGAGGGAGAGAAACAAAGGGTCTCTGTCTGTCTATATGCTGCTTTTGTCGGGGATAGACCAGGAATGGAGTCTTAGAACTTTTAGTAAGTAATCTAGCTAGGTATGCATTAGATTATGATTTCTTTAAATGGCTGAGAAAAGAATTGTGCTGAATAGAATAACTATTTCTGTCTGTGTATCTTTTTTGTAACTTAAGGTTTTGCCTAGAGGGGTTCTCTATGTTTTGAATCTAATTACCCTGTAAGGTATTTACCATCCTGATTTTACAGAGGGGATTTCTTTACTTCTATTTACTCCTATTTCTAGTAAAAGTCTTCTTGTAAGAAAACTGAATGCTTTTTCATTGTTCTCAGATCCAAGGGTTTGGGTCTGTGATCACTATGCAAATTGGTGAGGCTTTTTATCCAACATTTCCCAGGAAAGCGGGGGGTGCAAGTGTTGGGAGGATTGTTCATTGTTCTTAAGATCCAAGGGTCTGGGTCTGTAGTCACCTAGGCAAATTGGTGAGGCTTTTTACCAAACCTTGTCCAGGAAGTGGGGTGCAAGGTTTTGGGAAGTATCTGGGGGGAAAGACGTTTCCAAACAGCTCTTCCCCAGTAACCAGTATTTGTTTGGTGGTGGTAGCGGCCAATCCAAGGACAAAGGGTGGAATATTTTGTACCTTGGGGAAGTTTTGACCTAAGCTGGTAAAGATAAGCTTAGGAGGTTTTCATGCAGGTCCCCACATCTGTACCCTAGTGTTCAGAGTGGGGGAGGAACCTTGACAGGTGCTTATATAAGACAAAGCCCCGAATATTGGGACTGTCCTTATAATATTGGGATATCTGGTCATCCAAGGCAGAGTTCACTATGAAATGCAGATTTCCTACCTATTAGCCATTCTAATTACATTTGTAACTGTGTTGGTCATAGTTTCCCATTCAGGCTCAACATGGCCAAATTGTGGGAGTCAGTTATCATGGCAATGAGTGATATAAAAATGCCGGTAAATAAAGAATAGCAAAAGGC
Source organism: Chelonia mydas (assembly GCF_015237465.2). Taxonomy (NCBI): domain Eukaryota; kingdom Metazoa; phylum Chordata; order Testudines; family Cheloniidae; genus Chelonia; species Chelonia mydas. The sequence goes on from NC_057850.1 coordinate 50,620,866, forward strand.
CTGATCAGAAGCCCTGTTGAGCTCAATGGAAAGACTCCCACTGACTTTAGTGCACTTTGGATCAGGCCCAAAAACTGTGCAAAGCCAGACAAGGAGAGGTTTATGCAGTGATTGTAGTGCTTGCCCTGTGTGCTGACAAGTATTAATTAGCTAATACTCCAATGGTCTTTGGTAGCTTGGATTCAGTGTCATTCCTTACCATTGCCAGCATGTAAGTGTGTACCTAATTTTAGGTAATCCCAGGGATGTTAATGGCTTCAGTGCTTTGCAGGATCATGGCCTAGGTTTGTAAAATACTTGATCATCTACCTTGTGAGCAACATTTCTCTCTGATATTGTGTTTGTTATCAGAATCCTTATAAACTAGCCTCAGACTGGTCCATTATGCCAGACAGTTAATACTGTGCTTGCCCTTTAAATTATACTCAGTCAATATACTAAGTTTCAGAGTAGCAGCCGTGTTAGTCTGTATCCGCAAAAAGAAAAGGAGGACTTGTGGCACCTTAGAGACTAACAAATTTATTTGAGCATAAGCTTTCGTGAGATACAACTCACTTCATCCAATGCAGTGAGCTGTAGCTCACGAAAGCTTATGCTCAAATAAATTTGTTAGTCTCTAAGGTGCCACAAGTCCTCCTTTTGTTTTTTCAATGTACTAAATGGCTCACATGGTAGTATATGGCTATTTGTTATTCTTTAGAGCAGCAAGTTTGTCCCTTGTAAGGATGGACCATACTTTACTGAACCAGATGTTCATAAAAGAAGCCCGGAGCTTAAAGCATTGGTCAGGAATAGAAAGTCTCACAGCTAATAAAAGAAAATGGAGGAGGGAATCAGTTTTCTGTGTGAGAACATTCTCCATCAGCACCCAGGAGGGCTCTGAATATAGTCGGTTGTGTCAGATTCCTGCTGTGGCTTTCAAACAATGCTGTGTTGTGTGAAGGCAGTGCTAATGCAGTTGTGTCTCTGTGTTATATTGACTGCTAGGCTGAGCAAATCCCGGAATGATTAGGAATTCACTTTGTGTGCCCTTGTCTTCACCAGCTAGTTGGTGAAGCAGGCTATTGTGGATGGAAAAAGGAAACAAAAAGCATTTTGATCTGCACAGCGCTCATGAGATGGTATTGAATTTATTGTGATTTAAAACAAAAACAAAACCCAGCAAAGAAACAGATCAGTATCTGATTAGAGATCAGCACATGCACAAATGCTGATGGCGAATAGTTGCAGGCATCATTTTTCAGGGCCTTGAAAAAAAGCTTTGTATTTTTGTGTCTAGCTACTCTTTACTTAGAGATGTTAGAGTTTGCCTTAAGCATTAGCAAGACAAGCAATTGCTTGGGACCCAGAATTCTTGGGGAAATGTAATAACCATTATCTCTTCCAGCAGTAAGACTGGGGGTGCGGGAAGATCTCCAATGGTTTAAGTAGGGAAGGTGATTTCTGTACCAGGTGCCATGGTCATGTGGGGGGGCGCCATGGTCAAGAAGCAAAGAGCAGGGTGGGCTGTGTGTGCGAGGCCACGGAAGGGAGCTTGGGGCAATGGGCGGTGGGGAGCCCAGGGAGGCAGCAGGGGCCAGGGGGATGGCGACATGGATGGGGAGGCAGCAGGAGCCAGGGGCAATGCACGGGTCGGGAGGAGAGGGAGGCAATGGGCCTGGGGGCGATGTGGGGTGGGTGGGGATCCCGGGGAAGCAGCAGGGTCCAAGGGCACCAAAATACAAGTTCACCCAGGGTGCCATTTTCCCTAAGGCCAGCCCTGCCCTGAATCTTTTTAGGTCTCAGTTTTTTCATCTATACAATGGACATTTTAACATTAAGATTTTTTGAACACTCACTTTTCACCTCAACTATATTGTCCATGAAGTTTCACACAGTGGAACTGTTCCAGATAGTGGATAGCCTACTCTTTCAATGAGCTCATCCATACGTTCTGATGTTGCAGACTGTCAAGTGTCCAATTACAGACTAGATCATGGTAGTGTAAACTCTAATGTTGCTGTTACTTTGACTCCTCCATGACAAAGTTTGGAACCTCAGGTTAGAAGCACATAGATAATTGCACCAAGAAGTGAAATGATTTTCTGTTAATCTTAGCCAGTAAAGTCCTTCATTACTGCAAGGATGCAGCACTATTGCATATTGATGACTCGGCTCATTACAGTTTTTTCCTTGTATATTTGAAAAGTGCTATACATCTAATTATCACAGGCTAGAAATGGTCTTGATACATGCAATCCAGCTTCTTGCAATTAAATTTAGTAAATATCCTCTATTGACTTTAGAAGCTCAATGAGGGCTTGATTTCATCCCTTTGAATCAAGGACAACATTTCCATTTACATTGATGAGGTAGGGACTGAACCTTCATGCTCCATTAGAACCGGTTGAAAAATCAAAAGAGTTCCTCACAAAAAAAATGCAAGTTTTTAAAGAATTGTGTCCCTCCCCCCCACCATGGACCAATATTTCAATTTTCAATTTTTCTGCAGAATTTCTTATAAACGCTGTTTTTGTTTTTTAATTTGTTGTTATTTTGAAATGTCGCACTATGTAAGATAGCTGACCAGCCAAAATTGGCAAAAGAAAACCTTCCCCTCCCCCCAAAAATGCACTCAGTCCTTTCCTTCCCAATTCATTTCAATTCAATGAAACTTTATTTGCGTGACCAGCTATACAAGTGTTGCCAAAGTTACAGTAGGAAGGATAACAATATACAAGGGATATGACTCTCATGCTTCCTGGCCAACCCTTAACTGTGGGGAGTTCAGAAGAAACTTTCCCAATAGGCAGATTCCTCTACCATGGTGTTTCTCACACTGTCCTCTAAATCATCTGACATTGGTTTGAATAGGACACAGAGACCTGGCTAAATTGCCCACTGGTCTAACTCAGGATGGTAATTCCTGTGCTCCTAGCAACATGAATCAAAACAGGCTGATTGCAGATTACTGCATCACTAAGAACATCCTATATTATGTTTACGCATCGTTTTGGTCAATTTGGATAATTGCTTAGTCATGTTTTTAAAACATGCACAATTGTTAAATGTAGACAGTTTTTCACGACTAAAGTTGCACACTCAGTTTTATTATAGGTTTCAGAGTAGCAGCCATGTTAGTCTGTATCCGCAAAAAGAAAAGGAGGACTTGTGGCACCTTAGAGACTAACAAATTTATTTGAGCGTAAGCTTTCGTGAGCTACAGCTCACTTCATCGGATGCATGAATTTATTATTATTATTATAGTTTCACAGCCCATTAACTGCTCACTTCTGTATGGATAATGGTTTAATCAAATACATATAATATGTCCACTATGAACAAATAGGGGATCTGCTGGGGTCCCTTGTTTTTCACTACTCTGATTGCTGTTTCAGGGAATGGATGGGTGGCAGTAATCTTGGAGGCTGCATGGCCCCGCATCATCTAACAGGTTAACAGTGCTATTTCACAGCCAAGTCAGAGATCGCTTGGACGTGACCCCTTTCCAGTTCTTTCCTGGATGATTCCTATCAGCCAACGAAGAACCCACCACACTACATTAAAACTTCAGGAGGGACTCCTTGATCCTGCTCAAGGAGTTTTCTCTGACCTCATTCCTGTAAGTAGAGGTTGGGTTGAGTCTGAGAGCCTTCAGGGCCCATGTAGGCACTTCACCAGCCACTACCAAGAAGTAAGTGCCCTCTCCAAAGACAAAGCAGGCTCTATGGCTGCTGGAGCAGATAGGATCTTAAGGTTCAGAATCCACAGAACTGAATCTGGGCTAGATTTAAGTGACTTTCCTACTGGCACCAATCTACCTCTAATTTTAGGCAGAAAACATGTGAGCATAAACAATGAAGCATTTAATTTTTTGTTAATAGACCCTTGGCCCCTAAAAGGTGGAATATGCTAAAAAAAATTGCTTGTACATAGTGGCATATGGAAAAACAGACCCTATGGCACCATACCTCTTCTTTCTTGCCCCTAAAATAGGCTCAGATTAATGCTGCAAAGGAGCATCCATTTGCCCTTACATTCTATTTGCCCACACCCGCAGCAGTTCTCCCCTATCTTTCTTAGACTGACTATTCCTGTCAGGACCACAGGAAAGCTGCATGAGGGGAAGTGGGTGTATCAAGAGGTGTGCTTGCTAAGATGCATGTACCAATGCTCCCTGGCCTCGGTATGGCTATACTGCACCTGGGAGCAAGCAGCCCAGCCCAGGTAGACAGACTCACTCCAGGACTCTAAAAACAGCAGTGTGAAAATTGCAGCTCAGGCTGGAGCTTGGGCTCTCAAGCCCACCAACCCCCTAGGTTTCAGAGCCTAAGCTCCAGCCCAAGTGCAATGTCCAAACTGCTATTTTTCATGTGCTAGCTCAAGCCCCACTAGTGTGAGTCCATTTAGCCCAGCTGGGAGGCTCACTCCCAGCTGCAGAGTCAACATAGGCCCAGGCTGTCCCCTGGATGCCCCTCAGTACCCTCTGAGGGGCTGCAGACCTGCCCCTCCATGCATTTGTAGAGGAGTCAGATAGAACCATTCCAGCCTGCATTTCCCTCCACGCTATAGCATTGGGAGCCCTTAAACTCATAAGAGAGATTATGAATAACCGTCAGGATGTGGAAATGCCAAATTACTTCAAAAAACGCTTTTAATTAACTATACCAGCCAAAGCAAAACTGTATATGTGAGCAAGTGAAGTGTGCTTGGCACTCATGCAAAGGGCTGGGGTAAATGGGTAAAGGGCAAGTCTAACTATGTCTTTATTATTAACAAACAACATCTGATTATAGCACTGTCTGCATTTAATTACTAGTGTAGATTCCAGTGTTTGCAAGTGTCATGGTTTTTGCTAAATATGTGGAGGCTTGCCATTTACTTCAAAGGCTTTTGGATCAGGCTCTAAGTACTTAAATTTTGCTAAAGACAATGTTGTGCTCTCAACTTGCACCCAAATGAAAAAGTAAATGTATGAATTCCAGTTTCTGACCCTTGGCAAAAAATAAAATAGTCTAATCCTATATCACACAAGAGTGTTTTGGCTCCCTGAAATCCTTCAAAGAGCTTTCAGTGTGGCCATGTGAACACTTTCTTCCCAATTGTTCATGCAGAGACATATTTGCATGAATATTTATGGATATTTTCACTTTTTGCAAACAAACTTCACCTATATAAATATTTACCCCAAAATGGGTACCTTGTAAATATCATTGTAGTGACGTCATGGTTTTCAATCAAATGAATCTTCACAATTACTTTTATGGTGTATTTTGTCCCATTTCAAAGAAAAATATATTTTTTTCAAAGATGAAGATGTAACTATTCACATATGAGGATGAAATTCACCCAAAGCAGATTTTCATTTAGCTCTTGGCTTTTGACTTGAAATTTCTCATAACTGGAAGGCAAAGCCTGCCGATGTACTACAAAATATACCTTGAATTTAGGATTCTGCCTTCAGCTGAAAATGAAAGTTCCAAGCAAAGATGCAAAACAATACTGTCCCATCATAAAAGAGACAGACACTTCTTTTTGTACACTCAGTGTGTATGAACATTACTAAAATAGCACTTATTATTTGTATTACTGTAGCACCTAGCAGCACCAGTCACAAACCATGACCACATAATGCTAGGTGCCATGCATACTTATAACAAAAAGATGGTACCTACCCCAAAGACCTTACAATCTAAGTAGAAAACCAGAGACAACAGACAAACCAATGGGGAAGTCCAAGGAAACAATGAGACACTATTGGTCAGCATGATAAGCAATGGTATCAGTGCACCAGCAGCCTAACCATTGTTAAGTTTTTTGTAGGCATCGTAGGAAAGGGGAGTTTTAAGGAGAGCTTTGAAGGTGGAAAGGGAGTTGGTTTTTCAGATGTTTATAAGGAGATTGTCCCAAGCATCATGGGCAGCGTGGGAGAAAGCGGGAAGGTATCTGTATGAAAATTTAGCAAGTGGAACAATAAAAGACCTGCATCATGGACTAACTGGAGACAGGAGTTAATGAAGTGAGCTGTAGCTCACGAAAGCTTATGCTCAAATAAATTGGTTAGTCTCTAAGGTGCCACAAGTACTCCTTTTCTTCTTTCAATACTGAAAGAGAGAGGATATGAAGGTGGGCATAGGTCATGAAGGGCCTTGAAAATGAAGACAAGTGTAGGGATACAAAGAGACGGGTAACATGGTCAAAGTAACAGGCTAGGAGAATGATCATTGCAGCACCATTCTGAATGGCTAAGAGCAGGGAAAAGCTGCATTTGCTCAGGCCAGAGGCAACTGAGACACCTGTAATCACGACACTGTAATCGAGACACAAGATGATAGTTTTAGCTGTGTGGATGGATAAGAAAGGCTGAATTTTAGAGATGTTATTCAGAAAGAATCACTTAATGCCAGGAGAGAGTTCTGGCTGTTTTCAAGCTACCCATAACAAACAATAAATTATAAATTCTTTGTGCAGTCAAGCCATTCACAGTTTATTAGTGCTGCTATTTTTATTATTTTTCGAGCTAGCAACTGCTCAGTGACTTTGTCATATGTATTGTTTGGTTTCTATATTTTAAAAAGATCAATGAGTTTATCTTATTTTACCTTAATACGCCCTTTACTAACCGTTACTGAAATAAGACTCCAACATCAGTTGTCATTTCTTAATGTGAACTAGATAATGCTCAAGATTTTCTGCTGGTGTAAATCAGCATAGCTCCATTGACTGTGGTGAATCTTCCCCAAAGTGTTTACTTGGGTTTTAGAGCTAAACAGACATATCACTCATCTTTGTTATCTCATATCGCTCATCTTTGATACATAAAATGGTCATTAATAAAATAACCACAAGAATCACGTTGTCATTCTTCCTCAAACTTACTGATAATCAAGTTACACAAGTGCTAAACAAAAGTGTTGATTATTAGAATCAGACAACTACACTTCTGAAATGCTGGCTTTCTAGGAATAAAACTCCAGCTTTAATAAATCTGTGTAACTTTATTACTAATTACCAGTATTAACGCAATGCCTAGGACTCCCAGCCATGGACCAAGCCCCCATTGTTCTAGGCGCTATACACACACAAAACAACATGAGGGACCTTGCTCCAAAGAGCTTACCGTTGAAGTATAAGACAAGAGAAAACAGATGGATGCAGACAGACTGATGGGAGTACAAGGAAACAATATTGGTCAGCATGGTCAGCAATCGCCTCAGCACACCAGTGGCCTGTTGATAGGATTTTGTCATCATGGCAAAAGGTTTTTAAGGAGGAATTTGTAGGTAGATAATATGTTAGTTTGTGCAGGTTAATAGGGAGCTCCTCCCGGGCATAAGGGGCAGCATGGGAAAAATCATGAAGGTACTTGTTTGAAAATGTAACAAGTGGGTAGTGGAAGCTGGCATCATGGGCCCATCGAAGGCAGGAGCTGACATCTCAGCAGAGAATGAGAAATGCTAATCAGGGTGAAGATAAACCATGATGGGCCTCTGACACTTAATTAGGGCACTGTATAACCAAAAAAAATTAAACAGCATGAACAAGGGCACAACCTGTTTAGGGGGGTTTCAGTCAAAACCAAAAGCTGATGGAAAGTAAGACCATGTAATAAAGGTTTCAAAGTAGCAGCCGTGTTAGTCTGTATCCACAAAAAGAAAAGGAGGACTTGTGGCCCTTTAGAGGCTAACAAATTTATTAGAGCATAAGCTTTCATGAGCCACAGCTTTTCTTCATGTAATAAAGGTGTCTGGAAAATATTTCAAATATTTCTATTAAGATTTTTGTAAATGATCCAAAAATCAAATCATTCTAGATTTACAAAAATATTGTGATTACTCCCTGGAGCCCAGCTGACTCCTGGACTCTTTCAATCTATTGTATTCTTAATCTTAATCTTCAAGGAGGGTAAAGATCTTGAGGAATGTGTTTTACCTTCATGTGCCTAAAATTCCCAGTGTGAATACAAACATTTTGGTCAAAATGGCTGTTCATAGCGCTAAGTGTACTTTGTAGCCTAGTGCTACAAAAGTAACACTGGAGAATATAGATAGGTTAACAGAGCTAGAGATTATGAAGTTGCACTCTGGAAGTGGGTTAAGCCAGATGGCAAGCTTTACATTGGTTTTTAATGGCATTCAGTCACGTATCAAATCTTCCAACTGGGGATTTTGTAAAAAGAGAAATAGAGAAAGTTAACTGTTTCATTTATGAAGGGCTACTGCTTTTTCCATCAAAAAGCCAATGCAAAGAAACAAAATCTTTTAAAAAAAGTCGTGTGCCCCAGATCTTTCTTGCGGATACATTTTCTCTGGAATCAAGCCCTTACATTTCTTCTAATGGCAACTCATATAACATCAGTTTTCATTTTATGTTTATTGCTGTGCATTGTACCATTTCACATGTTCATAAAGATAGGCAGGCTTGTTACAAAATGCAATAGACACAGTTTGTCTTCATTTATAAATCTGACAAAATACAGGAAGAGGTTTTGTCTTTGTAGAACAGTCCGAACAATGGCCAATATTTTACTATGACACACAAAAAACTACATTAAAAGAACATTCTTAAGGTTGCAAGTCTCTGTGGGAGTTTGTGCCTCAGTTTTGGACCAATCCCTGAGAAAGCTCTGTCTCCTGAACAGATGAACATAAGCACATGCTGGGTCAGACCAAAGGTCCATCTAGTCCAGTAGCCTGTCTTCTGACAGTGACCAATGCCAGAGGAATGAACAGACCAGGTAATCATCAAATGATCCATCCCCCGTTGCCCATTCGCAGTTTCTGGCAAACAAAGGCTGGCTAATAGCCATTGATGGACCTGTCCTTCATGAATTTATCTAGTTCTTTTTTGAACTGTGTTATAGATCCTCTGGCAAAGCTGAGGTTTATCCTTGTGCTGGAAAGTTCCACTGTGTCATTTACAACCACAGTCTTTATCCCAGGGCTTTAAGTGAACTTTTAGATATGCTAGGCCCAGGCTACTGGGTACCTTGATGACGACTGAGACCATGAACTTGACTCAATATTCCAAGGGAAGCTAGCATAGAGAACGGGGGTGTTTATGGTAACCCGCGGGGGGAGGGGGGGAGAGAAGCTCCCTGTGAGTGTCACATGGAGGGATAAGTGGGGGAGTGACAGGAGCTATTGAGACTTGGATTGGGGGGAGGGGAGGGAAGCTGCCCCCAAGCTAGGAAGGGGCATGCCAGTAATTCCTACTGCTCTTACAGGAGTTCCTTGGCGGCTGGTACCCAGGGCTTCCTGTGCCCCTTTCGCAGCTGGCATCCTGTGCACTGACACCACTTGACCCCTGCTGAGGTGCCCATGCCTTGTCCCCTACCCACCCTAGCTCCTGCCCCTACCCCTGGATCACTATCTCTGCTGGGACCTGTGGTGGGTGGAAGGTGGGACCAGGCTGACCCGGGGCATCCTACCCACTCTCTGGTAGCCAGCCCAATGTTGTGTGACAAAGTTACTGCTCCAGCCCCTCCGTTGAGTCTCACCTCATCTCCACAATATATTGGGGGTGGGGGAACAGAAGCTGATCCATTCCCACATGCAATATTTCCATTATGGGGGCGCTAACCCCCCTTTCCACTAGCTCTGGCACTCAGCCCCCTTGGTAGCCCATGTTACTATGGAGATGTGCTCCAGCTTTCTGTACTACGTGGAGTTCCCTTATTGCTGATGGATTCATGCCCAGTACTATTTCATTGCTGTAGTCCAGACAGAAGGTTTTCATAGATACCAAGGTCAGAAGGGACCATTATGATCATCTAGTCTGACCTCCTGCACAACGCAGGCCACAGAATCTCACCCACCCACTCCTGCGATAAACCTCTCACCTATGTCTGAGCTATTGAAGACCTCAAATCATGGTTTAAAGACTTCAAGGTGCAGAGAATCCTCCAGCAAGTGACCCATGCCCCATGCTGCAGAGGAAGGCGAAAAACCCCCAGGGTCTCTTCCAACCTGCCCAGGAGGAAAATTCCTTCCCGACCCCAAATATGGCGATCAGCTGAACCCTGAGCATGTGGGCAAGATTCACCAGCCAGATACCCAGGAAAGAATTCTCTGTAGTAACTCAGATCCCACCCCATCTAACATCCCATCACAGGCCATTGGGCCTATTTACCATGAATAGTTAAAGATCAATTAATTGTCAAAATCATGTTATCCCACATAGCATCTCCTCCATAAACTTATCGAGTTTAATCTTGAAGCCAGATAGGTCTTTTGCCCCCACTGCTTCCCTTGGAAGGCTATTCCAGAACTTCACTCCTCTGATGGTTAGAAACCTTCATCTAATTTCAAGTCTAAACTTCCCGATGGCCAGTTTATATCCATTTGTTCTTGTGTCCACATTGGTACTGAGCTTAAATAATTCCTCTCCCTCTCCAGTATTTATCCCTCTGATATATTTATAGAGAGCAATCATATCTCCCCTCAACTTTCTTTTGGTTAGGCTAAACAAGCCAAGCCCCTTGAATCTCCTTTCATAAGACAGGTTTCCCATTCCTCGGATCATCCTAGTAGCCCTTCTCTGTACCTGTTCCACTTTGAATTCATCCTTCTTAAACATGGGACACCAGAACTGCACGCAGTATTCCAGGTGAGGTCTCACCAGTGCCTTGTATAACAGTACTAACACCTCCTTATCTCTGCTGGAAATACCTCTCCTGATGCATCCCAAGACCACATTAGCTTTTTTCATGGCCATATCACATTGGCGGCTCATAGTCATCCTGTGGTCAACCAATACTCCAGGGTCCTTCTCCTCCTCCATTACATCTAATTGATGCATCCCCAGCTTATAACTAAAATTCTTGTTATTAATCCCTACATACACGACCTTACACTTCTCACTATTAAATTTCATCCTATTACTATTACTACAGTTTACAAGGTCATCGAGATCCTCCTGTATGATATCCCGGTCCTTCTCTGTATTGGCAATACCTCGCAGCTTTGTATCATCCGCAAACTTTATTAGCCCACTCCCACTTTTTGTGCCGAGGTCAGTAATAAAAAGATTAAATAAAATTGGTCCCAAAACCAATCCCTGAGGAACTCCACTGGTAACCTCCCTCCAGCCTGACAGTTCACCTTTCAGTATGACCTGCTGGAACCTCCCTTTTAACCAATTTCTTATCCACCTTTCAATTTTCATATTGATCCCCATCTTTTTCAATTTAACTAATAATTCCCCATGTGGCACCACATCTAATGCCTTACTGAAATCTAGGTAAATTAGATCCACTGCGTTTCCTTTGTCTAAAAAATCTGTTACTTTCTCAAAGAAGGAGATCAGGTTTGTTTGGCATGATCTACCTTTTGTAAAACCATGTTGTATTTTGTCCCATTTACCATTGACCTCAATGTCCTTAACTACTTTCTCCTTCAAAATTTTTTCCAAGACCTTGCATACTACAGATGTCAAACTAACAGGCCTGTAGTTACCCAGATCACGTTTTTTTCCTTTCTTAAAAATAGGAACTACGTTAGCAATTCTCCAGTCATACCATACAACCTCTGAGTTTACAGATTCATTAAAAATTCTTGCTACTGGGCTTGCAATTTCATGTGCCAATTCCTTTAATATTCTTGGATGAAGAATATCTGGGCCCCCTGATTTAGTCCCGTTAAGCTGTTCAAGTTTCTCTTCTACCTCAGATATGGTAATATCTACCTCCATATCCTCATTCCCATTTGTCATGCTACCATTATCCCTAAGATCCTCATTAGCCTTATTAAAGACTGAGGCAAAGTATTTGTTTAGATATTGAGCCATGCCTAGATTATCCTTAACCTCCACTCCATCCTCAGTGTTTAGCGGTCCCACTTCTTCTTTCTTTGTTTTCTTCTTATTTATATGGCTATAGAACCTTTTACTATTGGTTTTAATTCCCTTTGCAAGGTCCAACTCTACTTGACTTTTAGCCTTTCTCACCTTATCCCTACATGTTCTGACCTCAATAAGGCAGCTTTCCTTGCTGATCCCTCCCATTTTCCACTCCCTGTACGCTTTCTGCTTTTTCTTAATCATCTCTCTGAGATGCTTGCTCATCCAGCTTGGTCTACAACTCCTGCCTATGAATTTTTTCCCCTTTCTTGGGATGCAAGGTGTCAAAGATGTATAGCTGAAGCCAGGTCATTGTACTCCAGGGTGAGACAGAGTCTCCTAGTCAACTGAAAATGACAAAGTATTATTAATGGAAGCTACTATGTGAGAGCTCATCAGCAAGGAATCTGGGAGCGTTCCCGAACTATGGAGTGATCACAGAGTGCTGAAGACATACACCCAATTGTGGGTGTGTGCCTTCAGCAAAAGGAGACTGCATCCTGGCTGTAAACTCTTCAAAATGCATTTCTTTGCCCGCTAGCATCATCTCTGTCTTGCTTGGGTTCAGCTTCAACAGCTGTTCTTACATTCATGAGCTGATCTCATCCATGCACTGGGCCATCCTGGTGGTAGTAATTGTAAGTGATGAAGGATAGCTAGAACTCTGTGTCATCTGCATACTGCTGGCACTTGAGTCCCTGTCATCTTAGTCGCTGTATGTAGTTGTGGAACTGGACTGGAGAGAGGGTTGGTCCTTGACGGATGCCACAAGGGAGAGCTCTAGTGATGGAGGTTCAATTTTCCATCATTACTCTTTAGATGCATCTATCCAGGAAGGACTTAAACCTTTTAAATACTACCTAGCTCTTATATAATGATTTTCATCCACAGATCACAAAGCACTTTTACATATGAGGAAACTGAGGCACAAGGAGATCAAATGACTTGCCTTAAAGTCACACAGCAAACCAGGTCTTCTGAGTCCCAGTCCAGTGCTCTGTCCACTAGCCACTTCCTCCCACGTTCCTCAGGACCCCCCCCAACTCACCCAGGCAGGACAGCAATATCTCATGGTTGACAGTATCAATGCTGGAGACAAATCCAGGAGAATGAGAATGGATGTGTGCCCACCATCCACTGATAGCAGTAGATCATCCATCAGTGCCACTAAAGCTGTTTCCATACCATGTCCTGAATCCAGATTATGCCAGGCCTAGGATATTAATTTAAATTAGATGAACTTGTAGAAAGCCTTTGGCTAGCTTCTCTATGAGCTCACTCAGGAATGAAGAATTAATTTTTCATTCACCGCCCTCATAACCGAATGATGGGAGAAATCTCTGCAGAGAGAATCACTTGGCAGTGTCCTCCCATTGCCCCTACTTGCACAAGGCCCTCTGTTATTAAGGGTTTGTTTCTGTGTACTTCATGCTGCACACCCCTGACTGTATGAAAGGTGACATCACCAGACTTGATGAGATCATCTCTGCATGCTTTATGGGTTTGGCTGGAATTCCTCTTGGTTGGGGGCTTGCTCCACACGGCTCTCAGAAGCAGCGGCATGTCCCCCCTCCAGCTCCTATGCGTAGGGACAGCCAGGGGGCTCTGCACGCTGCCCCCACCCCAAGCACCGCCCCCGCAGCTCTCATTGGTCAGCTGCAGGGGTGGAGTCTGTGGATGGGACAGTGCGCAGAGCCACCTGGCCATGCCTTTGCCTAGGAGCCAGAGACGGGATATGCTGCTGCTTTCGGGAGCTCCTTGTGGTAAGCGCCACCCAGAGCCTGAACCCCAACCCCCTGCCCCAACCCTGATCCCCTTCCCACCCTCTGAACCCCTCAGTCCCACCCTCCTGCACCCAGAACCCATAACCCCAGCTGGAGCCCTCACCCCTGAACCCACACCCCAACCCCCTGCCACAGTGCGGAGCCCCCTCCCACACCTTGAACTCCTCATTTCTGGCCCTACCTTAGAGCCTGTACCCTCAGCCGGAGCCCTCACCCCCTCACACACCCCAGCCCCCAATTTTGTGAGCATTCATGGCCCACCATACAATTTTCATACCCAGATGTGGCCCTCAGGTCAAAACGTTTGCCCACCCCTGGAATACGAGAATGTCCTTGTCTAAATCAACATGTCAAGGTCAAAAGATAAATGGCAGGTTGGTTGTTTCATTTGAAATGTTTCTTTTTTTATTATTTGCATAATTTAATTATTTTAAAATAAGATAGTGGATTTTATTTAAAACTATTTTCATTTTATTTTCAAATCAGAAAGACTAGTTTTCTATATCTCTGCAGTTATTTTCCAGCACAGCATTCTACTTTTATTCCACTTAGTGGACATCACCTTTCCATCTATGCAACAGATACGACTGTGCTGGGAAACTATTTTTGAAAACATGTTTCAGAGAGGTTTCACTAGCATGGTTTTCAATGTGGATGAGGTGCAGTTTGGGTAAAAATGGTGTGATTTCATTTCATAATTCCTTAACATGCATTTTTTTGTAATGTAGATGAGTCACTCGTAATCATGTCTTATGTCACTGCCCTCGGTTTACGACTCCATGAAAGTCCACCTTAAAATCAATATATGGAATCAGTGATGAATGAAAAGGGAATCTCTCTAAATACAATATATTGCGCTCTGATGATGTAACATACACAAGGCATCAGAGTTACCTTGTTCTACAGTATAAAGATCTATTTTTTATAGATCCTCATAGTTCACTAAAGTTTCCACTCATGACAAAGAAGACTCAGATCTCTGATCTTTTCACAGGATCTAATAATTCTGTCTTATTAGCTGTGTCTCTGATTCACACTGAAACACACGAAAGCAATCAGTGGAATTTGCTCAGGCATAAGACTGGTGGCAACATTCCTCCAGGTTACATCTATGGCCTGCATTTGTTTCAAGGAGAAAGTTATCTTTTTAATGACTACTACCTAATGCAAATGCTGGTGCTGATATTTATTATTTATAGTGCGGTAATGCCTAGAGGCCTCAACCAATCAGAGACCTACACCATGTCTGCAATCACAGTCCTATGGTAAATAATAATTCCCATCCCAAAGGTCGTATATTCTTGTTATTCTATATGCTATCCCACATACTATGTTAGACAATTCCTTATATAAATCTGCATTTGTTATTAACACTGAAGTGGAACCTGAGCTACCACTGAACATAGGTGCTATAGTGGGGGTGCTGAAAGCCATTAAACAAAACTGTGAATCCTGTAAATGATGAAAACTACTTCAAACTAGGGAGTGCTGCCACACCCCCAGCACCCATAGTTCCAGCACCTCTGACACTGAATGGAACATCTTGTAACATCCCTTCTCGTTTTCCTGACCGGGTCTTTGGAAAAACTGAAATACCTAGGGAGGTGGTGGAATCTCCTTCCTTAGATATTTTTAAGGTCAGGCTTGACAAAGCCCTGGCTGGGATGATTTAGTTGGGGCTTGGTCCTGCTTTGAGCAGGGGGTTGGACTAGATGACCTCCTGAGGTCCCTTCCAACCCTGATATTCTATGATTCTATGACACTTCCTCCCCTACTCCCACAAAGAATCCATCTCAGGTTTTGCATATGACCAAAGGCATTCTGAGATAGGCCATTAGTTCAACCTAATTCCAGGCATCAGCAAACTGAATATATTAAATAAAGCTGCTAATTCATCAACACTGAGTCTTAATGTGTTACTGAAAGGCCTCGAGTAACCTTGGACACACCTCAGAGGTGCTAGACTTGTAACTCCAAAGTGTATTTTATATATACCATTTTAACACATATTGGCCCTAAGTTTCAAATCAAGTTTCTCTCGGAATTAGCAGTGTTTTAGATGCCCAGGGACAGACAACGAATAGATGATCAAAATCAGAATTTGGAGACATTCAAAGACTGCTATAAATTTAATACATGCTATTTCCTCTCTTGAGGGACTATAGCCTTACTCTTGGCAAGCAAGCAGATTCAGTCGACTGGGTCTTTTACATCTCAAAGTTTGAAGGTTCCATGCTCTTGTATATTACAGAAATATAAGGCTTTTAAGAACCAGATTCTGCCCCGCTTACACAGGCTGAGTAGGACCTTATTTCAGAAGCAGCTCCAATGAAAGTAGTGTGACTAGTCCTGCTATAAAGGTACTATTGAATGTGAGTAAGGGGTGGTGGAATCTGGCCCTGGGTAAATAAAGAATCCTGCAGCAGCAGTAATGCGATGAATGTTCCCTTTGAGCCTCTTTGAACCTTTTCCCCATTATTTTTAAGCTTCATTTTCTGCCTGAGATCTGCTTAGCTCTGTGATATGCAATAAATCTGTGGATGAATTAAGAAAGGCAAGAAGAGGCAAAAGTGAGGATTGTGAGAGAAGGGAAACACAGATATTGTGTCAGTTGATTTTTCTTCAAGTTATGGAAATGCTTATACAATAGACCATCAACTGTAATTTCTTTTGGAGGACAAGTTGTACAATTCTTTACCATAGTTCAAAACGTTTAATAGATAATAAAAGATCACACACCATTAACCTACATTAGGCAGCATGTTATCTTAAGATGAGACCTGATTTATGGTAGCTTTAACTGCTAGGGTCTCTGTATAATGTGAAGATAAAGGAAACCTACAGCTCTGTATAAAATTAGTTGAAGGTCATCTGCCAAATACACATTGATGGAAAATAGTTGGTACCACTGCAACAGGGCTTTCCTGATCATCTATTTCACCTCATTTGCTATAGTGTCAAGCCACAAGGAGGAGCCTGCATTGTCACATTAACACTACCCTATCCATATGAGTCGCGACCGTAACCACTTAGTTCATAGAGTGACTTTACCAGTTCCGAGCACAACTAATGCTGACTCATTTCTTTTGTTCTCTTATTTCCAACTATCTTCTGGAAGGCGAACTCAGCAAGCTGCCAGCGTACTCCTTGCATTTATCCATTCAAGCATCTGAGATCATGCCAGAGCATGTCTTAACATTGCAAAACAGCCTTCCACAATAAGCAGCTTCTGTTACACTAAAGAAAATCTTTCTCCCAGTACTTCATGGTAGTGGACTTTTTTTCCTTCCCCTGTAATACTTGGTGAGTATGTGGTAATAGATGAAGAGGTTATTATTGCTTAACGTTGTTACAACATTAAAATCTTAAGACATTCAATACAAGCTACAACATAATAAGCAAAGGGAGTGCCAGTTGTAGGTATATATCCGGAGAGTTCCTTTTGTACGACCAGCTTGAGAATCCGTTCCAGTTGAGGTACCACACTGATCAGTTTTAGAAATGCAGTCGTCATAGTTTGCTATTACAGAGACAGGGTGGATCAACCTCTGTTGGTGAAAGAGACAAGCTTGCAAGCTTCTGAAGAAGAGCTCCACGTAAACTTGCAGGCTTGCCTCTCTCACCAACAGAAGTTGGTCCAATAAAAGATATTATCTCACCCACCTTGTCTGTCTAATATCCTAAGACCAACACAGCTACAACAACACTGCAAACTGTAATTAGCTCTGGTTTCAGAGTAACAGCCATGTTAGTCTGTATTTGCAAAAAGAAAAGGAGTACTTGTGGCACCTTAGCGACTAACCAATTTATCTGAGCATAAGCTTTCGTGAGCTACAGCTCACTTCATCGGACTTTCCGGGTAAGCTTTCTATACCTGAGATCACCTCATGGAGGAGACATTTAAAAGCTGAATCTTGTAGATTGAATGACAGTCGTGCTCAGTGAGATGAGTGACTGAGGCGGACAGTTTACTGCTTTAAAGGAAAACACCAGAGATTTTTTCTCACAAAGTTTCAGAATCATGCAGCTTTGTATAACAATGGAACAGGCATTAAACAATAACATTTTTTTAAGTAAAGCACACTCTTTCTTTGCAAACAGCCTGTGAAATCACACCAAAGCTGATTAACTGACAGGGAAAGAAAATCTTGACCATTGATTTCCATGGGAAAGGCCCCCATACCAGATCCTCAGCTGATTTAAATCAGCCTTGCTTCATGATGAATTGCGTGAGCTGAGGATCTGCCCCTCTGTCTTTTCTACCAGGCCTAGAGGCAGAGCGGAGCACAGAGGTGTGATCATCCTGCCAGCCAACTCCTCTGTCTTCGATTATGTCTACACTACGAGCTAGGGGTGTGATTCCCCTGCTCACATACACATACTTGCACTACCGGGCATTGAGCTAGCATGAGTATAGATAGCAGCAGTGTAGCTGCAGTAGCAGAGCTGTGCAGAGTACATAGCCACAACTTCAAAAGCTCCTTGAAACTAACTAAGGATTTTCTCAAACAGGAGGGAATACTGAGTAATATTGATCAAAACTAGGATTAGCACATTCAACATAAATACCAATGGCACATCAGTGTTTGCAGGTAAGGGGAGAATTAAATCAAAGCAGCACTGTCAGGGGGACTTGTGAGTTCACTTTATCTGCTGTATCTTCAGGTGCAAATATTAATCTACCATGTTTTGTTGAGTATTCCCCATTCTAAGCAAAGGGATTACTACATATGTAGCAAAGCTAATGCTGTGGTGTAGTAAATGTCAAGATTGTAATAATGCCCACTGTGTGCACCAGATAAAGTAGAGATGTCAAAGTGCTGATAGTATCACACTCCGCTATCCCAGACGTGTCCTTCTGAATAATTTCTGCAATTCAGTTCTTAAATGAATGCAATATTATAGCTGGAGAAAATAGGCACAATGAGAAATGATTGGCAGAATTTTTTTCCAATGGTATAAGCTCACACTGAATAGGTGTAAAGAAATGCATTGTTGGAAGGCGCTTTATTACCCTTGCGACGGGCCTGGTATAATTCTTAAAGAACAGAAGAAAGAACTTTCCTTTTGAGAAAATGATTTTTTAACTCTGAAGTCATTAAAAGAACCAATCGGAAATGTTTTCAGAGCCCTCTGTAACAACCATTACAAGAGCCCACTCTTGTGAGATATGAATGCCCTCAGTTCCTGAGGAAGTCTGGCATAAACTTCTTTTGGGGAGGGAGGGGGAAATCTTAGCTTCTAAAGCACTATAGAGTAATGTCCACTCTTGATCTCTTGTGCTATATCAAGAGATGACCTAGAAATTGACTCAAGCCACCTTTGTTTGCCTCTCAAATTAATATTTTCCCTTAGTCAGTATCACAATGATGCACACCTGAATCTGGATATCCAGGTATATTATATGGCTCCTCTCAGCACAAAGTGTGATCTGCCATAGTTGTATTAAAAATTTTTAAAGAGTGTATTTTGCAACCTATTACACAAATCCACAACAAGGATTTTCCCAGTGAGCTCATAACCTTGCAGGCAATTGGAATACGGCCCTATCAGTGATTCACCATAACATGTTCTAACATGAGAACCTCACCCTTGAGAGCTAGATGTATAAATCAGTTTTCATCAATGCAGGCTCTATGGAAGGCAATCAAGCAAGACGCTAACTTGTAAGATTTGGTAGGGTTGTGGGATGGGTCAGAACAGCCATTCAGAAATACAGAGCTTGTCTTACCACTTCACAAGGGGTGCTGCCCAAAGCACAAGTTTACACCTGTACTCTTTACTTTGCTCTATAAGTCCTAAAAATGTCCTTTTCTCTTCATTAGATCAGTGGGATTTAGGACACTGTGTATTGGGTTCTTCCTAGGGTCCCAACCTAACAATGGGCTGCACAGAGCCTTTCCCATGCACTTCTTTCATATGGCAATTTGAAAAGTGAAGGATGTTGATAAACTGGAGAAGGTTCAGAGAAGAGCCATGAGAATGATTAAAGGATTAGAAAACATGCCTTACAGTGGTAGACTCAAAAAGCTCAATCTATTTAGCTTAATAAGAGACAGTTAAGGTGTGACTTGTTTACAGTCTTATGTATTTACATAGGGAACAAATATTTAACAATGGACTCTGCAGTCTGGCAGAGAAAGGTATAACACAATCCAATGGCTGGAAGTTGCAGCTAGATAAATTCAGACTGCAAATAATTATCAGTTTCTGAAAATGAGGGTAATTAGCCATTGGAACAACTTACCAACAGTCATGGTGGATTCTCCATCACTGATAATTTTTAAAACCAAGATTGGATGTTTTTCTAAAAGATCTGCTCTGGGAATTGTTTTGGGGAAGTGCTATGGCCTGTGTTGTACAGGAGGTCAGACTACATGATCACAATGGTCCCTTTGGTGCCTTGAAATCTATGAAAAGGGGATGTCCAAGTTTGTCATCTACTCTATTGCATCTCTGCCATCTGAGTTTGTCACAGAAGCCAAGAAGGAGATTTGTAGCTGAGTGGCACCACCATATTGCCTTTTATGTGCCACTCTTGCCCTTCTGCTTCTTCCCACCATCCTCTATACCCTCTTATACTGTCCTGCTAGACCAGTGTCTTTCTAATTTTACCCTTATTTTTCAATACAATAGAGCCCCATTTTCAGACCCTGCAAACTATTTCCTCCCCTGAACCCCCAGTTTGAGTGTGTGGTTGTTTAGTAAAAGGTTTGCTCATAAAAAAAAAATACTCATCAGCATTTTTATTGTTTAGCCAGAAGAAAGGACATCATATGGGATTTGAAATGCTTTAATTAGTGTCAAAGAGAGGTACAATAAGATAATTCATAATCATGTGCCCATAAAAGCATTCCCATGCCCAACCCTCCACATCCAAATCAAATAAAAGCATTTTGCATAATCAGGACACTTATGACTAAAATCAATTATTACGCTGCTTACTGCCTACAGTAGCTGTCACTGGCCACGGATCTGAAGTAATGGGTTACTCCCCCTTCTGCTGCAGGCTGCTCCTATTACTCCCCACCCCCGTCCCAGTTTTTCACATTTGCTGTTTGGTCACCCTAGCTGCAGCAGTAACAAAGTAGTGGCCTTTCTGGTTACACACTTCCTGTGATGGGCAAAGAGTGGGCACCTGAGTTCCATCAATATTTTCCACTAATGGGGACTCCTCATTTGCCTGAAACCTCTTATTACCCCAAGAGTAATTTTAATAGTGTCTCTTCATGGCCTCATTTATTTCTGTACACACCTTTAGCCCACTGGCTCCAAATGTGGACTTGCCATCATGAAACATGGGTATCAGCAAGTGGCACTTTATATTTGTAGCCTGTTCCCACAAAGCAGCAGCTGTGTTCTTGTCCACAGAGATTGATGCCCTTATCTGGGCTGACTCTCACTGACAGAATAAAGAGTGCTCTTCCTAATTTGGATTTAGGACCCCATGTGCCCCAAAATAAACTGATAGACCCTGCTCTTGGCAACAATGTTGAGTACTATTGGATAACACTCTGGGAGCCCTATAATGCATGGTATCACCATATCTGAGAGGCAGGCCACACCAAAGCTGTGCTTTCAGAGGGGGTATTGCTGTTTGGATGCAGTGGAGCACTCCAGGACAAACGAGGTAGCCAGCTACTTCATGTAATAATTGATGTTCCTGTCATGCTGTCTGGAGTGGCTCATGACCGTGAGTGCCTACCCCAGGGCCGACTGTCAAAAACAGGACAGCCATCCCACACTGGTAATATGTTCTATAATTAGATTTCACCAACCCAGTAAGAAATGTGAACTCCTAGATCACTATAACAGTCCTACCAGGGAGTCAGACAGTCCCCTTAGACTCTCCAGTCTATCTTGCCACCCAGACAAACAGGACTTAAGTGACCGTTTATCACTTACATCATAAAATCACATCACATGTAGGTTGCTTCCTGTCCCAAGAGACCAGTCACTCATTCCAAATCAATTGGTATCCTAGAATCTTACACCAAAGACAATGCCTGCAGCCAATCCTGTAATAAACTCTCTAAAGGTTTAACAACTAGGAAAAGGAAGTAAGTTATTTACAAGTTAAAGCAAGCAAACATACACACAAATGAGTTACCAGCTAAATCCTAAGAGTGACAGAGTTGTAGTGATCTGTCAATTCAAAAAGTCTTTCAGGGCAGACCCAGGAGGCAGCCCTGCAAATCTCTGGCTTCAGTTTAGAGTCTCCGTTCCTTCAGAGTTCAAACAGCCAAAAAGATGGAAATTTTTTCTGTGGCTTTGTTTTATTTCCTTCATTCAGCTTCCAAGACTACAGGACGAGCTTCCTTGCACGTAGCATTTCCCATTTGTGATAGGGCCATTAACCAATCCTTTGTATTGCAAGGATCCTCAACTGACCATCAGATTTTGATAGTCCTTCTGGCTGGATGGGAGGAGGGAATGATTCCCATGCCTGAGTTCACAGCAAACATTTTCAAAGTTGAAAGGGAAGCTTACATATTATAGCCTGGAATACAGACATTTCAAGTGAGACTAATGCATGCAGCACCTTACAACAGTAAAAGCATTCTTTTAAGACTAATAACTATTTTGAGCAAAACTAATGCCATGTCTACACTACAAATTTAAATCGACCTAACTTACATCAGCATACAGCTGCTGTAGTATTACACCGCTTGTGCATGTACACACTTTGCTCTTTGTGTCAGCGGTACGCATCCTCACCAGGCGCGTTTGTATTGATAGTACTGTTAGGGTGGTGCGTTGTGGGCCAATAACAGTTGACACGGACACTGTGCTGACCTAACAACATTGACCTTGACTCTACATGTCTCATGAAGGTGGAATTAAGTCAGTGTAGCAGGGTGGTTGTGTCAGCGTAGACACTTCCATAGTTAGGGTAATGTAAGCTGCCTTGTGTCGACCTTCCTCTGCAGTGAGAGGCATGCTCACTTGTTGGTTCAAACTAGAGTAAATGGTGGATTCTCTGTCACTTAAAGTCTTTAAATCAAGATTTGAGGATTGTAGTAACTCAGCCAGAGCTTATGGGCCTATTATAGGAGTGGGTGAGTGAGTTTCTGTGGCCTGCAATGTGCAGGAGGTCAGACTAGATGATCATGATGGGCCCTTCTGGCCTTAGAGTCTATGAGTCTGAGATATTGTGTTGTACTGTTTTCAACTCTCCCTTTCGTTAGTCACTCACTTCCACTCAACCACTGAGCACCTAGAGCCAGATTTTAAAGGTATTTAGACACCTAAAGATGCAGATAGCCTTTTGAAAATCCCACTAGGCACCTATCTGCAGCTTTAATTTCCACCTGCACATACTAAATGAGATGGTAGCTATGCAATGAATCGCACAGCCATGGGATCAGTTGCAGTTATCATGCACCTTGACTATCTCACTTGCCGTCAGCCTGCTAATCCATCCCTGAGACTGCTTCCAAACCCTTGAGTAATTTCAAAAGGGCTGCCAAGCAACCCGCTACAAAAATGTTTACTTCTTTCCTCTCCAAACATGGAATGGCCCCTTAATTTCTATATACTGCAGCACAATTTCTATGCACAGGGACTCAGTGGTTAGGTTGCACCCGACCCTTACAGAGCACAAGGGCCAGGCTTGCACCAGAAATACCCCAAGGCCTCGCCCCTCAGTGCCAGGTACACCAGGTGTGAAGAGGCAGGCTCAGCCCAGCAGGATCCAAGTGTGGAGTGCCTTACTATGGGGGGCTCAGGTGGGGTGGGAGGTTTCTGTGTGGGGCAGTCCGGATGCAGGTGGCTCAGTGGAGGGTCTGGATGCACAAGGGCTTGTTAGGGGGTTCCAGGTGCAAGGCCAGTGGGGCTCTGAGGGGCAGTCAGGTGAAGGTGGTTGTGGCTGAGCAGGGGAGGAGTGCCTGGGTGTGGGAGGATGGGGCCCAGCAGGTGGGGTCTGGGTGTTGGGGGAGTGGGGCTTGGTGGGGTGGGGGTCTGGGTGCCACTCATCAGGGCAGTCCAGGTGCAGGAGGTGGGGGTCATTGGGGTGGGGGGTTCGATGGGCTTGCTTAATGGGGGAGCCCCAGCTAATCCTGCTGTCAAGGGGATGCAGCATGCTGGGCTCCTGCTTCCCCCATTCCCCTATCTCCTTCTCTTCCCTGTCCCATCCCCCTTCCCCACTCCCTTTGCCCCATCCCATCCCCCTTCCGTGTCCCACTACCCCTTGCCCCATTCCCTCCCCATGCCCCTCCTCCCTGCCCCCTACTTCATCCCCTCCCCCTTCCTTTCCACACAGTCCCCTGCCCCTATCCCCATCCCCTCACTCCCACATCCCCCCTCCCCCTGCCCTAGCCCTAGCCCATCCCCTTCCTTCACCACTGCCTCTTTCCCCTGCCCCACCCTCCAGCCCCCATTTTCCCCACCCCACCGGGGCACTTACCATTGTACATAAAACATGCAGGGTGCCCAGCACATATAGACAGGGAACACGACCGACACTAGGACACAGGAGGCAACATCCATCTGCACAGTCAGCGAGCCGAGCAACACCCTCCCTCACCCAGACTGCTCTGTGTTCACAGAAGGCGAGGGGGGCGGGGCAGTGGCATGTGACTCCACATGCCTCCAATGCCTCATCTATGTTTGGAGGGCAATGCCCCCCCCCCCACAAACTACACCCATGGGCATCCCCAGCACTCTCCGCCAGCTGCTCCAGGAACCATAAATGGGGCACCCGTGCTGCTGGGGAGGGGCGCGTGACCACTCTTATGGATTCCCTTTGCTTCTCCATCATTTTCAGTGGCACAGAATTCCCCCAGGACTCGGAGTAATATTCAGTCACCTCTTCTTATGCATTGTTGGGGCTGATCTGGAGTCAAAGGCAGATTTCTTCTGACATGCTCCCAAGGAAACATTACTGCCCTACTGCTCAAGTGTTGCAAACAAAGTAATTGTTTATGATTTTAAGGCCAGAAGGGACCACTGATCTCCTCTAGTCTGTCTTCCTGCACAACACAGGCCATAGAACCTCTCCTAGTAATTTCTACATAAAGCCCATAACTTCTGTTTGAGCTAGTATATCTTTTAAAAAGACGTCCGGTCTTCAAGACATCCAGTCGTGCTTGTTCTTTTATCTACTGAGTCTGAAGTAATGAGAATAGTTATGTTCTCATTGGCCCAGTAAGCAGTAAATCCATTGATTCCATTGACTTCATTCCAGGACTGAGTTTATTTCAATACTGAATTTTGGATCACTGTGTAGAGGCAGCTTCTAGGTATTTTTTAAACTGAAAAATATGATGTGGATTTCAGTTTGGACAATGCTAGTATTGTAAGAATTAACTCAGGATTCATATGACTTTGCCAGCTTGCATTATAACATTTTTATAGTACTGACTGCCTATTTACGCACCTAATTTTCTACATATAAGTGTATTACCAGTTTATGTGAAAGAAAAAACACAGGATTTACAGACCCCCTTAATATGAAGAGGAGAACAATTATAAAAACACAAGTAGAAGGCTTGTGGTTTGTTTAAGCCACACATTTTTAGTGTAACTTCATACTGTACATTTTTACGAATGAGCCATTCAAAGTACACTTTGGTTAGTCAAGCACTTTAAAGAAGATATTATTTAAAGTTTGCTAGTTAAATGGCATTTGTTTCCCTCTATATATCGTTTCCACAGATGTGGGAGAAATATGCAGAAAATGAACAGTTGCAAGCTTTAAAGAATTATTTGGGACGGTAGTGTTCTGCTTGATCACATTTCCCTATGTAGGCTGTCCTGGTGTATATAGCTAGAGTCAGCTTTTGTTTTCATTAGGTCATTTCTCAGCCTTTCGATTGGTTTACAAAGCACTTTTCATGCCGCTAATGGAACAAGCACTGCATTCTGCAGGTTGATCATGCTGAGTCTGGAATTTTCCATTCACAGACCAGCCGTGTCATCACACCACGTTAGAGTCACATGGTAAGTGGCCTGTGATATTGCCCCACATTCTGCAAAATCAGTCTGTGGCAAGTAAAAGAAGAGAAAAATTGATAATGTGTTTAGACTACACAGCTGCCAAGCTCTTAAAATAACTGACATTTCAAACTCACAAATGAACTAACATACTACAAGGGTCTCCAAGGGTTTGCTAGAACCTAGGGCTTGGAGTAGCAAATGTTAGTTCATTTATAAGAGGGAAGCAGTCGGAATTCTTGAAGCTGAAGTCTTTTGAAATTAAGAGATTTCCCATATGCAACCTCCTCCTTGGTGGGGAGATTAAATTCTCCTTGCAGCCACAAGCACACAGCAGCTGGCATGCTTCCAGTCAGCAAGCGCTTTGTCTGATTTATTAGATGGAAACTTTGCCGCAATACTCTGAAAGGAAACTAGAGTAAAGGTGGCTACCTCCTTCTGGGTACTATAGGTCAAGAGGCTGGAATGTACCACTTTGTTCAGTCCATTATAAGAGTGATTAGATGTGGTTATTTTTGGTCCCCTGAACAAAAATATGAATGTTTCCACTGTGCCCCTTACCATAAAATCCATTGAACAGAAGTGTTGAATGCCCAGAGAAAAATTAGCTAGATACAGCTAAGGACAGCACATCACCAAAGATAGCACAACAGCACTCTGCTATAAGGAAAGTCAGTATTGCCTGTCTTCTCAGGACATGATGCTGCTGGATTTGGTGCCATGGTGCACATGGCCTGGCATAGGGACACAAACAGTGGGGAAGGGCTCTGTGTACACTTCAGGTAGGAATTCTCTTTCATGGGGTTAACTTTAGTTGGTCTTAATTTTTCTCTCTTGGGATTTGCAATACGGCTCTGCCTGGCCCTTGTGAGGATGCACAAAAGGGGTTAGGGAAAAGAGTGTAAGAAGTCTTCCCCTTTCCTCCCACTTTGCCTTGCTTCTACACAGACCACACAAAATTACAACCCTGGCGCTCAGGGGAGGATAGGGGCTGCTCTGCTTCTATACTTTGAGGAGTGTTCATATGGGCAGAGAAAGGTGGGCAGGAGGCTGGGCTACCCATCCCCAATAAGTCAGCCTTTAGAGCTCACTAGCTGCACAGGGGAAGTAATGCACACCCCATGAATGGATGTGGAAGCAGCTGCAGAGAGGCTGGGATGCCCAGGAACTTAGGGAAATGTTCTGTTTTCCAGAGGCAAAATGCTTCCCTGTGCTCATGATGGGGCGGTGTGGCTCTGTGCCACTCGTAGTGTTGCCTTTGATGGAGTGCCACACCACACTCTGAGTCACTGGTAGGCTATAAGCCAGCTGATGCAATCGCCCAGTGTTAGGATGGCAAATTCAAACCACCCAAATACTTCCAACTTCAGCAGAGGAAGCAGCAGTATTCATGTAGAGGATTTAAAAATAAAAAGCTATTGGAGCCGTGAGTAATCTTTTTTTCAGATTGTGAAATACTCCTGTTGAGTAATGATAGAGTGACTTTAAGCCTCGTTAATGCTCTGCATTAGGAATTGAAAGCACTTCTGCATTGCTATACAGTACTGTAGATCTGAAATAGGGTCCTGTCTACAGCACAAATCAAGTTGTGTCTGTAGTGGAGTTGGACCCACTTACATCACTAGTGAATTTGGTCCTAGATCCTTACCCAACCCCTTCCTATTCTACAGCACGTGTTTTAAACATGGTTTTATACTGGTTCTACCCTGTCAACACCAGCCAGGAAAACTGTTTAAACAAAGCTATCAGGAGTCCATTTTTAATGGTGTTTAAAACCAGTTCCTGTATCACAGTGTCATCACTAGTGTGGACAGTATCCAAGATCAAGATTACTTGGTTACCCTGTATTCAGGGGAACATCTACTTCCTGTGGAAAAAACCTGATAGACCTGTCAATGTTTCAGAAATAAAATGTGTGTATGTGTGTAATATCCAAGAGTGTGCCCCCTCTGTTTCCTCCACCCTTTGGTCCTCTCTCATCTCCTCTCCCACTCCCCTTCTCCTCATCACTGCAATTTGGACTTGGGGGATTGGTAGGAAAAAAAATGTTATCCTCTCCTGTATAAAGGGTGACCCACAGGAGCAGAGGAATCATCTCAGTATCTGGGTTTGGTAGTTAGGTTGTTATAACTACATTACTCAGGGGTGTGAAAAATCCACACACCAAGCAATGCAGTGAAACCAACCTAACTGCCAGTGTAGAAACTGCTACATCGAACGGAGAATTCTCCAATTGATCTAGCTACCACCTCTTTCGGAGCTGGAGTATGTACACCAACCAGAGAACCCCTCCTGTCAATGTAGTTAGCATCTTCACTGAAGCGCAATAGCTGTGGCACTGGAGTGTTTTGAATGTAGACAAGCCCTTACTCAATATCTTTGGAATACAGCTGTTCACTTGCATTTCCATATTCTTAGTTTATACATATGTTGGGAAGTACATTTCTCTCCCCTTTCTGGGGACAGACAATTTGACCTCAAAGGGTACTTTGAACTCAGGGTGTGGTCACGTAACAATGCATACATTCTTTGTCTAAGCTTCCTCATTGATCAGACTAACATTCAGTTGTGTATCTTTGTTTGTCCCAGCTTTAGATGTGTGTAAATGTTCTCCCAGACTAGAGTATGACTGTCTCCGATGAGATTAACATTTCCTTTCCTGGCAAAAAGACCACCATCTCTTGTGACCCTACATTTAAATATATAGTGATAAAATTTACCAGTATTTACCTCTTTCAATTATGTCCATTCAATATCCAATTATTGACAGCTAAACCCCCATCTTTCAGTTTTCAAAAAGTACTGTTTAATTGTTGGGGAAGATGGCTTATGATATATATCTTTTTCTCTTCATGATACCCTATCTGACTTCTTCTCAAGAGCTTCTCTGCTTATTGCACCTTTCTGAGAGCTTCATCCTGACTTCACTGGTATCTGTTCCTGTCACATTCTACTGTTTCTTTCTCATTGTGCTATTATCCTCTTACCTTTCTTGCCTGCTTTATAAGACATGACATACAGGAAGTGAGGCAGTGCCCCAACTACAATAATCCTGGTCTGGCGGTGCTCTTTATGGCTTATAATCAGTTTTTTTGAAACACACTGGATCCTTTTTGTGGATGTAACATGCACCTAATTTTACACCAACATTTGACTTATGGGTGCTGATCTGAGTATGTACGTCTCAAAATTTCTAGTTATGGGTGAAAATCAAGTATCTAGAGGTGCAAGCAGTTTGATTTGCTTCAGCAATTTATTCTGAGGTCACACAAAGACGTGAGCATAAAGTGACCCCTTAGGGAGAGAGACCAGACCTCGATCCAGCTGAAAGTTTAGGCCAGCATATAGATCCCAATCTTGTCTGTTCACACAGAACATTAAAAGAAATTGGATTTCTGCATGTCACTGGCTGCCAGGATTGGATGTACAGTGATATCATGGTGTATGATCAAATTCAAAGTGATTCCTGTACATTATTAATCATTGTATTTGTATTTGCAGATAAAAATGCACTAAAATAATTCACAACAATTTTAGGCTAGTTTGTCGTGCAGAGCACATACTTTGCATGCTGACTATAGTTGTCACTAAGCATATGTCTACACTGTAGTTTAGACATGGGGACTGACACAAGTTTACGCCCAAACCTCCTTACTGTCCACACACAATGCCTTCTGACACATGCCTGCATCCCTTCAGAGCACACGGGGTATCGCTACAAGCCCATGTTCCACTGTAGCCTGTGACCAAGTCTGCCCACTTTTCAGTGAGGACATAGCTAAAGCTTGCCTTGCCAGGCTCCTGTTTGGCTAGTTTTGAGACATTTGTTAAGATAATGGGCAGAAAGCTGTGAAGAGAAGGATGGCCTCCCAGTGAGGGTGCTCATCTGGGATTTGGAAGGTCTGGGACAAATTCCATGTGCTGTCACATGCTTCCAGAGTGATTGTGGGCAAGTCACTTCATCTCTGCATTAGTTCCCCATCTGTGAAATGGGGATGGTAGAACTTCTCTACCTCTCGGGGGTCTGAGGAGAATGATATGAGTTGTATAGATCACAGGTGCTAACTCTCAGTTTGCCCCGGGGATACTCCACCCCCACTCCACCCCAAGGCCTGACCCCACTCTGCCCCTTCCCCCAAGGCCCCACCCTCACCCTGCCTCTTCCTGCCCCCACTCTGTCCGCTCCGCCAAGGCTCCGCCCCCCACTCTGTCTTTTCCCACACCCATTCCGCCCTCTCCTCCGAGTACGCCCCCCCCTCACTCTGCCTCTTCCAGACCCCACTCCTCCCCCAGCCAGTGCCTCCTGCCCATCACTGAGCAGCTGATTGGCGGTGGGTGGGAGGCACTGCAGGGGGGCGAGGGGGAGAAGCTAATTGGCGGGGCCCACTGAGCAGCTGATCGGTGGGTGGCTGGTGGGTGCTGAGCTCCCAGTATTTTTTTTCTGTGGGTGCTCCAGCCCCGTAGCACCCACGGAGTCAGTGCCCATGGTACAGATTAGCAGTGGCTACAAACCTTTATTATAGTTATATTTACGTATTCCTTTAGCAGCAAGTCTGCAGAAGGGAGCCTCTCCTGCCCACCTTATCAGATGTGCAAAGACTCAGGCAATGGCTCACCTTCCAAGAAACACACATACTGTATTTTTCACTATATAGCTAAGTTAGCCAAGCATGCATAGCTACCGACTACATTGCCAGTAAACGTTGGTCAAAAGTGTTAAAAGCCTCATGTGCCAGGCTAAAGTGAGATTTTTCAGAGGTTAGTGAAACTGAACTGAATTTTCACTGGCTCTTCTCCTCATTGTGGAGTTCTTTCCATGTATAATCTTCTGAGCCCCAGACATTTTAATGCCTGAGCTCCCCAGAACACATGGAAAAAGAGAAAATGGGGAAAGTATTTTTTCTGCTTTCCTCATCACACTTTGCTCAAATCTGGACAATAAAAAACATTTCAGCAGTGACCAAGCCTAGAAAGTTACAGCCCTAAAGAATGGTTTGCAAAGGTATGAATAACTGAAAACAGGCAGCTAGAATTGAAATGCTTGTGCAACCATAAGCACAATAATCACTGCTACTCCTACTATCACATACAGTGAATACCGACCTCTGTGTGTGGGCAGAAACAGAATCAAAGCCAGTAGGTTTCTATTTTTCTCTATTCCTGCAACTTTAGCAGTAAATATGTCCGCTTGCCTCAGTGATCTATAATTTCTGAATGAAAAGTGAGTTTGCAGTAACTAAACTGACCAAATAAAGAGAAGAGCTGTGGTTGGCAGTAGATCTCTCACTCACTTTGAACACACACATTACACACTCCTTTCTCACACCTTCCACCCATAGGGATCCAGTTTTCTGGAGAGAAAAGCCATGATTTAGCTACAAGCATACACCTGTTGCAACCAGTGCATTGCCACCTTTGATACTCTGCTTTGTAAGAAGACTGAGACTGGCTGCAGCAGTTGTTTGTGTGGGTGGCAGGAGAGTAACTGTGTACTGGGAGAAGGATGCACATAGTGACCCTGATCTATGAGAGGCGAGCCCAGTGGGCCCCCAAGGCCCTGAGCAACTGCTTCAGAATGGCAGCCTGGGGAAAAGAGGGACAAAGATGAGATGAACGGACGAAAAACACTTTTTCTCTAGAGCTACTCCTGGTGGCAGTGTCCCCATGGTGCCCTCCAGGATAGCCTCCTCTGGACACTGGAGGGAGCATGAGGGCATTTCTGATCCTACAGGCAGGGTCCCTAGGCTGGGATTCTGGCTGCCAGTCCCCTAGCACAGTTCTGACACATTCTGATCTGTATATCACAGCCCCTGACTCTTCGCAGGAAGTGAAGAAAAGGGCTGGGAAACAAGACATTTGATTTAAAATCAAATTATTAAAATAAAGGGTTTAAAAAAATGGTGGCATCAGTATAGCTAGTCCAGCAGGATTCAACAGGTGGAGTTTAGATGAAAGCAAGGCGTTTAAAGGTGCCCAAAGTTTGCCTGTCCCATGACCATAGTGTCATACTGTGCAGCTTTTAGCTCACATGACCTTATTTCAGCTAAATGGATCATTTGGCAATTCAAAGTCTGTTTCATCCTTCCTCTTAGCCTCTGATCTAATTCTTTGTCCTACTCCCCACTTCCTTCTTATGCTAGTTTTAACTCTGGCCCTTGTGGGAAGGCATTAGACTAAAATGGGATTGAACACTGAGCACTGTGACACAGATTTGGTAAATATATTTTACAAATATAGTTAATCAAAGCAAAGGCATAGAATTAGTTCACGCATAAAGGGTGTTTAGAGAACAATGTACAGGAAAACAATATAAGACGGGGCATTTGAGGAGTCCTAACCTAATGGATATGCAACAGGATCGGAGATTTGCAAACTTGTAAACCTGGACATGGTAAAGGACACAGCCTTCCTGGCTACTTCTGTCTCTTCCTTTGCAACATTCCGTATGATATCTAATCATGGACTCCATTGCAGTTTCAACATAAGTTAACCATTTCAGTGCAATCAAACACGACACAAATGTGGTACCATGAGATCTGAGCAGCTTTTAAAAGGCATCCTTGAACTAGAAAAAAACACCAATCCTTATCAATGACACATCCAACATAGCTATAAAGGAATTAAACTTTCGGAGGCAGTTTCTTTGCAGTGAAAGAATGGGTGTGGGGAAGGGATCAGTTGCAGCTCCCCAGTCCTCAGCTGCCGGGCTCTAGTGCAATTTAGAGCAGCATTGGAGTAGCTCATATTTATATTAGTGGAGGATCAAGCACTGCCTGCCCTGTCTTGCCCCCTTCCTGAGCTGATAGAGGGAGTGGGAAGCACCTGGCAGGAGGGGGAAGAGCTGCCTCCACCAGCTTTATACCAGAGGAAAGCTCCCTTATGCAAATAGAAATACTCAGCTGATCATCTCTATCCAGTGTAAGGCCGTTTTGCACCACTCTTCCACTTTCCCAGTGCAAAGTGGACTTAGACTGAAGAATCTGGCCCTGGATGAAAATTTAAAAAAAAAAAAAAAAAAATGGAGGGCGCAAGGGGTGTTGGAAAGTCTGGTATTTAAACCAACCCAATTGATTTGGAAAAAATTCTACTAGTGCATGTGAGCACTAGTTGTCTCTATTTCATCTCTTCATTATTTGACTCAGGATTGATCTGCCAGTGCTTAGCAATCAGGGATATTCCTATTCAGGATAGAGTACATCAATGGAAAGCAAAAAGAGTGCTGTTGTACATGGTGATTACTCGTGAATTTTTATTTGCATGATCAGTACTTTTTCCATGTGGTCATTTTTTCTCCCGTTGAATTGGTTAAGCTATGTTTCCTGTATTCACGAACATCACATTTTATGCACATAAGAAGAGTATCACAGTCAATTTATGGATTTACAGTGTGTTAATTCTGCTTTAAGGATTATGGTGAGAAAGCAAGAATTCTCTCCTTCTCCAGTAAAAGATCTTGGTGTCAGTTGAAATCATGTGTTTATTTTACATGCCTTTCCTAGTAATTTACTCCATATATTTACAAGTTACTCTTTGCACAAAGTCCCAGTACTCCTATCTGAGTGTCTTATTTGCCACCAATTTCTCTGAAGAAAATTCCAGCCTAGGAGAGAAAGATGAAAGGAGAGACTATCTCCTTTGTTGGGGAGCCCATCCATGCAGGAGCCAGGCACGATATACGCTCAGGCTGTGTCTACACTGCACCTGGGAAGTGCGATTGATTACAATATGTATGGGCATACCTGAGCTAGGTTTGACTGAGCTAGCTCTCTAAAACTAGCCACAATACCCTTCTTCCTATACAGTGACTAGCATGACGTGCAGTAATCCAGCAGAGATTTGAAAATTAATAGGGAATGTGTTCATCATTGTGCAACGGAGGTGGATATGAATCTTGGTTACTCAGCAGTAGCAGGATACAGGCCAGATGGAAGGAAGGAAGGAATGAGAAGCTTCTTAAGATGAGCAATTGCTGACTGGATGGAGTGAAGCCTGAGTCTAAGGTGAATGCCATGGGCAAAAGGAGTGGTAGGAGACAGGCCTTCAAGCAGAAGAGAGCCTGAAAAGTATTTAAAATAGCTCCCAACATTTGGTAGCAGCCATTATAAGTACCTGAAGGCCAAACTTTCTTTTTTCAGTTCAGATTACTAGGAATCTAAAAACAGCTAAGTGGCCAGGCTTAATTAAAAATAGATTCTGCTTTGGAGAAGTGTCCCCTCATTACTAAAATACCTTTTGACAGTATCAGTTTATCCTTTTCTGTTTTTTAGTCTCTCTGATAATACACACTAGTTGACAGAATCAGAAATTTCTCTTTTTTTGTAGAGAATTTTGACTTTTGTTGAAAAACAAAGCCAGAAGTTTTCTGTCCTAGAGTTTTCAGTTTTGTGATGAAAAGGCAAAACATCTTCCATGGAAAGCAGACATTTTTTTCTGAAAAAAAATATAGTTTTGTCAAAACCTGTTTTCCACCAAAAGAGTTTAGACGGAAAAATTTTGACCAGCCCTCACACTAGTACCTCATTTGACTTTTCTTCTTTTTTTTTTTAAACACTAAAGCTGGACACTGCCCAGATACCAGGTTAATTAAGTTCAACCAATAGGCTTAACAGTTTCATTTTCACACATACCTACACTTTTCTTGTTCAGTAGATGAAGAATTTAGATACTCAGTGCTAATGAAATGAACCTGACTACAAATACACACGATGGTACCACAAATTAAGAGCATGAGAAGCTAATGAGAAGCAATTAGCATGAGAAGCTAATTCTGGATCTCATCCCACTCTTATGTCCATCACAAATAGTGCTCATCTGTCATTCTGAGGCCAGAAGAAGAGAATTCTATTATCCATGACCAGCACAGAGACACACGCGCACACACACACACCCCTCCAGTGAGTGAGTGAAGTTTATTTACTCAGACTTTGGTCAGAGGATAAGTGAATCTATAAAGGGGACAGCTCATCATGGGGAGGGGGGAGAAGAGCCATTCAATCCCAAATTAACTAGAAATGCTGATTCTGGAATGCAAATTTTGGACAACTTTAATTACTCTTCCCAAAAGTTGTATAATCGAATGTCTCACTTGCCCTGAAGACATTATGGTTTAATTTTTCTGTAATGATAAATAGTTTTTCCAGTGGATCTGGCACAAGTGATCTTTATTTTACGATCAGACAAGTGTAGTAAGTGATGTGCTGCCAATATTTTAACAAAGGGGGTTCCATATTTTTACCCTAGCCTGAGAAAAAATTTAAGCACATGCAGTCTTGCTGCATACAGGAGGCTGAGGCGGTGGGGAATCACTGGTTTTCCCTTTGAAACAAAAACACTTTTTTGTCATGATAATCATAGCCAAGGAAGGAGGCAGTATCATATGGCAAACTAATGTATGTACAGTAAGTGCTGTTCATACATTAGTATTTTACAGAGCACTTTGTTCTTGAAAAGTATGCTGAGTACACTGATAGTTCACCACAGAGCTCTGCTTGCGTAATTTGAAATCAGGGCTTGGATTCCTGGTAGGAGGCCTCCCCGGGGTTTTTTATTTATGCACAATGGTTTTGTATAATAAATCCAGAGTTTTGCTAGGACCCGTGTTGAAACTTAGTTGTGTGAAAAGAGAAAAATATTCTCCCATCTAGTAGTAACCAATGAAATTCTCCTGTTTTTTCAGCTTTATGAAAAAGAAATTAGCCAATAAGAAAAAAATCTGATCGATTCCAAAGGTAAAAGTTCCTTCTGAAGTATTTTAATGAGCCCCAGTAACTCAAGAAGGAGTAAGCTCCATTTCAGGCAGTGTAACTCCCTCTACCCCTCAATCTTCTTAAAATTTGGTAGCAACATTTGAACAAGTGGCTCTCAATAGGGTACAAGAAGTTCTGAGGTACTGTGGTGATGGCAAGGTATAAAAATCTGTAATAGCTAGGCAGATAGTTACATATTTGTGTGTAGTCCTGGTTCATTTTACTTTTGGAATGGATCCCCTTAGCATTATTACTGGAACAAATGAACCCATAGCTTATTCTGTGCCTAGACAGAGTCCCTATACTCTGTTGAAGGACTTAGGAAAGCCCCTCTGTCTGTAAGTTATTTTCTCAAGGAGAGTGTATCAATCCAATTCATTAATCCATTCTTTTTAAACAGAAGTTGTTGTCTGATTGAGTGCAGCCTTACACAGCTCCTGGCAATGGGAATTGCAGTCCCAACAAGTTTCCCCTGACACTCCAGGCTCATCTCTGACAAATCAGTGCATAGGCAGACTTGTGACTCTGTATCTGGGGCCTTTCAGTACACAATCTGTAGCTATTGGCAACACGTTATTCACTTCCCACCACTCTTATAAGAATCCCCACAAAGTAAATATTTGATTTTTTAAACCTGCTGCATATGTTATCTGGCATTCCTTTGCTATGATAAAGCTGCTTTCATTTGCTAGCTTGATGCCTGGCATTTCAGTATGGTGTGTTTATAAAACATTATTTGGAAGCACCTGCTCTCGCTGAAGTGAATGAAAAAATTGCCATTGATTTCAATAGGAACAGGAACTGGCTAAGTCTGTTCTGGAATTGTAAGGTACAAATAAGTCAGCTTATGTCATTTCTATGAGGGGAGCTATTGGGTGTTGCTGAGAATGCAACCAATAGAAGGAATATTCTTTTTTGAAGCAGAGTTTGGAGAGAGGAGCTAAAACAGAGGACTAACTTGAAAGAGCAATGAAATTTTGGAAAAAACTGCTTCCCCTCAGCTGGCTAAAGAGCAAATAATAAAAAAAAAAAGTCAAACATTTGCTACAATCTGTGCTGATGATTAGTTGTGTGAAATAAAGAAAAATATTCTCACAACTGATGCCATTTTGATTTTGGTCTGATTTCTTTGACTTTATGAAAAGAACTTAGCCAACAGTGAAAAAAATTAGTGTTTGAGAAAAAGACTCAAAAATATTGTTATTGTGAGGCTCTATAAAATTGTAAATAATAAATCCAGGAACTCTTTAGATGTCCAATGCAGCAGAGCCTATAAAAAAACTGGAGACACAGATTTGTACAAAGATACTTTAAAAACATGTACTGACCTTTGAATGGGCAGGTAAAAGTGAAATGGAAAGCTGCTCTGAGAGACAATTTACCAGAGTTGACATAGATCTGTGATTTTTTTCTCCACCCATCAGTTTTCAGAGACATGTGCTCTTCAAGAAAAACCAGTTAAGACAGACAAAGTATGTGAGAACCCGAAATAAGGTGTTCTTGATCAAGGCTGCTAGACTTTGCAACAAGCTACCAAAAGGAGGTGGCTAAGCTAAAACTTGGTCATCTTTAGAACAAACTACAAGACCCAGTTATCTTCCCATCATGATGAGAGACAGGGAAACATTACCATAGGGAGGGATTGGGGGGACGGACCTAGAAGATCTATCTGAATCTGCGAGCGGCAAAGAGCAGAATCTACTACAAAGTCTACTTTGGATAATGTGCAGATCTTAATGACCTGACCAGCACTTAGTGCAGGGGCAGGTGCTAAAATAAAGTAGTCTAAGATAGACTGGTTAAGATTACACTGTATCAAATCAAAAGCCCTATAGGGAAAGCCTAACCTATATACTAATGAATCCTTCACTGGGCACAGCAGACTCGCCCCTTATTTAGGAAATTATATATAAGAGAAGTTCAGGAATCCACTCCCTTTTTCCAAAAATAACCTAAAAGATTGAATAAATTTAGTGCTCCCCAAAGGTGCCAGTTTGACAGCCCTAGAGACAAAAGTCCACTCTGTCTGCAGGACAAGTACAACCAGACTGCCTCTTCTAGCTTCCAGGGAAGATTGCTTCTTACTACAAGGAGTTTATTTTGCAAGTAATACAGGGCAGCCTCGCTGGTGTTATGGCTGCAGTAAGGAGCAAATGCAGAATACCATTCAGCGGAGTCTCATCTGAATGCATGCAGGAAGCTATGGAGATACACCCTCAACCCATACAAAAAACCTTTACCTCATGTCCCATCCCTACATATCGAGGAAAAAAATAGTAAAGAAACTAGCGCAGCCACATCTAAAACAAGATTTTCAGAATAAAAGAGATCAACATAAATTTATCTCCAGAAAGACGCAACGCACCATTTTAAACAGTAGCTGCTTTGTTAAGCAAAAAACAGACTGAGGTTCTGGAGATACCAAAAATTCTAAGAAAAGTTAGGCATGTTTGGATAGCTCGATTTTCATTCTGATTACACAGAATACTTTGTTAATTTGCCAGTAGAAACCAAGTAGAAACTTAATGCTATTTATATTGCTTGGAGACAGAAATTTGGCTGGAATGACAATCATATGGAAGTTTGAGCTGCTTTATGCAGTGAAATGCAAGTTTAATGAAAAAATCCAAAGGATTAATTTCTTAGACTTAAAAGTACCTTTTGTGAGAGAAAAGGAAAACCTCATATTTCTGGGAAAATGAATTTAAAGTCTTCCATTTTCTAACCTTTATTGGCAAAATTCAAAGTGAATTAATTTGGGGTGTGAATTCAAAAGACTAACAGAATGGATAATAAAAGAAGCATGTAGTTTTATGGGAAAATAAATTGAGCCCTAAAAATATTGCTAAGGAGAAAATATCCAAACATCTGAAAGCAAATGAAATCACTTTAAAAGTATTCTAGCGTGGGACTAAACGACCCAAAGGATTACTAATGGTTGGAGTAGGAGTCTTTTATCTCTCAGTCAATGTTTGAACCTACCTCAGGCCAATAATGTCAAAAGGCTGAGATTGTTAATATACAATGTCAGCTCTTTTTTGATCTCCGTGAATTGAGTTGGAGTTCTCAGTTCGGTTCCTGCTTTCTGATGTCTGGTAGGACATGTGTAGCAGGGTGGTTTGGTCACTCAGTAGGCCTAGTGGTCTAGGGCTCCAACTCCAGTTTTTCTATCAGTTCAAGGTATCTCAGCCCTCTGGATGAGGTCCCAGCTAAACTGGTCTCTTTTCTGGTAAACCCATGCTGTGCCCTCCTTGGGTCCAGATTGGATAGGGACACCTGGGCCCTCCTTCTCCTCCACTAGGCCCCAGCTCAGGACCCTGAAAGTGCAGCAGCATGAGATGGCCTAGATTCAGCCAGCCCCTTGCTCACTTTCCCCTGATCACTTCTTACCACACACTGTCTCTCAGTTCAGGGTATGGTTGCAGTTAACTTAAAACCTTTATTCAAAACTCTCACTGTCTAGAGCCAATCCCTGCAGCTCTCTTGTGCCCTTGCTCACAGTTCTCCTCCCCTCTTGAGGAATGTCTAGGAGGGGTAGGGAAGACTCACCTACAGGTCCAGATGGTAGAAGAATCTTCTCCTATTGCTGCAGAGCTTCTCCAGGAAACAGCCTCTCTTCCCCCTCCCCACCCCCATCTAATGTGCTGAAGCTCCCTTTATACTGGTCTTCTCCCCAGGAGCATGCTCAGCAGTGCCTGAGGTGCGGGGGCCTTCTGGGCCCAGTACTGCTCCAGCCTTTCTCCTGTCTCCTCCTTAGCGTGGGGTTTGTAAACCTCATCACCACATGTAACTATATCACAAAAATTACTATGATGCGTGATACCAATTCAGACACTTACTGGAAACCAAAAGTCTTCACATTGTACAAGTGTGGAGAATGAACCTGAGGGGTGGTCTTTGCAGGTCAGGGTTTAGCCTCATTGGCTGGGAAAGGCAGCGTGGACAGTTTGGGACAATCCTGTTCTTGTTCTGTGAATAGAGGACGTCAGCTTCCTGTGCTATTAATACAGAACACTGGGCTGGGACATGGCTTCTATTCTCAGCTCTGCCACTGGCCTGCTGAGTGACCTTGGGCAAGTCACTTCCCCCCTCTGTGCCTCAATTTCTCTGACTGTCTGTAAAATGTGGGTAATGATACTGCCCTCCTTTATGAAGCACAGTAAGATCTAGTGCTGGAAAGCGCTATAGCAGAGCCAGATATTATTCTTATGCGTGAACTTTAAAGACAAAATATCATCATGACATGGAAGGCAATGTGTTAACTAATATGCGACTTTCAGCCTGAAGAAAACTCTTCAGCCTAAACCACTAAGGAATTTGTGAAGGAAGATAAAAGTTACCAGAAACAAGAGAAGTATTGAGGGAGGGGAAAAAACTCAGACCTAGAGGAACACTGTTGAAAGTTTTATAAATGACAAACCTACATTCTAAAAGACATTCCTCCAACACAGAGGAACATACAATTCAGTAATTCAGCCCCCTTCATCTGAAGAAACCAGGACTGCTTATCCATTCATCCAAAGGACCAAAACTAAACACTCTCAGAAGCTGGGAACAGTGGAGTTGCTTGTGGGCAGATGGAATGAGAATAGCAAACTGTTTCCTGCTAAGCCCACTTGATGGAACTGGAAACCTGGCCACAATTGTAGTTTCAAGACAGGCATCGATGAAAGAGCTTCAGTGCTCACCACTAGACAAGTCAGCATTTGCCAAGCGTTAGCACACTGCACTTTCTCTGAACAATGTTGCACAGAGCCCTGCCTGGGGGGGGGGGCACTGCAGGGCCTCATTACCCCATGCGAGAAGATTGTGCTTCATGAGGAAAGTGAGGTGTCATCATGAGGCACAAACCTCCCCCAGGGCTGTTCCAAGTGCAAGGAGATTGTATGTTCTGGCTCCTCCCCACAAATCCCTGCCCCCTTCTGGGTGGTTTGCTCCCCTGAGGCAGCAATGGTCAGCAATCCCTGCTCACAGGCACTGCTGTTGTCCTCTGCTCTTTAGTAGGCTGTGCAAAGGAGGAGAGGGGTTCTTTATGCTCACCTGGGACAGATCAAAATCTAACCCTATACATTCAGAATAGGAAATAGCTGGGGTAACAGTTAGGTGCCAGTTGGCAGGTTATGGATTTTTAATGATGAATACTGTAGCTTTGACTTTGTGGGTGGAACTCTATCAGCCTGTCAAGAATTTTCATTTCATTCACATTGATTGACATGTAGAATGGTTTCACTCTCTGTCATTCAGCAAAATAGGAGAAGGGGACACAGTCATTTGAGGTTTCCAAGAAAATCAAAAGGATCTCATGTTAAAGGGATGAAATTCACTGCAATCACCAGTCTGACTTGGAAACTGGATTTTGCTGTGTCAGTGAAGGACAACAGCAGTTGGGTGTGGATTAAGCCCAGAGATGAAACTCAGTGTCTTGCTAACAACACAAAGCTCTCAAATAGGGAGCAAAAGAAACATTGTGTGGTATATGATACAGATTAAACAGTCTCTTTTATTATTATTCAATTAATTTTTTTTAAAGTATGTAAAGACTGTAATACCTCCATTATTTCTGGATTAATTTCACTCGTAAGGAATTGCTTAATTTTTAAATGTTACAACAGCAACAGACTGCTCTAGCCTAGAAAAAAAATGGTTAGTTCAGTTCTTTTTCATGGCAAGCACTTTCAAAGCAGAGATTATGTCTTCAGGGTCTGATCCGGAGAGGTGCTGCTAAGCAACTGCAACCTCCATGTAAGTCAAAGGGAGCTGCAGTTGATCAGGCTCTGTTATTAGGCTCTGAATCCTAATGGGCAAAAGAGCAAAATGAATCTGGCATTGTGTGTGCTGAGTTAAAATTTTAGTGGGCTCAGGGTCAAAGAATTTCACGTCGGGTATGGTTGACAAGAGTGTGGATATGATTGCATTATTTTCATGAAGGCTAGTATAGGGAAGTTCTAGTTTCTAAAACCCATTGCCCAGTTCCTCCTTCTTTTTCACCGTCTCGCTTAATCTATCTAAGTTACATATATGGCCCTTATTACCGTAGTGTCTGAATACCCCACTACACCCCTGTGAGGTAAGAAAGTACTACTATCTGCATTTCACAGATAGGAAATTGAGGCACAGAGAGGCTCAGTGACTTGTCCAGCATCACACATAAGCCCTAACCACTGAGTCATCCTTCCTTTATATTACACAACTGCAGGGCAAATGGACACAATTGTGAGATTCCTAGCAATGCTACATACTTGCTCACATTTCTTGGAATTCATTATTTGATTCCCCCAACATGGGTAATAGTTCTCCATCTCTTTAGTATATCAGGGGGTAATATTAAAGCTGGCAACATTCTCCAGAGAAATTTCAAATCTGCACATAAAAAAATGGGTGAAAATCTTCACAACATTTTCAAGAAAATGTCATCCCAGTTTTCAACCCACTGTAAAGGTTTGGACCCATTTGACCGATTTTACCACAAGCTCTAACTAGCAAGATCTCGCTTTCATCTGTTTCCCAAAAGAAGGGGAACTGCCAATTTTTTATTGTTTATTAGGGAGGATGAGTAACTGGGACAATCCTGGGCACTTTGTATGAACTTTTGACAATAGAAATCATTACAGAATCCCATTTAAACATGGGAATTTAACACTGATCTTTTTGTACTGAGTTACCCTTCTTGTGTTCATTTTTCTTTTTGTGCAACATTATTTGCAATAGTAAAGTATGTTGGCGGGACATTGAGAAAGCAATATCAAGGACTTACTTGGTTACATACTTTTCAGCACGATTCATTCTAAAGGACTGTAGGAACTTACCACCCTCCAAAACAAATGTTAGCAGAGTTCCAAATCAGTTTCCACATGCCATTAGCTGTAATATTTAGGGCATAGACTAAACATTTCTCAAACTTTACAAAATTCAAGTGACTCATCACTTTGGTTTCTCTTTAAACAAGTTTGCATTTCCTCTGGGCTCTTCATTTTCTTGACATTTGCCTTGACTGGCTCTTGTGACTGGCAAATCCTTTCTGCATATAGTACAACATTGTCTTAACAGACAATCTGCAATATGTATTCATATTATATATATGTATAAACATCCACCCAAATACAGCTACAGAAGGCAGCGTGGTCTGGTGGGTCAGGAACTGGCCTAAGAAAAATGAAACCTATTGGGTTTTTCCCCTGGCTTTTTTACTGTCCTGCCATTTGACCCTGGGCATGTCACTTCCCCTCTCCGGTCTTTTTCTTCCATTTGTAATATAAGGATAATGATAAACAAGTGAGTTGAGATTTATATGTAAAAAAGGGCTATATGGACTCAATCTTGCACGGTGGAATGATCCTGCAATGAACCCTATGAGGGGGAATTATTATGGATAAAACAGAATGCACTGAGGTGGCACCCCTCCCCCGCAGCCATAACAGAATGTGACATTAATTTTCATTTCAGTTATTGTAGGCTAGTTGGTAAGCTACTCTTTCACCCCTAGTCTCTCCCAAAAGGCAAGGCTCGGGCACAAAGGTGGCATGGGGAGCTTTGCACTGCCACTGCTGGTGAAATTCCAGTTCTGTGACAAAGGAGTGTAGACCTTTGGAATATTTCTTGATTACCAAAATCACTCAAAAGTGTATTGAAATTCACAGGAATAGCTAGTACCATTTAAAACCTTGTCTCTGTAATTGAACATGTCCTGGCTAGCTTGGGACACATCCACCACCAGCAAATACAAGTACAACTGGAAAATCCTCTGAAATCCACTTTACTTTTCATGTTAGTGGTGTCGTAAGTGACTGATTCATCACTGATTCACCCCGAACCATAAGTAATTGTGCTTGCTTATATGATAGATGAAGAAACATTAGCTGGGATTATACTCTAAATATAAATACAGTTTAGATTATTACACCACTATGTGAAATACTATAGATTGTGATGCAAATTGATACTTAATAATACTTAATAACACTAAGCATTTATACTGTATGGTCTCCATATATACAACAGTGCATTTTGGGCCAAATTAATCACTGCCATAAGATGGCACAATCCTGCTGAAGTTAAAGGAGTTGCCCCAATGGCAAATTTAGTCATTATCTTTCTCCTACTATAAACAGAAACCATTACCCATTCCTCTTCCTCAAGGCCCACTTCTGTCATGATACCTGCCCATTTAAAATGGCTGCACAGTTAGGCTCTACAGACTTCTGATAATCACCTATTATATGACCAATTGCAGTGAGGTCCTACACTCACTTGACAGCATTTCTCTGTGTGCTTATCTGGACGTAATGCGATAACTCTTGAATATTGCATCTGATCAATTCCAAAATTTTAGGGAGTGTTCTAGGCATAATGGGCAGAACCCTGTTGATTTTGGTGAAAATCATAATACCATGATGGGGG
Source organism: Chelonia mydas (assembly GCF_015237465.2). Lineage (NCBI taxonomy): Eukaryota > Metazoa > Chordata > Testudines > Cheloniidae > Chelonia > Chelonia mydas. The sequence goes on from NC_057850.1 coordinate 50,664,544, forward strand.
AAGATGGGGGGACAAATAGATCTTCTTGCATCAGGTCTATAATTGACTATAAGTCAAAGAACCAGTGGATGGTAGCCGGTAGCACTTTCCAGCAACACCCCCAACCCATCTCAGTTCTGCTCATAATTCCAGTAGTGTTTAAAATACTGACCACTTATATTATCTCCCATATTTAAAGAAAAGAAATAAGAATGATGGAGGGAATGAGAAAAGGGGGACACAACATGCCTCTGGCATGGGGCGAGAATGGGGGAGCCCAATATGGAGGAAAAAGGGGAATAAGTGACACACACAGTCCCTGGCTTGGGGGCCAGGTAGAATGGGGGGACCCTGGTGTAATGGTGAAATGGTGAAAGGGGAGTAAGTGACACACACAGCACCTGGCATGAGAGCAGAATGGGGCACAATGATACACAGGAATTGGGGGAGGCACAGAGAGCCTCTGACATGGTGGGGGGAAGAGGACATGGGAGGAAGGGAAAATGAGGGAGCACACAGAGCCTCTCACATGGGTAGAGAATGGGGCACACTGGTATACAGGGAATGCTGAACTGGGGGGACACACATAGTACCTGACATGGTGGGAGAGGAACATGGGGAGCAGGAGGGAGCACACAGAGCCCCTGGCATGGGTGGAGGATGAGGTGCAATGGTATGGGGGGAGTACAGGGGACACAGAGCCCCGGGCATGAGCGAGAGGGTGTGTGTGTTGGGGGGGGGGTTTACAGGGATGGGAAGGTGTCAGACATGGAGCTTGTGGGGGAGGGTTGGAAATGGAGGGATGCAAGGAGCCCCTAGTGTGTCTAATAAGCTTGGCTGACACACACCACAAAGTGTGTGACCCCCTAGTTTATAATTTGACAACAAGCACCTAGCCATGTACATAGCTGGACTATGTTTACACATGCTCTTTCTGCTGCTTGCCTCCTTCACTCTGCTCTGCTCCTTCCTGCAGTCTATTATACCCACTGTTGTGTCTTGCCCTAAATCAGTCAGCGATCCTGAAGTCTGATTCCTCCACACTTGCCCTGACCCCCAGGCACCCCAGGCCCAGGGGTCTGGGCATGCGTATTACAGTGTAGAATCAGGACCCAAGATAGGAAGTTTTCTGGGGTAAGGAATGTGGAGCATTAATCCTGAATAAGGCCCCTATGTTCTAATGTAATGCAAAGCGTATGTGTGTGTGTGTGTGTGTGTATTAAGATCCTGTCAGATAAGGAGTGAAATTTTGAAAGGAAAAAGGAAAATTTGGGACAGGAAATACCTATCTTGGGATTAAAAAATACAACTATATAGGGCTCAGAGAGAGGGTATTCCTTTTCTATATAGACCCATTTAGGAGTTTCCACATTGTTTTGTGATCCTGTGTCCCAATGTTTGGCTTATTGTTTCCCAATGAGGAAAATGTCAAGATGTCCAGGAAAGCACTTTAAAGCAGTTGGCCATTCAGTCAGTTGTGGTTTTGATATGAGTACTTGTGACACCTAGTGGTTAAGACCTAGAGTAATGCACAAGTCATTAAAGGAAGAGGAAGTAGGAGGTGGAGACAGAGGGGGGGTTGGGGAAAGGAAGGGTTAAACACAATCTGGGGAGGAACCTGGTGACTGTTGAGGTGGAACACAAACACTGTTGGACACTGTGAATTAAAAATGTTCCATTGACACTGATGTGGATATTTTTGCGGTGCCTAAGCCAGCAGAACCAGATATGCCATCTAGCAATAAAGAGCACTAGCTACAAAAACATTTTGAGATGGGTATGGGAGATTAAAGAGGTTTGAGTTCTGTGGTAAGGCTGATACTTAAATAATGGGATACAATTATGCAGCCTCCTAGCTTTGTTGCAGAACTGAGCCATATTACTCTAAAGCACGTCTTCTAGCAAATGAAAAGGCTAACTTGGAAAATTAAAGGCTGCCTTACAAACAGATTTTGCCCCAATAGGGAGGCCCAGGAGTTATGGATAACTGAGTTTCATCAACACTATCAGGACACTCACAAGTATGCTTCTGATGGATAGAAGAAGAAGATGGGTAGTCTTCTCAACTGGGCAGTTCCAATGTATGAAGGAAAAAGAAGGGATTCCCTTTTAAAACCCAGTTTACTGCTGTCTCATTTCCAGACAGAGAACCTCTATCCAGCCTGACTACACCAACCACAGATGTGGTCATACATATTGTTCAATTTATGTCAATACTATTGTAAGGTTTGTCCAACCAGTAGAGAAACTTTGGATCACAATAACTGTATGATTTTTTAGAATTCTTAGGGATGCACGGGATTGACAGTTCTTTATGTCACTCCCTAAAGACAGTTTTTGCCAGTTGCTCTTAGGCTTTGTGAGTGATCATTTGACTGGGACGTACCTGTCTTAACTCTATTTGCCAGTCCCATCAGTCATCATCAGGTGATGTTCTATCAGAGATGATCAGAAGAATTCTAATCTCATATAGTAAATAGGGTACAAGTTGTATGTGATCCAGAGATGGGGTAAATATTTGCCAATAGAAAAAGGAGTGAAACTGATTTGGGGGCTATGACACAGGATCACTTTACTTTCCCCATGCCTTCCTCTGCACGATGGAAACAGGAATGAAAGTTGAATCGTCTAAATGGCTCCAAATTCCATTCCTCCACTTTCCCACCCAGGGCCTCAGACTTGCAAGTAAGCCAAGAAACATTGACCCATCAGGTCAGAGCAGCAGAATCACTCTGTTGGGATTTAATGCCATCCTTCTGTGATCTGAAGCAGTCTTATGTATGGGAACTTGGCAGGACAAATCTAGAGCCACACTGTAATCTCACAATGTCCCTGGACTATTATTCAAAGCCTTGGAGACTAAAGAGAAGTTGAGACAAGAAGCAGCTGGACATCAGAACCCACTGGTGGCTGGGATGATTAATAGTCAGCAGCCTGGATTGCAGAAATCCAGAAGGAGTTGACATGCAAGAAAAGGAAGGGCCGGATAGGGGAGTTAATTGTGCAGCCAGGGTGAGAAGCTGTGAAGAGGCAGAGCAGCTAAGAAAGGAGCTGTCCTCTTGATCCATGTGTGACCTCAGCAGGAGACTGCCACCAGTCTATGGATCTAGGATAGGGCTCAGGGAGTAACATTGCACCAGATAAAGCTATAAAAGTGGTTAGGTTTTTTTTCTTTTTCTTTTCATGAATGAATGTAATATTCATATAAATTTGATCCATACGTAGGTGGAAGAATAATGAAATACCAGAAATTACAAGATCATTAGTTTCTTATCCTTGCAGTGTTCGATTTCAGGATCACCATGGTAAATCCAGAATCACTCCATTGGCTTGAATAGAGTCACGCTCAATTTACACTGGTGTAATTGAGATCAAAATTGGGCCAATTAGGTTCAAAGTTGATGTTTTAACATCTAGCCTAAAAATCTCAGTAAGGGGACAGTAACCATCCTTGTGCAATTTGTCTGTGTTCCTGTTCCTTTCTTTTCAGCTAGAAATGCCATTGGAGACTACATAGCAAATGTTCAACTACTTCTGGGGCTGCTAAAATCCTCTTCTTCTGACAAAAAAAAATCCGAATTTAAGTGTTAGAATTTATATGAGAAAAATAAAATCAAAATGTTTACACCTTCATCAATTTGTTTTCTTGCTTTCAGAGAGTTTTAGTAGTGTAGCGAATGTTAGTCTTATCAATGGGTGGAGCAGCTATGGAAAAATTCCACATTGGTTTTCCCGTTAAAGAGAAATTCCTCAGATTTGATTTTTCTGGAAGAGTAAACGTCTTTTTTTCTAGTGGCATTAATTGTAACATTTCCTACATGCAAAGAACAAATTGTGAGGGATTGTCCTGCGTTTCCAATGAAATGTGACACCTCTTTGTGCTATGAGGAATGACTGAGCTAATAACTCGTTAGCTACAGCTGAGCTTTCCAGAAAAGCAGTTTCTATTTTGGTGTGAGGATATGGCCATATAAATATTAGTCTTGTAACTAGCAAACACAAGCCATATAAGAACTGTGTCTATACACTGCACCCCAGAGATGCAAACCACATAAAAGGGTCTGAGCTTGTTCATTCTGGCTTGTGCATTAACACTGCTAATGAAGCGTCTAAGAATCTTGCCCTCAGTTATACCTATATAACCCCATTGTTCTCAGTTACACCAAGCACAACCCTATTGTCTTCAATAGGCAACAGGTGAAGTCACTGGGGTCACAAAGGCATCCCTGTAATTGGAATTAAGTTATTAACTCTGTTGATGATGCTCAAGCTATAAAATAATGCAGCTGGCTTTTCCAGGACGACATTGATTCTACAGGGCTCCCTGTAGCAAGGAGTCAAATCTTACTTTTTTTCACTTAACTAAGCAGAGCAACTGAATGCACATAGGACGCAGTTCTGCTTAGTAAGTGCCATAGCAAGGTCACTTTGCATGGTCAATCAAGAAAAATAACAGTTTTATTTACACATTCTGCTGAGAACCAAGCCCATTGGAAATGGGTAATGAAGAAAATTAATGATAGCTTTCTCACTAGAAGTATGAAATAATTGTAAAGACATAAGGAATTTAATGCTGTACCATGTGCTTTGTAGGTGTTTCAGAAGCTATTTCAATCAATACTTTTATTTTTAACATAGTATGTGACAGTGGATTAGAAATGCTTTTTTACTTGTTTGGACACATTCATAACATTAATGGAGTTATCAGGGAAGTGTTACTGTGAGATGCAACTGAATATCCTTCCTACTGAAATATGTTGATACTATCCAAGGCCAATACACAATGTAAAGGAAATGTTTTGCCTGTGATAAAGTAATTAATTGGAATAACTTTGGCAGAATAAATGTGTTTTGTCCTGTACTTCATTTCCACACACTACTCTTATGTTTTATTTTACTCCAGGAATAAAACAGAGCCAGGTAATGTATTAAGAAGTGTTGAGTAGCAAGCCATTTTCATCCCTCTATTGCTAAAAGTTAGCATTATCAGCATATTGGACCAAAAATAGAAACAGTAACGGATCATCATTTCCTTTTGCCTCTAACTGTGTTGAATTGTTAACATCACCGAATTCATAAAAACAGGAAAGAACCCTCATATGCTAAATTTTACAACATTAAACCTGTTGAACAGCCCATAGCATGAGTGTCTTAAAAATTAAGCACTTTCCTTTTACCTCTAAGGGTATGTCTACACTACAAAATTAGGTCAATTTTATAGAAGTAGATTTTTAGAAATCGATTTTATACAGTCGATTGCGTATGTTCCCACTACGCACTTTAAGTTGGCTGAGTGCATCCTCACAACCGTGGCTAGCATCGACTTACAGAACGGTGTACTGTGGGTAGCTCACCCACAGTTCCCGCAGTCTCCGATGCCCAATAGAATTCTGGGTTAAGTGCCCAATGCCTGATGGGGCAAAAACATTGTCGTGGGTGGTTTCGGGTACATGTCGTCAGTCGCCCCTCCCTCCGTGAAAACAATGGCAGACAATCGTTTCACACCTTTTTTCCTGGGTTACCCATGCAGACACCATACCACGGCAAGCATGGAGCCCACTCAGCTGTTGTGAGCATTATAAACACCTCGCACATTATCCTGGAGTATGTGCAGAACCGGGCTAAGAGACACCAGCATGAGGACAATTGTGATGAGGACATGGACACAGACATTCCTGAATGCACGGGCTGTGGCAATTGGGACATCATGGCGGCCGTGGGGCTGGTTGATACAGTGGAACGCCGATTTTGGGCCCGGCAAACAAGCACAGACTGGTGGGACCGCATAGTGTTGCAAGTATGGGATGATTCCCAGTGGCTGCAAAACTTTTGTATGCATACAGCCACTTTCGTTGAACTTTGTGAATTGCTTTCCCCCCCCCCCCCCCCCCGCCCAAAGTGCAGGAATACCAAGATGAGAGCTGTCCTGACAGCTGAGAGGAGAGTGGAGATAGCCCTGTGGAAACTTGCAATGCCTGACTGCTACTGGTCAGTCGGGAATCAGTTTGGAGTGGGCAAGTCTACTGTGGAGACTGCTGTGATCCAAGTAGCCTAGCGCAAACAACCCAGCATGAATGGGGTCCTTTTACTGTTCCCTTACAAAAATTCCCCTCTTTCAAGCAAGTGACGATGAATGATATCACTCTCCTGAGGCTAACACAGAAAGATAAAGACCACATGTTGCTTGAATGCAGCCAAAACCCAGGACCATTCGCTGCCATGCTTTGTGCTGCAATGATTCAGGAATACTTGCTACTGGCTTGGCATGGTAAAGTGTCCTACCGTGGAGGACAAAATAAGGCAGCCCTCCCCAGAAGCCTTCTGCAAAGGCTTTCCGAGTACCTCCAGGAGAGCTTCCTGGTGATGTCCCTGGAGGATTCCCGCTCCGTCCCCGGACACGTTAACTGACTTTTCCAGTAGCTGTACTGGCTGCGAATGCATTCCAATTCTTCAGGGCAAATCAAACATTAAACACTATTGCTTTTAAACCCTGTACCGTAGTTACAAATGTGCACTCACCAGAGGTGCCTTCTCCGGCTTCAGGGTCGGGGATCCCGCCTTGGGGGGGTATTGGCTCCAGGGTGATGAAAAGGTCCTGGCTGCCGGGGAGAATGGATTCACCGCTTGCCTGCTGCGCGTCCTTCTCCCTGTTGTGTGAGACTCCCCCCTTGCAGCTGATCATAGAAGCGGCATGTATGGGGTTCTGACCGGGAGCAACCGTTTGTCTCCTTTGTCTTTTGGTAGGCGTGCCTGAGCTGCTTAACTTTCACGCAGCACTGCTGTGTGTCCCTATTGTAGCCTCTCTCCACCATGCCCTGTGCAATTTTGGCATATATATTAGCATTTCTTCTTTTTGATCAGAGTTCGGCCTTATCAGGGTTCCTTCCCCACTCTGAACTCTGAGGTACAGATGTGGGGACCCACATGCAAGACCCCCTAAGCTTATTTTTACCAGCTTAGGTTAAAAACTTTCCCAAGGCACAAATTCCACCTTGTCCTTGAACAGTATGCTGCCACCACCAAGTGATTTAGACAAAGAATCAGGGAGAGACGCACTTGGAGTTCCTGTTCCCCCAAAATATCCCCCCAAGCCCCTACACCCCCTTTCCTAGGGAGGCTTGAGAATAATATCCTAACCAATTGGTTACAAAGTGAACACAGACCCAAATCCCTGGATCTTTGGACACCGAAAAAAAAAATCAATCAGTTCTTAAAAGAAGAATTTTATTAAAAAAAAAAAAAAGAAAAGGTAAAAATCCCCTCTGTAAAATCAGGTTGGAAGATAACTTTACGGGGTAACAAAAGATGCACAAAACACAGAGGAACCCCCTCTAGCCTTAGTTTCAAAGTTACAACAAAACAGGGATAAACCTCCCTCCAGCAAAGGGAAAATTCACAAGTTGAGAAAACAAAGATAAACTAATACGCCTGGTCTGGCTGTACTTACAATTTCTGTAATATGAGAGACTGGTTCAGGATGGTTTGGAGGACATGGATTGATGTCTGGTCCCTCTTTGTCCCAAGAGCAAACGAACACAGAAACAAAGAACTCAAAACAAAGCCTCGCCCCCCGTCCCTCCAGGTTTGAAAGTATCTTTTGTCCCCATTGGTTCCTTTGATCAGGTGCCAAACAGGTTATTTGAGCTTCTTAACCCCTTACAGGTAAGGGGGAATTTTAGGCTACCCTTATGGTTATGACAGGCCTGCACAGATTTTTCTCCCCATACAGCAGTTAGATCCAGTGTCTCCCTTTCGGTCCATGCTGGAGCTTGTTCGTGATTCTGGGGGGACTGCACGGTCACCTGTGCTGCTGAGCTCGCCACGCTGACCAAACAGGAAATGAAATTCAAAAGTTCCCGGGGCTTTTCCTGTGTACCTGGCTAGTGCATCGGAGTTCAAAGTGCTGTCCAAAGCGGTCAGATTGGAGCACTCTGGGATAGCTCCCGGAGGCCAATACCGTCAAATTGCATCTGTACTACCCCAAATTCGACCCAGCAAGATCGATTTTAGCACTACTCTCCTCGCTGGGGAGGAGTACAGAAGTCAATTTTAAGAGCCCTTTAGGTCAATGGAACGGGGTTGGTTGTGTAGACGCATTCATTTTAAAGGTTTCAGAGTAGCAGCCGTGTTAGTCTGTATTCGCAAAAAGAAAAGGAGGACTTGTGGCACCTTAGAGACTAACAAATTTATTTGAGCATAAGCTTTCGTGAGCTACAGCTCACTTCATCGGATGCATTCAGTGGAAAAAACAGTGGGGAGATTTATATACATAGAGAACATGAAACAATGGGTGTTACCGTACACACTGTAACGAGAGTGATCACTTAAGGTGAGCTATTACCAGCAGGAGAGCGCGGGGGTGGGGGGACTTTTTGTAGTGATAATCAAGGTGGGCCATTTCCAGCAGTTGACAAGAATGTCTGAGGAACAGTCAGGGTGGGGGGGGAATAAACATGGCGAAATAGTTTTACTTTGTATAATGACCCATCCACTCCCAGTCTCTATTCAAGCCTAAGTTAATTGTATCCGGTTTGCAAATTAATTCCAATTCAGCAGTCTCTCATTGGATTCTGTTTCTGAAGTTCTTTTGTTGAAGAATTGCCACTTTTAGGTCTGTAATCGAGTGACCAAAGAGATTGAAGTTTTCTCCAACTGGTCCTTGAATGTTATAATTCTTGATGTCTGATTTGTGTCCATTTATTCTTTTACATAGAGACTGTCCAGTTTGACCAATGTACATGGCAGAGGGGCATTGCTGGCACATGATGGCATATATCACATTGGTAGATGTGCAGGTGAACGAGCCTCTGATAGTGTGGCTGATGTGATTAGGTCCTATGATGGTGTCCCCTGAATAGATATGCGGACACAGTTGGCAACGGGCTTTGTTGCAAGAATAGGTTCCTGGGTTAGTGGTTCTGTTGTGTGGTGTGTGGTTGCTGGTGAGTATTTGCTTCAGGTTGGGGGGCTGTCTGTAAGCAAGGACTGGTCTGTCTCCCAAGATCTGTGAGAGTGATGGGTCGTCCTTCAGGATAGGTTGTAGATCCTTGATGATGTGTTGGAGAGGTTTTAGTTGGGGGCTGAAGGTGATGGCTAGTGGCATTCTGTTATTTTCTTTGTTGGGCCTGTGCTGTAGTAGGTGACTTCTGGCTAATCTTCTGGCTCTGTCAATCTGTTTCTTCACTTCAGCAGGTGGGTATTGTAGTTGTAAGAATGCTTGATAGAGATCTTGTAGGTGTTTGTCTCTGTCTGAGGGATTGGAGCAAATGTGGTTGTATCGTAGAGCTTGGCTGTAGACAATGGATCGTGTGGTGTGATCTGGATGAAAGCTGGAGGCATGTAGGTAGGAATAGCGGTCAGTAGGTTTCCGGTATAGGGTGGTGTTTATGTGACCATCACTTCTTAGCACCGTAGTGTCCAGGAAGTGGATCTCTTGTGTGGACTGGTCCAGGCTGAGGTTGATGGTGGGATGGAAATTGTTGAAATCATGGTGGAATTCCTGCAGGACTTATTTTCCGTGGGTCCAGATGATGAAGATGTCATCAATTTAGCTCAAGTAGAGTAGGGGCATTAGGGGATGAGAGCTGAGGCTAAATTCGACCTAACCCCATAGCGTAGACCAGGGCTAAGAATACGTCTACACTGTATCTCAGAGTGTGGCGCCACTAGCCAGCTCAGCTCTGGTGGACAGACATGCACTAGGTCTTCTCCAGTTAGCACACTAAAAATAGCAGTGTCGCCCAGGCAGCAGCTCAAGCTAGCCATCCGAGTACAAACCTGCCCAGACCCCATGGATAAGTTTGAGAGGTTAGCTCAAACCACTGTCCATGCTGCACCTGGCTATACTACTGTTTTTAGCACACTAGCTCGAGCAGCGCCAGCACAAGTCTGTGTACCAGAAGTGGGAAGCACATCCCTAGCAATGGTGTAGATGTACCCTAAAATTAGGATTCAAGGCCTGATGCCAAAACCACTGATGTAATGGAAGGTTGCCCACTGACTTGAGTGGGCTTTAGGTCTGGCTCTAAGTGCTACTTAAGGACTGAGGGATGCACCCTTAAATTGGGCAATTTTAGCTCCTGATCAACAGCAGTCCACTTCACAAAATAGATTAGCATATACATCACCATTGCCAGGAGAGGCCCAGGTCAGACCTGATGTGGAGACTGAACAACTCCGAACCCCCGACAAAAAAGGAGTCATCAGTTCTGCAGTAAACTCTGCAGTATAAGGGCTTGTCTACATGCAGACACTCAGGAAACTAATCCAAATGAACTAAAAGTGTGAATTTAAAGTGGACTAGTTAAACTGCATAAAACCTTTGTGTGGAGACTCTCATTCAGAATTAAAGTGGCCTTAATTTGGTTTAATCTTAATTTATTTCTAAAGTAAGGGATTAGCTCTCCTGCGGGTATGTCTACACTACGAAATTAGGTCAAATTTATAGAAGTCAGTTTTTTAGAAATCATTTTTATATAGTTGATCTTGTGTGTCCCCACACAAAATGCTCTAAGTGCATTAAGTGCATTAACTCGGCGGAGTGCTTCCACAGTACCGAGGCTAGCGTCGACTTCTGGAGTGTTGCACTGTGGGTAGCTATCCCACAGTTCCCGCTGTCTCCGCCGCCCATTGGAATTCTGGGTTGAGATCCCAATGCCTGATGGGGCAAAAAACATTGTCGCTGGTGGTTCTGGGTACATGTCGTCAGGCCCCCGTTCCCTCCCTCCCTCCGTGAAAGCAATGGCAGAAAATCGTTTTGCGCCTTTTTTCCTGTGTTACCTGTGCAGACACCATATCATGGCAAGCATGGAGCCTGCTCAGCTCACTGTCACCGTATGTCTCCTGGGTGCTGGCAGACGCGGTACAGCATTGCTACACAGCAGCAGCAACCCATTGCCTTGTGGCAGCAGACGGAGAAATAGGCCTGAAAACCATCATCATCGTATCCGAAGTGCTCCTGGCCACCTCGGTAAGGTCGGTCAGGAGCACCTGGGCAGACATGGGTTCAGGAACTAAATTAGGAGTGACTTGACCAGGTCATTCTCTTTAGTCCTGCCGGCAGTCCTATTGCACCATCTTCTGCCGAGCAGCCAGGAGATGTGGATGGCATGCAGTCCTACTGCACCATCTGCTGCCAGCCAAAGATGTAAAAGATAGATGGAGTGGATCAAAACAAGAAATAGACCAGATTTGTTTTGTATTCATTTGTTCCCCCCTCCCTCCCTCCGTGAAATCAACAGCCGACAATCATTTTGGTGAGGTCTGTCAGGGGCACCTTGAAAAGTTTAATGGAGATTCAGTCCTGCCTGAAATACCAGGGAGAGGGATAGCTCAGTGGGTTGAGCATTGGGTTGAGCATTGACCTGCTAAACCCAGGATTTTGAGTTCAATCCTTGAGGGGGCCATTCTGTGTGACAGTTGTTTGTGTTTCTCCTTGATGTAAAGCCACCCCCTTTGTTGATTTTAATTCCCTGTAAGCCAACCCCCTGCCAGCCATGTCGTCAGTCGCTCCTCCCTTCATCAGAGGAATGGCAGACAATCGTTCCGCACCTTTTTTCTGTGCAGACACCATACCACGGCAAGCATGGAGCCCGCTCAGATAACTTTGGCAATTAGGAGCACATTAAACACCAAGCGCTTTATCCAGCAGTATATGCAGCACCAGAACCTAGCAACGCAAAACCGGGTGAGTAGGCGATGTCAGCACAGTGACGAGAGTGATGAGGACATGGACACAGACGTCTCTCAAAGCACAGACCCTGGCAATGCGGGCATCATGGTGCTAATGGGGCAGGTTCATGTGGTGGAACGCTGATTCTGGGCCCGGGAAACAAGCACAGACTGGTGGGACCAGATAGTGTTGCAGGTCTGGGACGATTCCCAGTGGTTGCAAAAATTTCGCATGCGTAAGGGCACTTTCATGGAACTTTGTGAGTTGCTTTCCCCTGCCCTGAGGCGCAAGTATACCAAGATGAGAGCAGCCCTCACAGTTGAGAAGCGAGTGGCAATAGCCCTGTGGAAGCTTGCAACACCAGACAGCTACCGGTCAGTTGGGAATCAATTTGGAGTGGGCAAATCTACTGTGGGGGCTGCTGTGATGCAAGTAGCCAATGCAATCAAAGATCTGCTATCAAGGATAGTGACCCTAGGAAATGTGCAGGTCATAGTGGATGGCTTTACTGCAATGGGATTCCCTAACTGTGGTGGGGCCATAGACGGAACCCATATCCCTATCTTGGCACTGGAGCACCAAGCTGGTGAGTACATAAACCGGAAGGGGTACTTTTCAATAGTGCTGCAAGCACTGGTGGATCACAAGGGACGTTTCACCAACATCAATGTGGGATGCCATGACGCTCACATCTTCAGGAACTCTGGTCTGTTTCAAAAGCTGCAGGAAGGGACTTTATTCCCAGACCAGAAAATAACCATTGGCGATGTTGAAATGCCTATAGTTATCCTTGGGGACCCAGCCTACTCCTTAATGCCATTGCTCATGAAGCCGTACACAGGCAGCCTGGACAGTAGTCAGGAGCTGTTCAACTACAGGCTGAGCAAGTGCAGAATGGTTGTAGAATGTGCATTTGGACGTTTAAAAGTGCGCTGGCGCAGTTTACTGACTCAGTTAGACCTCAGCGAAACCAATATTCCCATTGTTATTACTGCTTGCTGTGCACTCCACAATATCTGTGAGAGTGAAGGGGAGACGTTTATGGCAGGGTGGGAGGTTGAGGCAAATAGCCTGACCGCTGGTTATGCGCAGCCAGACACCAGGGTGGTTAGAAGAGCACAAGAGGGCACGGTGCGCATCAGAGAAGCTTTGAAAACCAGTTTCATGACTGGCCAGGCTACGGTGTGAAAGTTCTGTTTGTTTCTCCTTGATAAAACCCCCAGCCCCTTGGGTACACTCTACTTCCCTGTAAGCTAACCACCCTCCCCTCCTCCCTTCGATCACCGCTTGCAGAGGAAATAAAGTCATTGTTGCTTCACATTCATGCATTCTTTATTAATTCATCACACAAATAGGGGGATAACTGCCAAGGTAGCCAGGGAGGGGTGGTGGAGGAGGAAAGGACCGGGATGGGTGGTGGAGGAGGGAAGGTCAAGGCCACACAGCACTTTAAAAGTTTAAAACTTTAAAACTTATTGAATGCCAGCCTTCTGTTGCTTGGGCAATCCTCTGGGGTGGAGTGGCTGGGTGGCTGGAGGGCCCCCCCCCCCCACTGCGTTCTTGGATGTCTCGGTGAGGAGGCTATGGAACTTGGGGAGGAGGGCGGTTGGTTACACAGGGGCTGTAGCGGCGGTCTGTGCTCCAGCTGCCTTTCCTGCAGCTCAACCATATGCTGGAGCATATTAGTTTCATCCTCCAGCAGCCTCAGCATTGAATCCTGCCTCCTCTCATCACGCTGCCGCCACCTTTCAGCTTCAGCCCTCTCTTCAGCCCGCCACTTACTCTCTTCAGCCCGCCACCTCTCCTCCCGGTCATTTTGTGCTTTCCTGCACTCTGACATTGTCTGCCTCCACGCATTCGTCTGTGCTTTGTCAGTGTGGGAGGACAGCATGAGCTCAGAGAACATTTCATCGTGAGTGCGTTTTTTTCTCCTTCTAATCTTCACTAGCCTCTGGGAAGGAGAAAATCCTGTGATCCTTGAAACACATGCAGCTGGTGGACAAAAAAAAGGGACAGTGGTATTGGTAAAAAGACACATTTTATAGAACAATGGGTACACTCTTTCATGGTAAACCTTGCTGTTAACATTACATACATAGCACATGTGCTTTCGTTACAAGGTCGCATTTTGCCTCCCCCCTCCCCGTGGCTAACAGCGGGGAACATTTCTGTTCAGCCACAGGCAAACAGCCCAGCAGGAACGGGCACCTCTGAATGTCCCCTTAAGAAAAGCACCCTATATCAACCAGGTGACCATAAATGATATCACTCTCCTGAGGATAACACAGAGAGATAAAGAATGGATGTTGTTTGAACACCAGCAAACATACACTGCAATGCTTTGTTCTACAATGATTCCCGAGTACGTGTTACTGGCCTGGAGTGGTAAAGTGTCCTACCATGGTGGATGGAATAAGGCTGCCCTCCCCAGAAACCTTTTGCAAAGGCTTTGGGAGTACATCCAGGAGAGCCGCGAATGCTAGGGCAAATTAATCATTAAACACGCTTGCTTTTAAACAATTTATACTATTTTAAAAGGTACACTCACCAGAGGTCCCTTCTCCGCCTGGCGGGTCCGGGAGGCAGCCTTGGGTGGGTTCGGGGGGTACTGGCTCCAGGTCCAGGGTGAGAAACAGTTCCTGGCTGTCAGGAAAACCGGTTTCTCCACTTGCTTGCTGTGAGCTATCTACAATTTCATCATCATCATCTTCCTCGTCCCCAAAACCTGCTTCCGTGTTGCCTCCATCTCCATTGAAGGAGTCAAACAATACGGTTGGGGTAGTGGTGGCTGAACCTCCTAAAATGGCATGCTGCTCATCATAGAAGCGGCATGTTTGGGGCTCTGACCCAGAGCGGCCATTTGCCTCTCTGGTTTTCTGGTAGGCTTGCCTCAGCTCCTTAAGTTTCACGTGGCACTGCTTCGGGTCCCTGTTATGGCTTCTGTCCTTCATGCCCTGGGAGATTTTGACAAATGTTTTGGCATTTCAAAAATTGGAACGGAGTTCTGATAGCACGGATTCCTCTCCCCATACAGCGATCAGATCCCGTACCTCCCGTTCGGTCCATGCTGGAGCTCTTTTGTGATGCTGGGACTCCATCATGGAGTCTGCTGATGAGCTCTGCCTGGTCACCTCTGCTGATGAGCTCTGCATGCACCTGCAGCTTGCCTCTCTGGCCAAACAGGAAATGAAATTCAAAAGTTCGCGGGCCTTTTCCTGTCTACCTGGCCAGTGCATCTGAGTTGAGAGTGCTGTCCAGAGCGGTCATAATGGAGCACTCTGGGATAGCTTCCGGAGGTCAATACCGTCTAATTGCATCCACAGTACCCCAAATTCGACCCGGCAGGGCCGATTTCAGCACTAATCCCCTTGTCGGGGGTGGAGTAAAGAAATTGATTTTAAGAGCTCTTTAAGTCTAAAAAAAGGGCTTCATCGTATGGACGAGTGCAGGGTTAAATCGATTTAACGCTGCTAAATTCAACCTCAACTCCTAGTCTAGACCAGGGCTGAGTGTCCCCCTGGAGACAAGCCCTAAATTATTGAAAAGCTTCAGACTACTGCTATATTTTGACACAGTAAATGCGAAAGGCCCAGAAAAAAGAGAACTCAGTCTGGCTGATTGGAGCAGGAAAATGGACTTTCTCTTGAAGTGGACACTTGACACTAGAGATACAGCTGAAGATACCACTGAAGAAGAAATGGGATGTTTGGGGTGGGGGGAAAGGGATGCTCAGATGCCAGTGTGAGGAAGGGATCTATTGGATACCTCCTCAACAGAAGACATGTTACAAATGGGAAGAGAGATGCTAAGCAACCCCCCTCAGAAGTGGTGCTTGCATGAATGGGGTAATTAATAGGATGGAGTGGTGGATCTTTAAGTAAGGCTTTTGGGGAAAGGAGAGTGGTCTGGACAGATGAACAAGGCCTTGGGAGTCAGGAATGTTCTAATCACACCAGCTCCTAGTGATTTCTTGTGTGCTCTTGGACAAATCATTTGAGAGCCTTCCCTATCTATGAAATGGAAATAATACTTACTTATGTACCTCTCAGGGTTGTTGAAATAATTGATTAGTTAAGGCCAGATTGTGTCCAGCCCGGCACTTTTGTGCATGGGGTGAGGAGGAAGTTCAAGTTACTTCCAGCCCTCAACTTTCCAGGCCTGCTGGAAGACCAGGTATACTCACAGTGCTTGCATTTCCAGGGCTTCTGGGAACTAACACCTTCAACAGGTGGGCAGGACAGGGTGAGGGAATGCTGGTCAGTGGATCTTGATTCTGGGCCATCAAGCAGGTTGGGGAGTTCATGCTGCTCTGTTCTACAGGGTTTGGGGACTGATGGCCCATCAGGTACTTCCTCAGAACTGCAGGATGAATCCTGGAAGATGGCCAGATTTCTTTCCTGGGTTCACACTGCAGCATGGCTCCTCCATTCCTAATGTCGTAAGCCATGGCTGAAAATCACAGCCTGGCCCTTAATTTCTGTTTGGCACTTTGAATGTGCGGAAAACTATGAGCCAGGTTCAGTCACCCCTACTGGTGTTACTCAGCATCTTATTGTGCCCGTAGCCCCATTGATTTCAACTGATGATTGCAGTGGGACTACTTGTGGACTAAGACACTGTACAATGTGCATAAAGGTGATAGAGGCTGGCCCTTCATTAAGTATTAACCATTAGCATAATAACAGCATGTCTGCCTTCTGGCAGGTTAGTTTTACAGTTTTATTATTGTGCTTTATGGAACTTTTTATGAATTTTTTTTAATTGGAACTATAAGTAAAAGAATTAGGATTCAGTGGATTTTGCAGACACTATTTGAAACGGATTCTGAATTAGATTTAATTCCATTTATTGCTAAAACTTTATACCTCTCCTCTGACTGACTTTGACTTCACCTGTAAATATCTCCAGAGAGTAGTTAAAAGCATCTGCTAGTGAGAATTGATTCAGAAAAAAAGGTAAGCCACAACATGTTTGTGGTTTGACATGCTCAAATAATCTTATCTTTATCTCTCTAATAAAGAAAAGTAAATAAATTCTAAGCTATGTGGGCCAAATTCTGGTTTGACATACAAAGGCTGAAAAGCCAAAACCAGGAGAGGAATCATGGGATAAAATGTGTCGGTTTGAATTCTGACTTCTCTCCAAAACCTCAGGAGATACAGGGATGGATCACTTGAGGATTACCTGTTCTGTTCACTCCCTCTGAAGTACCTGGCATTGGCCACTGTCGGAAGACAGCCTACTGGGCTAGTTGGACCTTTGGTCTGACCCAGTATGGCCATTCTTATGTTCTCCACCAATCTTCCATGGGTGAAATACTGGAGGACATTCTGGGACTGAGCTGAGGGGCCAAAGGACATTTAATGCATGTTAACATGGTCCCATGCACCTTCATCTGAGGCGGATTATGCCTTTTACTGGAAAGAGTAATCTATTTAATAAGCTGTGCAAAGGGCTGAAGGCTGCCAATACATAGGCTTACATTAGCAGTGTAATGTAACATGTACCCAAGTGGAGAAGGGCGCAATTACAAAATTTCATGTCTGGAGCTAGCCTACTATATAGTTT
The DNA here is from genome assembly GCF_015237465.2 of Chelonia mydas. Classification (NCBI taxonomy): domain Eukaryota; kingdom Metazoa; phylum Chordata; order Testudines; family Cheloniidae; genus Chelonia; species Chelonia mydas. Next base: position 50,681,762 of record NC_057850.1, read on the forward strand.
CTTGTTTTTCCAAATCATGGTCAGGTAGAAGAGAAACACTTTCAAATTTAAGGATGGCTTCTTCACAGAAAATGGTGCACTATGTGAATTTTGGTGCAGCATTTGAATAATTGGGATACTAATTTATATGTATGCTTGCAGACTTGGAGATGGAAATACTCATTTTGATGTGGCAAGACAGTTATTCCTAGATTCTAACTTAAACAAGAAACGAGTCACTTGGAGTGAATTGCTTCATGAAGAAGTGGGTGTACTGAACATAGCTTTATATATAAATATTCACAGTTTTTTAGTCCTAGTGTAAGGAATAATCACATATTTTATGATCAATTGAATGAATTAGAATTGGTATTCAATGATTCATTTTTCTCTAGGATACTGAATTTTTCCTCCTACGGTTACCATGAATTATGTTACCCGAGTCCTGGCATCCTTCTTGTGTCTTGAGTGGCCAGGTAGCCTGAGCTGACATGCATAACATTCCACAAAATCTAATACTCTTAAGAGCTCTGACTCCCTTCCCCAGTCTCTGACCTGATCACAATTAATTGCTGTTGCTAATTTATCGGAGGCTGCTTCTCCAGCCATCTCAGAACTGATGCCAGTTTATTTCCATCCTTTAATGAGACCATGAAACCGTAAGTAGAGCAGCATTGTCTGTTCCCTCCACATTTGTCTTTCTCCCACAGCCACAAAAAATTAAAAAATAAAAGACTTTTTCTCTGTCCCTAAAATTATCATCAAGGATGGAACCACAGTGATATGTTAGAACTTGTTTCTATGCTTTATAGTTCTTCAGTCATGCTATGAAGGAATACTGGATATTGCCTTATTTCTTCTTTTTGATCTGTTAGTGCAGCTTCTTCTAGGTTTTTAGCCATCCTACGTGATGTGATGAACTAGGGATAATTAGTCAACATTCAAGGACAAAATCAGTCATTTTAGCACTAAGGACAATATGTCATATTTTCATGTGAGCTATAAAAGAAAGAGAAAACCTTATCTTATCAAATGGAGAATAGAAACAGACTGGAAAGAAATTTGATTTTCAAATTTTGAGTATTACAAACCATACAGTTCAAAACTCAAACATAAGTGCTATTTTAACACTATTATCTAGTCTTCAAGGGCCCCAACCTTGCAAACATTTACACATCTGCTTAACTTTAAGTCTCCCTTTGACGTTAATGGGACTACTCACATGCTTAAAGTTAGGCATGTGTATAAGTGTTAGCAGGCTCAGACCCTAAATCTACAGCTGTATTCATTTATCATCATCTTCTTTCAAAATGAGGTGGTTTGCCACAACCATGTAATTATGGTAAAATAAGTCACTTGACTGGTAACCAGGAAGAAAGCACATTTTCAGATCACAACCTGCTTACTATTATGAAGGCACCTGGAGTTTGCTGTAGAACAAGACAAACAAAACCAGATAGCCCTCTGTGTCCTGCTCCATCAAAAGTAACCTCATCACAAAAGAAACAGATGTCCCATGAAAGACATGAAAACCTTTTTTCTATTCAAATGAAAGGCGAACAATTAAATATTGTGTGGTGTTAGCAATGCAAACAACAAAGTAATAGAGCAGTGATCGCAAATTAACAATCATGTTGTGCCGTTTTTCATAGATTCCAAGGGCAGAAGGAACTATTGCGATCATCTGGTCTGACCTCCTGTATATATGCAATAGAACTTCCCCAAAGTAATTCCTAGAGCAGATCTTTTAGAAAAACATCCAATTTTGATTTTAAAATTGTCCAGGATGGAGAATCCACCAAGACCCTTGGTAAATTGTCCCAATGGTTAATTACTCTCATTGTTAAACTTGTATGCTTTATTTCCAGTCTGAATTTGTTTAGCTTCAGCTTCTAGGCATTGGATCATGTTATACCTTTCTCTGCTAGACTGAAGAACCCATCATTAAATATTTGTTGCCTATGTAGGTATTTACAGACTGTAATCAAATCGTACCTTAACTCTCTCTTTGTTAAGCTAAATAGATTGAGCTCCTTGAATCTACTGCTATAAGGCATATTTTCTAGTCCTTTAATCATTCTTGGGATCCTTCTCTGAACCCTGTCCAATTTATCAACATCCTTCTTGTACTGTGGAAATAGGGTGACCAGATGTCCCCATTTTATAGGGACAGTCCTGATATTTGGGGCTTTTTCTTATAAAGGTTCCTATTACCCCCCCTTGTCCCGATTTTTCACACTTGCTATCTGGTCACCCTATGTTGAAAGCAGAACTGGACACAATATTCCAGAGGTGGTTGCTACTCCTGTGGGAATTCTGCACCAAAAAATTAAAAATTCAGTACACATTTTAAAATTCTGCAAATTTTATTTGTCAAAATAACACTATGTAATCACACCAGTTTCAATTATTTTGGTAATTTATTTCAAAATACCAGTCAGCAAGTATGTCTGAAACAATATAGACACACAAAAATTCCCCCAGGAGTAGAGTTATAGAAACCCATATGACAATCCAGTTCCTGCTTCTCTGCTCCCTCCCCCACAGAGCCCAGCTGCACACCCCCATGCCTCCCACAGAGCCCAGCTGTGGGCCCCCCCAGCCCAGACACTCACATTCCCTACCCTCCTAGAGCCCAGGGATCCAGAGGGAGCAACAGCCTGATGCTGGGTCCTGAGCTTGCACAGAGTTTCCTGCAGACTGTTGCCTCCTTACTTCAGGGCAGGCTGGGAACTGCAGCTGCTGGAACCCTCCAGTTCCCTCCCCCTCGTCTTGTCTTCTATTTGTGAGCTGGGGTCTGCCACATCCAGCAGTCCCTAGTGGCAGCCAGTTTCTGTCAGGAAAAAAAGGAAATTCTGCGCACCTAACATTAATTTCTGCAAAATTTTGTATTGTGCAGTGGCACAGAATTCCCCCAGGAGTAGGTTGTACCAGTGCCAAGTACAGAAGTAGAATAGCCTCTCTACTTCTTGTGATTCTCCCGTTTAATCATCCAAGGATTACATTAGCCTTTTTTACCACACCATTGCTCATGTTCAGCTGACTATCCACCACAACCTACAAGTTTTTTTCAGGGTCACTCTTTCCTGAGATAGAAGCCCCATTTTGTAAGTATCACCTATAGTCTTGTATACATCTAAAAACAATGAAATTAAAATGTGTGTTGTTTGCTTGTACCCATCTTACCAAGTGATCCAAAGCGCTCTGTATTAGCCACCTCCCCTCTTCATTATTTGTCACTCCCCAATTTTTGTGATCTGAAAGCTTTATCAGTGGGTTTAGTGTTTTCTTCCAGGTGACTGATAAAAATGTTAAATAGTGTAGGGCCAAGAACTGATCTCTGCAGGACCCCATCAGAAACACACCCCTTCAGTGATGATTCCCCATTTACAATTACATTTTGAGACCTATCAGTTAGTCAGCTTTTAATCCATGTCATGTTCATTTTATATTGTTCTCATTTTTTAATCAAAATGTTATGAGATTCCAAGTCAAATACCTCACAGAAATCTAAGTATATTATATCAATACTGTTATCTTTATCAGCCAAACTAATAATCTCAAAGATAGATATCAAGTTAGTTTGACAGCATCTATTTTCTATAGACCCATTTTGATTGGCATTAATTATATTATCCTCCTTTAAATCTTTATCAAGTCCTGTATCAGCCACTCCATTATCTTGCCCAGGATCGATGTCAGACAGAAGAGCTTACTACTACCCTGGTCATCCCCTTTACCCTTTTTAAATATTGGCACATTAGTTTTCTGTTAAATAACCTGTCATTCTAGTTCTTGTAGAAAATGTGGCAAAGGCAGAATTAGCATGTTAATTATAAAAACATCTTTCCAGTATTAGAACATGTCATAAATAGAGGCCTGTGCACTAGTGGTATTTAAAAATATTATGCTGTGGGCCCAAAATCTTAGACAGGCAAATGTAGATGAGGTGAAATTCACTGCCCTCATATTGGGGAGTTGTATTTGGGCTATGTGGGTGGAGTGCAGGGAGGTGAAATTAACTTCACAAATCCAGGGTCATAGCTTCTACATGTGGTACTATAAATAATCTGGAAAAAGGGGTAAACAGCAAGGTGGCAACATTTGCAGATGATACAAAAACTACACAAGATAGTTAAGACCCAGTAGACCGAAGAGCTACAAAAAGGATCTCTCAAAACTGGGTGACTGGGCAAAAAAATGGCAAGTGAAATTTAATGTTGATAAATGCAAAGTAATGCACATTGGAAATCATAATCCCAACTATATATATAAAATGATGGCATCTAAATTAGCTGTTACCACTCAAGAAAGTTCTTGGCATCATTGTGAATAGTTCTCTGAAAACATCCACTCAGTGTGCAGCAGCAGTCAAAAAGCTAACAGAATTCTGGAATAATTAAGAAAGGGATAGATAATAGGACAGAAAATATCATGTTGCCTCTGTATAAATCCATGGTATGCCCACATCTTGAATACTGTGTGCAGATGTGGTCACCCCAATCTCAAAAAAAGATATGGGAACTGGAAAAGGTCCAGAAAAGGGCAAGAAATGATTAGGGGTATGGAACAGCTTCCATATAAGGCAAGATTAATAAGACTGGGACTTTTCAGCTTGGAAAAGAGATTGCTAAGGGGAAGATATGACTGAGGTCTATAAAATCATGACTGGTATAGAGAAAGTAGATAAGGAAGTGCTGTTTACTATTTCTCATAACAGAAGAGCTAGGAGTCACCAAATGAAGTTAATAGGCAGCAGGTTTAAATCAAATAAAAGGAAGTATTTCTTCACACAATGCAAAAATCCACCTGTGGAACTCCTTGCCAGAGGCTGTTGTGAAGGCCAAGACTATAACAGGGTTCAAAAAAGAACTAGATAAATTCATGGAGGATAGGTCCATTAATGGATATTAGCCAGGATGGGCAGGAATAGTGTCCCTAGCCTCTGTTTGCCAGAGGCTGGGAATGAGTGACAGGGGATGGATCACTTGATGATCACCTGTTCTGTTCATTCCCTCTGGAGCACCTGGCACTGGTCACTGTCAGAAGACAGGATACTGGGCTAGATGAATCCTTGGTCTGACCCAGTAGAGCCATTCTTATGTTCTAATGCTACTGAATAAAAACTTGAAACTAATACTGCTCTGTAGTCCTGGCACACCACATGGAATACATCACACAGAAATCTCCTCTTCAAAGGTTAGGGAATCTTACAAAAAATAAAAGTGAGGAAAAATACAAGAGAGGATCAAAAATGATACAAGGATGGGCCAGTTCAAGAAGACACATCAAGAAGTATGAAACATAAGAAAGCATCTAGAAAAAAAAATTGAGAGAACTATAATCCATCTATTTAAACTATCTGCAGGTATTTATAAAGGGGATCATTCACAAACCCATAAGAAGTTAAGAAATGGCCTAAAGCTATCTTATGGAAGGAAAATTTTAGGTTCCATATTAGGTAGCATTAACACATAGAACAATTGTTTAGTACACCAGACAGTATTTGCAGTGGCTAGCTAAGACATCAGTAGGAATGAGGTAGTGATTAGTGAGGTAGTGATTAGTTCTTCAAAATGCAAGCAGTGAATTTACATGACTATAGGTTTTTCTGAAGCTACTATTTAGAATCCTGTTAAAAACTGCCAGCCAGTCTTAGCTTTCAGAAGAAGTTAGTCTAGTCTGATAGCACTAAACAATCTACAGGTGTAGAATAAGCAGTTTCATAGGATCTGTTTTGACACTTCCCAATTATAAAAATAACCACCAAGACAATATTTGTGATATTTATTATTGCACTTGTAAGCATATAAGCTGCATTACCAGATGTTTTGAGCAAGTAAAATTGAGGCTTTTAACTTCAGGAAATATTTCAGTAGTTCATGGTTTAGGATTTTCAGAATGTTACTAAAAAGGAAATAAGAAAATGTTGCTAGAAAATATTGCTATTAAGAAAAGGCTAATAGAATAGAAAGTGTATTTCCATATTAAGGCCTCCTTTCAGCAAAGCACTTCAGCACTTGCTTAAGTTTTATCATGTCTATTGGCCCCTAAATGTACAAGCTGACTATTTGTGTTAGAGGGTGTGGATTCTCACCAGAAAGCAACCAACTAAAAACGTGCTCAGCTGTTTAAACACAATGGATAAAGTTTTCCTCTCAGTTTGTACCAGTTCAACTCTACTGAGTTTGCAACAGGCACTATCTTAAAGTGGTTAGAAAGATTCTGCACCATAACAATTTTATTTCATTGATGATAAAGGTATCGCTGAACCAAAATGCAGTTTGCTGTTAACTATACCTTAAGTGTTCCAATGAGATGATATCCCCATCATCTGTGATTTAATACTGATTTTAGGCTCCCCTGCATAACTAATAAGCTTTTATAAATCTTCACCTGAAAAAGAAAACCCCACTATAAGTTAAAATTCCACTATATTGACAACAGCTCCACTTCATATATCTGAAAATTTTATTTAACAGCCACAACTGTTCAGAATAGTTACATCATGGCTTTGAAATATGATTGCACACAGCTATGCAGTCCACTGAAATACTACAAAACAGGGAATAGAAAAAACTGCAGAGTAGAGGAGCTTTGTTCGCTAAACTGAGCTGGTTTGTAGCAAGCTCCAACCCAGTATGGAGACAATGTCCTCATGCTTTCTCGTAGATTCTCTTACACTTGCAACCACCCATGTCGCATTCCTGGAAAATAAAGAAATTAATTCAGTAGTGTATGAAAACCGCTGGCCTAGCCAGGGGTCCAGGCCCCTCTGGGGGGTGACAAGCAAGTTTCAGGGGGTCCACCAAAATAAACCAGAGAGCAGGACTAGCATTAGTTCACTAGTGCCCGGGGCAGAAAGCAGAATCCCAAGCCCTGCTGCCCGGGGCTGAAGCCAAAGCCCAGGCAACTTAGCTTCACAGGGCTCCCTGTGGCATAGGGCCCTGGGCTATTGTCCTGCTTGCAACTCCCTAAGGCCTTTTAATCTACTGAAAACCAGTTGTGGCACAGGTGAGCCATGGAGTTTTTATAGTAGGTTGGGGGGGGCCTCAGAAAGAAGACGGTTGAGAACCCCTGATATAGGCTAAATTACTGAAAGACACAGGGATGCAGATGGCAGTTTAAAATAGATGGAGTCTTTTAAAGTTAGATTCCTGCTATAGTCTAAGTAGTCAATGATCAGAAAGTAGGAATGCACTCACCACCACCAGTTTTCCATCCTCTATCTTCCGTGTTATTGTCGTCTCCTTGCCATCCCACTGTTGGAGCTGAGTCAACGTGTTACCATTTAACGTGACAATAGTCTGCAAAGAAAAGCGGGACTTAAATATTTTACTCAGTTTCTTTGAGTGGAGGTGATACTCCCACACTCTACTCCAAGGCTCTACTGAAGTCAATAGGAGTTTTGCCACTGACTTCAGTAGGGCCAGGATTTCACTCAAAATTTCTCATGGCTCCTGTTCTTCTTCCATTACTTTGCTCTTGTTCAGTCACTGCTTTGGCACATTTATACATGAAACATGACTTCAACAGCATGCACAATTTAAGTGAACAAGACCTGCTGAGTGTGCCAAGTTAGTCTCCTCATACATGTGCTTTGGCTTTTTGGATCATCTACATTTGAATGTAGCACTTGGCAGATGTGTTGCCAGTGCACAGGTGAGGAATGGGAGGGTCTTGGCAAGTGGTCAGCATTCATACAAGGAGATAATTGGAATGAGAGAATCCTATGAAGAGGGAATAATCTTTCTTCACCCTCCACCTCCTCCTCCCAGGGATAGTCCCTTTAATCAGTCAAGTTGGAAGCTACTTGAACTCTTGTAAAGACAGGGAATATGGAGTCTGAGTCACATTTAATTTACTCCCTATATAGGTTATTCCACTTGTTACGCAAATGTGTGAGATTGGATCACCAGATTAGTTATAGGGCCATATCCTGCTCCCATTAAAAATCAAAAGGCTTTTTTGACATTGAAGTTAATGAAAGTGAAGTTCGGCCTTTGGTATTTTTAACATGGGTCTGGAGGGCTGCCAGTTTTATCATCCCAAGGTGTGTCACTGCAAATGACCTGTAATGAACTGAAAATGATTAACCAAACATATCAGGCTTTATTTGGTTTCAGTATTTTACCATTTGTAGACTGGTTAGTCCATAAAAACTGATGGATTTCAATGGGGCTTGTGATGACAGAGGTACCCACCCACCAACAGAGCAGGGTACTACTCAACATGAGAGAGTGGCGGAAATTGGGTCCCTAAATAGAATTTATATCTGTAACCCAACCACTCCAGTGGACTGGGTGTATTCAATGGGAAAAAAAAAAACAAACAAAAAACTCTTGTACTAACCTGAACTTTCCTGCCATCTAATGTATTTTCCTCACATTTCTCACCCAGCTTGAAGCTGAGCTGTGAAGATTTAATGGTGCTTTCTGTTTTTATGGTGATTGTATCTCCATTCTTGGTGATGTATACATCTGGTTTGGCCATGCTCCCCATCCTCCTCAGGACTGGATTCACACCTACAGAGCAAGAGCAACAGCATATCAGAGGGGACAGTTAAACACTAAGCCCACATAGAGGATCCCTTTTAATTATCCAGGGCAAGGAAGGAGAAGTTCATTTTGCAGACTCATTCATCCTGAATACTCCAGAGATCTAAATTGAATCTCTTTCTCCCCCTATAGGACCTGCAGGTCTCCTGAAAAGCAGTATCTCCGTTCATACAAATGGACATGGAAGGTGGAAAAGGGGAAATAAGCTGTAAAGTAGTGTTACAAGAAGATTGTGTTCAAATTTAAGTGAACTGTGTTTAAAAAAGTTCTCCAGCTGACTTTTCAAGCTATAAAGTTAATCCACTTTCATATTTACATTTAAATGTATATTATATAGATGTATTTCTTCTAACTTACTTATGGAACACCCAGCTGTCACTCTAGACATGTGTGTAAAATAATAAAATGCACATTTTCAGACCAATGTCAAAAGTATTAAATCCCCCCAAACTAGAAGACTCCCCTCTGCAGAAAAAAGCTTAAGGGAAAAATGAGCTTTGGAGCATGACTTGAAATTCAACAAAGTAGGACTTTAGGACACTATTAAAGGAAGCACTTGAGGTCCCTTCATCAAAGCACCTCGCCTCCAGCCCCCTCTTGATTAACCCAGTGAGTGCTTTACCCAACTCAACAGGTTTCAGGCTTTGGGGTTACTCAGGACTTTCACCATGCAGGGCTTGATACAGCAACTATTAATCAGCCATTTAAATTGCAGCCAACAATAAACTGGAAGCCAATGCAGAGCTCCAGGGTGAAATTCTTTCTGCAATAAGTGTCACTAAGTAAGTCAGAAGCTGCATTCTGTAGTAGCTGTAGTCTGAATAGTCTTCAAGTGCCCTCACATACAGCACAGTGCAGCATTCCAAAATGAAGCTGATAAGGGCATACATTACTGTGGTGAGATCTGCATCCAGAACAGAAGGGCCTGGATCCACAAAGGCATTACAATGCTCAGTATTGCAACAACTAGAAAAAAAAAAAATCACAGGAACACGCTACAATCCACAAAGCCTGAGTTAGGCACCTAGGCTCCCAATACTATGGATGGAGAGAGACAGGTGCCTTCAAATGCAATCCACAAAAGCCAGCATGCTAGGCAGGCAGCTACCTAAGCTAGCCATTGGGAGATGCCCAAGAGAGGGTTGTGTACTAAGCCCCTCCTGGCTCATCGAGATAGGTGCTTAAGTCCAGGCTGTAGGGAAGTGCCTATCTTTGCTTAGCAATAGCGATCCATGAACAGGAAGCCGATGCCTAGAGTCAGGTGGCTCCAGTACCTAAACTGTTTCTTGCAGGAATGGGTTAGGTACCTGCCTTGCTGTGCACAAAAGAGCTGGAGGAGGAGCCCCTTAATAGCTTTAGCTCAGTAGTTAGAGTACTTGCCTGGGAAGTGGGATATACAGGTTAAATTCCCCACTCTGCCAGAAGCGGGAGAAGAAAGGACAGGAACAGGGGCTACCCACTCTCCTGGGGAAGCTGCTCCACTGTGGCGAAATAATGAAAGAGTGATTGGAGCAAGGGAACTGGCCTGGGCTATCCCACATGGGTACTCTAACCACTGGACTACAGAATTATTCTGTCTCTGGCCCAATGACTATATAAGTATTTATACTCAGTGAAACCTCATTTGGGGAGGGTGGGGGGTGGGGGGAGGAAGCAGCACAGAGAGAGAGACTCTGCAGCATAGGTGCCGACTTCTACTGGCACTGGTGAGTGCTTGACCCCCCCTCTGCCCTCGACCCCACCCCAACTCCTTCCCCAAATCCCCACCCCCACTCCTCCCCCCTGGAGCTTGCTACAGCTGTTTGGCGGCAGCAAGCGCTGGGAGGTAGGCGGAGGAGCGGGGATGCGGTGTGCTGAGAGGAGGAGGTGGAAGCAAGGCGGGGCAGGGAGCTTGGCTGCCAGTGGGTGCAGTGCACCTGCTACTTTTTCCCTGTGGGTGCTCCAGCTCCGAAGCTGCCATGGAGTCGGCGCCTATGCTCTGTAGTCCAGTGGTTAGGGCTCCCATCAGGAAGGCAGAAGAGCCAGGCAATCTTGAGACCCAATCATGAAACAGGTGGAAGTGGAAATACCATTGAAGAACCAACTCTTTGTAATGTTAAGATTGTAGGTGGGGTCTGAAAATGTGAAACTGTGGCTTGTGGACAGACATGTAACTGCTCTGAAGGTAATATTTATAACTGATCATCTGGACAGGAACAGTAGAAAGAGCTCTGTTAAGTGCTAACAATTCCTTGCAGACTATATTTAGAGCCATTCACTCTTTCAAAACTATATTCCTAGCAAAATCTGCATTCAGTCTTGCAAATTATTCAGATTTAAAATCTAAATTCACATGGAGCCTAAATATGCCCTACACTAACTTAAATATGCTTTTAAAAAATGTTGATAAACATGTTAAGGGTGGTAATAAAAAAAATAAGTCAGAATTCAGGCTGATACCTCTTTTCACACTTGTTTCCTGGGGGCGAATGGGTGGGGGGAGGGAGGGGAAGAGACAGACAGACATGAGCTAAGGATCTAGTGTATTCACTTTAACTTTTTAAAAATTTCCCAAGTGTGTGGTTGACTTGTACCACAAACAAGAGAGAGTTATGTTTTGTACTTCACAGAGACTGTCTTTGCAAGGTCTGATTTTAAGATCTTGATTTAGATTTTTTTTTGGGGGAAACAAACATTGCCTGTCCTCACTCTTGTTTAATGTCATAAGCTGCATAGCAGGAAGTTGTATTGCTTTGCTATGAATGTTTACAATATCATAAGCTGCACTATCTTGTTATGAGGCAATTTATTAACAATTAAACAGTTTATCATTTTTTAAAAAGTTCTTTTTGAATTCTTTATGATTTAGGGTAGGATTTTCAAAAGTGCCTATGGGAGTTTTTTGAAAAAAAATTTACCTTAACTCTTAATTTTGCTGTGTCTGGCTTGCAGTACAGTCTTCTGTCACAGTACAGCAAGTGGCTTGGCAAGGAACAATCACACCACATTGTGCTGCAGTAAGGCCATTAAACTGTTGTAGCCAAGTGTACATTCCCCCCCCCCCCCCCCGGCTATCTGCATAGCCAGTCCCCCTGTGGATAAATAATGAAAGAGTAATTGGAAGAGCTTCAATGAGGGCACCTCATATCGGAATACCCAATAACTCATCTTGAAAACATGACCCCAAAAGATTCAAAACCCATTAGGGAAATTAAAAGGACCCCAACAGTTTTTTAATTCAATCTCAGAATTGGGAGGAGGGGGGCTCCCTTGAGACAGTTGAGATTGGCAATTAACTTAAACTGGGAGGAAATTGTCAAGGAAGAAAATGCTTGGGCTAGAAAGTGAACTAACTGGTGGTGCTACCACTGGAACTGTTAAGGAATACAGATACATTTTACATCTAGCAATAGAAAGTCTCTTCGATGGCATTTTGTATCCCAGTAGCAGCCGCATTGATATAACCCCTTCTGATAATCTACTATCAGACAAATTCAGGTGAGAGCATTACAGTGCAAATTTAATAGAAATTAGGAAGAAGCTGATAATTGTGTGTTATAGTTGGGGATTTCCTACTCCATTCTCTTCTCATGCTATCATTTACCCACCTGCACTTAACACTAAAGACTGTCATTTAGCTGAAAGCCTGCCTGCACATACACGTTTCCAATCTATTATTGAAATGTTAACATAAAGAACTGTGATTCTAGTCAGTTTCAATCAAGCGTGTTCTGATTTTGCAGATTTAATGCACAACACAAAAACTCCTCTCAAACCAGATAATATGCAAGCTACTTTGTTTATAACAATAAGAAATTCAAGGTGTATATACCACTGAGTCCCAATCTGCTCTCACTTCCACTGATGTAAATCTGGAGGAATTCCAGTGAGTTATTTCAGTGGAACTGAGAGCAAATTATGGTCCAGGGGCTTAGACATTCAGCAAACCACGAGGTTACAAATGCCTCACAGCAGATGCTTTGTTTAGGCAATGAATGCCTAGATGTATTGGTGCTACCCATCTCAGGTACAGTATAATAAAGACTAACATGCACACATGTTCATTTTCTTTGTTGGATAGATTTTGTTTTCTGTTCTTCTCCTCTTTCCCTAACCCCAGGGCAGGACCAAAACCAGTCCAAGAGGTCCCCTCCCCAGGCGGGTGTGCTCTGCCCAGCATCAGCTTAGCCAGCAGGGGAGAGAGGCTCTTGCTATTCAAGCCATTGCTCCAGGTCGCAGGGCTGCTTTTATGTTGACGCCCTGGGAATTGTCTCCTTTCACTTTAGTTAGCAATCTAGTCCCAGGCGGCTCCTAGCATCAGGCACTGAGACGCCCCCGCAGACCTTGGACAGAGCATCTGAAGACGCCAGGCACAAAGCTTTAGAGCCCAGACGAACTAGCAGAGTGGAGCGAGCGCCGGGGGCCCAAAGAAGGGGCACCTTAAATCTTAGGTCCTTACCCTCCCCCCACATCTCCAGGATCATACAGACAATACTAATAAATTACACACAGGTTTCAGAGTAACAGCCGTGTTAGTCTGTATTCGTAAAAAGAAAAGGAGTACTTGTGGCACCTTAGAGACTAACCAGTTTATTTGAGCATGAGCTTTCGTGAGCTACAGCTCACTTCATCGGATGCATAGCATATCGTGGAAACTGCAGAAGACATTATATACACACAGAGACCATGAAACAAAACTTCCTCCCACCCCACTCTCCTGCTGGTAACAGCTTATCAGATAACAGATAAGCTGTTACCAGCAGGAGAGTGGGGTGGGAGGAAGTTTTGTTTCATGGTCTCAGTGTGTATATAATGTCTTCTGCAGTTTCCACGATATGCTATGCATCCGATGAAGTGAGCTGTAGCTCACGAAAGCTCATGCTCAAATAAACTGGTTAGTCTCTAAGGTGCCACAGGTACTCCTTTTCTTTAAATTACACACAGGTACACAAGAGAGAGCGCGTTTTCTTCTTCCAGCGGGCAGCAACAATGGGATTTAGGGAGACAGTCATCGAAATCAGAGGCCACCAAACCTCATTTCTTCCCCCAAACCTAACAGCCAGGGAGATCCTGAATGAAAAGTCCTCGCTGCCCAGACTGGCTGGCGGGCGGAGAGAAGGGACAGGACATCCCTTTATATTCTATCCAGGAGCAGAAGTAGAGAGCCCCAGCACCTAGCCCGCAGGCCACCTTCCCCTTCCCCTTCCCCTTCCCCTCCCTCAGGCGGTGATCGACGATATTAATCCCACACGGTCTCTCTGCCCCGCCAAGGCTTCCTTACCTAATTTCTGCATGTACTCATCAAAGCCTTCGGTGAGGACGAGGGTCCACTTGCCTACAAAATCGTCGATGCTCATCGTGCCGGCTCGCCAGGAGGTGTCCCGCAGGCGGCGGAGGCTGGAGGACGCTGTAGGAGGCAGAGGGGGGACGGAGGGGCCTTTATCCAGACGCCGCGGAACATGCGCTGCCGGGGAGAACCAATGGGGACCGGCAACGTCAGGGATTCCGACTCCCGGCCCTCGCCCCCTTTGCTCATCAGCCCCCGGGACACCAGAGGGGGGTGAGGTTCGCGCCGCCGCCGCCAGGAGAGCGCCTGCCCCGTCAGCGCCTGCAAGCAGGGACCTGCTGCCGGCCGGCCGGCGAGCGCGGGGAGGCGAGCTGGCATTGCTGCCGCCTTGCCAAAGCACAGTGCTCCGGCTACTAGAGCCCGAAGGAAGAGTGCACCTGCTCCGAGGTTTCCAGTGCAGCTCCCCCCCCTCCGCCCCCCCCGAACATCTGCAGCCTGAAAAGGGTCACACCGGGGGAAAGGTAACGCTACAGCCATCTGCATCCTGCCAGTTTGGGTTACCGAGCTCCCAAAGTGTCCCATGATCACTATAGTGAACAAGTGCCCCGCACACACACACAAACACACACAGGCGTCCAGGCCCTGGGGCCTACTGCAGCACCCCTGCCGCAAAAACCCCTGATCCAGCACCTGCATCCTGCTGGATCCAGCCGGATCTTGGCCCTAAGACTCCAGATTGTAGTGACTAACTAAACACGTCTAGTTGCACCTGGACCGTCGTGCATTCTGGCAAACGAATGCCACAAAAATGCAGAGTCTAGCACATGGATACTACTAAAGCCACCCAATTTTGGCTCACATTCCAAGGCCTGAAAAAAGAACAAGTGTAGCTGCTCTTACTGCACCAGAAAATCCAGCACAAACTGATGCAAAACCTGGATCTTGCACCTGGATCCATGGAGCTTTGCAATTTCTGGTTCCGACCACCAAACTGTACAATTTGTTATTAATCATTTTTTTATGGTAGTGCCTGAAGATCAGCCAAGAATGGGTTGTGCTAGGCACTGTACAGATACAGAATAGTAGACAGTCCCTGCCCAAAAGAGCTTACAATCTACATCTAAATAGAAAACAAGGAGAGCCATTCCTACTACACTGGAAAAATTGAACTCCCCATTCATCCCAGCCTAATAACACTGGAAAAATGCACTTCTGATACCTGGGCCTTGCCAATTTTTAATGACAATGCTCCCAAATTCTACTAAATAGACAAAACATAGCAGCTATTAGCTACCGCAAAGTGGCACAGAAGCACCACAAAAACATGTATCTGGCACCTCGACACTACTGAATCAAACTAGTTTTTTGTTCCCAAAATTCTACCAGCTAAGTAGAGGAGTGCAACTGTTCCAGTTCCACTAAAAACTACAGATCCCAAATGCATCCCTACTCAAAAGCACCCCAAAGATACATATGCAAGTTCTGGAGTGGCTGGATCATACCACCTTTTTGGCCCCATGCTATCAAAACAGACAACACATGGTGTCACTCCTACTTGACCAGAAAAATCCATGCTCCAGCAAATCTCAAGATGCACCAGGGTCGGAGTGTTTGGGTGCAGTAGAAGCAGCTACACTTGTTTTCTGTTAATGCCATGGAATGTAAAGCTGAGAATCAAAAATTGAATGAAAACAGCAAGATCCCCTGTTCTGGGTTTTTGCACCAGGATACCTCAGGGTTCTGAAGTGTTCTGGTGCAGTTGGAGCAACTGGTCTTGTTCTCTCTTTAGGCATTAGAATTTGCTGCAAAGCTAATCCATGCAGCTAGCTGGAAAATTTTGAAATTCCAAATTATTCATTGAAAAAAGGGACATATTTTTCACCAAAAAATCATCCCATTTTTTGACCAGTTCTCGTAATCAACCAGGTTTTTTTTTTTTTAAAAAAAGAACCTGTACAAATCCAGTTGTTCAATCCCATTCGGGGGGGAGGGATAGCTCGGTGGTTTGAGCATTGGCCTGCTAAACCCTGGGTTGTGAGTTCAATCCTTGAGGGGGCCATTTAGGGATTTGGGGCAAAAATTGGGGATTGGGCCTGCAGGGGGTTGGACTAGATGACCTCCTAAGGTCCCTTGCAGTCCTGATATTCTATGATAAACCAAACAAGCAGTACAATATTCCCTTCCTGGTGGCACTGGGTTGTCAATTACTGCTCTATATGTCCTTAATCTTCAGTAACCCTATTTTTAAAAATACGTGAATAATGTCTACTCATAAGAAAGCAAGTCACATTATTTTCTTGTCATTAAATAGCTAACTTTAAACATAAACACTTCAGTTTCCTTCCTCTTTGATTTTTCTTGCTTGCGCAAGTGGATCTGAGTGGGTTTTAAATTAGCCTGATGTTTGCTATCTATTTCATGTCACAGCAGCTACTGTGCTGTCAGTCTGGTAGTCTGGATTTCAAAAAGGATAAATTAAAAACCATCTGATTACAGATCAAACAGACCATCTGTTAGTCACAATCTTTAATGTATTGGGAAGCACTGAGTCTTCTTTCTTGTGACTGAGCACAAGACGGCAGGATACGCCTCCCTAGAAGCAGAAATCCTGCCTTTACTATACCATTGCAAAATATTAATTCCTGATCCAGGACTTCTGAAGTCCTGTCTGCAAAGGGTTTACGTGCTCATAGACTTCTGCTTCACCCCCTTGGCAATACAACAGGGGAATGGAAAACACTCTATTTCCATCTAGTGGTGAGACAATACTCCTTTACCTGAAATGTAGGTATACAGCTAGAGAGCTAGTTACCCGTGTATCTATAGTGATGACAATTCTTGTAATTTTAGCATAAGTCTTATGATATTTGGTGTTTTAAAGTCCCAGCTCCAGGAGTCATGGGAATATGGGAGAATCTTAGCTTTCATTTTTAAAAAGTGTCTAGCCCCACTAGTTTGCAAAGAAAGCTTGAAAAACTAACCCAACTGTACCCTAAGGCACTAAGGACAAATACAAATTATCCCAATTTTTAAAGTAAATCAAATGCATTTTAAGATAGTCCTGTGATTTTTCAGGGGAAATGCTGTCTAATGATTTTTAAATGTTTGGGATAGGCATTGTTAAATTGTATCTATATCTCCAATAGTCAAACTTAAAAAAAATTTCCTTGACATGGGAAATACTTCTGGAACTGGTGATAGCTCAGACAAGAGAAGATACTTTGTAATGTGACCAATGTAGATGTATCTTTCTGCACACACGTGCATTGCGCTACAACATATTATTTATGTTTGATTACTTTACATAATGTTGATATTGGCCAAACATATCAAATGTGGGTGAATGAATTTAGGCACCTAAATTCATATTTAGGCACCAAAATAAAAGTGGCTGCATTTTCAGAAATGCAGAGCTCTCATTGGCTCCCACTCAAATTTCTCTTCAGATTTCTCTCTATAAATCCCTATTCAAGTCTGAGTTCAGGTTGGCATCAAGATCGGACTACCTTAGAAAGAACCCCTCTCTACTGGCCAGCTTCCTCTCCACTTCAGCCACAACCAAGGGGAAGGAAAATCTGTACATTTACAGTGGAGCACAATGAGGCCAATCCATGTGCCAAGTGTTACTGTTCCAGTCTGGGTAGGATGAGCACTTTGAGAGTGTAACAGACCTGAAATTCTGGATGTGTCACTTGTCGATCAGTATTGTCCAAGAGGAATAGAATAGAATCAAATTCAGTGCAAAGAAAATACATAGCCAAAATTAGAGACATTTTGACAGCTTGGGCACAGCCACAGAGGGATAGTACAGAAGCATGTTGACCCCAAATAGGCAGGTTCTGCTTGACTTGTGTACGGGTGGGGAGTAATTTTGTTGTTTATCACTGCAAGGGCAGAAGGTGGGGAAAGGATGCAAAGAGCTCTTCCCTCTACACAAGACACCTGTATATGATTCAGAGAGATCATGGACTTTGACTGCAATAAGAGCTGGGAATCGGGGCCAGCTAGCATTACTGGCAGATGAGGTTTGTTCTAATGTGACCATAGTCTCACTTCCTGCATGCCAGCCAAGGGAGGAATTAACGTCTTTCAAAATTACAATAGATGCTGCTTGGGCAGGGCACCTCCTCTCCATCCGCAACATATTGCTGGCTTGTTATGTGAGGCATAATTCTGTCCCAGACGTTGCCTCATTAAAATGCCCATCTACTTAATGTGGGAGGAACCTGTATAAAGTGGCAATCTGATAGTGTTATGCGTGGGCTTTATTGGGCAAGAGAGAAGAACTTCCTTTCCCCTGATGTCTAGAGAAATGGCCAAACTCTCTTTATACCAGACTCCTTATAGATGTGCGGTGGGTCAGCACCTATTGAAGCCTTGAAAAATTGTCCAAAAATATTAACAGCACAAACAAAATCTACTCACCTGCCCTTTAGCAGTGAAAAAGCTAATAGCATTCTACTAGGCCATCGAAAAAAGTTACTCACTTCTCCTGCTCCGTGAGTAAGAAGAATTTTGCAAGGCTGACTGTTTCTATTTCATATTGTGTCTGGGTGGTACTCTCTTGCCAGCTGTGTAGTCACTGAGCTAACAAGATGAAACATGCTGATGTTACACAGCTGATGTGGGGTAAGCCTTACTCAGTTCAAAAGTTATTACGATACTACATTGGGAACTGTGAAGCTATGTGTGACCCTTGACGTTTGCATGTCAATACTCTCACTATCCTTTAGTTTACAGATATTTCAGTAGTGTCTGAGCTCTGGGAAGAAGCTGAAAGATTTGGGTGTGATTCTGACTGCAGTGGGTTTTATGTATAAGTAGGGCCCTACCAAATTCATGGCTATGAAAAATGCATCACGGACCATGAAATCTGGTCTCCGCTGTGAAATCTCTTTGTGTACTTTTACCCTATACTCTACAGATTTCACGGGGGAGACCAGCATTTTTCTCAAACTAGGGGTCCCAACACAAAAAGGGGTCACAAGGTTATTGAAGGGGGGTCATGGTATTGCCACCCTTACTTCTGCACTGCCTTCAGAGCAGGTGCCCAGCTCTGAAGGCAGCACCCCACCAGCAGCAGCACAGAAGTAAGGGTGGCAATACCATACCAGGCCATCTTTCTGCACCGCTGCTGGCAGTGGCTTTGCCTTGAGAGCTGGGATCCTGGCAAGCAGCTGCTGCTCTCCAGCTGTCCAGCTCTGAAAGCAGCGCCACCACCAGCAGCAGTGCAGAAGTAAGCCATGCTGCAACCTCTCCCACAACCGTCTTTTGGGTCAGGACCCCTACAGTTAAAAAGCCATTAAATTTCAGATTTAAATGTCTGAAATCATGACATTTATTATATTTAAAATCCTATGACCGTGAAATTGACCAAAATGGAACGTGAATTGATAGGGTCCTATCTATATGCAATCTGCTAATATTTAAGTCAAAACAAAGTTGCTCTAACCCCATGCCCAGCAAAGTCTCCCTGGTATCTGCAAAGCACACTACATGCTTTCTATCTCACCAACAATATCTGGGAATCAAAGCTTGGTGTCCCATTCTGCCCTTGGATGTGTGCACTATATCTAGGCAGAGTTTTGCCCTTTGATGGCAGGTTTCCCAAAGATGCATGTGGCAGAAGAATTTACAAAATGATCCCCGGGACCTATATTTGCTGTATATACAGTTATAACATGTATTTATATGCAACCTAAACAAATGACTTCTTAAGTGTTAACTTGGGGCTCATTTGAGTGATCAAAAATCACACCTCAAGGTTTGCATCTTTGGTCCACTGCTAGAGAAAATTTGGCTTTTTTTTGTCCTGTTTTGGCTTTTTTGTCCTGTCAAGAATCTAGTCAGAAATTTCAAACTTTAAATTGTAAGATGTAAACTTAGGGATTGTAATCAATGCAATTTAAATTCCACCTTAGCACTAGTCATCAAAAGGTATGCATTCTCCTCCCCCAGCTGCCTCTCTCTTATGATAGGGGCCAGATTCTGCCCACATACAATGGCTCTGAATGCAATATGGCTGCACAAATGTAGGTGGGAGTATCGCTTGGCAAAACTGCCAAAATCAATGGTTGAGATTTTCAAAGCCAAATAGGGGATTTAACCTTGCAACACCCATTGAAACTAATGAAAATTGTGTGAATAAATCCCCTAAGCAGTCAGTTTGGCAATCTCAACAGACACCTTTTCAAAAAAATTTAATGCATTTTAATATGATCATTTGATTAAACTTTTTTTCAGTAAGAAAGGCCTCTCTCCTGCAGTAGCTACACGCAGGTAAATTCCTGTACCCATGCAGAGTCCCTGTGATGTCTCTGAGACTCTGCATGGCCACCAATGCAGATCTGATTGACTGATAGCAGCCCTTAGCCCAGAGGTGTAGTAGAAAACTGTAATTAGCCAACAGATTAATTTAAAAAGCACTCTGTGTCACATTTTATGATATGGTCAAGGCTTGGTCAAAAGGCAGGTCCATTAATTATTCCAAGATCTTTTGTAAAAAATAAAAGTTATGCCTTCAAAATTATTCCCTATTTATTTGGGAGGGGGAATGTTATACAGTACTGGTAAATGGTGAGACCTTGCTGAGATAATCTCTAGTCAGTTTCCTTGTTAGAAACAGAATCAGACTCTAAAGTACTCGAAAGATGAAAAACTCAGTGGGCCTGATGCTGGGTGACCTCACCCAATATTAATGTCAATGAGAATTCACAGTCCGCAGCATCTCAAAGGCAGAGCTCAGCATCTTGCAGGACCGAACCTTAAGTGTTAAGTATCATTATCCCCTATTAGAAGTGCCACATTTTTCAGTTTTTACTGAGCCCACAATTGTCAGTTTTTTCAGCACTCTGAAAAAGTCAGACTGTCATTTCCCACAGACATTGATGTGCTCCTAATTTAATGCATACCCCATTGTTAAGATAACATGTCCTGCTTCCTAGGTGACCATATACTTTAGCCCCATCTTATGGTCATCTTCATATTAACTCAACCTTGAAACAAATAATGGATTGATTTATTTGGGTGTAAAATAAGGGGTTTTAAATAAAGGATCAGAGCACAGGTTCATCAAACGTAGGGTGACCAGATGTCCTGTTTTTAAAGGTTTCAGAGTAACAGCCCTGTTAGTCTGTATTTGCAAAAAGACAAGGAGTACTTGTGGCACCTTAGAGACTAACCAATTTATTTGAGCATAAGCTTTCGTGCATCCGATGAAGTGAGCTGTAGCTCACAAAAGCTTATGCTCAAATAAATTGGTTAGTCGCTAAGGTGCCACAAGTACTCCTTTTCTTTTTGTTCTTAAAGGGACAGTCCTGTATATAAGCCCTCCTGCAGGTGTCCCAACTTTTTCTTAAAAATGGACAAATTGTCCCTTATTTTTTGCTTCCCCCCCGCCCCCATCAGTGCCAGTGGGTCCTGCTGCTGGCCGGATCCCTGCTTGCCAGCTGCCAGCCTACCAGCATTGAGTGGGGAGGTCCAGTGGCTGATGATGGGGGTGGGTGTGGAAGGCTGGTGGCATGGTGAAGCTGCAGCATGCGGGGCCGGCCACTCCCCCTGCTGGTCCATCAGCAGAGCCCCCGCTGCATGCCGGCTCTCGGGCACCAGGGCCTTGCCCCCGTCCTGTTTCCAGCAGGCGCTGGCTGCACACTGTGGCAGCTGACGGGTACAGGCAGGCACCAGGCGACGGCCAGTTGTGTGTTGCCTCTGCTGCCCACCCATCGGCCCTTTACATGCTCCCCCTCTTACTGTCCTCTCCCTGCTTTGCCCCACTGCTCCTCCATATCCCCTCCAGCGAGACACATCCCACTCCCAAAATTGTGCAGAGAACCAGCCCCTGGTGTGGGCACTCAGCTCACCAGCAGCCTGGCCAGCAGGCTCCTTCCTTCCCCCACTGCCTCTGGCTGGGCTGGCACCTCAGGAAAGCCCAAGACCCTCCAGTCCGGGGCACTTAGCAGGAGGAGCCACACAGCCGCACCGCGCTGGCACAGGGAAGCCTCTCCGCCCCTCAGCTAAGCTCTGGAGGCGGGGAGGGATGGAGTGATTTCCAGACTCTTGCCGCCCCAAACCTGCTGGCTTCACAGCAGCACCCCGGGCAGCTGCTTAGCACCAGGGTGGATTTGACTTAAACCAGATTGATTTAAATCATGTTTTAAATCATTAGTCAGGAAGACTCGATTTAATCATGGATTTCTACATAAAAGTGCATTCTTGTTGGTTGTTATAACCTTAATACATATTCTTCACAGCTCAGAGATAGATGTAGGTTTCATTTTTAGAAGGTACACACAATACATTTTTTAAGTGATTTATTTTGAAAACTTTTCAGATTAGTTTTACAGCTATATCAGAAAATGAATGATTGTTTGGTTATTTCATTTACCAAAGGTAATTGAAGCAGATATTTCTGAAGTCATTGGGAGGTGAACTATCTCCAATTCAACAGGTTAATCATTAATATTTGGAGGATTTTCTTGCCATGCTGTATTAGGAGGGAACATCACCATACAGACATTTAAATTGTTTTATTTAACTAAAACAACAACGTTATGTATTCTGGATTTTTTTCTTCAACAGCAAACATATAATATTTTAACAAAACAAGCATATGAATTTTTGAATTTAGTTAAACATTGAACTTTTTTAAAATCAGGTTTGTTTTTGTTAAAATTGTTTTTAACTAAAATAGTTAAATGAAATTTTTTTTTTTAGAAAACCAAAAGTTAAATCGACTGTGTCAGCCAGGTCAACATGAGAAACTTAAAATATTGGCTTCTGCAGCTAACTCAGTCATCTTCACCTTTATTTTCCTGTTTGTTCATAATCTGGAAAAGAAAAACAAGCTTTCCTGCTTTTTCAGGTTCCAGACAATTTCTCAATTAGGAATGAATTAGTTCAAAGAAAGAAAATATTCTTTCTACACTGGCAGAAGAAGCTACTGCTGTTAAAAGTGAAATTATTATCTTTTAAACTGTCTCCTCTCCTGCTAATGGGCCATTCATTTATACTAATCAAAAGGCCCTTTTAACTGTCAGATCAGATATGGAAAATGTGTAACCAGTCTAATTACTCCTTTTACATTTTTACACTTATAACAACCATCAAAAAGAAATGTTCATTATAAATATCAAAATCTTAGCATCTAGTACAGACACTTTTACTAAATGAAAAGGAGGTTTATAAGCATCCATAGTTTGTCACAAACTTGAATAACTTATTTTATATTCTAAGGGATTGTCTACGTATGGATGTGAGCTGTTTTGCCTGGGGCAGCCCTCAATGACAATGCAAAGGTCAGGGCAGACTGCAAAAAGGAGAGCAGATACTCCCTAAACTGGTGGTTAACACTAAGCCCTGGTTTACACTCCGGGGTTAGGTCGAATTTAACTGTGTTAGGTCGATTTAAAAATGACTGCATCCACACAACCAACCCCGTTCTGTTGACCTAAAGGGCTCTTAAAATCGACTTCTGTACTCCTCCCCCACGAGGGAAGTAGCACTAAAATCAACCTTGCTGGGTCGAATTTGGGGTAGTGCGGATGCAAATCGATGGTATTGGCCTCCGGGAGCTATCCCAGAGTGCTCCAATCTGACCGCTTTGGACAGCACTTTGAACTCCGATGCACTAGCCAGGTACACAGGAAAAGCCCCGGGAACTTTTGAATTTAATTTCCTGTTTGGTCAGTGTGGCGAACTCAGCAGCACAGGTGACTAGACATTCCCCCCAGAATCACAAACGAGCTCCAGCATGGACTGAAAGGGAGACAATGGATCTGATAGCTGTATGGGGAGAAGCATCTGTGCAGGCCGAACTCCAATCAAAAAGAAGAAATGGTAATATATATGCCAAAATCTCACAGGGCTTATTGGAGAGAGGCTACAAAAGGGACACACAGCAGTGCCACGTGAAAGTTAAGGAAATCAGGCAAGCCTACCAAAAGACAAAGGAGGCAAATGGTCACTCCAGGTCAGAGCTCCATACATGCCGCTTCTATGATCAGCTGCATGGCATTCTGGGGTGGGGACCCTACCACTATCCCACCACTGTCCATGGACACCTGCAAGGGGGGAGTCTCACGCAACAGGGAGGAGGATTTTGTGGATGAGGAAGAGGAGGAGGAGAATGCACAGCAGGCAAGCGGTGAATCTGTTCTCCCCGGCAGCCAGGACCTTTTCATCACCCTGGAGCCAATATCCTCCCAAGGCGGGATCCCTGGAGTTCCAGGAAAGTGGTCTTACGCATGCAAAAGTTTCGCAGCCACTGTGAATCATCCCATACCTGCAACACTATGCGGTCTCACCAGTCTGTGCTTGTTTGCCTGGCCCAGAATCGGCATTCTATTATATCAATCAGCCCCACTGCCGCCATGATGTCCCAATTGCCACAGCCCGTGCTTTCAGGAACGTCTGTGTCCATGTCCTCATCAAAATCCTCCTTGATGCTAGCCACAGTAGTGAGGATGCACTCCAACAATTTAATGCGCTTAGTGGGGACATACGCAATCAACTGTATAAAATTGATTTCTAAAAATCGACTTCTATAAAATCGACCTAATTTCTTAGTGTAGACATACCCTTTGTTAAACTCACCAACCCGTCACAAACTGTGCTTTGGATCCCTCACACTGGCTCTCAAGAAGCTGAAAAAAGAAACCATACAGCCTCCTTTATTGCATTCCAGTTCTCTGGCTCCCAATCAGCATAAAGTGAGAAGTTATTTAAAAACTCTGCTCACTATACAAAATGTTCTTCTGACCCCAAAGGGTCAGCCACATTACCTGGTCAATATTAATTTGGATCTTACCCAAAATACCACGCTGGCAGTCAATCCTTTAGTATCTAAAACTAAAGGTTTATTATAAAGAAAAAAGAAAGAAGAAGAAGAGAGATGTTAAATGGTAAAACACTCAGGTACACACAGAGACTTCAAAGTCCATATATCAGGTTCTTCGCAGTATTGATGAGTTTGCTGGCTTGAAAGTCCCTCTGGAACAAATTCAAAGTTTGGATGGGTGATTCAGTCATTTGTTCAGAGCTTCATTTGTAGAAAAGTTACTCCAGAGGTAAGAAGCAGGAATGATGACAAAATGGAGATGATGCAGCTGCTTTTTATATCCTTTGCTATGCAGCTTGTCCTTCCTTTGTCCCAAACACAAGCTGCACAGCACATGGCATGGAAAAGCTTTACAGTTCTGTCCATAGGCATGGCCCTACATATCTTACTGACACATCAGGTGTATTCCCTGGTTCCTTTCAATGGGTTCATTGTACAGATGATGACCCTTGATGGGCCATCGAACAGGCTAGGCAGTGCTGATACCAATCTGTCTGGGGGTGTCACCCAGAAACACAGCACAAGTTCAGAAATACAGATATACCATACATATCTATAACTCACAATACAAAGGTGATACAAACATATAAACAAGATTATCATACTTGGCAAAGCATAACATTTTCACAGATACTTTACATGGCATATCTAGCATGATTCATTGCAATTTTATAATACTGCTATTAATAATGATAATATAAAGTGTCTCACAATTCCATACAGAGTCATAATGGAGTTATTCAGGAATAACTATTCCAGAATAGCTATTCCTGAGTAACTCCATGTGTGGACACCCTTATTGTGGAATCTGCTTTGGAAGTGGAGGTAAACCAGAAAAAGTTACCCTTACTCTGGAATAAATGTCTTTCCTCTGAGGACATATCTACACTACAAAGTTAAGTTGACACAAGGTACTTACGTCGACCTAACTATGGAGGTGTATACACTGCTATGCCCCTCCTGCCGCTTTAACTCACCTGTTATGCTGACTGAATAAAACCACCTCGATGAGAGGCGTAGAGCTTAGGGCAATGTAATTAGAGCAACACAGTGTCAGTGTAGACACTCCATTGCTTACATCGCCCCCTGGTCCTAAGTGGACTTCAGGAGGTATCCCACAATGCCCGCCATTACCACTCTGGTCACCGTTTTGAACTCTGCTGCCCTGCAGCCAGGTACCCAGGTGAACGCCCCTCCCTGTTAAAGCCCCAGGAAGTTTTGAACTTGCTCTTCCTGTTTGCTCACATAGCAACTGCCCAGCTGAGCATGCTGGCTCCATGCAGCAAATGCGCTCCTGCCTGGAGTACATGGGAGGTGGTTGATCTCATGGGTCTGTGGGGAGAGGACACTGTACAGTCACAGCTCTGCTCTTGCTGCAGGAACTTGGTTGGGGAATGGAGGAGAAGGGCTATGATTGGGACATGCAGCAGTGCCATGTAAAAATCAAAGAGCTGCGGCAGGCATACCAGAAGGCAAGGGACGCAAATAGTCACTCTGGTGCAGAGCCACAGACATGCCACTTCTACAAGGAGGGGGCTGAGGTCAGGGTAATGGTGAAGGGTGGGAGGCTGGTTGGGGGAGCAGTCAGGGTGGAGGTCAAGGTGCTTAGCCTTAGGCTGTAGGAAAAGAGGGCATGGTTTTAAGGAAGAATGAAAAGAAACAGAATTAACACTTTCCCTGTACAAGTAAAAGCAGATTCCACTGGCATTCACTTTTTCATATAGATGAAAACTGCACAGGGTTAAAATACTGATGGAGGGTGAGAAATCGATACAATTTTTGTGTGCCTACTGTAGATTATTCATTAAAGAAAAGAGATTTACTTCTCTTGAGGAAGGTTTTTGTGTTAAAACAATACCCAGTTTTCAAAACATCTTTACTTTAGTAATCATGTTACGTTAAAATAAATTGCAGTGTTACATGGCTTTGTACAGTGTTATTAAAAGTGAGTCAGTGTCACGTGGACAGGTAGTGTATTTCCATTACATTGCACATATTCAGTATTGGAATGAACTTTTGTTATCTGGACAATATGACTTGGGTTTGTATCTCCACAGTGATCACAGATGCACAGTGGTATCCTCTGGACTCTCCCCTCTGTCAAAGGAAGGAAGGAAGGAGGTTGTCTAAAAAGCAGTCAGGTTTCAGAAAAAAACTGGACCAGTGCCTCCAATTTCAAGAATCTCTGTCTTTCCACTGCACCTGTAGTTACTTTTGCTCTGATGTGCAATTTTGAATCTATTGCCTCAATTTTGAATTGGAGTGGTAGTACTGAAATGTATTTACAATAGATTTCATAAGAACTAGTAGCTTCAGAGAAATCATAAACAAAGGGTATAAAATCCTTTCCTCTTTGCATCAGTGCAGAAGGCCTGATATAAAGAGAAATCATTGTAGGGAAGCAGGGGGAGAGAATCACAAGGGAATCTCGTACACCTCATACTACAGTGAGCTGCATGTGAGTTACAGCACTGTACAACAACTCATTAGATAGCAATGTAAATAATCTCTATCTGAAACAAACTCATATGTTTGAGATTTGTTTTAATTCTGGCTGAAACCTTCTCCAATCTTACAAAGCTTAATTAGAAAAGAAAAAGCATTCCAGGACCTCCCTACACTCCCATCCCCCCCCCTCCCCCGCATGTATCTTCTGGGGCTGCAGCAGTACCCAAGACATTCTATTCCATGGGATATTAAACACGACAGCCACACATACACCCAGCTGTGAGAAACTCATTGGTGTATGTGCTTGTGAATTCCCTGTTCCCTCCCCTTTAAACATACTTTCCCCTGCATGTATGAAGTTTACCTCAGCATTGTCTGTTGCGGTAATGCACGCCAGCGATATCTGCTGGGAGAGCAATACAGCAGTGCACAGACAATCCAGGAAGTTTTTGGAAAGTGTTGGGGACAATTTCCTGGTGCAAGTGCTGGAGGAACCAACTAGGGGCAGAGCTCTTCTTGACCTGCTGCTATCAAACAGGAAAGAATTAGTAGGGGAAGCAAAAGTGGATGGGAACCTGGGAGGCAGTGACCATGAGATGGTCGAGTTCAGGATCCTGGTAAAAGGAAGAAAGGAGAGCAGCAGAATACGGAGCCTGGAGTTTAGAAAAGTAGACTTTGACTCCCTCAGGGAACTCATGGGCAGGATCCCCTGGGAGAATAACATGAGGGGGAAAGGAGTCCAGAAGAGCTGGCTGTATTTTAAAGAACACTTATTGAGGTTGCAGGAACAAACCATCCCGATATGTAGAAAGAATAGTAAATATGGCAGGTGACCAGCTTGGCTTAACAGTGAAATCCTTGCTGATCTTAAACACAAAAAAGAAGCTTATGAGAAGTGGAAGCTTGGACATATGACCAGGGAGGAGTAGAAAAATATTGCTCAGGCATGCAGGAGTGAAATCAGGAAGGCCAAATCACAGTTGGAGTTGCAACTAGCTAGGGATGTTAAGAGTAACAAGAAGGGTTTCTACAGGTATGTTAGCAACAAGAAGAAGGTCAGGGAAAGTGTGGGCCCCTTACTGAATGGGGGAGGCAACCTAGTGACAGAGGATGTGGAAAAAGCTAATGTACTCAGTGCTTTTTTTGCCTCTGTCTTCACAAACAAGGTCAGCTCCCAGACTACTGCACTGGGCAGCACAGCATGGGGAGGAGGAGACCAGCTTCTGTGGAGAAAGAAGTGGCTGGGGACTATTTAGAAAAGCTGGACGAGCACAAGTCCATGGGGCCGGATGCCCTGCATCCAAGGGTGCTAAAGGAGTTGGCTGATGTGATTGCAGAGCCTTTGGCCATTATCTTTGAAAACTCATGGCGATCCCGGATGACTGGAAAAAGGCTAATGTAGTGCCCATCTTTAAAAAAAGGGAAGGAGGAGGATCTGGGGAACTACAGGCCAGTCAGCCTCTCCTCAGTCCCTGGAAAAATCATGGAGCAGGTCCTCAAGGAATCAATTTTGAAGCACTTTGAGGAGAGGAAAGTGATCAGGAACAGTCAGCATGGATTCACCAAGGGCAAGTCATGCCTGAGTAAGCTAACTGCCTTCTATGATGAGATAACTGGGTCTGTGGATGTGGGGAAAGCAGTGGACGTGTTATTCCTTGACTTTAGCAAAGTTTTGGCATGGTCTCCCACAGTATTCTTGCCATCAAGTTAAAGAAGTATAGGCTGGATGAATGGACTATAAGGTGGATAGAAAGCTGGCTAGATCGTCAGGCTCAACGGGTAGTGATCAATGGCTCCATGTCTAGTTGGCAGCCGGTATCAAGCGGAGTGCCCCAAGGGTCAGTCCTCGGGCCGGTTTTGTTCAATATCTTTATTTATGATCTGGAGGATGGCATGGATTGCGCCCTCAGCAAGTTTGCAGATGCAGGGGTGGCTAGTTGTATGGGCCAGTGGTGCCTAGGCTTCAGCAATATTCAGGGCCCTGGGGCCTGGCTCCACCAATGTCTGGGGCTGGGTCTCTCCCCCGGCCCCACCTGCCACCCCCACGCACCTACCCCACATGTCCCCCGGCTCCCACTTGCTGCCCCCGTGCACCTCCCCAGGGCCCCAGAGCATCCCTGCCTCTCCCCTGCAGCTCCACTCCGCTCTGCTGGCTCCGAGCATCAACTGCCGCCACGGGTCCTAGTGCCCCCCATCCACTAGTGGCAGGGCAGGCTGCCCTTACCCGGCCCTTCCACCTCGGACCCTTCCCTTTTCTGGCAGGACCCTCTACCAGCACAGGGGGCCCCCGCCCGCAGTCACCATTCCTGCCCCACGCTGGGCAAGGGGCAGCCTCATCCCTCACCCCCAGTGAGGCTACAGTGAGAGGCAGCAGCAGGGGAGGAAGCGCACATGTGATGGCAGCCCCCCTGGCACCCACCACAGGGGAGGCGAGGAAGATTCCTGGACCTGAGAGGGGCCCTAGGAGCATGTGCAGTGACAGTGGTGCGGGGTGAGTGTGCTGCTGGGTGGAGAGGGCTGGGAGCCCGCCTGCACCCCAAACTCATCCCCAGCCCTGCCCCACCCCAGAGCCCGCACCCCCAACCGGAGCCCTCACCCCCCCACACCCCAACTCTCTGCCCTAGCCCTGAGCCTCTCCCACGCCCCAAACCTCTCATCCTTAGCCCCAGCCAAAGCCCTCATCCCCCTGCACCCCAATCCTCTGCCCTAGCCCTGAGCCCCCTCCCACACCCCCAGCCCCAGCCCCGCCCCACAGCCCTCACCCCTGCACCGCCTCCCTCCGCACCCCCTCTCATCCCCAACTCCCTCCCAGAGCCTGCACCCCCTCCCTCCGCATCCCCTCCCACCCCCAAACTCCCTCCTAGAGCCTGCACCTCTCACCCACTCCTACACCCCCATCCCCAGCCCAGAGCCTGCACCCAAACTCCCTCCCAGAGCCTGCACCCCTCACCCCCTCCTGCACCCTCACCCCCTGCCCCAGCCCAGAGTCTGCACCCAGCAACCAAACTCCATCTCAGGGCCTGCACCCCAGACCCCCTCTCCCACCCAAACACCCTCCCAGAGCCCAACCTCTCACCCCTTTTGCACCCAAACTCCCTCCCAGAGCCTGCATCCTGCACCCCTCCTGCACCCCAATCCCTTGCCCCAGCCCAGGGCCCGCACCCCAGACTTCCTCCCCCCACCCAAACTCTCTCCCAGAGCCTTAGGCAGGTAGGGGGTGGAGTTCGGGGGGAGGCAGTTTCTGGGCACCACCAAAATTTCTACAAATCTGCCACCCCTGCAGATGACACTAAACTGGGGGGAGAGATAGATATGCTGGAGGGTAGGGACAGGATACAGAGGGACCTAGACAAATTAGAGGATTGGGCCAAAAGAAATCTGATGAGGTTCAACAAGGACAAGTGCAAAGTCCTGCACTTAGGACGGAAGAATCCCATGCACTGCTACAGACTAGGGACCGAATGGCTAGGCAGCAGTTCTGGAGAAAAAGACCTAGGGGTTACAGTGGATGAGAAGCTGGATATGAGTCAACAGTGTGCCCTTGTTCCCAAGCATTTTGGGCTGTATAAGTAGGAGCATTGCCAGCAGATCAAGGGACGTGATCATTCCCCTCTATTCGGCATTGGTGAGGCCTCATCTGGAGTACTGTGTCCAGTTTTGGGCCCCACACTACAAGAAGGATGTGGAAAAATTGGAAAGAGTCCAGCGGAGAGCAACAAAAATTATTAGGGGGCTAGAGCACATGACTTATGAGGAGAGGCTGAGGGAAATGGGATTATTTACCAGATAAATAAAATGTATTTATTTATCTCTGCGGAAGAGAAGAATGAGGGGGGATCTGATAGCTGTTTTCAGCTACCTGAAAGGGGGTTCCACAGAGGATGGATCTAGACTGTTCTCAGTGGTACCAGATGACAGAACAAGGAGTAATGGTCTCAAGTTGCAGTGGGGGAGGTTTAGGTTGTATAGTAGGAAAAACTTTTTCACTACTAGGGTGGTAAAGCACGGGAATGGGTTACCTCGGGAGTTGGTGGAATATCCTTCCTTAGAGGTTTTTAAGGCCCGGCTTGACAAAGCCCTGGCTGGGATGATTTAGTAGGGGATTGGTCCTCCTTTGAGCAGGGGGTTGGATGAGCTGACCTCCTGAGATCCCTTCTAACCCTGATATTCTATGATTACATAGGTATATTTGAATGCGTGTGGAATAAAAATCTACTTATGGAAACTGAATTTATCTTTATTCTTCTCCATCACATGGTGGCTGCAGCTAACCATAGCAATAGGCATGTGTGCATTGTTACAGGCAGGCACACACAGCAATCATTACAAGGTTCATAGCATGGTGCAAACAATGCCAAGCTCAACACAATACAGCAACACAAATTACTTTGGCACAGTGTTAAAATGCTCCTTGAAGGCCTCCTTCAGCCGAATAACCCTCACCCCTGTTGAGCTCCTCTTATAGCCTTGTGTTCATAATGCACAGGTCAATACTGAAGAGCAGTGCAAGGTCCATGCTTTCTGACAGAGATGGCTGTCACACAGGTCAGTTGAAAAGAGACAGGAAACAGAGTAGGATGCCCATGGAATGATGGGATTAAGAAAACCACATCATGTGATGCTGAACCTGTCCCCATCAGGCATTGCAAACCCTTCCCAAAACACCCTGCCGCCAGTTGCACAGTGGGATAGCTACCCACAGTACACTGCTCTGTTGGTGCAGGAACTGCTACTGTGGATGGCTCTGCTGACGCAAGAATCATAGTGTGGACATGCAACAGTGGTTTAATTACAGTGGTGGCTGCACATCAACGTAACTTAAGTTGACTTAACATTGTAGGGTAGACATGGCCTGAGTTATTCAGAAATAGCAATTTCACATTCAATTCACACTCTGCCTTAATCCAGAATAATTTTAATGTGTAGATAAATCCTTAACTACTCCAAGGTTTCCCATTATTTGTATAAGGAGTGGAAGGAAGGTCAGGTTTTAGTCCTTTAAAATATTGATCTAGATTTGCCCACTACTGCCTTTTGTGTTTTCTCCCACATCCTGCTGTGTCCAGTCAGGTTTTATTAATGTATTTTCAATGTGTTACAGTAGTAATCTCAGATCACAGTTTAAGCATTTCCTTTTAAATTTGCTATGAACATGCTGAGTTCATGTTAGCCAACATATTGCACATATGCATAGGCTGATTATTACTTGTATTACAGTAATACTTAGAGGCCTCAACAGGGATCATGGCCGCACTGGGCTAAGCATTATGCAAATAGAGAGTAAGAGACACATCCCTGCCCAGAATGTCTTGCAATCCAAGGCTCCAATCCTGCAAGTACTTATGCCTATGGTTAACTTTATTCACATGCTTAGGACTTTAAAAAAACATATTGCACAGTTCAACCACCAAGACAGTGTCATACAATTTCTTTTAAATAACTATTTATATATAAAAAGAAAAGGAGTACTTGTGGCACCTTAGAGACTAACCAATTTATTTGAGCATAAGCTTTCGTGAGCTACAGCTCACTTCATCTGATGCATAAATTTTTTTTCACTTTTATGCATCAGATGAAGTGAGCTGTAGCTCACGAAAGCTTATGCTCAAATAAATTGGTTAGTCTCTAAGGTGCCACAAGTACTCCTTTTTTTTTTGCGAATACAGACTAACACAGCTGCTACTCTGAAACCTGTATTTATATATAAGCATATATCTGCAACCAGCGTTTGGAATACTTGGGCAAATTTTACTTCGTAACTCTGTTGGTGTTTTCCCACAGAGACTTCCTCACTTTGTTACTGTTGCAAAAGTTTCAGCACAATGTGTACCTGGATTTGAAATGTTTGCTCCTGGAGTAAGACCCATGAAGTAATCAGCCAGATATGCTATGTAAGATATCTGCAAAAATGTCATAAATTACCAGATAGGATAATCTTATTTATGTTTGTATCACCTTTGCATTGTGAGTTATAGATATGTATGTATGTCTGTATTTCAAACTTGTGCTATGCTTCTGGGTGACACACCCAGACAATTTGGCATCAGCACTGCCTAGCCTGTTTGATGGCCCATTAAAGACCATCAGCAATACAATTGACCCATTGAGAGAAGGCAGATACACCTTATGACTCAGCAAGGCATGTCCCAATGGAGAGATCTCTAAGGCTTCTAAGCCATGTGCTGGGTAGCTTTTGTTTGAAACAAAGGAAGCACAGGCCACAAAACAAGAGACTATAAAAGGCAGCAGCCTCTTCTCCATTTTGTCTTCAATCCTGCTTCTTACCTCTGGAGGAACTTTGCTACAAACTGAAGCTCTGAACAATGAACTGAATGACCCATCCAAGCTGTGGATGAACTGCAGAGACTTGACTTAACCCAGCAGTTTATTCCATCACTGCTACAAACCTGAGTCAAGAACTTTGCCATTACTGTATGTAATTGATTCCTTTAACCAATTTTAACTCTCACCTTTCTTTTTATAAATAAACCTTTAGATTTTAGTTAATAAGAATTGGCTGTAGCATGTATTTGGGTAAGATCTAAAACATTCATTAACCTGGGAGGTACTGTGTCCAATCCTTTGGGATTGGTAGAACCTTTTATTTTATATGAAGAAATAAGATTTACAAAAATTTGATGTGGGTGCATGGATGGAGGTCTGAGGCTGGATCACTTTAAGGGAACTGTGTTGTTTGGACTTCTGAGTAACCAACTTCCTTTCATTCTTTTCACAGCCATGACTTCTCAGTCTCTGCAGCATAGCATCAAAAGTGTATGTGTGTCACCTGGACTCCTTAGAGCCAGAGGTGAATGGCAGCCCCATAGCTCCCCTCTTTACTCTTCCTGCACCCCAAACCTCTCATCCCTGGCCCCAGCCCAGAGCCCTGACTCCCTCCTGCACCCCAACCCCCTGTTCCAATCCCAACCCCTCATCCCCAGCTCCGCTGGGTCGAGGAGAACAAATTTCTTCAACTGGGTCACCAGAAAAACGGTTTGAAAACCACTGCTCTACATGCCTCTTGGCCTTTCCAAGTGCCAACTTAAGAGGATTCCACAAAACTCCATGTCTCCTCCCCACTGCTTCTCTCCCCACTGTTGACTAAAAAACAAAACAAAAAACAATTGCTTTACAAGCACGTGGGTTACATACACATCATGGGAAGGAATGCTGCAGCCATGTCTGTATTTCATAATTAAATGTGTTTCACAAGGAAAGCATGACAATTGCATTGGTTTGTGATTTCCAGTTGGAATTTAAGTTGATGGGTTTGAGCCATAAAGCACTAAATGGCTTGGGGACCTAACTACCTGAAAGACCTGAGTCCTTTCGCACTGAGAAGTTCAGTGGAGCCACTGGAGCCGGCAACCTGCTGCTTTGAAAGAAGCGGAGCTGCCAGTAGCGCATTTTCTGAGAGGACCTTGCCTCTGAAACTCATTTCCCCTTCAGCCTGACACAGCTTAGATTTGTTAACCTTCTGGGTATGTTCATCTATTTTAATGCGCTTGTTTGCACAAAGTGGGATGAGGTTTTATTGTTCATGGAAAGGAACGGACTATTATGGGATTACTATGTTACGTACTGAGTTTGTTCCTTTATCAGTATAAAGGCTATATTTTAAAATGACTTGGGCAGTCGAGTCCTTTTATCATATTAAGCATATCTGTCCTTTTGCCATGGTTTTTAATAACTCTACAATGCCTAAAGGATTGATAAGTGATTTAATAAATGTAAATTTTTAAAAATCCTTTACTACTACACATATTGTGGTTGCACCTAGGAGCCCCAATCACGGACCAGGACCTCATTGGGCTAGGCACTGTACAAACACAGAACAAAAAAAGGGCTTTAACTACCTTCTCTTCCCATCTTTCTTAAATAAGAGGGAGCCTAATGGACCTTACCATTCTCCTTTCTATGGGACCAAACTACAAACCTGTACTTGTAAAACTGTCCTTCCTTCTGCAGATTTTATGCATATGAGGGGAAAAAAAAAAAAAAAAAACAGAACACACACACACACAGAATAAGGCCTACTCTGTTCTTAAAAAAGACTAACAAAAAACTGTATCACAGCAAATGACTCTCTCTCCAAAATACTGAAAACACCAAATTCATCTTTCACTTTGGGCTATATTCTGTCACCCTGATTCACAAGCAGCACTTTTTCTCTGTGGATAGTCCCTTATAAGATGGGTCTTACACATTCTTTTTTATTTTGTGGCTTTGATTTCATTGCTGAGCTAACTAAACAGTTATTAATCCTCAGAGATTCTTGAATCAAAATCAATTACTTAGTGACAGACAAGTTTAACAATCTAATGAAGTTTTGGATACCAATGCATAGCATGTATGTTGAAAACACTGTCTAAACTTAATTTTTCCATTTGTAACAAATTTATTAGGCTCATCTTCATTATTCATATTAATATACAAATAGGCATGGCATTGATCCAGTGTGTGCATGGTCAAGAGATTGACGGTTTGTGTATATGGCTAGAGGAATTTATTTATGCATCCAAGACTTGCCGACCCTGCCAGAATTAATGATTTTAGCTTCTCCATTATATTTTCCTCAGGAAAAATATATATTTCTACGAATCATTCAGCTGTATGTTGAACTGGCCAGCATTTTGTCCATATCTCTTTTTAAGATTTCATGTCAGTTATCAGTGAAGTTTCCTATGTAGTTCTGATGACAAAAGCTGCTCATTGCTTTTCACATGCCTAAACAATTTTAAACATAATTGTTTCTTTGATCTTCAAGCACTCTTTTTCTTAGTTTTCTCTTCTGCCTTAAGGTCTTTTGCTATGCATCTTGAGTTGAAAGCTGATAACATTTCTGCTGCTGTCAAGTTGGCTCCTTTCATTATCAATCTGTCTCCATCAGCTGTAAAGGAAAGATCGTACGCTTTAGAGGTGATAAATAAAGTTATAAGAAACAATTTAGCATACATTCAAACTAAAATAGGTGTAAACACTCAGTTCATTCAGTTTACTTAAAAATATTCAGTGATTTCATATACCCATTACCACTGAATCTGCGTGCATACCATACATTAAGAGCAAGCAAAACATTAAAGTTAACTGCCAACAACAAAAACAGCCTCCATCCCTGAACTGCCTCACCCAAACATAAGGAAAAAACTCCCCAGATATGATCTAGTTTCAGAACAGATGTGTTACTAAAGTAGTTCACGCTATTCTCTGAAGGTAGGCAAACTTGGACTGTAAGGCTACGTCTACACTAGAAAGGTAAGTTGACCTATATTAGGTCAACTTACAGCCACTGCAGTAATTACTGTAGTGGTGCATGTCTACACTACCCTCTTTGGGTCAGTGGTGTGTGTCCTCACCAGAAGCACTTCCACTAACCTAAAAGGGGTAGTGTGCAGAGCTGAGACTCCCGGGGGAGGCGGGGAGAGAAGAGGCTGCCCAGGGCTTCTTGCCCCAGCTCCCAGTTGGAAGCAGAGTCCCGTCGTCCAGGCTTCTCACCACGGCTCCCAACCCGGAGCGGGGTCCATTCTCACCCCAGCTTCCAGGAAGGGGCAGAGTCCAGCTGCCTGGCTTTCTTGTTAATTTCACGGTTCCTGCCAACAGCTGATGTAAGTAATGCAGTGTCTACACAAACACTGCATCGCCCTATCTACACTGACATAAGCCTTACGCCTCTCGTGCAGGTGGAGCTATAATGGTGTAGTAGGGCACTTAGGCCAAGTCTACACTTACCAGAGATTGACGCTGACGTGATCAGTGCAGCGGGGGTTGATTTAGCGGGTCTGTTGAAGACCTACTAAATCAATTGCAGAACACTCTCCAGCCCGACTCCAGTACTCCACCGGAACAAGAAAAGTAAGGTAAGTCGACAGGTGAGCGTCTCCCATTGACGCAGCATGGGGTAGACACCACGGTAAGTCAACCTAAGCTACGTTGATTCAAGTTATGTTATTCATGTAACTTGGGTGGCATAACTTAGGTCGACTTACTGCGGTAGCGTAGACAAGGCCTTACATCGGCAGGAGGAAGGCTGTAGTGTAGACACTGACATAATTAGGTCAATGTAAGCTGCCTTATGTCGACCTAACTGTGTAGTGTAGACCAGCCTAAAGGAGTGGATTCCACATCTGAAATATTGCATATAAAGAGACAAGGTGGGTGAGGAATAAGGGAGAACTCGGAACAAAATGCAGTGCCTAAAACTAATCATAATTAAATTTTGAAGTGACTAGATTTTTCAAGTTGACGGTATCTCTCAAAAAAACTATAGCAAGCCATCTAGCAGCAGCATAATACACTGTCTTGTGCAGTTTCCAAGTTCAGGTCCTGTATTCCCAGACTCCAAGGGCTGGAAATGCTCCCTTGGCAACATGCTCAGCACCTTGGGAAAGTGAGAAATTGAAAGCAGTAGTTTCTGGCATCAGTAAAATAATCTCTTTTGGCAGAGGCTGTGCACAGCATTGAGCTTCATCATCTAGTATACCCTGGCAAGAGACAAGGATGGCAAATAAATGAGGAAGGAAATACTCTATAGAGACACTGAATGAAAAATATATATGTTTGACATATCAAACCTAAAACTTCGCAACGTTCGCTAGAAATGGCAGCTGACCTGATTAAAATATGAAAGTTTAAAGGAAAACAAATAGATAATCATTAGTGAAGGAAAAACTTAATGGGCTGGGTTCTCTGCTGGACCTCTTAGAAGACAGCAGAACAGAAGGTAAAATTTAGGAAAGAGGAGAACAAAGGTGGATTAAAGCGATTTGTGAAGTGGCTCGAATCTGGGCTGCTCTGGGGGTTGACAGAAACCTCCAGTACAAGTTAGAGGAGCCCACAGAGCTGGCTGCACAGCTCGTAGACCCATTTCTGCAAACATTTATACATGTGAGTAGTCCCACTGAGGTGGGACAGCTCATATGACCAAGTTACTGTGGCAGCATGTCTCTGTGGCAGCATGGAGCCACATTGCCTGCAATAGGGCTCTGCACAGGTGCAAGGGTCCGCTTGCAGACCTCTCATTTAAGTATTGGAGCTGAATGTTTGTAATGAAGACAATCTCTTTTTTTTTTTTTTTTAAGCATTCCCTTTCTTCCCAGTTCTAAATCCAGTAGACAGAATATTTTTTTTAAATTTCCTTCCCAATACATTAACCTGACTGATTCCATCGTACTCTTGCTCAAAAACATGTTTGTACAACACCTAGCACAGTGCGATTCTGATCCATAACTGGGATGTCAAGATATGACCCCAACACAAATACAAATTACAGGAAACAACCACAAATATCTTCCCATGTGAGTCTAGAAAGGCTACGTTCCCTTTAAGATGAATGATAAACTCCTTACCAAACATGATGTCTACAACTGGTTCAGATCCATCGTGCCTTACATCTGTTGTCACTACACAGTTGATATTGGAGGCACGAGCTTTTTTACTGCTTACATGCTCAAGAAATATTCTGAAAAGATTTAAGAAATATAAATTAAGTAAGAATATACTGAACATATTTCTGCAATTAATTTACATAGTTTGATGTTGCTAACCAAAATACAAACCAATTAGGATTTATATTTACTGCCCCAGTTCTACAAGAAGTTCCATAAGTGCAGACTCGATTGTATGATTATTTTAACAGATTATTACAAAGAAATTTTAAAATCCAATTTGCTTTTCACTATTTTGTTTCCTTTCTGCATTTCTTTTTGATTGATTGCGCTATCCCAGCTATCAGTCAGATCAGTTTTATTTTTCTTTATAACCAATTTTACTTTCAGGTTGTCAATGTTTCAGTGTTTGGAGTTCAGAGAAATGTTTATTTTGCTTAAATATCTGTTTCCATTGGATTTTTTTCCCAACTCCATGGTAACATTTCTAATGATTTGCTGAAGTTTGTGTAATTTGTTTTTCATTTAATTTTTGGTCAAAGTTCAACGAATAGGGTCACTTTGAAGCCATATCAGTCACCTGCAAGAGTCAGGAAGGGATTCCCTGCACACACTCCAATGTATTCTGCTGTGGGTTACTTTTATTGCCTTACTCTGAAGCATCAGTGATGGCCACAGCTGGAGATATGAGATTGGCTGGGGTGGGCCAGAGCTCTTAGGTGGCACCAAGCATTCTCTCTCTCTCAAGGTACTTGGCTGGCCAGTTCTTGCTCATATGCTCAGGGTCTACCTGATCACCATATATGGGGTAAGGAAGGAATTTTCTCTCAGGTCAGATTGGCAGTGACCTTGGTTGTGCTTCATCTTCCTCTGTAGTGTGTGAGTATCTCTAATCACTTAATCATTTCCCTGCCATTGTGAGGGTCTTGGGCACTGGTGCACCTTGGTCTCTCCTTTTCTCGGTCTGTGGCTCATAGTATCTAGTCTCATGAGAGCTGCAATGCTTTGGTCTAATTTCAGTTGTTGGTTTTAACGTGCACGTACTGAGTGGTGGTAGTGGTGACCTGTAATACACAGGTCAGACTAGATTATCTGGTTGTCCCTTTTAGCCTTAACCTCTATTACTGTGTGTGTATGCACATCCATGCCTGCGGGTACGTGTAAAATAACTCCTCACATCTGTTCCAAGTTTGTGTTTTATGTCCCTTTAGTAAAGTATTTATGTCATGGACAAAGCACAATTATTTGGACTTCTCAGGCAATTGATTACCAAAGAACATCAGCCATTGTATTTTCCCTCACTATTTCTAAGTATTGTAACACTAATAACTAGGGCCTTACCAATTTCACAGCAGTGAAAAATGTGTCATGGGCCATGAAATAAGTCCTTCCCCACAAAGGGGGCAGGCTGGGGCGTGCGGGTCTAGAGCCACCTCCAGGAGCCTCCCCCTTCTGCAGGACGCTCTGGGACTGGGCAGTAGCCCCAGAGGGTTCTTGCAGCTGGAGAAGGCTTGTGGAGCTGGATCCGATCTTTCCTGTGCTGCTGGGAGCATCCCAGCAAAGGGGGCACCTAGCTGATAGTCTGGGCAGGGCTGGGGCAGGACAGGATGTGGTCTTTCCTTGCAGGGGTGCTCTTGGATCTCTCTCCCAGCTGCAGATAGCTCCGCACCCCATGCTCCCCATTCTGTCCAGCTCTGTAGGCAGCACAGAAGTGAGGGTGGCAACCCCATGACCCTCCCTACAATAGGTTTGCAACTCTCCCACACATTCCCTTTTTGGGTCAGGACCCCCACGGTTAACACACCACGAAATTTCAGATTTAAAAATCTAAAAACGTGAAATTTACCAATTTTCAATTCCTACAGTCGTGAAATTGACCAAAACGGACCAAGAATTTGGTAGGGCCCTACTAATAACTAATCTTACAGCTGACTCCACATGTGCTGACCCTTGCACTCACATGGATCCTCAATGACTTTAGGGTTGGGGCCTCTGTGCTTAGCATAGTAAAGTTAAGTACATGTGTGCTTGCAGGCCTTAGTCAGTACCTCTATACTTTGAGCTGGAGATGCAATTTCTAGCTTGAGGAGACTTAACCCGTGCTAGCTCTGACTGAGGTATTGTGCTAAAAATAGAGTGTAGCTGTGGCAGCAGGAAGGGCTACCCACCCCACCACATGGTTAGCGTCTCGGACTACTTACGGTGGCTAGCTCCTCCCTCTATGCTGCTACACTCTATTTTTAGCACGCTAGCTCAGTCACAGCTCCAGCAGATATGTCCCCGCAAGTTCCAATTTACAGTTTCCAGCTCATAGTGTAGACATACCTAAAGACACAGAAGCAGAAGACAGATTAGTTGTATTTCAACCCATCTTCTGATCGTGTTATAGTATATCTTTCCTGTAGAACTTCATTACGATACCTTTCTTCTCTGAAAAGTGAATAAAAAATGACACCTTCCTATTAAAGAATTGCCTCCTCAGTGTGTTCAGACATATATCTGCTTACTGATAGTAAGTCATATCATCTTACTGTAGTGACAATAATTTTCACTGCTGCATTTTACTTTCATCAAAGTAGTAAAGGGGGGAAACTAGATTCTACTCCTCCTTTTACAACATCAACAATTGTTTGCTAAATTCATGTCAATTATATTTGTGCAAATTGAGTGAACACATGTGTACAGGTGTCACTAAACCAGTAATCTGAAAACAATGGGGTTGCACAGGTCTTGCTGGGGTCTTAACTTGGCCAACTCTCACAATATTTGATGTTTTAACTTAAATATAAAGAATGGCCATACTGAGTTAGGCCAATGATCCACCTAACCCAAT
Organism: Chelonia mydas; assembly: GCF_015237465.2. Taxonomy (NCBI): domain Eukaryota; kingdom Metazoa; phylum Chordata; order Testudines; family Cheloniidae; genus Chelonia; species Chelonia mydas. The sequence continues at coordinate 50,723,064 of NC_057850.1, forward strand.
ATCTTGTTATCCAACAGTGGTCAATACCAGATGCTTCAAAGGAAATGAATAGAACAGGGCAATTATCAAGTGATCTATCCCATCCTCCAGTCCCAGTATCTGGCAATCAGAGGCTTAGGGACACCCAGAGCATGGGGCTGTACTGCTAACCATCTTGGCTAGTAACCATGGATAGACCTATCCTCCATGAACTTAGCTAATTCTTTTTTGAACCCAGTTATACGTTTGGGCTTTACAACATCCCAAGACAAGGAGGTCCACAGGTTGATTGTGCATTGAGTGAAGAAGTACTTCCTTATATTAGTTTTAAACTTGATGCCTATTAAAGCCCTGGTTAGTGGAGACAACTGATTATATAAAAATATCAGCATTCAATTAAAAAAATGCCTGTAAGCCTAGTGGTTGCAGAGAAAAGCATAAAAATGTGACCTGAGTGCACCTGATAGGCTCAAAAAAGGAGAGCAATTTTTTAAATCTTTTGTTTTTAATCTCAATTTTTAGGTACCTGACTTGTGGTTTTTTAAACATTTAAAGGCTGACAATGCTGCTTATTACTGACAATAATGGGAAGACGGGATGGACCCATACTGACTCTCCCGGCCCAGGTAAAGTTGTCTTTGTACTTGGTAACCAATCTAGAACCAACCACTTGCTCTAGAACCCACAAACAGCGAACCCACCCCACCCAATGCCCGGTAACACAGTCGTGTTTGGAGACAAACACCCCTGTAAGTAGAACCAGATCCAAACTTCAAAGCTGCGTCGGGTGCATATGGCCGGGCTGGGGGAGCCCATCCCTTGGCTGGAGGGCCGGGGGAAAGAGGGGTCTCTCCGCAGACAACACGCCACGGAAGCCATTCCAGCCCCGGGGGCGAATGGGCTGAGCAGGGCGAACCACTCGCTGCCCCGCCGCACAGGCGGAGGCAACGCCCAGGGGGTGAGGGGGAGGGTAGACGGGAAAGGCCTTGCTTGGTAGGCTGAATGGGGGGCAGGAACCCATAGGGGAGTGGGTAGGGCGGGCCGGCCGATTGGCCGCTCCCCGTCCAGGGGGGAATGTGGGGGAGGGGCTGCTCCCCGTGAGGCGGGTATAGGGGGTGTCTGGCCGCCCTCCCGAGCTCTCCTCACCGTGTGGTTTCCACGTTGGTCTGGAAAGGGCAGAACCGGACCATGACGCTCTTCACGTGCCTCAGCGCCACCGCGGCCTTGGGCACCGCCATCTTCCCCTTCCTCGGCCTGGGACTACAATTCCCAGAGGCCCCTTCGCCAAGGCGGGGCGCGGAGGGCTGGCGGCGCGCGCAGCTCTGTGGGAAATGTAGTGCTCGGCGGCGGGGGCGGCGCTGCGTTGCGCTGCCGCGGGCCCCGAGCTGCCGGAGCCCCTCGCGGTGCAGCTCTGCTCGTGCCTGGCTTGTGCTCTGGGCGTACTCCGAGCCTGGCCCCTTCCCTTTGACCTGGGAGCTAAGCGCCGGGGTCGCAGCCTCTCCCACTGGGGGATGATAGAGTTTGCGGCTGGGTCCGCTCAAATGCGGAGTTTTCACTCATGTAAAGAAATTAGCCCCATATTCAGAAACGGACTCAGATTTTGCCCCGGGAGCAGCGGGGTGGGGTGCGGGGGAGTGTACGCCCCACCAGGTATCATTCATTACAGTGCAATGCAGTGAATAGAAATGAGTGAGGAGCAGGACAAGGACCTGGCCTCGTTAAAGTTTTCAAAAGACAAAGAGCAAAGATTCGAGTTCAGGGCAATTGTTAGGAAATTTGATTCTTTTCATGTTAACATTTTTATTTGATTCTTTTTCCTCGTCAAACTTATCAAACGCCAGAAGCAAAAATATAGAACTATAAACATAGTATAGAGCACTGACATGGTGCCCTGTAGTTTATTTCTACACAGACCCACTCCAGCTGGCTTTGGGCAGATGGACAGTCATTGGTTTCAGTGTGGGTTGTCAATAGAGTTGCCAACTGTCATAAATATAAAGGGAAGGGTAACCACCTTTCTGTATACAATGCTATAAAATCCCTCCTGGCCAGAGGCAAAATCCTTTCACCTGTAAAGGGTTAAGAAGCTAAGGTAACCTCGCTGGCACCTGACCCAAAATGACCAATGAGGAGACAAGTTACTTTCAAATCTGGAGGGGGGGGATATTTTCTGGGAAGACGTCTCCAAGTGGTCTCTTTCCCTGTTCTTTGTTTAAATCGCTTGGTGGTGGCAGCGTAACAGATTTTTAACCTAAGCTGGTTCCCAAGGCAAGAAAATCTGTGCCTTGGGGAAGTTTTAATCTAAGCTGGTAAGAATAAGTTTAGGGGGGTCTTTCATGCAGGTCCCCACATCTGTACCCTAGAGTTCAGAGTGGGGAAGGGACCTTGATACCAACCCTCCATGGTTGTCCCAGAGTCTCCAGGAATTAAAGATTAATTTTTAATTAAAGATTATGTCATGTGATGAAATCTCCAGGAATATGTCTCACCAAAATTGGTAACCCTAGTTGGCACATGAGGTATCACTTGCAGAATCAGGGCCTACCGTAGTTTCTTGTAGGTTTCTCTGCCCTCATACAATTATGAATTGCAGGAGTTAAGGATATAAAGACCTATATCCCTGGCAATACATGGCCCTGATCCTGTAATGGGTCACTGTGTGGGTATGGATACATCCATGCAGAGCTCATTGCAGGATCTGAGTCTATTTCTGTAAGATGTCCCAACTGGTTTCCACCACATCTCCTAGGAATTGTGTATCTTGCTTTCGTTTGCCTGGCCTCCTCTTCTCTGATCGTATCTATCAATGTTTGAAACAAACCTTTTTTATAAGAATGGTCGTATACTAAACAAAGGGCAATCTGAATCATTACTGTTGTAAAATATAGAAGAGGGACCTGCTGAAGAGTCTGATAGAAATGGAAATAAAGACTTTTTAAAATAGGTGCATTACAAAATATATAAAAGGGGGTAAGATAAACCAGCTAAATAATAAGTCGCTAAACACACACTGTTGACGTTGATTGGAAAGCAGCATAGCCAGTGTAATTCATCAATTTTACACTAGATGGCAGAAACAACTTTTGTAAAGTTTTTGGGAGTTGTGTACTATCTGAAATTGTTGGTAGAGTACTGGGATCCTAGTAAACCTTTGGTGTGGGAGCTTGGAATAAATCAGCTTTGGTAATGTATTTAAATACAGTGTGAAATTCTAGGGAATCTTTCGATACTGTATTTCATTTTTACCTTGTGTTGAAGTACTACTGATGCTTTTTCCCCCGAGTAACTAACTGATGTACAAAATAGAATAGTTGGCAACATTTGGAAATGCTATGCTATTGTTGTAATGTAGCTTTAGCTCTTTTTTTTTTTTAAATGTAGCCATTAAATTAACTCCAGCTTTCTAGTGAGATGAAGCCTAAAAATAAAATAAACTAAATTTCAGAAGTATTTTAAAACTGTGTTTCCAAATTCATTTATATGATAGCTCTTTGTCTTTGCAAAAATAAGTCTGTGAGAGAAAGCATTGTAACAAACCTACTCCTTAAGCAAAAATTCACTGATTTAAAAGAGGATTTGCCTGAGTAAGGAGTGCCAGATCAGGCACATAGAGGGGCAAAGAGAATATTTTATATTTAAAAGGTGAACTCAAACTATAGAACTTCAACAATCCTTCTCTTTCTTCGTTATAATACAAATCAGTAACAACATTTCCATCAGCCTCTCTTAGAGCAGTATGGGATCAACCTTGATTAGGGAATGAGGAAGGAAGGATGTATTTTATTGATCGTTAAGAGATCAGTTCTGCCAGGTGCTGGGCACCCTGTACTCCTGTTGATTTCAAAATAGGTAAGGCAGAAATAATCTGTATATCATCCCCTATTGTGTTTTAATAGCAGTTTCCTGTGGAATTTGTACAGTTTACTGTGCAGAATCCAGGGCAAAGAGAACGTTCTCCAATCATCTCATCCATACTGCAAATCAACCAGCCTGTTGGCCTTTGTCATAATCTATAAAAGTTTTATCTTTCCTCCTAGATCTGAACCATCACTTTGGAAAGATATAAAAAAAAAAAAATCCCCTTTTCAGTAATTTATTTTTTAGCTGCCTGAACCTGATTCATCCAACTTAAAGTTACATAAGGGAAAATATAAATTTTTAGTAACCTTAAGACAACATTCTTTCTTCCTCCCTGAAGAAGATAGACTCTTTCTATGAAACAAAGCCAAGGGAAATGAGTGCAGGCATCTTGTTTGCTGAAAGAAGGATCTTCTCTGTACTTGGTTACAACCAAGTCCTAGAATGAATGTTGAACAGAAGCAGGAACCTTAGTTTTGATCTTTTACACCCATTTAACTCCATCAGTGTCTCCACTTACCATGGATTTACACAGGTGTAACTGAGATTGAACTGTGACCCATAGTGTCTTAATTTGATTCCAGAATAGCTCATAACAAATTATCCACAAAGGACCTGAATCATTCCTTTCTATTCCAGCAGGTAATCTGAGAACTCTGAAATGTCTATGCTAGAGACTATTCTCCAAGGATTCACATTTGAAACCAAGTGATTAATTTATTTTTAAGTATAGCGATAACTAGAGAATAGTTACTTTTAACAGACAATGTTTTAACATCTGTAACATTGGTATCCCAACCTGATTGATTTTTATTTTAATTACTATTTTAGAGAGGCAAACTTTCTCAAAAAGAAAAATACAGTAGTCCCATTGACTAATTCAGCAGTCCATAGTTTTATGTCTAACAAATGTATGCATCAGGCAGCTATTCAGCCCCTTCACACACCCTCATTATGGAGAAGGTGTTAGCCTGAGACAGTTGGAACTAGGTTTTCTTTACAGAAGATGAGCCATCTGTAGTGTTCTACCCCCTCCGCATCTATCATCTGCAACTGTGTAGTTAAGGCAAAGGCAGATTGAGGTTGCAAATAGTCAGGTGGTATTTATTAAGAGTAACAATAACAGGCTAGGACTCCCTGCAAACTAAGATAACACAATAACAGCTTGGTTATTAACACAAATGTAAATGGGGGTGAACCCCAGAGCCCCAAACCCTATGCACAATAGGGTACACAGAACTTAACAAGAAGGACTATACCATATCTTGCAGACACTGGACAGGAGAACAGGAACACAGACGGGAACCAGGGGCAGGTGCCAGGAACAACAACACAACAGGAACTGGACCTTAGGAACTTCGGTGACAAGCAAGTAGATATTCAGTATAGTTTCTTCTGTCTACTGTTCCTGATTTCATCGTCCTGTGTGCTGAATGCGAATGCTATCTCATGTGATGATGGAACAGGTGAGTGGAGGTAAGTTAAGGGAACCTTGGTAGATGTTACTGGTTCATCTCAAGTCCTAATCCCTCAGGGCTCTAGCTAACAGCAAGGCTGGTACTCTGTGGGAAGGCTTCTATGCCTCAATGGGATGACCTGCTTTCACAGCATCCAGAGACACAGAGCGCCCCTCAGAGGGTGACACTCCCATATATGCATTCTCTGTTGCTAGGCAGCTTCTACCACCATGAGACACTACCTTTCTCTTGTTTTGGTGCCAAACTCAATAAAAGCGCCAAAAGTTGAAGGAGAAGGGATGCTAAGATGTAGGACTGGTTGTCCTTTTACCAGTCCAAAATGGCAACTATGTACACTTAATGAATTGAATCTTTTCTACCCAACAAGGGGCAGAAGTAGACTATCATTTTAGCTAGATTTGTCAGCCTGTTTTTTCTCTTTGCTCCTTTCTCTTCCTTGTTCTGATAGTTTTTCTTTTGGTCTGTCCCTTGTCTGTTACTTCTCCTCACTTTCAGTTTCCTTTCTGTAATGTACTTAGATAGAGAAATGTATGAGCTGCAGAGTTGAGATCTGGCACCAATTCCTTCAAGGGTCATGTTTGGTTCTGGAGTCTTGGTTCAGGCTTCCTTCTGCTCGTAAGTTGATTCCTTCTCTTTAATCTTTTTTTCCTGATTATTTTCCCAAGGCCCTCTGTCACAGATGGCTACAGGCCCAGGATTTAGCATTTGGTAATTAATTTCCAAACACCTATACATGACACTAGGTACTCTCTGTATGAATAAAACATAATGCTGCCTGGGGGTGGGGAGAGGTGAGCCAAAACAAGCCCTGCCTACCTGCCTGTTATGTGCAGAGGCAGTGTCTCCAGCTGGCTGCACAGAATGCTGAGCTTGGCTGTATAAAACAGTTCTTTTCTGGAAGCAGAGAAACACACAGATCATGTCTCCACTACAGGGACTATACTGTCAGAACCCAGTGCCGTAGCTATGCTGGCATAACCCTGTAGTGTAGATGCAGCCTTCATTGACAAAAGGGGTTTTTCCATCAGTGTAGAAATGCCACCTCCCCGAGTGATGGTAGCTATGTTGACAGAAGCATTCTTCCATCAACTGAGCTGCATCTACACTGGGGGTTAGGTCAGCACAGCTACATTGCTCAGGGGTGTTCACCACGCCCTGAGTGACATCGCTATGGGTGGACCAGGCCACAGATTTCAAGGAGAACAACAGGAAGAGGCAGATCCTAGTACCTACTATGAACAGAGACTGCTAAGAGCAGTAAGGATGCGTGGGACGCCCTTGTTAAAATTCTGCCCCAAACTGAAGGGATGACTTCCCTATCTCCCCTGGAGGATCACTGACTTACCACTGAGGTAAGAGATGACTTCCACTGAGGTTCATAAAAATACTTCAGAAGATCAGTCACAAACAGAGGAAGCTAACCGGAATTTCAGAGGGAGTAGCTCCAGCTGCAGCCTCATGCGTGGAGGTAGCAGGGCTTGGTGAGTGGTGCGTTTGGTCTATCTGTGGGTTGTTTGTTTGACTGTTTGTTTGTTGTTCTCTGTGTACCAGCTGTGGGCCCCTGAGAAAGCCTTTGAGGCTTTGATCAGTGCCTTGCTAAAGGCTGCAAGGGTCTAGTCCTTGGAACAGAGATGACTGAGGGGGGATATGATAGATGTCTATAAAATCATGACTGGTGTGGAGTGTTATTTACCCCTTCACATAACACAAGAACCAGGGGTCACCCAATAAAATTAGCAGGCAGCAGGTTTAAAAACAAACAAAAGGAAATACTTCTTCACACAACACACAGTCAAGCTGTGGAACTCATTGCCAGGGGATGTTGTAAAGGCCAAAACTTAACAAGGTTCAAAAAAATAACTCGCTAAGTTCATGGAGGATAGGGCCATCCTTGGCTACTAGCCAGGATGGTCAGGGATGCAAGACCATGCTCTGAGCGTCCCTAGCCTCTGACTGCCAGAAGCTGGGAGTTAACAATAAGGCATGAATCACTCAATGATTGCCTGTTCCGTTCATTCCCTCTGAAGGGCCTGACATTGGCCACTGTCAGCAGACAGGATACTGGGCTAAAGGGACCATTGGTCTCACCCAGGATGGCAGGTCTTATGTTCTTGGAGCTTTGATCAGCCCAGCTGTTTGAACTCTGAGTGGTTACTCACTCCCTGGTGGTGAGGGGCAAAGCTGACGGAAGCAGGGAAGACTTGTTACCAAAAAAAAAACAAACCAAAACCACTTGCTAGGCGAACTCAAGAACCACTAACAGAGACAAGTAACAGGAGAGTTTTGGAGGGAGTTGAGAGAGGATGTGTCTGAGGCTTTCATTCCAGGTTCAGTAGTACTTGTGATATCAAGATGGTCACTGATGGACCAGTGACCTGCAACCGATGTGCCATGTACTCTCTCCTACCTGAAGCCAGAAGGGATTTCCTGTGTGTGAAGTGCAAGTTGGTGGCTGTGCTGGAGGAAAAGATTTTTAGTTTGGAGAGGCAAGTTGAGATGCTATTAAGAATCAGAGAAGCTGAGGAGTTCCTAGACAGTCAGGTTCAGGAAACACCAGTACCCCAGGTTCAAGGAAGAATGGAGCTGCCCACAAAAGAATCAGCGAGAGAGGAAGTCAGAGAAGAGGCCTGGCAGTTCACAACCACCAGAGACAAGAGCTCACAGCAGCATTCTACATGGTTTGAGACAAACGAGGATAGGCAAGCTGTGGCCACCAGACAGAAGAGAAGGAGGAGGAATTTGTTGCTGACTAGCACATGGACAGTCAGGCCTCGTGGTGAAAGCGAGAGTTCAGCCTACCAGTTAGAGCTGGGTCCAGGATGGGCAAAGTCCAGGAAATTGGCTGAGGGTCAGGAGCAGAAGCCAAATGCCAGAACCAGAGGTTCAACAATTTGTAAGCCAGAGGCAGAGCTGGGGGTTGAAGCCAGAAGTCTGGCACCAGAGGGGATCAAAGACTGGAAGCAGGCTGGAGCAGGGACTGGGACAAGGGCAAGCACAGCAACAGGTGTGATATGTGGTGAGCAGCTGTTGATCTGCTGTGGAGCCAGGCGTATTGGCAGGGCACTAAACCAGCAGCCAATCAGGGGCTGTGGCCACTTGAGTTCTAAGGCAGTGCAGATGGGCTCATTGGTTGCCTGGCAGCACAGTTAGTCAGGGAGCAGGCCAACAGCTATTCCTAGCTGGCCTGGTCCCTCACGGAATTCCATACAGCTAGACATTTCAAATAGATGCCACATCCTCAATATGGAAACTATGGAAGATACCACTCAAGATCCAGCAGGTCCAAGGAAATGGAGAGATGTACAGAACATGTGTGGATGGCAGCTCAGCCCATCCTGTAAGAAAATTAATTTTACCTGAAGAGTTCTTCAACCATCCAAGGAAGACAGACGGTTCTTGTTGGAGACTCTGTACTCAGAAATATCAAAAGAACATTTTGCAAGAGATAGGCAGACAACAGGAGAGTGTGCTGCCTTCCTGGAGCCAAGACACAAGACATCACTCTAAGACTGTCGTCTTCTGTGGTCAATGGACAAGGATCCATTGGTGATGGCTCATATCAGCACAAATGACACTGTGTCATAGGATATCACACAGATAATAGATGACTTCAGGAAACTTGGAAGTGTGCTAAAGAATAAGAATGTCTTAGCCATCTTGTAAAACAGTCCCCTTAGGTTTTTCTCCCAGATAGTGCAAGACCCAAGAAATGCCCAGTTATCTACACTGGGTGGCTTATGTTCAGGGCCCAGTCCCTTATCCTTGCAAGGGAGATCCCACCCTTTGCAGGCCTTTTTATGTCTCTTCTGATGAGGGATCAAAAAGAAAATAAATCTTCCAGTGCACCCAAGAATAATGTCTTCCTCGAGTCAACTCAAAGGGAAAAGGCCAGCAGTAGCTTCTACTCTAAGGATACCTGCATAGTGGTTTTCTAGGAGTCCTTCTGGCTGGGTAGCTGACTGGGGTTCACCCGGGAAGTTTGCTGCACTCCCTGAGAGATGGGAATTCTCCCTGCAGCTTCAGGAGTCGCTCCAGCCATTTCTTGCTCAAAGTGATTTCTCTCCCTAGAGGTGCCATTTGACGGTGGGCAAAGGGGGTAGGAGCCTCCCCCTGAGTTTCATACAGGAGGTGTGGGAGTTCCCAGGTGGGACTCTTAACTACAGCACAGAATTAGTGTGAAATGTAAGTTCTGCAGAGGAGATGTGCTCCTGGGGCAGGGAGTCAGTATTTTGTTTACAAACAGAGGCAGGGTGATTAAGATAAGAAAGGCCTGGTGATTAAATTAAAGATCTGGAAGTTTAGCCTGTAAAAGGAATCCCTGGGGAAATGGGTTGGAGGGAGGGAGGAGTGGTTGTTTTAGAGATAACACAGGGGACTCAGAAAAAAATACAGCTAAGCCCTCTGAGCCAAGGTTACATTCAAAAAAGGGGGAGATTTGGGGGCATAGGTGAAAAGAATGGCCCAAATCCCAGGGAAGGGATAGCGATGGTATAGTGAAGTTCCCACTCTACCTGTGGTACAGTAACTCCTCATTTAACGTTGTAGTTATGTTCCTGAAAAATGAAACTTTAAGTGAAATGACTTTAAACGAATCCAATTTTCCCATAAGATTCAATGTAAATGCGGGAGGTTAGGTTCCAAGGAAATTTTTTGGGGGCAGACAAAAGGCATTATATACTGTACAGTACTGTACTGTGGTTGGGAAGTGCCCCTAGTGTACCCCACACAGGCACAGCCTGCTGCAGGCAAGGAAACTAGGAAGCACCTTCGCAGCAGCAGTGGCAGCTTACCTGGAGAAGAACAGGCGCCGACTTTGCTGGGGGATGCTCCTGACCCGCCTCTTCCCATCCCCACTCCACCTCCTCTCCAGAGCACACCGCATCCCCGCTCTTTCCCCACCCCCAGAAAGTCCTAAGCGCTGCCAAACAGCTGTTTGGCAGGCTTAGGACTTTCTGGGAGAGAGTGGGAGGAGTGGAGATGTGGTGCTTCCTCGCTCCTCCCCCTCCCTCCCAGAAAGTCCTAAACACTGCCAAACAGCTGTTTGGCAGTGGGGGAAGTGCTGGGAGGGACGGGGAGGAGGTAGAGAAGAGGAACTTGTGCAATGCTCCCTTGTAAAGTTGCTGTTCTTCCACAAAATCTTACATGCAGTGTACAGAGCAGGCAGCCAAACGACGTTATAAGGGAGCATTGCACAACTTTAAATTAACATGTTCCCTAATTGAGCAGCAATGTAACTGTGAAACAACGTTAAGTGAGGAGTTACTGTACTTACGTGGCCCCATCACTATAGTATCTGAGCGCCTCACAAGGTCTAACCTATTTCTCCTCACAGTCCCTCGGTGAGGTAGAGCAGTGCTGTTATCCCCATTGTACAGATGGGGCACTGAGGCACACACAGACTAAAAGCCAGATTTTCAAAGGTATTTAGGCACCTAGTGGGATTTTCAAGTGCCTAGAAGGTTAGGTACTTTGTAAACCCACTAGATGCCTAGCTGCACCTTTGGGTGCCTAAAAGATTTTGAAACTCTGTCCTTAAGGCACTGACCTGAAGTCCATGGGGGAAGTAGAGCCAAGGTCTTTCAGGGCTAACTCCCTATCCATCAGACCAGCCTATCTCTCTGCTGCATGCTGCAAAAAAAGAGAACTCTTATAGATGGGAGCAAAACCAGTTCTCTGAGATTCCTGCAAATAATCCCAGGAGGTTGGGATGGATATCATTGTTGACAGCATGAAAAGCAGCACAGAGGTCAGGAAGGATGGAGAATGAGAGTCAGATGAGAGGAAATCACTTAACTCCGAAGGGGTGACAGGTTCTGCCCCATGTTGGCTTGTAGAGCAATGGCTGCTGGGCAATTCTACATTTAAACAGAAAAACATTTTGTTTTGTCATTTTTTGTTCTGAGTTCGAGAAAAGGAAGGAATCATAACGTGTCATGTAAGTATCAGATGTGTTTATGCCTCAAATTCTTAGGGTTTCAGCTGTATCCAGGCCAATTCCAGAACAAAGAACAAAAATTGCATCCAGAGTCCATAAAGTCAACAATTATTATCATGATTTGTATTATTCGCTGGGCATCATCTGTGTGCTCAGCACTGTTCAGAATATGCCAGAAAATGTAGTCCCTGAGCCCGTGTGTATAAAATGTGTAGCCCTGGATAAGATAGCATGGATATTTAAGTATGAATTGTATCATTATTAAGCACATGTAAATATCCTTCTGCGAGAACTGCAACTCAATCACTGTAGTGTTGTGTCTAAGAGCTTTCTGGAAAATAACTAGCCTTTCAATAGAAGTAAAAACAGTTTTGTCAATTCTCATGATTTTGTCATGAGTCTCATGATAATTATTGTTTTCCTTAAATCCCCAGCTCCTGGAATCAGGTGGATATGTGATGATTTCAGCCTTCATTCTTAAAGAAAAATGAAGTTTCTAGCCCTTGTGGCTTCTGGAGGAAGTTTCAAAATGTGACCCCAGTGCACCCTAAAGGCTCAAAAAGCAGAAGGCAAATAAAAAGAATCCCAAATCTATTATTGTTACATAATCTCATGATTTTAAAGCCAATCTCCTGCTTTTTGGTGAGCCTGATTCATGATTTTTGAACATTTGGAATTGGCAATACTGTGAAGTGACTTGAAAGTATCAGTTTCACTCCTGTTTAAGGCCAGTTTCTAGTCTATCTGTAGTGAGATAATACCCCAAGAGCCCCAGCTAGGTGCAGTATAAACTCACAGGGCCTTGGCCTAGTAGGATATTCCCAAAGTTAAGTGATCTATTCCAAGCTTGGTGAACTGTAAAAAAGTGATAGAAAGTAATCTAGATTTTTCTACAATTGTTTCAATAGTTGTATTCAGGAGTTAGTAAGAAAGTAAGAATATATATTAAATTTTTAAACTTAACAAGTGTCCCTTAAGTGACTTGACACAAGATGTGAGAACATGATAATATTAGAACTGAGTGGTCTAATATTCATTTAATTCTCTTTTTTTATGTAGGAATTAGAAACAGTGCTCCTATCATATAATTTCTAAATTATCTGAAAAAAAGAAACAAACAAAAAACACCTAGAGTTTTCAGATGCCTAAGTAGCCCCAGAAGTCATTGTTAAAGTTGCCCCCCCCCCATCAAAATTGGAAATGGCTCCCCTGCTCCCTAGCTGACTGCAGTTTCCTTCTTTTGTAAAGGCCTCCTCCCTACCATACATAATTGACAGGGCTGGAGAGCTGGGGCTAGCCCCATACACAGAGCCTCTCTGGCTCCTTCCTTATCAGTGTGGAGTCTATACACCCCATCACATGCCCTCCCCCTCAAAAATCACATAAGGGTTATGCCTGCTGTGGTGGGCATGCTTTTCTCATCGGTTGTAGTGTCTGCACGCCAAGAAAAGAAATCAGCATCAGTTTGAGCCTTGCCTGCCTGATGAAGCACTTGGAACTGGTACAATTATAGAGCTAGGTATTAATACATGCTCCTCACATTTGTGTCCTCCATCATATCTAGCCATCAGAGGGGTGCATGATCCATAACCAGCAAAAAAAGGTTCCCTAATATGTAATATCATAAGGCATCTGTGGCCCACTTTGTGGCCAGGGTTTCCTTTTTTATTACAGAGAAGGCCCTTTCAAGAGGAAATAACTTTCAACTTAAGTACCTCCATTAGAGGCCTTGGAGAGCACCATCCCAAGTCCCGCATCTGATGCATCTGTCTGAAGTATAAATTCCTTCCAAAAGTCTGGGTTGAAGAGCACCTAATCATGACACAAAGCCTCTTTCAACATTATAAAGGCCATATCACAATTGTCTGACCACTGCACTTTCCATGGTTTCTCATCTCTCCACAGGTCTGTAAAGGGGCTGTGATGGTGGCAAAGATCCATTGACACCGGACAGACTATTGTGGGGTGTTAAGGGGACAAAATACTTTGTTGTTCTGCTCTTCCCCCCCATAAAGAGGAGTTGTCCAAATGGATTCCTGCCACCAGCTGAGTTTGCAGCTCAGAGCACATAGCAGGAGGGGGATAAAAACCTTAAACAAAAGGAACTTGGTATCTTTACGTTGCTTGGAGTGTGGGGGGCAAGGGTTTCTAGGAATAAGCAAGAAATCCCCAGCTGCTTAGCCTGGGTTAGCCCTAAAGGACATATCGAGCTTATTTATTGTAGAAGCTTCTATCATCTTTTGAAATTTAAGATTGTAACTCATTTGTGTACACATGTATGATGGGGCATTCACCACAGACCAGCATGGATGGGGTTAAAGTGGCTTGAGAGGCCAATTAGCCTTGGGCTGCACCTGCTGGGCAACCAAGGGGGAATGAGACGGATTGAGAAGGAAGCTCACCTGGGCAGGAACAGGCAGGGCTTTTATAAAGTCTAGAAGCTGAGGCTAGAACATGGAGCGGTAGTGAGGAAGCCTGAAGTCACGTTATCTGATAAAAGGGGGAGAGTAGCAGCCTGAGAAAGGGTGGGAAGGTGTCCAGGGAAGGAGCAGTAAGGTCTGATAAGGAAAGATCTGAAGTGCTGGTTTGAGGGTCCCTGGATTGGAAGCTGGTGATGAGCAAGAGAAGGGCCATAGTGCAAATGAGAGAGGCCAGAGACTGAACAAATGCTGGGTGGGGAGCAGACAGCGATGAGTTAATTCTGTGATGCACTATGAGCAGGTGTCACTGAGTGGTGAGTAGCAGACCCCTTGAATATGTTTGTCTGCTTTAACCTTGTAAATTTTTCCTTTTTACTAAACTTTCATATACTTTTATTATAGGATAGGCTACAAGTGTTGTCTTGGTGTGAAATCTAAGGTGCAACTGACTGGTGAGTGACTGGTTCTCGGGGACTGGGAGTAATCTGAATATTGCTGTGATCCATGGTGTAAGGGACCATCCATCACAAACGTATGCTCACCTGGGTGGCAAGATAGATCGGAGCACCCTAGGAGACTGTGGTTAGGCTGTTATAGTGCCTAAGGAGTCTATACAAATCTAAGTATAAAACTCGCAACCAATTTGGGGTTTGCACTTTGGTTCCTAACAGTCTACCCTGAGATTGGTAGTCATGCTCTTGAGTCATTGCAGATAGCGTTACAAGGTACCTGACCACTGTGAGAAACTCCAGTAGCTCACTATCCTATGCATGGGGTATGCATTGAACTTGGAAATTGCATTGACCTTGCAGAAGTCAATGCAAAACCTCATTGTACCGCCGGGCTTCGGGACAAGGACTAGGGGCTTCACCATTGTCTGGGACTGCTCCACTATGCCCATATGAAATAATTGGGAGCCATTTTAGACCACCTCACTAGATGCCCCAATTGACGAAGAAGGCTGTGCTGGTTCAACAACTGACCTCATTTAGAGGGGAACTGAAAGTAGCTGTGTGTGTGTATATATATATATATATAACACAGGAGACAGGCAGACAGCTGAAAAGGAACAGCTGAAAGCAGAGTGTCTGACCCTGGAAGAAACATGATGAGATGTTTTGGGTCAGGGTGCAGGCTGGAGAGAATGTTTGTGGTGTGGTGAGCTAGAGAAGCTGTTTCCTACTATTTGATTTCTTCGGCATTCAGAGACACAAGACTTTGTACATTCTTTGTAAATAAACCAAACTGCATCAAAGAAATACATGACTCTCACCAATTTTCTCCTCCTAATTAGAATGTTCCCAGTGCTCCAAGCTTTGACTAGCTACTTGGGTCAAAGAAGTGAAACAATATTTTCCCCTTGTTCCTCAATTTTTGTGCTTTTCACAGAACTTTCACCCAGGGGTGAAAGTAAGTCTAGGGACTTACTGGGGCTGGGCTGGGGCCGGCTCTGGCCCCCAGAAGGGGCGGGTTCTCGGGCGGAAGGGGCAGGGCTGGGGGGGGTCAGAGCCAGCCCCAGCCCACCCTGTACCAGCAAGTGCCTCCTTCCTCCTCCCCAGGGTAACAGCAGCAGCTGGGGGCTCTGGCAGCGGTTTAAAGGGCCCGGGGCGGTAGTGGCGGCCAAGCCCTGGGCCCTTTAAATCATCCCCGGAGCCCCGCCACCACTTCCCCAGGGTTCCGGCTGCCACTACCACACCAGGCCCTTTAAATTGTCCCCAGAGCCTGCCGGAGCCCTGGGGAAGCAGCGGCGGGGCTCCGGGGATGATTTAAAGGGCCCAGGGCTTGGCCGCCACTACCGCCCCGGGCCCTTTAAATCTCCGTCCCAGCCCCATCGCCGCTACCGCAGGGCTCCGGCTGGGAGCTGCAGGCCCTTTAAATTGTGCCTGGAGAAGCTGATCCACCCTGGTACGGTGCACCGGCTCTTGCCGGTACACCATACCGGGGCGTACTGGCTTACTTTCACCTCTGCTTTCACCACATATTCCAGATGCTTATTTATGCAGATGTGTTGTAAAATACTGACTGGTAATCAGAAATCACATTTTGTTTCATTTGGTGGATCTGTTTAACATAGGAACAAGATACCTCTTCTAATGAGACACTCTAAACTTACTTCCCACATATTTAATTGCAGTAGCATATCTTTTTAAAAAGCTAAAGACAATTTTTTTCACTTTTCACCAAAAAGGTTAGTAGTGATTGGATATCTAACATAGTGAATATCAGTGAATATGAGGTAGGATCTAAGGCTAAAATAGGGGAAAGAACAAGTGAAAAATTACTTAGACCAGTTAAATGTATTTCATCAGGCCCTGGTGATTTGAATGCATCCTAGAATGCTCAAGAAGCTGACTGAGGAGATATCTAAGGCCTGGTCTACACTGGGGGGGATCGATCTAAGATACGTCGACTTCAGCTACGCTATTCTTGTAGCTGAAGTTGCATACCTTAGATCGACTTAGAATCACTTACTTCGCGTCCTCGCGGCATGGGATCGACGGCCACTGCTCCCCTGTCGACTCCGCTTCCGCCTCTCGCCGTGGTGGAGTTCTGGAGTCAACGGCAGAGCGATCGGGGATCGATTTATCACGTCTATACTAGATGCGATAAATCGATCCCCGATAGATCGATCACTACCCACCGATTCGGCGGGTAGTGTAGACGTGGCCTAAGCCATTAGCGATTATCTTCAAAAAGTCATGGAAGCTGGGAGAGATTCCAGAGGACTGGAAAAGAGGCAAATGTAGTGCTTCCCTTTTTATAAATTCACAAGGACAACCTGGGGAACTAAAAACCAGTCAGCTTAACTTAAGTATCTGGAAAGAAAATGGAGCAAATAATTAAGCAATCAATTTGTGAACACATAGAAGATAAGGTGATAGCAGTTAGCATGGATTTGTCCAGAACAAATCATGTCAAACGAACCTAATAGCTTTCTCTGACAGGGTAATAAGACTTGTGGATTGCAACGGGAGGAAGTGGCAGATGTGGTATATCTTGACTTTAGTAAGGCTTTTAATACTGTCTGACATGACCTTCTCATAAACAAAGTAGGGAAATTCAGCCTACATGGAGCTACTATAAAGTGGGTGCATAACTGGTTGGAAAACCATACCCAGAGTAGTTATCAGAGCTTCACAGTCAAGCTGGAAAGGCATATTAAGTGGAGTCCTGCAGGGATCGGTCTTGCGTCTGTTTCTATTCAGTATCTTCATCAATGATTTAGATAATGGCAGAATACACTTAAAGTTTGCGTACCATACCAAGTTGGGAGAGGTTGCAAGTGCTTTGGATGATAGGATTAAAATTTAAATATCTGGACAAACTGGAGAAGTGATCTGAAGTCAATAGGATGAAATTAGTGAGGACAAATGCAAAGTACTCCACTTAAGAAGGAATAATCAACTGCACACATACAAAATGGGAAATGACTGCCTAGGAAAGAGTACTGTGGGAGGGGATTTGGGGCGTCATAGTGGACCATAAGCTAAATATGAGTCAACAGCGTTACACTGTTGCAAAAAAAGCAAACATCATTCTGGGATGCATTATGAGGAGTGTATGTAAGACACGAAGTAATTCTTCTGCTTGACTCTACCCTTATAAGGCCTCAACTGAAGTATTGTATCCAGTTCTGGGCACCACAATTCAGTAAAGATGTGGACAAATTGGAGAAAGTCCAGAGGAGAGCAACAAAAATGATTAAAGGTCTGGAAAATATTGAGGGTAAGTGGGGGGGAAGCTTAGCCTGGAGAAGAGAAGGGGTGTGTGGAAAGATGCAATAACCTTTCATGTACTTGAAATCTTTTTATAAAAAGGAGGGTGATGGTGACTGAATACACCCCTGTATTCACACCCTGAACACTATTTTGTAGCCTGGGACCTAATGCACTCTCACTCTAACACACACACACCACCATACTAAACTAGCCTTAACCAATCTTGTGTAGCAAAGGGATTTAACACTAAACTAGCCTGGATTAGCCTTGCATGAAACTCAGGGACTTCACCACTAAAATTAAGAAAAATGCTCCACTGCTAAGACACCCCATCTCAGGAATGCACCTAACAAGGGTTATAACACCAAGGGTTGTAAAGTAGAGACACCCAGGCACTGGGAAGTTTAGGGAGAATACAGAAAGACCCCCAACAAATGATAAAGTAGATAAAATAAGCTCTTACCAGCAAATTTATGCTGACCATCTGCACAAACAAAGGTGGTCATAAATAAGTTACAATTTGAGCATGAAAGATAAAAATGTAAAGATTTTTAGCAGGGAGGAGGAAACATAGGTGCAAGTGCATGATTGGTTAAATTTTGTTACTTGGCAGTATAGAATAAGGTGATAGGAGGTAGCTAGTTTTACCTATATAATGTAACTAAAAATCCATGCTCTTTGGGAACCATCTCCATACTGCAGTTCAAAATCAAGCTGCTAGAACTCTGACCCCTCTGCATGATCCTGATGTACAGAGGCATCACCAGCACCCCCAGATGAGTGATCCTGACTGGCCATCAGGTGAAGGTTGTCTGTATATTGGGGGTGGTGAGCATAAGAGATTTGCTTGGCATATGTATTCTGTGTATGTTGCTAATAAATAGACGTTTAGAGCACAGCTGTGTAAAGCTTTTTCACTGGGAAAAGGTTCTGCAGCCCTGTAGGGCTCTGAGCCCCATGGATAAGGTGGTACTTAAATTGACCAGGTTTTCCCTGAGCCCCATAGGTAAGGGTAGGTGCTTTACACCCAAACCCTCAGTAAGGAAAGGGTGGGGGTGCCTAAATTAACCAGGTCACACCTTGAGCCTCATTAGAGTATAGGTGGGGTGCCCTAGGGTCCTGACCTGAGAGTTTGGCCAGTAATCTGCTGGAGCATGTGGTGGTAAACTTTTTGCTTGAATCTAATATAGTCAGGCATTTGTAAACGTGTCCTTTTTTTTTTTTTTTTTCTTGTAACCATTTGACTTCTATGCCCTGTTACTTGTATTCACTTAAAATCTATCTTTGTAGTTAGTTTGTTTTATCTAATCCAGAGGGTTTAAATTGAAGTGTTGGAATAACTATTCGAGATAATAAACTGGTATATTATTCTCATTTTAAGTATAATGGATTTACAAATATTTGTATGTCCTGTTCTGTCTAGCCCTCTCTGGGACAGTACATGTCTGGGGTGAAATCTGAGACTGGGGGTGTGTTGGTGTCACCCTGCAACATAACCAGGCTAAGGAGATCCAGAGTTTAACCCAAGTGTGACTGACAGGCTGCAGTTACACAGAGACACTCATCAGGGTGTGGCCTGCACGCTGTTTGAGTGGTCCAGACAGAAGGTACTTCAGCAAAGCATTGTAAAGCACTTCAAGTTGCGGGGCAGGGGTGACAGCCCCACTGCTCTGGACTGTACCCTGGTATATCCGTGATAAATTGTTTTTATCCACAGAGAACAAGACAGGAAGTAATGGTCTTAAATTGCAGCAAGGGAGATTATGATTAGACATTAGTAAAAACTTCCTAACTATAAGGGTAGTTAAGCTCTGAAACAAATTACCCAGAGTGGTTGTGGAATTTCTGTCATTAGAGGTTTTTAAGTACAGGTTAGCTAAACAATTGTCAGGGATGGTCTGGATAATATTTAATCTTACTTCAATGCAGGGGATTGGACTAGATGACCTGTTGAGGTCCCTTCCAGTCCTACATTTCTATGATTCTATGTACCAACAGTAATTCTTTTTTTTAGCAAAAACAGTATGGCAATTCTGTGCATGCATAGTACGCTTGCAGGTTACATGCATAGTAGACTTGTGCCATTTGTACCAAAAACTGTCAGTACGTTATGTCTAGATGCATATTGCCTAATATTGCCATACTTCTCACTAGAGCTTCATCTTTTGTTTGCAGTTTTATGCAGTTATGGAATCAGAAAATTGAGATACAAGTATTGCCATAGTGTATTCTTGTAGTGTAATGTGCATCTACGGACATAAGTGCCCCAAAGTCCATGAGCATATCTCTGTTGCATCCACACAGGAATTCCAAATGCAGTGTAATCAAGGATGCACATAAATTTATTGCAGCATTATTAGATATAGATCTTAGTCACTTTGAAGTATTTGCCAGGTGTCTCCTTAATCTATAATAGACTAGCAATTACATTAATTGGTACAATTAATGTCAAAATATAAGAAAATGAACATAATACAGTAGGTGATCCCAGGGAAATTACCCCACACAAATGAAAGTAGGAACACAGGATGCTATGCAAATGATTCCATAATAGTGTATTAAAAAAAAATCTTCAATGAATTTTAATTAACTATGATCCTACAGTGTCAGCTACAGGAGTGAGACTTTGGAATATTATTCATTGTCACTGGAACTTTGCAATACGATAAGCAGGCAGAGAATTTTGTATCTAGTTCTAGAACCTTAATTACTTCAGATCAAGATTATAGATGCCTTCAAAATATCTACATCTTTCTTCTGTCTCACAGAATTGAAGAAACCTCTTCATTTATATCAATCTTCATTGTCTTGAATTATTGGTAGCACATTCAAATTGAATTCCCCTTTAACTTTGAGACACATTAGCTAAGTTAAACATCTCCGAGCCTCTAGCATAGCAAATTCAGTGCTCTCTATTCACTTGTTAAATATATACATTTACACACATGCATATAAATTTACAGCACTCACTTATGCCTAGTTTTGCAGCAGTTTATATAATACAACATGCACTGGGAGAAGGTTTTACTGATTCAATCACATTTGTCTCAGCATAATTTGGGGAAAAAAAGCAAATCCCATTTTTAATGTCTGCTAAGAACTGACATTTGTTGCCCAAGTTATGAATAATGTAGTGGCTCATGTTCCCCAATGAGATATTAAAAATAATTAGGTGCACTTTTTAAAAAGTTGAGTGAACCTGCCTGAAGCTGGCTTCAGTGAGAACTCTTTTCAATAGCTATAAAGCTCGTTTCATGAGCTATTAAGATCACGAAGAAGAAATAAACATCCCTTATGTGTTGAACAGGCTTCTGTTATAAATTCATTTACCCATCAATCTTCTACCATTGTACAAAATTTACTGATCCAGAGATCCATGTGGGGTTTGGGTGGCTTGAGTTCTGAGAGGTATAGAAAAAACTGGCAATCTCCAGGTTTGGACCTCAAGAATTTGACACAGCAAGAACAGGATAAGTGGTGGACACAAACATGCTGAAATAAAGGTATCTGGATGATCGATTTGAACTATGTGCACCTCAGGTTTGGTACTTAAAGATATTTAGGCCCCTACATTCATAAGGATTTAGGTGCCTACCTTTAGATACCCAAGTCTGAAAATTTTGGCCATACAACCACAGGTTAAAAACCAGTTATATCCAGAGAGAGACACATTTTTGGCAAAAATAAATGCCTACATAGTGATCCTTTTAATTTCAGTTCCAGGTTTGTTTGTGGGTGTGTGGTGGTTTTTGTTTTTGTGTTTTTTCTGTAGTACTTAATTGTTTTCTGGCATTCACATACCATTGTGGTAGATATAAAAATATTTGTACCGAAATAAATATGGTACCAACCCATTCAGTCACTATCAATACACTACAGTGAATGTTCTGCGCTTATACTGACATGTTCGTGCGACATTAGTGTGCCATTCTCTAGAACATTAGTTGAAAAGTCTTCCAGTTGTTTTGCATCCACAGGGATGAACATTCCATAGAAATATCAGATGCAGTGAGCTGAAAAAGATATTTTACTGCAGATGACATACAGGGATAGAGAAATCCCAGACAAGTATTTAAATTTTAAATCCTTCAGTACATAATCAGTAACTGCACCAAAACGGAAAAATCAGCTTCCGAAAACCGCTGAATAATGTATAATGTTGGCACAGAAAAAAGGAACAAAGGGTAAATCACCAACTTAATTACTGAGTTGTAAAGAAGAAGTTAACCTAGGAACTTCTTCTTAGGCTAAATTATAATACTGTAGTGGGAAACAAACAAAACCAGAAATAAGTAACAGGTTATATAACTGACTCATATTATTTGTATTATCAAAGCTGATAATCAAAGTGAAGTAATGACAGCATATTTGGTAAATATAATCTGCTGATTTTCTTGATACCATGTATTTCTAGCTACATGTTTTACCAATATTTATGCACAATAAATATTTTTCTAGAGGTATCCATATTCCTCATTGTTAATGATTCATAACTTCTTAACTGCAGTTTCATGATGGTATAACTTTATTAAAATTGTAGTTATGCCAGTATTAAACTGGAGGAATGCAGTGGAGACTTGGATTCTGAGTGAAATATTGGGCCCCATTGAAGTCAATGGAAGTTTTGTCATTGATTTCAATGGAGTTAGTATTTTGCCCTGGAGACTCTACTCTCAGGGAGTGGATTTTTATACAGAAAGAGTAGGGAAAAATCAATTCAAAACCTTCACAGCCTGCCACACAGATCTTGCCATATTAATGTATGTATAAGAGATTTTTTTTTTTAGAAGTGACAGTCTTTTTCCCTATGTTCACCCTTTCTACAAGACTATGGTAAACTTGGTACAAAGTATGCCTTGTGAGGTATCGTTTGAAAGCTCATATGATAAATATCATTGTCCTGGTACAATGTGTGGCAATATCGTATGTAAAGTTATGAAATTCCACTGTATAAGACCTGTTCCAAGTCTAGGGAAACTGCTTCAACCAGGTCTCCAGAGACACAAGGCTAGCCAACACCTCAGCCAGGTGTCAGCATAATCAAATGGACTATCACCTGGTTAAGCGGCCATCCTTTGGCAGGAAGAAGTGTTTGAGTAAGAAATTTACATCTTGGCAATGCAACAGCTGGAGGTTCTCATGTAAACAGACTGGCTGTCATCTGAACCCCAGCTGGAGATGATTCTCAAAAAGGAGGAAAAGATATAAAAATGAGGAATGGAGATCCCAAATCACCTCTCTCCCCCCTCATCTCTACTCACGGCAGCAACAGCATTTGAAAGACAAAAGAAGCATCACTGAACTGGGGGAGAAGTCCTGACTGAAAAATCCAGTCAGACAGCTACAAGCATGTGGTTAGAAACCCTTTTGCTTTAAGTTCACTTAGCTTATTAAACTAGGTATTAGCTTCCATTTTACCTTTTTATTTCTTTGTAACCAATTCTGACTTTTATGCTTTGTTACTTGTAATCACTTAAAATATATCTTTTTGTAGTTAATAAACTTGTTTTATTTAAGCTGGTATGTTTGGATTTAAGTCTTTGGGGAAACTTCATTAGAGATAACAACAAGGTTTGTGCATTTCATTGTCTATTAATGAAATAACAGACAGCTTGTATTGTCCAGGAGGGTACTGGACAGTACACGATGTACATTTCTAGGGGTTTCAGAGTAACAGCTGTGTTGGTCTGTATTCGCAAAAAGAAAAGGAGCACTTGTGGCATCTGTGAGACTAACAAATATTACCTTCAGTCCTTTTGGTATGATGTCCATCTGTTTGCATTCGGAAAGGAAGATAATCTCTGTATCTGTATGAGTTTTTTTTCATTTGGAAAGGAAGATGATGTCTATCTGTATTTCTAGGGGGGAAGTCTGGGACTGGGAATTTGCTGATGTTACTCTGCAGTGTAATTCAAGGGTGGCAGACTGGCTGGCTGAAGCACTCTTGCAATGTAAGTGGGGGTAATTTACATGCTGGAGGTTGAGAGCAGGCCAGGAGCAGTTACTCTCACAGCAAAACAGTGTAAAAGGCACCCCAGGTTGGAGAACTGAGGAGACACAGCTGTCCAACAGTCCAGATTGCACCCTGGGGAATGTCACATGTACACTTAAACTGTGCAGCTTTAGCACTTCAGTGTAGACACTCACTATAGCAGTGGGAGGGTTCTCCCATCACTGTAGTTACTCCACCTCCCCAAGAGGCAGTAGCTAGGTCAACGGAAGAGTTCTTGTGTTGACCTAGTGCTATCTACACCAGAGGTTAAGTTGGGTTAATTATGTTGTCATGGGTATGAATTTTTCACACCCCCAAGTGATGTAACTGGGTCAACCTAGCTTTTTAGTGTAGACCTGGCCTTGGTGTTCACATATAGCTAGTGCCATATCTGGGGCTAGATTTGAGTGTATTGCTAGTTCAAAATTGTTGTTGAAGTTGCCAAATATGATGCATACGTCATACATATTCTGTAGCACCAGAATATCATCAGCTAATTCTTAATTAGTTAAATGTGTACAGTGCCTTGAAAAGGTAAAGTGCTATATAAGTAGTGATAATGACTGAGTGACAACTTTACTTGAAACACATTTGTTTTGCAGTAAGACCAGACTCAGATTTTTTTTATTTTCTTTGTAATGGATTGTCTCAGATGGTATTTTCTTATCGTTTCATAATACGACAACTGAAGATCATGTAACTCTTTTCCTTGGTGTTTTATACAGTCACTTTTCTTTTCCCAAAACTTTAGACTGCAAATAAAGCAACAGAGTTGTTGGATAATAACCAGCTATCATGCCTTTCACTTCAGACATGCATGCCACACAGTATTCCAAGTGTCTTTTTCATTTTTGATAAGCAAGTCCCATTTTGTGATCTTCCATTGCAATCATTTTTCTTGTATGGACATTCCTGCCCTGACAGATTAGATGACCTAGTAGGTTTTTTCCATTTCTAGTATCTGGTTCTCTGAAATTACTATACTATTTGTTGTATCTATACTACCCTTATTTCTTGTATTAAGCCCCTAACGTTTCCTATGCAGCTTAATCCCAAAGTAGAGTAAAAAAAAAACTCCAGGTTTCACCTTGCTATATTCCTGCCTTTCATTGGAGAAAAATTTTTCTCCTTTGTGAGAGATGCTGATCTAGTGAGTCCTCCATGATCTGTAGATTTGAGGATCTGCTGAAAGCAAGAGCTGCCTGTATAAAGGATCCATGCCTCCACATTCCCTCCTTGTCCCCCAGCTCTTTGCTGTCCCCTTGCAGCAAGGAAAATATGGTCTAGACTAAATTTACTGTACAGATAACAGGTACACAAATAGCTAAAAACTGTACTCAGAGTAGTTATCAGTGGTTCACTGTCAAACTGGGAAGACATACCTAATGGGGTCCTATAGCGGGTCCAGTACTAGTCAATGTTTTTGTTAATGACTTGGATAATGGGGTGGAGAATACGCTTACAAAATTTGCAGATACCCAGCTGGGAGGGGTTCCGAGCACTTCAGAGAACAGGATTAGAATTCAAAAGGACCTTTTATAAATTGGAGAATTGGTCTGAAATCAACTAAATTATGTTTAACAAACACAAGTGCAAAGTACTTCACTTAGGGCTGGTCTACACTGAAAAGCTACAAGGTGACGTAACCCCACTGGAGACTGTGCTAGGGTGATAGAAGAAGTCTTCTGTTGACCTAGTTACCTCCTCTCGGGGAGGTGGATTACCTACAGTGAAGGGAGAACCCCTTTCATTGCTGGAGTAAATGTCTACAGTGAAGTGCTACAGGTTTGGATGCTATGCTTTCCGGAATATGTGGACAAACTGGAGAGTTCAGAGGAGAGCACAAAAAACCCCCTGACTTATGAGGAAAGGTTAAAAAAACTGGGTATGCTTAAGCCTGAGAGGAGAAGATTGAGGAGGGAGATGGTCTTCAAATATGTTAAGGGTTGTTATAAAGAGGACTGTGCTCAGTTGTTCTCCATGTCCACTGAAGGTAGGACAGGAAATCAGATCAATTTACAAGGGAGATTCAAGTTAGATACTAGGAAAGACTTTCTAACTATATGGATAGTTAATCTCTGCAATAGGTGTCCAAAGGCAGTTGTGGAATCCACATCACTGAAGGTTTTAAAGAACAGGTTAGACAAATACCTATCAGGGGTGGTCTTGGTTTACTTGGTCCCACCTTGTGTGTGTGTGTGTGTGTGGTGGGGATGGACTAGAGGACCTCTGGATGTCCCTTCCAGTCCTGTGTTTCTACTATTCTGTGGGATCTCCTCTGGCCTACAGTGCCCTGACACTTCCTTGGTGGAGGAGAGAGAATGATGTGCAGCCCAATGGGGGAAACTCATGAGTTGCTGCTGATCCTGGCCACTGCTTTGTCCTACATGTTTTGAAAGAGCTCCAGCTGGAGAACTTATATAGGTAGAGTTCCTGTGGAGGGAGATTCAACATGATCTAGGATGAGTGGAGACATGCCCAGGTGCTGGCACTTCATTTCAAATGAGAATAAATTTGGGTGGATCTTACAAAAATTGCAGAACTCTCCAGTGTTGAGTTTTCATACTGTAGGAGTCACCTTCTGGACTAGCTATTGCAACCAAAATGTCTGAGCCTCATTAAAGGTATATCTAGTAGGGAAAGGAGTGGAAAGCATCTTTCATTTTACATTTATTTTGTTTCCATCCTTCTGTGGAGTGTGTACAGTAACTCCTCACTTAAAGTCATCCCGGTTAACATTGTTTCATTGTTTCATTGCTGATCAATTAGGGAACATGCTCATTTAAAGTTGTGCAATGTTCCCTTATAACATTGTTTGTTTGGCAGCCGCCTGCTTTGTCCACTGCTTGCAGGAAGAGCAGCCCGTTGCAGCTAGCTGGTGGGGGCTTGGAACCAGGGTGGACCAGTAGCCCCCCATCAGCTCCCCATTCTCCCAAGTTCCCTGTGTGGCAGCAGCCCAGCAGGCTATCAATTGCCAGCAGTTCAGCTGTCCCTCTCCCCACTGCCATGTGCTGCTCCTGCCCTCTGTCTTGGAGCTGCTCCCAGGAGCCTCATGCTTGCTGTGGAGGGGGGAAGTGGGAGGCTAATGTCAGAGTGTCCCCCCCCTCCCCGTTTACCCCTTCTCCATATAGCAGGGTGTGGACACAACAGGGCTCAGGATGGAGGGAGCTTGCTGGCCGCAGCTGCTGTCTGAACTTGCTGATCTACTTTGAAAGGCAGTGTACTTAAGAGTGGTGTCAGTGTACTTAAAGGGGCAATGCGCATCTCTCTCTCTCTCTCTCTCTCCCACACACACAGAGTGTCTCTCTCTGTCTTTGTCTGCCATGCTGTCTCCCCTGCCTCCATTTCTGCTGGCTTGTAGAGTTTGAGGCTACATTAACAACGTTTTAATTCTTGAGGGCTCAGCCGAATGCCAGTTCATTATTTAGCAGTAAAGCATTCCCTGGGAAATATCCCACATTCTTCCACCCTCTAACTTCACCACCTCAACCAAGCTTCACGATCATCATTGCTGTGTACAGAATTAAATTGTTTGTTTTTATATATATATAAAACATTTCCCTAGAATCTAACCCCCCGCCCCCCTTTACATTAATCTTTATGGGGAAATTGGATTTGCTTAACATCATTTTGCTTAAAGTTGCATTTTTCAGGAACATAACTACAACATTAAGTTAGGAGTTACTGCAGTCTGTGAACTGAGGCAGGCATTTCCAGTTGGTAAAAATAAAGGGATGAGACTATTTAAAGTAATTGGTAATGACAAGTCACAGACTCAGTGTTAGGATATAGATATTCAGGCCTGTTTGTAAAGGCCTGGACTCTAAGAATTTATGTGTATTCTTATCACTTAGCTAGTTATAGAGGCATAAAAGAGAGAATCAAAATCACTGTCTGACTGTATAAGGCCTTTTCTCACTGTGACAGTCTAAGGCCCTGTTCTTAGGCTAAGGTCTTTGGCTAAGCAGCAGAGGCAGCCATATGCTGGGAAGCGAACAGTCACCTCCTTACATTCCAAACTAGTCACATTGAAATAAGGTGCTATTGGGCTGTTAGGAATACAGTCCTGTCCTGATAATGCCTATCGCCTCCAGAGAAAGGGAAGTGCCTAGAAGATGTAAAAAGAAACTTAGTTTGAAAGCATCCTGTCTGGCAAGAACTTGCTTATCAATAGATGTGAAATCCTCACTTCTGTATTGTTTTGTCATTATAGTTCCCACTTTGCTATTGTTTATTTGCATGGTCTCTGTCTGGTTCTGTGATTGTTTCTGTCTGCTGTATAATTGATTTTTCTGGGTGTAAACTAATTAAGGTGATGGGATATGATTGGTTAAATAATCATGTTACAATATGTTAGGATTGGTTAGTTAAATTTCAGTAAAATAGGTTAAGGTATAGCTAAGCAGAACTCATGTTTTACTATATAGTCTGCAGTCAATCAGGAAGTAAGGGGGGAAATGGGAACAGGGAATGGGAGCGGGGAATTGGAATCATGTTTTGCTAAAAGGGGAATGGGAACAGGGACACAGGTAAGGCTCTGTGGTGTCAGAGCTGGGCAGGGGGACACTCAGGAAGGAAACTGGAATCATGCTTGCTGGAAGTTCATCCCAATAAACATCAAATTGTTTGCACCTTTGGACTTCGGGTATTGTTGCTCTCCATTCATGCAAGAAGGACCAGGGAAGTAAGTGGGTGAAGGAATAAGCCCCCTAACACTCAGTACAGACAGTTTGTCTGAAAAATCCTCAAGTATAAAAGAAGGTAAGGTCTGTGATATTTCATCTTGCATGAAGAATGCAGTAGTGGGGAGGATTTGGAGGAAATCCAACTTTTTTTCCCCAGAAGAATTAAATCCAACATAAAATTGTGCCATTTGCCTAACAAATAACTCATATTACAAGTGACATACAATAGTATGTCAGCTGTTCACACTGAGGAAAATACACAAAACGTGAAATATTAGACCATACCCTTTTCCTGGGTTAAGGGAAGTCAGTTTGAACTTTGACAGTGTACTATCATGTAGCATCAGAACTTAACTGGGGGATATGGACAAGAAAAACAGTAGGTAAGAAGGAGAGAGTCATGGGGTATGTTTCACTGCTTACTAGAGAGAATAATAATGTATTGTGCTATTGTTAAAAATTCCACCTCAGATTAACCCTTCTGAGTATCTAGCACAGGGATCAGTAATCTTTGGCAGACGGCTCGCCAGGGTAAGCCCCCTG
The DNA here is from genome assembly GCF_015237465.2 of Chelonia mydas. Classification (NCBI taxonomy): domain Eukaryota; kingdom Metazoa; phylum Chordata; order Testudines; family Cheloniidae; genus Chelonia; species Chelonia mydas. The sequence continues at coordinate 50,751,673 of NC_057850.1, forward strand.
GTGGGCTGGGCTGGTTTGTTTACCTGACGCGTCCGCAGGTTCGGCCGATCGCAGCTCCCACTGGCCGCGGTTCGCCGCTCTAGGCCAATGGGGGCTGCGGGAAGCGGCGGCCATCACATCCCTTGTCCCGCACTTCTTCCCACAGCCCCCGTTGGCCTGGAACGCCGAACCGCACCCAGTGGGAGCTGCGATCGGCCAAACCTGCGGACGCGGCTGGTAAACAAACCAGCCCAGCCCGCCAGGGAGCTTACCCTAGCGAGCCGCGTGCCAAAGGTTGCCGATCCCTAGTCTAGCAACGCAAAAGTATGTAAATAGTCTATTGCTGTAATTGTAACTAAAGACTAAAGGAGGCTACGGTGGAAGTTAATTATAAAGATTCCCTCCAGGATTTCAGTGTTAGTTTCTTGTTGCCATTTGGGCTAACAGTGAAGCAACGCATTGGTATGTTTGGGAGACTTAAGCCCTCCATGAGAGAACAACCTTGAAGAGGGAGCAACTCTAATCCTAAAATATTAGTCTTTACATTTGGCCTACACAGTTCATATTATCTTTAGTAATGGAATAGGTCTGTGCTGCCATTTACAATGTTTCTGGAATATTATTGTAAAAATTTCTATTCTTTGACTTAGCTAAACAACCAGGACATTTGATTAACCACCCGAGGCTGGAAATGTAGTGTGCTGTACAATGTATTGTTGTAATAACAATAGTGTCTTGACAGGGAACTTTTCATTTATCCTTTAAAAGGCTCAAATGAATGTTCTTTACCTAGATACTCCCCAGACCCCACTCTAACACAGCCAGCTGAGGAGTGGAATAAAGTAGCCATTTGATATCCATAATAATACAACAGCTTTTAGGGGAGGTGAGAGAAAGAATAAACTTCTTCATTTGAAACTATTATAATTTATCTACATTTATTAATTAAGCACTAACAAGCTGCTGGATGCTGTGTAATATATAGCTAAAGGTACAGGCCCTACCCAAAGGAGTTTACAATGTGCTGGGAGAGGATAGCAGTAATTTATAGTGCTAGATTTTCATTTCTCCATCTTTCTTATATAATAAATTGGGGGGTAATGATGGTATTCTGTTGGTGTTATGGGGGAGGGTGAGATAAAAAGGGGGAATTTTAAATAGGCAAAATGTGAAGATACTGGATCTTAATCTTCCCAGTTCTCCTAATATAAGTAGCTATGGGTCTGAAAAATTCTTGACCACGGAAAACCCAGATGTTGCAGAAAGTAATGTTGGTTATCAAGTAACTCTCAATTTCACATCTGATTCAGTATGTAACAGAGCAGCAATAGGAGTCATTGTGGTGCATGCTCAATTTTTTTTTTTTTGAGATGTAAAACTATGATACTCTTAATAGTTTTGACCATTACAGATTCCATGAGACTTTTCAGTGTTATGAGCAAAATCTATCTTAAGTAATTATATATACGGAATGGATCAATTATTTCTGTCTGAACAGAAAGATTAGATGTGATCATTTTACAATCTTTCTAGCTGGATATTAGACCAGAGAGAATAACTTTCAATGAATAATTTAATGAATTTAGCCTTTTTCTGGTCTCAGAATGTGCATTAGCGGATCATGATTTCCTTGAATTTATTTGGCAACATTTTCAGTACTTAATTGTTGAAATTTGAGCTGTGCTGCTTAGTTGTGACAGGTCAATGTAATGGTCCTCACTCGTGGTCTGGTTGGGGAGCGTGGCCTAGTGGTCACGGCCACAACTCCTGACTGCCAAGGGGGTTGTAGGCAAGGGAGCCTGGGCCCTCCCACTCCACCTGGCTCTGACCCAGGGCCCTTTGGGCTGCCTGTGGTCTGGCAACCAAGGCTGCTTAAGGCTGTCCTCCCTGGGCCTTCTCCTCTCCTTCCCCCCCCCCCCCCTCCCAGCATCAGCTTAGCCCAAGGCTTTTCCCTGTTGCCTTCATAGATTGACTTAGATGTAAAGATCTGCAAGCAGATTAGAAGGGAAACCCCTTTCATAAAGGACTAGAAAAATAAGAGGATGTTAAATCAAATACAAGATTTGAGAGGACTGCAGTATTTGTGACAGGTTTTAACCAATTAAGTAATAGCTTTTGACATGGGGAACTGCCATATGAGCGCGCCTAGAAACTGCTAAATTAGATGTCCACTGGGAAAGCTGAGGGTCGTAAATGGACAAATTCCAGTTGCAATCTAGATAATAACAAATCCCTAATTGGCAGGCGTTAGTACTAGTAGAAAAATTAATAAAGGGAAGGATGATTATGTTACTCTGCACAGCTACAGATGTGCTATTGGGTGTTTCCTCCTGATGATTGCCCAGAAGTAAACAAATCACATTTACATGGTGTAAATCTAGATTAATTCTGCTATAGACAAAAGTGTCACTCCTGATTTACATTGGGGTAGATTAGAGCAGAATCTACTTCACATCTTCTCCCTGAACCCAACTGTGGCATTTTGAATTGTCACAAACTTCTTACCAAAGCTTGGGTGTTGTAGCAAATGGATTCCTGCTTCAGTAACAGCTATATTAATTTGTGAGATGTAAAAATATAGCTCCCATGCTGAATGGTGGAAATCGGTACTCACCTGATGGCTTGGGATTCTATTTTTTTTATAGAGACAGTTGTTTGCTTGATATTTTACTGCCAGCACAACACAGAACAATACAGTGAATTCATCCTGGTTACTAGTTGCTGGGATTGTGGGTTGATTGTTTTCTGGGGTTTTTTTTTTGTTTTTTTTTAAAGCACATCTAAAAAATATATTGCTTAACTGGAACTGCATCTACCCAAGAAACAAGACCTGACCACAAACCAGCTGCTGCCTATTGTGACACCAAAATGAGATGCTACCCACAGTTGGTTACACAGATCTTCTTGATCTAATAGTCCCTCTCCTTTCTTATGTGCTTTGATCAGTGGTGAAATAGTTAAGTGCTGACATTTAAATTTTAGGTCCCAAAGTTAGCACCCTAATGAGGCAAATAGGGTACTTCACACTTCTGAACCACCAGTTCAGGCTGCGTGCAGACGCAGACAGACAGCATTGCATTGGTTTATATTCAGTTCACACTCTGAAGGTTTTCCTGACTACTGAAATGTCTAGAAATTTTTTTTTTTAATGAAGCTTGGATTCTACAGAACAAGATGATAGCCACTATGAAAAAGTGCTGTCAAAATGAACCACTGCAAGCCTCCCAATTCAATATCTTTATTCCAGAGTAGCCTCACACAGTAATATTTGATCATATTATAGCACAGTGAGCATATAGCTAATATGTTAAAACTTAAATCAATAAGATTTGCTGACATATCTAAAATTAATAGCTCAAATACCTAATGCCATATTTCTGTAAGCTGATTAATACAATTACGTCCCCCTCCTTCCAGATTTATAGTATTAATAATAATCACTTGGTGTGTAGCATAATCAGACTCTGTGATATGAGCAGATGCATTAATAAAACCAGTACATTCACTTTATTTTTGTTCTACTTTATATTTAAAGTGACTATGCATTGCTCAGGCCACTTTCATATTAACTAGAAATATTCAACATCACAATTTAATTCAACCCAAGCAATAAAATGACCCATCTATCACTTCATACAATATTTTTACATGATGCAGTAATATTATGGGTTAAATCCTGTTTCTACTGAAGTCAGTGGTAAAACTCCTGTTGACTGCAATGGGTATAGGATCTAGCCCAGTAACCCAGTTTACCATATCAGATCCTTTAACCCACCTCCTTCCCAAATTCCTGAGTAAATTTATGCAATAAAAACTCACTAACAAGAAAACATCATTGGGATAATACAATGGACCCTTCATAAGGACTCAGTCTGTACTTTTTCAAACTCTGTCACAACCCAGCTGTTGCCATCTGCTGGAGAGAGCTTTTGGCAGAGATGTGTTACAAAAGTCTGCCAAGCCACCAATCTGTTCAAAAAGTGAATTTCCAGAATTCTCACAGACGGAATCGCCTTGAGAGAGGAGTAATTTTGTATGTCTAAGAAGAGTTCACATTTGTGGCTCAGTTTGCTGCCTGGATATCTCTCTATGTAGCAGTTTGAAGATTAGGAAGTGACTGAATCCATAAAAGTAAAATAGACATTTTTCATGGTCAATTACAAAAAGCTGATTTGAATTTTAAACAGTGATACTATAGTTATTATAAAAGCAACACCTTTTTGGTGCTTTTAATTTCCTCACAGCCCTCTTTCAATTAATAATCACTAATTTTAGATTAAAGTCCTCGGCTCAAGGGCTAACTGCTAGGATTTATTTAAAGGATAAATTACTGATGAAATTTTTCCTATGGTGATTTCATCCACAAAGTTTCCCCAATTTAGCTAATACTGGTCTTAGTGGAAAGTTGACAAACTACTAGTATAAAAAACTGTTAAGTAGCTAAAAATCTGCATAAATTGACATCTTAAATTACATAGAGGAAATTCCATATTCCAGATACCAGATTCTGTTTAAGGTTGCTTCATGGTGAAGTGTCAAATCCTCTTACTATATGACTTATATTTTAATGCTTTTTCTGAAATTATAAGCCTATCCAATTTTTCTTGCATGGATTAAATTTTTTCCTTTTCTGTCTGTCTCAAGCAGTGCACAAAGACACAGAGCTTCTGATGCATTACCTCTGGAACTGTTTTCTTCAAAAGAATAAGTGATCACTCTACCAAAATTCTAGGAATTCACTATGGAAATAATCTGTATAACATTAAATAAAATGCAAGCGAAAAAGTAAAGTGAAAGCACACATTGTTTTAAAGCATTATCTGGAGACCAAGGGTGTGGTCCAGAATGGAAAGTCCACCACATTTAGAAAAGATTTATACTTCAGGCCTTGGTAAAGTAGTAATTTTGTTTTTGTTTGTAAAGTGCCCCCACCCCCACAAAAAAGCTATTCCTGGGCTAGAGTGATTAAATTTAAAAATGTCTCCCATTTCTGAAGTTATTTCAGAGTCTTAGGTCCATTCTAATCTTAATAACAAAAGCCTTAAATTAGATACTGCTTGAATCACATGCATTCAGACAGTTTTAGTACATACATCAGTTCCAGTTCATTAAACCCAGCCATTCTCTATATTTCCACTTTCCCCTTTTGGGTTCAGTGGTAATCAAACCATTGTTCTCACTCCATTAGTTAGTTACTACTAACCAGAGAAAAGTGGTAGAATTAGCATTTGTTGGGGTTTCCATGTTTAAGTGCTTGCCTATGTGGAAAAACTGACTTCCTCTGCGGTATAACTACTGCAATAATGCCACTTTCATTCTAGAATAGAGTGTCCACAGGGGGACTTATACCAGCATAGCTACAGCAGTATAATTGTACCAACACAGTTCTGCCTGTCAATTTCCCAGTGCAGCTGAGCCCTAAATATTTGGTTCTTAGGGCCTGATTCTGATTTTACACAGAACAGTATGACTCTATTTACTCCAGTGGAGTATATTCTGACTTACACTGGTGTAAATGAGAAGAGAATCCGGCACACACGTATATGTATATTTGCAATTCAGTTGCCCAAATTTTCATCAGACTCCACTGGAATTATATGGGTATAAATGATTGTATGATTCTGTAAAGGGGAAATGCAATCCCGTTGCACAAGGCATCATACTATTTTGAAACACACATGACTGGATGGGTCCTAATGTAAATTCAAGTTCACGTCATTATCTTCTCTTAAGCATCAGAACTGGATGCCGTGGAGTATTCCAGATGACCTTTTGAGGAGCTGGTTCATCTTAATGTGCTCAGGAGTTCAACACCTTTGTAGGGCGTGCTGAATTGAAATCCTATTTCCTTGTAGCACAGGAGCCCTGATAACAATGGAACTTGTGAATTTACACTGTGGGGGGAGGAAAATGTGGGGAGCCTTTGTGGGCTATGCAGACACCTTTCATCCCACAAAACATAGCTCTAGTGGGGCTTCTGACACCCTAGTACACAGGAGCTTTAAGACAGGAAGGGAGGCAAGAGAGAGTGATGTATGTGAAAAGTGACTAAGGGCATAAGGAGCACAAACCCCATTGCTTGTGTTTTGACAGTGAGGTCCCCAGCCCAGGCTGGAGGTATTTGACATGGTGACCACCAACGGGAATGAGAGACACAACCCTCTTTCAGAATGGAGTACGTATGGAGGCACAGTTTAAAAGAAGGGACATAGTGTCCACATTCTGTGTGTAACTGGTTGGCTCGAAAAGGTCTCATCCTCAGCTGGGCAAATGGAGTCACATAATTGGTAAAGGCATGAGGCAAAATATCATTGCCTTATGAATGGCTTGTCATAGTTTCAAATTCTTCTTTTTGAGGAAGAAGGCCATGGCTTGCACAGAGATTAGAACTGCCCTGATGAAAGAGATCCTTCAAGATGCAATCACAGTATTTGTTTCAGTTGAAGAGGAGGCCTGCCCTCTGGAACAAACTGCATGTCTGTTCCACCGAGGTTCTCAATGTCTGCCACAGCCCTCAATCAGCCAATCATTCACATGCATATCAATAAGAATCACCTGGTATCTTTAATGAGTAGCCCCTACACCAAGTACTTGGTGAGGACTCTGGGTATCGTGGACATGTCAAAGGGAATGGTATCAAGAAAAACAGGCGTTTTTGATGAGAGCGTCTAATATTATTATGAAAATAGGCATCTATGAAGTAGAGACCCAAACTTGTCCTGTTTGGGAAAGGGAGAGAAGGAAAAAAGGCCAAAGTAAGCATCCAGAATTTGAAACTTCTGAAGAAAGTTCTCAGTATTTTGAGATTTGTGTGAGGTGTCACAGTTCATGGCAACTGCACCTGTATTTCTCCCTTGCAGTCCAGCACGGGCACCCACTGTGGGAACCTGGCTCCTCAGCCATCATCTCTCTTGCATGGTGTCACAGGATGAGGATGGTGGCTGGAGCAGGAGTCAGACCAAGTCAGGTACATTAGCTCAACATGCCCATGAATAGGTTAGTCTATTCTTTATACAGGTCGGGCCTTTGATCTTCAGACTCTGGGAATAGGTCCCTTCCTCAGGATGTGGCTTCAAAAGACAAAAAGAACAGGAGTACTTGTGGCACCTTCAGCCCCCAACTAAAACCTCTCCTGCGCATCATCAAAGATCTACAACCTATCCTGAAAAATGATCCCTCACTTTCACAGATCTTGGGAGACAGACCAGTCCTTGCTTACAGACAGCCCCCCAACCTGAAGCAAATACTCTCCAGCAACCACACAACAAAACCACCAACCCAGGAACCTATCCTTGCAACAAAGCCCGGTGCCAACTCTGTCCACATATTTATTCAAGTGACACCATCATAGGACCTAATCACATTAGCCACACCATCAGGGGCTCATTCACCTGCACATCCACCAATGTGATATATGCCATCATGTGCCAGCAAAGCCCCTCTGCCATGTACATTGGCCAAACTGGACAGTCTCTACGCAAAAGAATAAATGGACACAAATCTGACATCAGAAATCATAACATTCAAAAACTGGTAGGAAAACACTTCAACCTCTCTGGCCACTCAGTAACAGATTTAAAGGTGGCAATTTTGCAACAGAAAAGCTTCAAAAACAGACTCCAATGAGAAACTGCTGAGCTTGAATTAATATGCAAACTAGATACCATTACCTTGGGTTTGAATAGAGACTGGGAGTGGCTGGGTCATTACACATATTGAATCTATTTCCCCATGTTAAGTATCCTCATACCCTCCTGTCAACTGTCTAAATGTGCCATCTTGATTACACTATAAAATTTTTTTTCTCCTGCAGATAATCGTTCATCTTAATTAATTAGCCTCTTACAGAGAACATGAAAAGGTGGAGTATGTGTATATATATCTTTATATATCTATATATTTATATAGATATATATCGTCTTACTATATGTTCCATTCTATGCATCCGATGAAGTGGGCTGTAGCCCATGAAAGCTTATGCTCTAATAAATTTGTTAACCTCTAAGGTGCCACAAGTACTCCTGTTCTTTTTGCTGATACAGACTAACACGGCTGCTACTCTGAAACCTTCAAAAGACAGATTTTTTGCTTAATGGGAGGTGGAGAATTTGCATCCATCTCTAGAGATTCCCGAGGCAAACCACTTGACACTTTTTTTCCCAAAAGTGCATTCTTGTCTGTCACATTGTTCAGTACAATCGTCTGAAGTTCTAACATTTCCCAGGGTTCTCATTGCATCTCCCTCACTAGAGAGGTTATGTACAATCCCGGCCCACAATAATACATAACCTTTGCATGTAATACAATGACTCCAAAGATACTTCAACTTAATTCATTAAGGCTTTTCAAGGTTATTGCAGGAAATTGCTATATCTGTCATATTAGGGCAAAAACTCTTCAGAATGAGGTGCCCTGAGTAGAAATCTTTCACACTCTACCCTTTAGAACGTCTTCTGTGGCTCCCAACTCCAGCAAGGCACTGCAAGGAGCCAACTGCAGAAGGGTCAGTCTCCTAACAGCACACTGGACACAGCTGATCCTGGCAGGGGCTGCCTGATTGATTGATTGCACCTCCTGCTTGGTGGAGGGGTGGAGCTAGCTACTACTTGACCCAGCAGCAGCGAGAGCTCACTGGCTGTTCTACACGTTCCATGCCTGCAGCTGTATTTGGTCCTGTTCCTGCCCAGCCTGCTGTTGTACCCACTTCAGCCCCTGCCCTTCTCCATCCTTGATGTCCCTAGCTCTGGGGACCAGCTCACCCATTGGTGACAGATAGCATGCTGATGATGATGATTTGGGTCCGGAGTCAGTTCAAGAGGATCCATGCATGAGTCTTGCCAGCAACAGAGAGCAAAGAGATTCCCTGGTAGTTACCACAGCTGCTCATTGAGCCTTTTATAAGCACAATGTTGGCATATTTCAGTTATTGTGGTATAATTTCTTGAAGCCAGGCATGTAAGAAAAATTCTAAGAGCTTATCAATGGGAAGGTTTTCTCTGAGTTTGAAAACCTCAGCTGGAATGGCATCAAGGTTAGGGGATTTATTATTTTTCATTACTTGATCAGCCTTCAACACCTTGAATCATGGGTGTGGACTGGCAAGTGCAGTAAATGTGGGAATTTAAAGGATGTTATCCAGCGACTCATCAGAAACTGAACAATTAAGTAGTTCACTAAAATATTCAATCCACCTTTATAATATGTATAATATGTTATATGAGATTTTCCATCGGCGCTTGTTAGCCATGTCAAAGAAGATTGGATAGGGCCATACACAGCTGTGATCACATCACAGAAACCTTTGGAGTCATGTTATTTAAGAGTGAAACCCTGTAGGACTTCATGGCTACCATAGCAGCCCAGAAAGCAAATCTTGCCACCAATACTTCACTCTACAGAACAATCCCCTACTTACCTTGTGTCCACCATCCTACCCTGTGGAGGAGGGGCTGGACTTACGGAACCCAGAGAGAGGGTCCTTAACTATCATCAAGATCACAAGGTCATTCTCCTGCCATATGCCAAATTTGCTTGTAGAACTCTATCCACACCTCCATCTGACACAGTCCATTTTATGCCAGTTGCAGTTTTCACCCTCATTGCAATCTAGTTGCACCTGCAGGCTTGCCAGTTCCTGTGGCAACAGACCTCATTATCCACCTTCACCAGGAACTTATGGAGTATGTGGAAGCCACCAAGGAAACATAGACGCCATCCCAACTGAGACGGCCAAGTTGCACCAACACTAAAAGTGAGTGACAAGGTCTGGCTCTTTGCTAAACATCCGAAATCCTCTCACCCATCTATCAAATTAGACTATCATACCTGGGGCTAATCAAGATTGCTGAACAAGTCAAACAGTATCATTCTGGTGCCAGCTGCCCGAATCTCTAAATGTCCACCCCGTTTTCCACGTGCCCCCTACTGAAGCCTTACACAGAAAGTCTCTCTCCGCACTGCCTGCTCCGATGAAAGAGTCAAGAAGAACATGTAGTCGAGAAATTCTGGATTCTAAGCCAGTCCATGGTCAACTTTATTACCTGTTGGACTGGGAGGGTTACAGCCCAGAAGAATGGTCTTAAGAACCAAGCGGGAATGTCCATGTTCCACAGCTTGTACATACTTTTCTTCATAAGAACCCAGAAAAACCAGGCCTGAAAGGCACCTTAAGGGGCAAGTACTGTCAGGTGATCCTGGCAGAGCTGCCTGATTGTGGAGGGGTGGAGCTAGCTACTACTTGATCCAGCAGCAGCCAGAGCTCACCGGCTGCTTAATGCAGACCACGCCTACGGCTTCTTCCTGTGCCTCTTCCTCTGCCTGTCCCTGCCCAGCCTGCTCGTGTCTGCATCAGTCCCTGCCCTTCTCCAACCTAGACACCCCTTGCTGTGTTCCTGACCACCTCTCCGGGTCACCCATTGGCTCTGGCATTTAACTTCTGATCCCTGGCTCTGACCCTCAATTCTCAGCTTTGCCCCCGGGTGTCCCATGATCCTGATTCTTGATTCCAGCTCAGCTCCTCTCTAACTGCCAGGCCTGGCCAGCCCCAGTGTCTCTGACCATTAGGCCTGGCCGCCCATCAATGTCCCGGTCATGTCCCTGATAGGCATTCACCTCTGCCATCAATACTATTGCATGAGCAGGATTCATGATAAGGGACTTTAGAGTGGCTTGTGAAGGGGCATGGAGTGGAACTGGATCATGTTTCTGTGTTCATTGTTTTGTGGTCCAACAATCCCAAATAATTCTACTCCGTGCTGCAAGGAAATGGGGGAAATGGTCCTCAAATAAAGGAGAAGAAGGGTAGAGATTAGTTCCAAAACCGGTTCCAGGCCCTCGGGCACTGTGGCCTGGCTGTTGACATGGCAGACCAGGAGGAAAGCAATTCAGCAGGAGGCTTAGTCTAGCCTCAGAAGGTTTCCCTTTGGTTGTGGGTGCCTCTGCAGGGTCCTGGGCAAGGAGAAGATGGCCTTTAAGAGGAAGCAAATCCCATCTCTGGGGCACAGGCCTGCTTCACCCTCTCCCCTGAAGATCAGACATGCATTTTGTAGGATTTCCCACTAATAGCCAGTCACTTATGACACTGGTAATGTGCCTATCAAATTTCTTGCACCAGATTTTTTCTGGTTTTGAAAACCAGGCCTCCAACTATCTACGTGTCTGAAGTAGAGTTCACTTAGGGCCTCTCTTACTCACTGTGCTAATTTGATTAGTCATATATTTCTGTAAGAAGCCGATGACAGTGCCTCCAGGGGAAAAAAAACAATTCTGAACTGCTTTAAAACTGAAATGTTAAAAACACTCTATTAGATACAATAATCTGAATTTTATTGGGGCACAGGCCTGCTCCCAGTTAAATCAATGTGAGTTTTGCCACTGACTTCAATGACAGCAGGAGAAGGCATTTGTTGCTCCTTTGTTGCCCATTTTTCCCCCTGTTATGTTCTTGAATATTTTTTGCAGCTAAACACTAGCAGCTAAAGAGCAGTATGAAGCTGAAATCTGTTGCTACTCCATGCCACACATTGGCTGTTAGTGTGATTGACAGAACATATTTTCTGGGCCTTCCCCAGCACCAGCTCTCTGCAAACATTCTTTCGCTCTGTGTGTGTGTGTCTCTTTCTCTGTCCCTCAGAGGTTACTTTCGGTTTGCACCAATGTTTCATAATTCAGGCAAAAGATTGAGGAAAAGAGCATGATGAGTCTGAGACACGCTAAATCGATTGGTTGGTTGTTACAGTAGAGTATTTTACACTCTCCTGCTTGCACAGTGGTGCTTGAAAAGTGTGATTCTGAGGGAGAATCACCTTACTTTAGAGGTAACTTAGGGGGAAATAGCCCAAAATAGCTATTGCCTTTTAAATTCACACCCAGCTTATTTCACAGCAGTTACCTCAGGAGGACACGCTCCGAGTTTATTGCTTTCTAGGAACAGAAAGCAGGGTCAAAACATTTGTTTTGTTTGGATTCCATTTCTAAGGTTTGGTCTACACAAAAGCCCTATATCGGTATAGCCATGTCGTTTAGGGGGTGTGAAAAATCCACTCCCCTGAGCGCTGCAGTTATATCAGCCTAACCCTCCTGTGCAGGCAGTGCTGGGTCGACAGACGAGCTTCTCCCTTCAGCAGAGCTACCACCTCTCGGGGACGTGGATTAACTGCACAGACAGGAGCGCTCTCTTCTGTCGACTTAGAACATCTTCATTAAAGGGCTACAGCGGTTCAGCTGCTACCAGTGCAGTGGTTTAGGTTTAGACCTGCCCTTACTCAGATGTGGTAACAGCTGATGTGACACAAGCCTTAACAAGAGAAATCAAAAACACAACAACAAAATGAATTCCTAGTCTGAACGTGAACAACAAAACAGTACCCTGCAACATTTGCTCGCAATCCACTTAGGCTCATGGATTTCTTTCCCTTGCTGCAAAGAGAGCAGCAAAAAGTCACTGTGAAGGACAACATATTAGGCAGATATTGTGCTTGCTGCTCCATTATTGTCTATTTCGAAACTAAGATTTTTTACTGTGAAGAGCCCTCAAGCAAGGATAATATTGCAGTTGTTTAAGATGAAAAGCAAAAAGGTTTTTCTCGCTCTCCTCCTTGGTTAACCCCTTGTGTGTGTTGTGTAAAAGTGGAAGTAGAAAATCAGACAAAAGAGAAACATTGTTTTTTTTAAATGGCCATTGTGGAAAATAACTGGAATTACTGAAAACAGGAGATTATTTTATAGATTGATTCCCAGAATAGTTTAAAATAATTGTTTAAAATAGCATGTAACCTACAGTAATTTGCTCCTCTGATTGGTACTATGATGGTTATAGGAAATCTGAGGTAATGTGGCAGGTTTCAATTTGTCAGTTTCATAATATTAGGTTGTAGAAGTCAAATTCAGATATTGGACAGGTACTATATTTTTTGCAAAATTCAACTAAGATATATTGCTGTCTTCAAGTGTCATGTATGGCTGTAAATTCAGATATTGATTTCGATCATAGCTGGACATATCTGTAAGAAAAAAAGTGTGTTGATATCAAAAACCCTTGTGCTTCAAAGCAAGATTACTGTGGTTGTTAATGAAGTGGCAGTAGGAAAATGTGATAGCTACGAAAATGCATGTTGTGATTACTACAGTTATCTCTGTGCTTTTATATTCAATCGTTCTGTCCTGGATGCTATTACCGCATATTGATTTGGAGAACAGAAAATGTGCTTCTCAGTATTAAAGCAGTTTAGCTTTACTTAGAACAAGTCACTTCCTTTTTTTTTCTTCTCCCCCTTCTTCCTGCTTTGGTTCATCTAACAACAGCTTTGATTTAAATATGCAAAATAAAAAAATGCTAAAAATAAAAGGGTGTTACCATATGGTGTGAGTAGCAAGCTAGTGTAGCAATTAACTGACAAAGAAGCTGATCTTTACAATTCCAAAAGGTAGAGATTAGTTTCTGGTTCAAAACAAATGTATTCACAGACACTGATACATTGAAAAGCATAGTTAAATGTCTCAGACTTTTCTGCTTTGAGTCACAGCATAGTATATAAAGTAAATTCAAAAATTGTGGTGAGATTTTTAATTCAGGTTATATGAACTGAATATTGCTGGCAGCACTAGCTAACCAGCAGCAACCTTTCAGAAGCAGTATCCTGTATGGCTAATGGAGCATGATCTACAAGCTACATTTGCATCTAAATACAATGATCCATGCAGAAAATATCTGGCTTTTATTTATAACTTACAATGAGCTTTTCTATTTCTGAACACAATGGTTCCTTTTAAAGGAGAGGAAGCTTCATCTTCCAATTGATGGTGAACAGCTGACTTCATATTGTTTGAATAAGGTACAGTATGCTTGCTAGTCAAGATGTGTTACAAAGAGGCACTTATAAAATGTAGATATAGAAATAAGTTTGCTTTTTTAAACTGGCCCCAAATATCTTTTATTAAATGCATTATTTGGGCAGAGCACAAACTCTTTTTACATTGTATCTTGATTAAGAATTAAACAAGTACTTATACGAAAAGATATCGTAATTATTTTTCTTTATTTTCTACATTTTGTTTTTGTAAATGACTTTCTGCTTTTATCTCCATATATAAAATAAAGATTATAGCACTTGTAGCTTTAAGATAATGACTGTAATACAATTTAATGCTTCAGGGCTTCAGACAGTAACTTGCAGGGATTAGGAAGGAATTTTCCCCCCTGATGCACAATTGGCTACATATATTCTGGGGTGGTATTTGTTTTTTTAATTGAGCGTTTTGGGGAGGGGAGGGCGTCAGTTTACCTTTCTCTGAAGCATCAAAGATTGGCACAGCTGCAGGTGTGCCAGATGGGGTGGAGCCATGCTCTGAGGTGATACAGAGAATCCTCCATCAAGATACCTGCCTGGTATATCTTTCTCACATGCTCAGTATGTAACTGATCACCAGATTTGGAGTTGAGAAGGAATCTTCCCTCCAGTCAAATGGGCAGGGATCTTAGTATATTTTGTTGTTGGATTTGCCTCTCCCTGTAGCATGGGGTATGGTTCACCAGCTGAGATTATCTGGACATGTCTCACCTAATCAATTCCCTGCCATTTCAGTGACCTTGGGCATTGGTGCACTCTGGCCTCTCTCATTCTCTCTCTGAGGACTGAATTGCTTTGGTCTAAATAAAGTCTTTGATCATAATATTGGAGTATCTGGGTGAAAATTAATGCACTGTGATATACAGGAGCTCGGACTAGATTCTAATGGTCCCTTCTGGCCTTAAACTCTATGAAGCTATGAAATATCAGAATGAGGAAACTTCACAACTGGAGATCCCCCTGGCTTGAGCTTTGTACATTCTAAAATCCTCATAATAAAGATTAATTTATTGTTTTTCTACAAAAAAATTACTTCTATTACTTTGGAGTTGTTTTCAAAATCTCTATTCATTGCACAGTTTTGTTTGAGAGACAGAGTCTCTCTGTCCTTGGATCAACAGGATTGGGAGGTGCAGTGGAGAAAGAGGCCCTGGTTTTGTACTCTGTTACACCATTGTATGCTGGTTTACAAACTGGGCAGATTATTGTATCTAATAAATAGAGCTTTTTTAAAATTTCAGTTTTAAAACAGTTCAGAATTGTCTTTTTTTCCCTGGAGGCACTGTCATCAGTTTCTTACAGAAATATATGACTAATCAAATTAGCACAGTGAGTAAGAGAGGCCCTAAGTGAACTCTACTTCCGACACGTAGATAGTTGGAGGCCTGGTTTTCAAAACCAGAAAAAAACTGGTGCAAGAAATTTGATAGGCACATTACCAGTGTCATAAGTGACTGGCTATTACTGGAGGTCCTACAAAATGCATGTCTGATCTTCAGGTAAGATAATATAAGGAGGAGAGGGTAAAGCAGGGAATCATCCCTGCTCCTTCTTGTATGGAAGAGCTGGCGTTCACGTCCTCTTAAGCACCATCTTCTTCCCCAGGACCCTGCAGAGGCACCCACACCAAAGGGAAACCTTCTGAGGCTAGACTAAGCCTCCTACTAGATTGCTTTCCTCCAGGTCTGCCATGTCAACAGCCAGGCCACAGTGCCCGAGGGCCTGGAACCGGTTTTGGAACTAATCTCTACCCTTCTTCTCCTTTATTTGGGGACCATTTCCCCCATTTCCTTGCAGCACGGAGTAGAATTATTTGGGATTGTTGGACCACAAAACAATGAACACAGAAACATGATCCAGTTCCACTCCATGCCCCTTCACAAACCACTCTAAAATCCCTTATCATGAATCCTGCTCATGCAATAGTACTGATGGCAGAGGTGAATGCCTATCAGGGACATGACCGGGACATTGATGGGCGGCCAGGCCTAAGGGTCAGAGACACTGGGGCTGGCCAGGCCTGGCAGTTAGAGAGGAGCTGAGCTGGAATCAAGAATCAGGACCACGGGACACCCGGGGGCATAGCTGGGAATTGAGGGTCAGAGCCAGGGATCAGAAGTTAAATGCCAGAGCCAATGGGTGACCCGGAGAGGTGGTCAGGAACACAGCAAGGGGTGTCTAGGATGGAGAAGGGCAGGGACTGATGCAGACACGAGCAGGCTGGGCAGGGACAGGCAGAGGAAGAGGCACAGGAAGAAGCCGTAGGCGTGGTCTGCATTAAGCAGCCGGTGAGCTCTGGCTGCTGCTGGATCAAGTAGTAGCTAGCTCCGCCCCTCCACAATCAGGCAGCTCCGCCAGGATCACCTGACAGTACTTGCCCCTTAAGGTGCCTTTCAGGCCTGGTTTTTCTGGGTTCTTATGAAGAAAAGTATGTACAAGCTGTGGAACATGGACATTCCCGCTTGGTTCTCAAGACCATTCTTCTGGGCTGTAACCCTCCCAGTCCAACAGGTAATAAAGTTGACCATGGACTGGCTTAGAATCCAGAATTTCTCGACTACATGTTCTTCTTGACTTTCATCGGAGCAGGCAGTGCGGAGAGAGACTTTCTGTGTAAGGCTTCAGTAGGGGACACATGGAAAACGGGGTGGACATTTAGAGATTCGGGCAGCTGGCACCAGAATGATACTGGTTGACTTGTTCAGCAATCTTGATTAGACCCAGGTATTGACAGTCTAATTTGATAGTTGGGTGAGAGGATTTCAGATGTTTAGCAAAGAGCCAGACCTTGTCACTCACTTTTAGTGTTGGTACAACTTGGCGGTTTTGGGATGGCGTCTATGTTTCCTTGGTGGCGTCCACATACTCCATAAGTTCCTGGTGAATGTGATGAAGGTGGATAATGAGGTCTGTTGCCACAGGAACTGGCAAGCCTGCAGGTGCAACTAGATTGCAATGAGGGTGAAAACCGTAACTGGCATAAAATGGAGGCGTGGATAGAGTTATGCAAGCAAATTCGTCATATGGCAGGAGAATGACCTTGTCATCTTGGTTATAGTTAAAGAAGCACCTTGGTAATAGTTAAGTACATGCTCTCTGGGTCCGTAAGTCCAACCCTTCCTCCACATGGTGGGATGGTGGACACAGGGTGAGTAGGGGATTGTTTTGTAGAGTGAAGTATGGTGGCAAGGTTCGCCCTCTGGGCTGCTATGGTAGCCATGAAGTCCTACAGGGTTTCACTCTTAAACAACATGACTCCAAAGGTTTCTGTGATGTGATCACAGCTGTGTATGGCCCTATCCAATCTGCCTTGACATGGCTAACGAGCGCTGATGGCAAATCTCTTATAACATATTATAAAGGTGGCATGAACATTTTAGTGAACTACTTAATTGTTCATCTACAGTTTCTGATGAGTCGCTGGATAATGTCCATTAAATTCCCACATCTACTGCACTTGCTGATCCACATCCACAAGGCTGTTCAAGTAATGAAAAATAATAAATCCCCTTATCCTGATGCCATTCCAGCTGAGGTTTTCAAACACAGAGAAAATCTTCCCATTGATAAGCTCTTAGAATTTTTCTTACATGCCTGGCTTCAAGAAATTATACCGCAATAACTGAAATATGCCAACATTATGCTTATAAATGGTGACAAAGGCTCGATGAGTGGCTGTGGTAACTACCACAGTATCTCTTTGCTCTCCATTGCTGGCAAGACTCATGTGGAGCAGCTGGAAGCACAGCACCAGGCATGGAAACAACGTTCAGTTCAATCAACACAACTAGGTAACTTCCTCTGTGGCCACTGTGGTAAATGTAGTTCTTCACAAATTGATCTATGGCAGTGGTGGGCAACCTGTGGCCTGCATGCAGCCCGTCAGGTTTAAACTGGTTTAAATGACTTGCCTAATATCACATAGGAGTTGTATGAGAGAGCCAGGAATAGAACCCAGATCTCCTAGATCCCGGTTAAGTCACCAGAAGACCAGTTATTCCCTTCCTAGAACACCTTGGCTCATATTATGCATATGTATACATACTTGTGCAGTGAATGATGCAGAGGTCCTACAAATAACAGATATTCCTTTGCTAGTTTGCTGTATTTTGTTGTTTCAGAAGATTGCAGGGAGGGGGCTTAAGTAAGATCTAGAGCTACTGGGAAAGATTTTTTTAAAAATAGAACACTAAAGCTGGGCTCCTGCATCCATAGATAAGCAACTAAATAAGTAGCCTGATTTTCAAAAGTGTTGAGCAGTCAGCAACGACAAGAATCAGGTCAGTTACTTAGAACCCTAAATTCAGGCACCCATTTAAAAAAAAAATGTTGGACAACCCATTCATTTTTTCTTTTGGTGAATTTCTCTTTTCAATAAAGGACGCTTATAATTAAGCAGATTTCCCAAGGAATCTGAGGTAGACATTGAGTGTTATGTATTATTGGAGTTAATGCAGATGTGCTGCAGAATCTGGTTGGCATCTCAATTATGTAGAGTAGCTACATTGCAACAGAGAGCACTCACCTTTTTCGCTCCTTACCTTGGGTCCTCAGTGCAGATCAGAGAAGAACATGTTGTCCTTAGGGAGCAGAATTCTTGTAATCCTTCACCAACTGGGGTTTCCAACGCAACATTCATGGCAATGGTACCATTCGTGCTGCTGCTGTTGTGTGCTGGCAACAGAAATGAATTCTCTGGGCTGTTAAACAGAGCTTTCATTGTTCGTTCACATGTGATTAATTGTTTACGTGCCATCAAGTTTCCCTCTGTAAGTCTGATAGGAAAATAAGTTCTAACAATAAAATATACTGTCCCAAATTGACCTCGTGTAGTTTTAATGACTAGAGATGTTTGAAGTAAACTCCACACTAGTAGTCAAGTATTCCAGATATATTTTATGGGTATTAGTATACAAACAACATTACTTGATTCAGAAGGGAACACATTCTTTTAACAGCCAGCTTTCATTAAGTGTGCTCCTATCATCACCATAATTGAAGTGATCTATGAATGATTGCTATTCAGAGCCATGATAAATCAGTGTAAAATATGCTAAACATTAAAAAAAAAGTTTGTGATCACCTTTTTGCACCTGATTGGTAGTCATGTCAAGAGCTATTCTTTTGGCTCGGAAGCCACAAACTGTGATACAGTTGGCAATTAATGAATTCGTAACTGGTTTTTAGTCTGTGGACAAGCCTTGCAATTTATAATTGAAATGAGGAAAGGAAGACCATTTTTAAGGCTCACTTTTTTGAGGGGTTTAGTCAGGGTGGTGAACTGTGGGGGGAAAAGGCAGTGGCACTCTTCTATGACCTGCCCACAAAATAAACTCTGACCATGAGAGCTACCAGAATGATATACCACTCAGAGTATACTGTGCAGAAGTCCAAAATAAGATTATGTGTGCTCTCTAAATCCCACTGGGATCTCTGAGTGTGGCTCCCACTTGGTGAGGTTTGGATATGACCATGGGCTCTGCTGGGCTCCCTGGACATGGCTCTTTCTTGATTGGAGGGGGAAAAATTTATACTTATAGCACCAAAATGAGACCTCATTCAGTAAATTGTGCAGATCTGTGATCCTCCTGCTTTTTTGCATGAGCGAAGAAATAGCTAAGAGTGTTGATGTCTATATCATCATCACTGGACATCTGAGTCAATACCTCACTGAGATGAATAAGGCAGTTCACACCTCTCAGCATTGTTGTTCCGAGCTCCCTGCAGATTTGCACAGACATCTTTCCATTATGCTCAGTTGACACTTTATGAGGTTTTCTTCACAGCCATAACAACTACAGACTTACTTTTTGTTTCCAAGTGAAAGATGAACAAGCCAGCATCATTAGAGAGGTGCTGGGAGACAGTATCATTGTGTATCAGCTCATTCTGAGCACTGGGTTAGCATTTTATCACCTCTAGACTGGACTACTGAAATGCACTCTAATGGCCCAATGTTCAGAGATGGTGAGTACCTGTAACTCCCTTTGTCTGCAATGCCAGAAGGCAAAGGCCTGATCTCAGACCACTGAAATCAGTGGGAGCTTTTCATTGACTTATAGGAGAGCAAAATCAGGCTCTTGAATGCCGGACAAAAATAACAAACAAATTATTGAACATATCACCTACATGGAAGCATATAGAAAGATAAATGGACAATTTGGCTGAGAAACAATTATATTTATATGAGGGTAATTATTGGAATTTTCCTCTTCAGTAATCAATTTTTTGTATAGGAATTCTAAGCACTTTTTCTCATATGCTCACAAGAGTGACTCTGAATATCAAGTACTTCTAATAAGGTTAGGATATTGATCTGCTTATAAACACAGAAATGCAATTCCCTCACTATTCATTCTCAAAAAGAATGAGGAGTACTTGTGGCACCTTAGAGACTAACAAATGCATTAGAGCATAAGCTTTCAAGGGCTAAACCCCACTTCATAAGATGCATGCAGTGGAAAATACAGTAGGAAGAGTGTGTACACACACACACACACACACACACAGAGAACATGAAAAAATGGGTGTTGACATACCCACTCTAATGAGAGTGATCAGTTAAGGGGAGCTATTAGCAGCAGGAGGAAAAAAACCTTTTGTAGTGATAATCAGGATGGCCCATTTCTAACAGTTGACAAGAAGGTGTGAGTAACAGTGGTGGGGGGGGAGGAAATAAGCATGGGGAAATAGTTTTACTTTGTGTAATGACCCATCCACTCCCAGTCTCTATTCAAGCCTAATTTAATGGTATCCAGTTTGCAAATTAATTCCAATTCAGCAGTCTCTCACTGGAGTCTGTTTTTGCAGTTTTTTTGTTGTAGTATTGCCACTTTTAGGTCTGTAATCAGGGAGATTGAGGCGTGCTCCGACTGGTTTTTGAATGTTATAATTCTTGATGTCTGATTTGTGTCCATTTATTCTTTTACATAGAGACTGTCTGTCTGGTTTACATTGTACAAGAATGTAAAAGAATAAATGGACACAAATCAGATTATCACTACAAAAGGTTTTTTTCCTCCTGCTGCTAATAGCTCCCCTTAACTCTGTGTGTGTGTGCGCGCATGCATGTGCGTGTGTGTACACACTCCTCCTACTGTATTTTCCACTGCATGCATCTGATGAAGTGGGGTTTAGCCCACGAAAGCTTATGCTCTAATAAATTTGTTTCTCTGTGGTGCCACAAGTACTCCTCATTCTTTTTGCTGATACAGACTAACACGGCTACCACTCTGAAACCTATTCATTCTCAGTTTCAAGTGTTTGTACAACTGTAATTGCTGCTTACTTAGTCTTTTGAAATTGCTGTTGTGTAATTAAAACTTACAATGAATTTATGAAAGTGCACACTGGGGAAAAAACCTTCAGAACTAGAGTGAAGATGGAAATTCTGTTCAGCTTCTTTCAAGCTCTTTTTTTTAAAAAAAAACCCATTCACTGGATTCGAAGCTGGGGGTAAGTTGGCATAGTTTCTTTGGCTTCAGTGGAGCTATATTCATTTACACCACCTGAGGATCCAGATCCATGGGTTTAAGTAGTTTTGGCAGTAGTATTAAAGGTACATCTGAAGTCAAAATATGGCCTTGTATGTTTGTGTGACAAAGCTTATACACATACAGCTCGCTGATGTGTTCTGTGAACCTGCTGGTGTTGCAAAGACTGTATCCAATTAGAATGGAGGGTAACAAGGGTGGATTCTCAAAGACCATGTGCAATAGTTTGAATGTTATAGTGAGCTGATGATACTAGTCAAAAACATAATGTATTATTTTATACCTGGAGGAAATTTAAGTGAAAAATATATCCACATAAATGTGTTATTATTAGAGGACTTCTTAAAACATGCAGTGACTTAATAGATATTATAACTGTAATATCTTCCCAGTAATAAAGAAGACCTTTGATTATTGGAATACTTTTTATTTGGGAAGAGAAAGGAATGGACCCAGACTTTCGTCACTCTTTCCTAGATGAAGTTTGTTTACAAATATACATTTGTTTCCTTGAATAAGGAAGGATGAAACAGGAATAAAACTTACAGATATTTAGCCACAGTTTCAGGGCTCTAGCAAAAGTGCTTTGTTTTCAAACCTAGAACTTGTCATGCCGCTCAACTGTCTCCTACTTCTCCCAGGGCCTGCTTCCAACAGCTGATTGGGTATGTACAACACCTCCCTCGAACACACAAAACCCTTTTGTACTGATGCCATTCATCAAAGTAACTGTTCCCAGTCAGCCAGACAGATGTCAATCAAAGTAATTCCTCTCAACACACAGCCAATCTGTCTGTGGTTGCAGGGCTTGAGCCAATTTAATTTAACCTATTAAAGTTGAAAGGAATGTTTGCCCCTTTGACAATGGGTGAAATGGTGACATAATGATTATCATTTAATTGATAAATGTAGACTTGGCAGTTGAAAGTTAAACAGGCCCATTAGGACACTAGGAGTGAAATCCTTAATCACAGAAGTGTGTCCTCGTGACTCATGTTTAACTTACTGGAGAGGAGACATCTTACAGGAATTACATATATTGTAATATATTGTATAGAAGCCTCCACCACCTGTTTGAATTAATCTGGAACTGCTCAAGCACCTCTCATGAGCAGTAAGCCATTAACCAAAATTCTCCTTTACTTCTCTGTACTTTTTGTGTAGGAAGACTTGGTCCTATCTCTGCTTTCACCATGAAGTTCTGAGTGGCCACGATGTGCAGCATAGTGACAATAATGTATTTCTAGGTGATTACAGATTAGTTAAAATATCTTTACAACTTGTTACAATATTGTGATACTGGCAAACCAGGTGTCAGCTTATGCCAGATTCCCCATGCCTCACTTAAATACTGACAAACGAATAGCTGGAATCAATCTAGCTCACCTGTGTCTTAGTATTGTTAAAATAGGTATTAGAGTTATAAAAATGGGCTTATTGTTTATACTCTATTAAATGCCTGTAAATTGATGCATGCATCTCATTGATAACATCTGACTCCCAGACTGTAAGTTAATATATAAGTGTTTGTATTATAAGCCTCTGTAACTGCAAAAATCACCAGGTAGGAGAGAAACATTAACTAATGTGAAATAGTCTCCAACAGAAGGTGTTACGACAAAGAAGGCCCATCAACACCAGACAAATTATTGTGGCACATCAGAGGACAAAGGACTCTGTTGTTTGCTCTTCCCCACCCCATCCCTCAGTGAAGAGGAGACATGCAAGTGGATTCCTCCCATCAGCTAAATTTGCAACTGAAGCAGAAGGGGGAAGGAATAAAAGTCCTAACAAGGAGGAACTGTCCTTATGCTCCTTTGACTCTGAGGGGCAAGGATTAAGCATAAGCAAAAGATCCCTAAAGATACACATAAGCAACTAAATATGTTTAAAAATTTGACCCTTAATGTATTGCATGTACCAGATAGCTATTTAAAAAACTTATGCAAGTTTACCTAAGGTCCTGCTTGAGTAGTCTGTCTGTTCTGAAAATTCAGCTAATTGCAAGTTTAAACGGTGAATGTTCCCCTTATAGGGCAGTTAGCAGACATTACAGATAGAAATTAATTTAAAATAAATTTTATTTAATGTTCTTTTGGCTCTATGAAATCTGGCTTTACTAAAGATATCCTATGAAGGATCATTACGTGAGTTCACTGATACTAGAATTCTCTTTATAGCCTGTGACATCATTAATGCATTCTACGACCAAACATTTCAAACTTAGCTGTGTAAAATACATTGAGGCAAACCAATGTGACAAATTTGGCCCAGGGTTTTTAATGAAACAGAAAATGCCAGGGGAACATAAACAAATCTTAACTAGCCTTTTCTGAATGGTTATGTGCTGAATGTCCCCCAACAGCCAGGTTAGTGGGGGCATTTGGTACATAAATCAGTATTAACTCAGTTTCCATTGCAGCATTACAGGTCTCTTTGAAATGGATAGCTGCTGACCTATTTTCAGGTGTCTTGGTAAGGGTGGTATAAAACCTTTCTGGCACCTCAAAACACAACCAGGTAATATTTTACATTTTAAAAAATGGTGTCTTTATAGACTAGCAAGGTAAGTCATAGAAGTCCTCTCTCAGAACTGCATGTGCATGTTGATATGGGAAAGAGCAGTTAATTTGCTACTCTGAAAAAAAGTTTATTCTTATGTGTATTACAGTTGCACTCAGAACACCATGTGGACTGCAAATGCATAGTAAGACACAGCCTCTACCACCAAGGGCTTCCAATGTAAATAGGGAAGATGGACTAAGAATGAAAGGGGAAACAGAGATGAAAATATGGATCCACAAAGAGACTCGGGCGTTGCAACACTGAGCATCTGTCACCACCAGCACCACCACTGCCTGCTCCAGATTTTGTGAGGTGATCCGATAGGTGTGCTCAAAGCGTGCCTCCTGAATAGGCTTGTGGATTGTACCAGGGCTTAGGTATGTGATAAGCATCGGGATGCCTGCAGTGAGGCTGTGTGAATGCCCAGCAGCAGAAACCTAGGCACTAGGGGACTGTTATGGCAAAAATTTAGGTGCCTTCAGGGTTAGGTGGCAGCCGCAAAAGCAGGGGTGTTGAAGGTCTCAGTAGCACCTACCTTTTTGGACTTAGGCACTTTAGTCTTTTTGTGGATCTGAGTCAAAGTGGCTGGTCCAAGGTCATGCAGCAGGTCAGCAGCAAAGCTAGGACTAGAACCCAGGTCTCTTGATGCCCTAGTCGGTACCTTATCTATTAAACTATGTGGCTTCTTTTTGTTGGCTGGAAGAATATTTTACTTCATCTTTGTTAGCACGTCATTATTTGCTTGTTTCTTTATAGGCAAATATGTATTCAGATGACATTTATCAATGTAGATGTTTTCCTTAAAACATTAGTCATGTCAAATGGAAGACTGTTCCAGTTCTCAGATATAGCACTTTATGGACTGTTAAATTAAGTTTATATTGGGTAACTTCATAACCCTAATTCATTGCCAGTGCACTTTCACCATTGGAAGCAATGGTGCAAACTGTAGTAAAAGCATAACTCATGCAGCACAGTGGCAAAAACCTGATCCCTGTCTACTCTATAGCTTCCACTATTGTTACCACTGCTGGAGCTGTACCTATGGTGAATTACAGCTATGAAGTTTGGTAGTGTAAACAGAGTCTTTGACGTCAGAAATGTCCATTCTAAATGAGAACAAAAGACTATCTAATACCAGTAATTTTAGATAGACAAATAGGAGCCTACACAAAGAGCATAGCATTAACTTTGTACATGAACAATAATGGAATTAAGGAGGACTAGGATTTTGTTTAAACTGTCCTATAAATTAAAAAACAAACAGATTTTATTTAAGCTGCTTTAAGGGCATGCTCCTGATTAGAGGGCACTACATATGCCTCAGTTCAGTATGGAGTATCATTTCTGAAGCTAAATTCTGAACTCCTGAAATATGGTTGTGTTGTGATTCTGCCAGACCTTTAACTATAGTGTTACTAACACCAGAACGGTAAAACAATCTGCTGTGCTGATGTAGCCTTTGAGTGCCTAGTGAGGTTATTAGAGAAAATTCTATACTTTGTTGTGATGCCTGCGGGAAGGCTGCCCTAGATAATAGGGCATGTAGATAAGACTCATGCAGTTCAAAATCTGCATTGATCTGTCATGTCCAGCACTTATTATGATGTCTGACTGGTTTGATTACATAGTGTAACAGGTGGGGGAGGAAAGGAAAGGGGTGGGGGTCAAGATAAGATAGAAAACAAGACAGCAAATTAAATATCTCATTGTGTCTTTAAGGATACATGGTGGCACATTTTATGATTTCTACATTTGTGTACCCAGGTTTGGCCAGCTAATCCTTCAAGTAATCTAATGAGTTTAGTGGAATTACCATAGGAATGAATTTGCCCTATTATGTTCTGTATTTGTCTGGTTAGGTAAATATAATGGCAGTAACAACAGACTTTAAGGAGTGCATGTAACATAATAGTACAGGGTGATGTCTTGGAAAACTGTAAAGTTTGAAGAGCCTTCAGAAAATTGAGACTTAAACCTCTTTCCTAACACTGCGCTAAGTCAAAAGATTTGCTTCACCTTAGTTTGAAGTAGATTATACCACACAACCAAACAGAAACACTTTGAAGCAGTAGGGCCTTTCTTCAAAAAGGAACTATTTTGTAAGCTTGCCTAGAGCATGTTTCCTTGCAAAAGATTTTAAATAGGTGAAAACCTGTAAAATCTTACACATATTTCATAGCTTCTAACATGAATCTGATTTCTGCATCTTTAGTAATGGCCTATTTAAATTTTATGCTTCCTGTAATTCTTTCCTGTTTGATGGATTGAGTTTGCTTTACATATTTAGATATATCCACTGGCTTGAGGCACCTTCAGTCTAATGCATATGAATGTATTTAAAAATTATTTTCTGTAGTTTTTAATTAATTACTATGGCTATATTTAGATGTGAACTCCAAAGAATTGTTTTTAAAATCACTAAGCCCTTTAAAAAATTATTTGTGAGGTATCCGTAACAAGGAAGGAAGGAATACTCCTTTTTAAAAGTTAAAATATGTTGCATCATACTTGAAACATTTGCTACTTTCTTGAGAAATATGAACTGCAGACTTGAGAGTTTCTCTGGCTGAATGAGCGACATCACAAGCAACATCACCAAAAGCTTGAAAGAAAAAAATTAGACTAGAATTTTCAAAGGAGCCTGAAGCCATTAGACTTGCAATTCCTACTGTTATGCAGGGGCAGTTAGTCATCTAATTCCTACAGGCTGGGATTTTCAAAGAACCCTAAACCTTTATTATTCCCATTACATATAGGCATTTGTGATGTCACTGGCAAGGAAACCAAGGAGTCTGCACCTCAGATCCTTGAATTTAGCATGTCATTTTATTCGGAATCTTTAATTTGGCCTCTAGCGTCTTGCTAAGGGAGGAAGATCAAAAGATTTGACCTGGATGCATTTAGGCAGTGGTGGGAAGAACATGGCCTTGCATTAGAACAGAGCAGCTGCTCTCCCAATTGAGCGTATTCATTGGACTCTCCACAAATCACTCCTCAGGGAGGCTGGCTGCTCTCAGCCAGGATCAGACCCCAATTGTGGCAGAGTGAGCAGAACCTCAAGTTTCCCTTTGAGAATTGGAATTAACCTCCTATATCATAGAAATCACTACAGCATCTGTGGGCTAGGTACAGCAGGAGTTAATACCTGCTTGATCAGGTCCTGGAGGTCCCCAACCTGTATTTTTTCCTAGCTTGCTCTTTCTCATCTTCATGTAATAATAATGCTTAGCAAATCTATAAGCAAGGAGATTTCCTTAGCTTGCACAAGAACCAGCCCTGTTACCTCAGTGTTTGACAGAAACAGAGGAGTTGCAATAGTAATGCCACCAGCATTTCTTTTCAGTACTCTTCTCCCTTTTTGTCAGAAAGCTGCTTTTGAACACTAGTGGCCACAATCTGTTCAAGTTCATTACACTTGGTAGGTAGGTGTCAAGGTTCCTTCCCCACTCTGAACTCTAGGCTACAGATGCGGTGACCTGCATGAAAAACCCTCTAAGCTTATTTTTACCAGCTTAGGTTAAAACTTCCCCAAGGTACAAACTATTTTACCTTTTGTCCTTGGACCTTATTGCTGCCACCACCAAGCGTCTAACAAATATATAAACAGGGAAAGAGCCCACTTGGAAACGTCTTTCCCTCCAAATTGCCCCCAAGCCCTCCACCCCCTTTCCTGGGGAAGGCTGATAAAAATCCTCACCAATTTGCATGAGTGAACACAGACCCAAACCCTTGGATCTTAAGAACAATGAAAAAGCAATCAGGTTCTTAAAAGAAGAATTTTAATTGAAGAAAAAGTAAAAGAATCACCTCTGTAAAATCAGGATAGTAAATACCTTACAGGGTAATCAGATTCAAAACATAGAGAATCCCTCTAGGCAAAACCTTAAGTTACAAAAAGACACAAAAACAGGAATATACATTCCATTCAGCACAGCTTAGTTTATCAGCCATATAAACAAAACAGAATCTAATGCATATCTAATTAGATTGCTTACTGACTTTTTACAGGAGTTCTGACCTGCATTCGTGCTCTGGTCCCAGCAAAAGCAACACACAGACAGCGAGAACCCTTTGTTCTCCCCCACCCCCCAGCTTTGAAAGTATCTTGTCTCCTCATTGGTCATTTTGGTCAGGTGCCAGCAAGGTTGTCTTAGCTTCTTAACTCTTTACAGGTGAAAGGGTTTTTCCTCTGGCCAGGAGGGATTTAAAGGTGTTTACCCTTCCTTTTATATTTATGACAGTAGGATATTAATTGAAATGCGTATTAGTGAATTCAGAAGATCTATTTTTAATCTCTTCCTCAGACAGGTTTTGATTTGTTTTCAAGAGTCTGCTCCTTGTTCCGGCTAGATTCTTGTAATGGGCTCATATATAGCCATGTTAAAGAAAATAATTCAGCTTCCTTACATATAAGGCAGTGGTAACACAATATTTAACAGCTGGAAGCCTGTTCCTATAAAAAGGTTCCGAGTTCACCAAACCCAGCAATATCTCCTGACTTTTGCTGTATCATGAAAACAAAATCTCTGCAGTCATTAAATTTCTGATAGATACAAGTAAGGCAGATTGATGTTCTGACTAATCTGTGGATTCATTTTGATGTTTGTAACCAATACTATAATAATCCACACTATCATTCTAATAATTACACTCAAATCAGTTTTGATAACATTCAGTGGTTACGTTTTTTCCCTCTAGACAATAGAGTAATTGTCTTATGTTCTTAGATGCCAGTTTTACATTTGAAGATGGTAATTTAAACCAGACCAGTCTGCAATATTTTGCTTAATGTAGTTATGCAAAGCAAAATCCTATTAAAAATACATTACTCCCATTAATGTGGATTGTTCATAATTCTGCATAGGCCAAATACTAAGAAATCCATCTACTTATTCTCAGATTTATAATACTTCTGGAAAATGACACACTGATTTTGACATGGTTTCATAAAATAAAATATTTCTTTCTTGGTCAATTACATCCATTATATATAATCAGTTATATTAATCATTATTGTGGCCTGATCTCTTAAAGTCTTTCAAGCTTTCTCCCAATTTGTTGCAATCCTGGTACTGTATATAGAAGTTAGTTTAGCAGTGCCTTTGTCCCTATCCGTCGATTCCCAACCATAAAAATAAATAAAGCAGTAACAGCAGCAGCCATTGCCAATAACAGAATCAAGGTATAAGAAAGAAACAATTGTTCCTGAATAGCAATAGTGAAACAGTGTCAGGTAAGTATTGTCACTTGCATATACTCTCTTCATCTAAAAATAAATTGCTAGATTGTGTCACCAAAATCAACGAGCCTACAATACTACTGACTAAGGACTATAGGATTCCTGGTTGGAGACCTCTTTGTGGTAAAGTGAAGGACATGCACACATTGGGCCTAATTTTGTTTTACATCTGTGTAAATTAGGAGTAACTCCACTGACGTCAAAGAAGTCAAATTTAAAATGGTCAAACTGAGATCAGAATCAGGCCAACTGAGTTCAGCAAACTGATGGTAAAATTGTTAAGAATTACTTTGTCAGTTTAATCAATTTCTCCCTTGTGGAATACTGAGATCTGATTTTTTTCACCTGATTTTGTCAAGAAATTACTCAGCACAGTTAGCCATGAAGCCACTGGATTAATCAGAGCACAGAACTAACAATGATTGTTTCTGGTAAATTGGCCATGCTAGCAGTCATCTCTTTGACAGAATTATTTTGCACACATCATGTGTAATGCAATTTCTCATTGATTCCAGAAATGAATTGCCCTGGATAGAGTCACCTACTCTTTCACTGAATTATTTGGACGGGAAGAGAGCTCTGTTAGAACATTTAATCCATACCCCAGCCAGTGGCAATCTCTTTCTGGTACACTGAGTGGAAGCAAGGTCTTCCTACCAATTCCTGCATCTTATTAAAGGTCCAATTCATCGCCCTAATAACCTGATTTTCAGCAATGCTGAACACCTACAGGTCCCTTGACTTCCAGTGGAACTGTGGATATTCAACCCCCCTTTGAAAGTCTGTTCAACAGCGTACATATGGAGGACTCAGGCTTGGATCCACAAAGGCAGTGGCTTTCAACAATTCCAGACTACTGTACCCCTCTCAGGAGTCTGATTTGACTTGTGTACCCCCAAGTTACACTTAAAGATGACTTGTTTACAAAATTAGACATGAAAATACAAAAAGGTGTCACAGCACACTATTACTGAAAAATTGCTTACTTTCTCATTTTTACCATATAATAAAATAAATCAATTGGGATATAAATATTGGACTTACATTTCAGTGTACGGTATATAGAGCAGTATAAACAAGTCATTGTATGAGTTGATGTACCCCCTGGAAGCCCTCTGTGGACCCCCAGGGTATGCATACC
Organism: Chelonia mydas; assembly: GCF_015237465.2. Classification (NCBI taxonomy): domain Eukaryota; kingdom Metazoa; phylum Chordata; order Testudines; family Cheloniidae; genus Chelonia; species Chelonia mydas. The sequence goes on from NC_057850.1 coordinate 50,781,940, forward strand.
CCTGGTTGAGAACCACTGAACAAAGGTACTTAGCTGTGTAACACCCATACTTAGGCACGTAAGTTGTATTTTAGGTATCACTGCAAAGTTTAGTTCAGCTTCCACCTAACTCTGTGGCACCTAAACTCAGTCTGCACCTAAGATTTTTCAGTCCAAGTTCCCTGGGGCCTTAAGTTCCTGCCTTTAGGCACGTGCACTGTTCTCTCACTCTAGGCATCCAGGCCCCTATCTCCCACCTAAGCACCAGAGTGATCCATGAACTGGGGTAAGATAGGCACTCCTCTGCCTAACTCAGATGTGGGCCCTGATCTGATAGGTGTGCTCAAGGCTAACTCCACACGAAACAGATGGGGGCTGGCATGAGGGGAAAAGAGAGTTGAACCTCCTTACTACCTTTAGTCCAGTGGTTAAAGCACTCATGCAGGATGTGGAAGATGCCTGGTTGACATCTCCCCTCCATTTGATGAGGAGAAGGGATTTGAACATAAGTCTCCCAATTCTCAGATGAGTAACCTCACCCCTAGACTCTGGGATATTCTAATGTGGGGCTCCCTCAATCTCTCTGGTTGAACTTGTTCAATTATTTAAATATTAACTGGGCCAGTAAAAGAGTAAAAATAACTCTATATAGGCCACTCACCTGAGAAATGGCAGATTCCTATTCTAATCCCTCCTCATCATCGGGTGAATAGAGGAGTTGAATCGCGGTCTCCCACATGCTGGGTGAGTGCTTTCACCACTGGCTAAAATAGAGGGTCTCTTCCTCCTTACCTGCTGGAGTTAGGTGGCCTCTGAATGCCTACTGGATTGACCTCAAAGGCAAACTAAGCGGAGGTGTGCTTATCTTCCCCTCGTTCATAGATCACCACCTGAGATAGGTTCCTCCCTGCAGCCCGGACTTAGGTACCTATCTCTGAGAAAGGGGCAGGGCTTATGACACACACTTCTCTCTACATCTCCCATTGGCTAGTTTAGGTGGCTTCCCCACCTAATATATGTCTGTTCGTCTATAAGGTGCCACAGGACTCTTTGCTGCTTTTACAGATCCAGACTAACATGGCTACCCCTCTGATACTAGTTTTGTGGTTCACAGCATTGTTCCTGTTATTTTCTAGATGCCTAAAAGTTAGGTGCCTAAGTCACTTTTGTGGATCCAAGTCTGAGCCCTTAGGCCAACAGTTGCAGATTGACTTCTAAGGGGCCTAAATTTAGGGCCTTGACTCCATACTTAGGCAGCTGGAAGAAAAACAGCCTGATTTTCACAAGTGCTGAACATCTGCAGCTCACACTGAAATCAGCAAGGTTACTTACGTGACTCAAGAGTTTGAGGTATCCAGTCCTGTGTTTCCACCTTAATCAGTTGTTATGCCTTTATTGTACTTCAGCTGATATCTTGTTAGGCTGCTGCAAAGCATGACTAACGTCAACATCTGGCTCCACATGCATTCCCTAATAAATCAGGTATTTGATTTTGTCGGGTTCTTGAATAAGAAAATAGTTCCACAAAGGGATAGTGGAGTTTAAGGATGGATTTCTGATATTTAAGCTAAGCAGAATTCAATTTTTAAAAAAAAAAATTGGTAGATAATATTGATGTTAAGCACTTTTTTTTTTTAGTTTTATCGATTTAAATTTTCACTGCACACAATTATGGAGTTTAAGCATTTTTTAAATTTTTTTTTATCCATTTAAATTTTCACAGTTGCAGGAAATTATGGGGAGGCCTGACAACAGTGGCAGGCAATAATTAATTACAGTAGATGTTGCTATTCAAAAAGTAAAAGCTTTATAACCATTAAAACACAATTTTTCAACATCAAATGTCAAATATACAAAGTAAATATTCTTCAATCAAACTTTAAGTTCTCAAGCAACATTTTTCTTACTTTGCCAATCTGTAAATTTCAATGATCAATAATAGCAATTATTTTGTCAATTTGTGTGTGTACAGTGAAATAGACATTTACTTATATTTACTCATAAAAATATAATCTTTCCAAGCCTATTGATACGTATTTATACTTTTAGCACCCCAAAAATGATTTATAACCATGAAGTTGTGTGCACTCCTTAAATAGGTAACTGGGTAGCCTTTTCACTATTACTTTCAGCTTTCTTCTCCTGTTCCCTTCTGTTTGTTACATTTACATAATACATCTTTTTTAACACTAGATGGTAAGGTCCTTGTGGCACAGACTGTGTCATTTTATGCATCTTTACAATGCCAGCTACAATAAAGCTTTGATAGCGATTGGGGCCTTTGGAACACTTTTATGTAGTGCAGAATTAAGCATGTGTAAAAGTCACTGATTTTTTGCTAGCCTTTTTGAAGGGTTTCATATTTATTTATATAAATATATTTATATTTATTGTGCTTGTGCCTATGCATTTCCTTTCCCCCTTGCCTCCAGAACATCTCAAATACTATTTGCTCTGGTTTGGGCTTCTTACCATGACTGATTTTTTCCTCTTGTCTTCAGTCTCTAAACTTCTTTCTTCTTTACTGATCTTTTCCCTCTGTGCTGGGAAAAGACTGCAAATAGTGATTAGTTAATGAGAAAACCACTCTGATTACTATTTAAAAAGAAAATGTGTAATAATGATGTTATGTTTAAATAGTTATAGAAATATAAAGCATAAATCAGACACAATTCACTTCTTATTGGCTTTGCACCTCTGCTCCAGAAACAGAGCCAGAGGAAATGGATGGCTCTGTCTTAGGGCTTGTCTACATGGGAAACTTATAGTGGTATCAGATGTGAATTTAAACTGATACAGTAATTCCTGTATAACCCCCTATGTGGACCCCTTATTCTTATTCTGATATAAGAGTGCCATTTTTCATTTTAGCTTATATTGCTTCGGAAGAGGTTTAAACTAACCCAGAAAAAGCCACTCTTGTGCTGGGATAAGAGTGTCTATATGGGGGGTTATATCAGTACAAATATATTGGTTTAACAATACTGGTATAATTTTCCTGGTATATTTGGTAAAAGTTTCTTGTGTAGACAAGCCTTTATTTTTCATTTTACCCATCAATTGTAGAGTCAAGATCAAATCTGAGGCCTAAGGACATTTGTGACATCTAGGTTAGGATTATAGGGAATACGGGCCTGATCCTGTGACCACTGAAGTCAATAGCAGTATTTCCATTGACTTCCATAGGTGATGGATCACTTCCTATGTAGTTTTTGGGTGGAAACTATTATATTTTAATCTGCAGTTGTAAAATTTCCCTTGAAAGAAACCCAAGTGAGATATTTTCACTTTGCAGCCTTTCCTGCATCTGCTGTTATGGTTTTTCTCTCTCAGTCAATGTTCTGCATTCCCACACTCTTAATTTCAAACCTGAACCCTCTCATCTCACAATCTGTTTATTCAGTAATATTACCCCAAATTTTCTACAAATGGCAGTCTGGACTCCTTCATTCTTGTTTTCAGTCCAGGTAAATCAGACACAGTGTGCCTTATCCCTACGTACTGACTTGCAGCTAATTCTGGAATTAGAGGAGACCTATTTGCCAATGGCTGGGCAAACACTGGGAAATGAGGACAGTGATTAGAAGGAGCTTATGCTCTCCCCTCCCACCAACACACACACCTCAGACAGCTGCTGGAAACTCACCTGAGAGCTAGCCACAGCTTGAGAATGGCTGGGCTAGTAAAATATTTATAAGAGCACTCAACAGCTTTGTACAAGATGAGCCATATGGCACACTGCTTTATCTACTACATATGTGTGTGTATGTACTTTTTTGTACTGTAATAGTCTTTTAAGAGAAATGTAAGAAAACATATCTTCTACATACATCTGACTCCGAATCCTTCCCACACTGTCAAAATTCACTTAGGGCACAAACAAGCCTCCACCTTCCTTGTCTATCCTGGGCTGCTCTTTGCATGTCCTATGTTGTTAAGTCCCATAAAGATTCCCCTCTCGAAGTACTAATGCAGCATATACAAACCTATTTATTCTTCAGCTAGAACAGCACTTTCAGTTTTAATTGATTTTTGTTTGATCATTTCAAAAAAAACAATATAAAAATTCACAAGCTTATTGCAAGACCAAGGCAGCTGGTCTCTTACAGTTTGTTATTTTAAAAGTGCAATGCAATAAAAGAATCCGCCATCCGTTGCTTACAGTGACCACTCAGCAGGTTTCACAGCGGTAGCCGTGTTAGTCTGTATCAGCAAAAACAAGAAGGAGTCCTTGTGGCACCTTAGAGACTAACAAATTTATTTGGGCATAAGCTTTCGTGGGCTAAAACCCACTCCATCAGATGCATGGAGTAGAAAATACACTTCAACCTCCCTGGTCACTCAATAACAGACTTAAAAGTGGCAATTCTTCAACAAAAAAACTCCCTTCAAAAACAGACTCCAACAAGAAACTGCAGAACTGGAATTAATTTGCAAACTGGACACCATCAAATTAGGCCTGAATAAAGACTGGGAGTGGATAGGTCATTACAAAAACTAATTTCCCCATACTAATTTCCCTCTACTGTTAACCTTTTTGTCAACTGTTTGAAATGGGCCACTCTCATTACCACCACAAAAGTATTTTTCCTCCCTTGGTATTCTACTATTGAGAATAGCTCACTTTAATTGAATTGTCTCTTTAGCACTGACTCCCCCCTCCCTTGGTAAGGCAACTCACCTCTTTTCATATACTGTGTATATATACCTGCTACTGTATTTTCCACTCCATACATCTGATGAAGTGGGTTTTAGCCCATGAAAGCTTATGCCCAAATAAAGTTGTTAGGCTCTAAGGTGCCACAAGGACTCCTTCTTGTTTTCACTCAGCAGGGGCCATCAATTCTTCACACTGCATTGCATGGCAGGCATTTGGAGGCGACAGAGCGTCTGATGTTTGCAAAGAGAGAGAGAGGAGCCTCCACGCGTGCAGCGGTCACTCACTCACTGCCTGGACTTCCTTGTCTCTGAAGGAGAGAGGGGCGGGAGGTGCGTGCGTGCAGTGAGCGACCAGAACTGGGGGCGTGCATGGTCTCGCTCTCTCTGCTCCCGGCTAGCGCACAGTCCCCGCCGCACTTCTCCAGCCTGGCTCTGCCCCGCCGCAGCCAGCCCCGGCGGCGCTGCATCTCTTGCGTTTGCACGCTGGGCTTTGGGAACATGCGCATTGCTGGAGCTCATCCTGCGCTGCCCGGACCGGCGGCTGCTGCTGCTCTTCCTTCTGTCGCCGCCGCCGCTGCTGTCATTTTCTCCGCTGTGTGGGGGGCTGTCGCGGGCTGCTCCTCGCTGCCTGCCCCGCTGCGGGACTCTCCTGCCGCCGGCGGAGCCGCGCCGCCCCCCTGCTTGTGTTTTTGTTAGCCTGCGTCCCGGGGCGCCCGCGCGCGGCTCGGCGCGGCTCCGGCGCGCGGGGCGAGCAGGGGCCGGCGCTGCCTTTGGAAGTGCGGGTCCCGCCGCAGCTCGCAAGGCGGCAGCCCCCCAGCGGCGGTGCGGGGGCCCGGACGGGGCTGGGGAGGCACCCCCCGAAGTCCCGGAGGTTCCTGGTAAGTTGGTTGCGGTTTCTAAAGTTGATGGCGGGGGGGCTGATGCGTTAGCGCCTGGTCCAGCCCTGCCCCCCACCCTTCCCATGGGGGCTCCAGGTTGCTCCCTGCCCTGGGCCAGAGCGGGCACGTGTGGCCCGTGGGCGGCGGAGGGGCAGTGCTGGTCCCCACGGGGCTGTCACTCCCTGCAGAGTTGTTTTTGCTAGGCAGGTGTGGTGCGCTGCGGTGCCGGCAGGGTCCCACAGGCAGCAGCGTGACTTGGGCTGGTGGCGTTAAGGGGTCTCCCCTTTTGGTGGCCGCGCTTGTGTCTGTTTTTCGGGTGGGGGGTGTTTGGATGAAGCGCTGCTCTTCCCCTGGCGGGACGAGGGACTCCCGAGTGAAGGCAAAGCGCGGGGGGAGAGAGGGCCAGGTTTGCGCGTGTGTGATTCCGGCGCTGTGCACTGCTCGGGGTTGGGCGTAGCAAGGTGGTTGGATTAGCTCAAGCAGTAGCCGCGCAGCGATTACTGAGCCTCGAAGTGTCGGATGCGCTCCTGGCCAAGTAATGTCTCCTGTGGCGCTGGGGGGCTGTAAAGGCTGTATGACCAGGAGTGGGAAGTGCTGTAGTCATATGACTGAGGTTGTGACATAAGCCTACAAAGCAAAGGAATCCAGAGGAATCGTTGTCACTCAGTCCCTGCCCAGAATTATTATGGGTAGAGCACTCTCCTTTAGACAGGTGTAAAACACTGTCATGCTTTGGCAGCATTTTACAACGCCTCGCAGGTGCAGATGACAGCAAGGTCCAAAGCGGTGAAGAATCTGGACCAAAGTCTTAAATCAATGTGTATATCTTGGCTTGCACCACATACGGCGATACACACAGCAGGCAGATTCTTTCAGCTTTGATTTTCCGTTCTGTTGTTGCCTCAAGTCAAATCCTTAACTATCTTTTAATTCAGATACAGTTACATTGTGACAGACTCCAGTTGGTTTCACAGTGGCATCTGTTTTTCGCGTTGGAAACTCTTTGAACGGAAGAGATCACCAAGGGAGAGCTGGATTTTTTTCAAAGCAGTGCAGAGAGCGTTGCATACACAAATTATACATAACAGATAATGTACTGCATGCTTGGAACATTTTTCCTAATATTTAAAAAAAATCCACACACTGAAAAATAGTCAGAACCAGATGTTTGTGGAGCTTGAAAGTTACTTGCAGGAATGGACCCAATTATCTAAATAAACAAACACAATGATTTATAGGTGGCTCAACTGTAAGGCTTTGAATGATAGAGCTCTGTAACATTTCCTTTTAATCTGTCCCTGAGAGATTTGTTTGTGAGCAGAGTAATATATCAGCAGTGTTGCTGAATGCTTTAGTTGATTAAATTTGTAAAAGGAGTAGAGTTTGTTGCGTACTGGCACAGTATTATTTTAAATGCAGAAAAAGAGACAAAGATGTAGTTTTGGCAGAAAAGATGTTTTCCTAGCAGCCATGTTTCAATCAAGTTTATCTGATATATAGAGCATCATGTTACATTAATTTAGACTCAAAACAAAATAAGAGTTGCTTATTGTCTTAAACAACATGTAGGTAAATCTTCAGCTGGTGTAAATTGTCATGGTGCCTTACTTCAATGGAGCTAAGACAATTTTTACGTTAGCGGAGGCTCTCTGCCCAATAACCTCAGTGTGTGCTAGATTACACCTTCAGCAGTAGCTACTAGCTATTTGGGTTTCAATAAGTATTGAAAGAAATATTCAAAACATTCAATAAAAGGAAGTAGTTTGTTACCAGATTTATTTATATTGGGTGTAAAAACTGAGCTGAAATGTTAGAAACAAAGGTTTTACCATGTTCATGATTTTTAAACTGTTTTTAAACACCTGTACTACTTTGTTATACAGTTTATAATTATAGCAAAATCTCCACCTTTTACTAAAAAAAGTCATTAATCCAGATACGATGCTTATTTAACAAGAGCCCAATTCTCCTGCAAGTGCCAGCTGTCTTCAGCTCCCATTGGAGTCAGTGACAGTAAAATGTACCCAGCACCTTGCAGGATGAGCCCAAGGAATTATTCTTCCATTCAATACCCATCATGGACCCAGGTGTTTCATCACAATAATATATGAATGTAAGATACTTTGTAAAGGAACAAATACAGACACAGCTCTTAAATGAGAGGTTGAACTGAAGGCAGCTTGCATGAGTAAAGTTTGCAGGATCTGACCTTTAACAAGCTTAAATATTTTTCTAATTCCATTTGTGAAATGTCATTTAATAAAAAAAAGAATAATCCACAGTCTCTCTTAATGCCTTTCAAAACCCAAAGCTCTGCAGAAACCTAATTGCAAGGCATCTTAATGTGAATGTGGTTTTTAGCTCATACATTGAATACACAGGAATGTTATTAAATAGCTTAAGTTCTAAATTTAACATACCATAAGAATGATTTTAGTTTGATAGGAGGGACCATCTGGAGTCTAAATCATAAAAAGAAAATACTCCATAATCCAGAGCAAAAGTGTGTTTTTGAAAGAGCCACTATTTTGTGGGATCTACAAAAATGAAGGAGCGCTCAGCTCCTCTCATTGGCTATCCAGCGGCATTTAGCTGAGAAGCACTTTTTCCAAGGGTTCTGCTGACTTAATTGACACACAAAGAAGTTAACAGATGAGAATGTTTCTCAATTAATTGATGCTAAAAGTTTTTCCCACCAAGTTTCTCTAAGGGGATGGCAAACAGTGAAGCTTTTCAAAAGTAGCAGTTCTTCCAGCAGTATACTATTTAAAACTCTTCTAATATGGGGAGGGGAGGGATGCTAAGCTTAGTAGACCAGCTACGTTGTTAAACACATTTTAACACCCTGTTTAATAGAAACAAATCCTTAAGGTGATCCACAGTGTAACTGAAGGCAATCCACAGTGAGATCCCAAGTCTGCAACTGATAGTGTGCAGGTCAACTGACCAGCTCACATGGGGCTGCACTGACTTTAATGGGGTTTCACATGGGCACTGCGGTTCTCTTGAGTGATGTCAGATGCAGGATGAAGGCCTTAATTGGGTAAAGCTACAGACCCCAATCCTGCAAACCTTTACTCTTGTGAGTAAAGTAGTTCAGTGGGGGTACTCACATAGGAAGAAAAGGATTTGTACCTAAATATTTGCATTGCTGCATATCAACATATCAAACAAGAAAATAAAAAGTACAAGAGGTCTTACAGTGCAGTTTACTTAATATTAGGGCTGTCAAGTGATTAAAATAATTAATCACAATTGTGTGATTAAACAATAATAGAATACCATTTATTTAAATATTTTTGGATGTTTTCTACATTTTTCAAATATATTGATTTCAATTACAACGCAGAATACAAAGTGTAGAGTGCTCACTTTATATTTATTTTTGATTACAAGTGTTTGCACTGTAAAAAGACAAAATAAATAGTATTTTTCAATTCACCAAGTACAAGTGCTATAATGCATTCTCTTTATCATGAAAGTTGAACTTACAAATATAGAATTATGTACAAAAATACTGCATTCAAAAATAAAACAATGTAAAATTTTAGAGCTTGCAGGTCCACTCAGTCCTACTTCTTGTTCAGCCAATCACTCAGACAAACAAGTTTGTTTACATTTGCAGGAGATAATGCTGCACTCTTCTTGTTTACAATGTCACCTGAAAGTGAGAACAGGCATTCTCATGGCACTGTTGTAGCTGGCATCGCAAGATATTTATGTGTCAGATGCGCATGCTTTAACTACCATTCCAGGGAACATGCGTCCATATTGATGATGGGTTCTGCTCGAAAACCATCCAAAGCAGTGTGGACTGACACATGTTCATTTTCATTATCTGAGTCAGATGCCACCAGCAGAACGTTGATTTTCTTTTTTGGGTGGTTCGGGTTCTGTAGTTTCTGCATCAGAGTGTTGCTCTTTTAAGACTTCTAAAAGCATGCTCCCTACCTCGTCCCTCTCAGATTTTGGAAGGTACTTCAGATTCTTAAATCTTGGGTCTAGTGCTGTAGCTATCTTTACAAGTCTCACATTGGTACCTTCTTTGCGTTTTGTCAAATCTGCAGTTTAAAGTGTTCTTAAAAGAACAACAACATGGGCTGGGTCATCATCCGAGACTGAAATATATGGCAGACTGCAGGTAAAACAGAGCAGGGGACGTACAATTCTCCCCCAAGGAGTTCAGTCACAAATTTAATTAATGCATAATTTTTTTACCAAGAGTCATCAGCATGGAAGCATGTCCTCTGGAATGGTGGCCAAAGCATGAAGGGGCATATGAATGTTTAGCATATCTGGCATGTAAATACCTTCCAATGCTGGCTACAAAAGTGCCATGCAAATACTTGATCTCACTTTCTGGTGACATTGTAAATAAGAAGCAGGCAGATTATCTCCTGTAAATGTAAACAAACTTGTTTCTATTACCGATGGGCTGAACAAGAAGTAGGACTGAGTGGACTTGTAGCCTCTGAAGTTTTACATTGTTTTGTTTTTGAGTGCAATTATATAACAAAAAAACCCTACATTTGTAAGTTGCACTTTCAGGACAAAGAGATTGCGTTACAATACTTGTAGGAGGTAAATTGAAAAATACAATTTCTTCTGTTTATCATTTTTACAGTGCAAATATATGTAATCAGAATATACACTTTGATTTCAGTTACAACACAGAATACAAGATATATATGAAAATGTAGAAAAACATCCAAAATATTTAATAAATTTCAGTTGGTAGTCTCTTGTTTAACAGTGCGATTAAAACTGTGATTAATCGCGATTAATTTTTTTGAGTTAATTGAGTGAGTTAACTGTGATTAATCGACAGCCCTACTTAATATTAATGATAGTTAGCTCTTTACATTTGCAAAGCACTATATTAATCCTCACAAGACTCCCCTGTAAATTCATAAGTCTTACAATGCCTATTTTACAGATGGGGAAGTTGGAATATAAAGAGGCGACTGCCCCAAGACCAGAAACTGCAAGTCAGTGGTAGGACTGAGATTACCACCCAGGAGGTCCTGATTCACAGTTCTCTGCTCAATCTACTGGACACCACTGCCACTCCATTTTTATTTACTTTTATTCATTTGTGTGGTTTGAATAAATGTTTTTAATCTAACATCAATAGCAGATTATTAGGGCAAATGAGCACTAAATTGCTACGTCCCTGTTGTGTCATATGCAAAGAGTGTTCATTTTAAAAGGTATGAATGAACAGTAAATGAGAAAGTTAAAGATAAGCAGTGTTCATCTGTCTGGAAGTATGCTGTGGGAAAGTATAAATGTGTAAGAAAAGGTCTCTCCATGAATGTATCATTTAAATGTTTACTTAACTTAAGGATAATACTTTGATATCAAAGATAAGCATATACAAAATCACGTTTGGATTCCTGCCAAAGGCTTCTTTTTATTTCCAAACTAGCTGGGGATGCATCATATCACTGGGCATGGCCAATAATGTCCTAGTTGTACTGATTGTCAAGTGCTATTTCAACAAGACATTGCGCAGAATGTTTGGTTAGTGTTGACATTGTATTTCTACTCCCTCAGTACTGGCTTATGATCTATTGTTCATAGTAATAGTGAAGGAAATGAAATTCTGTCCACATAAAAACACGGAATAGGGAAATGATTTTTTTCCCTTCAAAATGAGGATATGGAATTAGGGAATTAACATAAAAGTCCATTTGCTTACTCACTTGGTTTGCTAAGGAAGCTCATGCTTAAAACAAATTGTCTTCCACAGAAGAAATCTGTTAGTGACATGTTGACCAATTTGAATATTCAAAGACCTTTTTGATGTCTTCAGATCATCAGCTTTCAAACAGTGTATGGCAAATCTAGCTCCTTTTATATTATAGCTGTTTGTTTACAGTAGCATCCATGGTGTATTAGGTGCTTTCCAGGCAAGGTGATGTCTAGGTCATCATCCTTTCATGCCCTGAGCAGCTCAGAGTCAAGAAGAAAAGCTCTCCAGTGAGCAACCAGAGAGTTCAGAATTTTACTGTGTAGATCACTGATTTCATAGCAGTATCACAGTTGTACATAGGTAAGAATTGGCCCAGTTCTTAAAGATGGATTTGAAATGATACTTTTGTATCAATGTCCATCAACCCGTATTTCACTTTTATGTCAATATGTTTTCAGATATTCATATATTTTAGCTAACACTGACAGATAATGTAGATTGGTTGGAGTAAAGCTGTTGTCCTCCAACTTCAAGAGCCATTTGTTCTACTGTGGTGTGATAAAGTAAATGTAGATGTTCCTTAAAGCTGCGTAATAACAATGAATAATGGCTAACATTGATATATCACCTGTCATCCAAATACACACACTCTATAAACTTTTACAAACTAACTAATAAAACGGTTGAAAGTGGCAGTTGTTAATGGTACGTGGCAATGCTTAATTGTTCAGGACAGAATGAGAGGAAGCTCACTCGTCTAGTTGTGGGGAGAGGGTAAAACCCAATAGCAGCATTGCTCCTGACGGGGAGGCCAGACAGCACTCTGAAGCACTCTCCTGCAGTTGCCTTAGGATCCATGCAGAAAGTGCCTCCTTTCTCTGAAGGATTAATTAGCCTTTCCCAATGTGCCAATCCCCAAACCCTCCTTTTAGAAGGAAGCATGTGGAGGAAGCTCCAGGAAGGAAGTGAACCTTAGACCTTATCTACACTACTGTGGTAAATTGACCTAAATTACGCTAATCCAATTACGTGAATAATGTAGCTGTGTCGATGTAACTTAAGTAGACTTACTGCAGTGTCTACACTGCAGTGCATCAACAGGAGACGCTCTCCTGTTGACTTACCTTACTCTTCTCATTCTGGTGGAGTACTGGAGTGGACCGGAGAGCCGTTTGCAGTCGATTTAGCGGGTCTTCACTAGACCCCCTAAATCGACTCCCTCTGCATCAATCATAGCAGCGTCAATTCCCGGAAAGTGTAGACATGGCCTTAGGGAGTTTCTTGTATACTTCCTCCCCCCCAGCCTCCTGAATCAAAGCTTAATAAAGTCAAGAAAGACTCCCATTGATTTCAGTGGGCATTTAATCAGCTTCTATAGCTGGTAGAAAAGAAATGTGGGGGGAGGGAGGAGGAAAAGGGGAATTGCACAGATATTTCTGTAACTCTGAAAGTGGCCTGTTATGCTCTGTAGCGGTCTGGCTTTCGTTTCCAAATGTTCTCATCAATTATTTTCAAAAACAGAATTCTTAAATTATTGCAATCAGTAAAATTAGCAAATGGAATGTTTCAGTTTTGGCACTATTCCACTGCATGATGAAAGTGACCACCTGTCAAAAGATAAAACATATGTGCATCCATGTGTGCATATATATTTATACTTTGCAGAACAACCAACAGGCCAACTTTGTTTGTTTAAAGTATCTGTTTAGAACATTTTGAAAAATAGAAAATTTAGAAGAGAATCTACAAGTTTTTTACAAAAAAACAAAATCTCTCCCTTTTGGGGGGAAAAGGACAACTTTCATCAATATTTTTCATTGAAAAAATTCCAGCCAACTGTACTTTACTCCTACAGGTTTTGCCCTGGGAGAATAATATATGGCATAACAAGTTTAAGAGTCTGATAGTCAAAATGAATAAGACTGGACTGTAAGAAAAGTTACAGAAATTCTGCAATATGAGATTATATCATTCCCCAGTCTTTATTATCTCTGTAAAGTCTCAAAGTACAGTTTCTGTTGTTGGATCCTAAAAGAAATCTGCAAGGTGACTTTAAGACTTGCAGACACTTTGTTAGAGAAAGTACAGTACTATTTTATTAATAACATCCAGATTTAACTCTCATTTCTTGGTGTATAGAAAACCAATTTAGCTTGTGTACAGTACTACTGTACCGTGTGTAGAGTTTAAAGGTATTTAAAAAAAAAACCACTCAGCTTCAGATGCATTCATCTGGGGACTTACTCATAAATAATTGATAACCCGCTGAAACAAAATCTCTTCATTACTTCTTGGAATGATCACCTCTTCCCCCTTGCACTCATTGTTCTTTTAGAAAGTGCAACAGTGCTTTAATTAATGCATAAGGCAGTCTCTTGTGTTCCCTGCAAAGGGCACACAACTAAACAGCATAAATGAAATGCATGACAGAGGATAAACATTTTATTGTCCTGTGAAGAAATGCTGTGTTTCAGTGTGTTGGAAGAACCACTTAAATACTGTGTTTGAGACTTCTTTTCATCATATCACAGGAGTGAGTTCTTATGATGAATTATTAAATCAATGAAATGTTGCTAATGTACTGCAATATAATACATCAAATTAAGGATTATTTGGTGTAATTTAGCAGTTGTAATTACAATGTTAGGGCTTGACCCTGCCAGCTACTATTCCGATGAAGAATCCATGTTCCTGTGAGTAGTCCCATTGTTGATTAGAGTGGGACAATTTGCATGAGCATGGATTCCTCATGTGAGTCAGGGCTTGCAAGACTGGACCTTATTTATCAGCCACAGAAGCACAATGATAAAATTGCCTTCTTTCAAAAAGCCATTATACTGCGTATAGATCTAATAAAGTATATTTGTGATTTAATTTAACCATTTATCTTATTTTTAATGGAAAAACTGCCTAGCTGTAAGGAAAGAAGTTCATCTTACTGATTACTTGATTGCTTTAGAGTTATTTGCCAAGTTCTGTAAGACTCTTTAAAGCTTCGAGTATTTGCTGCCAATTTCATAGTCTAACTTTGTTAATGTACAGGAAATGTGAAGATCGCATAATTAGAAGAGGACCCTAACAAATCTTATGGTTATTTTAATGCAAGGTTTCAGATGTTACTTTTATTTAATTGAAAGGTGAATGGCAAGACTTTTATAGCAATCTGCTGTTTCCAAATGACAGCAAGTTTTAAGGAGTGACAGAAATGTAAGCACCAGTATGCTTCAGATCTCAATTTCAGGCTTCACAGATCCAACTTTTCCTCCTGGCTATGGCAGGAATGTGCATCTGTGGCCTCTTCTGGATTTGTGTCTTCTAAAAAATATTGTTTCTGACCAAATGAAGAAGGACATCCCTCAAAATGATAAACTAATTCTACCTGAGATTAAAGAAAACCAGACCCTCGTCCCATCCCTGCAAACAAAGTTATTAAGCTTGCTGTTGTAACAGGATGTGCCGTGCTTCAATCTTAACAGAACTCTACTGAGTTAATTTATGGCACTGTGTTCAGAGTGCCTGATTCTATACCCACTGAAGCCAGGAATTCAGCCATTGAATTCAGTGGTAGCAGGACAGGGTCCATATTATTTACATTGTTTTGATTACTCACTGCCTAGGGGGAGCATTAAAACTCCTTTCCCTGTGACCCAACTTAAAGTATCATTTAAAAAACCCAACTCTGCTTTCTGGAACCTCTTCCTCCGAATAATCACTCCCATTAATACCACCTGTATGTTTTCTCTTGATTATCGATGTAATGTCATAGAATCATACAATATCAGGGTTGGAAGGAACCTCAGGAGGTCATCTAGTCCAACCCCTTGCTCAAAGCAGGACCTAATCCCCAACTAAATCATCCCAGCCAGGGCTTTGTCAGGCCTGACCTTAAAAACCTCTAAGGAAGGAGATTCCACCACCTCCCTAAGTAACCCATTCCAGTGCTTCACCACCCTCCTAGTGAAAAAGTTTTTCCTAATATCCAACCTAAACCTCCCCCACTGCAACTTGAGACCATTACTCCTTGTTCTGTCATCTGGTACCACTGAGAACAATCTAGATCCATCCTCTTTGGAACCCCATTTCAGGTAGTTGAAAGCAACTATCAAATCCCACCTCATTCTTCTCTTCTGCAGACTAAATAATCCCAGTTCCCTCAGCCTCTCCTCATAAGTGATGTGCTCCAGCCCCCTAATCATTTTTGTTGCCCTCCGCTGGACGTTTTCCAATTTTTCCACATCCTTCTTGTAGTGTGGGGCCCAAAACTGAACACACAGTACTCCAGATGAGGCCTCACCAATGCCGAATAGAGGGGAACGATCACGTCCCTCAATCTGCTGGCAATGCCCCTATTTATACAGCCCCAAATGCCTTTAGCCTTCTTGGCAATAAGGGCACACTGTTGACTCATATCCAGCTTCTTGTCCACCATAACCCCTAGGTCCTTTTCTCCAGAACTGCTGCCTAGCCCCTCGGTCCCTAGTCTGTAGCTGTGCATGGGATTCTTCCTTCCTAAGTGCAGGACTCTGCACGTGTCCTTGTCGAACGTCATCAGATTTCTTTTGGCCCAATCCTCTAATTTGTCTAGGGCCCTCTGTATCCCATCCCTACCCTCCAACTCTCCTCCCAGTTTAGTGTCATCTGCAAACTCGCTGAGGGTGCAATCCATGCAATCTGTGTCTGCAAATCCTTACTCACATGAATACTTATACTGATAATTAAAATGTGTGGCTCCTCTTTAGGACACCATGAGCACATCAGACCCATGCTTTAGTCCCTTCACTGCTTCTCAGTCCATTTCCATTGCCAGTTTAAGGTTTTGGCCTTTCCAAGCTGAGTTGGAGACTGGATCTCTATCAATGAATTACCAAGATAGTTGTACTATTCTGGAGATCAGTGCAGATCACAAAGCATGTGGGAGCCAGGAACAAACCATTTTCAGCTGTAGGGTTCTGGTTGTGGAATGATCTTCCAGAAGAGATTCCATGAATCCAGGTGTAATGGTCTTTAGATAAATGACATAAAACCTTCTTCTCTGATAAAAAATTTTCCACCGTAAGTGGAATCACATTTACAATATCAACAGCCTCCACTGTCATCCTCCTGTAAAATAACAAAAACAAAAATTACATACCTCAAGCAGGCTTTTCTGTATCCAGTAAGGGAGAAGAACCAGAGGTGCTATGAAGTCCACTAATGGCTCTACTCATGTGAATCTATTTACATGGAAGGTGCCCAGATACTACAGTAATGGACAGCAGTACAGAACCATAAGATATATAGTGAAAGAATGCAGGACTGAGTCTACAAAAAGACATTTAATGGACACACACATTTTTAAAAACAAGCAAACAAACCCCAGGGGAATGATGCTTTCTTTGTGCCTCTTGCACAGTGATTCCCACACTCCTGAGGGAATTCTGTGCCAAAAAATTAGAAGTTCTGAACCAAAAAAGTTAAAATTCTGCATATTTTATTTCTCAAAATAACACAATATAATCACACCAGTTTCAATTATTTTGGTAATTTATTTCAAAATGCGTGTCAGCAAGTATGTCTGTAACAATACAGACAAAAAAAAAGATTGAGAAAATGTTTTTTGACAAATAAATTCCTTACTAGGCATATTAGTACAGAACTCTGAGTAACCATTCATTTAAACTACAGTACAGAACTGTATTTCCTGCATCCCTCAGAAGCAGTGCAAAGGCTTGGGGGAGTTAGGGGTAATGGAGGAGCTGAGGGAGAAGGAAGTAATTGAAGGGAAGGAGCCTGGGTATGAACTTGAAGGGTTGTTGGGTATGGCTGGGAAAAGTATGGAACAGGTTTTTTGGGGGGGGCGGGGTGGGATTGTTAGGGAGCACCCGCCCATGCAGACCCTAGCTGACCTCAACCTCTGCCATTCAGTCAGGGACATTTGCTCCTGTCCCCATGTGTCCCTGAACTCCCTGTCCATGTGTCCCTCCACCCCCACTCAGGTACCCCTCTCCCCCATCTCCATGTGTCCTCTGTCCATGTTTCCCTCCACCCTCACTCAGACATCCACTCCCCCCATCCCCATGTGGCCCTGAACCCCCGCCCCCGGCTGTTTCCATGTGTGTCTGTTCCCCAACTCAGCCATCCTCCTTCCCCCTGTAGCTCTGCACTCCCTCTCTCCATGTGGCCCTGTGCCTCCACTCCCATTCAGCCTAGCTTGGTCTAGTCTGTCCTCTCCCACTAGCCCTTATGAGCCCCTGTCTGACCCTGCAGCAGCCCCAAGCTGTCTGTCTCCCCATAGACCCTGTCTCCTGACGTGGCCTGACAGACTCTGTGAAGAAGGTAGGCTCTTTCTCTTCCCTATCGTAGCTGGGGCTGGCCAGGAGCTGTTGCTCTGTTCTGGCACCACAGCGCCCTGTGGTGGGTAAAAGGCCATCCAGAAGACCAGGATGAGGGGCCACTGAATCTGTCTCCATGGACCATGTAACCACAGCACCCCATGCAACTTATACAGAAAGGCTCTGGCTATTCTTCCATCCCATCGTCCGGAATAGCTTCAACATGAGTGCTAAGCAGCAACCCTGCTACCATCCTGGTTTTGGGGGTGGATTTCATTTCTTCAGTTCTTTTGCCTTGCACCAGCATAGAGCTCAATTACTTGGACTTTATATGGGTGAAGTGGCTGTCACCCGAGATGAATAGCTATCATTTTTCATGCTAGTAAAGTCTCTCTACATTAGGCATCAACATTCAGACTACTAAAATAAACTTGCTGCTAGAAAACCAGAAGTACTATAAATGGCTGAGTATGATAATTATCAAGAATATACATATTTTATAGATTTGCCTCCCCCCCCCCCCTTGGTGAGTATAATTTAATTTTCACTTCAAGCATTACTATAAGCCTGGGTTCAAAAGCATCTCTCGCCTGGTATCTCCTAGTTGTTTTTAAAAAATACAGTAACTAGAACTGACTGCATTCTGTGTATGTTTCCCAAATACAAAAGCTATGAAATGCCTCTTCATACTACGGGCAATTATTCAGTGTAAAAAGTACATTGTTTTGTGATTATTCTGTTTCAGGAAGTGCATTGTTTTGATCTGTTGTAATATGCAAGATTATATCATTTAATTTAGTAATGTCAGAGATTAAGTTAATTTAATTTTCCTTTATTCTCGTTAAATGCAAGATAATTGATCCAACTCAGTGGACGATTTCAGCTAACACAGTGGACGATTTCAGCTATATTGTTTGTAGATCATTCATTATTTATTAATCTGACACATCTGATGAGGCATACTGTAGATCTGATTGTCTAAGGAGAGAGGTAAGAGGAAAATGAATACAGGGGAAACTAGGTATTAAAATTCTGTTTTGTGCTATGAGAAACTGTCAAACTATTGCATAATTTTAGTAAGTTTTTTAAGAAAGGAATTTCCTGTTTATTCTTTCAGAATATTGAGTAGTCAATTAACACCTAAAGTGTTAGAAATGACTCATGGCTAGTTGGGCAAAATATCTCTTCCACAGCTTTTTTTTTTTCTGCCTTATTTGAATAGGAACATAACACAACAATCAAACAAACACAAGAAGTTAAAATTAAAATGAGTAATTTGAAGGGGATATTTTACAATTGGCTTTTTTGTCACAATCGTAACCTTCCTAATTCACTGACCTGGTTACAGGGCTAAGCCATTTATGACATGCAGTGGTTTGACACTAGTACTGTAGTCTAAGTTAGCCTTTTCAAAGAATGGTATTTTCAAAAATTGACCTCATAGAATGTGTCATAATAAGCAGTGCACTCTGACAGTAGTACTCTTTTCTCCTGCCTTTGTATAGCCAGAGGCCATTTGGCAGTTGGATATGTCTCGTATGTGTACCTTCACAGTTCCACGTATCCGGGATACAATCAGCCATGGATTAGTAGAATAAGCCCCTCACATCCACAGTTCAGTGGAGTATGTAAAGAGTATTTCCTGATTATTTTTTTAAATGTACATTTATTAGCTATTGCTGTTGCTTCCATTTTGTGACTCTCATGATCTGAGGCTTTTCTGTATACATTAACATGTAGCTCAAGGGAGTAATAATTTTTGAGTCCTTATTTGAAACCTTGGAATAAGTCTTAGGTTAGTTAATAGTTTTAGTAACCCAAAATAATGATCTTTAATTTAAAAAAAAAATAACAGAACGCCACTAGCCGTCACCTTCAGCCCCCAACTAAAACCCCTCCAACGCATTGTCAAGGATCTACAACCTGTCCTGAAGAACGACCCAACACTCTCACAAATCTTGGGAGACAGGCCAGTCCTTGCTTACAGACAGCCCCCCAACCTGAAGCAAATACTCACCAGCAACCACATACCACACAACAGAACCACTAACCCAGGAACCTATCCTTGCAACAAAGCCCGTTGCCGACTGTGCCCACATATCTATTCAGGGGACACCATCACAGGACCTAATAACATCAGCCACACTATCAGAGGCTCGTTCACCTGCACATCTACCAATGTGATATATGCCATCATGTGCCAGCAGTGCCCCTCTGCCATGTACATTGGGCAGACTGGACAGTCTCTACGTAAAAGAATAAATGGACACAAATCAGATGTCAAGAATTATAACATTCATAAACCAGTCGGAGAACACTTCAGTCTCTCTGGTCACTCGATTTCTGATCTCAAAATGACTATCCTTCAACAAAAAAACTTCAAAAACAGACTCCAATGAGAGACTGCTGAATTGGAATTAATTTGCAAATTGGATACAATTAACTTAGGCTTGAATAGAGACTGGGAATGGTTGATTCATTATAAAAAGTAACCTATTTCCCCTTGTTTATTCCTTCCCCCCCCCCCTCCTCAGATGTTCTTGTTAAACCCTGAATTTGTGCTGGAAATGGCCCATCTTGATTATCATACACATTGTAAGGAGAATGATCACTTTAGATAAGCTATTACCAGCAGGAGAGTGGGGTGGGGGGAGAGAAAACCTTTTGTAGTGATAAACACCCATTTTTTTTCATGGTCTGTGTGTATAAAAACAAACATCTTCTGTATTTTCCACAGTGTGCATCCGATGAAGTGAGCTGTAGCTCACGAAAGCTTATGCTCAAATAAATTGGTTAGTCGCTAAGGTGCCACAAGTACTCCTTTTCTTTTTGCGAATACAGACTAACACGGCTGTTACTCTGAAACCTGTCTAGAGATAGTTGACTGATTTCTCCAATATAGTTCTAAACACTAAAAGTGCACTGTACTTAATTAAAACAATGCTCCTTGCATTGCAACTTTAGTTGACAGTAATTTCTTCTTAGTTTAATCTTTATTTGGAAACTGTTGTATAAAAACAGCCGGTGCTCAGAATGTCATACTTGTGTAGTGAAGAATTTAATAACTTGTTAGCACCAACTGTATATGTCTTAATTAAAATAAATTTATGCAAATTGTAGCAATCCTCTCCAAAGTGTCTGGTGTAAATAACTCATTTGTGTGCTGGGGAGCAGTGTCTGAGGAGGGAAGAAAGGTCTATGCGGGGAATATTATCTTTGGCTCTTTGCAGATGATACTCGAGCCTAAAGGCAGGAGGAGCCTCTGTGGCTGCAGACCATTTGCTGCAAATTTAACTTTGCCCCCTTTCACCCTTCTACATAAACCCTGTTATCAGATTAAAATCATGACTGGTGTGGAGAAAGTAAATAAGGAAGTGTTATTTACTCTTCCTCATAACACAAGAACTAGGGGCCACCAAATGAAATTAATAGGCAGCAGGTTTAAAACAAAAGGAAGGATTTTTTTTCACACAGCACACAGTCAACCTGTGGAACTCCTTGCCAGAGGTTGTTGTGGAGGCCAAGACTATAACAGGGTTCAAAAAAGAACAAGATAAATTCATGTAGGATAGGTCCATCAATGGCTATTAGCCAGGATGGGCAGGGATGGTGTCCCTAGCCTCTGTTTGCCAGAAGCTGGGAATGGGCGACAGGGGGTGGAGCAGTTGATGATTACCTGTTCTGTTCATTCCCTCTGGGGCACCTGGCATTGGCCACTGTCAGAAGACAGGATACTGGGCTAGATGGACCTTTGGTCTGACCCAGTATGGCCGTTCTTATGTTTTTATTATTTTCATCGAACGCTAGTAATGCAGACAGTTGGTTACGTTGGAATGGGTTAGTGTAGTAAAGTGTTGTATGTAGAATGGTGACTAAAGGAGATCATGGAAGACTGACATTCCTAGGGAGGCAGAATTAAGATCGCAGTGCATAGTCTGTGGTATATGGTAGTTGTGGTAATAGTAAGGTGTGTGCCTGTGGATGGAGAACTGGAGAGTATGTGCTTAATTTTTCATTTTCTTGCCTTTGTTGGTTTGTGTCCAGTATGTTGTTACTAATTACTTCACAACTACATTCTTGTTTGTTAATTTCTTACGTTTTTTTAACGCTTAATCAGAAGGGGAGGGCAAATGTGGAGATAGAAATGCAGCTGGAGACAAATATTTCTGGCTGTCAATAAATTAGGGATGTAAAAGGTTAACTGGTAAGCAATAGTCTTACTGGTTAACCCGCTTAACTGTTAACCCTGGGCTGGGCAGCCGGCCAGCCCAAGCGGCCTTATGCTGATCCGAGTGGCCCTGTGCCAGCTGGTGTGGCCAGAGCCGCGCCACCCAGCCAGAGCAGGCCCAGCCATGCCATCCAGGTGGAGCGGCCGGAGCAGCATCACCCGGCCAGAGCGGGCCCAGCCACCACCTGGCCGGAGCAGCCCCAGCCATGCCAGTAGATTAGCCCCAGGTGCTTAATCGGTTAACTGTTTTATTGACATTTTTAATCATTTAAATGGTTAACTTTTTAAACAGTATTTACATCCCTACAATAAATATATATGAACCTTTAAGGTCTGGCAGGTGCATGTCAGCTTTTCTCTGTTGTAGAATAAAATCTGATAGGAAAGTCTAGCCCCTGATGGTGACAGTTTGCATGAACCTGGCCCACATCAATCAGCTTTGTGTTCACAGTGCACAGACTTTCAGTTGTAACAGCTAAAAGTTACCCAGTATTTTAAAATAAACCCCAAACTACACTGCAGGAGATTGACTCAGATCCACCTCTCTACCATGTTTTGTGTACACAGACAGACAATGATTGTTAAGAAATAGAACTTCTGTGAACATTTCATCTTGTACTTTACCTTCACCTCCTTACTGTTGGACTTCCATTTTAAAGATGCATAATACCTATATTCACCTTGTGCTGTCTGTCCATCAGTGAAGCTATGTGTCTTCCACACAGTTACAGATGGTCCTACAAATGTGTGTACACAAGATCAACAATGTCTTATGACTGCAAATCTGAGAAACATGAGTGACAATCCCATTCTTAACTGGATAACTCAGGTTTCCTTGAGCAGTAACATAATTTGTTGCCTTACACAGAGACCCGAGTTACCAGAAGAAATACTAGTTAAAACTGAACTTTTTTGTTTAAGTACTTTATATAATGTCATCTTTTAAAGTTCAGTTTTGACTAGGATTGTTTCTGATGTCCTGAAACACATTGGTCATTGTGGAATAACAGAACAGGTCGTGTGTTTCTGATCTTAGCTGGCATACTAAAAGACCTGAAGTAATATTATTCCCATATTCAAGGAAGGAGGCTTTATCAACACAAACTGACACAGAGCTTTCTCACTCTAAAGTAGAAGTTTGTGCAACTGGGTGTGTCTCTTAATTTTGGCAAAGCTAACAGCAGTCTAGGAAGAAAATAGAGAAACTGAACTGCTTATGCTTTCTTTGATTTTATATCTCCTATAAGTTTCTGAAAACTTTTCCTACAGGAGCCCAGCAGTGGCTCATTTATAGCTGACAGCCTCTAAAGGAGCTGAAAAATAAGGATAATGCAAAATGATTTGCAAATGTTGGGTAAAATTTCAGTATAGCTGTATCAGTGGCCCCAGCATTTTCATTTTATCAGGAAGACTGATTTTTGCATTAACTATAGTTATAGCTGCTTCTTGAGTTCACACTTTGCCGGTGGGGCAGAAGCAACACAGAGTTATACTTTTATTTCTGACGTGCCGTATATTTCCCCCCAGGCCTCTCCATACACACACAACAAAACTGTTTACCTCATTCCTCATATCATTAATGGGAGATAATTAATGTTCATTTAATTATCTCCTATTAATGATAACAAGAGACTATTTTTAAATGGTCTGGGTCTGAGCTTTCCTTCCCTCGGTATGCACTATTGCAACTGTTGTGATCAACAGAGAAGTTGTAGCTAGGAGGGTCTGAGGTAAAAATTCTACAGGTTGGGGCAGACAGTTCTCTGTAGCACACCTGGAATTTTAAAACTTCCAGCCACAGATCAGAAGGAAGCAGAGAGTTGCCATTGTAGTGCACGATGCAAAACCATGCTTTTTACACAGGCCTTTCCCAAATTAGGCCCCAGTTCAATGAAGCACCTAAGTGTATGCTTAACTTGGAGTGCGTTACTAGCCCCATTGAAGTAAAAAGTGAAGCATGAGCTTAAGAGCTTCATCAGAGCTTATTGAGCTATGGAATGGCTGGCAGTATTCTCCTAGAAGACAAGGTCCAAGAAGTGAACCTGGTTAGGAATGAGGTAAATCCAAGGTGGAACAGAGAGGTCTTGCCTGGTAAGGCCAAATTGATGTGATCCCTCAGTTCATTATTTCTGGCATCTGGATACTATAGTGATGGCAGAAGAAATGCATGAATTGACATATTGAAGGATATAGGGATAACTAACAAAAACATACTGATTAAAATTTTGGAAGAAGGCTTCTTGGAAATGTTAGTTTTCAACAAACCACTGCAAAGGTTGACAGGCCTGTATGTACATATACAATAGTTATTTCTGAAAAGATTTCCATGACAACTGAAAAAGTTATTCACTTCTTTATGCAATGGGATTTACATGGGTATACTCCATTAGCATTTCATAGGAATTACATGGACAAATCTCTTTTTGCAGAGAGGTGACTAGAAGTATAACAATGACATTAGAAGCTATACTTACTGTTCTAACATGAGCATGTAAGCTTAATTTTTCTTTATTGCTCACTAGAAAGATGCTAAACCACTGAGAAACAATATACTGATGCTTTCTTTCATCCTTTAGTTGTATGTGAGCTGTTAGGATGCTATGGTAGCAGTATCATTAGCTAAATGAAAAAAAATCTGCATGTTTTCAAGAGTATATTTTATTTGCATTATAATAGAAACTGCTAACACTTTTGATTATTTGGCAAATCAGTGCGCTCTGATAAAATATTCTGGATGGTTGTGGCATGGGCAATAGGCCTTGGGCTCATACCTAAATCAAATTCTCAGAGTTAACTATTGAAGAATGTAGCATGCACAACATAATGAAAAACATGTAACTGGATGTTTAATGATTTCAGAGACAGTCTGAATAACAGTGGAGGCATATCATTTAATTATAGTTGAGTTTTTAGGTGCCAAATTACCTCTCTCTCTCAAAAAACAAAAACAAAACACACCTGGAAGCTAGTTAAAAAGGCCATAGGTAAGGAAATTAATATTCTTAGATTCAGCATGGAGGCTACTTAAGCACATATCAGAAGCAAAGAAGGCCTGCAACTCCTACACAAGAAAGGAAGACAAGAAAAAAAATCAGTATGATGTGTAGTAAGAGGCCCTGAAACATAAACCCTTGTATCAGAGGCCTCGTCTGAAGCCTAAAGCCTGAACCAAAGTACTTCAAGGCATTGCTAAGCAAAGTTGGGCTGTGAGCCAGAGGCAGGCCCTAATTGCAGAACTTTGGCAAGAAAAGGGCTCCTAGAAAGCACGTGCTAATGATATAAGTAGTAGTAAGAGGAACATGTGCCACGGGGGCACCTGCACATCCCGATACGAGGACACTTCACAGAGATAACAAGGAACAGCCAGGTGCATCCCAAAGAGAGGGTCAAAAGGACATCATGATGGAGAGATCTGTTTGTTTGAACCAGCATGATCAAAGGGGGAGACAGCACCCTAATGAGTCAAGGGGCTGTACCTCAATACGTCAGTAGGGATGCGTAATCTGTCCTGCAACTGTATAAAAGTAGGTCCTGGAGCACATATCTTTGTCCAGCCTAGGGGGCAGTGGAGTGTCCCGCCACTGACTGAGCTGTGTCCATTGCCAGGGGGCACATATTCGTAGTATGTCCTATAGAGTCTATAGGAAACTATTACTGTGCTTCATTTGACAATAAACCTGGCCGGCTGCCTTCGTACCTTACTAGGGTCTATGGTCTTTGGGGGTTCTCTCGGGGTCTGCTGTGTCAGCTATCTGCGCAGAGCTGGGGCAGCACACAGAGGGAACACGCACGCAGCTGTCTGTTATCATCATCGAACCAGAGCAGAGTACCTCACCGGTAGCGACCAACAACACGATGAAATGGCAGAGTTCAAGAGGTATTGAACCATATGAAGTCATATGGGTATTCTTCACAAAATGGATATCTAACTAGCAAATCCCATAGAAAAGAGTGTAAACTCTAATTATGGCTGGTCAAATATAATATGAAAATAAGGAGAACTAATAGGGAATTTGATGAGCTAATAGCCAAAGACAGAAAAACTAATAAGAAATTCTTTATATATCAAAAGGAGAAAATCTGTAAGAGAATTGTTGGGTCTGCTTTATCATCTGGGAGTTAAAGAAATATTGGAGATAGCAAGGACATTGCAGAAAAATTCAATTATTTGTTAGCTTTATTTTTTACTACAGGGATTTTGGGGAGGTACTCTTTCGCTAACAAAGATGAGGAACTGTCAAAGGGGAGTTTATTGGAAGAAACTGACAAATAGCAACAAGTCTCCAGAACTGGATGGTGACACACAAGAGTTCTGAGGGAATGTAACAATGAAGGAATGGAGCTTTTAACAAAAGTATGCAGTCTCTCGTTTAAAATCAGCTACTGTACAAGAGGACTGGAGGAAAGCAAATGTTGGCTGGGGACTCTCATGATTCTCCATTTTCCCTTCTAAGAGGGAAGACTGTGATTATCATAAGCAACGGAGTTCAACCAGGGAGCCCAGTTTATAGATGAGAATGGGAGCAGGAGTCACTCTGTCTTCCATGAGGTGCTACAGCAGCATTTCCAAATAGAAATATTTTTGGTTTTGAATTGCTGATGAAAAATTGACATTTTCAGGGAGGGGAGGGGCGGGAAGGAAGAGGATATTTTTGACTGTGGTCGTCTGTTGTTTAATGATTGGGTGGGAGAATACGGCAGAGCTTCTTCTATCCTGGGCGTACCGAGGCCCAATTCTTTTGACTTTTGCTTCTCTCCTTCCACAGACATAGTCGAATCAGACCTAGTGTGATTAGTCCATGCAGTCCTGTCTCTAAGCCTATAACTCATTTTATTGTATGTATCAACTTGCCAAAAACCCGTTCACTCCTGATAGGTTTGTGTCTTCAGGTTCTATCTGACTGGAGTGAGTGGAAAAGAATAGCGGAAAAAATGGGAGGTTAGCCTCTTGGATATTTCGTGAGATGATGGTATTATTTATAAATTATTTATGACTTTGATTCTACACACTCTCTCCCCAGGTTGTATGTCTTGTATAACTGAACAGTATGATTTATCTTAAATTGCCCAGCTGACAAGCTTCACGAATCTCTACGCTCAACTGGTTCTGTTCTCTTCTCTGGCCTTCACTAGTGGATAAGAGACATTTGCAGAAAGTGATTTTTGCATGTAAATGTGTTCAAGCCAAAGGTCCAGAGCGTATGGTTATAACATATGTAAAACCCCCTAGTTTTGTTTACTGTCTAAGTCAGTAATTGAGTCTATTTGTGTTTTTTTTAAATAGCGCTAAACTAAACACTGTGTGTGTGTTAAGATTTTAGGGGTCACTTTTATGGCGGTCTTTACATCCGTACTTACTATTTTAAGGCCTCTTTTTTTTTTCTGGACAAATTTAGAGAAAAGCTGAAACTGAAGGGTCTTATGAGACAGGATGTTGCTTACAAATGGCTGTATTCTTCTACTGGTCTGTTGAGAGGGAGAGGGTATATTAGTATTATTAATGGAGATTACCCATGTAAAATCTCATACATATATACTGGACTATATTATGCTCCCATGTAAATGGGAGTTTTGCATTTGACTTAAATTGGGAGCAGGACGGGAAGCCTGTAGGGATGCAAATTAGAGTTATAGGGCCATATCCTCAGCTGGTGTAAATCAGCATAGCACCACTGAAATCAATAGAGCTACACTACTTAACAGTCTGACCCTTGAAGCATATACACATTTCACTTTGAATATCCTGGGAGGAGCCCAGTTGTTACCTTCCTCTGCACTCAAAATTCCCATTTGTCTAATTGGGATTGCGAATTAGTGTGCAAATTAGAGAGAGATGATGCTCCACATCTGGAGGCTTATGAAGTACATGTGAGCACACTACAGCAAGAACTACATTTAAACCCTAAGCAGGTAAGGCAACTTTTGAATACTATAATGACAATTTTGAAATTAATTTCTAATCTTTTTATAATTACCCTTTTTGAGTTCAGTAGGTGCCTCACTGTCATACACACTTACCCACCCACCAACCATTCCTGGCATCCTTATGTATCAAGTCTTGTGCTGGAATAGTAACAAGAAAATCCATGAAAGATGTAAAAGAGACTGCAGCCAAATCTGACTGAATAAGATACAAGTCACCAGGCTCAGGAAGTATTGTGAATGATGACACGTGTCATAGTAGAAATGCTCCTCAAATCCTTCAGTCCAATACCAGAGTAGTGAGTTTCTTACCACAAATACCACTGAAAATGGATCTTTGGACACTAGTAGTTTTGCTGTCTTGTTTAGCTGCAATTCACTTGCCTCACAAACTATAGTTCCTTTGAGATTCTTCCCCTCTTTGCCATCTTGGGACAAAGTGCAGTATCAAGGCAGAGGCGAGGACCAGCTAAGCCCCCACTTGCTCTCTGTGATCCATTCCCTAGACCCTGACACTAGTGAAAAGGAAGGAGAAGCATCAGGCTCCAAGAATCTCCCTCATGTATGGGCTGGGAGAAGTAGAACAGGATTTCCTAGAGGCAGAGTTAGCCCTGGGGAGCACAAAGCAAGTGCTGCAGTGAGATAAATATGTAGCCAGATGTTGCTGCTCCCTTCATAGCCTTTGGGCCCCAGCAGATGCTGAACACTTTTTAAGTACTCCTTTACTTTTTACTCTGTGCTGATTGGTTTTGTCCCAACCGCCTTCCCCCCTTCTTACCTGCTGTTCATCTTTCTTTCCATTCTTTCCTCCCCCTTTCCTTCCATCACCCTCCGTAATCTTCTTCCCCTTCCTTTTGTCTTCTCTCTTGCTCCTATTAACCTCCTCCTGCTGTTCCCTCCTCACCTCTCCTTTGTTGAATAAAAAATAAGTAAATTAAAAGATGGAACTAACAAGACACACGCTTGTCATCTTGATCACTTTGTGTGTGCACCAATCCCTATCCTCTGCTTCTCATCCATTTTTGTCCTTTTATATTGTAAGCTCTTGGGGATAGAGTTGTCTTTTCATGTGTATTTAGAAAGCTCCTGGCAGATCTTGGGCATTGCTGTCATATAACTAATATATTGTTAGGTGATATTCAAGATACAAATGGAAAAAAAAAGAGGCAAATTCATTGTCATTCAAGTAGTGTTAATACTATGTAAGTTAGATTAACTTGACTTTGAATGAAGCATTTAAATGTTATATTCATATCATTGTATACATGTAAAATATAATTATCTTGCAAATAATAATTTCTTGCATTTTACAGTTGTGAAGTATGTCTCTTTTGCATATTATTTTGTGGGAAAGAGTTCATTTATTTGAGGGTGACAGTATTTTGATCAGGCATATATCAAATGCAAAAGTTTGAGGGTTTTTACTTTCCTGGTTTCTATAATTACCAGATAGCTAATATGTGCTTGCCAGGTCCAACATGCTAATGATTGCTTTCTAGCTTTTAGAAAGACAGAAATTATATAGTAGCTATATCTGAACAAGATTCTGCTACAATAGTGTAACTAAAACGTGATACTGTGCTTTCTTAGCATTGCAAAACACACATGATGTCCCTGTTCTTTCAATACAGAAAATAAAGTCAAAGGTAAATTTACTTTAGTAGTACTCAGATGGCTATGGGAATGCTGGGTCATCAATAATAGATGAACTGCTTTGCAATTTTCTGACACATCATGGGGGTGTATCATGAATCATTTTCAGATAAAAGGTAAATATTCTGACTGTCTGATTTTACTTCTCTTACAGTGCTGCATTTTTCTGCTTTGTTTGCGGATTTCCCCAGGCAAGCGCTGTACAGTTGAGAAGCAGTGCATTTTTTTCCCAATTCCCAATTTACTGAATTGACTGTGTAGACTAAGCAGCTTGATTAAACTTAATTCTGCTAAATCTTCAGCATTATACAGAAATCTTTTGTGTTTGGACCTGATTTTACATTCCAAATAGCATGTTCACCTCCATTCTGTGCTGAGATGTTTAGAAGAATGTAAAAACAACAGTGCATAGAGAACGTTCTTAAGCATCGCACATGCTTGCTTTTCTGCAGTCAGAGTCAAAAACTAGACTAATGGGGAATACAACATGTTGTTACTATGTTGCCAACCATCTTACAAATGTATATGGTGAGTCTAAAGGATTGTTGTACCATGGCTAGTTTCTGGAAGAATGGTCTGTAGCTTGTGTTTTCTCTTTTAGTATAGTAAGGTCTTTAACCATTGTGATTACTGCCATTACATTGGGCCTACATGTGCAAATAGGAGTATTTGAAGTTATC
Organism: Chelonia mydas; assembly: GCF_015237465.2. NCBI lineage: Eukaryota > Metazoa > Chordata > Testudines > Cheloniidae > Chelonia > Chelonia mydas. The sequence continues at coordinate 50,811,945 of NC_057850.1, forward strand.
AAAAGGCAGGCTGTGGGAGATAGGTGAAACAAGAAAAAAAATGCACAAAATGTTATGGACTGGAGCAGCTGCAGTTTAAACAGATAATCCAGAGTTAATGTTGAAAAAAAAATTCTGAAACTATCAAAGGATTTTGTATTTGTTTCTCCATTTCAGCAGTAAAGTATTGTAGGTGTGAAGTGGAATGAAATTAACAGAGTATTTTATTAAATAAAATTTATTTATTAAAAATATTATTATTTATTATTATTAAATATTATTATTTTAAAAAGTGAACGGTACAGTGTTTAAGCATAGAAGTTTCTGGTTATTGGGGGGTAACGTACAGATTATCAAGGGGTGTGAGGTTCGATTTAAGATCGGATGGCATAAGGTATACATAATATGCAATATCCCTGATTGGGGGTAATAGGTTAACGGGTCAAAGTACAGACATTGAGATATGAGGGTATGTTGTTCATATAATGGCTATGTTCAGGTGTGGAGTATAATGAGTAGATACAATGATGAGGATGGATTCACCCATATTTGGTGAGATTTAACGTTCAGTGAGTTTATGGTTCTAGTTCATAAGGTCCAACAGACACAGTCTCTTGGTCCCTCTCTCATAGTTGATGCATGATGTCGCTCCAGCTCACGCCTCCTGGTACTGTCAATGGCTGGTGATGTGTTCGGTGTAGATGTCCCTGGACCATCGGCTGGTGTCTGAGACCAAGAGACGCCACATGAGCCGTGTGTACCGTCGACCGATCCCACAGGTTCACAGCACACACTCGTTGCAGGGGTCCCAGGTGCCCAGGGCTCCAACGATCAGGGTGTCCACCTGCACCTCATAGCCCTTCACTCTCAGGGTGTCGGCCAGGGAGCATACTTTTCCAGCTTACGAGTTTGGGCTTCGTGACAGGCCGGGGTCCTGTTCTCAAAGGAGACCATGATGTCAACGAGGATGATCTTTTTCTGGGCCTCATCAGGTCACAGCTGGCTGTTGGTACTAGGGATGGCGCAGTTAACAGCAAACTCCTTCCGGCTCAGTGCGATGGCTTTCACCAGGCGGTTCTGGATGGCATTGTGGTGCAGCTGGCAAGCTCTGTAGTAGGGCTTGCAGCTGCACAGGACATGGGGCAGGATCTCGTTGGAGTAGCCGCACTTCCTGCAACGCCTCTCTCAGTTCCCCATGGCAGATGGCTCCATTGAGCAGGACGCAGTTGAGCCGGGCACGGTGGATGAACCGCCAGTTGGCCAAATGGATGAAGCCGCCCTCCAGTGAGGAAGTGGTTGTTGGCATCCCACTTGCTGGTCAACTCGAAGGCTTTACCCTGGTCTGGTTTACACTTCAGGGTTCCAGATACAGCGAATGGATGGCAGCCTTCAGTGTCCTCTTCAGCGTGCCCCTGGTGCCTGGGGAGACAATGGGGTTGTTGTTGCTGATCTGTGGCACCAGGACTCCCAGCTCCTGGCACTCCTCACACCACTCCCAGCAGCAGCCGACATGCTTCCCCAGGCGACGCATGGCATTGTGAGTGCGGTACCGTAGTGAAGTGATGTCGCCCCGTCCCATCCGAATTCGCCATCCAGGGAGCCACTCAGGAAGGTGGTGATGTCTTGGTTGGAGGGGGCTCTGCCGAGATGCTTCTTTATCATGTCACGCAGGGTGTTCGCCTCAATGTTCCTTACTGTGGCATCGGGACATGTCAGCATGCGGAAGGCGTGGGTGATCACCGCGACATCGCACAGGTTACCAGTGCGGGACATTGGCGCTGCCATGCCTGTGGGCGATGTAAACCAGCTCGTTGCTGGCTCTCTGGGGAAGGAACAGCCACTTCTTCACCCAGCTGCCAGACAATCTTGTCTGCCTTGTTGAGGGGGACCTTTGCCACGGAGGATCCCCTTAGGATGAACGAGATGCAGGGGATCAGGAAGGTGTTCAGGTCATTTATCTTCTGCCATGGTTCCAGCAGGGAGGTGTCGATCTTGGCAGCATCCTGCAAGATCTCCTTGATGGTGTACTCTGGTGTCTGCCGGACATGGAAACTCATCAGCATGCCGAGATGCTGGTACACCTGCCCCTCTGCCAGAGGGATGATGGGCTCGCCCTGGATCTGGAACCCCATCACCTGCACCGAGTCCCTTTCACTGCCATCAGTGTGGAGAGTTGTGCACTTCTTTGCATTGAAGCGGAGCCCCATCCAGTTGTCAGCTCGACTGGTGGCTTCTAGCATACCTTGGAGGCTGTCTGGGTCATGTGAGGTCAGGACCAGGTCGTCCTCATAAGCCAGGACGCTCACCCTCTCGCCGTGGAGGTTGAAGCCATCTGTGCTGTTGGAGATCGCTCACAGCAATGGCTCCATGGTGAGGTTAAAGATGATGAGGCTGAGGGGACAGCCCTGCTTTACTCTGCTGCAAATCAGGATCTCAGCGGTCTCCCCTTCGACCGAGCAGATGGTGGTGCTGCATCCCTTGTACAGCTCTTGGATCACACAAAGGAAGTTCTCTGGCATCCCGAACTCCTGGAGCCTGACAAAGATGTGGTGGTGGGGCATGGACCCAAAGGCGTTAGCCAGTTCAAGCCATGCTACCGTGCACTGCCTCCGCACCCTTCTGGCCATTTGGATGGTGGTTTGGAGGATGGAGTTGTGTTTGTAGCAGCCCTCGCAGGACAGGAAGCCTTTCTGGATGGAGCTGATGGCTTCCCTGCTCACCGACTACTCCGTGATCCTCGACTCCAGGCAGCTGGCATACAGCTTGTACATCGTGGAGCAGAGGAAGATGGGCCTTCAGTTGCTGGGGTTGTACCGCTCAACCTTCTTTTACACCAGCACCATCATGGTCTCCTTCCAGGAGCTGGGAGTCTGGCAGAACTGCTTGCACTGGTTGAAGAGCATGGTGAGGACCAGGCAGCTGAGGTCTCTGATTATATTCTGATTTCTCTTCCACTGGATGCCCATGTGCTACTGCTCAGCAGAAGGGTGACACTGTGTCAGAAGGAGGGGGGCAGCAATATTATACAACATACATGACCACTGAAATGCATATCTCTGGATTGTAAAGGGTAGAATTCCGTTTTGAGAAATGGTCCCTATGTGGATTCCACTTTGCGTGTGTATGCACTCCATGTGTCTGGGACTGGAAGATTTTTGCTTAACAATGTCCATTGGTCCACTCTCCTGTTCCTCATGCTCCTATCTGAGTGTATAAGGGCAGTGTGGACTGACCACCTCTCCAGTTTCTTTCTACTGAAGCATGGGTCTGAGACAGAATCCCTTCAGTGTCCACAGAAAATAACCCCAGAGGACTTTAACATCCCTACTATTTGGAATATCTTCTTTCCTTAAAGCCCTTATGGTGAACCTTCTGTACATAGTCTTCCATAAGGATAAAATTTCCATGTAGCTGCACCCGAAATTTACCCCCAAAGAGATCTCAGATTTCCATCTGAATCAAACAGTCCACCTATCTACCTAAACCACACACCACTAATGAAGAAGAAGCCTGCATTCCTTGGATATCAGTCAAGCAGTGGCATTCTATCTCCAAAGAACAAAGCCATTTAGGAAATCAACTCATATCCGTCACAGAACAAATGACAGGGGAAGCAGTCTCTTTCCAAAGACTTTCCAAATGGACTTTGGGATGCATTCTACTATGTTATGAGTTGGGAAAACATTTCACCACCACAGGGCATGAGAGATCACTCTACTAGAGCCCAAGCTGTTTCTATAGCCTTCCTTTGAGATTTTCCTCTTGCTGAAATATGTAAAGTGGCTACATGGGGTTCAGTACATACCTCTTGAGACATTATACTTTAGTCCAGGCTTCTGCAGCTGATACATCCCTCAGCACAGTAGTCCTCCTGTCAACAGTCCTCACACCCTCCTATGCAATGAACACTGCTTGTCAGTCACCCACATGGAGTACACATGGACCATCACTCAAAGAGGAAAAAAAGCTTACTTACCTAATACAGTAACTGGATTCCTTTGTGATGTGTTGACCTTATCTGTGTTCTATTACCCACTCTCTTTCCCCTCTGCTTCAGATCTTTGTGTATAGATTCATGGTAAAGAAGGAATGGGACTGGCAATTGGTCCACGCTGCCTCTGATGCCCTCGGATTGGAGCACAAGGAATAGCATAGCGCAGGCACAGAGCAGTGGACACTGTTAGAAAAGCTCTCTGGTCTCAGACACAGTGGAATACAAGTAGGGATCACATAGTTTCAAAGAACTCCAGTTACAGTATGAGGTAAATAACTTTTTTACTTTTAGAGAAATCCCACCAACCTTATGCCTGCCTTTGTTTTTGTATTTATTCCCAGGTATTCTACAAAATGTAGACATGCATCCAAGTGAGTAACAAAAGTGTGTTTTCATGTCAGTGAAAGAAGAAGAGAAAAACTGAGCTGAGTGAGACTTTGCCATGGTATTTAACCTGTAAATCTGGGTTTTTGTGTACTTTGTCTTTTGGATATTTTGCAGGAGGCAGAGCAGGAGAATATGAATGAATGTGCATTTAAGTCATGTATGAGCTACATGATAGATGAAGAGAGTTTTTGATGGCTCCATCTGGCTAGAAGGTTCTGTGTGATCTGTTTTCTAACAGATGGAGAATAGCACTTAGTGGAGCCTTTTGAATATAAAAGCACTGGCATTATTATAGTGCGGAATCTTTCAGAGACCCCATTTCTTTCAGTGTGACAGGTGATGTTGCTGGTATGTGTGAGATAACTGATTTTCCCCCTGCTGCACTGAACATGTGTATGCCAGGTTTCCTTGCCTATGTCAGACCTATCCAGTTTCCTGTCATTCCTCACCGCAACAGAAGCTGAAGGAAAAATAAAAAGCAGATTTCCATCTGGAAAACATATTGCATCCAAAGACCATTGGGGGGTGGGAGGGGAATACACATGTGAAAAGTGTTTAGATACTGGGTTGGGTTTCTGAGCGACACTTTAGTAGGTATAGAAAAATGAATGGATTGAGACTAGTTAAGTCTTTCCTAAATGTGTAGACCTATTTTGAAACAGCACTAGTAGTTTCCTTCTCTCACCCTACTTCTACTGTCCCTCCGCCTCCCCTTGTGTATACAGTATCCCATTGAGTAAGCCTGCCCAGGACCTGCACTTCCTGGCAAGATTTCATTTGTTACCATGCAACACAGCAACTGGGCCTCACAGCAATCTTGTATCTAAACCAGGGGTGAGCAGACTTTTTGGCCTGAGGGCCACATCTGGGTATAGAAATTGTATGGCAGGCCATGAATGCTCACAAAATTGGGGGGTTGGGGTGCGGGAGGGGGTGAGGGCTCCAGCTGGGGGTGCAGGCTCTGGGGTGGGGCTAGGGATGCGGGGTTTCAGGTGCAGGAGAGTGCTCCGGGCTGGGACCGAGGGCAGGAGGGGGATCAGGACTGGGGCAGCGGGTTGGGGCATGGGAGGAGATCAGGGGTGCAGGCTCTGGGTGGCGCTTACCTCACGCATCTCCCCGAAGCAGCAGCATGTCCCTCCTCTGGCTCCTATGCGGAGGTGAGGCCGGCTCTGCACGCTGCCCCGTCCGCAGGCATCACCCCCGCAGCTCCCTGAAGCAGTGGCATGTCCTCCTTCCGGCTCCCACGTGGAGGCACGGTGGCGGCCAGGCAGCTCTGCATGCTGCCCTGTCTGCAGGCGCCGCTCCTGCAGCTCCCATTGACCGCAGTTCCTGGCCAATGGGAGCTGCAGAGCTGGCACTTGAGGCGGGGGCAGCATGCAGAGCCCCCTGGCTACCCTTACGCATAGGATCCAGAGGGGGGACAGGCCTCTGCTTCTGGGAGTCATGCAGAGTGGGGCAAGCCCACAATCCCGCTTCCCAGTGGGAGCTGTAGGGCCGGATTAAAAGGTCTGATGGGCTGGATGTGGCCCACAGGCTGTAGTTTGCCCACCCCCGATCTAAACCCTTCTCCGTCTCTTTGGGGCTGATGCTGAGCTTCTTCTCTTGGGCTTAGAATGACAATCTAATGTAGTCAAATTCATGCATAATGAACTAATACAGCCTCAGATAGTTGCACCCAACTCTTGTCCTCACTGAGAGTTGTGTGGAAGTATCTGAAGGCAACATTTGAACCATAGATTTGTATCTGTGTTATCTGTTGAATTGTGACTTTAAAGTCCTGCTTGCATTAGGGAAGACTGAGGAAGGGCCATGCAGCAGTTGGGAGTCCTGGTTCAGTCAGAATTTCTCTGGTGTTCTGGGAATAGTGAAAACTTGCTATACATTTTCTAGGCTGAAGGATGTGCTGCCCCCTACATCAGCTCAGCTTGTGCATGTCAGAGGAGTATAGAGTCATGGTATTGCCTCTGTCCAAGACTCTTGGGGATTCATCATCATTGGGCTAGACTGGAGCAGGACTTCTTCTCTTTGCTTTATAGCTGGCTGTTTACCTCTGACTCCTCTTAGTCATGGACCCACACAGGGTCACTCATAATTTTTTTCTGACCCATAATGTTGCAAAATCTAGAAATTGGCTAAGTGATAGCTTGCTGAAGTGCTAATAGCACAGGACTGGATTATGATATTACCACAAGCCCTGCATAATCTTGACTGCTTTCCCCTTGCTCCAGGGGGGAGGGGAGGGGAAGTAATCAGTACCAATCCTTTACTTGGTGCTAGTGTAACCCATGTCTGCTTGGTGTGGTACTCTGTCCCCCTTCCGCGGCAGCTAGACCAGCTAGAGCTTGATGAGCCTGCTATAGACTTGGCTGAGAGACAAGTGTCTTTTAGTTCATGCAGTAGAGGCTTGTGCATTAAGCTCCACTGGTCTAAGATTTGATCCCGGCCTATGCCAATCGGGGTCTTTCGGTGTTATGTAGCTCTGTACTAGTTCATCTGTGCTGGTCAACCCACTGTTGGAGAAAAGGAGGGTCCACCCACCTCCCACCCAAATGATTAGATGAGTAGTGGCCTGAAGAGGCTGCTCTGACCCCTCTGTGACCTGCAACATGGACAGCCCATGCAGGGGAGCAAGGAGGAGCCTTATGCCCCTTGTTGCTTGGGTGACTGGTACTAAAGGTCATAATTTGGCCCATAATGCTTTTTCATTTATGATCCAGAACTTGTATAGTCTTAGCAGTCAATGTACTTACATTTTCCCACTGGATTTCTTAAATGACCACATCATATGCATTTGAGAGAGCCTGTAAAACCCTACCTAATGTATTCACATGCCAAGTGAGCCCCTTGGGCTGGATTCTAACCTGCATGCATAGAGGCAGGGAGTGCCACATTGTCTGGAAATCCAATATTCCTCCTGCATGAGCACAGCTTTGAATTTCTCAAAATGTGGGATGTTGAGTTCCTGCACATCCGTGATTCACCTGCAATGGCTCTCCTGAGGGCACCTTCCATGCCATGTCACTGGGATGCCACAGAATCCCCTTGTGTTGGATTAAAAAAATAAAAACTCAGATTGTAATGATACAAGATTTGTAGGTAATCCCTCTCGTGTTCCTTCACTATATTGAGACATATCCCAGATTCATTGTGAAACAGGAACAGTACGTGACAGTTCACATGGCAGTATTTGTGGTTATAAATATCATACCTCAAGAACCTGTTACTAGGAAACCAAAGGTCAATGGAGCTACATTATGGATCAGAAATAAAAATGAAGATCTCCAGCACTTGTTTACTGTTTTCTTAGTTTTATGCAATATTACTCAATGTTTTGTTTCATAAATAACTATGGGTTAGTAATCTCCCTTTCTTTTCCAGCGACAGGAAACATATCGCTAATATGTGTAACCATCTATGTGATTGGTATATTCTATTGAATTTCTGCCTTGCGTTTCAATATTTTGGCTCTCTTTCTGACCTGCCTAGATTTATTTATTTTTGTTAAAAACCTCAGGCGCCTGTGACTTTGTCATAACATTCAGTTTGATTTTGTAATTGACAGACTTTCTACTTGATTAATTGTTGTAGCTGTACTGCAGAAACAGCACAGGCACTGACGCTTTATAATGGCATACTTTGTCTTTGGTATATCACCAATGCTCATTTCATTATTTACAAGTTAATTACGTATGCATTCTTTAGGGGCAATAAAATATTCAGCAGACAGGGGTAGAGACACCCCCTGTCAGTGGAGCACCTTCCTGCAGAACCAGAGCGCATTTAGGGTATCGTCCAAAACTCACCTCTTTGCTTTACCTTTTCCATTGCACTAATTAGAGATACTTTTTAAAAACAACCACTTTGTCTGCTCTTGGGGCTGCACCAGAGAAGAATAAATACAAGACTAATGCAGTTCCTCAGTGTTTGTCCTTCTCTTGGAAAGAGAAAGAAGAGAAATTTCAGGTCTGTTTGTAAATATAAGGCTGCTGACCAGTTTCTCCAGGAAGCACTAATTCCACACACAAGGATCTTGCAAGCTTTTCCCTCAGGGCACAATTTCTTAATTCAAACAAAAAACCTCACAAAGCAACACAGCAAAGCTATTCCTCTGGCCAACACAGGCTGCAAGGGCTCAGAGGCCTTTCATCTGCACCTTACTCTGCTCCAGGGTCAGACATAAGTGCTATCCTCCCTCCTGCAAATCCCCTTTGACCAAGCTCTCTCAGCCTTTTTTTATAGGAATCAGCTGGGTCTGATAATCAAACAGGGCTGGCTGGTTAGCCCAGGCCTTCTGGTTCTTAAAAGGCCACCCTGTTACAGTAAACCAGTCATTAAAATTAATACAACTTTGTGAGGCACTTGGATATCATGTTAATGGGTGTAGTTAAAATAAACAAACATACAGAGCTTATTAAATCAGTAAAGATGTAACATTTAAAACCATATTAGCTGTCTTTTGTATTTTATCTTCTCCAAAGAATTAGTCCATTTGGAGAGACGTTTCAGGTAAATATAAGGCTGCTGACCAGTTTCCCCATTGCTGAATGTTATATACTGTGTGTTACAAAGTAGGACAGGGGTAACTTCTTTTCATAAACCGGATAACTTTAAAGTTGAAGTGAAAAACAATTGCTTTGACCTTGACAGTGAATCTGGAAAACCAGCTTTGTAGCGATTGAGAATGTAGCTAAGCAACAGCTGTGTAGTATGTTTGTACTGGGGTATTTTTAGAAGAATTCTTCAATAATGGAGATGCCTGGACTAGCAAATAGAGCTGAATAATATATTCTGAGAATATTCTCACCTTTGTGTGTGAAAAATTTGGCTTGTAATGCACATTAACATTAGCCATAATTTATGCTTATGTCAGGAGAAAAGTACTATATGAGCATATACTCTTAATGCCTGAAAAAATGATTATCTGTCATTGTCCCTGAAAGCTTAGGCTGCTTTAAACTTGTGTTTCTCTGAAAATTGCCTATGTAGAAATGGCACCTGTTGTGGAAGTCTAGTCTTTTGTGTATTCAGAGTCATTTCTACTTATTTTAATATTAAAAATTGCTTTTTAAATACTGTTAATAGCTCTGAACACCCAGCAAGGATAAGGCCTTCTCTACGCCAGTTTAACTAAACTAATTTAGAAACTGATTTATTTAAAGCAGTGTAAGTGCCTGGTGTGGATACTCTTATTTTGGTTTAAGATTGCTTTATATTGACGTAAGAAGTCAATTCCTTACAATTTAAACTAATCCTTACTAGGCACTTCTAAACCTAAATAAACGCTGACACAAGGGGCTGCACTGATGTAGCTAAATCAGTTTTCAAACCGATTAGTTAAATTTTCTCATGTAGACAAGGCCTTGGATTCTATTCCTTTAGGTGCATAATTAGCATAATTGCTTACTTAGTCTATCAGTTATCCTGTGCAAACCCCATGAGGGTAGTGGATTTACACAAGTGTCATTCAAGCATAGTTTGAAGACAGTGTGGTTGCATGGCAGTAACCTATTCTAACTGTACCCGCAGGATCTATATTACTTTTTTACCATGCATGAGAGGGAGAATAAAAAAGCTAGTCTCATTTCTTTATCCAAGCTGTAAAATGCAAAAAATAAGTGAAAAATATAAATAGTAAAATTAATGAATTCGCTTTTAAATTCTTTAATACTGCAAGGTGCTGCTAATAATAGGTTAGGAAATGTGTTGTCTAAAAATATTTGTACTCTAAGAGTCTCCCTGTAAATTGGAAAAAACATGAGAAAATAACTATCTGTTTTGTTCCCTCCTGTACTGTTCCATTATTAACTGGATTCACATGTTCAGAATCGTGAGCTTTTCCTTCTCTATTTTTTTGGCCAGGAGGAGACATCCATCAATGCTATAGATCACTTGAACATCCGACCTTACAGAGACTGCAGGTAATTATTTATATAACTGCTTTTTTTGTTTGCTCTGGAGGTCAGGTTGGGTTGGTTCAATCTTATGTACGGACACCTGTAATTTATGGAGGTACCAGTTCTGAGCCATTAAACTGGATAACAACATTACATGTAGCTTTTATGGAAGTTGTTACTTATGGCTAAATAATCTTGGATGTGCTATGTAAAAACTCAAATTTTCATCTGCATTAAAAAAAGATTTGTGATATGTTTTGCAAATGTGGTCTGATGTGTGTGTGTGTGTGTGTGTGTGTGCATTGCTTAGCACACTGGGACCTCAGTTCTGATCTGGGATATGTAGGTACTACAGCAATACAAATAATATTTTTGATAGATAAAAGACCTGATAAGGAGGAGATACCATCTAAACATGGTGGTAAGATCAGCTTGTAATTTTACACTTCACCAGACAATTTAAAGTTGTCTTTTATATAGATCTGTTTCATATCCCTGTGCCTTCGGAGTTCTGTTTTTCAGTCATGATGGCAGTATTTGATTCTGTCATGGCTCAAACTCCTATGACACTAATCTCATTTGAGAGGAAAAGATCATGATGTGTGCATGGCCAAAAATTCATTGAATTTACTGTCCCTGTTTTAAGAAAGCTGTCAATCTTTAAGGTGAAAAATCAGATCTATAAAAGAAAAAAAAAATCAGGAACTGAAAAAGAGCTTTTAGCTTACCACAAATAGTAGAATAGAGCAGAAACCACATCACAGAAAATTACTAACTAGGGCAGGTCTGTCTTCACCAGAAAGCCCAGTACATTGTTTCTAGATTCATGCAGGCACATACTTCCTGTAGTAGCTAAAGAAGAGCTAATATCCTCATTTGGCCAAGTTTTCTGTACTAGGCTAAAAAGAAAATGTGCCTTCCTTTAGTTACCCCTTTGGGCAATTAGCTTATTAATATGATGGGTTCTACTCTCTGTCCATTGAGTCACAGTACTTTGGCCAGATCTTTCCTTTCCAGATGTAGAACTAGTGAATTTTTCTTTTATTTAGTGTGATTAATAGAGACTGAAATATATAGTTGAGGGAGATTTAATAGTGTGATATACATTGATTGTGCAAAATGGCAACAGAATAAAGTGGGATGAGGCTGTGTAACTTACTGGATAAAACACTATCTTTCAGGTCTGGGGTCACAATCTAAGTGGGACATATTTGCAGGTCTCAGTGCAGTTCACAACAGAAAAGAGATTACATCACCGAACTTTCATACATCATTTAATACAGCTAAGAGTTTGTGGCCTCTCTATAGAAGAGCTGCTGGTATTTAGCTGTTATGTAGACTTAACTATACCTCACCTCTAGATAGTGGGATCCTGTCATGTTGAGGTTGAGGTCACAGGGAAGGCAGAATGAGGAAATTTTCCCTGCAGCTGCCTGTTTAGCTTGGGGTTTAAAAAAGGAATTTCCAGTTTCTATCAGCATCAATCTCATAATGTTCAGACACCAATTATTAATTGAAAATGTCACAGAAATATATTTTGCCAATGTGCAGTATGTGTATACGTTTTTAAATATGTATATAACCAAATAACAAGGCCTGAAAGTTGCCCCTTATCATTCTATTTGTCTAATTAGGCTGTCTTAACAGGATCTCCAAAACAGAAGGGAAAGGAAGGGAGACATCTGGTAGCAATTTTCACATACTATACACAAGAGAACTCTTACAAAATGGGGTTTCACCCTTTAATTCAGCTTTTCCTTGATGAGATTCAGTTCCCCTCCCTTCAAGACAAACTGTGGCTTTTTAGGATCTTGGCATAGTATTTCAAGTGCGCACTGAGCTGCCCTTTGTGAACCCATAGTCACTAAACAACTTAAGCTGGTATGATGGAAAACAATCTTCCTTTTGTTAATTCAGGCAGGAGAGTCAGGGCGCTACAATGTTTGATAGTAGATGTCTCTTTGTTCAGGAGAATATTTTGACTTTTTCCTAGATAAATGTATTTAGCAGCAGGAACTTGGAGTTTTTGCATGGAATCAAGAAGCTTGATTTTTCCCCCCAAGCTTGTCCAAATGAGATTTCACAGTTCAGGAGATAGCCATCTATTTCCCCTCCTCTCTAGCAATATACAGTGTATTAAAACAGCATTTTTTATTTTATTATTAATTTCATATTCAGTGGGCTCATGCTTTTTAATTCTTGCTGTATTACTGAGCTGTATTAGGATAAAATTCTGTTGCTGGGACATGCTTCACTACATGTGCTAAATCCTGAGATCCTTTTACAATTTTTACTGAGTCCTTACTCAGGCAGACGTCATTGAAGTCAACTGGGATCTGAGTAAAGATCTGTTGATCTAGACCACTGATAAATCTGTTGCTGCTCATGCTGAAAACTGTAACAGTATATAAACTTTGGGGGTGATAGTGCATGTTCACGTGTGCATGTTTTGGCATAAATTCACGCTCAAGATTAAAATGTTAGCTATATAAGATTATAGAGAGAATCCTGCAAGAAGCTTCCTCTCTTACACCAGGACAGCTCCACCTCAATTGCCTCTGCTCATCTTAAAAGCTGATACAATTTTGGGATACAGAATCACTGTGTTGTGAGCAAAGAGATAGTAGTTCTTTGCTATATATAGCAACTGTGACACTAGGGGGAGATGCAGTAGGCATCTCTCAAGTAGGCATGTGTCAGGCTACTTCCTCTTAGAAACAGGACCTAACCCCCACCCAGAAACTCAGACAGCTAGCATGGACCATGAAGCACTGGTGTAACGTGCTTGCCGTGAGCTACGCTGGTTAACAAGTGGTTTGCCACATTCTGCAAGTATTAATGAAGTTCAGCATTCGAAGTTTACTTCTGACAAAGAAGATCTTAATCTGCTAGCCAGATGCAAATGTAAGAGAGCCAGCCTGGCTGCTGCTGAAACCTGACTATTCTTCAATACTTGGGATTCTAATCAGGCTCCAACTGTGAACAACTGGTGGACAAACACTCTCAATCAGACAGGCAGTGGGAAGAGGCAGAGCCCCCACTTGTCTCTCAAAACAGCATGAGCGTCTGCACACACATGACGGTTTAGTGTTCAAAATTTAGAATTTCTCTAGACACGAAGACAGGTTTCAGAGTAGCGGCCGTGTTAGTCTGTATCCGCAAAAAGAACAGGAGTACTTGTGGCACCTTAGAGGCTAACAAATTTATTTGAGCATAAGCTTTCATGGGCTAGAGCCCACTTCATCGGATGCACCCATGAAAGCTTATGCTCAAATAAATTTGTTAGTCTCTAAGGTGTCACAAGTACTCCTGTTCTTTTTTCTAGACATGAAGTTATTCAGGGATAGCTCTTCTGCTTCAAATTCATACCGTACCTTAATCTGGAATAATTTGCATGTATATTCAAGTCCTTACCCCCTTGTGGGGTTTGGTTCTATCTTTAACCTAAATAATGAAACACAAACCTCAGCGTAAGCTTTCTCCTGAGCTTGGCTTGTTCTCATGGTTTCTCCCTGCAAGACCACCAGTCCCTGACCTTAGGTACTTACTTTCCTCAAAAAATCACTTTTATACCATGGATTGGAGCTAATCAGCCTCCCCCCCCCCATTGTCTGGCTTCCAGCATGACTCACAAAACACTCCTGGCTCTCCCTACAGGGGCCTACACCCTAACATCCTTCCATAGGTATAGCCTTGCCATATCCTCTGGTTGCTTCCTCTAACTCACCAGTATCCCCTCCGCTTTCTTTGGATTCAACTCTCAGCCAGGTATGCCCCAGTCTTAGCTAGACACTGAGAAAGTTGTTCAGCTGCAACTTGTATAATCAGAAGAGTTCATAAAAACATAAAGCTTATGTCATCATCGGGGGGCTGGAACAATTTTTCTATTGGGGGTGCTGAGAGCCATTGAATCAAACTGTAAGCCATATTTATGACAGAAGCCACTTCAAGCTGGGGGTGCTGCAGCAGCACCCCCCGCACCCCAAGTTCCAGCACCTATGGTCATCATCAGTATACTGAAGGCAGTGCAGCCCATGATTCCTCACTGACACTTCCATGCACATACTGAACAGGAGGGAGGACAAGATGGAGCTCTACTGAACCCCTCCTGAGAGGGAAGAGGAGTAAGGGATCTGCCTGAGAGGAGAAATCAAAGCTGCTTGAGTTGTGCAGCTCTGGCTCCAAGATCCACTCATGATCAGTGATTTTGAAGACAGCTCCTAGATCTAATGATAGTCTTCCTTCTTACCTCCACCTCTTTCCCCTTCTCCTTTTCACTTCTGCACTGTTTTGAGTTGCAGCAGTGGGAACACTAAGCTGAAGATGTGGGTTTTACTTTTTGCTCCGTTGCTGAGAAATTCATGGTCACTCTTCTTTCCTCTGGTAATGAGGTCCATAGCGTGGGCCCCATTGCTGAGAAGGCCCTGCCTCCTGCTCTCATGAGGTTCACACCTGAGGTTAGTATTTTTATTGTTCCTGAGAAGTGCAATTGCCAGGGAAAAAAGGTGTCATTTAGGAGAGGCAATTTCCATCCTATTGTTGGCACTTCCATGAAGAGGTTTAACTCTGAGACTTTGAAATAGAGATGCTGTTATTTGGGGAGCCAGCACTGTGAACAGAGAAGTGGGGTGATGTGTTGCTGCGGAGGCTGGCTACTGCATTCTGGATTAGTAGATGCTTTTCTCATGTCAAAGTGCTTATACCCAGGTGTAATGAATAAGATGCTGTAGTTAAGCCTGGAGTTCGTGAAGACCAGGGATCCTAGTTTTCTGTGATAAACCCCCAAAATTCTCTGAATACAAAAACACCAAAATCTGTGTGTTTCTGTGATTAAAATGAAACACTGAACTTTAGTTTCCCTAGTCACAGTATACATAGGTATCAGTTGAACACAATGTTTTATTGATTGGATAAACAGGGTTCCACTGTCTATCTAATTGGGACTGGGGCCAGATCAGATAATCAAGACAATGCCTAAGACTAAAGTGTCAGTTTCCCATATTCCTGTGGGTGTGCTGGTGGTTCGGTTAATCCAGAGAGTCGGATAAACAGAGTTCTTCTGTATATGTTGGGTTTTTTTCCCCACAAAATGTAAAAACCTAAAGATTCTCTGTAAAAACGCAAATTCCGAGTTTTTCCATGGCAAGCTGATTTCTAGGGTCTCTGATGAAGACATAGATCACTGTGGCCAGCCAGGTCCATTTTTGAGAAGGCAGAGCAAATAACCTTTTATGATTCAAAGAGAAATCTTTTCTTCGTTGGAGCAGTTAACTAAAGATCCACCCTTTAATTCCCAGTTGCATGCTATATATATATATATATATAAATGATATAGAAAATATTAAAGAAACAAATTGCAACAAAATCTGAGGTCAGATATATAATAATTTTATTTTAATATATCATAAAGTAGAGGGATCCAAGTATTTCTGGGGTGGATTTTCAATCACAGAGCTACTACAGTGCATGTCAGAACCACAATAATTGTGGTGACTGTGAAAATAGGCTTAGATTGCTAGAATGCCTAAGGTGATTACAAGACTGCATGAATAATTAATTTACCCTGCTTTTGTTTCACCTTTGATCCCAGGCCTGTCTCAGGAAGAAAAGGCAATTTTAGAATAAGCTGATAGCTTTAAAATAAAAACTAAGTCAATTGTAATAATAGTCATCTTTATTACACAGATGTGCATTGAAACAAATCCAAGAGTAGCAAAGTGAGAGACGGTTTGCTACCACCTTCTTTGAAATGTGAATATAACATTAGAAATCTGTAGATGGTAATCACTGAATGCATTGCAATCAGTGTATCTATTCACATTTTTAAAGGAGAATATTGTTTCTCTTGTAATAGGATGAACAGTGGAAAAATGGTAGTCTTCTTAACAGCCCTCCTTACATTTTAGAATGTATTTTAGAATGCTTTTGTTTTGTTGTTAAAATTGCCCCATGTATTTGAGACAGACTTCAGCTGAATGACTGCCTAACGTGTGCTAGACATATATTGATTTTTTTCTTAGTTCAATGTTTCCCTTGGGCATAGTATTATTTATTCATAAAGCAGATATGATGTCTGTCAGGCAGTTACAGGGGTGTAAATCTGTAGTCCAGAAACAATGTGAAAAGCTTTGTGTGAACCCCCAGAAATCGATACACTGATGTCAAAGAGCAGTCTCTTAATTCTGAGCACGTGCTTGTGCAATCATTCAGTATGGAAAGGGAAACTTAAATAATAGTTTTTATTAAAACTGAAAGCCTACAGTTCATCTTTATTCCAATTTTCAATGTTCGTTTTCAAGCCAGTGTGGATGGTGGTGATAGTGGCAGAGTGGGTTGGTAGAAATCTAAGCTAGGACATCTCCGATTTCTAAGGCAGCTCTGCCATTGTCCAAACCCATATATATGTATGTAGCATAGAAACAAAGGGTTAGAAGGGACCACAAGGGTCATCTCATCTAGTCTAACCCTCTGCCAAGATGCAGGATTTGTTGTCTTGTATGCATAAATTAATTGAAGGGGAAATGATTTTACAGATAAAAATTGAAAAACTCCAAGGCTGCTCAGTCGGCCTAAACACCTACGATGCAATCCTAGCTCCATTGAAGTCAATGGGAATTTTGTCACTGACTTCAATGAGACCAGGATTTCTTTTCTTAAAGATAGGCATGATTTATAATCACTTGATTCTAATATTTCATATTCATATTTGAACATATATTGGAATACTAAAATAATAAATACTAGGCATTTAGAATATGAGTTGAAATGTTTTTGATAACCTAAACATTTAGGTAGAACTGGTCAGAAAATGGGGGCATTTTCTGCAGAAAATTTAGATGAAACCAAATTTGTTTTGACTTGTCATAAAAAATCTGCAGATAACCAAGAAGTATTCAGTTTGCTGATGAAAAACTCTTTCCCCCCTCCCCCGTTTTCCTGGAAAGCAGATACTTCCCACAAAACTTTTCATTTAGTTAAAAACTCAGATTTCCATTGGAAAAAATTGTAATGGGAAATGTTCACCTAACCTACATGCAGACCCTCCCTCAGCAATGTAAGCAGTCATGTAACTTTAAGCATGTGGGTCATAACATTAACAACTGACATCACATGCTAAGAGTTACACAAGTGTTAAAATATTTTGATGAATCAGACCACAGTATGGAACTTCCCTATGATTTATTTCAAATACGGGAAGGATGCTGGAAAAAATAGCATGTGATCATACAAAAGACTATCATAATGCATATGCATAGTGGAGTCAAATTAAGATTACACAGACAATCTTAATTCTGGCATTTCCTATCTCTTTAGCTTTGTAACCTTCATATTCTTTTAATGTAGTTTTTTTTGGTCATGTAATATAACTAATTGGTTCAAACGTTGTAGGGACTAAGACGAATAGACTTCTTTCTCTTAGTTAAAATTTTAGTACTCAGTGTTTTATTTACAACCAAAGAGTAGGCACAGATTAAATTTGTGAAGCTATGATATTTCCATGTGCAGGATATCTTGGAGGAGTTTGACCTCAAGGAAGGTTTTGACTTCTTCAATCACTAAACATAACGATACAGGCAATTTTAAATCACTCAGTTGGGACAGCCTAATCAGTGTCCATACCTACTGTGTAAGAGTGCCTGAGGCACCCACAATTTATATTGTTTTTTACAGTGAGTGGTGTGTTTGTTCAAACAGAAATTTCACACTTATAAACACAGGCTTTTTGGCTTTGTTAGGAAATCAAAGATATGAACACTCATCTTTGTGGCTCTCACGTTCTAAAAATGCATATCGGGGCACCACAGTGTTTCCAGGTGGCTAGATCTTACACCTTTTCTTCAGTGAATTTGAGACTCTGAGCTCACTTTATTTAATCCAGAGAATGTGTAACAAAAATTGACAAAATTCTTGTGCTAAGCTTTGCTATGTATTTGCACTGGACACATTTTTGCAGTCACAGCTTGAAGCAAGATGAAACATCATCGGAAGTATGTATTTCTCCCCCAACCACAACAAATTACTTTAAAAGTCCATGCAGTATGGTTTATGTCTGCAGCTGCTCTTTAGTTAAAACCTTATAAGAATTACTAGTTTCTGTAAGCAGCAGACACAGAGTATTTAATGTAATAACGGGATGTGTAGTGTAGTGTTAAAGACAGTTGCTTGCTGAACATTAAGCATAACTGTAATTGAACTGTATTTTTTCTGGTCTATTAAACTAGAGGTGGAATAACATTAGTTTTAAAATATCTATTGTATATTTGATATCCCACCAATTAATAAAATGTGTTTCTTCAACCTAAACTGAACTACATGCATCTCCCCTCTAAACTCTATTCATCACTGCCATTATTGCTGTCAGGAACCTAGCTGTTTGCCTGGTCTCTTACCTTCTAAATATTTTATTAGCGTGATTCTGTCTTCTCTTACCCCCTGTAACATTATCTGCATTCAGTGCTATCTCAGGTACTTGTCTGGTTCAACTCCTATTCATCTCATTATCTCCTCATGTCTTGATTTGAGTAATTCCCTCCATATTGTCCTCCTCACTTTCAAATCTCAACTCTTCCTACTTCTGCACATCCAGATTGTGTAGTCCTGTCTCTTCACATATACCAAGAAACAAGAACACATCACTCACATTCACAGAAATCTTCACTGATGGGAGCAGTAGCTAAGTTAGCAATTTGTAAAAGGCTGTAACTTAATATTCAGAACAGTTGATGCAGGCCAATTCTCACTGTCTCCAAGGCACCTTTGAACAGGTTGGGTGGAAGACCAACAGAGGGGCGCTCAGCAGCATGTTCATTCCATAACTTTTGGATGGCCTTTTGTACTGCCTTGAGTGACTGAGGATCTCCCCTGGGTCTGCAGTTGTGCGGTCTGCTTCTGTGAGCTCCTGGGTCTGCAGCTGTGCGGTTTGCCAGGTCACATAGCTCTAGACAGTCATCAGCAAGTGTGTGGTTCAGCAGGCTTTCATAATATGTGTTCCATCTGTCCAGCACCTCATCCACAAATAAGCAGAGAGAGCCATCTGGTTTCATGATGAGGATGTTTGAAGGCTGTTTAAGGCTGCCAGGCAGGCACTTGATAGCTCTGTAGGCAGGACACAGATAGTAGTAATTTAGGCCATCCTCTGCTTTGTCACCCAGGGAGTTGATGTAGATCTCACCATCAAGTTTTGTCATGGTCTGGGAAATGCCTTTCAGCCATGTACATTCTTGGATATCTCCCTGCTTAGCATCAGAGAGAGGCTATATAGTTCCTAAAATTAACTCGCATTTTGCAGCAGGAACAACTAGTCATATTGTATATTATGCACTGCAAATTTGTTAGTCTGGTTTAGACAGAAAATTAAACTATCACTTGCCTTTCTGGCAAGCAGCTGGCTTTGAGCTACCTGGCTATAGCTCAAAAACCTAGACCTAAGATGAAATCTTGGACCCATTGATGTCAGTAGCAAAGCTCCCATTGACTTCAGTGAAGCCGGGATTTCACTCCTTGTCTAACCCTTTTCCAGGCACCACAGGTCTACTCAGAGCACACTAACTGGCAATATATTTGGGCTGATGCTCAGTAATGCATTTTCCCTGCTCCCAAGAAACTCTTTGTGTGGCTACATCTGTGAGGCCCGCCTGTGTGCCAGTCCCCACCAACTGCTCCACTTCGTTGCTGTCTTCAGCACTTTCCCCTCCCCTGCCCCAGAGGCTGCTCAGGTTTTTTAGCTCAACTGCCAGCTGTTATGCCTGATTTCATTTCACCATCCTCCGCTTTCTCTGTTGTTTTTTTTTCAAGCAGGCAGAAAATGTGACATTTTTACTTACTGGTACAGCACTTATACATTTTGCAGCATTCTGGACACTAGGATTTTTCCTAGTCTGTGACGGAGACTTTATCTACACAACAGATACAGCACAGCTGACCAAGAGCTGTTGCAGCAATATGCATCATCCATGACCTGCAATGATCCCTGTGTAAGGTCCAGGTCGTTCAGGCTTTGTTCTGTTTCAATCATTAGCCTCTTTTCGGAGCCTGCAGGTGGGGGTGACAGATATTCTCCCTTTTGATGGTGGGTTTAGAGTACGTCTACACTACAGTGGAAGACTTTCAGCTGGCCCGGCTCAGCTGACTCTGGCTGTGGGGCAATAAAATTGCCTGGGCTCTGGGACCCTGCAAGAGAGGAGGGTTCCAGAGTCCAGGCTTCAGTCCAAGCTCCAACGTCCACACTACTGTAACCCCTGTGAGCCTTGAGTGAGCTGATCCGGGCCAGCTGTTGCTCTGCTGTGGGTCTTTTATCACAGTGCAGACATACCCTTAACGATTCAGACAGCTGACAGTAAAGGAGCTGGACTGATATCACCAATCCATTTTTCGCTCAGGCTGCCAAAAAGTTATCAGATGCCAAGGTTACTTCTAATCTGGGCTGGAATCAGACTGGTAGTTTAGATGTGAAAGATGCCATATCTCATGACCAGTCGCTTAAGAAATCTAGTTCCTCACATCCAGCACCACTTTTAAAACTGGAGCTGTTTGCTCAGTCTGCATGTGCAATCATGCATATATACTCACACTGACTTGGCATGTGGTCCACCCACCAGCTCACTGCTGCCTTTCTTAGCAATGCTGGGATCTATACTCTGGATTAAACTGAAGCTGTGTGTGCTTTTGCATGTAATAGTTATAGAATGCTTCCCCCAATTAAGGCTTTATAATTTTGAATAGGCCTAGCCAAACAACATATTTGTGCTTTATCTATACAGTACTTGCCGTCTTGATAGGGCAAAACTTGTCCATAGTTGCACACATAAAATGGGAAAATCCTGTTTCCATTTGCTTTGTGGCAGTATTGACCAAAGGAGTTCTTAAGCAAAGTGAATGCTTAGTATGCTTGCTTGCATGCTGATAGACAGCATGTTCTGATCTACAGCTATTTCATAGCAATGCTGGAATCTGGGTGACAGCAAACTGAAAGATTATTGTGTGTATTGTGTTTCCTCCAATATAGATGTTAATCCGTTATGAATGAGTGTTCGTGGTAATTTTGTTTGAAAGGGTATGCATATATTTTAAAGTAATTCATATTTTAAGTATAACAGACTTTACCAAAGAAATACCTACTTATGCAAAGTATTATTTCATTGATAAGGATCTACTGATGACAGTGCAATGAAAAGATTTCTCTCTTCACTTTTTTGTGGTCTTTTACAAATTTTAAAATTGTTTTCTTCTCATTTAAGTGACACTTCAGCTGTTTTTCTGAAAATTGTGGGTGGGTTAATTAGACATTAACCACAACACAAGCCATGCATGGGAAGAGGAAGAGTTTAACATTCTTTAGCACTTCTTGATTGACAGTAATTGATATATATAGCATTCTTGCTTCTCTAAGTAGAGGATGACACTTGTTTTCTTGTTTATATACATTATACAGTATTAAAAAAGGGGTATTGTGGGAAGTTCATTAATAGGTCATAAAACATACAGGAAATAGTCCATTCACAACATCGATGTAGAATAAAAGACAATGCTGCTTTTGAGATTATCTTCTGTGGAGAGGTACAAATCAGATGTTAATATCAACGTTAGTTACTTAGCTCAGATGGTCATGTTGTTTTCTCTACAGTTACCAGCTGCTGTCTCAATGCTATCTTGTATAATAGATTTGGATCAAAGGTAAAAATATAATGTATCAAATGGAATAGTATCCAACAGAATTAAAGATAGAACATGGTGTGTGTGTAAAAGCCAAAATCAGACTCTGGGATGGTTGGTGAAGACCTGTTTGTACTGATCCTTGTATGTCAAGACTAATTTATTGTAACTACTGTCTTCATAATTCATTAAAATATAACTAGTAATTAGTTTATGAAAATGAGCTACCAAGATAGTTATGTCCTGGGCTTTGAAATTAAACTATGAAAGGTATCAGTGTGCATTTTATTACATGTGCACTGTTTCAGAAGATATTGAGGTTGGGGGAGTGAAAAATAATATGTTAATACAACTTGATGGGGGGGGTATATAAAAACAACAAGGAGTCCGGTGGCACCTTAAAGACTAACAGATTTATTTGGGCATAAGCTTTCGTGGGTAAAAAACCACTTCTTCAGATGCATGGAGTGAAGTTTGCAGATGCAGGCATTATATATATACTGACATATGAAGAGAAGGGAGTTACCTCACAAGTGGAGAACCAGAGTTGACAGGACCACATGACACTGTCAACACTGGTTCTCCACTTGTGAGGTAACTCCCTTCTCTTCATGTGTCAGTATAAAATGCCTGCATCTGTAAATTTCACTCCATGCATCTGAAGAAGTGGTTTTTTACCCACGAAAGCTTATGCCCAAATAAATCTGTTAGTCTTTAAGATGCCACCAGACTCCTTGTTGTTTTTGCAGATACAGACTAACACGGCTACCCCCTGATGTGTGTGTGTGTATGTATGTAATTTCCTGTGGACGCAATGGGAAATACCACTATAATATGTTAATCACATGGTTATTGTTAAGCTGAATGTACCAGCTTTAAGGGTTATATGAGTCTGTAGGTATAATAAAATTATACGTAAAAAGTATATTAAAAGAACATTATTAAGGTTGCAAAGAGAAACACTTAAAAGTTAGAAAATGTCAGAATATCTGTGAATCTTTGATTCAACCCCCTTGTGTATATGTATTATGAGGCAGTCTTTACATCCATGATCACATACTGTTTTTCAGCAGAATGACCCAAGCCTCATTCAGTGCATAAGATGGATGTTGCTCATTGAATGAGCAGCTCTTCAGTATTTTGTTGACTCTTTCTTGTTCAATGTGTGGCCCCACGACATATTAACAGCACTCTATTCAAACACTGCTCTGACAACAGAATGATTAATTTCTTCACGGGCTTTTGAGTTACTGTGCTCTGAGTAATTTACAAACACCAATACATTTATTTTCATACCTTCCCTGTGAGGTGCATTATCACCCCGATCTTCAGGGAATTAAGTTGCAAAGCTCTAGCAAGTGTCTACTGAGCATGTGAACTGCAATATTTCAAAGAATTTGACCAAATTTGGCCACCAGTCTAACAAATTTTAAATCCTTGCTCTAAAGCTTGGAGGTATTACAGATTGTGCAAAAAAAAAAAGGACACCAGATATTTTTTTAACAGGAACAATATAACATTATTAATCCAGCCTCATCAGAAATAGAACTGTTTTACTCATATTTTCCAAAATATTCAGCTTGGGCAAGACACCACATAGTTACAGTTTGGTAAAGTTAAAAGCAACAGAAAAGAGGATCTTATAATGAGAAATGTTGGGCAACCTTAGTCATAGCTGTGCAACCAGCCCTTCCTATAATAAAACGTATACCATGGCCCTTACAGCTGATACAGATCTGAAATAATTTCTAAAATAATACTACAATCGTTTTTTGTAAAATATCTGACATATACCTAATACATAGGTGTATGTTCTGGTATAAAAGTTTTGTCAGTACTTATTTGGGATGGCATTTTTTTAAACAGTAGTGGATCTATGCATTAATCCAATTCTACAGAGCTCCCAGGGAACTATAAAACCTATAAATATATATCTTTTCTGTGTATAGAAAAGTCCTGGTTTTAAGGTCTGATATCACAGGCTCTTCCAAGGTAAGGAAGACATGGCAGTGAGGAGCTGGGAATTTCTCTTTGGATGGTATAAATATTTTGTTTCTAGCTCTACAGCGATGTGAGGTAACAGATGCTAAAGTCACAAGATTGTTATTTATATAAAAGTTGTTATGGCTCCAGGATTGAATAGTGTTCATTTTGGGCCTTTAACATGCATAATATTTAAGGGACAATTCTATTTTTTGTTTGAAGATGATCTGTGGTTGGAGGGTGCTGGGTCTTTTTTGGGAGATAAATTAATGAGCAAAGAGCCAGAAAAGGCACATAAATTCATTTGTGACACGATTCGGCAATTTATCACATGAATATCCTCTCCATATTCATGGAATGTATGTATATGTATTTTGCATCTATAATCTATGCTTAAAATTTACATATAGTGGTCACACTTAAACAGCTTGTACTGCTGTGAGGAAGGTTTCCTGTACATATAATAGGGGATACCAGTAGAAGTGTATGGCAGGGATTCAAGCTGGTAAAAATGTTTGAAGTGCGACCATTGAACATATATGAGATAATATATTTATATTGTATGGTAAAATCAATATAATGTATAGTGGTTGTGACAGATGCAACATGCACTGCCCTGGAAATAAAAGTTCTTAAAATCCACACACAAGTATACAGGTAGCATTAGTACAAGCTTGCTTATAGTGCACTCCAGTGTGCCCAAATCGTGCCCTGGAGGGGACCATCTGTAAGAGTAGCAGTGTAGTTAGCCCATCATGTTCATCCAAGCTATGATTTTTAAAGGGTCTAGAGGGATATAGGCACCTCTCTCCTATTAAATTTCAGTGGCAATTCAGTGTCTGAGTCCCTTGGGTTCATCTGAAAATTCTAGCTTCAGTGTCCAGCCTCTCTGTTGAGATTATCAACGAAGATGCCAATTGTGATGGCATTTTATGTAATGTCAGTATCTGTCCACTATAAACTGGAATCAGTCTATCACTTCAGTTCAAGCAGCCATCAAATTGTAACAACTGTTGCTCATTACTGACCTTGCATGGATTTTGTCCAGTTGATCTAAGCTTCATATCTAGTTACCAAACCCCTGAACCTTCATCTTCCCCGATAGTCTAAACATTACATAATTTAGTTATGGGTTGTGAGTTCAGATTAACTATAGAACATAACTTTAAAATTATAATACAAATATTACTGCTCTAAGTAATCTAAGGAAAAAGGCCACTTGTATTAAAGGAGTGCAGCTATAAGTTTCAGTGATTTTAGGCCCCAGTAATGGCAAGTTGTTCTGAAAGGGAGGACCAACGTGCCTTTATGGAATAATTTGCTGTATTGGGGCCTTAATTCTTTATATTAAAGGATTTGCCTTAGCAATTCCCTATAAAGAAATCACAAAATATACTGCAGCAGTATTAAAGAGATGAATTATACATGCAAGGATTCACATGTGATGTTAGAAACATAATGCTTAATTGAGAGTACTGTGTATAACAGATCACCAAACCCTACAATGCTTCTGCACAAAGGGGTCAATTAAAGACTGAGAGCAAATTTGTCCTTGTGTAATGCTATTCAGTTCTGTTGGTTTACCCCAAGAATGCATTTGCATTGCTATTTCAGTCTTACCTCTGAATTTCCTTTTGTTTATGTAGTTCAATTTTCATACCTTGATTGCAACCTTAACATTATTTGACCATAATTTGTGGTTTAATTTCTTTATTGTAGTAAAAGGGGAGCCACTGATACACTATTTAAGTGGAAATATTCTTCAGAGCCAGTACTATGCTAGGTAAGGTATATGTTAGCATTCCAAATCTGCACTTCTTTGTGATAGCAGTTGAAAAAAGGGGAAATATTGGTTCCTGTCAACATACCATCTTTTGTTTTTAGTCTGAGTTCTATTTAGCATGCTGTAATCAGTGAATATTTTAAGGTTTAATATTCTTGTATTGTATCAAGGCTGAGTGATATTCTTAATACTCATTGACAGCATATACTCTTGGCACCTGTTCCTGAAGTCCACATCTAGCAGAAATCCCCATTGATTTACATGGGCTCTTTGCCTGCCACAATCTTTTTTTCTAACTGTGGCAACAGTAACAGACTAGAACTATACATTATTTTTCTCCTGTCTAATAATTGTCCTGCAGTAATTTATAAATGCTTTGCAGTGCTGGCTTTTACAATAGCTTAGTAGTAATTCTTAAAGTTCTTTCAGCAGGATTCTTTAAATTTAGGATGTAGTAAAAAATCTGGTAATTGTTTGTTGTATAGCAGGAGAAATCACTATTGAAAAATAAGCCCTTGGGTATAATCAGGAGGATATTTTGCTAACGGAGCTGCTCCGTTATGGCCTGTAAAATGTGTCTATTAGACAGTGTCCTCTTCTACATCATACATTGCTGTAACCATTTCCAGAATTTTTGTAATGGTTCTATTTTCCAGATATGCATTAGTATTGACAAGAGGCCTCCTTTCTGGTTCATAGTAGGCTACATTATTCAGTATGGATTTAATTCCACCAGGAATCAGGGTGGTGAAATGTGCTGTATGGCAGCTGGCACAGCAGCATTTTAATTCAAATAATAGAATCCAGCTGGTGGGGAGTTGACGGATTTTTGAGACAGACGTGACTTAGTACAGATCTTCCTTATTTCTTTAATAAAACGTATTATCCTGGCATATTAACCAAATGTTGATGAAAATACCAAATGTGCAGACCCAGTAGAAGTAAAACTGATTATATGAAGTCATTAAGGTAATTAAAGTGGGGAGAAAATGTAGTTTTAAAATTATATGAAATAAATGTATGCAAACTCCTCTCTCACTTGCACTTCACAAAATTACCTCTGGTTTGCAGATATATATGTGATTATTTGGTACAAGATCTTCTTTGCTGAACCCATTGTATGCAACCCTCACTGCTCTTCATCTTTTTTAACTGCCTGCTGTTGTCACTGGCAACAAGAGACCCCTTCAAGGTAGATATTCATTTCTATGCTGTCCCTAAATGGCTGTGTTACAGAATAGTGGCTTAAAAGTGATTAACTCCAACAGGAAAATACATGCCTTTTGTATGAGCATTCTGTCGGAATGTTCTTTCACATGACACTTTTCTAGCAATGCCCTTTTTCTATATTACTTAAAGTTGTAACTATCCCATAGAATAAATTTAAGGGGGATCTTACTGGTGTATAGGAGTGAAGATTATGTGACCCTCTTATACTTTGTAATGGTGCTGTAGAGGTTGCCATACTGGAAACAGATCAACAGGTACTACACTTTTCTGATGGCTTTTCTTGTGAATTTTGATATACTGCCTAGAATAAACAAGCAGCCATGACAGGAGACTCATTCTGTCTCTGTCATATTTTGATATTATTGAAAAAAATGACTCAGCCTGCCAAACATAATAGTTGATTTTTTTTCGATACACTGTACATCATCATCTTTTTCTGCCAGTGTAGTTAATTTATCAGTGCAAAGAAATTGCTAATGTCAGTTCCAGCGCTGCTGCTGCTGTATTGCTGTTATTTGAGTGCTGACTGTGTTCAGTGCAGTCCTAACATGAAAGGAAACTCTGGTTCAAATCCTGGCCTCACTGGAGCCAGTGGCAAAATTCCCAGTGACTTCAGAGGAGCCAGTATTTCATCCATGGTCTCTTCTCTGCTCTGCTTACAATTTAAGGGCCCAGTCCTGTGACGTGCTGATAGCTTTCAACTCCCATTGCAGTTAATTACATTTGAGGGAACTCAGTACTGCACAAAATTAAGCCATCTGTTAAAGAAAGTGTGATATACTGTGTCCAATCCTGCAAATCCTTGTTCACGTGAATGGTCCTTACTCCATCAAACAGTTCCATTGAAATCATTTCCATGGATGAGGACTTCTCATGCCAGGACTAAAGGGTAGAAGGATCGGCCTCATCAAAATTTATTAAACATACCTGATATGTAGGCTGAAATTTCATGTGCCCAGAGTTTTGTTTTTAAATAACAGTTTTTAATGGTAGCTTTATATGTTCAATATGTTGTGTGTCGTCATTGAAAGGCTTATGGAAGGTTTTGTATATGATGATTGCATAACCAGCAGGCATAATTAGCTTTAGCTCTATTAACATTTGCTAGAAAGGGAACGATTTATTACAGCTCTGTTCTGTTAGGACACCTTTCTTTAAGGTGTGAAATAAATGTATTTGAAAACCCAAACCAAATGTTTCCAGTTATTTCAATAAAAGTCTTGGAAATGTAAATAAATATTCATTAAGTGAACTTATTGTTTTATTATCGCCAAGATGTTTTTGTGATCTTCATGCTTTCTAATAATATTATGCAGAGGAGGTGTGTATATGATTTCTTTAATTAGATCTTTATTTGGCTTGTCTGTTGCCCTGTTATATAAATGCCTTATTGAAATTATAAATAATTTTAAAAACCTAAACAAAATGCAAAGTACTCTTAATACTTACTATTTGGTACAGGTGCTAAACACTCAGGAAAGAAATAAATTATTTTGAGTTATGAACAGGGATATAATGAGGAGTTCTGAAATTAAGAAACTAATGAGGTTGAAAGTAAGAAAGGGTAAAATATGGACTGAATATCAGGAAATTTTCATGATCTTAAGACCTTTGAAGCTGTGAAGCAATTGTCCTAGGAAAGTGATGGGAGTTCATTCACTTTTGACATTTTTAAATTATCCTCTCCCAGCCTAGAAAAGGTGTTATGAGGAATAATTCTACATTTTCAGGGAGATGGACTCTGTACACTCATTAGGTATTTTCCATCTTTGACATTTCTGATTCTCTAACTGATTCTATCATTTTGCAGTAAACCAAATGAGGCTGTGATGAGTGTTATCAATACAAAATGTTGGTTCTGGTACACATTTATTGGTTTGAATTGAAATGTATATATTTTCATTTGGATTTGTTGAGTTGAATGTGCTTGGGGCAACAATGCGCGTAATAATGAATTGGTTTTAATGAAACGTTATTGGACTGGCAGTGTTTATTTCAATTAAAACTGCTAGGTGGATAATGGTGGATTATGCATTAGTCATGCAATTTATGTCTGAAGATAACAGCCCTTTCAAAACTGACTAATTAAGCAGCCTATTTATAAAGTAATCCAATAAATGTTAGAGTGATTGGGGCTCTGTTCTTGCAAACAAATAAGCTCATGTGTGACACTGCTTACACAAAAGAGACAATGAGATGAGGGAATATATTTTACTGGATCAACTTTTGTTGGTGGAAGGTACAAGCTTTCAAACTACACAGCATTCCTCCTCAGATGCAGGGAAGGAAGCAGAGTGTCTAGGACAGATTGATAAACAAAAGAGGTAATGCGTGTTGGAGGTGGTCGCTCTTGGCGAGCAGTTGGGGGTTAGTTTGTTGTTTGAAGTGGGCAGTTAAGTGTAGCAGGCAGTGTTGTGTGTTATAAAGGGTTTGTAATGAGCCATATACTAGTGTCCCTGTTAAGTCCAGGGTTTCTAGCATCTAGCAGAGTTATGAATTGAAGTTCCCAGGCTCGCCCTTTGAAGGTGCTGTGCAGGTTTTGTTTGGGGACAAGTGTTGAAAGATCACTTTGTGAAATGAGTTCGCCCCTGGGCGATAAGGGGTTTTTGTCTTCTATCATTTTTCTGGGTAACTTCATTCAAGAGTCTAGTGATTGTCTGGTTGCACCAACAACGCTGTTATTGGGGGGATTTGATGCCCTGGATGAGATGCTACTCCATATGAGTCATCCCATTTGCTTCACATGAATAGTTATGTACTTGCTTAAGTGTTTATAGTATTTGGACCTAAAACAATAAGCACTCAAAATAACTCATTAAGACCCTGATCCTTTAAACACCTTATTTATCATGTGCTTAATTTTCCTACCATGAGTTGTACCATTGATTTAAATTTTATTGATTTCACATGTAAATCATGAACCTCCTCATGTAAGGAAGAGAAGGCAATCAGTCTTCAGTACAGCTTTCATGTTGCTCTGTAAACAATTGGCAACAGGAACTCAAATGTTCTAAATGTGACAACCTTCCCTGAATACAGTGTATGTTCTATCCAGTGTGATGGATAGAGTAAAAGTGCTCTCAGTGGGAACCTCCATTGTGCTTCAGAGGTTGTTTTTGATGTGGGATATACAGAAAACGCACCCACCTGACAGCATTTCAGCCAGGTTCCCATTTGGCCTTGGTTTCATTTAGAATTATAACAAAGTATTTGAGCCTCTGTGTATTAGTCCCCTCCAAAGCTCCCCCCAATGCTGATTTTCATGTATGCTTTCTTAGGACTTGTCTACACTTACAGTGCTGCACCAGTGCAGCTGTGCCCCTGTAGTGCTTAGTGAAGGCACTCCTATGCAAATGGGAGAGCTTCTTCTGTTAGTGTTCGTACTCCATCTCCCTGAGAGCTGGTAGCTATGTTGACGGGAGAAACCCTCCCATCAACATGGCACTGTCTACACTGGGGGTCAGGTCATTATAACTTTGTCGCTCAGGGGTGTGGAATTTACAGACATAAATTGGTAGTGTAGACCAAGCCTTAGGGAGTGAAAAATTTGCAGACTCGCCAAAGATTTTAATACGAATAGTCAACAGTTTATTCAAGCATATTTTCAATATATGGAAACTTGCCTACAAAAGAAAATACTCATATTTTGGCTTTAGGCTTTCCTGGGAGTTCAAATAAATAGTTGTTTTGTTTTCTCTGGGGATTTTGTAGGTGTTTCAGTTTTTTCCCCTTTTAATCCTCTTGTTTTCTTATCTCATATAATTTATATATGTGTATATTATTCACCTGTCTAAGTAGCATGAACACGTATTGGTCTTTGATTGTATTTTCCTTCCTAACAAATGGAATTAGAAATAAAATAATTTGTTTTCCACCCACTCTTGAGTTGTGCAAATGCCCTTCATCTGTTTATCAGTGCGTGTTGACAGGGACATATGATGTGGCATATGTGATTAAGCTAATTCTGTCTTTGACTTAATGGAATAGTTCACACTAAGCTTAGATGTTGATGAGCTGAATGAGAAATTATGATTCTAGGCTTAGGGCACGCTCCCATGAGCTGAGTTAATACGAAACTGTGTTTGTTCAATACAAAAACAAAAGGAGGGGTCCCTGTGATGTACTCCACAAAGAAGATGCAGCCCCAGGTATCTGCAGACTTCGCAATCCCACTATGTCCTACTTCCCCCGGGTCCTTCAGTGGAAGCCAGGCTGAGAGTAGGGAATTAGAACTTCACACAGGTTCTAATATGACCTCAAACCAGTACTGCTGTGAAACTTAATTCAACAGACTTGGCAAAATGGTAAGAAAAAACATAACCTGTGAAACAACCAAAGCATCGTTTCTTGCAGTATATTACTAGTATTGTTCTCAATATCTTTGTGATGGAGATTCCTGGAATTAACTATTATAAAGATGATTTTGTGATCTCTAATGTTCTCTCTTAATCCGAGAGGCCTATCATGAAAGCATAAAGCTGGCTAGTGCCTTGTCCAAGCTATCATTGGGATACGTACAGTAACTTCTTACTATAAACTACATTGAAAAATACTGTTACTACTGTTGCCTATCTGCGGGGTAGTAGCAAGTGTCCAGGGGGTTGCAGATCAGCTTCCCCTGTGAGGAGACATAAGTGACATGTATGGGCATATTCCATGTGTAACTTGTTTTACTTACACATCCAGCCAGCCAGCCAGCCTGGAACAGAGGTAATCAAACAGCAGGCACCACTTAAAAGGGTATCCTATATTACTCTCCCTTTGCCCCTATGTACCCCAAGAGCTCCAGGAGGTATTATGGTCCCCCTAGGATGATACACCCACATTTGTTCCAAGTGCATAATGTGCATAATATCTAAATGGCGCAGGGTAGCTCATAACCACTCTGAGCCTCAGGCTGTGTTGAGACTTAAAATGCTACAGTGGCACAGCCTGTTGCTATAGGTAATCCACCTCCCTGACAGGCAGTAGCTACGTCGACAGAAGAATTCTGTGGAACTAGCACTGTCCATACTGGGGGTTAGATCAGCTTGGATTTTTCACACACCTGAGAGACATAGCTATACCGATGTAACTTTTCGATATAGATCAGCCCTCAGTTCCTGTCATGTAAAATAGGGATAGTGCTTCCTTACCTCACAAAGAGGTTGTGAGGATCATTTTTAATGTATGTGAATGTAATGTATGCTCAAACTGTGGTGATAAGTGCATAGAAAAAGTTATAAATACATCACAATTATCAGTTTTTTAATAAACCCCAAACATAAGTGTTGTTGGACATTATTTTCATCTATTGGAAATGGAATCTGTTTAAAACTAGCACAGATCTTAAAGATCTTCATGGGGATTTTTTAGTGCATTGGTCAGTCTTACTGAGTAACAAAAAATGTTACAGAAAACTGTATTTGGGAGAACAATGAAAAATAGGATGTAGGAGAGAAAAATCCAACTTGGCATAAAAAGAACAAAAACTTAAACTTAGAATGAAAACCTCTATAAACAGACACACAATATTTATACAAAAAGAAAAGGAGAGATTTGTTAGTTTCTAAGGTGCCACAAGTCCTCCTTTTCTTTATGCGGATACAGACTAACACGGCTGCTACTCTGAAACCTGTCAATATTTATACAGATATCGTATTCTTCCAATACAAAAAATAGTTCCGCCACACACACAGTGAATGGTATGTTCACAAAGACACCTTTTATGTGTCCCACTTTTACGAAATCAAAGATGATTAATTTCAAGTGTAACCAAAAAGCATTATGCATGTATAGTAAAAGTGTCTATCTTGGGATTGCATTACATTTAGATTCATTGTAACCTATCTATTCTTCTTACTCTAATTTCCCCTCTACTTTTACTTGGAAAAGTGCCCCCCAGAGTTACACGGGCAAATAGCAGGACCCCTAAAAGTGCTCTTTAATGTGTGATGGCAAGATGGTTTCACAATGTTTTATGCACATTTAAGTAGGATAAATATTAAAAGATAATGCTATACACAATATTGAGGTTTTAAAGAGGAGGCAGATGGGGACTTTTGTGGCTTGTGATGGAGGACCTTTTATATAAGTGCTTCAGAAATTAGATTAGGGTGTATATCACATGAAACATGCTCTCAATTGTGCTGTAAATTTAATGACAAGGTTCTGTTGAAATGAGCTCTTGTGGTCGGTGAGCAAGAAAATCAATCAGTGGGCGCCTTATCACTCTTCTGTATCATTGGTAGGTATACAATTAAATTCAGCCTGAAAGGTCACAGTGTGGGGTATACATTAACCTCATACTAACCCTGTGTGTGATACTGCCACTGAGAATGAGTTAATAAAGACATCAGTTGGAATTGTAGGTTTGTTCTCTCTAACACTTTTTATATATATTATGCATACACACACACACACACACACACTTTTCACTTCGAATTGCACCTTTGTCTATTAAGTTAATAGATTTCTGCTGAGAATTCCACTGTAATATTCAGCTGAATAAGCAGCTGAACTCTACATTTGGTTGGTAAAAATATTTAAAGTAACTTTAAAATTAATATTTATACACGAGTACATCAGTGAGACATGACCATGTCTCATTTTCAGACCATGATGATGTTTGCAGCACGCAGCAGCCTGTTTAATTTCCAAAGGTACCAGGGTTTCTGAAGTGCTGTTTGTATTGCACATGGTTGACCCAGATGGGCAAAACGTAAGTTCACTCACTGAGTGTTGTGCAAGTACTTCATTAGTGAAGCGCATGTAGAACTTTTTTAGAGAAATTGCTGCGAAGCTATTTTATGTTTTATCGTATTTTGGTTTTGATATGGGAGCCTTAGATTATACAGAAAGTGAGCTACAAAAGGACCTACGTCTTTGTCCTGTTAGCTATAAAATACAATGCAACATGCATTCTGACTGTTAATGAATGCAGTTCAGGGACATGCCAGAGAAACACAAAATTCAGCAATCTTTTCCCAAACGCCAGCTGTGTCTTAAGAGTAGGGTGACCAGATAGCAAGTGTGAAAAATCAGGACAGAGGGTGGGGGGTAATAGGAGCCTATATAAGAAAAAGCCCCAAATATCGGGACTGTCCCTATAAAATCGGGAAATCTGGTCATCCTACTTAAGAGATATTGTCAAACTGATTCAGGTCTGGGGGAGTTCCATTCTTGCAACTTTCCCCCACAGAAATCGTTACTGTAGACACCTCTCTGCTCAGCTCAGACACCCGTTTCCAGGACTTCACAGTTCAAGGCAAATGGACTCCCCAGGAGATGTGTCTCCATATCAGTAGTCTCAAACACAGAGCAGTCCAACACATTTATAATTTTCTGTCCGACATCAGAGATCCCTATTTCAGAGTAATGCTGGACAACAGGACTGCAATGTATTATATAAATTGTCAAGAAGGAGCTAGATTGCAGTCCTTATGCTCAGAATTTATAAAGCTATGGAATTAGTGCATATCCCATCACATAGAGATCTCAGCAGATTATCTATTGAAGCTACAGAACATCATAGCAGATTTGCTGAGCAGCCATTTCTGTCACGACTGTGAGTGGGAGCTGAATGACGCAGTATTTCAGGAGATTTGTGTCACCTAGGGCTCTCCAGAGATAGACCTCTTCATGACTCCATTCACTGCAAAATGCCAATGCTTTTGGGTGAGGGCAGAGTGTAGTCACAACAACTTGGGAGACACCGTCCTTACTGCCTGGCCTCATGTCTTACTCTATGCTTACCCCCAATTCTGTTGCTCCTCAAAGCCCTGAACAAGCTGAAACAAGAGAGATTGGTGCCATCCTTATAGTATGATCATGGCCAAGGTAGGTACGGTTCCCAGATCTAGTTCACCTATCCCTGTGACCACCTTTTCACCCTTCTCTGACAGCACACCTCCTCATTCAGGAATCAGGCACCATGACTCACCCCAGCCTCTTGTCACTTCACCTGAAAGCTCGACTCCTAGATGGCTCTCTGGCGTAGAACAGTATTGCTCTCCGGAGGTCCAAACAGTACTACTGAATAGTAGACAACCCGCTGCAAGAAAAACTTACCTTCAGCAGTGAAATGGGGTCAAAAGCCATAAATTTAGACCTGAGTGGAACTGATTTTTGTGAGTGCCCTTTCAGTTGTCAAGGCATATATATACCTGCTTTGATTAACTCAATAACTGTTGTGTTATGCTTCAGTGAAGCATGCTGCCACCAGAAATTTTTATAGGATAGTGTTTCATTTTCTTTTAAATAATCTGTTTTGGTTCTCTATGTTGTGGGCAGAGCATTGTTTGGATGCAATTTTAATGTACACTTTTGGGTAGGGACACTGCCCCAAGGCAGTCAGAACCTGTGTGCTCAGGCTGGATGTGGGGGAATGATTTCTTAGGTACTGTGTCAACCTAGAAATAATACTATGGTACTCTGGACAACTGCAGTTTTGCCCAATTACAAGGTACTGCAATATTCAGATCAGACTTTGTGCTTAGTTCTTTTCCCCTCTTATTTATCACTACTCACATTTCTTTACTGCAGTTGGTGCTTTGAAATAAACACCCTTTTCTGGATTTCAGGATAAAGCATCTGTCATGCTTTTTATTCTACCTCATAATGAAAACTCAGAAGTTTGGGTTTCACAGGAAATCCAGTAAGTTTTTTAATATCCATTTATATTCTGGTATCCATATTTCTTTAACAGCCAAGTGAAAGAAATGAATGCAGATGACAGTTTTCTCCAAATACAGCATGCAAGTCCTGCTTTCTGGATCAACCATATTAAGTAGTAGGGTTGTATCATGTGTAATAAGTAGCCAAAGCATCTGCCTCCTCTCCCACCCACCCAAAATCAGATTAAAATATTCTCACCCTGTGTGTGTGTCTTTTACAAGATTTCCCTACTCCATCCCCATAACCCAGAGCTATTACTATTTATTAAAAACATGTAAAATGTATGAATAATGTCTGAGATGTATTTTAATTACATTTTCAGAAACGTATGAGACTGATTCTTATTTCATTGGTATTACTCCAAGGACTTCACATCCTGATTTACCCTGATGTGAGATCAGAATCAGGCCCTCTATACCAAACACATAGCAAAAGTCAGTACAGTACCATAAGAATATGTTTACTGGACAAAAGAGTATGCTAGATAGAAAGGGGGGAATGACATAAGCATGTTATTCATTTAAGATTTAATGTAGTAATCCAAAACTGCACACTATACAAAAAGTAAGTGCTTAGGTTAAATATTATTCTTAGACACATCTGAAGGAGGCTTTTCATCCATTCCTGCAAATAGCAGTAATGTTGTGCACATATGTAGTGGGGGAGAGCATGGTAGAGGTACATGTCGAGAAGCGTGCATGTCATAAATCCATCACACATGATAATATAAGTAGTTGTACCATTATAGAATTGGTGCTTTGTACATAAATGCTTGCCTGCAGTGTCGGATTTTTCTCGTGCTATGTTCACTGCTGGGAGAAAAAGAATCAAAACTATGGGCACCTTCTACAGAACAACATGTAGTTTTCTTTTGTTTTATTACTCAGCAAAATGACTTCAAAGCTATACCCCAGTGGTTTGGCAAAGCTTTCAGACCAGAAGGAATGAAGGCTCTCCAAAGAACTCATTCTGCAAAAGCAGCTGAAAGCAAAGAGCCTTATATTGTATTTTTTTCAGATCTTATTTTTATCAGTTTTATGAGAGTTTCATAGAATCCAAAGTGAATATTTTTACAGAATTACTGGCAGAATGTTGGGGTCTCTAGCCAATTAATCCCTGATGTAACTCCATTGAATCTGACCATTGTTTTCCAGTCTGCAAGAGTTTCCTTTAAAAAAAAAAATTCTGTGTGTAGTTCTGCTAATGTGACTCAGCAGATGGAATCCTTGAGAGTACATTTACGTATGGAAGATCAGTGTTTTAAAACCAGTAGGACTTAGTATTTTTGCCATCAATATTCTGTCTCTTCCCTCTCCCTTTCTATGCAGTTATTTTTGTGTGTGTGCATTTTCTTTCATGTTGAATGCTTTCATGTTGACTCAGTTGTTGCTTCTTATTGCCAATATATCTAAGGAAAGCTTACATACATTAATTTCTGTTTGTTGGGACTCATGAGTAAGGGCTACATTTTAGTCATGGGTATTTTTAGTAAAAGTCATGGACAAGTCACGGGCCATAAACAAAAATTCACAGCCTGTGACCTGTCCATGACTTTTACTAAACTGCACACCATGACTAAAACTGGGGGGAGGGGGGGATCAGATGCCCAGGGAGGCAGTCTGGGGGTGCTGTGGGTGGTGGGAGATGTTGCTTGGGACCCTCGCCCCTCCATGCCTAGGAGCTGCAGAGGGGCAATCCCAATGGGAACCGGGGAGCCTCCTACCCCAAGATAAGCATCCCCTTGCACTCCCCATCCCTCTGCTCCTCACCCTGAGCCCGTTTCCACACACCCAAACTGCTGCTGCTGGCCCAGGGGCAGAGGTCAGGGAAAGTCATGGAATCCGTGACCTCCGTGACAGACTCGCAGCCTTACTCATGAGATGGACCTTCTAAAATCAAAAGCAATAACACAACAGCCATAAAGACTGTGCCAGTGTGTGAAAAGCAGAAGTAATTAATTCCCCTCTTCTTCCCTCCCCCATAGCTAAAGGAAATAATTGGTTGGCAGCACAAAGCAATCACGGGTATGTCTTTCATTGTACATGACATAAAGAATGGGTATATGTTCTGTAATTATACACCTTACTGTATAATCCTGTGGTTAACTCTATCTTGAAAATGATATAAAAATAATAAAATTGATATAGTGTTATAGTTAAGGTTCAAGAATAGTGTTCAAAGGTGACAGTGAAGTTTATTCAATTAGCATTTTAAAAAG
Organism: Chelonia mydas; assembly: GCF_015237465.2. NCBI lineage: Eukaryota > Metazoa > Chordata > Testudines > Cheloniidae > Chelonia > Chelonia mydas. Next base: position 50,849,720 of record NC_057850.1, read on the forward strand.
TTTAATTAATTACAAGTCTGGTTCAAATAAAAGAAAAATACACTACTTTTAGTAGTGAATAAAGTAATGACTAACCTTATCCTTGTCCCATATTAGTAAGGAAGGCAGAAAGGAATACTAGCTTGCTCAGTCATGAGATGCAGAGTGATGATGGCCGTCTTAAATTGATTGTAACACATAAAGAAAAACAAAAAACTCCAATCCCATTTGTTGCCGCTATTATGGCTTAGTGAATGAATGCTAACTTTTTATTGCAGGAAATAAGGGAATCTTTGTCCTTTTACACTGATGTACACAATAAACTTTTTGCTAACGATACTGGAGCCACAAGCTACTGCCTAACTCTCTCACTTTTTTTTTCATTCTTTTAGTTAAATTACTTTAGTTTACAGCCATTGCTTCAGGCCACAGTAATTTGGAACTTCTTAATGGCCCCCAAAAAAGGAATTTTTTCTTCCACACAGTTACAAGATAACCACATGGCCGTTTTTGTCCTTTGAAATAAAAATAATAAGATTATTTTCCATTACAGAAAAGTAATTTCTAATCCTCATGTAAAAGAGAAGTCTGTTGGTTGTCAGGTTAGAGATAAGAATTCACAATGACCATCTGTATCAAAATTTTACCTACAGTAAGTTTAAAAACAAAAAAAAAAAGCTGGGTCAAAGGCTCAGCATTCTTTTCATAGCCAGTGTTGTTTCAAAGGAGTTTCTTCTTGGTTTGGCGACTCAGGGATGACTCAAAGATGCTTTCTGATTTCATACAACTCTTTACCTAAAATTTTTCATCATGCCACCTGATGCATCGGATAAGAAGGAGCCAGCTGTTGTGAGCTGGATTAATGGAATATAAATTGTTGTCATCTCCAAGCTGAATTTGTTCACAGTGGTAGAAAAATGAGCAGGCTCACTCAGAAAATACAAACTTCTTCTTTCTACCCCTAAAATAAGATGAGTTATAATACGGGTTATAATATGGTTTTCTTTGCCCTTGATTCAGTATTGTGACAAGTTCCTTCTACTATAAACTGCAACTTAATTAAAACTTTTCACATTATTTAAAAAACGAACAAAAACAGTAAACTGAGCCAGATAGAGAGAGAACTTTTAAAAAAGCTTTAAAAAAGGATGATCTCTTATATTTTTCATTGGATGCAGCTTGAACCCTTCCGACAACCTGTGTTCCTGAGTTTCATCCCAGATGATTTTCAGTAGAGCTGAGTGAATATATTTACGTGACTTTACAAATGATTCTTGGTTAGGCTATGCTATAATCCCATTTGAATTTGGTTTCTGTGAACAGTCAAATGATCAAGGTTTATTTGCATAAATACTCATGTAAAATGAATGTTAAGCTTGTATGCTTGAGTATTCTCACCAGAAGTGGTGTACTGTATATGGTTTAGGATGTCTCTTGGTATCATAATGGAGCTGTGTTCTCAAAACTCCTTGTGTTGAGCCTTTGCAAAGAGACGTTGAGACGGGCCTAGGAAGGATTGGCTACACCCTGTGCAGCTATGACTGCACAAGCATATGCGATTACTTTGTGTGAATATGATTAGATGACATTTAAACTCTGCACCTAGCTAATACATTCTGCAGCAGCCTAATTATTTTATATCAGAATGATGCCTTGGGCAAGACCTGTGTCCTCCCGAGACGGTAGAGTATGTCTTCGCATCTGTGTGGGTACTGCCTAGAGCATTGTGGGTGCTACTGGAATACTGCTAATAATAATAGAAGATGTTTCTACTCCAGTGGTTTGTATTAATGCTGTAAAGTCCCTCCAAGAAAATCTGCCATCCAAATACTAACTTAACTTTACCCTGCTTAGCTTGTAACGTCTTAAACTGCTCAGGGTGGTAAAAGACAAAACATCTAAATGTTGCGTTGCAGTCACAGCTGCGTCTTAGACCCCTTCTAGTCTCCTTCAAGTGCACCCCTTAGGTGACAGGCCTAGTTTCCTGCATCCCATTGTGGGTGGAACCCTGTGGTCCAGCTACTCTTAGACTGGTTCTTAGGACTGCAGCTTTCCCTGTTTCCCAACCAAGTTGATTTGACAGACCCAACTTTGTCTGGCACTTGTCAGCCCTTTTCCTCCTAGGATCTGTGACAGCCACTGAGTAAAGTGACTCAAAAGCAGCAATTTCAAAACAAAGCAGTCTTTAATTAGCAAGGAGAACACAGCACCTAGAAAAACGGGTTAATGCAACTCAGAGTCCTATATGCATATTTCCCTACCTAAGCTTAACTTCTCTATTCATATGTCAAGTAGGTCCAGCCTATTCCCATCTCTGGGTAGAGAGAGCCAACCCCCTTGCTGCAGTTCCCATCAACCAGTGCAGCTTCAGTCTGCTGACAGCTCACTCATCCCCTACACTTTTCTAGGCCTAATGTTTGGTATCTTCCTTTTCATCCTAGTCTTAGCCTTGGGACGAGTAAACCATTCTCCGCCTGCCTGGAGGCAAGCAGGGGCTTTTCCCAGCTTTTCCATTATTTCCTGCAGGACTCTTCCCTGTGTCATTGTTTCATCTTTCCTGCTTTGTTCTTCTAACAATCCCTTTTGAACTAACTCCTTAGCAAGTAACCCATCAGAAACACACACAGACCCATGCGCCATATTCATAAAATAATAATACAGATATTTCCCAGTTCATTACAGGTTGGCATAAGTAAGTCTTTGCATGGACAGAAATTGATGAGAGTGCTTCTGTCTCATTTTCATTACATTTCTGGATGTTCCTCATATGATTTCTTACTACCTTCAATGACTCTTGACAACACAATTCCAGTTCCCATAGCAACACCTGTTGATGGCAGTAACACTGCAGCACTTCAATAAGCCTTCCTACTCCAGGTCACGCTGTGCCAGCATGCCAGGATTGGGTTCAGCGTACAAGATTCTCTTTCTCCTCTTTTCTAATGGGTGTCACGTCTGGAATCAGTTCCTCTGATTTGTGCAGACTGATTTAGAGAATGAGTGCTCTCACTCTTGATTACAGCTCATGATACAACTAGTTATATGTGGTTTAAATATGCACCAGCAAGATATTGTGTTGAGCCACTATTCAGGCTCTAAGATTTACATATGTCTCTTGCTGTGAAACAAAAAAGATTTTTTTCTGAACGTTCACATCACTGAAGAAAACACTCTTTAGACTCCTTGTAATCTGCAAGTTTTGCGTGCTTTTGTCCATATCATAAGTCCATTGAATGTCCACAGAGAAATGGGTTATTGTCCAAACCAACTTAACCACTTGATATGGAATCAGGCAGTACGCCCTGGTTCGATTATTCACAGCAATAAGATTCACAGATCCATTTGTGCACCAAAGTCCAGATAGCAATGAGTAGTTTGGTTATGGGCTGGTGTAATTGTACCCCCTAGTAATATGTACATTCCCAGCAAAACACCTCATACACAGTACACCCAATTGTCCACCCCTTGCCATAGCGTGTGCTCCTCCATGGCCATCAGGGAGGGGCACATCCAAATATCTTCTCTGGATTTACACCATTTCACACACCCCTCTGTTGATTCCCAGCAAGCTCCTCCCTTTCTCATTATTCCCATAGGGCTTGTGGGGACCACCTTAGTTGCCATTCCATTTCCAGGTACCATGGTGACTATTACACAGGTGTTGGCCTCCTAGTTGAGCATTTTGCATTCCGATACACATCTCCCCCCGATCCTGGTTAGCCTTTTGAAGCCATCCCCCACCCACGTCAAGAGGTTTTCTGTTCATTGAAACACAACAATGCTAGCAACAAGACAAACACCACAGACAGACAACACAAAACATAGATCCATAGTATTCTGGGTTATTCTTCCACTGGCGCCAGCTTGCTTGTAGAGTGTCTGAAAAACAAAAAAAACAATTTCCACCCCCTTTGTCGGGACAGATTATTGCTTAATAATAATACCACTTCCTTTTACAAATCTCCTTGCTAATTGCAGGAAAAACAGAAGAATTACCTCCAGGCTGTCCTTATTTTGTTCTATAGTCAGGCTAGTGAATTACCCCACTGACTGGTCATTTATGAAATCATGAAGTGGTGTACCTTAGTTTCCCCTCTTGTACAACAAACCAAGTTTGCAATAGTTTCTCTGCTGTACCAAGCTTTAAGTTTATTTTAAGGTAATAGCTGAGAGACAGCTTCAGATTTCAGAACTGTGCATGCGCGCACACACACACACACCCCTCCCTTAGGGTTAACCTGTCCCCCTTATTTTCAGACTTGACTTGTTTTTTCACCTCCTTTTCCTGGAGGGCCATATTCTGAGTCTTCTAGTAGCTTGTTTGCTGACCAGATGTATTCATTATTTGCAGCTACTTTATGCTGCCACTTATGGGCAGTTCTCTCCTTCCCCCATCAGCTAGGTAATTTGCATCCACACAGAGGCTTTCTGGCTTGCTTTTGGATCCAAAGCTATCAGCAGCTCAGAGACTGTTTTAAAAGGGACACATTCCACTTCCACCAGAGTTCTGATTACTTTCCACTTTCATCTCCTGCTCCAAAACACACAGAGATCTGAAAAAGAAAGCACAACCTATTGTGGCTCTTTTTGGAGCCCTATTAGGATTTTAATTAAGGTACCCTGTTTTGTCTGCATTTCTTTTACCCCTTCTCCAATATACACTGCACACATCCTGGGAAAATGCACATTCCATCCATAGTTTAATCTCCATAACATTATATTAGCCATATCAATTTTAACTGTTTCATTTGTGACCAAAAAAAAAAAAAAAAGAATCCATATTCTCTCTCCATTCTCCTGGTTCTGGCTGCCCCTTACTACAGCCATAACTTTGGTCTTGAACTTTATAGTGTAGTGAGGTACCCTTAAGGGTTAAATGCTAAATACCAAACCCAAACAACACTAGTTACCTGTGTCTGGCAAAAAGTGTCTGTCAGTTTGCCACTTTGAATGATTCAAATGGATTTTCAGACTCATTATAGAGAAGAAAAAACAACAACAATAAAGCAGAACCAAACCAATTCATCTTAAACCTTCAAAACAAGAGTTTTACAAACCATAAATGTCAGTTTAGGTCCTTAAAACCTAACATAATCTCACACACACACACACAATTCTCTTTTGCCTAACATCCCTTGCACTGCAATTATTCTTTTCACAACTGTACCCCAATTACATTCCCATCTTGTACAACCAGAGCCAGCCAGGGGCAGCCAAGTTAAGTTCCAATAGAAACCCTTTACATTCCTTTAGTGATTTTGATTACATTACCCAATAGTAAAATAATTTATCAAATTATCTCTCCGTCTGCTGCCTGCAGCTGTTCCTTATAGACCACTTCTGTGGGAAAAGGGCCCATTTTCCCTCAGAATAGCTCTAAAGGCTTCTGGTGACAAAAACAGAGTGGTGGTAGTAGCCACTCGACCTGACCCCCTTGTATAATTTAATTAGCAAGCTTCCATCCAGTGTGACTGCACAGAGTTGCACATACAGTTTCATTCATAGAACTGGGTTTTATCATCAAACCCAAAACTTCCTTCTTGTAATACAACAACTGTTACTCTTTAACATCTTCACAACTGTTACCTTTTACCATTTCCACAACTCCCAAATGTTTACTTTCCTCCAAACTCTGTATTATTAATTTCTGCAAAAGCTATTTGTAACTTTTCACTCACTTCTTTAAATCACTTACTCCTACATTTAGTTCTTTAAGGTATGCAATTTGCCTGTAACAACTAAGCCACTAAGTACAATTATTGCCACACAGCTGCCTTAACCTGTGCTGTCTTTACCTTGAGACTCTTCAAAAAGGCAGTAAAACATTTGTCTCCATGGCTGCCTATGGATCTTTTACTTCAAAAAATTCCAGTGGAATACAGAAGACCTCCATCATACTTCGTCCAAAAAACCCAAAAATATTTCACATACGTATCCAAAGTACCCTCCATTAAAACTTCAGAAAAACAAAAGTGTGGAAAGGTTGGGGGAGCAGAGAGGGAAGAGGTGGAAAGAAACCAATTAACCCTGTGAGGTCAGTTTAAAGTACAGGCTACCAGCAGCAAATTAAGTAAACTGAGAGAAAGAAGAAAAGGATATAGTTAGCTCTGAGCCAAGAGTAGGCTCATTGGGTTGAAACAGTTGGGAACCCTTACCCCCCCCCCCCAGGTTTTCATCCTGGCTCTGGGAGAAGAGTGGGGGGTCCTTACCTGCTCCTGCAAACCCTGTCATTTTTCACTTTGAAATGTTTTTTCCCCTCCACTCCCCCAGGACCAAGTCCCAGCTCCTGTCTCTTAAGGTATTCTGTTAACTCTGCTTTCGACTCTAAACCCAAATCATCTTTAACCACCCCTAACTAATCTACAACCCTTCAGCAGCCCTTGCTGAAGCAGCACCAAACTTGAAAGATTACTGGCAGCTTCCAGTGATGCTGCCCTTACTTCAAACCTCTCACAAGCAGGCTGAAGTGCCTCCTTTCCCTGGAAGGCATTCAGTCCCCATGGGCAGGGACCTTCTTCAACTACCCATATACCAAGGAGGATGGGCTCCTCAGCCACCCCCCATCCCTCTGGGTCCCCTAATGCTGCCTCCATTTCCTTTTTAATCTCATCCCAGGTTGACCCCTGCACTTGGTATGGGCCCTTGGTTCTTCCTTATCCATTTATCCAAAAAATCCATTAACCCAGCTTGCCATAACCTGCAACTACCATCATGAGAGTTCGCCATACCCCCTCCAAGCAGCTGCGCGGACTGTTGGGGAGGGAGACTTACAGGCTGCCACTCACCTGTCCAAAGCGATGCATCCGAGTCACAGCACCAAGATCTCAGAGGGCTTATCCCTTCACCCTCCCACTCCCTGGTCCTTCTCACGTGAACAAAGAGCAGCAATACCCAAAGTCTGAAGGTGCAAACAATTTGATATTTATTGGGGTGAACTTCCAGGAAGCAATGATTCCAGTTTCCTTCCTCACTGTCCCCCTTCCCAGCTCTGACCCCACAGAGCCTTGTCTGTGTCCCTGTTCCCACTCCCTGTTCCCATTTTCCCCCCCTCTTAGGAAAACATGATTCCAGTCTCCCCTCCCCCTTACTTCCTGATTGACTGCAGACTATATAGTAAAACTTGAGTTCTGCTTAGCTATACCTTAACCAATCATTTTACTGAAATTTAACTAACCAATCCTAACATATTGTAACATGATTATCTAACCAATTATATCCCACCACCTTAATTGGTTTACAGCCAGCAAAATTAATTATACAGCAAACAGAAACAATCACAGAACAAGACAAATAGTAGGGAAGTGGGAACTACAGTGATAGAACAACAAAGAAATGAGGATTTCACACCCCAGCTATTGATAAGTGAGTTCTTGCCAGACAGGATGCTATCAAACTAAGTTTTCTTTAAATCTTATAGGCTCTTCCCTTTCTCTGGAGGTGATAGATTGGATCACCTTTTTAACAGCCCCAAACTGCCTTATTTCAGTGTGACTGGTGAGGACGTGACTGTTCGCTTCCCAGCTTATGGCTGCCCCTGCTGTTTAGCCAAAGGCCTTAGCCTAAGAGCAAGGCCTTAGGCTCTCTCTCACTATGATGGTCTATAAACAGGCAGACTGATTTTGATTCTTGTTTTGTATCTCTTTAACTTGCTAAGTGATAAACATATACCTAAATTCTTAAAGTATAGGCCTTTACAGACCGGCCTGAATTTCTATATCCTAACAATTCATTGGAGACATTCTTTGCAGAAAGTGCGTGTAGTATTAGATACTTCCTTGAATGTAGCTGGTTTTTTGTTTTTGTTTTTTAAATAGCTCAAGTACGTTAGTTACCTATTGCCTATTTCTTTGGTAATTGCTTCCGAACAGAAACATTCAAACCAGTGCTATTAAAAAAAAAAATGTCTCTCACTTTGCAGAAGTGTTTACAAGATTCCATGTGGCTTCCTCTTGGCAAGAAGTTCATTTGCTGTTGATACCTAACTAAGCATCAAGATGGTTATACATCCTGTTGGGTCTACAATATTTTATTTTTCTCTTTAATGTTCTCTCTTCTCACACATTTAACTAAGAAGCTTTAAGTCACTTGTACTTTTTTTTTCTAGTGTGCAATTTATAATTGTGGATCTTTGCCACGTTTATTATTTCTTCCTTCCCAGTTCTGCAGTGAGACATTTAAAGCTTGCTCAGCCAATATGGTAGGTTCCACATTCTGACAGATGGCTAACTCCAAGCTGGTGTTACTTTCACACACGCTCTTGTTTGCTGGAGTCCATTGTTCTGTTGTTTTTTTAAAATAAGGCATGAGGGAGACTTGCTGAACTGTTCACTTTGCTGTTTTAAGATTCCCAACATTTAATTCTAATTGAATGTATAAATTAATGTAATTTATGTAAATTTTTGTATGGCTGATCTCTAATGAGGAGGACATAACCTTTGTAAAATCTTGGGTTTATATTTCTGAAAGTTCCAGCTGTATGGAGACCCTGAGCGCTACGGGTAAGAGAGGGAAGCTGAGTTCCAAAGAAACAAAAGCAATGCTTTGTGGATTGTAAATAAACTGTATCAGTTTATCTTCAGATAGCCCAAAACAAAAGTTCTAAAAACTGTTCCATTCATCTCAATGGGGTATCAGCTTTAGCAGTTTAAGGCCCCCCAATCCTGCATGAAGCTTTGTGTGGGTGGACCCAGGCATTTGAGCTTCTATTAATGGCCTGGATGCTCAGTGGTACAAAATATTGCTACTCCTGTTCTGTTGTGTGAGGATTCAGGTACTCTTACCCTGGGGATTCCAGTCCAATGCCTGTCTTGTTATTTCCTCCACGTGTGTCCTAGCCATCTGCATTTTCATTTCATAATTTCTTGTCCTATTGTTTTCTGTTTCACCCACCTCCAGCGTTCTTCATTTGTGATTTTTTTTTTCCTGGCCATCTGATATTGAGGATTTCTCTAAGGCAGCTGTTTATGAAAACTTGGAGTTTATATAATAAGGACTTAATAAATCTCCAAGTTTCAGTGCCAACTTTAAAATGGTGTTAAATATTATTAGTTTAGTTTGGAGGACAAGATTTATGTTTCTCCAGATTGGCTTTCGAATAACAGAGACATGTCTGTTCTTCGCTCTTCTGTCTTTGTCTGTTCCACCTGTTGTACATACAGTGCTGCCAAGATATGTGAAATATTGGACCTCTTCTATGTCAGTCCCAGAAAGTGTTGTTGTTGTTGTTTGATTCTCATGGTTTTAGTTTTCTCTGTATTGATTTTTCAACCCTACTAATTGTGCATAGGCAAGGAGATAATTTGTTTTGGCTTGCATATCTCTATTGGTGTGGGATAGCAAGTTGATGTCATCTGCAAAGTCAAAGTCCTCTTAATGCTGCGTGAAAATCCATTGTATGTGTGCCATACCAGGGTACAATGAGCTAATGAGCAGCTATGTCACACCTGCCCTGCAACTTGGGTGCCTTACAATGCCCTGCTGAAGTAGCTCCCACCTCCCAAACAACCTTTCAGCATGCAAGCTACACCCTGAGTGACTGTGTGCCAGCCATACTTGGGTTACACTCTGGCTCTCAGCAGCCTTGGTTATACTGAAGAGTAACTCCAACGCACCCCCAGTCTTAGATTTTCCCCCCAGAAATGTATGTCCTGTGTTGCTCAGCCCCCTCCTGGACAATACAAATTATGTTAAGTCTGTTATATCTTTAAAAGAATAATACGCACACACTTTGTCACCCCAAATGACAAACTTCTTAGGTCAGGACTCCTTCTCCCAGAGTCTAACCAATGCTTTCTTTGTCACTTCAGGTGCTGTGAATGTGATGGGCAGGGAGAAAGAGAGGGGTCCCTGGGTTTGTTTGTCCCTCCTTTTTATAGTTTCAGTCCCCTTCTTGAAAAGCATTTCCAGCTAGGTACCAGGAGACAAAAAAAAAAAAAAAACCTCTCTGTGGAAGGAAGTTCTCTGCTGCTTTTTTCTCAACTGTCTGAGTTTCCTTTGTTTCTCTTCCTGCTTGATGACTCTGTTTACTGCTTAAATGAAAATTAAACAGAGCATACATTACTTTATTTAAGACAGACCTGTTTGCCAACCTCAGTTTAGAAGATGTGTTAATAACACCATGCAGTGGAATCTTATAACTTTACATACAATGATGCCACACATATTTTATCAGGACGATACTGGTCAGCAAATTATGATTTTTCAAATAATACCTTACTGGGCATACTTTGTATAAAGATTATTACAATAGTATGTTGGGTGTGAATACAGGGGTACATTCTGTCCCAGTGTGCCCCTTGGTTGTTCTGTGGTCTCTCTCATTACCTAGTCCACTACCAATAAAAAGATCATTGGTGACATAAGACATCCTTGTCCAACTCCCACAGTACCTTTGAATGGCTTAGTGAGTTCGCTGTTACATATTACTTGGCATGTCATATTTTAATAGAAACTCTGAATGATGTTCATAAATTTCTGATGGACTTCACAGAATATAGCAACTTCCATAAAACTGTTCTATGCTTTGTATCAAAGGCATTTTGGAAATATATAAAATTCATATAAAGCAGTGATTGCCATTCAGTTGATGATACATATGGTAGTGGTTCTGGAACTTTTGTACTGGTGACCCCTTTCACATAGCAAGCCTCTGAGTGCGACCCCCCTTATAAATTAAAAACACTTTTTAATATATTTAACACCATTATAAATGCTGGAGGCAAATGGGGTTTGGGGTGGAGACTGACAGCTCGCGACCCCCCATGTAATAACCTCGCGACCCTCTGAGGGGTCCCAACCCCCAGTTTGAGAACCCTGACATATGGTCTCTATTTGATCTATACATGATTTCTCCTGTCTGAACCCTGCCTATTTTTGTCATAACCTCGAATCTACTGTTTTCTGTATTCTATATAGAAGTATACATGTAAATACCTTACTTGAGATAGACAGCAATTGAATGCCCTTCCAGGTTTTACACTCACTGAGCTCTCCTTTCTTTTTCAGCTTCACTATACAGTAGAACCTCAGAGTTATGAACACCTCGAGAATGGAGGTTGTTCGTAACTCTGAACAAAATGTTATGGTTGTTCTTTCAAAAGCTTACAACTGAATATTGGCTTAATACAACTTTGAAACTTTACTATGTAAAAGAAAAATGCTGCTTTTAACGATCTTAATTTAAATGAAACAAGCACAGGAACAGTTTTCTTACCTTGTCAAATCTTTTTTTTTTTTAATTTTCCCTATAGTATTTTTTAGTAGTTTACGCTTAACACAGTACTGTACTGTAATTTTTTTTGTCTCTACTGCTACCTGACTGTGTATTTCCAGTTCCAGATGAGGTGTGGTTGACTGGTCAGTTTGTAACTCTGGTGTTCATAACCCTGAGGTTCTACTGTATGACCCTTTTCTCACTTGTTTGGTATTTTTTCTTCTTCTCATATCTTTTTGTAAGAGGCCTCTCAAAATGTCTACAGTGTTCTTCAAGTCTGCCTTAAACTCTGTTGGAATGATATCTGGACCTGGTGCCTTTCCACTTTTTAACCAGTAGTCTGCCCTCTCTACTTCTACTCTTGTGATAGGTCCTAGTTCGACATCTAGATCATCTCCTTCCTCTGTATCTGGGGGATTAGTCACTGTCTCACCATTCAGTCAGCTTACGTCTGTTTGACCCAACTGTCTGTTCAGTTAGTTACTGTGGATTTATGTTGATGTAAGCAAAAGCAGCACTTAAAGCAGTAAAAGTGTTATAGATAGAGTGTTGGTAATGGTTTTCATAAACATTTTAACCACACTTTGAACCATCTTTAGTGAGGGTCAAACCATGTTCAGCTGAAATCATTTTCCAATAATTTTTAGAAAGCATTTCCTAGCATAGTCTCTTTTGGTACAGACAAGGCATTAATGTACTGTTGCTTTGGCATACACAGGAGATTTATGTTCTTTTGATTCAGTGATGAATCAGGCAGGAGCTATGCAATGGTGTGAGTGGTATTGTTAACACATTAGTTAGTAGGAGAGCTGAAAGCCATGAGCTGGAACAGCTGGGAGAGGAAATGAAGAGAGATGCAACTAGACTAAAGAGAGGTAGACAGCTTGAAGGAGAAATATAGACAGAGAAGCACTGAGTGCAAGACAGCCAAGGAGTGTTGGTAGGGTGGCCAGTTTTTGGCTGGAAAATGTGGTCAAAAAGAGGATCTGACAGGGAAAGAGGCAGGACAGGAGCGGGGTCTTGCAGGGAAAGAGGCAGAGCGGGGAAGTTCCGGCACTCCTGCTGGAGTGTCCGGTTTTTCAGTATTACAAAGTTGGCAACCCTAAATGTAGGTTGCACATTTACAGAGGTACTTATAAAGTCATAAGGCATACCTTATCATAAGTGTGTTTTGTTTGTTGTATTGTATTATAGTGGAGAATTGTAAGTGTAGACGTTCTTGTCTGGACTTAACATTCCTTCAGTAGCTGAGGCTACTCCATACTTGATAGTGATGGAGTAAGAATATGAAGATGATATATTTTGTGTATTCTATTTAATTAATTCAAAAACAAAAGTCAGAAGGGGAGAAAGCCAATACTATGTGTAATATCAGATCCCTGAAATGCTTTGGAAAGAGCCTTTTCCTATAAATGTTGAAAACATTTTTGCATGACTAGGCTAGCTCTTCTTCATCTGCCCAGTTGGTTTAAAAATAAAATGTTTTCATTGTATCAGGCACACACATGTTCCCGATTGTAAATTTAACAGCAGTTTGCTGCCTGGATTCCCACAGTACCAGCAAGTGATCATATTTGAAGGGAAGTTAAGATTCTCTTCTTCATCACAAAACAATCACTGATTTATCAGAGGCAACAGTCAGAGTCCGTTAGGGAAAGCTCACAGCTGTCTGCAGCTGTTCTAGTATATTTCTCTCAGAAGGGCCCAATGCATATTGAAAAAAGAAGAACTTCAATGAAATACATTAACAACAGTTGGGAGAGAAACCAGCTGCGAAGGTGAATTTTGAATGCAACAAAACTATGTATGTAAAGCTGCTAGAGTTATACTAAATGACAGCTATAGCAACTTACCGTAGTCTTTGTTCCTTTTTGTTTACGTTCAGTTTACTGGTGCACTGGAAGTAAGAAACCGCTTTCTTGCATTCTGCCCTGGCATGGTTATAAGACTTCAAAAACTCTTCATGGCTCAATTGGTTGGACTCAGAATAGGGCTTCTGCCATCAGCATTCTAGCCATCTTCCCTCCCTCAAGGTTCTGCCTCAAGCGAAAGTTGTGGGTTGGAAATAGGAGTCTGCTTCTGAAAACCAGAGTGTTTTTGTTTTAAATTGTGTCTCTGTACTTTAAAGGTGAACTGAAAATGTTTTTTTCCTCCCAACCCTTTCCCATATATCTGCCATGTCCCCCTACATAGAACTTTATTTCCACCGCACAGTTCTAAATTTTTGGAACTTGCACTGTGGCTCCTAGTCAAAACTCCCAATGAAATTAATGGGAGTTTGTACAGATAATGACCAAGAACTGCAGAGGTTGGCCAACTGTCCAAATGCATGCAAATTTTATCTCTGGTGATCTGCAAATTCTAATCCCTCTTGAGACAGATGTTCCTGGTCCCTGCCAGGACAGTGTTGTTTAATCTGTCTTCTATCTCTCAGTTTTAGGGTTTTATACTAACATCCATCACCGTGGTGTCTGAGCATCTCCCAGGTTAATAAATCAGCACAGGATAATGAATTAATATTCTTTATCACAGTGTCCAATGTTTTGTTTTATGAGATAAGATTATTATTTTTAACAATAATCTGTAATCATCTGGTTTAAGGCAACTTTTACTAGCCATCTGACTGTACAAGCAAGCATTCTGCGGTAAAGATAGAAAAAAAATTAAAGATGGAAAAGATCTACTAGGTAACATAGTTAATTCTCCTGTTAATGCGGGATTCTCCCCCAGAGTACATTCTCCAGTGCTTTGTAGGGTCCCCTTTGCTTTGTGCCATTTAAAAGGCCATTCTCTACATATGGAGTCATATTCCTTTTCTAAAAAATCCCAGATGTTCCAGTCACCATGTAGGGAGGTGATTGAGTATGGTCACCACCCGTCAGGCAAGCTTGCTTTCAGTCCTTCAGATGGAGTGAATCACAGAGGGAAAAGTGTAGGTTGTAATGACACAAACAGCAGGTAGCTAGAGAATTCATCCACTGAAATGAAGGGGATTGGATAGATGAAAGCTTCTCTGTGGCAGTCTGTCTCAGATTTGGTTTGGTTTGCTGTATCTATTGCTCTGAAATTACTATAGAGGCTTAACTGATTACCACACAGAGTCCCCATCTTATGTGGCTGTTTTTTTTGTGTCAAAGGTTGATACAGGGGAGGGGCAGTGAATTTCAGGCCTCTTCCTTGCTACAGGAGTCCCATCTTGAAAACCATCTCAGGAATTGGGGATTTTCTGAAACCCAGTTTAGGTAACAGTTTTATTGGCAGAAGCCAGCCTATGTGATTGGGGCATAAGCTTTAAAATTAAAAACAGTTTTTAAAGCACTTCTTTGAGGCTCTTTTTGGCAACTATAAAAAAAATTTTGCTCTGTCCATGTTAACTGCCACTTGCTGGTAAACAGTTCCACAAAAGAGCTGATCTTGAAAACCATTTCAAGTTTGGGGACTTTTGAAGCGTGGATGGAACCTCACAGTGTCCAGTCAAAACCTGCACTGGACAGGTCTGACTCTTCCAAGTATAGTTAAAATTGCTACACTCTCATTAACAAAAATCTGGGTCAAAGGGTCTTCTCATGTATTCCAGCAGCTCTCACCTACTGGAACAGTAACTGTAATATTATAGATGCTCCACGTTTGAAACTCCTCTGTATTTTATAAATGTAATTGTAAGATAGCATTTTGCAAGAATAGTTTAGAATTAGATTCAGTGGGTACAGGAGCCTGTGTCATGGATTGTTTCATTCTCTATATCCAGGAAAGACTGCTTATTAACAAAATATACCAAAAAAAAGCTTCAGTTTGCTTCAGCTGAGTCCTCAGTGTTTATCTCCACTGCATCATTTATGTACATGAGTATGTCAACAAATAGGACTGCTTTTCTTCTTGTCACCTCTGTCACACAAGTTCAGTGTAAGCTGTAAAATATCTAAAGGCTGCTGCCAAGGAAAAAATAAATGCTTTTGAAAATCAAAGAGAAAAATATTTCTTCCCAATTTCTAAACACTCTCACCTCAGCCAAGCTTCATTCGACACTTGTGGGACTTGCCGTTGTAAATTTCCTACTTCATGAAACTTTAAAGATGAATGTTGTGCATGTATAGTTCTCTCCCTTCCACTTTAACCTATTTAACCAACAAGATAAACCTTGGGCAGGGTTTCCATATGTGTGTTAGAGTGTTCGTCACCAATGTATGATATCAAAGAAATGTAAGGAAAGTAGCATAGAGGTATTATTATTTTATATAGCATTCTAGGAGAGCATTATATCTTCTAGATCTAAAATAAGGAACTTACACTTTAAATTAAACAGACAAATCATGGAGTGACCAAAGCAAGGAAGATGGAGAGACCTATTTGATAGAACATTCTTACTGTCTTGTTTCTCATTTTGTACTCCTTTGAGTTGCCATGTTATATCAACTTCTTGATATAGTGTTGGTCACAGGATATTAGAGAGACAAGGTGGATGAAGTAATATCTTTTTGTTGGACCAATTTCTGGTAGTGAGAGAGAGAAGCTTTCAAGTTTACACAGAGCTCGTCTTCAGGCCTGGGACACTACTGTCTTAATTTGATCCAATAAAAGATATTACCTCACTTACCTTGTCTCTCCAATCAACTTCTTGGGGCTTTTATCTCTTTTCTTGTGCAATTATATCATGGACAAGATGTTGGAATTGAGATCAACCGTTTGGATCTGAGAGGAGATACTGTCCCTGAGTGCCCTCACATTCCTTTTCTTGATTTAGAAGGGAAAATGTCATTATTTAGTTCATACGTTGAGTCATATCCCTGGATTTCAAGGATAATGCCTAATTACTAAGTTCTACAGCAGACAGCTTTCTCTGCTTGGTTCACATTTTTACTCTGAAGTACAATCACAAACACCTTTGAATTCAAGCAGAAATATTTGCATAATCCACAAATGTTCTATTGATATTTTGATGTGGACCAAAGTGGTTGATCAGGTTTCCCTGCTTTTTTAAAACAACCTTTGCTATCAGGTGTGAATTTACAATATTCAGAGCAATCAAGAGCCATTGAACTGGCAAAGTATACCCATCCTGTTTTTCCTTTAAATGGATACTCCTGGGAAATTCTGTGCCACTGTGCATGTGCAGAATTTATGTCCCCTACAGATTTTTTTACTTCCCCACAGAAAAATGACCTTGACAGGGAAGCAAAGGGAAGTCACAAGAGTGTTCATGCGACCCTCCCGAGCAGTATGTTTCAGGTGCCCAAGGCAGCCGGCAGAGAGGTAAATCATTGTGGGGCAGGGGGCAGGACTGGGGAAGACCCTCTGGTGGCTCCCACCCTGTGCTGTGCTCAGCTGCTGGTCATCCTGGGAATTAGCTCTCCAGTGTATGGAGCGCCCTCTGCAGGCCAGGGTCTCACCTGCCGCTGGCCCTGTGTCCCTCCCTGGTGCCCTTTACCCTGGCGTTCTGCCCCAGCAGTACCCCCTCGCTCTGGGTCTCCCCTCCCTGGGGAACCCCCAACCCTCTAAACCCACCTTGCCTCAGTGGCTACTGCCAGTCATCAACTAACCCCAGCTCAGTGGGGCAGATTGCCACGCATCATTGGCAAGGGGTTAGGACCTGCTGCCTTTGCCTATTCCCAGGCTGCCCCTCTGCAGCCCCAGTGTCTTTCTGGGCCTTTACCAAGGCCTGCAGCCTGGGGGTTTATCAGGCTGGAGCTCCCCAGCTCCCTTTGCCCTTCTCTACACTGCTCTGATTAAGGTACCTTGCTCTCAGGCAGCTAGCCCTTCCCACTCCAGGGCTAGAGTGAGACTCCTCCAGCTTTTGGCCCTCAGCCCTCGTATAGGGCCAGCTGTGGCTTGATTGGGGCGTGGTCCCAGCTGTGGCTACTTCCCCCAATTAGCCTCGCTTTTCCCAGCCGCAGCCCTCTCCAGGGCTGCTTTTACTATTGTTTCCCCAAGGCAGCCCTCTCCCAGGGCTGTTTTAACCCCTTCAGGGCTGGAGTGGGGTGACCACTCTGCTACAGTCCCCCACATCCAGACCCACCCTGTTGAGCCCCAACCACTTTCACCTGGACCCTCCAGCAGATTCGCATTACCGTTACACCCAGACCCCCCGCCCCAACAAGTCCCTGTGCATCCAGATTCCCCCCCCCCCCCCCCCGCACCTGGATCCCCCACTGAGCGGCCCGCACCCAAATTGCCCCACACAGAACCCTCTCAACCCACACCTGGATCCCCCCACACTAAGTCCCTCCACACTTGGATCCTGCCTTGTTGAGCTTGCCTGCCCACACCTGGTGTGCACCTGGCACAGAGTGGCAGGGCCCTTGGGTGTTTCTGGGGCAGGCCCGGTACTTGCGCTGTGTCAGGCTTGTGTACAGTCTCACCGCTGAGTCCATGTCCAGGGGATGGGGGGAGCTGCACAGAAGGGTGACCAGATGTCCTGATTTTATAGGGACAGTCCCGATATTTGGGGCTTTGTCTTATATAAGCGCCTAGTACCTCCCACCCCCGGTCCTGATTTTTCACACTTGCTGTCTGGTCATCCTGCTGCACAGTGATCTCCCACCTCTGTGCAGCCAGTGGCCTATGCTCCCCAATGCTATGCCGGAACCTCCACATTTATTTGACAAATAAAATGTGCAGAATTTTAAAATATTGTGCACAGAGTATTTAATTTTTTGGTGCAGAATTTTTAATATTTTGGCCCAGAATGCTCTCAGGAATAAAATGGATTTTCCAGTGTTAAAAAGCCTTCGGTAATATCCAGGCTGTTAATTCGAGGTTAACAGTTCCTCCTAAATTATTTTTTCCCCTTTCAAATCCCTGGTTTTCCTAATAATATTGGGTGGCAATTTTTAACAGACCTATGCCTGTCCAGGTTCAGCCCTTAAGTGTGCTGCAGACAGTTTATACAAAGAAACAAATCCATTTGTTTGTAAGATGACTTATATAATTGGTATATTTTCTTGTTTGTTCACGTACTATTAAATTCTAATAATTACTGCTTACATAATGTGAGCAGCTGAGTTCAAGCATTTTGTGTGCAACATTTTTGCTAACTACCAGTGATATGGCCTCTGTACTGCACCAGTAATGGTAATAGAGCAACTACAATTAAAATAGGTGTGTCAGGATCAGGATTCAGAATGGCAAGCCAGCAATTAGAGACATGATGCAGAACAATCCAAACTGAGTGACAGAGTAGTGACACAGGTGATTGATGAGTGAAAAGGAGCAGTCAAAATTCCAGGGTTCCTTTTCTTGCAACTATTGAGGTAAGTCTTGTCATGGAATGACAGGAAAATGTTAATCTCATCTCCTATGACATTTGTGATTCTAAAAATTAAATACCTAGTTACGCCTTTTCTGGTTGATATTTTACCAGATACTAGTATATCAATTCCATTTCCAAGTTCTTCTGTTCACTAGTATTGGCATATTATTTCTAGCTCACTAAAATCATATCTGACATTTTAAAAAAAGTATCATTCCCTTGTGCTTTTTTTGCTTGGCAATTTGATTTGGATAATCAAATCTGGTCCATATTTCCAGCTAATTCAAGAGAGTTCCTTCTGGTTAGCCATGACAATATGAGAAAATGGATAGCTTTGCAATATTTTAAGCCATATCTAAATACATCTGAATGTCATGAGTCCAGAGAGAGATTTGATTTGAAATCTAATTAAAGAGTGGAAACAACATAAAAGAGCCCTACTCTGTCAAGACCTTCATCCTGTTAAATGAAACCGAGTACAGCACTCTTAAAATGATACTGAAGAAGGCCATTGGGGCCTGTAAATATAAGACGTCCTATTTTGTGAAGATAGATTTCATTCCTCAGTTTTTGATGCATTTTTTTCTGAGTTATAAAAATTAGCAGCTGAAGTTGAGGGTAGATGGTACCAAAAAATCAAGGGAACAGCAAACAAATTTGTAAAGGGCTATCCGAAACATACTGACTAGCAGAGATACTCTCATCTATTGTGACTGTATCTGTAAAATGACGTCAGGAGTTCTAAATATCTGATGCTTAATGTGCTTCTAGTTCAGGGGTTGGCAACCTTTCAGAAGTGGTGTGCCAAGTCTTCATTTATTCACTTTAATTTAAGGTTTCGCGTGCCAGTAATATATTTTAACATTTTTAGAAGGCCTCTTTCTATAAGTCTTTAATATATAACTAAACTATTGTTGTATGTAAAGTAAATAAGGTTTTTAAAATGTTCAAGAAGCTTCATTTAAAATTAAATTAAAATGTAGAGCCCTCCTCCCCCGGACCGCTGGCCAGGACCCGGGCAGTGTGAGTGCCACTGAAAATCAGCTCCCGTGCTGCCTTTGGCACGCGTGCCATAGGTTGCCTACCCCTGTTCTAGCTCATAATTACAATAATGTAAATCTGCATGCGCTAGAACTTTACACTACCAATGGGCAGTTCAGAAAATATCTGTAGCCTTGTAATGTAGGAAGTCAGGATACTACACTCTGGGCATGTTACATTACAGACACTATACCGACATAGCTAGGTTGGCATAGTAGTTTTTTTGACAACCCTGACTTTCTCAATATGAAAACACACCTTTTAGTAGTAAAGACATAGTCATAGGTATGTCATTAGTAGACTTTCCTATCTCAAGTTAATTAATTGCCAATTAACTTAGTAACGGAGGAGGAAAAGGACCTTGGAGTATTGGTTGATCATAGGATGACTATGAGCTGCCAATGTGATATGGCCATGAAAAAAACTAATGCGGTCTTGGGATGCATCAGGAGAGATATTTCCAGTAGGGATAAGGAGGTTTTAGTACCGTTATACAAGGCACTGGTGAGACCTCACCTGGAATACTGTGTGCAGTTCTGGTCTCCCATGTTTAAGAAGGATGAATTCAAATTGGAACAGGTACAGAGAAGGGCTACTAGGATGATCCGAGTAATGGAAAACTTGTCTTATGAAAGTAGACTCAAGGAGCTTGGCTTGTTTAGCCTAACTAAAAGAAGGTTGAGGGGAGATATGAGTGCTCTCTATAAATATATCAGAGGGATAAATACTGGCGAGGGAGAGGAATTATTTAAGCTTAGTACCAATGTGGACACAAGAACAAATGGATATAAACTGGCCACCAGGAAGTTTAGACTAGAAATTAGACGAAGGTTTCTAACCATCAGAGGAGTGAAGTTTTGGAATAGCCTTCCAAGGGAAGCAATGGGGGCAAAAGATCTATCTGGCTTTAAGATTAAACTCGATAAGTTTATGGAGGAGATGGTATGATGGGATAACATAGTTTTGGTAATTAAATATTCATGGTAAATAGGCCCAATGGCCTGTGATGGGATATTAGATGGGGTGGGATCCGAGTTAACTACAGAAAATTCTTTCCTGGGTATCTGGCTGATGAATCTTGCCCATATGCTCAGAGTTTAGCTGATCGCCATATTTGGGGTCGGGAAGGAATTTTCCCCAGAGCAGATTGGAAGAGGCCCTGGAGGTTTTTTGCCTTCCTCTGTAGCATGGGGCACGGGTCACTTGCTGGAGGATTCTCTGCTCCTTGAAGTCTTTAAACTACGATTTGAGGACTTCAATAGCACAGATTTAGGTGTGAGGTTTTTTGCAGGAGTGGTGGGTGAAATTCTGTGGCCTGTGTTGTGCAGGAGGTCAGACTAGATGATCATAATGGTCCCTTCTGACCTAAATATCTATGAATCTATGAAACTTAGTGTGCATAACAGGTTTGTTAGTGTTAGTGTGGGACCCTCCCACACAAACTGTGGAGCCTGTAATAAATGTGGATTGTGTCCACACTAGCCATAAGGCACATGTCAAGTATCTTGAGTTAATTGGCAATCAATTCTCTCAAAGTAGGGAAGTCTAGTAGAGAAGACGAGCCCCTATTTTCATGGTTAAAATAGCCCTTTGCTTCCCAGAACCCTTCACGTCTTTCGCACACCTAACCAACCAGCCATAATATCATCTACAGTTCCCTCTCCACAGGTATGCCTCCCAGCCCAGGTAGACAAACATGGGCTAGCTCTGCTTACACACTAAAAATAACAGTGTGGACATTGTAGCTTGGATGGTGGCATGAGTTCAGAGCTCAGAGCCAGGGCGGTTTAGTCAGATTTTTGTAAAGATTTATTTTGATTTGACAGCTGTATTTCAGTTGCTCATAAAAGTTCAGCACATTCCACATCTTTCAATATTTCATGTCAAGAAGAAATTCTAAAGTTTACACATTATTCTGGATGTTGTATAATATATCTCTTTACCTATGCGTATGTAAGTATAAAGTGTGTGTATGAGAGTGCGAGAGAAAAGGAATAAATTACATTTTTCATAAGATTTGGTCAAATACAATTTTCCTACTAGTAGAATATTGAAAATTCTAATAACTACACTGGTAATTCCAAGGATTTGTAATGTGTTCCTGTGATTACTTTTTCTAACATGGGACAAACCTTCTTTGACATTTTTAAAGACGAATATAGCTTAAAGGTATTCCTTTTAACTTCCAATCTGTAGTTCCACGGTCATTCTTGCATTCAGTGCCAGAGCTCTTTTTTTCCATCCAAACTGCCCTAAGGAATGTCTCTTTTCCCCTGGATGTTACGCTCTTTTAGAAACTCTTCTTTAGTTCTTAGTGCGCATGTAAAGAAAGTAGGTAAGAAATTTTGATCTCAGTGGCACTGGTGTAAATCCGGAGACGCTGAAGTTAATGAAGTTCTTTGGATTTGCATTGCTGTAACTGAAATCAGAATATATGCACAGCACTTAATATGACTGAAAAGCATTTTCCGTGCCTCTGGAAGTTAATATAAGTTTCATACTGTATTAGGGAATAATGGACTCATCTTTATGTGCCACAGGAGATGCTGTAAAAGCAGTTACCAAGGCATGAGAAGATCCAGAATAGCTCAGGGTCACACAAACTCGGAGAAAAAAAGAATGTGATAAACTATATAAATGGTAGCTCTTAATCTCTGTATATTATTTAGCAATACAAATCTATCTGGGAAATACAATTTGGGTAAGATACACTGAGTTTCTGTTGTGAGGTACTAAATTCCCCATAGAAGTATCTCTGCCACATTGCACTAGGTGCACCTAGGTACATGAATTTTTGTTTAAAAATCTGGTAGGACAGAATAAAGGTAAAAATACCACTGAACAGGGATGAGAGAGTGCAGAAGACATTCCTAGATATCCACAACTATCTCCTAGGCTGCATGGGAAAGACTTTGAGCTCCTGGCGACTGCCATTTAATGATGCCATTCTTGAAAATAGCACCTCCAACCCAAGGTATTTAATGAATCACATCTCAGTCTGTTGATGCTGCACTGCCATTCCCAGATGTTACACACTCACGAGAAAAATGTTACGAGAAAATAACACTGATGCCCACTATTTTCAGATGTAGTACAGGTTTAAAAGGGAGGGGGAAAAATAAAGTTGGCCTACAGTACGACACTCTTGCTGGCCAATTCTTAGGCCTGGTCTACACTTAAAAGTTAGGCTTACATATCTGTGTTAGTCAGGGATGTGAAAAACATTTACCTCAACCAACATAGCTATGTCGACTAACCCCCAATGTAGATGCAACTATGTCAATGGAAGAATATTTCCATCAATGTAGCTATCCTTCCTCGTGGAGGTGGTGGTCCTACATGGATGGAAAAATCTCTTCCATCAGTGTATGTTGCCTCTGTACTGCAGGGTTATGCCAGCATAGCTATGGCAACCTAGCCACGCTGATATAGTCTCCATAGCATAGATATGCCTTTCTTTGAATTGATTCTGTTTACTTCTAGCAACGAATGTGTCTCCGTGTATGTAAGATTTATGGATTGTTTTCCCTTGCTATTTGTAAAATTGTTCATGAGTGCTGGCCTCCTGGCATTTCTTTAGTTTGAGACATTTTCTTGCTTTCAGAGAAGGAAAAAAACCCACTGAAGCAGGTTTTTAAATGTATAAAAGTGTGTGGATTTTGAAATCCATTATACAACTCTATAGGGGAAAAAATAGGTCAGGTTTGAGGTCCATCAACTCTGACACTGCGCCTTTAAGCTAAGTTTGTATTTTCCTCTGGAATATTTTTTGTACATTTCAGATATTATGTCAAAGAAATTTTACACCTAAAATTCAACCAGGTTAACATTGTTAGATTTCTGTTTCCTAAATCAAGGCTAAAAACAGAATCAAGGCACCACTTGCAATACTTGTGTGTAATGTTAATAAGGGGAGTGTTCTGGTTGTCTTGTGGCAGTGCTTGGCAGCCTCAAGCAGCATATGGGCCCCATTGTGCCAGGCGCTGGCAGATATGGTCCCTGTTCCAAAATGCTTGTAGTAGAGACTAGGACAAGTGTTTTGATTATTTTCTGATTTACTTCTGGATAAACTTATTAACTACTCTTCAGAACAGGGTTTTACACTGATTCCAAGGCCAGAACAGACCATTGTGATGATGCAGTCTGATCTTCTGTATATACAGGCCAGAGAACTTTCCCCAAATAGTTCCGAGAACACGTGTTTTAGAAAAACAACTAGTCTTGGTTTAAAAATAATCAGAGATGGAGAATCCTCAACAACACTTGGTAAATTGTTCCAAAGGTTAAATATCGTCACCATTAAAACTGTACGCCTTATTTCCTGTCTGAATTTATCTAGTTTCAACTCCCAGCCATTGGATCGTATTTATGCATTTCTCTGCTAAATTGAAGAGCCCTTTATCAAATATTTGTTCCCCAAGTAGGTAGGTACAGACTATAATCAAGTCATCTCTTAGCCTTCTCTTTGTTAAGCTATAAATAAAAAATTTGGGCTGGTCATTTGGGACAGTCCTGTTCTATCATGCCCTTTAAAAAATGCTTGTGCATTAAGGGACAAGTTCTTACTTAGCTTCTGTGCACTTTCCACTAACACTGTACCCCCACTGAAGTTTCCTGAGTGAGGATGTTAAGGTTTGGCCTAATTAAAGTTACTCCCGATGCACTGGGGTTTTTTTTTAAAGTTAAGAAATATCCTTTCCTTCTACAAACTAATGTTCTAAATTCAATTGCAAGCACCTAACATTTTGTTCACAGAAACCTGCAGCCATTCATTCTTTAAAATAACTTTTTTATGTAGTGCCAAGGTCCCATAATGACAGCCCTGGAGAATGAGGCATTTTATCCACAGAAAGGACCAAATCGACAGGTGCTAATTTATTAGAAGTTAATAAATAGGTATGGCTCAGCAATATAAGTGTCCCATATTGCCCTGTCAATGAGCCTCCATCCTGACCTGGCAGGACCTACTCTGGACAAGTGGAAGGGCCCCTGACAGACTGCCAGCAAATTGCCAAATAATACTGAATGCATGGGAAATTATTGTAATGTTGCCATAATTCATCTGGGAACTGGAACAAATCCACAATCGTGCTCCATCCTGGCTGAATGGTCCCTGAATGTTGTTTCTGGTGATCAGCTTTAAGGAACAGTATTGTTTCCTCCTGCTACATATACATCAGTGGTTTTCAGATTGGGGTAGGTGTACCCCTAGCTCTTGTCAGAGGTATGCAAGAAAAATCCTGTAATGGCAGACAACACATCATATTATCCCTTACCGACCTTTTTTTTTCCTGTTTTTCACAGGTATATTCTGACCCTATCTCAGATGGGGATATGCAGTAGGCTACATTATGGCGTATGCAGCCTAAAAAAGGTTTTAAACCGCTGATATAAAGTGAACTTTGGATATTTTAAAATCTTCAAGTTAAATTAACCTTAAAAAATATCAAAGACAGCTACCACATATGGGAATACCCAAAATCCTTGTCTGATTTGCTCAAAACACTGAAGTCAGTGAGAGTTTTGCCATTGACTTACTGGATCAAGGATTTCACCCCTTGTTGCTCCACTTGGCCGTCCCAACTCAGAACGGCTCCAGGCAAGGTCTGGACTGCACTGTGCCTGAGTCTGAGGCTGTGATTCTGCAAAGAACTATGCACATGAGTTCGGTAAGACTATTCATGGGCTGAACTTTAAAGCACATCGATGAATCTTTGGAGGATCAGTGCCTGATTTTTGCTCCAGTTGGAAGGAGAATAAGTAGAAGCCCTGTGAAGTAAACTCTGGGCATACACTATGCCCGGCCTTCCAAAATATATTGGTTGAAACTTAAGAGCATTTATTTGATTCTTAGAGGTAAAAATTTAGACAACTGCTTTAAAGAGGGACAGCAGGTTTCTATCATTCATTTCCAAGAAGAGCTTTATGGGGAACTGTGTATTAAATTTAAGAATCTTACTGCCCTCCTCTGCATATTGACTGCTGTAAACATCTGCTAAGAAAGCCATTCACTGTTGATAGAACGTGTCTCTTAAAGCACTTGTTTTGGAATGTCGTCAACTATCGTGCGTTCTTGAAAAATTAAATTGTAATGTCATTTGGAGAAAGTGAACAGGCTGATTTGTTTGGAGGATTTCTGATGTGAGACTTCAGAGTCTCACAGTGTAAACCATAGTATTAATACTCTATTCCAGAAATTAAGCCTTTGCAAAAGGAGCAGAATTCATAGTCAGTTTCAAAACAAAATACATAGCAGATCGTTTAAAACATACATTGCTATGTCAGTGTGAGATTTCTCTTCCAGATGTTAATCTTTATGACTTGAAACAACCTTTTCTGCCCCTTAAATTATATCCCAAATAACTCCTCCCCTATTGCTCACATAACCACCCACATATCTGAAACAGAAAAAGCATGAATCAAGTTGACAGAGAGTATTCTTGCTATTGTATGTTTCATTTCATCTTTAAATGTAAGGTTTTGTGCATAATGCACTAAATAATTTTAATGGAGTTTTGAGCAATCAAAAACGCACCAGTGTTTTTCCCATCACTTCTCATCTTAGTTAAACTATTCCAAGGACAGGGTAAAAGTACAGGGCTGTACATTAGAGGAGTGTCTTTGTGATACTATTCATTCTCTGTTCTGACAGAGAAGGCATTGTTTGCTCACTGTAATACGCTTGGCAGCCAAATAAGGTAGAGATTTGTGCTGCGCATACAGAATCAGAAAGTAGCAGAGTGGACAAGAATATCAGAATTCCAAGAATTGGATTAACTAGAAGACGGAATGTTATAATGTGCTGCTAATAGCTTTTCATGGTGTCTTTGGTAGAATAGGAATGGGTTCCTGGATGAAGAAACCTTTTCAGTTGAAGGTAATATTTTCACTTGTATGGTAGCGCATTAGTTAATGCTGTTTAATTCATTATTAATTAAAAACGCACACAATAGGAACAGAATAGTTCAGCAGTCTGCAGATTCTTTGGAAGAATGGACAGTTTAGAACAAACAGTAGCTTGATAATACTGGGTCTTGCAGAAATTGAGGATTATTTAAGTTTAGACCCATTCCCCTTTTAGAGCAGCTCCCATTACCATTAGTGAGAAATTCTTTATATGCTTCCATCAGAGGAAGAAAAGACCATTTAGTCTCTCAGCCTTCATTTTATACTCAGCAGCTACTGTACATGCAGTGTGACTTTTGCTAATAGAGCTGCATTTCTGTATGGCTACTAGATAGGATAAATAGCTCTGCATGTTACCAGATACAGTTCTGTGCCTCTCAGGTGTTCCCACGCTGTGGTGAAAAATTAACATTTGTTCCACATAGTACAGCAGGAAGCAAAAAACAGCTTGTGTTTATTAAGCAATATTTCTTCTGGCATTTTGTGATTGCAAATTGTACTAAGCAGTTTTTTATGTAGTAATGCAGATGTATTTCCCCTATGTCCTTACCAGTTAAATGGCAATTTTTGGTAGCATTTCTACTTTATTTTTCATTTTTCTATTTCTATAAAAAATATATATATTTTGTCTGAGCAGTTACAGGCTTTCTGGTTGTTTTTGTTATTGTCATCCTCTGTTAATGTTTCAGTTGTAAGAGCATTATTGGAAGTGTTCATGCTACATTAAATAGGCATTTTTGGTTTAATAAATACAGTATGAACATGATTTTCAAAAGTCAGTGACTAATAATTTTGTGTGACCAACCTGAGATGCCTTCAGGGGTGAGAGCTCAGTTCTGAGACAGGTTCTCTTAAGGTGTCTCAAGTTGGACACCCAACATCTGGAGAACCCAAAATCACTCGTGACTTTAGAAAATCTTGGACTCTGGTACTTAAACAGAAAAAAATCAGAAATGAGGAAAGTCTGCTGCTCACAATATCAGATCTTGCGATATACCTCTCTTTTCTTAGTGTATATCAGAGCACCAACTGTTGCACATTTGGAGGCTTTCATTCAGGAAAACATTGCCAGTACCATCTGTGTGCCTGGTACGAGTCCCACACGGCACACTCTACTTTGTGCTCCTGTGCTGTTTTAATCTCCAGGGAACCACCATTTCAAATAGCAAACACGTTGCCTTGTATATGAAGTCGTAAAAACGTGTGGATAATGACAACAGCAGCCGTTGCCTCTCACACTGGACAAAAGGCTGCCAAAAACAGTAGGGATTACTAGCTGACCAGCTAAAGAGTAAGGAACTACAAGCTCACCAACAACAAGTCAATCGTCACACTGGGCCAACAGTTAAGGAGTTAAAAGAAAACATCATTTGGCCACAGGAAACAGAAATGGTGATAGGTTTTCACTTGAAAATACTGTACCTGAAAAAAGAAAAGGAGGACTTGTGGCACCTTAGAGACTAACAAATTTATTTGAGCTCACGAAAGCTTATGCTCAAATAAATTTGTTAGTCTCTAAGGTGCCACAAGTCCTCCTTTTCTTTTTGCAAATACAGACTAACACGGCTGCTACTCTGAAACCTGTACCTGAAAATAAATACTGTTGGCAGCACAGGATCCGATCTTCCCTGAATGTACACATGTAACTCCTATGAACCCTGATAAAACTAGGTAGGCAGCTATAAGATGTAGTTGGGTCAGAACTAATACAAAGAGCAAATCTTGAGCCAGCCTCTTTGCTCCCTGCTAAGAACAGTCGTCCCTCTTGGCTGGCCTGCCTGAAGTGCTCCACCTCCTGTTGCTTCTGGATCCTACCACTTCCTTCATGCTGGGAAAGAGAACATGCCCAGGGTCCCATGGCATGAGAGGCCAGGGCTGAGGAGCTTCTGGCCCAAAGCCTAGAGCAACTCTCACAGTCAGGCCAGCCAACAAGGGTTTGTGGGCAGAGAGCAGGAGAAAAGAGTTCACAGGTCAGCTTTTGGGGAACCTCGTGAGGAGTAAGGGGTTCTCTTTATGGGAGGGAAAGGGAGGAAATGTAGGAATGGAAATGGGATTCAGAGCAGGAGGATGGGGAATGGTTAGATCCTCAGAAAGAATGTATTCGTCCCAGCCAGTGCAGAGTGCTGAGGACAGGTATTCTGTTCTAAGTCCTAAACATTTGATAGTCCATTAAATGTTCTCAGAATCATAGGGTGGTAAAATTCACTTCTGCTGATGGTGGCAATAGAGTTACACCTACTCATCCCACCAGTGTATTTAGCTCATCAGGTTTAATCTTGTTAATTTCAATCCTCTACTAACTCACAAGAGCTGATCTAGCAAAAGGGGATGAGGAACAGCTCAAGGTGCACACAGACACACATGCACTTTGCTAATCATATTTAGTTGTCAGTTCCAACAGCTGGATTTTAAAGATTGTTATAACCCTCACACTATGGAGGATTTAATATCAAAGAAATAATAATAACCCCACACATGTGCCTGATAAAGAAACATTTGGAAGCAAGAAGTCTTTTTTTTTTTTTTCCTGACATGGGTCCTTTTATTAAATAAGCAGTCCATTAAGGGTTTGTCAGTATTGCAGCCCCTGAGTTCTGGGGAGTGCAGGAACTGCTCCCTTTGTGCATTCCTGGGAAGGAGGAGGGCTCACGCATCATCCCAGAGGAGGAAGGGATGGTCATACTTTCCCTCTGCATTAGCCTATGGCTGGAGAAGGACTAAGCTAGACCCCATATCAAGTCATTTGTAGAATAATATCAGTGTTTGAACTATACCATCTGTAGAATATCAACAGGCAGGAGAAAATCTTTGGTCTTATGATTAAGGAGACAAATTCCAAAAAGCACCTACTCTGATTTAGGAAGATATTTCGGATCAATAAAAATATACATAAATCTGGAACTTCTTGTTAGATAACAAATGATGGGGCTCACTTGCCATTGTCTTCATTAGAAGCAGGATTTATTTTGTGTGTGTGTGTTTTCTAGACTAACATTAGGAGTTTGAACCAACAAGCAGGAAATTCAGAGTTAGAGCTTGTCTACACACAAGATGCACTGAAAGAACTAGATTGGTTTTGAGTCCTGCCTTTAGTTATTTCCATGCAAGTCTATGTGAGGACACTCTTATTTTGGAATAAGAATTCCCTATTTCAGTTTAACCCTTAGGAAGGTAAAAACTACAACAACAAAAAATACATAAAAATAAGGCACTCTTATTCTGAACCTATGAATTACCTGGCTTTGGTTGGTTTAAGGCCCACCTTTCACATCACTTTTTGTACTGGAGTTTCATCTCTTAATAAGGATGTTGCTTAATTTGCCAAACAATTATATAGCTGTTTTTCACTCAGTTAATAAAAGATGCTGGGAGAGGCATCTGTGCACCAAAATGCCCTCTCCACATAAAACTCTTAAAGTTCGTTTGCTGAATTCCAGATTTTTAGTGTACAGTGTATAGTAACTATTTCCTCTGGAGTGTATTAGACAAAACAGGCAGAATCAGCTTGAGTGGAATGCTCTTGGCTTCCACAGTTATATTTTCTATACTGTGCTGGTATTTATAAACAAAAAGATGTATCTGTGTTGATAACTTACAGGCAGTGCTTGCAATAGTTTCTTAACTACTACTTCATATTTTAGCACTCAAGCTCTGTTTTCCTGTTGGGAGGACCTGCATGACGACCTGGGAGGACACTGCTGTCAGATAGGAGACACCCACTGAAAGTAAGATTTGTTTTGTTTGTTTGTCTTGATTTGTTAGTTTGTTCTATTTTTTTTTTAATTTTACACTTACTGAATTTCCATATGAAGTTATTTCAAATGGCAACTAGTGTTTTTCAAATAAGAATTACATATACTGTCATTTTATCATCCTATGCTGACAAACATGATGAAAATTTAATTGCATTATATGTGGGGTAACAACATTTTTAAATAGTGTTGTAGATTACAGTATTAAATTTGCATGCATAATTTTTCCTGCTGGCTTTAAACTCTCTGGGATGGTACTCATGGGGGAGAGGCATGTCGTATGTTCCTTGTACCTTTTATACAGCAGATCAATGAGATACTTTACTGTATTCCTCATTAAAGAATGGGGTAAAAAAAATGAGAGCCAGGGTTTGCTTTCTGATTCCCCAGGAGACCCACCATTCTTCCTCCTCCCACCTCGCTCTTCCTCAGTTTCCCGCATCATGCAAGTTCTTTTTTTCCTAGCTCTGTGCTCACTTCTTCTCCATCTCCTCTTTCCCTACTTCTCAGAGCTTTGTTCTCTTCCTCCTTCTCCTAGTCTTCAGAGTAGCAGTAAGTAAGCTACTCTCTCTGCAAGGCCATCTTTCCCCTTCTTTTGTCCTTCGGGCCTCTCTCACAATGACAGGGAGCTCACTCTACTGCTGCCATGGAATAGAATTACAGGAAACTTTGCCTTGTTCAGCAGCAGACACCTTTCCTCTCTTTACCCCTCCGCTGCCATGTTGCAGTCTCTGCAGCTGGGGACAAGTGCATGCTGAGTAGATGGATTGGACAACACTGCTTTACACACACGAGTGCTGGGTTCCAGTCTGCCTTTGTTATAAAGCCAACTGGAGAGGAAACAGGATTCAGAGGCCCTGTATACACTGAGAAAATTCATCACGGCAATGTGTTAATGAACACAATACAATTAACACAATGTAAACATAGTTTTGCCTTTAGCGTGATCAAGGACTGTCATGGTCAGAGGCATGTTAGCTGGTGATAGTTAACTTTAGAGGTACCTTGTGTGCACGAGGTGCAAAGTCATGTTTAATGCCCTGTTAGTCAAAATGTGTGAGCTAACAAGTTCTCTAGCATAATGCATATCACCAGCGCTAGGAGACACTGCTGCGCTAGGAGACACATTCTCCTCTGAGGATGAAGGGCTTTGAGGATGTATGGAAGGTAGGGGACATGGCCTTGCAACTATGTAAAGCATAAGGTTCAGTGGGGAAACTCAGTGTCATCCCAGCAGGCTTTGAGCATCTGTGCTGAGACCCTGCCTCTTCACACTTCCCTTCATCTTGCCAATACAGGTCATTTAGAAGTTCCCAAGGGGCAGGGGAATATGAAAACAGCACAGAGAATTAATGCTGCATGCAGCATGTTGTTTCCTTCATAGATTTCTAGTGGGAAATCCCCAGAATTGTTGCAGGAGAATGCTGCACAGAGTGGCTGTTCCCTCACTCT
Source organism: Chelonia mydas (assembly GCF_015237465.2). Classification (NCBI taxonomy): domain Eukaryota; kingdom Metazoa; phylum Chordata; order Testudines; family Cheloniidae; genus Chelonia; species Chelonia mydas. The sequence goes on from NC_057850.1 coordinate 50,881,308, forward strand.
GCCCACAATGGCCTGACACATGTACCCCCAACCCCAGCGCGCCTACATGGAGTCACAAAGAAACACTTCTGAATAATGGTGAAACACAGAGAAAAGAACTCTAGAAAAGAAAGAATGAAGCAGCCATTTGAGAAATGATAGTTGTTGTTTACAATTGTGTGGAGGCTGAGGACAAGATGCATCAAGAACCATCCTGTACCATTTTTATCTTCATAGTGCAGAGTGGCATGGGACTGATGTCCTGTGGGGAATAGAGATGCAGCATATTTGTCAGTGCTGCAAAAGATCCTGAAAATACAATGATATGGCACTGTATGCATAATCTAAAAAATGCTTCTTGGTTTTATCGTACAATAAATGCCAAGAAGTGGAAATCCTAAGCCGAGTGTATATCCATTCTTCAGATTCCTTAAGTAGAAAGACATTACATCAGTGGCTGGAGATTACATCAGTGACTCTGTATCTTCTTGCTAACAGAGTTTTAATACCAGAATAGGAAAAAGTGACAGAGGATTTGACTAGACCTTATGGTTCATGAGAAATTAATTAGAGAGATCTTATTTCTTTAGGCATGCAACTGTATACATTTCTGACCAAGTAAGCTTTCTCTATTGGAATAACTAAGGAAATTTTAAAAATTTTGCTTTTGTTACTAAAAATGGGAGAACATATGTTGGCACTTGCCTTACCTTCTCCATTCCTTTGTTCTAACTGCTGGAAATTTAGATTTTATACATCAGCCTCAGAGCTGAAAACATGGATCCCTTGGTTAAAACAAATATTGATTTTTGTCATCCTTCTTATTCACGAAGAAAATACGAAAACAGGAGGGCATGACAAAAGGGAAGGGCTGTTTCCCTTGATAAATGCTTTCAATTAGAGCACTGATTAATCGTGAGACAGCTTAAGAGTGTCATCATCTGCTATTTCTACTGAAACATGGCAGTAGCGGCTTAAAAAGGCTATTAACAGGGAAAATAAAACCCATCTATGGAAAACAGAGAGAACCAATACTTTAAGTAGTCAGGAGAAAGATAGAATAAAATGGATTTTCTAGACAGGGAAAATAAAGAGTTTTTTCATAGATGAGAATTGTTTGAAGATCATGAAGACCTAGACTGTTGGTATGCCTGAGAGAGTGAGTGCTAATGAATCAACTGTTTAATTCATTATCTTCTTCTACCTGGTCTCTGAAAAAATAGATAATCCAAACCCTGTATACCTCCAGGCTTGACCCATAAACTGTTACGGGAGGGTGTGGATTAGTTTAGAGCGAAAAAATATTTATTTTCCCCCTTGTGGTGTGTGGCTGTTCAGTCACTTCCGTTAATGTACTCGAGTGTAAAGAACTATTTCTAGCACACAAAAAGCGAGGGGGGGGGGGGAAGGCGGCATCAGATAAGTTCGTGTGACTGGGTGAATAACATTGCTCTTATAAAAGAAAACAGGACAATTTGGAGAATAATTTCAGAAGGTGGGGAAAGGAGAAAGATACAAGCAAATGCTTCTCCAGTAATTTAAAGTCTCTGAAATGACAATATAAACTTCATGGAGATGGGGCATTAGATAAAAGGATTTTAGTGAGAGAGGAAGTAGTACTCTTGAGGGGAACAGATTGTACTGGTGAGCGCGTCTTGTCTTGGCCTTTATTTTAAATATTACTTTAGAATGGGATCTGTAAATCTAGGGATGTTAACAGTTTGGGTGGGAGAAAAGAGGCTTTTCTGTTTAAGGTAAAGTAGAGGAATAATGCCATTGCCCCAGCTATTAAAATATTTTTCAGATCAGTTTCAAAATTCACATTTACGAGAGTGATACAGTACAGTGCATTGCAGTTAGGAGAAAGGGGAAGTTGGAATCTGCCCCATAAACCTAGGTTAAAAAAAAACGTACATAGTACTTCCCCTTCTGATGGGGCGGGAGAAACTGCTAGCCAGCTAAGGTAACCCTTTCGTTGTTTGTTTTGGAGAGCCTTTTAGAATACAATTGAAGAGCCACTTCTTGAAGTGCTTACACAGGCAAAACTTCCACTGAGTTTTGCCTGAGTAAGTACCTCATGTTTTGGCCCTATAAAATTAAAGGAAATCTAGTTTAATGCAAAGAGAAATCAAGTTCATCCTAACTCTGCCTCTTTGGTCTTACGCTTTTAAAATGTATTTATTTTACTATAATAAATTAGTTAATACAATATGAATGTATTATAAATGGGAATTTCTCATATGATCTTACATACAAGACTCATCATCTCCAGGCTCGAGTTTAATATATATCAATGGTACCTGCAAAACAAGCCAGCTGTGAAGAAAAGTGGCTCAGAAGCTTTAAAGTTATGAATGTTTAGATTCAGCAAGTTGAAACTTTTTCTTCTTAGATCAATTCAAGCCTACAGAGTAGTTTAAAATGCCAGGAGACTGATTTGCTTCAAACTTGTCATGTTTTATAGCTATAATTTAAACACAAAAATCAAGCCAAATCTGAAAACTGCATGTAACATATATTAGAAATGAGTTTGTATTATATATTGTACTAATTGACATAAATTATGGTATACTATATTTTAAGTAAGAAGTACAAAGGAACAATGCTCGAAACTTATCCTAGATTGGGAGTACCTGATTTTCCAACCTTAATATTGTGTAGACGCTGTTTGTTTTGCATGAAATTTTCTTTTTGGGTGAGTAGTCCTGGTGTATATTTTAAGACTAAAATTGCCAATGGAGCTTCTAAATTCCACAATCTGAAACCATATGTCTTTATACCATATGCTTCCAGCTGTCCTGGACTAAGGGCTTGTCTACATTACCACTTAAGTCGATGAAACTTATGTTGTTCAGGTGTGTGAAAAAAACGCCCCTCTGAGCGACGTAAGTTACAATGACTTAGATGTGGAGTAATTATGTTGACGGGAGAGCTCTCTCCCATCAACATAGCCCTAAGACTTCCTGAGTTTTCAGTAAGATATACCCGTTACTCTTTATTTGGCAATTCATATATTATAAGATGCAGTTTTAGCATCTCAAACTTATTTAACTCATGAGTAAACACTTAACTACTTGATGCTAGATAAATACATCCTTACTGAGCAGGATTTATACTAATACTGTCTTAATCAATAAGTGATCATGGACATTTACTATCACTAGATTAAATTATTTTCCTAGAAAGAGTTCCTATAAAGCAGCCAATTCCATTTCAGTGTTCCCAATTAAGTACAGTATACTGTAATAATATTTGACATTTATCTAGCACATCTCATCCCAAAGCACTTTATAAATAATATATACTGTATATAACCGCTGAACTATAGCAGCCTCTGGAATGCAGGGAAAGAGCCTTCTTGTGCAAAACACTGCTCAATGTTAGGAACCTTTGTACAATGAAACATGGGGAAACCCCATCTATTACAAAATGAACCAATAGGCTCTTGAACATGCAGACAGAGCTTCAATTTTTATGGTCTTGGGTGAAAGTTTTACCACCATAAAGTGCATGAAGATCCCTCCATTTACCTTAAGGATGAAGGGCTAATCCAATTTACCTAGATTGGAACCTGTAGAGTATTTCAAATCTGATGTTTCCACCACCGAGCCATCCTTTCCATCTAAGTATAAAAGCTCCATTGATCTCTGTGTACCTTTACTCTTGTTTTATTTGTAACTCTGCTTTTGTTGCTGGAGAAATGCTTCTTCCAAACATCCATTTTGCCCACTCCTTGTCACATGTCCTGGAGAGCCTCCCACCACACTCTGGATTCTGTGGAAGCCAGCAGAGCCGGGGTTATTCTCCCCCTTTAAAGTGCTGTTTGTTCCACCAAGTAGCTGGGCTTCGTTAACAATAATCATGCTTCACTTTTTCAAAGCACTGTGTGGAGGTTAATTTAATTTCTCCTCTGAGATAGGTAAGTATTGTCCCCATTTTACAGATGGGTAAATCAAGGCACAGAGATATTACTTAGGTCACCCAGTAATTTCATCTCAAGGCAAGAACACATCCAAATATCCTGACTCCCACAAGACCATCCTGCCTTCCTGACACCTGCTGGGGAGCAAGGACTTTGTATTTGTTGACCACAACTCACTGTGCAGTACCTCAAATACTTCAGTTGATGTGAAAGAGGCTAGGCCCACATTTTTTAGAGATATTGAGGCATGGCTGCCCTCAGCAGTGCAAAATCTAACTAATTTAGAGTCTGCCTCATTTTCAAAAGGGATTTAGATATTTAGGAGCCTAAAACCCAATGACTACAAATCGGTTAGGTGTTGCAACACTGAGGGCAGCAATGCCTAAATATCTTGAAAAATCTGGATGCTCAACATCCATCAAAATCAACTCCCATTGCATGTTCATTCTAAATAATTATAAATTACTTTAATAATGTAGATTTAATACAACTTTGATTAGCATGGTGGGATATGTATGGTTAATTACTCTCACGTTAAAAATTTATACTTTATATCCATCTGAATTTATCTGGCTTCAACTTCCAGCTATTGGATTATGTTATACCTGTCTCTGTTCTGCTGGATTGAAGAGCCCATTATTAAACATTTGTTCTCCTTGTAGGTACTTACAGGCTGTAATCAAGTCATTCCTTAACCTTCTCTTTGTTAAGCTAAATAGATTTAGCTCCTGGAATTTATCATTATAAACCATGTTTTCTGATCCTTTCATCATCCTCGTGGCTTTTCAACATCCTTCTTGAATTGTGAGCACCAGAACGGGACACAGCATTCCAGCAGTCACACCAGTGCCAAATACAGAAGTAAAAAGCTCTCTACTTCTCCTCATCTGCTGTCTACTGTTTACATATCACAGGATCACATCAGCACTTTCGACCACTGCGTCACACTAGGAGCTCATGTTCAGCTGGTTATCTACCACAACCCCTAGATCTTTTTCAGAGCCACTGCTTCCCAGCAGGGAGTCCTCAATCATGTAAGTATGGTCTCCATTCATTGTTCCTAGATGTATACATTTACATTTAGCTGTAGTAAAACACACCTTATTTGCTTGCGCCCAGTTTACCAAGCTATCCAGATCACTCTGAATCAATGACCTGTCCTCTTCATTATTTACCACTTCCCCAGTTTGTGTCAACTGCTAACTATATCAGTGAGGATTTTGTGTTTTCTTCCAGGTTATTGATAAAAATGTTAATTAGTATAGGGCCAAGAACCAATCCTTGCAGGACCCCAATAGAAAATACACCCACTAGACGGTGATTCTGCATTTACAGTTTCATTCTGAAACCAGTTTTTAATCCATCTAATGTATGCCATGTTAATGTTATATTGTTTTAGAATTTTTAATCAAAATGCCATGCAGTACCAAATCAAGTGCCTTACAGAAGTCAAAGTATATTATGTCAGCACTATTGCATCTATTAACCAAACCTTTAATTTCATTGAAAAAAAATCAATTTAGTTTGACAGGATCTATTTTCCATATATACCCATGTTGATTGGCATTAATTACATTACCCTCCTTTAATTCATTATTAATCGAGTCCCATATCAGATGCTTCATTATCTTGCCCAGGATTGACATCAGTCTGTAATTACCCAGGTCATCTGTTTACCATTTTTAAATATTGTCACATTAGTTTTCTTCTAGTCTTTTGGCACTTCCCCAGTGCATGAAGACTTATTGAAAATCAACATTAACCGTCCAGCAAGTTCTTCAGTGAACTATTTTAAAACCTTTGGATGTAGTTTATCCAAACCTACCAATTTAAAAATGTCTAACTTTAGAAGCTGCTGTTTAACATCCTCCTGAGATACTAGTGGAGTAGAGAGAGAAATCATTTGATAGCACTACATCATCTTTTTTTTTCTGAAGTACAGAACACAAATATTTATTGAACACTTGTGTCTTTTTTGCATTAATATTGATAATTCAACCATTTCCATCTAATAATGATAAGGATTCTTTTTGTTCCTCATTGTGACATTACACTCCACATTCTTTATGGAAATATGCTTATGATATGGATATAACATAACTGAGATGTACTTTATGCAACATGACTCATGTAAGGTATCATTGGAAAGGTTATGATTTACTGATTGTGTTTATCCAATTTGTATGAATGTATCATTTTTGTTCAATTTTGTATAATTTGTGTATCAATATTGACCATGTCTCTGTGTTTCAAATGTGCTACATTGGATGAGGCCAAACAATGTGAGTGGCTTATTGAAGAAATGCACACAGGCATAAGGATTACCCCAGGAGCTGTGTGCAATAGAAACCTCTCAGAGATAGCTCTACATAATGGGAACTGTTTGACTCAGGTCAGATAGCTCTATACAATTGGAACTTTTTGACCCAGGTCACAGCAAAAAAGCTCCAGCGAGTGGGGGGAAGATATAAAAGAAGGACAATGACAGCATGAGGGGTCCTCACTCTCCCTACAACAACACACCTGAGGAACAACGACTGAACTGTGGGAAGTGATGGTCCCAGGCTGGAAAGATTTTTAGGCTGTGTAAGAAAACTGGGAAAGCCAAGGCAACTTGTGCCTTAAGAATCTGCCAACCTGTTTATCACTCAGGGTGAGAATTTGCTAATTTGTATCCTACCTATCTAGTGTGTTAAGCTCAGTTTGCAGCTTGTGTTCTGGCTGTTTGGACATTGATCCATAAGCACTTGAGATCATTTTCTTCTGAGTTACCAATGACTTGGAAACAGGTAAAGCCATTTTTGACAGACTGCCACTGCCCCTGCTCTTTTGCCCGCTCAGTCCTTCTGAAATAGGTTATAACCAGTGACTTTTAACATTCCAGTTATGGGAATCATCCCACCAGGTTTCAGCAGTACCAACTAGATCAAATTTATGCTCATAAATGAGCAATTCCAATTCCTCATGTTTGTTACCCAGACTCTTAGTAGTGGTGTATAGGCAATTAAAGAATATCATCTCTTCATGTCCTTTGATTCCTTGACTAATTTAGTTCTCATGTTAAGGAAACATCTCAGTTTTCTGCTGAGTACTCATATCTTCCCCAAATCAAGATTTTGAGAACAAAATTAATCAAGGAACCAAAGGATAAGAAGAGAAGAAATTCACTATAAAGATACTGACTAATGCATAAAAACCATTTCAAGATCAATTTTTAGTTGAACCTCAATTGAGATGAACTTCTGACCTATTGCAGATGCTGTACATAGCAAAGCAAATATAACAAAAACCTATTTCAGTAGCCTCTGTCCAGATCGAAGTGTAAGTGGTCTTCTAAGTAGTCCAAGCTCAAGAAGGCAGTTTATGCTGGGCTACCAATAGGGTGACCACCCATCCTGAAATGCAGACTTCAAGTCATGGTCCCGGGCTGAATGACTCCGGGACAGATGCTTTCCGAGATTCCCTATGGTGCCGCTTCGCACCTGCCCGCACCTGCCCAAAAGTCAGGGGTGGTGCCAGCCTCTTCCCAATGGGGGTAGAGGCTGAGGTGGGCCTTAGCTCCCACTCACCGTAATGCCCCTGCTCCTCCTCTTCCCCTGAGGCCCTGACCCCTGGCCATGCTGGAATCTGTAGCCAGGCCCTGGTAAGAACCACCCAGGGAACCCCAGACCCTCCAGCTGCCCTGGGTGGCATGCCCTGGGGGGTGGGGACACAGGCCTCAGGCTGCTTTCAGGCACCTTGACTCACCTCCCCATCCAGGGTAAGTGGAAGGTCCAGGGCTCCCCACAGCAGCCCAGGCTCCCTGGGCAGTTCTTACCATGACCTGGCTCTGGCTTCTGGCCTGGCCAGGGGTGGGGCCTCAAGCGAACAGGAGGGGCAGGGGTGGAGCCATAGAGGGGGCGGGACTCCTGCATGTGTCCTGGTTTTGCCTTTTGAAAAGGTGGTCACCCTACTTCCAATGGGCTGATAAACTCAGAGGAAAGGTTAACTAGGCCAAAGAGATGGGAGTGGTGGTGGGGAATTGAGCTTCTCAGCATGAAGCACTAAAATGTATACACCATAAATAGTGAGGGCTTGATCTAAAGCCCAGTGATGTCAGCTGGAGTCTTTCCACTGGCTTCAGTGACCTTTGTGTCAGGCCCTCAGCTCTCTGTAGTGTCTCTCTCTGTGACAGTAAAGCTGAGGTGAGTGTTCGAGTTCTGTGGGGAAACAGCTCATTTGTATGAGTTCCTCACCTCTAGATTGCTGTGCTGGGTCTGGCCCTTCAACAAGTAGAGTGGATAGGGTTACACAGCCTTTTTCAGTTGCTACAACCCTTAACAGCAGGTCTAGACTAGAAATCTTTATTAGTATAGTAATGGCAACCCCCTAAAGTAGAGACAGTTCTACTAGCAAAAGAATCCTTTAGTTTGTTTGTTTATTTATTTATTTATTTATTTGGGGTGGGGGGTGGTGGAACTGGGTTAAGCTATAGGTGCAAAAGCACTCTTTTAGAGGTATAAGCAGCTACACTAGGAGGGCTTACTGGTATAGTTAAATCTGAACCTTTCTAATGTACAAAAGGCCTAATTCAAATACAAGGCTCCATGTTGAGAAGAGGACCAGCTCTTTCCATTTCCCTTATGGAAAAGGCTTGTTGAATTTAACAGAAACAAATTAATCTACTCTAAAATAATGCAATTCCTGCTGTAGAATTCTGTAGGTTGCTTACAAGTTCTAAAGGAAAGGCATAGTCCTTTATTAAATCCTATACAAATTTTCAGATGGAAGGAAAAAAACCTTCTACCTGATTGCAGCTAGGAAAGTTGTGTTCCCATCAGCACTGGTGTGATCCTTGTAAGAGTGGCTTCCTATTCCCTGCCATTATCCCAGCTGAGAATGGATGCCAGTAGTTGTGGAAGTAAATTGGGACTCTACTTAATCTGTGTTTGTAAACAGGAGCAACATTTCTGTTTTAATGCTAATGTTCTAGAAATGGATAACAGAAATGCAGTATAACTAGGGATACCGTGGATAGTAATTCAGTTTATAGCAGACTAAAAGAATCTTCAGTTTTAGTGTATTTTTTGTTATTTATCTTTGTCTGGTTTAGTACAATTGATTCCATTTAGTAGCATTTCTGAGACATTGCTGAGAAACCCCATTTAAGTGAACATAATAGTCCATGTTTTGATTAGCACTCCGTGCCACTTGTGTAGCATTAAAGGTTTTTTTAAAAATGTATATTGTATTATAGTCATGAGCACTCTGCCAGATACCAGCTTCTCCCCCAAAAGGTCTAACAACCATTGCTTAAAAAATCTCTTGGACATTTTCAGTGCCTTTGATGTGGATTGCGATATGTTTGAGTTTAAATATCTCTCTGAAGTCGCAGAGTCTGCTCATTGGTAATACTTCCAGGAAACCTGATTTTTGTTAAGATTTGTGGTCAAAAGCAATAGAGTGTTATGGGTTAATTTATGTAAAAGCTACTTTATTGGAGCTATTTATGCATTTTATTATGTCACCATTTTTGTGGTGAGGCGTTCCAGACATTCTAAGTGTGTGTGTGTGTGTGTGTGTATATGCTCTTACTCAAACATCCTGCCTATAGGTGAATCCAGAAGAATTTGCACCTCTCCCACGTCAGTCATCTGACCAATCCAGTCCAAGACTAGATGCTGGTGATTTTCCCCATCCTGATTTTACACATAATGCAAGGACAAATCCCCATCCTGTTTCCCCATCCTGATTTTACACATAATGCAAGGACAAATCCTCACCAGCCCCTCTTTCCAGCACCTGCATGTGTTCCGAGGGTGAACAGATGCTATTACATAGCAATGTGTCTACAGGGTGTGCAACTATTTTGGGCCAGATTATTATCTCTGTGTGAACAGGTGCATTTCCCAACCTGTCCTACAAGCAGTCCACATAACATGTAAAATCCAATTTCCTGCTTCCTGGGTTTTGGCTTCATTAACAAAGAAATAGAAGAACAAAGATCAGCTCAAACCTTCTCCCCAGGCTTGGCTGCTTTTCAGGTCTGCTCAGCCTACACCCTGGATGTCTCTTCAGAGACCTACTCCTACTCTTATATCCAAAAAAGTCACCTGCCTCCAACTGCAGAACCCATTTAACCCTTTTGCGCTTTCTAACCGCTATACCAGTGTAACTAACTACACTGGAGCTGCTCCAGGTATACACCAGTGTAACAAAGCAGAATCTAGCCTATGGTCTGCATCCACTCCTCCTAAAGACAAAGGAGCATCACTGTCTCAGCATCCACTGGCTCAAGATGTGAGTGCGCTAAGATTATACTCAGTCTTGGTTTCCCCTGAGCTCCTAGTCAAAGCCGCCAACCAGTCTATCTATTTATTTTCATGAAAAATATATCTCTGGTAGAAATAAATCCCCATTTTTTACTAAAATCTTTTAAAGAAAAATTATCAGAAAGGAGAGTGTGGCCGTAGGGGCTGTGGCAATTGACATTGCTGTCTCCCAATAGTCTGGAGCAATCTGGATGCAGAGTTCAAAAAATGCTGGTGTCTTCAGCAGGTATCTGTATTAGGATTTATTGATAAATCTTGCCCACTGGTGCAGCTCTGTTGTTGGCAGCAATGGTGAGAGCACAACTGCAGATGAGGCAGCCACAGCCACCAGCATATTTGTCACCTCCTAACCCTGCTCAGGCAAATAAACAATACAATGGTTAAAATGCCAGCACTCCCACCCGTGCTGCCGACACCAGCTGTACTGGTCTTATCAGTAGTGGGAAGCTTAATGCCCAGAATCCCTAGTGCAAAAAAGGCTTTGGAAGTACAGTAGTTGTAGCTAGAGAGTGAACCATGGAATGGATTAGTGATGGATGTAGTATGTTAATAAAGTATGCAGTCACTGTGCTAACTTGATTCTTTAAAAAAAATAAATTACTGTGATTGAGTTAAGTCAGTGCAGTTAAACTAAAGGGCATAATATGCTGATTGGGTACTAAGAGACACAACAGAGAGTACCAGACCTTGAGGAGATATTGTTTCAATAAGCCCTGTTAAGAAAACAGATGTAGCTTCATTCCTGATAAGTCTCAAACCCTGAGAATTTATTCTCATCTTATCTCCTTATTAATTAGGTATGACATCACAACTGTGCATGATGCTTTACAAAATTAAAAACACACAGAGATTGCAGTCTACATTAGACACAGAACAACATATGGCTTCAACAAAGAAGAGCTACCTCCCACCCAAAAAATGTGATTCCTGTTGTTATGTTGTGTTCACTGAATTTGTAACTTATATGTTGTAAGCTATTGATTATTAACTTTGGGAGCGACTACTATGTCACCACTGGCTACAATAATTAACAGCAAAGCTTTGGAACAAAGACATCTTTGGTGTTTACTATTTTAAACCAGCAAACTAAGACACTAATGACTAATCCTTCCTTTCCAAAGGGCAATTCAATTAAAGGACTGGATTTAAGGGAAGCAATACTACTTAATGATACCCCGATCTTTCTACATGTTACTGTTTGTAAGAATCTTTCACCATATGTGGTTGGTTGACTGTTTTAAGGCATTTCTTATGGGTTAATGACACTAAAGGTTGGTTTCATTGTTTGTAATAAATGATGAACTGTTGACACTAAAGCTCTACTTCAGCTTACACATTTCTGTCGCCCTTCATTATGGATGCTTAATGGCTGTCTAGACAGCATTTTAACAACATCTTTAAACAAATGAAGGGCTACTAGTCCTGTTTCTAGTGCAGCTGGTAGGGTTATTTGTGTGTGTTTATTGGGGTTGGTTTTTTTGTTTTTGTTTGTTCATTGTGTGTGGGGGGGTAGTTTTGTAAATGGAGAATAGCTTTACTACAATAGAACTGTGATTGTCTGTAGGTTTTGAGGAACACCCAAAACCTTCAGATAAACAAACAGCTCTGTAGGCTTTGAAGTCAGGGCTTGGGGTTTACATCACATGGAGCACCAACATTAAAGCCTTCTGTGTGGCTTCCCCAAACACAGGCAGTGAACTGGTTTCCCCAAGAGTATGGCTGGGGAGGACTTCACTGCATAAATCTTTGTGCACTGAAATCTGACTTCAGGCCTAGAGTCTTATGAAGATGTAAGTCTTTAGGTTGAAGTCAGATATCCCCACATACTGTTATGCATTGAAGTCAAACCTTGGGCAACATATCTGACCTTTGGATAACTGAGAGGTTCAGTTAATGAATGAGGCTTTGGATAACAGAGGTTTGACTGCATTCACCAAAAAACATAAAATCATAGAATCGTAGGACTGGAAGGGACCTGGAGAGGTCTTCTAGTCCAATCTCCTGCACTTAAGGCAGGACTAAGTATTATCTAGACCATCCCTGACAGGTGTTTGTCAAACATGCTCTTAGAAATCTCCAATGATGGAGATTCCACAACCTCCCTAGGCAGTTTATTCCAGTGCTGAGCTACCCTCACAGTGAAGAAGTTTTTCTTAATGTCCAACCTAAACTGCCTTTGCTGCAGTTTAAGTCCATAGCTTCTTATCCTATCCTCAGAGATTAAAGAGAACAATTTTTCTCCCTCCTCCATAAAATGCAACAACCTTTTATGTACTTGAAAACTGTTGTCATGTCCCCCCTCAGTCTTCTCTTCTCAGACTAAACAAACCCAGTTTTTTTTCAATCTTCCCTCATAGGTCATGTTTTCTAGAACTTTAATAATTTTTGTTGCTCTTCTCTGGACTTTCTCCAATTTGTCCACATCTTTCCTCAAATGTGGCACCCAGAACGGGACACAGTACTCCAGTTGACGCCTAATCAGTGCAGAGTACAGCAGAAGAATTACTTCTTTTGTCTTCCTTACACTTCTGCTAATACATCCCAAAATTATGTTTGCTTTTTTTTTTTGCAACAGTGTTACACTGTTCGCTCATGTTTAGTTTGTGATCCACTATGACTCCCAGATCCCTTTCCGCAGTACTCCTTCCTAGGCAGTCATTTCCCATTTTGTATGTGTTCCTTCCTACGTGGAGTACTTTTCATTTGTCCTTATTGAATTTCATCTGACAGTAACTCCTCACTTAACATCTTGCCGATTAACGTTGTTTCCTTGTTACGTTGCTGATCAATTAGGGAACATGCTCATTTAAAGTTGCGCAATGCTCCCTTGTAACGGTGTTTGGCAGCCACCTACTTTGTCCACTGCTTGCAGAAAGAGCAGCCCGTTGCAGCTAGCTGGTGGGGGCTTGGCACCAGGGTGGACCGGCAGCCCCCCCATCAGCTCCCCTCTTCCCTAAGTTCCCTGTGCAGCAGCCTCCCAGCAGGCTACCAATTGCCAGCAGTTCAGCTGTCCCTCCCCCCACTGCCATGTGCTGCTCCTGCCCTCTGCTTTGGAGCTGCTCCCGGGAAGAAGATGGGTGCTAATATCAGGGTATCCATCTCCCCTGGCTCCTGCCTGCCTCCCCCTCTCCTCCCCCCACTCCTGTACCCCATCTCCACAGAGCAGGGTGGACACGACAGGGCTAAGGATGGAGGGAGCTTGCTGGCAGCAACTGCTGTCTCAACTTGCTGATCTACTTAAAAAGTCAGTGTACTTAGAGTGGGGTCAGCGTACTTAATGGGGCAATGCGCATCTCTCTCTCACACACACGGTGTGTGTGTGCTGTCTCCCAGGGTGGGAGACACATGATTTAAATCACTAGTCAGGAAGACTTGATTTAACCATGGATTTCTACATGCAAGTGCATTCTTGTTGGTTGTTATAACCTTAATACAGGGGCGGGCAAACTTTTTGACCTGAGGGCCGCATCGGGTTTCCGAAATTGTATGGAGGGCCGGTTAGGGGAGGCTGTGCCTCCTCAAACAGCCAGGCATGGCCTGGCCCCCGACCCCTATCCGACACCCCTGCTTCTCGCCCCCTGACAGCTCCCCTGGGACTCCTGTCCCATCCAAACCCCCTGTTCCCTGATGGCCCCCAGGGACCCCTGCCCCATCCACCCCATCTGCTCTCGGTCCCCGGACCGCTCCCGGACCCCTCACCCCTAACTGCCCCCCGCTGCCCCATCCAACCCCACCCCTCTCCTTCCTGACTGCCCCCGGGGACCCCTGCCCCATCCACCCCCTGCTGCTCCCTGTCCCCTGACCGCCTCCCGCCACCCCATTGAACCCCTCCTCTCCTTTTTGACTGCCCCCCCGGACCCCTGCCCCCATTCAACCCCCCTGTTCCCCACCATCTGACCGCTCTGACCCCTATCGACACCCCTGCCCTCTATCCAAACCCCTCTCCCCCGCTCCCTGCCCCGTTACCGCACTGCCTGCAGCACTGGTGGCTGGCAGCGCAGCTGCACCAGGACAGGCAGCTGCGCTGTGCAGCACAGAGCACTGGGTCAGGTCGGGCTCTGCAGCCCTGCCGCCCAGAGCATTGCGCTGCATGGGCGTGTGGCTGCAGGGGAGGGAGGACAGCAGGGGAGGGGCTGGTGGCTAGCCTTCCGGGCCAGGAGCTCAGGGGCCCGGCAGGACGGTCCTGTGGGCCGTAGTTTGCCCACCTCTGCCTTAATACATATTCTTCACAACTCAGAGATAGATGTAGGTTTCATTTTTAGAAGGTACGCACTATACATTTTTAAGTGATTTATTTTGAAAACTTTTCCGATTAGTTTTACAGCTGTATCAAAAAATGAATGATTGTTTGGTTATTTCATTTACCAAAGATAATTGAAGCAGATATTTCTGAAGTCATTGGGAGGTGAACTATCTCCAGTTCAACAGCTTAATCATTAATATTTGGAGGATTTTCTTGCCATGCTGTATTAGGAGAAGAACATCACCCGGCAGACATTTAAATTGTTTTATTTAACTAAAACAACGTTATGTATTTTTTTCTTCAACAGCAAACATATAATATTTTAACAAAACAAGCATATGAATTTTTGAATTTAGTTAAACATTCAACTTTTTTAAAATCAGGTTTGTTTTTGTTTAAATTGTTTTTAACTAAAATAGTTAAATGAAATATTTAAAAAAAATTTAATCAATTATGTCAGCCAGGACAACATGAGAAACTTAAAATATTGGTTTCTGCAGCTAACTCAGCTGTCTTCACCTTCATTTTCCTGTTCGTTCATAATCTGGAAAAGAAAAACAAGCTTTCCTTGTTCCCAAATAATTTCTCAATTTGGAATTAATTAGTCCAAAGGAAGAAAATATTATTTCTACACTGGCAGAAGAAGCTACTGCTGTTAAAAATGAGATGATCACTTCAACAGTCTCTGAATCCAAGTGCTTAAGTGACTTCCACCTGTTCACTGGTGTGACTTTCATTAAAACATCATCAGCAAACATATATTTCTTGAATGGTTCTTATTCCCAAACTGGGTCTCTTTTACGGCCTGCTGCCATTATGGGTTTTCCCTTCTAGTGAGAGGATAGTATGGTAGATCTCAAATCAATGAAGGCTACACTCGAATGACCTCAAGACTTCTGGAATATACTGCTCAAACAGTTTCACTTCTGTTTCTACTGCCTGTCCCTCTCTTCTCACATTTATCTCCAGACTTATTCTCCTTTTCCAGATCTATTCCACCCCCAACAATCTTCTATTCTTTGAACTTTTTGAAACTTTGTAATTTTAGAGAGAGGTAAGGGACTGACTGTGTATACACAAATTTGCAGAGGGACAGTAGGGTTGAGGTGTATATATAGTCTTTTGTCTGGCGAACAAAATTTCCCTGGAACCTAATCCCCCCCATTTCCATTAACTCTTATGGGGAAATTGGATTCGCTTAACATCGTTTCGCTTAAAGTAACATTTTTCAGGAAAATAACTACAACGTTAAGTGAGGTATTTACTTCAGACCATTTCTCCAGTTTGTCCAGATCATTTTGAATTTTAATTTTACCCTCCAAAGCACTTGCAACTCCTCCCAGCTTGGTATTGTCCGCAAACTTTATACGTGTACTCTCAATGCTATTATCTAAATCATTGATGAATATATTGAACAGAACTGGACCCTGCAGGACCCTGTTGATATGCCCTTTCAGCTTGACTGAACCACTGATAACTACTCTCTGGGCAGTATCAAAAGCCTTACTAAAGTCAAGATATACCACATCTACCACTTCTCCCCTATCCACAAGGCTTGTTACCCTGTCAAAGAAAGCTGTTAGGTTGGTTTGACATGGTTTGTTCTTGACAAATCCATGTTGACTGTCACTTATCACCTTATTATCTTCTAGGTGTCTGCAATATTATCACCTTATTATTTTCAAGGTGTCTCCACCCTCACTCGCTCATTTTCACCAGGCTGGGGCAGTGGGTTGGGTATGGGAGGGAATGTGGACTCCGTCCTGGGGGTGCAGGCTCCAGGGTGGGGGCAGAAATGAGGAGTTCAAAGTGCAGGAGCGGACTTCGGGCTGGGGTGGGAAGCCAAGGGGTTCGGAGTATGGGAGAGGGCTCCAGGCTGAAGCAGGGGGTTGGAGTGTGGGGGGGGGTATGGGCTCTGGGGGTTGGGACATGGGGGAGAGGGCTCCGGCTGGGGGTGTGGTCTCTGGGGTGGGGCTGGGGATAAGGGGTTTGGGGTGCAGGAGGGGGGCTCCGGGCTGGGACCGAGGGGTTCAGCGGGTAGGAGGGGGATCAGGGCTGGGGCAGGGGGTTGGGGTGCAGGAAGGGGTCGGGGTGCAGGCTCTGGGCGGCATTTACCTCCAGCAGCTCCCGGAAGCAGCGGCATGTCCTCTGGCTCCTAGGTGGCGGCGTGGCCAGGTGGCTCTGCGTGCTGGCCAATGGGACCTGCAGAACTGGCGCTTGGGACAAGGGCAGTGTGCGGAGCCCCCTGTTTGCCCCTACACGTAGGAGCTGGACGGGGGAATGCCACTGCTTCTGGGAGCCACAGGAGGCAGGGAGCCTGCCCTAGCCCCGCTGTGCTGCCAGTCAGACTTTTAATGGCCCAATCAGTGGTGCTGATTGGAGCCGCCATTGTCCCTTTTTGTTGGGGCATTCCAGTCAAAAACTGGACACCTGGCAAACCTAATTGAATGTCCCCTTGTTCTTGTGTTGTGAGAAAGGGTCTATAGAATTTCCTGAACTACCTTCTGGTCTCCTTTTGTAAAGATCTGTGAGATCTATAGATCAAAAGCACCATGTAAGAGCTAGGTATTTTATTACAGTGTATTATTTTATTATGTCCCTTCTTATTTGTCTCCTTTTAAACAGGGAAATAGTCACAGTCATTACAAGTTGCTTCATATGAGAGGGTTTTTTCCATGCCCCTAAGTCATTGTGATCTGTCCCTGTACCCCTCATTTTCTGCTATATCCTTTCTAAGATTAGGTGACTAGAATAGAACAGAGTTTTCCAGGTCTGGGCATACGATTAATTTGTATAATGGCACTAATATTTTCTGTAAATTTCTCTTCCCCACCCTTAAACATCCTAATATGTTGTTGGCTTGTTGACCACTGCTGTGCATTGAGTGGAGACATTCATTCAGCTGTTCACTGCTGCTCAGTTCTTTTCCATAATACAATAAATTTAGAAGCCAGTAGGATGTATAAGCAGTTCAAATTATTCTCTCCAATGTGCATTGCTCTGCCTTTGTTCACAATGAATCTCATCTGCCGTTGTGATGTCCCATTCATCTGGCTTGCTTAGGCCCCTGTAAATTCCTTACAATCTTCTGTAGTCGTAACTACGCAACATAATTTGTGCCCTATGCAAATTGCATCAGCTTATTGCTCTTCCTTTTCCAAATCACTAATATATTAAATACTACCAGCCCCAGAACTGTGGTAACTCCATTGTTAATCTTTTGTCATTTGAAAATTGACTATTTATTTTCCTACTCTTTGTAAACTGTCTTTGCCAGATCCATGAGAGTAAGAAAAGAAAGAAATTTTAAAAATATAATTAAGAAAAAATAAACTAGAAAAAGTCAGTGATATTTGATATCTCTAGTAATGATTTTATGTGTTCACACAAGTCTCTTCCATCACACAGTAGTCACAACAATGAACAATTTTGAAAAATGTTATAGTAAAAATGTTAGAGTAGGTGAGTGCAGTAGAGTAGTAGAGGCATAAAGGGAGGGGGTATGATTAAGCACTAGCAGCATAGAAGAGTTATGGTTTGAGTGTTATTTATAAAAGGTATACCGAATCAGTGAGATAGAGGGAGACTGGTAGACCATTCCAGATAGCTGCAGTGGAATGGGAGCGAAGGTTTGACCTTTAATTAGGGTTGCCAACTTTCTAATGGCACAAAACCAAATACCCCTGCCCTGCCCTCAGGCCCTGCCCCTGCTCGCTCCTTCCCCCCTCCCTCCGTTACTCACTCTCCTGCACCCTTACTCACTTTCACTGGACTGGGGATACAGAAGGAGATGGTGGGAGAGATGAGTGTAGGCAGAATTGGCAGCTGAGTTGAATGAAGTTTATACAGAGAGATGAAATTACAAAGTTAGATTGGTCCTGGTTATGAAGGACCTTGAAGACAAGGGTAACTATTTTTGTAGAGCATATGAACGGAGTGTGTGATGTGATTATATTTGTCTGTGTAGGTGAGAGAGTATGATATACCAGTCAACTACCGTGTAAATATATATGTATATTATTTGCCACATTTAAATGTATAAAGCTTTCAAATTTACTGACATCTGCTCCTTTCCAACCATCATGCAGCTGTTCTTCCTTTAATGTGATCCACTTTGCCTCTGCCTCCTGTCCCTGGAGAACCGTTGCACTGTATCTGATTCAGTATTTCATCAAATTTCAGTACTCTCTTTCAAATCCCTGTGCAGGACCCACTTGTGTGGTGTTGCCTACAAAAAAAAACTGACTGGTCAGAAACAAAAAAAATAGAAATGTTTTGTAACAAACAAGTTAGGTACACTTTGGCCTGTTTAGTTATGTGATATTGTTACTGATACACTTGGCCTCCCTTCTCATACCCCTCTGTTGTTTGTCACTGTCACTTGTCAGATCTTATCTTTAATTTGTTCGTAAACTCTTCATAGCTGGGCCAGGGTATTTCTGTTTGTTTGTACAATGCCTAGCACACTGGGAGGTCTGGGAGCTATGCAAATGCAGATAAGAATGTGGTAGAGTAGAGAGGCAGAGCTCTTTCATTCAGGCACAGTTCCTGAGTGATATCCCAGCAGATAAGTCACATCCGATGATAAACTTAACTGGGGCAGAATTGCTGCTGATAGCTGCTGAGAAGAGCAAGGGTGAAGGAAGAAAACTGGCATTTTTAGTCACTAGGCTATTCATTTTCAAGTTAAAGATTCCGGGCTCTGAGCAAACTTCTGCTTTCAGGCAAATGTTTTTGGCCTTTATTAGTGTCCAGGAGAGCAATATGTTAATATGAGTCCAGAATTTGGCCCTATTGAGGAAATTATCCCTTTTACACATATCTGCAGATTATAAAGTGCTAGTCCATGACAGCTAAATTAAATATTTATCTTTGAATAACGTGAAATTATTTTCTTTGAGAAGTCCTTTTTCTTAGGCAGATATTCGTAGATGATTCTTAAGCATAGATCTATTCATGATTTACCCAGGTGTCAGGAAGGATCTGGAAAAAACTGTCAGATGATTGAATTTAGCGGAATTGAAAACTAAGTTTTCATACGTTGCCTTATGAAGAGTCTTTTTTCCATAGTGTATAAACAAAATATCCCAGTTAAATCTGGAGGGAGAAGACCTGTTTTTCATTAGCTGTGAAGATTTTCAAAATTACATTAGTTACAGTTCATTAGATCTTATAATCGTGTTTGCTGTGTGGCATTATAGGGGGGAAAACCCTGCTTGCAAGTCATTCCCACAGGACTAAAGATTAGCTTTCACTACCTCAGTCCACTGGGACAGAGTGTAGAATTTACATTTCCCTTTTCACAGCAGGAAAGCCAAAGAGTTATCTGTATGCAGTGCCAGGAAATTGTAAACATTTCAAACAGTTCATCTTATTTTCTTACATTATACTGCATTGTTTAGATTCAGAAGTGCAGTATGAATGTTAGCCGGGCTTGGAGGTATAGTTCACAGCACAGTTTAGCATATCCAGAGTTGCTGTCTTTTTGTCCATTTCTTCTTTCTCCAACCAGCTCTCCAGTAACATGGAAGGGATGACATTATGCTAGAGTTAAAGATGAGGATTAAAAAGAAATGAAGAAAAATAAAATGAGGGCTTGATCCTGCGAGGTGCTGAGGAGAGTTGAGGGCCCTTTCAGAGAAAAAAAAACTATAAGGGATATGAAATCTGGCAATCTGTCCTCTTATTCAGGACACTACTTCAGTTAAATCCTTTCTAACGCTTCTTCTGTCATGTTTAAATAGTCCTAAACATTACAATCCCTCTTTATGCAATTCACATCGTACCTGTAGCCTTCACTGCACTTCTCCGGAGCTTTTCAGTCTCCACTATTTTACAAGGCTCTGTTATGAGGATGCACCATTATTCAATATATTGTCATTATAATGTGTTTGATACTTTTGGACCAAATGTTCAGAAGTGATTAGTGACTCAGGGTTCCCCTATTTTTTGGTGCCCAACTTGAGACACACTGAAGGGGCTTGATATCCAGAGAGTAGGTGCAGAGCACCTTCTGAAAATCAGGCTTCTTCAAAGTGTCAAATTAGGTGCCCAAAAATCACTAGTCACTTTTGTGGGCCTTTATGTTTTCTTAATAGAGCTAAGCATTCTGTTTTTGTTTAGTCATGTTTTGTTGGGGTTAAGCAGGAGGGTTGTGCTTTTTAATTGTTGTTGCCACACACTGTACAGATACTTGCATCAAAGTAGGCTTGGAAGTCGTTAGACCCACAAGTATTCCTGGGTGGTCTCCAGCAAATTGCCACGCACAGACTGTCATGTGCCGTATTTGGTAACAGCACAGGATATCCTGGAGGAGCAAATTTGTCAGGAGACAAGAAATCAGATCCCAGAACAGATGAAGCTACAGTGAATAGACAGGGGGCTCCTAATAGTGTGACAGACATAGGGAAAGATTCATGTAAAATGTAGCAGAGAGCACAAAGCATTAGTGTGTTTTAAACTCCAGTATGTTCACATTAAGATACTATGTAATATGAGTCAACAATGTATTTTAAAAGGTCTTTTATCATGTTTTATGATTTATTCAAATTCCATTTAAGTCAGTGGGAGCCTTTCCATTAATTTCAGGGGGCTTTGGATCAGGCCCTAATAGACAATATTACATGTATCTGTTTTTGGAATTAGGGGAAGTTCTATTATTTAAATTGACACAACCAATGTGTCAATCTACAGGAGAACATTGCTTGATATACTGTATTTAGAACGCTGTACCACAACAAGAAGAGAGAATGTTTCAGTATATTAGAAACAAAGGATCCTAACAAAGATACTGGTCCATTAGTAGATGGAAATGGTAAAATTGTAAATAATAATGAAGAAAAGGTGGAAGTATTCAATAAATAGCTGTTCTGTATTTCAGAAAAAAACAGATGATGTCATATCATCATTCCACTAGTGTCTCAGGAGGATGTGAAACAGCAGCTACTAAAGTTAGACATTTTTAAATCAGCAGGTCTGGATGACTTGCATCTAGGAGTTTTTAAATAGTTGGCTGAGGAACTTGCTGGACTATTAGTGCTGATTTTGTATAAGTCTTGGAACATCAGGAAATTTCCAGAAGAAAGCTAATGTTATGCCAATATTTCAAAGGGTAAACAGGATGACCTGGGTAATTATAGACCTGTCAGTCTGACATCAATCCTGAGCAAGATAATGGAGCGACTCATACAAGACTCAATTAATAGAGATTTAAAGGAGGGTAAAGTAGTTCATGCCAATCACCATGGGGTTTTGGAAAATAGATCCTCTCAAACTAACTTGATTTTTTTAAGTGAGATGACAGGTTTTGTTAATAAACATAGTAGTGTTGCTGTAGTATACTTAAACTTCTGTAAGGCATTTGAATTTGTATTTGGCACTGCTGCTGTGTGCAACTGCTGTTGGAATATGGTTTGAGCATTGGCCTGCTCAACCCAGGGTTGTGAGTTTAATCCTTGAGGGGACTGTTTAGGGATCTGGGGCAAAAATTGGGGATTAGGTCCTGCTTTGAGCAGGGGGTTGGACTAGATGACCTCCTGAGGTCCCTTCCAACCCTGATATTCTATAATGTCCAGTTCCGGTGCCCACAATCAGGAAGGATGTTGATAAATCAGAGAAAGTTCAGAGAAGAGCCACGAGATTGATTAAAAGGATTAGAAAACCTGACTTACAGTGATAGACTCAAGGAGCTCCAACTATTTAGCTTAACAAAGAGAAGGATACGGGTGACTTGATTACAGTCTTTAAGGACCTACCTGGGAAACAAATATTTAATAATGGGCTCATCAATCCATCAGAGACAGGCACAGGCACTAGCTTTTTCCTTTGTCCGGGGGTACTCAACCCCCGCTTAGCCCCAGCCCCTCCCCCACTCCACCCCTTCCTCCCCCCCGCCCCTCCCCCACCAGCACCCCAGTGCCTCCTGCACACCACAGAACAGCTGATCGTGGTGGGCGGGAGGTGCTGGGAGGGCGGGAGAGGGGTTGATTGGCGGGGCTGCCAGCAGGTGGGAGGCGCTGGGGGGTAGGCGAGGAGCTGGCTGCCAGTGGGTGCTAAGCATCCACTAATTTTTTTCCATGGGTGGCCCAGCCCAGGTGCACCCATAGAGTTGACAGCTATGGAGAAAGGCATAATATGATCTAGTGGCTGGAACTTAAACCTAGACAAATTTTAATTGGAAAGAAGGCATAAATATTTAAGAGGGAGAGTAATTAATCATTGGAACAATTTACCAAGTGTCATTGTGAATTCTACATCCCTGATCATTTTTAAATCAAAATTGGATGTTTTCTAAAACATATTATAGGAATTATTTTGGGGGCATTCTATGCCATGCATTATATGGGAGGTCAGACTAGGTGATCACAATGGTCCCTTCTGGCCTAAGAATGTACGAAAAAACATGAATATAGAGTATGGATTGCACAAAGATTACAAAATAAGCTGAGATAGCACAATTATGTACCACAAAGTGCTATTGTAAACAGGTTATTTTTAGTATGAAATAATTCTGCTTTTCCTGAAAGTACAAGCTATTAGAAATCAGTGTCAGAACTGGAAAGCATTTCACAAAGAGAGCTTTCATTTCTGTACATTTTAAAGCATGAGATAATCGCAGTCTGATTATCTCATAGAAGCCAGAAAGCAATATGGTTATTGGGGATGAGGAGTGGTGGAGGGCTGAAAGAGAATAATATACTATAATTAGCCTGTAATGTTTGGCATGGTCACTCATTAGATAATGCTGTATTCCCTTAACACTCTAGCTAGTCATTGTACAGCTGGTAAAGCCTGGAGTAAACAATGTGTGTTATTGCTATTATAAAGCCTTTTATATAGCCTTGATTGTCAGCTTCTTCTTGAGTAGGGTTACCTCTGTCAGTTTATCCAGACCAAACTGGTGCACTGCAGTTGAAAGATTGGTCTGTGTCATTTTCTTCTTTTTCTGAAGAACAGTTTTGTATTGATGACAACTGAATAGGTCACTTAACTTTTCTGCCTCAGTTTTCCCATTTGTAAGAATAGGGATACTTCCCAACCCTACCGTGAGCTTGTGAGATTAATTAGTTAAACATTTGTACAATGCTTTAAACCGTTAAAGCATATTTAGGTGCTAAGTAAATTACTTCATAATGGTACATCCTTCAGAGAGCTGGACGTTTAGGACCAGATTTTAAAATTGCACACATTTGTGCATGCCTGATTTATGTGAATATTGATCAGCTATTTGCACATGGACATGGTTAGTTATGCACCTTCGTGGTCATGTGCATATACACTGGATGGTGCCTGTATTGTATGAGTGAGGCGTGGGCAAATATATGCAGATAAATGCATGCACCTTTATTTGAAAATCTGGTTGTTTTTTCACAGTCTGCTTTAAGGTTGTGAGGGCAACAGTCGCAGTGCGTTTTTAGTTTCTAGCCTTCTTTGTTCACTTTCCTGATAACTTTCCCACGTCTCTAAGTTCACCCCTGTCATTTGGTTTTAGAAAGAAATCATTTAAGCTGGTTTTGGTTTTTTTGGTTTCCCCAACTTCCCAAAATGTCTCTTAATGGAGGGGATGAGGGCTAAGATACATGCAAATGCAGAGGTCGTGTGTGTTGAAAGTTTGAGGGGCAACATAAACTGAAGTGGCATGTGAGTAGCAGCCACTGATGAAATTAAAGGGGATAGACAAGGCCAGAGCCAGGAGGGAGGATAAAGATTTTCACAGCAGTGATCTAGATGGACTGGAATAAGGAGAGATGGAAAGTGGGAGGCAAAAATATGCATTGGTCAAGCTGAGAGGAAACTAAGGCCTAGACCAGTGGTCCTCAAACTTTTGAGGGTCATGCCCTCCCTTGCCCCTTTCCGTGTCTCTGCCCCCACCCCACTCTGGAGCCAGGAGCGGGGCTATGGCTTGGGGGGCAGGGATGATGCGGACAGGGTAAGGGGGCTGAGGCTGGGGCCAGGAGCAGGGCTTGAGGCTGGGGGTGGGAGCAGAGCCACAGCCTGGCCACGGTGGAGGCAGGCAGCTGGGTGTGTGGCTGGGTGCAGCTCTGCTCCCACCCCCAGCCTGAGCCCCAGGCCGGGAACAGAGCCACGGCCAGGGGTGGGGGTGAAGGCAAAGCCACAGCTGAGTGTGGTGTGAGCCAGCAACCGGCCCCCCCAGCCTATTGCAGAGCCAGGGCCGTGGTTGGGAGTGGGGCCAGAGAAGGGGTGGGGCGGGGCTGGGTGGCCCTTCCTCCTTGCCCCCGATGGGGGCTGACCCGGGCCTGCCATGCCCCCATGAATGTTCCTCTGTTCCCCCCCTAAGGGGGTGTGCCCCACAGTTTGGGGACCTCTGGCTTAGATTAACATATTGTTTCCTGGGCTGAAAAGGAGGGGACAAATGTCAGATGTTCTGCACTAGCAAGCAGAAGGATTGGTGAGAGTCTGGATCTGAGGGCAAAAAGGAAAGGCTGAGCTACACAGGAAGAATGGCAGTGCTGAGAGTAACAGAGAAGGGGAGTAAAGGAGCGCATTTGGAAGGCAAGGTAAGTTCAGCTGTGCGTAAGTTGATCTTGAGATAGAAGCATCTGAGATAGGTGAAGGTATGTGATTGAACCTCAGGTAAGAAGAGAGTGCTAGAGGGGATCAGGGCCATTGTATAGGTGAGCACTGAGAAATAGATTTGGGAGTCTTCAGCATAAGCTGTATTTGAATCTGTTGGAGTGAATGAGCTCATTCTGGGGGAGAGTGTAGAATGAAAAAAGAGCTAGGGACCGAGGACAAAGCCCCGGTGGACTCTGACAGAGAGAAGAAAAATGGGAGTCTTAAAGAAACCCTTGAAGAGCTTTCAGAAGGGTGTGTAAGATAAAAATCAGGAAGGTCCTGAGCAAAGAAGCACAGGTAGGAAACACTGACAATGGCAAAAATGGTGGGAAGAATAAGACAAAAGGATAGCTCACAGAAGTTAGTTATCCAGAGGTAAAAAATAATATATTTTTAGCAGTGAAGACAAGGCTTTTGGTCACAGCAATTTCAGTGGAAAAAACCCAGATTAGAGGGGGCTCAAAGAGAGAATTGGAAGACAGGGATTCGAGGCCACAAAAGGCCACTTGTTTGAGGTAGTGTACTTAGAAGCAAAGGAGAGGAGAGAAAAGAGATGTAGTTAAAGAGACAAGTGGGACCATGAAGGTTTGTTTTTTTTCTAATATTGGCTTACAACTTCACGTCTGAATGAGAAGTAGCCAGAGGACAGAACAGTAAAGACAAGGGGCGGGGGGGGGGGGGGGGGGGGGGAGAGGGAGTGTGGGTGGAATTTAACCCAGCATGATAGAACAACATTTTCTGGTATATTCAAGGGGTGGGTGGGTGCGTGTGTGTGTGTGGAGAGAGACATGCACAGGTTCAACTTTACAGTACCCTGTGTGCCTCGTTTATTTTGACAAAGAACAGGATGACAGGAGAAATGTAATTTATGTAGCC
This sequence comes from Chelonia mydas, assembly GCF_015237465.2. NCBI lineage: Eukaryota > Metazoa > Chordata > Testudines > Cheloniidae > Chelonia > Chelonia mydas. The sequence continues at coordinate 50,907,214 of NC_057850.1, forward strand.
TCTGCAGTGACAGTTCTTACATTTCATTGAACATAGTAAATATGATTTGAATTTTAAATAGAAATAAGCTTGCTGCATCCTAACAAGTAGAGAAGCTGTTTGCTATCAATGGGCTGCCCACGGTTCTGAGAAGCTGTCCTTTGTTTTCTTTTTTCTAATGCTTCCTTGCTAGGTTGTCCATGGAACCACCAGATTTCCCACTTTTTGAGAGAGCACAAATCTGTTGATCACAGGGTGAATTTAGGTTTCTTGGCAGGTCAGCATTTAATGAGGCAAAGCCAATTTTGAATTTTTCTTTAATGCTATAGATACAAGGTTTCACAGAGGCTTGGTTTTTGTATTTTTTTTTTAAAAGGCATTTAAGGCCCAAATATGATTTTGGTTTTTTCAACTTCTGGCCCATCTTGAGTCCCCTTAAAAAGGACTGATTTTCAGAGGGTGACACTCAGCACTTTGATAGTAAGGCCCCTTCAGCTTGACTCAAGTTGGACACCCAAAAATTGATGTATCCCAAATCACTAGTGACTTTTGAAAATTTAGGCCTAAATCTCCTTTTATATTTACTCTAGCAAATGATTCATATGTGCTCTACAAAGAATGGGAGGTTCGAAGATGACATAAAAAGAGTAATTGGACTGGCTGCTACAGCATTTTGGAAAACAGTTCGAGATCTGGAATGTTAAAGACATTTTGATAAAAACCAAATCAGCATATATCAGACAACTGTCATGCTGATACTGCTGTACAGATTGGAATGCTGGAGTATAAGGAAAGCCATTGAAAAAAAGATTTTGCTGCAGAAATGAACTGGCTGAGGGGAATACTGAGAGTTTCAAGACTTCAGAAAATATAAAATGAAGAGAGAAGAAAACAGCTAGGTGTCAGACCCTGAAAGCCTCAAACCTGGGTCGTGGGAGTCATCCTATCCCAATCCTCCACCCAGCAGCTCACAGACAGGAACTGGGACCAGGGCCCATGTAGCCCAACTAGGGCACAAGCCCAGCCCCTGTGCTCTGATTGGGAGAGCTCCAAGGCTCCTGATTGGGCTGCAGCCCCTATTTAAGCCAGAATAGGAAGCAGGAAGTTGTCTGAATAACTGGGCTCCACCCTGCCATGTACTGCTTTCCTGTTTACCAGTTCCTGTCTTCTGATCCTGACCTCCTGGTTTCTTGACTCTTGGTAACTGGTTCCTGCCCTCCGAACTGTGACCCAATCCTGAACTCCTCGTAACCCACCTCTGCCTGCCTCCTGACACGTGTCTCTTGGTTCCAACCCTCCCGTTTGTCACTTGACTCCGATCTCCTGGTGTTCCAACTTGGCCTGGTTCCTGGTAATTGGCTCCTGGAACCTGGATCCTCAGCCCATACCTGAGGCTAACCACTAGGCATGGCTGCCCATGCCCCAGCCTTGACACTATGGCAAGAAATAATGCTGTTACAGAAGATTCAAGAAAGACAACTGTGATGGTTTAGACATGTGTCAAGAATGGACCCAGAAAGGATACCATACGTGGCAATACATACCAGACTGCAAGGAACCAGAAACAGAGGAAGACTGAAGAGAAGTTGGATAGACATGGTGAAGAGTGACATAGAACAAAAAGGTTTAAAGATAAATGAAGCCATGAAGCTGACACAAGATATGAAGTCTTTTCACCCCTTTTTCCAGCCCATTGGTGCTTTTGAGCTGATGGCCAGCAATAAAGGAGAGACAAGCTAGCTAGGCTTTTTGAATATCGCAGATGTAACAGGCTATTGGAGAGACTGGAACCTCTGTATACTGTGTCTATCAGAGTGGTTTTGCAAAGCAGAGCTGTGATATTTTGATAACTGGGAACACACAAACTATCTTCAAGTCATGTTCTTATATAACCTAGCAATCTCGCACAGCTTGATAATGGTAGTCTATTCCAGTCAGTTTTATTCCCAAGTACCAAAACAGGCCCAGTCATGCAAGCCCTCTGCATGTAGAATTCCCATCAATGTCATGTGGGGAAGGCTTGCAGACTGGGCCTTAATTACGTTCAGGTCTAGTTACTGTAGCAGTTCTTGAGAAGCAACTTTTGTCTCTATTTGTTCTCATTAAATAGACACTATCAAGTCAAGCAACTTTAGATTTTGTAAATTGAAGAATCTAGGACATTAAAGAATTGAAAGATCTAAATACTAATGGAAAGTTTTTTGTGAGACTTAAAAAAAAAAAAACCATCATGGGAGCAGGGTTTTGATGGATGCTGTTGGAGTGTTTGAGGAGTGGGAAGGTTGAATTACATTCTCTTTCCCAAAATGAACACCCTCTTGCATTGTTTGAAGCCCAAATATTGCAAGCATGTTAGCACATAGGAACCTGAAAGTGAATTGACTGGAAATTGACAAAAATGACACTGGCTTGTCCATTTTTGTGATCCAGTCTCAGGAGTACAGGTGCCATTGTGTTGGATTCTGTAGAAGAACCTACATATAGACAGAAGTTGAAACAAATGCAGAAAATAAAAAAAGTATAAAATTGTTTTAATAACTAGTTTTAGTATAACAGTTAGAATCATAGAAATGTGGAGCTGGAAGGGATCTGAAGAGGTCATCTAGTCCATCCTCCCATGCTGAGGCAGGACCAAATATACCTAAACCATCCCTGACAAGTATTTGTCTAATCTGTTCTCAAAAACCTCCAATGACAGGGATTCCACAATCTCCGTTGGAAGCCTGTTCCAGAGCTTTATTATCCTTATCCTTTCAGGGAAGGGGTTGGAGTGGGGGCAGGGAAGGGGTGGGAAGAGGTGGGGCAGGGTTGGGGCCTCACGGAAGGGGTGGAGTGGGGGTGAGGGCGGGGCAGCGGGGGGTGATCGGGCCAATGTACTAGTCCTCATATGGCCCTCATGGTCATTTGAGTTTGAGACCCCTGGTCTAGATGGCTTATAACTGAATTTTAATGAAGCGGTTGTAAAAGACCTACAGCAGACCTAAAAGACTGAATTAAAATGCCATGGGAATGTTCAAAATCTCATTAAAAAGAAAAGGAGTACTTGTGGCACCTTAGAGACTAATAAATTTATTTGAGCATAAGCTTTCGTGAGCTACAGCTCATTTCATCGGATGTAGCTCACGAAAGCTTATGCTCAAATAAATGTGTTAGTCTCTAAGGTGCCACAAGTCCTCCTTTTCTTTTTGTGAATACAGACTAACACGGGTGCTACTCTGAAACCTGTCAAAATCTCATCGTATGCCTCTCTGCTCCACTGCTAAAGTGATGTTATGCTGCCACCTTGTGGTCATGGCTGATGCATGTTTGATTCAACAACAACAAATATTTCAGTCAGTTGAATTATTGTTTTAGCTAAACATTGAGGTACATCTTTTCCTGCAGGGATGTACCTGTATGCAGTGAATAGTCATATTGCATAGCTTTCCATTGGTATGGTTGGATCATTTTTGAGACAGATGTCTACCTTGAAAAATAACTAGAAAAAATTCCTGTTCACATCCAAGTGGAATAAAACCTTTGGTTTATTCCCAGAATTCAGACACCAGCATCACTGTAACATAGCTACTGTAACTAGGTGTTAGGCTCTGACCAAGGGGCCTGGATCAAAATCTCAGATACAGATTGTTAAGGTTCCTTCCCCACTTTGAACTCTAGGGTACAGATGTGGGGACCTGCATGAAAACCTCCTAAGCTTACTTTTACCAGCTTAGGTTAAAACTTCCCCAAGGTACAAACTATTTTATCTTTTGTCCTTATACTTTATCGCTGCCACCACCAAACGTCTAACAGGTATATAACTGGGAAAGAGCCCTTTGGAAACTTCTTTCCCCCCAAAATCCTCCCAAACTCTACACCCCCTTTCCTGGGGAAGGTTTGATAAAAATCCTCACCAATTTGCATAGGTGAACACAGACCCAAACGCTTGGATCTTAAGATCAATAAAAATAACTATCAGATTCTTAAAAGAAGAATTTTAATAGAAGAAAAAGTAAAAAGAATCACCTCTGTAAAATCAGGATGGTAAATACCTTACAGGATAATCAGATTCAAAACATAGAGAATCCCTCTAGGCAAAACCTTAAGTTACAAAAAGACACAAAAAACAGGAATGTCCATTCCATTCAGCACAGCTTATTTTCTCAGCCATTTAAAGAAAACAGAATCTAACGCATATTTAGCTAGATTACTTACTAAGTTCTAAGACTCCATTCCTGTTCTGTTCCCAGCAAAAGCATCACACAGACAGACAGAGCCTTTGTTTCTCCCCCCCTCCAGCTTTGAAAGTATCTTGTCTCCTCATTGGTCATTTTGGTCAGGTGCCAGCGAGGTTATCCTAGCTTCTTAACCCTTTACAGGTGAAAGGGTTTTTCCTCTGGCCAGGAGGGATTTTAAAGGTGTTTACCCTTCCCTTTATATTTATGACACAGATATTCCCAGGTTTCAATGAAATTAAAATCTAGATCAGGGATCGGCAACCTTTGGCACGTGACCCATCAGGGTAAGCCCGTGGCGGGCCGGGATGGTTTGTTTACCTACAGTGTCTGCAGGTTCAGCCAATCGCAATTCCCACTGGCCGCGGTTCGCTGTCCCAGGCCAATGGGGGCTGCGGGAAGAGGTGGCCCGGCCCGCGTCGCTTCCCACAGCCCCCATTGGCCTGGAATGGTGAACCGCAGCCAGTGGAAGCTGCAATCCGCTGAACCTGCAGACGTGGCAGGTAAACAAACCGGCCCGGCCCACCAGGGGCTTTCCCTGGTGGGCCAGCTGCCAAAGGTTGCTGATCCCTGATCTAGATCCAAACTTTGCAGCTTGGGCTCATCTCTAGTTTTCTGCCACATAAACTGTTAGAAATTTCCTTTCAATGCAATCACTAAAAATCAAGGCAACCCTCTCCAACCTCATTTCATGTCTTAGTCTCTGAGCCTCATAATACTCCAGAGCACTCAGAATTTTCAGCTCCACAACAAAGTCCCTGTGGCAGGGTCAGCTTCCACAACACCCTTTGTGCCCACTACAGCACTGCTCATCCTACCTCACTTTCCCTCTCTCTTTTCAATTGTCAGCAGCCACCTCCAACATGGTCTGGTGCTGCGGTGACTTAGCCCTCTGACTAAGTCAAGTCACACCAGAGTTCCTCCCGTTCTGGGGTATCAAAATTCAAATATCACAAACTCAAAAAGGAGGGTCATCCACCCATCTCTTTGACCAGGTTCTGCCCTTCAGCTGCTAGGGTCTGTCTCTTCCAGAGGGCACTCACCTGGGTTCCCTGCTTCAGGCTTACCTTCCCTCCAGGAGGCTTTGTCTGCCTACAGTTCAACTCAGCTCCCTGGCACCAGCCACCCTTCTCTCACTGAGTGAGAAGGCAGAGATCTGCTCTCTTTCCCAATCAGCCCCCAACAGAGCCAGGTTCAGACCCTGTAGCTCCTCCTTCCAGGCCTGACACCTACTGTAGGGTTAGCAGGGTGATGCTGATTGAGTCCACAGGCTCTCATTAACCCCTTCTTGGCCAGTGGGGGGTTGGTACACCGCATCGCACTCCCTTTCACCTTCATACAACCACTCACATTGCACACCTCCAACTTCGCTAAATCATGCTCAAATGAGCAACGTGAACACCAACCTCAGAATTATTTTAGGTGGAAATAACACATTATTCACTCATAGAAAGTAAAGGTATCTTTTAATGGTAAGATGTCTCAGCCATGCTGAGGTTGGAGATAAGATTGTGCATTCAAGTGTATCTTTGAGGAGTTGGCTGTATGCATTATGGTTAGTGGTATATAGGTTCCCTCCGTGGCTTATACCTGATACATAAAAAAGTATATGAAAATTCCCATAATGTGCAATACTATTCAAGGACAGGGTTGGGAGTGTGGGGATATAATTACTTCCCAGTTGCTGTTGGCTGTTGGTTTTGAAGTATGAGCATCAATAACCATTAACATTTTATCCCACCAAATGTAACTGCAAATGTCCTTCCTATCCATATGTCTTATCCTCATCTTTATTATTATTATTCAGAATTTGGTATCACCCACAGTGTGCTACAAGCTTTCTAAATGCAGTTCAATTTACAGTTCTTTCTCTGAAGAAAGTACAATTTTAAAAATATCTTACAGTCTAAAAAGGTTTTCAGAGATTTTTCAAAACTGTTCAGCTAAATAATATCCAGTCAGTGAGTTACCCAGAGGTATCACCTATTTAATGTATTAGGAGCATCTCAATGGTATTTCTAAGGAAAGGTCAAAGTAATGAAGTCTGGCGATCTTTTAGAGACAGTAGTAGTATTTTTAAGCCCAGCAGTTGAAAGATTGCATACACACCTTCATTTATAGTAACCCTGATTATATTCAGCACTGAAATATAATCACATGAGCAAAGGTGATGAGAACAGCAAAGAAAAATATCTTCTTTCTAGAGCAAATAAACACCAGAGGGCAGCGCAGTAAAACATTTCCTTCAGAAGCAACAGCTAATCCTTAAGAAACATAAACTGTTAAAAATAGTTTGAGATTGTTGAGTTTCAGAGTAACAGCCGTGTTAGTCTGTATTCGCAAAAAGAAAAGGAGTACTTGTGGCACCTTAGAGACTAACCAATTTATTTGAGCATAAGCTTTCATGAGCTACAGCTCACTTCATCGGATGCATACTGTGGAAAGTGTAGAAGATCTTTTTATATACACACAAAGCATGAAAAAATACCTCCTCCCACCCCACTCTCCTGCTGGTAATAGCTTATCTAAAGTGACCACTCTCCTTACAATGTGTATGATAATCAAGGTGGGCCATTTCCAGCACAAATCCAGGGTTTAACACGAACGTCGGGGGGGGGGGTAGGAAAAAACAAGGGGAAATAGGTTACCTTGCATAATGACTTAGCTACTCCCAGTCTCTATTCAAGCCTAAGTTAATTGTATCCAATTTGCAAATGAATTCCAATTCAACAGTTTCTCGCTGGAGTCTGGATTTGAAGTTTTTTTGTTTTAATATTGCGACCTTTAGGTCTGAGATCGAGTGACCAGAGAGATTGAAGTGTTCTCCAACTGGTTTATGAATGTTATAATTCATAATGAATGTTTTGAGATTGTTGAGTGGCCACTGGCTGTTCCATAGCTAAGCTCGCAGCAAAGTTTCTGTTTAAAGCTGGGTTTTGCAACTTTTCTAAAATTCACAGTATTAAAGGTTTGATTTAAACTCCACAAGGGAAACTCTCACAGTTCAGACCAAATGTATTAACACTTTAATGTCCAGGCCTTCACTTGTAACATTATTTCCCTAAATGAAATTTCTCTTTTTTAAGAGAAAGCAGAAAGTCTACAAGGAATGGAAGGTGGGAGAAGGGATCAGCAAGGAAAGCCACCTCTTGGAGGTCAGAAAGTGTAGGGATAATGTGAGAACTGCCTAAAGCCAAGCAGAGTTGGACTTTGAAAAGAGAATTCAAACCAACAGTAAAAGGTTCTATAGTCATATAAATAAGAAGAAAACAAGGAAAGAAGAAGTGGGACTGCTAAGTACTGAGGATGGGGTGGACATTAAAGATTATCTAGGCACGGCCCATCTCCTAAACAAATACTTTTCCTCAGTTTTTAATGTGGCTAATCATAGGATCATAGAATATCAGGGTTGGAAGGGACCTCAGGAGGTCATCGAGTCTAACCCCCTGCTCAAAGCAGGACCAATCCCCAACTAAATCATCCCATCCAGGGCTTTGTTAAGCCTGACCTTGAAAACCTCTAAGGAAGGAGATTCCACCACCTCCCTAAGTAACCCATTCCAGTGCTTCACCACTCTCCTAGTGAAAACGTTTTTCCTAACATCCAACCTAAACCTCCTGCACTGCAACTTGAGACCATTACTCCTCGTTCTGTCATCTGGTACCACTGAGAACAATCTAGATCCATCCTCTTTGGAACCCCCTTTCAGGTAGTTGAAAGCAGCTATCAAATCCCCCCTCATTCTTCTCTTCTGCAGACTAAACAATCCCAGTTCCCTCAGCCTCTCCTCATAAGTGATGTGCTCCAGCCCCCTAATCATTTTTGTTGCCCTCCGCTGGACTCTTTCCAATTTTTCCACATCCTTGTTGTAGTGTGGGGCCCAAAACTGGACACAGTATTCCAGATGAGGAATTTGACCAATGTCAAATAGAGGGGAATGATCACGTCCCTCGATCTGCTGGCAGTGCCTCTACTTATACAGCCCCAAATGCCGTTAGCCTTCTTGGCAACAAGGGCACACTGTTGACTCATATCCAGCTTCTCGTCCGCTGTAACCCCTAGGTCCTTTTCTCCAGAACTGCTGCCTAGCCATTCGGTCCCTAGTCTGTAGCAGTGCATGGGATTCTTCTGTCCTAAGTGCAGGATTCTGCACTTGTTCTTGTTGAACCTCATCAGATTTCTTTTAGCCCAATCCTCTAATTTGTCTAGGTCCCTTTGTATCCCATCCCTACCGTCCAGCATATCTACCACTCCTCCGAGTTTAGTGTCAGTGAAGAGGCTAGGGGTAGTGGCAGGGTAGCTAATGGCAACAAGGATATGGAGGTAGAAATTACCACATCCAAGGTGGAAGTCAAACTCAAGCAGTTTAATGGGACTAAATCAGGGGACCCAGATAATCTCCATCCAAGAATATTAAAGGAACTGGCACATGAAATTGCAAGCCCAGTAGCAAGGATTTTTAATGAATCTGTAAACATGGGGGTCATACCCTGTGACTGGAGAATTGCTATTTACAGTTCCTATTTATAAGAAAGGGAGAAAAAAGTGACCCAGGAAACTACAGGTCTGTTAATTTGACCTCAATTTTATGGAAGGTCTTGGAGCAAATTTTGAAAGAGAAAGTAGTTAAGGACATGGAGGTGAATAGTAATTGGGATAAAACACAACTTGGTTTTACAAAAGGTAGGTCGTGCCAGACTAACCTGATCTCTTTCTTTGAGATGATAACTGATTTTTTAGACAAAGGAAATGCACTAAATCTAATCTACCTGGATTTCAGTAAGGCATTTGATACAGTTCCAGATGGGAAATTATTAGTTAAATTGGAGAAGATGGGGATTAATACAAGAATTTAAAGGTGGATAAGGAACTGGTTAAAGGAGAGACTACAATGGATCAGATTTGAAAGATGAACTCTCAGGCTGGAGGGAGGTTACTAGTGGAGTTCCACAGGGATCGGTCTTGGGACCAATCTTATTAATATTTTTATTACTGACTTTGCACAAAAAGTGGAAATGTGCTAATAAAATTTGTGGATGACACAAAGCAGGGAGGTATTGCCAGTATGGAGGAGGACCAGAATTTCATACAAGAAGATCTGGATGACCTTGTAAACTGGAGTAATAGAAATGGGTTGAACTTTAATAGTGCAAAGTGAAAGGTCATGCATTTAGGGTAGGGGTGGGCAAACTTTTTGGCCCGAGGGCCACATCTGTGTGGGGAAACTGCATGCAGGGCCATGAATGTAGGGCTAGGGCAGGCAGAGGATGGGTGTGGGGTGTACGAGGGGGCTCAGGGCAGGGGGTTGGGGTGCAGGAAGCAGTGCAGAGTGCGGGAGGGAACTCAGGGCAGGGGTACAGGGAGGGGCACGGAGTGCGGGAGGGGGCTCAGGGCAGGATTTTGGGGGCTCAGGGCAGGGGGTTGAGGTACAGGAGGGGTGTGGCAGGGGGCTCAGGGTAGGGGGTTGGGGTGCAGGAGAGATGTGGCAGGGGTCTCAGGGCAGGGGGTTGGGGTGCGGGGTTCAGGAGGGGTTCGGGGTGCGGGCTCTGGCCCGGCACCACTTACCTGGAGCGGCACCGGGGTGGCAGTGGCGCATAGCGGGCCAGGGCAGGCTCCCTACCTGCTCTGACCCCACGCCACTCTCGGAAGCAGCCGGCACCACGTCTCTGTGATCCCTGGGATAGGGGGGCATAGGGCTCCGCACGCTGCCCTCGCCTGTGGGTACCTCCCCCGAAGCTCCCATTGACCGCGGTTCTCCATTCCCAGCCAATGGGAGCTGCAGGGGGCGGTGCCTGCAAGCAAGGGGAGCGTGCGGAGCCCCCTTCCCCCCCGCCCCCAGCAACATCCCCAGGGGCCACAGGAACGTGGTGCCAGCTGCTTCCAGGAGCAGCACAGGGCCCGTGGCACCATGGGGGTGGCAATCCCACAGGCCAGATCCAAAGCCCTGGTCGTAGTTTGCCCACCCCTGATTTAGGGACTAACAACAAGAATATTTGCTATAAGCTGAGATCGTATCAGTTGGAAGGGACAGAGCAGGAGAAAGACCTGGGTGTATTGTTTAATCATAGGATGAGTATGAGCCATCAGTGTTATGCCGCTGTGAAAAAGTCTCATGCAGTCAAAGGATGCAATAGGCGGGGTATTTCCAGTATAGGTAGGAAAGTGTTAATACCATTATACAAAGCACTGGTGAGACCTCATCTGGAATACCATGTGCAATTCTGGTCCCACATGTTTAAGAGAGAATAATTCAAACTGGAACAGATGCAGAGAAGGGCTGTTAGGATGATCTGAGGAATGGAAAACCTACTTCATGAGAGGAGACTCAGAGAGCTTGGCTTGTTTAGGCTAACCAAATGAAGGCTGAGGGCAGATATGAGTGCTCTCTATAAATACATCAGAGGGACAAAATACCAGGAAGGGAGAGCCATTATTTAAGATAAGCGCCAATGTGGACACAAGAACAAATGGATATAAACTGGCCATCAACAAATTCAGGCTTGAAATTAGAGGAAGGTTCCTAACCATCAGGAGTGAAGTTCTGGAACAGCCTTCTAAGGAGAACAGTGAGGGCAAATAACCTACCTGGCTACAAGATTGAGCTTGATAAGTTTATGGAGGGGATGGTATGATGGGACTGCCAACAATGGCATGTGGCCCGTCAGTGACTGCCAGTAGCAAAAATCCCCATTGGCCAAAGACAGGACACTAGATGTGGAGAACTCTGAGTTACTACAGGCAATTCTTTCCCAGGTATCTGCCTGGTGGGTTTGCCCACATGCTCAGAATCTAACTGATCGCCAGTAAGGGGATCAGCAAGGAATTTTCCCCCAGTCAGATAGAGACCCTGGGGATTTTTCGCCTTCCTCTGCAGCATGGGGCATGGGTCTTGCATTCCGTGAATTCTCTGTAACTTGAAGTCTTTAAACCATGATTTGAAGACTTCAGTAACTCAGCCAGAAGTTAGGAATCTATTACAGGAGTAAGGGGGTGAGGTTCTGTGGCCTGCAATGGGCAGGAGGTCAGACTAGACCAGGGGTTCCCAAACGGGAACGGCGAACCGCAGCCACTAGGAGCTGCGAGTGGCCATACCTGTGGATGCTCAGGTAAATAGAGCATCTCACGGCCTGCTAGGGGCTTACACTGAACAAGCCGCAAACCAAGTTTGGGAAGCCCTGGACTAGATGATCACAAAGATCCCTTTTGACCTTAAAGTCTATGAGTTTATAACATAATATTTTGAGTTAAGACCATTGGTTTAACTATCAAGCTAGTTAAGTTTCTATACTGTGCTCATCACCATACTTACCCCATTCTCTTAAAGACTCTAAATGCCATAACATGTAAGGCAATGTGCATCATACATCATCTTACAACATAAGCTGAATGAAAAAAGTAGTTTTAATGGCATTTTAGATAGGAGGAGCAGCACTCTAGTGGTTTATCAGTATCACTAAAAGCATGTGGAATTTAATCTATATATATACACCTGGGTATATTTTAATGGCGGTATTATTTATATATAAATATCTCCTTTGATTCATTCTCTCTGATCCCTCTTTTTTTTTAAATGTCTTTGTTACTCTCAGTTCCCGCTTATTCTATAACTTTTGAGTGCTGTACCAATTTCTTCAAAGTCTGTAATCTTCCTGCGGTCCTCTTTGTTCCATGCCCCAGACTCCGTTATCACTCTCCTTAACTCAGATATTAACTTTGCTAGGAAGGCCAGCAATTTTAGAATATATATAAATAAACCCACCATTAAAATATTTATATATATAAATATATATAATATAAAGAAATATGTTGAAAGGTTTCTAGGCCCTTTTCACTGCTGTGATCTCAACCCGCAGTGTTTTAAAAACTGAAATTGAAAACTGGCCACATTTTAATGTAGCACTGACCTTTTGGCTGTGCTGGGTTCTGTCCTGTAGGGTTTCATAATCACTTTATTCTTCATAAGCACCTTGAACAAGTAACTGGTGTCTCCAGTATTCACCTCTTCCCTTTCACTGATGGTGAAAGTTTTAAGTCTGTACTTTGTCTCTTCCACAGTGGAATGACTCCAGTTTCTGTCCTTGGCTTCCTTCTCTTCTCAATTTATCTTCCGCCCAGTAGGATTTCTCATTTCTAGCTTCAACCTTGCCAATCACTCTTAAACAGCTGACATTCAAACAAATATCTCCGTTGACTCACTCTCTCTGATCCCTCTTTTTTTTAAAACCTCTTTGTTGCTCTCAGTTCTCTTAGTTCCTGCTTATTCCATAACTTTCGAGTGCTATACCAATTTCTTCAAAATCTGTAATCTTTCTGTGGTCGTCTTTGTTCCATGCCTCAGACTCCGTTATCACTCTCCTTAACTTAGATATTAACTTTGCTAGCAAGGCCAGTAATTTTAGAATATAATTGTAGAATAGGAAAAGGCACCTTTCCTGCCATATATGCCCATAGATATTACATAATCAAATCCATTTTCTTGGGGACCATGCAGGATTATTCCCTGGGGCTGGTGGAAAAATCATATTTAATTTCCATGAAAAATGTCAAATAAAATGAACATTTTTTGTTTCATTCAAAAAATTACTGAAATTTTTGATTCTTAAATGAAAAAGTCCAAATGCAATTAAATGAAGAAGTTGTTTGTTTTCTTCTCTTTTTTCCCCCTCTTTTTTTCCAGTGCATAAAAAATGGGGGGATGCTGAAAAGGGGAGCAATGCAACGTTCTTTTCCTCACATTTTCTTTTCGTTGTTATTGTTTTTTTCCTTGCCCAGTGGAGGAAAAGGAGGGAAAGCTAGAATTAAAAAATAGAGAAAGTTGAGGGAAAGAGTTTTTCCAGGTTTTAATTCCCACTTTCTTTCCCCTTTTTATTTTTGTCTCTTTTTTTCCCAGTAAGGGGAAAAAGGAAGAAAGGGGGAAAACTGAAAAACAAAATAAAATTAATCAAAAAATTCCCAGATAAAAAAAATCTGAAACTTTTGATTCAATCAAAAAGCCATTTTTCATCAAAAGTTTCCAGCAAAAATTTTGAGCCAGTTCTTTTGTTCCTTTCAGTATATTATCTTGTGTTTTTAAAGTGCCAGGTAATGAGTATTCCAACACTTTCCTTTTGAGACTGTTCCACAGCCTAATACCCCTCACTATCAGTAGAGCCCTGCAAATCAGCGGATATCCACAGACCATGTAGGAACATAAGAACACAAGAATGGCCACTGGGTCAGACCAAAGGTCCATCCAGCCTAGTATCCTGTCTTCCAACAGTGGCCAGTGCCAGGTGCCCCAGAGGGAGTGAACCTAACAGGTAATGATTAAGTGATCTCTCTCCTGCCATCCATCTCCACCCTCTGACAAACAGAGGCTAGGGACACCATTCCTTACCCATCCTGGCTAATAGCCATTAATGGACTTAACCTCCATGAATTTATCCAGTTCTCTTTTAAACCCAGTTATAGTCCTAGCCTTCACAACCTCCTCAGGCAAGGAGTTCCACAGGTTGACTCTGCGCTGAGTGAAGAAGAACTTCCTTTTATTTGTTTTAAACCTGCTACCCATTAATTTCATTTGGTGGCCTCTAGTTCTTATATTATGGGAACAAGTAAATAACTTTTTCTTATTCACTTTCTCCACACCACTCATGATTTTATGTACATCCCCCCTTAGTCTCCTCTTTTCCAAGCTGAAAAGTCCTAGCCTCTTTAATCTTTCCTCATATGGGACCCGTTCCAAACCCCTAATCATTTTAGTTGTCCTTTTCTGAACTTTTTCTAATGCCAGTGTATCTTTTTAGAGATGAGGGGACCACATCTGTATGCAGTATTCAAGATGTGGGCGTACCATGGATTTATATAAGGTCAATAAGATATTCTCTGTCTTATTCTCTATCCCTTTTTTAATTATTCCTAACATCCTGTTTGTTTTTTTGACTGCCGCTGCACACTGCGTGGACGTCTTCAGAGAACTATCCACGATGACTCCAAGATCTTTCTCCTGATTAGTTGTAGCTAAATTAGCCCCCATCATATTGTATGTATAGTTGGCGTTATTTTTTCCAATGTGCATTACTTTACATGTGTGCGGGTCACAGATGTGCATACAAATTTTGTATCCGTGAAGGGCTCTAACTACCAGATAAATATTTTCTGACATTTAGCCTAATTTTTTCCTGTCTCAGTTTCATTCCATTACTCTTCGTTATATCCATGTATCACACTAACTCCTCAGCATCCTTTGTATTCACAGCTTTAAATATTTTTAGTTTGTCTCCACTTTTTTGTCTCGTGGCCAAGCTACAGATATAAAACTCCACCTCAAAGTCAGTCCTTTTAGGGCCACAATAATTTCTATTGCTCTTCTTTGAACCTCATCCACTTTATCAACTTGACCCACCTTATGTCTTTTGTGACTTCTCTCTCACTACCCTTTTTCTCCGAAAACAAATGTGTTGCAATTGAACAGAGTAAATATGAATCCCCTAGTAGGATATCCTGAGTATTTATTCCCCTTTATGGGCCTAATTTTCCTGCACCACTGAAATCAATGGGACTTTTGTCATTGATTTCAACAGGAGCAGGATCAAGCCCTATGTGAACTATCTCCTTATTACCTTGATCACCTTGATCCTTGGGCCTTAAGCCCTCATATAGATTGCACAGATCACAACATGTCTTCCATTCTTCTCGTATCCTGGCCTTCCTTCTCCATGTGCAGCCATGTCTTTTCACAATAAAATCTTCCCATCTTTTTGGAGGTCAGCTGAGTGGTCGTTTCAGTTCCCATGGGTACCACTTGGCAACAGCTGCAGGCCATCGATTGTCAGTGAGCTTCACTATATGCCCGGCCCATCGCATTTTACTATGCCTGCTCTCAAAGACGACATCCTGCACTCCACTCTGCTGTCTGATCACTTCACTGAGGACTGAGTTGCTACAGATGGCAAATCAGAGACAGCAGCCAAAAATATCCGACGAGGCAATCTTGAAAGCAAACATTTCCAAGGAAGACTGGAGTCTTACACATAACTGTGATGAGAATTATAAAAACTTCACTGATAAGTTGAGGCAATGTGTGAAATTAGCCGAGAAAGAAAGACTGAAAAGAGTGAAGGGAAGAATCTCGGAGGAAATGCTCTAAATGCTAGAGAAGTGGAGGAATATGAAGCGAAATGATGGTGACAAACTTGAGTACTCCCACCTCCTGCAAGTTGATAAGAAGAAGACTAAAAGAGGACTTCGAGAAGTACCAAAATGAAAGGCCTTTAAAGACGACTGAAGATCACAGAAGCCTCAAAAAATGCAAAAAGGAATTGATGCTGTACAGGTCAACAGTAATGGCCCTGAAGAACAGGGACGGAAAACCAGTGATTGACAGAATAGAGATGGAAGCAGTCTGCAAAGATTTTTAAACTGAACTGTTCGCATCTCAGATAAATGTCCCAGTACCAACACTTCAACAGACCAACGAGCATTTACTCCCAGTCCTTGTCAGCGAAGTCTGACCTGCAGTTCACCAAATGAAGGAGGGAAAAGCTCCAGGTAAAGATGGACTGACAATTGAAATGATAAGAGCTTGAGGCCAAGACCTCTGGGAAACCCTTGCTAAGAGGTTTAGCGGTTACTTGGAAATGCAGAAGACACCATCTAGCTGGAAGGAGTCCAACACCATTTTGCTGTACAAGAAGAGCAATCACGAAGATCTAAAGAACTATTGTCCAATATGCCTGCTCTCACATATCTACAAGCTGTTCACCTTTTTACCATTCTTATCATTTTGATGTTATGTCCTCCTAGTGTTTGAAACCCTTGCTTTTATGAAAAAAAATTTATCTCATCAGCTTTATTGAACCCTTTCATAATCTTGAAAATTTGAAAGTCTACTTTTCTGCCCTTACCTTTCCACCAACAACAAAGGCCATCTTCATCAAAGGCTCAATCTTGCTATGTCATAGGAGATCCAAAAGAAATAACAGTTCCTGAGATCAATGATGACCAGCAATGGGTGTGGCTCCCTCTACAGAGAGAGATGGCCCCAAATTCAGTAGAAATTATTGGGTGGACAGATAACAAAGGGCAAGCACAATGGGACTTGTATGTCCTTGCACATGATGGAGCACAGCTCTGTGGTGACTTTCTTCCTGGACTGTGTCTGTTCAGGGCATGCTAACTGGGTCCACAAGCAATGCCGCATCTCCTTAGGAGTCAGCATGGTTTTTACTGTTCTTCTGACTGGCCACAATGTGAGTACATGGATGCTTGGGTTGGTTGGAGCTATGGGTTCTGCACCTCAGTCCACCCAGGGAAAAGCCCTTTTTAATGTGGGCTTTATCCAGCTCCTTAAGGGGAAAAAATACCAGGACAATGTGCAATGCAGATTCCCTTCCTACCCTGTGTTCCTCCTGCTACTCTGATCTTTCTAACCCCTGTAGTATTTTTCCTTTGATGTGAATGGTCTTTTCTGGGAGATGAATCTTTGGTTGAGGGTTTTGCACTGGCATAATAGTGTGGTTTTGCGGAACTGTAGTGTAGTAGCTAATTGAGATTGCAACTAATGAGTGCACTGCTGCTTTGGAA
This sequence comes from Chelonia mydas, assembly GCF_015237465.2. Classification (NCBI taxonomy): domain Eukaryota; kingdom Metazoa; phylum Chordata; order Testudines; family Cheloniidae; genus Chelonia; species Chelonia mydas. The sequence continues at coordinate 50,923,971 of NC_057850.1, forward strand.
ATATTTATAAGACGGGATCAATTCTCAGTTCTTCACTGAGCTACATCCAGCCCTTGTTCTTTATTGTTATGTTTTCACGCTGACGGAGAAACATCATTGACCTTTTTCTAAGTGTTATAGCTCATCATCATGTTTCCTCATCTTGAACTGTTTGCCAGGTTATAAATTAACTCCGCATATCCTGTTTTGAAATTATGATGGCATAATGTAATCCATTTAAAAAAAAAACTGTTTTGAATACCAAAGAAAAACTTTACAATATACAAATGGCATTAGACTGAACCATGTCTCAAGGGCTCCCGCAATGAACAAAATAATTTGATTTATAGGCTCTTGTGTAGCAAAAGTATTGTTGATTCAGGTAGTTGGAGGGGAAAGCCCCATCTCAACTCTTCTCATGTGTTATTCTGGAGTTTCTACTAAGCTCGAAAGTAATTTTGAATTCAGTTTTATTATTCTTGAGCCCAAGGCAGTCCAATAAAAGTAATAACGTTTTACACAGAGAAAATTAACTCTAATTATAATCCCTATGCAGGAAGTGTTTTATGATATTCCATTTAGATTTACCTTGCTTGTTTGACATTAGAGCTGGGCAGAATTTTTCAGACAAAAGCTTTTTTTACTGAAAAATGCAGGTTTGGGTTGACTGGAACATTTTGCGACTTCATGTCAAATTCACTTAATGATTTATGTCAAAAATGAAACAAAATAAATATTTCAAAAAAGGTAAAATATTTTGACTTTTTGATTCAAAATGACACATTTAAAATTTTACTTCAGTTTTGTTTTAAAAAACTTAAAAAGCAATTAAAAACTTAAAGCAAATTGAAATGTTTCATTTTAAGTCAAACAAAATGTTTCATTCAACCCAGAAACAAAATATTTTTGACTTTCTCAGTTTGCTGAAAAATTATAATTTTGGGTTGACCTGAAACAATTTTTTAATTAATGTTCAGTTCAGCCCTTAAACCAAAAAAACAGCTACGCATACAGCTCTACTTATTTAACAGATGGTCCCATGCAGGCAGCAGACACTGAGAACTGGGAAGAGAGGAGGCGCCATATAAACCATTTTTTTTCTTGGCAACTTTGCAGAATTTTTCGATGTGTTTGAAAATGCACTTACTAAAATCATTATTAACAATTATAGATGGAGAATGGACTGCTTTAGTACCTGGCAATTGACATTTGGGGCTATTTTTTCCAAAATACAAGTACTGAGATTATGCTACTTTCATCTACTTGAAGATTGTTGATATTTGATCATTTCTGTTAATATTTGACAGGTTTTTTCTATGTTAGTATCAGGAGCTTACTGAAGACGTATTTTTGTTAGTCTTCCTGTTCTTAGAACAATTTTTTATAGAATCATACAAATGTAGGGCTGGAAGGGACCTCGAGAGGTCATCTAGTCCAGTCCCCTGCACTGTGGCAGGACCAAGTAAATCTAGACCATCCCTGACAGTTGTTTGTTCAATCTGTTCTTCAAAACCTCCTATGATCGGGGAGTCCATAATCTCCCTTGGAAGCGTATTCCAGAGTTCAACTACCTGTATGGTTAGAAAGTTTTACCTAATATCTAATCTAAATTTCCCTTGCTGCAGATTAGGCCTATTACTTCTTGTCCTACCTTCAGTGGACATGGAGAACAACTGATCAGTCCTCTGTATAATAGCACTTACCATATTTGAAGACTGTTATCAGGTCCTCCCTCAGTCTTTTCTCAAAATTAAACACGTACTGTTTTTTAACCTTTCCTCATGGGTCAAGTTTTCTATAAACTGAGCATGTTTAGTCTTTGTAGACTATATTTGAAGATCTCTTTTTGTCAGACCTGTAATTGTCAGTCTATCTTCAAAATCCATAACAATTTCTAAAAACATTGTTCTCTTTGCAGAAAGAGAAGGTGCTTTCACCACAGATGCCAGCATTCTTCAAGGATTAATCCCTTCATCCTTAAATTACACTAGCTCCTATTAATATCATGGGACCTGACGGTGGTTTCCTAAGCAGTGGACAACTTCATGTCATTGTGTGGGGAAGTTTGGCAGCTGTGACAACACTCTTATTCCTTACTTTCCTCATCTTTCTGTGCTCCAGCTGTGACAGGTAAGATTCAGTGCATCAGGAGGCAATAAAGATAAAAAGAAGGAAATGTGACAGAGGGAGTCCTGTTGCATTTTTTGTTAAGGTATAAATAAAGGAAAATCCTACTCTCATCATAATATGCTCTCGTTAGTTCTAGGGTAAATATTTTTATACTGTACGTATAGCATGGATTGAAGTCATTTAATTTACAACCAAGTAGCAAGAACGGCTAAAATTACAAAAAATCCTAAAAATGGGCCACAAACCAAAGTAGTTTATTGGCCAGTTTTCTTCACATGAAATTGCAAGCCCAATAGCAAGGATTGTTAATGAATCTGTGAATTCGGGGGTCAGACCCTATGACTGGAGAATTGCTAATATAGTACCTATTTTTAAAAAAGGAAAAAAGGTGATCCAGGAAACTAAATGCCTGTTAGTTTGACCTCAATTGTATGCAAGGTCTTGGAACAAATTTTGAGAGAGAAAATAGTTAAGGCCATAGAGGTAAAGAGTAATTAGGATAAAATACAACATGGATTTACAAAAGGTAGATCATGCAAGACCAACCTGATCTCTTTCTTTGAGAAGATAACTGATGTTTTGTACAAAGGAAATGCAGTTGATCTAATCTACCTGCATTTCAGTAAGGCATTTGATACAGTTCCAGATGGGAAATTATTAGTTAAATTGGAGAAGATGGGGATTAATGAGAATTGAAAGGTGGTTAAGGAGCTGGTTAAAGGGGAGACTACAGTGGATCAGACTGAAAGGTGAACTTGTCAGGCTGGAGGGAGGTTACTAGTGGAGTTCCTCAGGGATCAGTCTTGGGACAAATCTAATTCAACATTTTCAGTAATGACCTTGGCACAAAAAGTGGAAGTGTGCTAATGAAATTTGTGGATGACACAAAGTTGGGAGGTATTGCCAATACGAGCATAGCCGCTGACTCCATGGGTGCTCCGGGGGCTGGAGCACCCACGGGGAATAATTAGTGGGTGCTCTGCACCCACTGACAGCCAAGCTCCCCTCACCCCACGCTCCAGCTCCTCCTCCTCCCCTGAGGGCTACTGAAGTGATCAGAGGAATGGAAAACCTACCTTATGAGAGGAGATTAAAGGAACTTGGCTTGTTTAGCCTAACCAGATGCAGGCTGAGGGGAGATATGAATGCTGTCTATAAATACAAAAGAGGGAAAATACCAGGGAGGGAAAGGGATTATTTAAATTAAGCGCCAGTGTGGACACAAGAACAAATCGATAAAAACTGACCATCAACAAGTTCAGGCTTGAAATTTGATGAAGGCTTCTAACTAAAAGGCTGTCGATTAAGTGCAGTTAACTCACATGTTAACTCACAAAATTAATCACGATTTAAAAAATTAATCGCGATTAATCTCGGTTTTAATCACACTGTTAAACAATAGAATACCAATTGAAATTTATCAAATATATTTAATGTTTTTCTACATTTTCAAATATATTGTATTCTGCATTGTAATTGAAATCAAAGTGTATATTATTTATGATTCTAAATATTTCCATAAAATTATAAACAAAAGAAATAGTATTTTTCAGTTCACCTCTACAAGTACTGCAGTGCAATCTCTTTGTTGTGAAAGTGCAACTTACAAATGTAGAAATTTTTTTGTTACCTAACTGCACTCAAAAACAAAACAATGTACAACTTCAGAACCTACAAGTCCACTAAGTCCTACTTCTTGTTCAGCCAATCGCTAAGACAAACAGGTTTGTTTACATTTACAGGAGATAATGCTCCCTCTTCTTATTTATAATGTCACCAGAAAGTGAGAACAGGCATTTGCATGGCACTTTTGTAGCTGGTATTACAAGGTATTTACGTGCCAGATAGGCTAAACATTCGTTTGCCCCTTCATGGTTCGGCCATCATTCTAGAGGACATGCTTCCATGCTGATGATGTTCGTTAAAAAAAAGTTTTAATTAAATTTGTGATTGAACTCCCAGGTGGAGAATTGTATGTCCCCTGCTCTGTTTTACCTGCATTCTGCCATATATTTCATGTTATAGCAGTCTCAGATGATGACTCAGCACGTTGTTCGTTTTAAGAACACTTTCACTGCAGATTTGACAAAACACAAAGGAGGTACCAATGTGAGATTTCTAAAGATAGCTACAGCACTCGACCCAAGGTTTAAGAATCTGAAGTGCCTTCCAAAATCTGAGAGGCATGAGGTGTGGAGCATGCTCTCAGAAGTTTTAAAAGAGCAACGCTCTGATGTGGAAACTACAGAACCCAAACCACCAAAAAAGAAAGCTGCTTTGGATTGTTATTGAGTAGAACCTGTCATCAGCATGGATGCATGTCCCCTGCAATGGTGGTTGAAGAATGAAGGGACATATGAATCTTTAGCGCACCTGGCACGTAAATATCTTGTGACGCTGGCTACAACAGTGCCATGAGAACGCCTGTTCTCACTTTCAGGTGACACTAAATAAGAAGCATGCAGCATTATCTCCTGCTAATGTAAACAAACTTGTTTGTCTTTGTGATTGCCTGAACAAGCAGTAAAACTGAGTTGACTTGCAGGCTCTAAAATTGTACATTGTTTTATTTTTCAGTGCAGTTTTTTTTGTACATAATTCTACATTTGTAAGTTCAACTTTCATGATAAAGAGATTGCACTATAGCAGTGGTTCCCAAACTTGTTCTGCCGCTTGTTCAGGGTAAGCCCCTGTCGGGCCGGGCCAGTTTGTTTACCTGCCACGTCCGCAGGTTCAGCCGATCGCAGCTCCCAGTGGCCACGGTTCGCTGCTCCAGGCCAATGGGAGCTGCTGGAAGTAGCGTGGGCTGAGGGACGTACTGGCCGCCGCTTCCAGCTGCAATCGGCCGATCCTGAGGATGCGGCAGGTAAACAGCCCGGCCTGGCAGGGGCTTTCCCTGCACAAGCGGCGGAACAAGTTTGGGAACCACTGGACTATAGTATTTGTATTAGGTGAATTAAAAAATACTATTTCTTTTGGTTTTGACAATGCGAATACTTGTAATCAAAAATAAATATAAAGTGAGCACTGTACTTTTTGTATTCTGTGTTGTAATTGAAATCAATATATTTGAAAAATGTAGAAAACATCCAAAAATATTTAAATAAATGGTATTCTATTATTGTTTAACAGTGTGATTAATCTCAATTAATTTTTTTAATCGCTTGACACCCCTACTTCTAACTATCAGAGGAGTGAAGTTCTGGAAAAGCCTTCCAAGGGGAACAATGGAGCAAACAACCTAACTGGCTTCAAGATTGAGCTTGATAAGTTTATGGAAGGAATGGTCTGATGACATTGCCTACAACAGCATGTGGTCTATCTGCGACTGCCAGGAGCAAATATCCCCAGCAGCCAGAGGTGGGACACTAGATGGGGAGAGCTCTGAGTTACTTCAGAGTATTCTTTCCCAGGTGTCATGCTGACATGCTTAGGATCCAACTGACAGCCAAATTTGGGGTCAGCAAGGATTTTTCCCCCTGGTCAGATTGGCAGAGATCCTGGTGGTCGGGGGGAAGGTTGCCTTCCTCTGCAGCATGGGGCACAGGTCACCTGCAGGTTTAAACTAGTGTAAATGCTGGATTCTCTGTAACTTGAAGTCTTTAAATCATGATTTGAGGAGTTCAGTAACTCAGGCAGAGGTTATGGCTCTATTACAGGAGTGGGTGGGTGAGGTTCTGTGGCCTGCAGTGTGCAGGTCAGGTTCGATGATCACGATGGTCCCTTCTTGCCTCAAAGTCTATGAGTCTTTGAGGTTAAAATCACTATGGTTTTGGAGTAAAGTCCTAAACTCTGAATTCCCTTGCAAAGAAAGGCAACCTGTATCGTATACTGAACAGATCTTGTACTTCGTTTCCTCTGCAATGGACCCCTCTCACAGGCGCCAGCATGTCAATAAGGTGCTCATCCACATATTACAACCTGAAACTCCCAAGGACACTTACGGTCACAGCCCAGTGCTATAGTATCCATGACTTGTGAAGTGAGAAAAGAGGTTTGCTGTGTTCTGCAGGTTATGGTCCAAACATTCTCCCTCTCTGCCCAGCTAGTGGGTCAATTAGATCTGTCCAGACTTTGTGGATTCTTTTCAATAATAGATGTTTGTTTACAGTATTGATTACAGTACAATGCAAAAGAGAAAAGATTTAAGCTTAGGTAAATTGTGTTCGATGACGTCAGTACTTCAGTCTGACTTGAATAGTTTCTTTTGGTACTGGCATCATTGACTGATAACAGCTGCAGCAAATATATTAACTGCTACTTCAGAACCAACGGAGGGGGCACTTGGTAGGGTATACACGAACAGTGAGTGTGAGAATTGTTTTGATTTCTCAAATTCTTAGCACTGAAGAGGGGCTGATGAGGGCTTCGGATCCCCACACACTTTTCAAGTCTTGTGTTAACAGTTGTTGGACTAAGTTATTCTACACATCTTGCAGGGTAGCTTCAGTAAATTGCTCCTAGGCCCTCTCAAGGGAATACCCTGTAAAACCTTCCGCATTTCCAGGGTGTGTCTTTCGCTTCCACAGCCTACCTGCTGGTGATGTGTAGGAGCTCTGCACACCAACAACCTCCTTTTTCCCCTCACTGCATCCCAGACTCCCTCCTCTGCCTGAAATGCCAGCGCAGACCCGGGAGCCCGGGGCGGAAGAGAGAGTGCGTGGTATTCTGCTCCCAGTGTTCAGTGCTCAGATCACTAATCTGCCCAGGTTTTCAGGCAGAGCAGAGAATCTTGGAGAGAAGCAGGAGATGAATGTTCCCCCACACTGTTATCCAGTGGGTTGAACTGGGCAGAAGCATATGGGAGACAGACGAAGCAGTAAGCAAAGTATTACACTGATATTCCTACAAGTTTCAACTTTTTCTCCTCCCTCTTTGGAGACTTAGGGGCTGATCCTGCACCCCCTGAAGTTAAGAACAAGGATCAAACCTTCAGATTTCAAGCAAGCATGGTACTAAGCAAAGCTTTGATTTGCCACACTACCCTTAAGATTTCCGTTGTTATTAGAGAGCCTCGTTCCACCAAGACCAGCAGCTTCTCTGAATAGAAATACTTTGGTTTTCAAAGGTGAATTTCAAGCCCTTTCCAAAACATGTGAAATCAGCCCCACTGATAAAGTGATGATGACTTTCATTGGTTTTAATGGATCATGCAGCTAAGTGAGGTGCAGTGTAGCGCTTTAAAAATGTACTCCTTAAAATGCAGAGGACTTTTCTGAAAAAATTCTAACAATGGTGGGTTAAGTTTTGAGCAGAAAAACTTAAATCTAAATTTTGTTTTATTTATACTAGTGTAAATCCAGAGTAATTTCATAAATGTCAATGGAGTTCACCTGGATTTTACATCATTTTAAATGAGAGCAGAAACACGTCCATAATATTTACAGCTGAAAATAGAGCTATGGTTGCCTGAGGTGTGCAACCTGCATCTGACCCAAAATGGACGTCTAATAAGTAGATTGAGGTGTACCTCTTTATATGAACAATAAAGAGTAAAAAGGTTTTTAACAAATTTCCAAAATTATACATTAAAATTATGAAAATTACAAAAATTATGCGTCATTTTCCTTTACTGATGTAAAGAATGTGGACGTGCAGAACAAGGAATGTTGATGTGTACCCCAAAATGTGGCTTATGTTGTGGTCTATGGGAATGTCAGGAGAAACAGACGGTTTCAGCATACTCCTCTCAGACCAGTGATTGCAAGTCATTAAGGCTAAATAGGTTATTTTCTTAGATGACCTGCCTGAATCACTGGGAGAGACCAGTCTGAAGCAAAAGGAAGACTTCACATCTGGGTTCTGTAAAAAGACCACTTGGCAATATCGTAATTGGGGGCCAGAATCCCAGAAACTCATATGGAGGGTGGGTTTTTTTTGAGAGAGCCTGTAACAAAGGGGTCTTTGGCGGGACACTACTGAGAGTATCAATTCAGGACAAATTGCTTAGAGCAGGGCAGTCATAGCCCAAGGCTGGGGTCCTTCACTACTAAGGAATGCCAAACCAGCCAAACAGAGAAGACTTCGGTTTTACTCCACTGGCTAACCACAAGTCATACAAGCAACTCCCTCAGACACTTCAGTTTCCCAGTATCACCACCAACACCGCTCCTTATGGGGATGAATGGTTATGAAAACCAATAACCCAGTAAAAGAAAAAAGGTTCTCACGATCCCAAAGGGCCAAGCCCCAGACCCAGGTCAATATACAAGTCAGATCTTGCCCACAAATCACACTGTTGCCAATTATTTAGAATCTAAAATCTAAAGGTTTATTCATAAAAAGAAAGAAATATAGATGAGAGTTAAAATTGGTTACATGGAATCAAATACGTACAACAATTGCAAAATTCTTAGTTCAGGCTTGTTTCAGGCTTGATGGGATTACTGTTGATTTAAACCAATCATGTCTCTGGAATGCAAACATCCCAGCTTGGATGGGTCATTCAGTCATTTTGTTCAGACCTTCAGTTTCAAGCAAAGTTCCTCCACAGGTGAGAAGCAGTATTGAAGACAAAATGGAGGGGTTTTCAGGGCCTTTTATATCCTCTGCCATGTGGAAGGACTCCTTTGTTCGTCCTGTGGAAAATCACAGCAGCAAGATGGAGTTTGGAGTCACATGGTCAAGTCACATGTCCGTGCATGACTCACTTTGCAGGCGGCAGCCATTGCTCAGATGCTACCTTGAACATTCCCAGGAAGGCTCCTTAGATATAGATTGGAGACTACCAAGGTCCATTGTCAGTTAAGTGTTTCTTGACTGGGCACTTATTCAGAATAGTCCTTTCTCAAAAAGCTGACCAAATGCTTCACTGATACTACTTAGAATCAAATACATTGAGATACAAGTACATAGCCAATATTCATAACTTCAAATACAAAAATGATACATACATACAGACAGCATAATTATAACCAGCAAATTACAACCTTTCCGTAGACACATTACTTGATCTCCTTTGTACAAGATTTGGTGCAACCTTTGTTGCAACAATGATTTATACTGTCCCAGTTCATGTCAATAACGTCACAGAGCCTAACTTCCCTGAAAGGGAAAAACAGACTGAGGCACTCTCTGGAAGACAAGTTGGGACCAGGCTGGGCCCAAGAGCTTCTTGGTGTTAGGGGGCTTATTCCTTCACTCTCCCATTTCCCTGGTCCTTCTCACATGAACAGAGAGCAACAATACCCGAAGTCTGAAGGTGCAAACAATTCGATGTTTATTGGGGTAAACTTCCAGCAAGCTTAAAGCCAAGTTCCTTTTTTCTTATTTTCAAATCCCAATTTACTTCCTGTTTGCCCCTAATTTAAATAGTTTATACCTTAACCAATCATTCTACTAAAATTTACCTAACCAATCCTAACATATTGTAGCATGATTAGCTAACCAGTTATATCCCACCCCCTTAATTAGTTTACACTCACCAAAATTAATTATACAGCAGACAGAAACAATCACAGAACCAGACAGAGACCATGCAAATAAACAATAGTAAAGGGAGAAGTATAATGACAAAACAATACAGAAGTGAGGATTTCACAACTACATCTATAAAGATATAAGGGTTTCCCAGCTGTGTCTATTGATAAGTGAGTTCTTACCAAACAGAAAACTATCAAACTAAATTTCCTTTTACATCTTTTAGGCTCTTCTCTTTATCTGGAGATGATAGATCGGATCACCTTTTTAACAGCCCGAGATTGCCTTCTTTCAATGTGACTAGTATGGAATGTGAGGAGGTGACCCATCGCTTCCCAGTTTATGGCTGCCTCTGCTGCTTGGCCAAAGGCATTAGCCTAAGAACAGGGCCTCAGACTGTCACAGTGAGAGAAGGCCCTCACACAGATTTCTTTCTTTTATACTTCTATAACTAGCTAAAAGATAAACATATACTTAAATTCTTAAAGTATAGGCCTTTACAGACAGGCCTGAATATCTATATCCTAACACTTGGCTTCCTAAAAAGCATGTGTAAATTGGTTCTACGCTTAAAAGGGATACCCATCTAATCTCATTCTTTACTACATGATCTCATGTGCACTCCCACATTCGTCACAACTGCCTGTATACAGATATGAGTTAAAAATCCTCTTATTCTTAATCAAAGTTCTGATTAATGAATATTGCTCTATATTGAATCTAATAATGCTTGAGTCCCTGAGACAGTGCCAGAAACAGGAAGCAGCGGAAAGCTTTTATGAGAATCAATCTGTTGGATATTTCTAACAAGTTATGCAAATTCATTGTTAGAAGTTATCTATTGATGTTCTTCAGTAATTCAGCATGTTGCTAATCTGCATGCAGTATCGTTTATTACAAGTTATTTTGTGTGGCGGATTGTTTACAAAGTATATATAATTTCTTCATAGCGCACTTTTTGAAAATTGTTGATCGAATATTTGATGACTTAAAAAAGAGTAAAATCTGCCATGCTTAAAACGCTTTGTCAAAAAGCTTTGGGGGAACAAAGTATTTGTAAACATGAATCACATTCTGCATGGCATGGACATTGTTGTGTATTTAATTGGTGTAATTACTTGTTTCACAATTAAGTAGAAGTTTAAAGATATAGGCAGATTTCTGCTGTGGAAAATGCCATGTGTCTCCGAGTATTTGGGGTAGGCGACATCATTAGTCTCCCACCTCACCACCCTGTGCTTCCCCTCCCCACTGCACTTTTTACTCCCCTTTTCTTCCAGATTAGAAGTCTCTATGTGTCAGCCTTATAGCTGTGTTTCAGAGTAAGTAATCTGTTTCAGAAAGGGGCTGTTGACATAGTTAATCCCTTCTAAGAATCTGTAGATTATAAAGCCTATCTGAAACACATTCATTGTATAATGAAGTACATGCCACATGGTGCTACACATTACACTGTAAGTGTTTTGCTTTTTAAAGTGCCCACTCTTTATCCACTTGTAGATTTTTTTTCAGGAATCATAAACTGTGCTGTTAGTAGGACTTTTGTGGCCCATAGGACCTTTAAAAAGCCTCTTCTAATTCTTCAGATTGTAGTGTTCCCTAAAATGTGTTGCCCTGGCCATTTAAAGAGACAGCTTCACAGATTACAGAATCTGTCACAGAAAATACGTACATGAGAATTTCAGAAAGTGACAAAAAGAACGGTTAAATTGATATTTTAATGTGGTAGTTCACAAACTTCTCCATTCTGTGAATGGATGTTAGAACAGGAAGACGTTTTGATGAGACTGTCTGAACCTGTTTGCTGCCCCTCTCTAGATCGTGGCACCTCCCAGGTTAAGAATCCATGTTTTAGTCTGAAGAATAAAAGTGCAGCAATATGGTCAATAGCGATCACTGTCAGAACATTCATTTTACTAGAGGTTTACTGGATGTTCTCAGCATAATTTTACATTTTTTTTAATTTAAGGGAAAAGAGGCCAAAACATCAGAATGGGGACCATGAAAATCTGATGAATGTGGTAAATATTATTTATTTATTACAGCTTGTGTCTTTCCAATGCTTTGTAATCAGCCCTTTTCCTGAGCCTGGGCATGCAAAATAAAATATTGCAGGTGAGAAGACAGAAATAGACCTATGGGTTTAGGGGAGTTAATGGGAGGATTTGTGAGGTGGGTACAGTTAATTCCCCTTAATAGCAATCCTGATATTAGCAACTTCCAGTTAATGGCAACATATTGCTGGGAACCAATCCCATCCCATTAACATCAGCGTTGACGGGATTCTAATATTATCAATGGCATGCCACTTATTAGCAACTTTTGTTGGAAGAAAGGCACCACCTGCAGCCCCAGAAGGGAGCGATGGGATGTGCTGAGCACCCCCTGCAGGCAGGTTTGTGAGGCTACAGCCAGGGAAGGAAGTGCTGGGTTGTGTCTTCTCTGGCTGCAGCCCTGCAAACCTGCTTGCAGCTGGTGCTCGGCACATCCAGCACTTCCTTCTGGGGCCTGCAGCCCAACAAACCTGCCTGCACAAGGTGACCATACAGGACGTAAGGGCTTGGAAGGGAGGCTGTGGGCCGGGGCAGTCATGGAGTGGGGGACTGCAGCCCAGCAAATCTAACTGCACACAGGGACCACTCAGGAGGTAAGAGGCTGCAGGCTGGGAGGGGAGGCCATGGGCAGAGCAATAGCAGGGAAAGGGGCTGCAGCCTGGATGCTACAACAGCATGGTACCGCTCTCTGGGCTGCACCTTGCTGGGGGACTGCATGCAGGGAAAGAAGCACTGGGATGTGGTGAGCCCCAGCCCCAAGAGAGTTCAGTTGGGTGCACAGGGATGAGGCAGCATCTGCGATATCAGGCAGTGTCCTGAGGCTTTAGCACATCCAGCATAGTAAAGGGCAAGGTGATGTCCCAACATTTAATGCTTACCTTTGAATTTTTATTGCATGGACTTAAGTCAGACTTCATTCAACTTATGCAGTGATGACATAAATAACAATGCTAGTTTCACGCTGAACATAAATTGATCAGAAAACAGGTGTGTGTACTGGTCGCCATTAAAAAGTCAACCTTTACTCAAAATCATCACATAGAGATATCAAAGAAAGTGCAGTCATTTTGTATTCTAATATTGTGGTAGATAAGATACCTCTGTGTGATAACTGTAGGTAAATATTGACTTTTCACTGTGCAACAGTTTCTGATTTTATTTACGCAGACTAGCTCCATTGAGTGCAGTGGACTTACTCCTGATTTGCACATGATAGCTTAGAGTACAGTTGTATCCTGTATATGGCAAAGTACAATAGTATAACTTGTGGGAATTTGTCAGTCTGTGTGCAAAATAAGTGTAATTTACACACTGGCCACACAGTAGCAAAAGCGGCGAAGAAGAATGGCAGCTTGGTGGGCTATTTTCTCTACACCTTCCTATTAGTAGCTTTTCCTGCTACCCTAAACCCTATGACTTCCACTTTTTCCGCACTCAGTATGTAAATTACACTTGCTTTGCACACCCACTAACATCTGTTTTTTGACCAATTTATACTACAGAACATTACCAGTGAGTTTGGAATAGAGATTTCCATGAGAGTTATATCCGCTTTATTCTTGGCTGAACTTCACAGTATAATTAGATGCAGTTAGTGTTTTAATATAACATATGCACAAAGACTTTAAAATATAAGGCCTGATTCTAATCTTACACCAGTTTTATACCCGATACCGAGCAGAGATCAGAATCAAATCCATAGTATGTGTATGCAGTAGCAATATGTGTATCAGTATAAACAGATTTGTGTCCAGTTTCAAATTAACTGGACTACATTCACAGTATTATTTTGCAATATAGTTTATCTCTTGCTCTACTTAAATGGTAGGTAATCCTTCAGATTTTGTTTTCCAGCCTTCAGATAAGGAGATGTTGAGCCATTCCATCACAAGTCTGGCTATAGATCCTCTTGTCAGCAGTGACCAGAATGGGGGACTAAGTAATGGGGATGGTAAGTACTGCAGTACTTTGAAAAGGAAAGGGAAAGAAATACCCTACTCTCTAATTAGTTTCTTTTGTATAGCATCCTTTATATCTGCTTCACTTTGTGCAGTCTCTTAGCCCCATCCTGCAAATATCCACATGCTTACCTTTATGCATGTGAGTAATGCCATTGACTTTAATAGAACTATTCACATGAGTAAAGCTAAGCACATGTGTAAATGTTTGCAAAATCAGCACCTTCAGCTGTAAACTCTTTAGGGCAGGAATTATCCCTTCTTTTAGATTTCAGCAGCACAAAGGCACATTTTGGGCAGGATGGGAAAAGAAATTATAAATAATGACAATGTACAAAGCTGTCCTGATACCAGAGTCATTTGAACACACTATACGGTCAGTAGTTTGGAAAAAAACAAAACAACTTTCTTGTTCACTTGAACATATTTTTATATTTTAGAAAACTGAAACATGAATAAGCTTTTTTTTAATTCTTCTTGCTTTGCTGAACACTCAGAATGATTCACACTCATGTAACACCAGAAAATATTGTACTCAGTTGAAACTAAAAATAAACATGCTCTCAATACAGAGCTCCCAGGGGCCAACTGTTTTTTTCTCTCTGGGTTAACCACTGACACACTGGGCTGCATTCCCTAGTTTACAGCTAAACCCCTAATCTCACTGTGAGGCTGTAAACTAATCCGTTAAACCTTTAGCACTCAAAAAACAATTAACAAAAGGAATTTTGAAACCTAACCTTTTTTATGGCTGATCCCCATTCCTCATATTGGTTGGTGTTTCACATTTAGGTGTATTTACCTCACAGAGTGACTTAATACACTGAGTAGGCCCAGCAAAGCCAGAAGGGGAGTATTTACAAAAGCTTCCATTGGAAAGTGCATGCAACTGACAGAACCAGGTACTTAAAAGGAATACTGTCTACTTCAGTTTTTTAAACTATCACAAACTTCACAGTTTAGGTATAAGTTGCGCTTTAAATAGCATGGACAGATTTGTTTTAATTTGTTATTTGTGAGGTCTTTCATGGCTCTGTCTGCTGCCCCGCTGATGTTTGTGTGGATCTTTTCAGCAAGGGAGCATGGTCAGTTTCAGGCCTGAGAGCAGCACTGCTTAATGTACTCAGGTTTGTCCCTCTTTCCTCCCCCTGCTTCCACTCTCTGTGCACACTTGCTGCCTAGCCAGCCTCTTCACTTTCAATGGCCTTGGCAACAGCAGCATAGGGATGAGCTTTCAAACTTCCAAACTGTCCCACCCCATTTCCCAGTCCTTGCCTGGTTCCTGGTGCTGCCCAGGAGCTGCATCCTGGGAGTGAAAAACACCCTACCAGATTCCCATTGGCCCCTGCACAGGGCTTGAGTTGAAGGAGAAGAAGGTTCCGCTTCTGCCCTTTACCCAATTCCTTTGTTCCCTGGCTTTGTTCAGGGATCCCAGGAGGGAAAGGAGACTTCCTGACACCATCACTCCCAGCCTGAAACTCAGAAACATCCTCAATTATGTTGCTGTGTTACAGGTAAACATCCTCTTGTTGGGCTGGGGCAAAAGTGTACGCCCAGAGCAGGGTGTGAAAGTGGTCATCATACTTGTGCACGGCAAAGAAAGTAGAGCTGACAACCAGCAAAATCAGTGACACTTCTTACACACAAAGTGCGGCCAAATCCACACATTAGACTGGAAAAATGGAGGAAAATACCACTTTCTCTCTCTTCTTTTTTTGAGCTTTTGTCAGTGTGAAGTGTTACTAGAAGCTAGTAAGTAAAATAACTTCACAGATAAATTATTTTCATGTAGATGTCCCTTATAAAAGCACACGATAAAATCTGGAAAGTGTTTGTATGGATATGTGTATATATCCGACTCCAGCAAACTGCAGCGCATACCCACATGTGCACAACCAGATAATGAGATCTGTAAATTCCATTCCAGGAGTGTTATCTTTGAAAATAACAACTTATTGTAACCCGCATCTGAGAACATGACATGTTCTGCTTAATAAAGCAGCTTGCCCTTTTTTTCTTTTCTCCCCCCCCTCCCCCATCTAAGATGGACTACCTTATTTGTGACTGAGTTACTAGAAATCCCTCATTTGTAGGACTAAAGGTTGTCAGTTCATATTATGCATTACAATATTAAGAAAAGTACTTCAATAAGGAACTTGTGGAGTAATGAATGTGCTCTGCAACCCAGCTGACTTCAGTAGGGTTGCACAAGGTGTGGGTCAGATCAGAATTAGGCCATTCTGTTCAAGTGAGGGCCTTTCTATTTGTGTCAGAGAAATGAGCAAACAGAAATCAAATATCCAACAGGACTTTTCAAAAAGAACAGTAGCTGAGTCCAGGATCCTCACCAACATCCTCACTCTTAACCCCAGCAGTCTCTAATATGCAAAAATGGATACCAGCCATTTTTGAGAACATTACATATGTTGCATCTACTTGCCCGTTCCCTGGGCTCACTATGAGCATTGCTGCTGTGTAAAGTGTTTTGAGATTCATTGCATAAATACTATACTGCAAAACCAAACTATCTTATCTGGTAAGTACAGCAATGTCTTTTTATTTAAAACCTGAGAATACTGTGAATGCCAGAGAATTCCAAGTTATCTTTTCTCACTGTAAATAGCAAATAGTAATGCAGAAACAAAGTAGGTCATATGCTTATTTAATCTAACCTTCCTGTAGTCAGGGAGAGTTGGTAAATTATTCTGTTTTATTTTTTGTAGTTCTCTCAGAAGACAGCACAACTGCCTGCATCCAACCTTATGAAGAAGTACAAACTTCTGTTTCTGATCTGTTAGACCATCAGGACCCTCTGGGAAAGTCAATAAAATGTCACCAGAGCAGGGAGCTACCCAGAATTCCTCCTAACGATGCCATGGAAACCATCCTCTCCCCAAGAAATATTGAAAATGATCAGGGTCTTGGAATGGAAGGGCCTTATGAGGTCTTGAAAGATAGCTCCTCTCAAGAAAACATAGTTGAAGACTGCTTGTATGAAACTGTGAAGGAAATTAAGGAGGTAGGAGTAGCAGCCAACACTGAGAGAAGCTGTGACAGCAAACCAAAGTGTACACCGACAGTTGCTGAAGGTCTAGACCAGATTCCTGTGTGCAGGACTGAATCAGCAGAATATGCCTCTGTTGACCGAAATAAAAAAAGTCGGCAAAGTACTAATTCAGAGAGTCCTCTTGGCAACACTCCAGACATGGAAGATGAGGCTCCACCTCCCATACCTATGAAATTTCTTGATGAAAATGAGAACGTTCAGGAAAAGGGAGCAGAGGAGGAAGAAGAGGTGACTGAGGGGGCTGGTGAACCTGATAAGGTAAACCCTATACTGACAATTGTATAATGACAGAAAAAAGACCCTATGTACATAGATGGTGGTCATAGAGCTGAAAGTTTAAAGATCGTCCTTTATTTTAAAGAACATATTTAAATTAAGGTCATGCATTACTGTGAAATAGTGGAGGTGTGAAGCATACACTCCAGTCTCTCTGGTGAGGACAGTTATCCATACCTTCCTGACCTCCAGATTGGAGTCCGGCAGTGTGCTTTACTTGGGGCCACTCTTAAAGGCTACTCAGAAATTGCAGGTAGTACAAACTGCTTTTGCCTGCATCCTCAGGGGTGTTAGATGTATAGAAACTATCACACTAGTTCTCTAAAGGCTGCACTGGCATCCTATTCATTTATGTGACTCAGAATCTTTTTCCTTTAGTTTTTGCTAATAGCTTATGCAAACAATACCTAGATGTACAAAAGGGAGAGCAGGGCTTCTTGGTAGAAGCCATTCTTACTTTGGAATGCACTTCCCATGTTGGTTTAACGGCAGTCCAAGAAAAGTTTACAGGCAGGTATGATGAGGCCAAGTCCTGAAGTTCTTACAGTCTAGAGGCCAGGTTCTCTGCTGTGCCTAAGGCCTGGTCTACGCTACGAGTTCAGGTCAAATTTAGCAGCATTATCTCCATTTAACCCTGCACCCATCCACATGACAAAGCCCTTTTTTTCAACTTAAAGGGCTCTTAAAATCGATTTCTTTACTCCACCCCCGACAAGGGGATTAGCACTGAAATCGGCCTTGCCGGGTTGAATTTGGGGTACTGTGGACGCAATTTGACGGTATTGGCCTCCGGGAGCTATCCCAGAGTGCTCAGTTGTGACTGCTCTGGACAGCACTCTCAAATCAGATGCACAGGCCAGGTATACAGGAAAAGGCCCACGAACTTTTGAATCTCATTTCCTGTTTGGCCAGCGTGGCGAGCTCACCTGCACAGCTCACCATGCAGAGTTCATCATCACAGGAGACCATGCAGTCCCAGAATCTCCGAAGAGCTCCAGCATGGACCGAATGGGAGGTACAGGATCTGATCGCTGTATGGGGAGACGAATCGGTGCTGGCAGAACTCAGTTCAAAAAGGCAAAATGCCAAAATATTTGAAAAGATCTCCAATGGCATGAAGGACAGAGGCTATAACAGGGACCCGCAGCAGTGCCGCGTGAAAATTAAGGAGCTCAGGCAAGCCTACCAAAAAACCAGAGAGCCAAACGGCTGCTTCGGTTCAGAGCCCCAGACATGCCGCTTCTATGATGAGCTGCATGCCGTTCTAGGGGGAGCAGCCACTACTACCCCAACCCTGTGCTTTGACTCCATCCAAGGAGTGGGAAGCAACACAGAAGCGAGTTTTGGGGGCGAGGAAGATGAGTAGGAGGCTGTAGATAGCTCACAGCAAGGAAGCAGAGAAACCAGTTTCCCCAACAGCCAGGATCTGTTTATCACCCTGGACCTGGAGTCAGTACCCCCCCGAACCCACCCAAGTTGGGCTCCCGGACCCTGAAGGCGGAGAAGGGACCTCTGGTGAGTGTACCTTTGTAAATATTATACAAGGTTTAAAAGCAAGTGTGTTTAATGATTAATTTGCCCTTGCATTCGTGGCCAGTACAGCTATTGGAAAAGTCTGTTAATGTGTCTGGGGATGGAGCGGAAATCCTCCAGGGACATCTCCATAATGCTCTCCTGGATGTACTCCCAAAGCCTTTGCAAAAGGTTTCTGGGGAGGGCAGTCTTAGTCCGTCCTCCATGCTAAGACACTTTACCACACCAGGCCAGTAGCACGTAGTCGGGAATCATTGCAGAACAAAGCATTGCAGCGTATGGTCCTGGTGTTTGCTGGCATTCAAACAACATCAGTTCTTTATCTCTCTGTGTTACCCTCAGGAGAGTGATATCATTCATGGTCACCTGGTTGAAATAGGGTGGTTTGCCTGTGGCTGAACAGAAATCTTCCCCGCTTTTAGCCACGTGGTGGGGGGAGGGTGAAGCCATCATCCCAGAGAATTGGATGTGGAGGGGGCGGAGGGGTGTTAGTTGGGTTTCTGCTACACATGAACCCAAAAACTGTAGCCCCTCCTCTTAAATTGCCAACCCATTTTTAATGGCCAACCCAACGGCTACTTGGTATGGGAAATGAGCTGCTGTTTGACACCATTCCCACATGTTATGAAGGTTAAAGAAGCCAAAAGACTGTGGCTTACCATGGCTGCCTGCAAGCCGAATTCTGCTGCCCAGCCCAGCGTGAGTGATCTCTCACACCAAACTGGCATACCCTCAGTAAGAGGCAAAATGCGACCTTGTAATGAAAGCACATGTGCTATGTAATGTTAACAGCAAGGTTTACCATCAAAGAGTGTACCCATTGTTCTATAAAATGTGTCTTTTTAACTGCCACTCTCCCTTTTTTTTTCCCTCCACCAGCTGCATATGTTTCTCCTTCCCAGAGGCTAGCGAAGATTAGAAGGCGAAAAAATCGCACTCGTGATGAAATGTTCTCTGACTTCATGCTGTCCTCCCACACTGACAGAGAACAGCAAAATACATGTCGGCAGACAATCTCAGAGTTCAGGAAAACACAATATGACCGCGAGGAGAGGTGGCGGGCTGAAGATGGTAGGTGGCATCAGCTTGCTGAAAGAAGGCAGGAGTCAATGCTCAGGCTGCTGGAGGATGAAACTCATATGCTCCAGCATATGGTTGAGCTGCAGGAAAGGCAGCAGGAGCACAGACCGCTGCTACAGCCCCTGTGTAACCAACCACCCTCCTCCCCAAGTTCCATAGCCTCCTCACCCAGACGCCCAAGAACGCAGTGGGGGGGCCTCCAGCCACCCAGCCACTCCACCCCAGAGGATTGTCCAAGCAAGAGAAGGCTGGGATTCAATAAGTTTTAAAGTGCTGTGTGGCCTTGTCCTTCCCTCCTCCTCCACCCCACCCGGGCTACCTTGGCAGTTATCCCCCTATTTGTGTGATGAATTAATAAAGAATGCATGAATGTGAAGCAACAATGACTGTATTGCCTCTGCAAGCGGTGATCGAAGAGGGGAGGGGAGGGTGCTTAGCTTACAGGGAAGTAGAGTGAACCAAGGGGCGGGGGGTTTCCATCAAGGAGAAACAAACAGAACTTTCACACCGTAGCCTGGCCATTCCTGAAACTGGTTTTCAAAGCTTCTCTGATGCGCACGCGCCCTCTTGTACTATTCTAACCGCCCTGGTGTCTGGCTGCACGTAATCAGTGGCCAGGCGATTTGCCTCAACCTCCCACCCTACCATAAATGTCTCCCCTTTACTCTCTCAGATATTGTGGAGTGCACAGCAAGCAGTAATAACAATGGGAATATTGGTTTCACTGAGGTCTAACCGAGTCAGTCAGTAAACTGCGCCAGCACGCTTTTAAATGCCCAAATGCACATTCTGCCACCATTCTGCACTTGTTCAGCCTACAGTTGAACAGCTCCTGACTGTCCAGGGTGCCTGTGTATGGCTTCATGAGCCATGGCATTAAGGGGTAGGCTGGGTCCCCAAGGATAACTATAGGCATTTCAACATCCCCAACGGTTATTTTCTGGTCTGGAAAGTAAGTCCCTTGCTGCAGCTTTTGAAACAGACCAGAGTTCCTGAAGATGCGAGCGTCATGTACCTTTCCTGTCCTTCTCACATTGATGTTGGTGAAACATCCCTTGTGATCCACCAGTGCTTGCAGCACCGTTGAAAAGTACCCCTTGCGGTTTATGTACTCGCTGCTTTGGTGCTCCGGTGCAAAGATAGGGATATGGGTTCCGTCTATGGCCCCACCACAGTTAGAGAATCCCATTGCAGCAAAGCCATCCACTATGACCTGCACATTTCCCAGAGTCACTACCCTTCATATCAGCAGCTCCGTGATAGCGTTGGCTACTTGCATCACAGCAGCCCCCATAGTAGATTTGCCCACTCCAAATTGATTCCCGACTGACCGGTAGCTGTCTGGCATTGCAGGCTTCCACAGGGCTATCGCCACTCGCTTCTCAGCTGTGAGGGCTGCTCTCATCTTGGTATTCTTGCTCTTCAGGGCAGGGGAAAGCAACTCACAAAGTTCCATGAAAGTGCCCTTACGCATGCGAAAGTTTTGCAGCCACTGGGAATCGTCCCAGACCTGCAACACTATGCGGTCCCACCAGTCTGTGCTTGTTTCCCGGGCCCAGAATCGGCATTCCACTGCATGAACGTGCCCAATTGACACCAGGATGTGCACATTGCAGGGGCCCGTACTTTGTGAGAAGTCTGTCCATGTCGTAATCACTCTTGTCACCGCGCTGCAGTCGCCTCCTCCTTGCCTGGTTTCACTTTTCTTGCAGGTTATGGTTCTGCATATCCTGCTGAATAATGCGTGCGGTGTTTATAGTGCTCATAATTGCCATGGTGATATGAGTAGGCTCCATGTTCCCAGTGCTACGGCATCTGTGCTGAAAAAAGGCGTGAAACGATTGTCTGCTGTTGCTCTGACGGAGGGAGGGGTGACTGACAACATGGCTTACAGAGTTGGCTTAGAGGGAATTAAAATCAACAGAGGGGGTGGCTTTTCATCAAGGAGAAACAAAAACAACTGTCACACAGAATGGCCCCCTCAAGGATTGAACTCAAAACCCTGGGTATAGCAGGCCATTGATTTCACAGAGGGAGGGAGGAAGAGAGGAGAAAATGAATACAAAACAAATCTGGTCTATTTCTTGTTTAGATTCACTTCATCTATCTTTATACATCTTGCTGGCAGCAGACGGTGCAGTACGACTGCTGGCCATCGTCATCTCCCGTCTCCTGGGTGCTTGGCAGAAGACGGTGCAGTCTGACTGCTGGCCATTGTCGTCTCCTGGCTGCTCATTAGAAGATGCTGCAATAGGACTGCCAGCAGGACTGAATTGCCAAGAGACGAAACTTAAAAGGGAAATGACCTGGCTGAGTCACTCCCATGTTTGCCCAAGCGCCCCGACCAACCTCACCGAGGTCGGCTAAAAGAGCACCCTGGAGTACAGCGACAATGGCTACCAGTCATACTATACTGTCTGCTGCCAAAAGGCAATGAGCTGTGTAGCAATGCAGTACCGTGTCTGCCAGCACCCAGAAGACATACAGTGTCGGTGAGCTGAGTGGGCTCCATGCTTGCCATGATATGGCGTCTGCACGGGTAACCCAGGAAAAAAGGCGCGAAACAATTGTCTGCCGTTGCTTTCACAGAGGGAGGGAGGGAAGGGGTACCTGACGATATGTACCCAGAACCACCCGCGACAATATTTTTGCCCCATCAGGCATTGGGATTTCTACCCAGAATTCAAATGGGCTGCGGAGACTGCATGAATGTGGAATAGTTACCCACAGTGCAACGCTCTGGAAGTCGACGGTTGCCTCGGTACTGTGGACGCACTCCGCCAACTAAATGCACTTAGAGAATTTATGTGGGGGGACACACAATAGACTGTATAAAAATGCATTCTACAAAACCGACTTCTATACATTCGACCTGATTTCATAGTGTAGACATAGCCAAGGCACAACATAGGAGGGGACAAAGGTGACTTTAAGCCACCTTTTTGCCACCCAGATTCCACTTGCATCAGTGGTTGGGGCAGCCTGCTGATGTAAGTTAAATCTGCCCTAGGAGCTACTCTATCTTAGGCATCTTCCCCCTGGCTGCTATTAAGCTGCTCTGTAGGCTAGAATGGCCACAGAGTTCTTAACAGTGTTAAGATAGAGCAAGTTTCACAAAAGGCTCAAATGAAATTGTAGTGACTTTTTCCCCCCATTATTTACATTTGCTGAGGTAGATAATAGCAGAATGAGTTTGGGGGCTTTCATGAGACAAGAACTGCTTTAGTCTTCACTTGTAACTATAGACTCCTAAAAGACATGATTGTTTACAGTCTAGTCAGCGCTGTTAAGTGATTTTCGAGACTGCGTGATCACAATGGCAAAAATGTTAGCCTAGTGATCAAAGTTAACTTTTCCCGGTAGTAGGGCAATAATGGGTGAGAGCAGCTCATCACTTTGCCATATACTAGTTCTTGTACACCAGTCTAATCTGTGCTGGAGGAGACCAACTGTGGAGAGGGAAACTGAGGCAGGAAGTGCCAGCCATGCCACGCTTGACCAACAGTGTGTGCTACAGGGAAGCCACAGCCTTATAATATGGAGTCGTATTATTTGTTGTTTGTGTGTGTTCAAATTATATTGGGTATTTATTAGGGCTGTCAATCACAGTTAACTCACGCGATTAACTCAAAAAAATTAATCACAATTAATCGCACTTTTAAGCAATAGAATACCAATTGAAATTTATTAAATATTTTGGATGCTTCTCTACATTTTCAAATATATCGATTTCAGTTACAACACAGAATACAAAGTGTACAGTGCTCACTTTATATTGTTTTTTATTACAAATATTTGCACTGTGAAAATGATAAAAGAAATAGTATTTTTCAATTCACCTCATACAAGTACTGGAGTGCAATCTCTTTATCATGAAAGTGCACGTTACAATTGTAGGGTTTTTTTGTTACATAACTGCACTCAAAAACAAACCAATGTAAAACTTTTGAGCCTACAAGTCCACTCTGTCTTACTTCTTGTTCAGGCAATTGCAAAGACAAACAAGTTTGTTTACATTTGCAGGAGATAATGCCTCACGTTTCTTGTTTACAATGTCACCTGAAAGTGAGAACAGGCATTTGCAGGGCACTGTTGTAACTGGCGTCCCAAGATATTTACGTGCCAGATGCGCTAAAGATTCCTATGTCCCTTCATGCTTCAACCACCATTCCAGAGGACATGCATCCATGCTGATGACACTTGTTAAAAAAATAATGTGTTAATTAAATTTGTGACTGAACTCCTTGGGGGAGAATTGTACGTCCCCTGCTGTTTTACCTGCATTCTGCCATATATTTCATGTTATAGCAGTCTCAGATGATGACCCAGCACATATTGTTCGTTTTAAGAACGCTTTCACTACAAATCTGACAAAATGCAAAGAAGATATCAATGTGAAATTTTTAAGACAGCTACAGCACTCAACCCACAATTTAAGAATCTGAAGTGCCTTCCAAAATCTGAGAGGGATGAAGTGTGGAGCATGCTTTCAGAAATTTTAAAAGAGCAAGACTCTGATGCAGAAACTACAGAACTCAAACCACCAAAAAAGAAAATCAACCTTCTGCTGGTGGCATCTGACTCAGATGATGAAAATGGATATGTGCTGGTCGCACTGCTTTGGATCATGATCAAGCAGAACCCATCATCAGCGTGAACGCATGTCCTCTGGAATGGTGGTTGAAGTAGGAAGGGACATGAATCTTTAGCACATCTGGCATCTAAAATATCTTGCAACACCGGCTACAACAGTGCCATGCAAATGCCTGTTCTCACTTTCAGGTGACATTGTAAACAAGAAGCAGGTAGTATTATCTTCTGGAAATGTAAACAAACTTGTTTATCTGAGCGACTGGCTGAACAAGAAGTAGGACTGAGTGGACTTGTAGGCTCGAAAGTTTTACATTGTTTTATTTTTGAATGCAGGGGTTTTTTTGTACATAATTCTACATTTGTAAGTTCAACTTTCATGTTAAAGAGATTGCACTACAGTACTTGTATTAGGTGAATTGAAAAAATACTAGTTTGTTTTTTACAGTGCAAATATTTGTAATAAGAAATAAATATAAAGTGAGTCCTGTACATTTTGTATTCTGTGGTATAATTGAAATCAATATATTTGAAAATGTAGAAAACATCCAAAAATATTTAAATAAATGGTATTCTATTATTGTTTAACAGCACGATTAATCACACAATTAATCACGATTAATTTTTTTAATCACGCAATTAATTGTGATTTTTTTAATCGCTTGACAGCCCTAGTATTTATTAAAATATTAACAAATCTCCAAAGTTTCACAATTTTTAATGTGAATGATTTTGTCTGAAATGTGTATTGGATATACATTACTTGCTGTTTATTATTGGTGAGTCTCCTATTTAACATGTTTCAATCATCCAATCAGGGAGCAGAAAAACACCCTATAATATAGGTGGCTATATTAGAATTAAAGTGAACAATTTACACACAACCCATAAGCCTGAAAATTATTCATCAAGACTGTTCAGTGAATACTTACAAATAACAAGGTTATTAAAAGAAAATTAAGATTGCTTTGCTAATAATTAACCAAAAAGAGCTAAATATATAATAAATATTATTTGTAATGAATATTTACACCAACCCTAATATTTACGGGGAAAATTTGTCAGTATTAATGACTTTATTCCTGTCAGGTGTGAAAAATCTTCCAAAAAATCTTTTTATTTCATAGTCGTTGATGCAAAGAAATGTATTTGCTACTCTGTAGCTCCCCAATCCAGAGAATACAATGTCAGAATCTGCAGGGACTGGGAATTGATTAAAATTGTTCACGCTTTGAAGAATTAATCGAGAGCTGACACATACAGTTCCCTGAGTGCCAGAGAAAAGGTGTTTGTCTAATTAAAATGTATTCAGAGTAAAAGTCATCCTGAGGTAGAGCTCTGGCAGCATCACGTGTTTCTTGACATGTACGTGCATAATGCATTGAAGTGCAGGCCTGCTCTGTCTTTGAGAACTACAGCTGCAGCACAGTTGAAAATTGGAATTGATTGAATATTTTAAGCATTGTAGATGGGGGTTGTTGTAGGGGTTTTTTTAATTCTAATTTCCCATTCCTCTATTTAGCTTTCACTATCAACGCACAGCAGCATCTGCTGGTTCTGCTGTAGCAACAAAAAAGGGAATGTTTATGTAAATATATCTTTGATTTTTTTGTTAAACCAACTTCACGGGTAACACCTTTATTTCCTCAGTTGTGAGGCCAAAGCCTCCAACCCAACATCAAGACAACAGCCACAACCATTTTGCAAAGGTTCCATCGACATTTTAACAAAGAATGGTACCTCCAGTAACTCAAGTGTCTCTTTTAAAGGGATAGTATTCCCTTGAATTTGTTTAAACTAACTATTTTTAATTAGAAATAATTCTTAGATGTAAATAGTGTGTTATGGTAAGCCTTACATAACAGCCTGGTGTTAATTGTTCATGATTGTAAACCTTTTGAAGACTCCTTCTTTTTTCACTAGAAATCTAACTGCAAGAATCCTATCGAACCGAGTCCATTTAACCATTGAATTGTATTTACCTTTATTTATGATAGTTAGGTTCAGAACAATGCTGGTGCACTAAAAAGCCATATTACCCTCAGGGCTGTTTATCTCAAAAGCAGTAGCATGGATATTAGTTGATGTAAAATAGAATGGAGTGAGCAAATACCCGTGTAATATATATTGATTCTAAGGGGAATGCTGTATTACAGGTTTCACCATGTTCACTGTTAATGAGGATTTTTTTCTCTTACAGAGGCTTAGTTCACTGTCTTACAAGTCTCGAGAGGAAGACCCGTCTCTTACAGAAGATGATGTAGGTTTCTTGCATGAAATTTAATAACTAACCAGAAGACATTTTTTTCAGACTGAGATCAGCATAAGTTGTGCATGATTAAGTGGGGTCTTAAGAAAGGTGAAAATTCTCTGGAGGGAGACTAAAGCTATGGATTATTTTTTCCATTTATAAAGCCAAAGTCATAAAATCTGAGGTGTTTTAAAGTAGAACATTGCATTTTGGTTTTTCATACCTGTTACTAGGGGGTTACTGCCTTGTAAAGAATTAATGCCAATAAGTAATTTGAGGCCATAAATAGTCCAGTTGATTTCAATGAGGAGTTCTGCTTAAAATAAATCAGTGGCCCAATATGGCCTGTTTTTTTAAGTGCTCTCTCACCCATAGTGCTTGGGGCAGTGTAAAATAGATTTAAATCATAATAAAACCATTTGGAATATAAAGCCATCCTCTAAAAATGTATACAAGTAAAACAAACTAAGGGGATCCAAATAGGGAAGGAAGAGAAAAGTTTTTTTTTAAAAAAAGAGAGAGGCTGAGTGTGGTCACCTCGAGTAACCCGATGAAATACACAAATATGTGTTGTCTAAACAAAAAAGCAAACGCAAACTTTACAGTGCGCCACATGATCTCATATATTATATTAAAAGAGTCATAGACAGGCAGTCATCCTTGAACTTGGGTTCCTTTAATTTAGTCCTGGGACTCTATGCATGCATGAACATGGTATTTCAGGAAATATATTAGTAGGAAAACTTTTTGTTTGTATTTCCTATTGTTTGTAGGAAATAAGAGATGGGAAATATCGCCACCTGGAAAGTGATACATCTGTTAATCAGTTAAAAAATACACCAGAACATTAATGGAAGTGTTTGCACTGCCTATGTGAATCACAGGTGCACCTGCGGCACTCAATGTTGTCTTATGATAATGCACATCTCTTGTTTCTTAATTCACTTAATCCAAATCATGAATGACCCTGCATGTGTGTGAAAGACCCAAGATGTAACAGAAGAGCTATGTTTCCATTAACAAAGGCGGTAGGCTCAGAAAACATATGTCAGCTCCACCTCCTGCCTTATGCACTGCAAGGCTCTCTGCGTTCCAGCAGAGAAGAGGTATAGACAGAAGTGGAACCACAAAGCTAAATCCACACATAGGGTGGAGCAGTGAGTATCATCTACTTCAGCACCACATATCTAGAGCAGTGGCTGTGTGCTGTCTACTGCATTCTGGGGTTCAGGATTCCAAGTCTGGGCTCCAGGCCTTTTATGTGTGCTTGTTTGAGCACATGGCCCCTGTATTCAGCTCTGTGAGTTTTATGAGATTTGGCTCTCTTTATTAATTATTCCCTTTGAAAGTGCCTTTTTATGGAACCATTAATGCCCTTGTTTGCGGTTTATTATTTCATAGCTTTTCAGGCACATTGATTTTGTCATCTGCTAGTGGGTATTGACTAGTGTGACCGTGGGTGTTCCCTCTCCCTGTCAGCCTCCAAGACATGCTGACAAGGGTTTGCTCTTTAACTTGTAATCCTGAATCACAGAGGGACTGATCCTGTGACCCCTGCTCAGGAAGCAATCCCACTGAAGCCAAATGAATAGGGTCTGAAGCATCAGGCCCAGCATTAGCTCTAGTTTTATTTAATATTGCCTTGTCTGAGTAAATGTTGTCCTCCATTTTTATTTTCTCTTCACATCCTTGGTCCCTCATAGCACCTGTGACTACTGTAGTTACAGTGCAGCCTCTATCCACGGGTAAAAGAGTAGGCATTCTATCAGAGGATCTAAAATTAGGTCTAAATTACATTCCACACACACACTGTTTTCCAGAAGCTGAAACCCGTCATCTCCTTGTCACACCCACAGTCAGCCAGAGCATTAAGAATCTTGAGGTAGAACTTACTGTAACTCTATCAACTTTCCCACAGGGCTGGCTCTCTTTTGTGTACAGATTTGGCTACAAGGGATTATGTTCAATGGTGGTTGTTAATAAATAATGTTTTCTCCATAAAGAAAAATCGATGCATGTAGCAGCAATATACTTTTCCATGGCTGACTTCAAAACAGATTGAGGATGATGGAACAGAAGTTCTTTGCTACGCTTAAAAATTAAATCCGTCTCTCTCTTCCCTAGATTTCAGCTATGTACTCTTCTGTGAGTAAACCAGGGCAGGCCATCAGAGTGCTGGATTCTACTTACACTAGTATTCAAGAAGTTGTACCTCAAAGGTCCCCATCTATTTGCAGTGGCCTCTATGCTAGCGTAAAGGACTTGGAAAACACCTCAGACATTACCACTGTGCCTCAGTCAGCGGACAGGCCAAATGGGGAGTCCGAGCCGGACTACGAAGTGGTCCAGTCAGTAAGCCAAGAGGAAGACAAGACCTTATCAGTGCCTAACACCAGCCAAGCTGTTCTCCAAGGAGAGAATGACTATGAGAGTATAGGGGACTTGCAGCAAAACTCTAGGGATATCACCAGACTTTAATTGCCCTGGCAACAAGATTATGGCAAGTATTATCAACAGTATTTTCAACAGATTCATGTGAAACAAGAACAGGAATATTTTTCCTTTTGAACAACAGAAAGTCAAAGTATAAGTACAGAAAAAAAAGTTAAAGACAAAGAAGCAAAACATTTTTCATCCAGGATGCACTATCTTGCTGGTTGTGTGAACCTCACTAGAATGATTACATCTGTTCAGAATTGAAATCAAAAGTGTTTAAAGGATCCTTTATTGTTAGAGTTTCAAGACAACCAGTATTTGGGAAAGAGTACCACATTTGTCACCTCAAAGTGATCACTTCCTAAAAATACTGTCATTAAAGAAAACCAGCTTTACATTTTTAAATATTATTCTTGTCATTAGCTTCAAAATATTTCTCAAGGATCATTTGGCTTCAAGTTCAGCCCTCCTCTTCAAAGAGCAAATCTCAGATTATTTTAGCTCCATACTTCAACTCAGACTTTCTTTGTGGGGCCAGGAAAAATGAGTTTAACTTTACACAGGAGGAGCTCTGCATTTCAGTATATTAGGACTGTGAGCTCTTGCAGCCAGATGTGATAAGAGATGGAAACAGAATATTAATGTGTTCCATTCCGGTTTTATTACTGCAATGGTCTAAACAAAAGGTACTTCAGTTCACAAGTGACTTACGTCAATAGTACTTGAATTCATTTTGTAGAGTCCATGTTTTTTTAAGTCAAGCTTTAGAACTTGACTGTCAGTATTTAAGGACTGGTATTTGTAGGGGTTGTTTGTTGCCTTTTTAAAAATTATCTGGGAGCATATTGCTTTAAAACTATAGCCTTAACATTTAGGTTCTGTCTCTCGCACACATTCAGACTTACACACACAGCATTTGGGCAGCTGTCGTGTTACATCTGAAGGACTGTGCAAATGGATGTCCGGTCCACATTAACGCAGCATTGACCTCATCTTTAAGAAATCTGCTTCTTTTAAGTTACTCAACTTAAATGTAATCAGATCCAAATGTAAAAAACATATTTTTTTATTATGAGAATTTATTTACTGGGTGTGGTACATGGGGGTTGATATTTTAAGTTTTATGCTTACTTCCTAACAAATTTTCCATGTTCAAAAATATTGTACATTAACTTGCCATTTTATGTAACAAAAAAATTATCCTGGTTTTAAAAACATTACCTATTAGTTGTAATAGAAGCACATAAATGAATACTTTAATTGTTACTAGGGTTTATCCGATTTCTAAACAGGTGTGTAGAACATGCCTTGCTGTTTTTACAAAAATCAAAATCATTCAGTCTGTGCAAAGACCACTTTGTTAAAAGGCAAAGAGAGAAAAGAAGAGGATGAGAAATGTTCAGGGAAAGCCCTGGTGCTCACCATTCCTATACTAAAAACTAATGGGGAAAGAAAACAGCAGGGGAGGAGAAGACTCTCTTGGGATGAGATGGTAATTGACCATTTTGGCAACCAGTTTTAAAATCAGTATCATTCCAGAGCATTCAAGTTACATGGTTACTAATAAAAACAAAGGATATGGCTTAGAGAGATTAAATTAGATAGGTGTTTTGCTGGTTCTTTTGTTTCTTTCAACACACCATAATGGACCACACTAAGAACACAGGAAAATGCACCACATCTGGTATATGTGTGTGTGTTATTTTATACACACAAACACAGCTGCAAAATTTAAATCCAGATTTAAATTTCTCCTTCTCCCAAAATTTGATAGTGTTCAAATCCATGGGCCATCTCATGTTCGTATATGCAATATTATATAGTGTGTGTTTGAAAATGTTTTTGCTTTAAAAAAGAAAAGCAAAAAGATATGCATACACTGAAACTGGCCCAGTTAGTGGTATAATGTTTCAATTGGTATTAAGCAATACTGGTAATTTTTACCAGGGATGTATCAAATCTAATTGGGTATTTTTGTAACTTATGGGCACAGTAAATACTTGGTCTCATAAAGCACTACATACCAAACATGAATTTGTTTAATAACACACAGTTATAAAAGTGATTATTTTAAGCTGTAAGCAGTAAATTAATTCATTACTATACAAGACACAGAATTATTTTGTGAAGCAGTGATACTCTTCAATGAAATCTTGCAGTATCAAAGCAATGAAAACTTTCTGGATCCTGACCTCCCACTCACTCTGGGACATTTGGGCTGTGAGTCTTTTCGTGCACATGCAGAGGCAGTTCAGACTAAGCCACAAGTATCTTGGGCCTGGCTCAAAGTCCTCTCAATACTTTCATCCTTGTACCAGATTCTCTGCCTCCAGTTCATTGTTTCTGCCTCTTCCACCTTTCAAAGCCAATTTTGTGGGGGAGCAGCCACAATCTTTCCCCCCTATTTTCCTATTTCCTTTCCTCAAAAATTTTGGAGGGGGGGGGCTCCCTAAACAAGGGCCCCTGCTGGGATCCTTCTTTGCCTATTCTTCCCACCCCCATCATGGCAGCACAGGTCAAAGGTCAAGAGGCATACCATTTGTAAGGAAACCTACTCAGGAGCCACAGATGGGGAGATCTGCCAAGACTACTCCCTAAGGGGCTCAGAGTCTGGGTGGCTAGTTGGGGCATTTATATCCCTTCACACCCCTGAGATTCCTTTGTGGGGGTGGATCAGTGCTCTTCAGCTGTTGGAAGCCAGCAAACAGAACAGTCCTTCCTCATGAAGGACTCTTCAGGGGCAAGTCCAAAATTCCCATTCAGCCTCCAGGTCCAATCCACCTTTAAAGAGAAATGTGCCAGGGTCCCATCCCAAGTTCTTACCTGGATAATGTAATCACTTGACAAGGAATCTGGCATCTCTTCTCACTCCTTTCCAAGAGTAAGATCTGGACTCTCAATGATGCTTCCACTGCACTTCCTCTTCAGCTGTATATTGGATAAGGGGAAGCACCAGAGCTCAGCAGCATCCTTCGGCAGATGTTTCAAACCAGGGTCAAAAATAGATTAATACTAGTATTTTTAAGGCAGAGGGACATGCTTTGCCTGGCCTTACTTCTCTCTCCTTTTCCATTAATTCCTCCATGCTCACTACATCCCAAATGTCTCATATTAGGGGTGAGGTCAGTATCCAGAACATAATATTTGCTATCTGATGATTTTCTTTCTACGGCCTGCTGTACACTTAAAAGTTTCACTGGCATAGCTATGTTGGTTAGTAGTGTGAAAAAAATCACACCCTAATCAGCATAGCTGCATCAGCAAAAGCCCTAGTGGAGATACCAGCAAAAAAGTCCTTTGGCTGGAATCACTAATTTCTTTGAGGGAACTGGTGTAAACTATGCCAGCAAAATAATTTTCTTTGTCAGTATAAACTAGAATCTCACGATATAAACTGTCTCTTCACTGGGAGCTTTTGCTGATTTAGTTATACCAGCAAATCTTTTCTAGTGTAGTCAAGGCCTAAAACTGATCTCTCCTCCAGCCACAAAGATAAAGCCACAGAGTATCTATATCACATCCTTATTGAGGCCCATGTACCTAGTTACCAAAGTAATCTAATCTATTCATAATCTGACCAACTGATTAGTATTCAGTGTTTCCATACCACTTTGTAAGTGTTCATTTTGTACAGAGGTAGAGAGGATGTGGCCAGCTCCTGAAGCCTCTTGGACAAGTCAGAACTGACTGTGCAATTTGTAGGAAGAGAGGAACACAGACTAAAAGTCTTGGAAAGTCAGAATGGTTAGGCCCAGGATGGGAATAGCCATGTCACAGTCTTTCCAGAAAGACAGATGTTACAACAAAGCCTTGCAATGAAGAATTATTGATCTTCTTTTGTAAATCTTTAGTGATCCAGTGAGCTTTCAGGCCGGGGGCGTGCTGGGTCTACATCTGTCTAGGATTAATAGTTGCTCATGGTCTTTTGCATAAAAATCACTTGTAAACTCTCTCATATGTAGCAGGGTGAATAGTATTAGAAAAAAATTGCAGGAGGGAAATAGGTGCTGTGATTCAGACTCTCATTGGTCACCCAAAGCTGAAATCTTCCACAGTAGCAGTTGGCTAGGTGTCAACTGCTGCATCCTTCAGGACATAACATATTGTGCCTTTAGGAATCCATCTTCCAAGGATTCTTCTGGGCTGTATACTTTTCCATGGATCCCTGCACAGCTCCTGCTGATACTCTTGCTCAAAATTCTGTATACCGAGTGTTCTCTGTTGTTAAACCTTTTAATGGTGCTTTTTAAGATGCTGGATAAATGGTTTCAATGTGCTTTCTCAAAGCTGAAATGTAAAAGTGTGACATACATCATTCTCTGTTGCAATGTGTGCTTTCCAGAACTTAGCTTTAGCGGTATTATTCTAACTGCAAAACTCTCTAACAATGCTTCCTTTTTTCTCGTCAGCTCACACAGATTCAAAATGGAGTCTTCACACCTGACAAGTCAATCAGTGTTTAAAATCAGCCAGTCAGAGCCAGTGCCTTGGCTTAGGATCAGTTGGACACGTGAAGGTGTGATCTGTACATTATGGGGTTGGAATAATATATAAATGGGGCCCAGTTCGGGGACTTACCTCCCACTCCCAATTCTATATATACATTTTACTTTGTAATCTATCTAATGAAATATAGTCCTGAAACATAAATTGAATCAGAGTCAAATTCTGAGGTCCTTTCTTTGCCTTTACACAGGCAAACTCTAATTTAATTCAGATTTGAATCACTGACTTCAGTTGGAGCATACCTGAGTAAGGCTGTTGGACTTTGCCCAAATGAAGAACTTGGCATTTAGCTTCTTGCAAAATACAAGAATTCGGAAAGAATGACTCAGCATCTCAGACAGTGGTTTGTTGCGCTGTTACAGACCTCAAACCAAACATTGTTCTGAGGGAAAGAGGATCAACTTTTATTGACTTGGATGAGTATTGCAACTGTTGACGCCAGTGCAGAAGTTGGTCCCTAGTGTCTCTCTGTACGATGGTAGTGATGGAGGACATTGTGAAGGGAGCTCTCGGTCTGAGGAAAGGCAGGAAGATATATTTCAGCATCCCTTTCCAACTAGCCATAGCTTTTAGTGATAAAAGAAATTGGTAGATTTATAACACTGAAGAGATAAATGGGACAAGGGAGTTCCCACACTCAGATAATTATCTGAAGTCCCTTCCTTGCAGAACAGAGAGCCCCATCATATATACCGTTGAGTGGGTCAGTATGGAAGAACCCATGTTCATAATTCTTATGTTCACCCCCCCCGACCCAACCTAGAAACATGCAATAGATTTATTGCCTAAGTGCCATTTTTCCAGTAGTGCTAAAGCATACCACGTGCACTGGGCATTGCGCTTCTCTTGAGGGCTAGTCCAAACATGAATGGTGATTTCTAATGTGATCAGTTTCTGATGTGACCCAGTGATCAGTTTACAAAACATAACTGCACATCTTGCATATGTAAACCACTGGTCAGTGTGTATCATGCATCTGTCCTCAATCCACAGAGGACATGAGTCGGCTACAGTGCCTGACTGTCTAATTCAAACTATAACAACTCATGCTTTTAGCTCTGGAGGGCCCCAGTTCAAACTCTTGCCAAGCTGGCAATCATCACACATAGGCTGACAAAGTGCCTGCAGCTAAAGATATAAACAGATTACTGTTTCTGCACAAGAGTTATTAGGCTGATCTACTATACATGCTGTTGTCCTGCTGTTTACTTTCTAAACTTATGGCTTTCATTTATGTTCTTTTTATCCTTTTAATAGTCGTTGCCTACAAGTTTTGTATATTTAGAAACCCACTGGCTAATTTTAACAAGCATGAGTACATGTTTGTAATAGAAAAGATAAAAGGAGACTCTGGTTTAAAGGGCAGCTATGTTCAAAGGGTAGCTATGTTATTTCTTCCTGTTTGTATAAAAATAACAAACTGTTCAGACGATTGGAGGGTACTTAAAGTTCATTTTGTTTTAAAGATTCCATTATTTATTTTATTCGGGATAACTTCCTTTAAGTACAATATAATGTTGCCACCTCTTGTGTTTTATATGAATCTTATAAAATTTAGTATTGGGGGGGGCTGTTCAGTGTCTCCAGCTCCTGGAATCCTGTGATTACTTGAGAATCTCAGCTTTTCAATTTTTTAATGAAAATTTCTAATGCCTCATACTTGCAGAGAAAAGCTTGAAAACATGACAAAAGTGTAACCAAAAGGGTCTACAACCCAAGACACAACTTTTATTTTTAAAAAAGTCATGATTTTTTTAACACTGGGGGTTGACAGTGCTGAAGCTCTGACTTCGTAATGCCCTGAAAGAGACTTAAAGTATTTCATTTCTGGCTTTCACTATAGGCTGGGTTTGTAACATCCATCATTTATGGAGCTGTTTGGTTGTTGGTGTTTTTTGTCACATTGACAGCAATCAGCATTTTAACAACACGTCAGTCCTTTTTGAAATATGGCTTAGCTGTCAGGGAGCGTGGACACTGCATCAGATTGAGAACTTAGCGTGGAATTTTCAACAGCAGCTAATTGATTTAGAAGAATGGGCCCTATGCTCCTAAGTCACTTAGGTCCTTTTGAAAATCACAGCCTTAAGGACCAGATCCTGCAGACCTTACTCAGGTGAGTAGCTGTCACCTCAGCAAGCAGCTCAGCTGACAAGCAAGGATTGGTGAAACATAAACAGATAATATGATAAAAATGTATTTTAAAAAACACACCTAAGGGGACAAGAACTTTTCAGGCTCTTGCAAGCAAGTGCAGTCTCTCAGATACCTGAGGACACTTGCATTTTGCTTTTATCCTTGAGGCTATATCGGAACTATTACTTAGCCCGTTTCTTCAGGGTTTTCCTACAGGCAACCAGCTCCAGTCTACTGCTCTGGCTTTGCACAGACAACTGAATTTTCCTAGTAGCTGCTGATTTGGCACCTGTGTCTCCCTTAATTATTGCCACCTGGGCCTGTCTCTGCTCCTGGAAGCGGCTGTTTGCTTCACAAGCTTTAACTCATACCAGGAAAGCTAGCTGATCCTCCTCAGGCAGACCAGTTCTCCAATTTAAAGAAAAGGGTGTTGAGAGCCAAACTGCCAAAACAGAAAGGATGGTTTCTTCTGAGGGGTGAAATGTAGAATGCTGTAGCAACTGGAAGAAGAGTAAGAAAAGGAATGACAGGTAAGTTTCATTTATGTTTCAGCCATATCACAAAGATGTATTCCTCCAGGAAAGATTCCCCTAGCAAGAGAGACTGCAATTCAAGGAGAACATTCCCTATGCCTAGGAAGAGATGAATTCAGCTCCCCCATCTCTCTTCAGGAGTGTTGCTCCTGAAGGTTTCCGTAAGCCAGGGGTTCTCAAACTTCATTGCACTGCAACCCCCTTCTGACAACAAAAATTACCCCAGGACCTCAGGAGGGGGATCAAAGCCTGAGCTCCCCTGAGCACCGCCACCCCAGATGGGGGGGGGATCCCAAAGCCTGACCCCCACCACTCCAGGCGGGGGTGGGGCCAAAGCCCAATGGCTTCAGCCACAGGCAGGAGGCCTGTAACCTGAGCCCCGCCATCCAGGTCTGAAGCCTTTGGCCCCAGGCAGTGGGGCTTGGGCTTTGGCCCTAGGCCCCAGCAAGTGTAAGCCAGCCTTGGCGATCCCATTAAAATGGGGTTTTGACAGTTTTGACACCCACAGTTTGAGAACCGCTGCCCAATGCAAAAAGAGGCAATGCCAGGAATTCTCTCCTCCCTCTGCCCCATGCGGTACTCTGCTAGCTTTTTCTGGAGCGCCCAGATAAACAAACAAACAAAAATAATGAAAACCTAACTTCTAATTAGCCAGCACTGTATGGGAAATCTCAAGTGGACAAATTTTACAATTGCAGTGATGGAAATCCTGTTTAACCACTGCCTCCAAGGTGGTGATCTGCACAGTGCACTAATGGACTGTGACTGAAGTCAGAAGAATTGGCCTCTTTGATTTCAGTAGGATTATTCGCAAAAGTAAGAGTTGCTGGAGCAGGCCCTTAGATACAAAACAGCTAATTTGTGTTTCTGTGAGTATTCTGTGTATTACAACTGAAGTGATAAAAGGTTCTTTATTTCTCTGACCCTGGTCTACAATCGATCATGACTTCCATTGCACCAAATAGAAATACGGAGCTTTTTGTATGGGGAAAAGTTGTTAGTAATGACTATTACAAAAGAGTATGCCTTGGTAATAATTCTTCAAGGATTTGCTTTAAAGCAGGTGTTATAGAGAATGGCTAGGCTTCAGCACAAAAATCTTTATTTATGTATGAGACATCGTATTCTTAAAGCATATGGGGTTTATATTTGTAATTATAGGCACTTGTTTTTAGTTTAACTATTGTTCTAAAATGGAAAAACATTTTTTATTAGAATGATTTCCTCGTAATGGTCTATTAAGGAACAAATAGTGTTTTCTGGGCTATAGTTGACTTTTGTCACTGAAGCAGAACTGCAAAAATATTCTCTAACCAGCCTGATTTGAAAATGAGATGATTAGAGCTGTATCCGGCTATGATATCTTGGACTAGATACAGAGAACATGTTAAATATACAGTATGTAGTTCAGATGCATGGATAGTGAGACCTTTAAAAGAATGCTTGTAATATAAGAAAGTGCAATCAGTGCATGCAGACTTCCAAGATGGCAGCATTTGAGGTTTGTTTGCAATATGGTTGGTGATTTGGCTTGCTACCTTTGAAATCCGTATAGTTTTATTCACAGAACCAGCCAGCAGTAAAGTAGATTAGTTTTCAGAAATTATGTTCCATAAACTGTAGCTTGGTTGTAATTTCAGGGGTTGTACCATTATGAAAGTAATTCAGATCCAAAATTCTAAGTTATGGTTTTGTAAATTGATAAATGACATGAAATTCCTTTCAATGTGGCGGGGGGGGTTGGTTGTTTTTTTTTTTTGGTGGTAATATGTATGATCTGATGTCATCTAGCTCTACCATTATTCTAAGAATGTTGGTTTGATGTTTCTAGCCAATTTAGCTTTTGGCTGCTGAAAGCACAGTAGGTAATTATGGTTATTTACTGTAAATATAGACAAGTTGTGTGTAAATAAACTTTTTTGCCCTGATGTAACTTAAGTATGAGGCAAGTTATGTAAAAGTAAGAACACAGGTCAATAATTTAAAATATAGGTTTTAATTATGTACAGCAGTGCCCTAATCCTTATTTGTTTGTATGCTGGTAAAATCTTCATATACTGTACTGTACTCTCTGAAAAGCTTTTAAAATTGGCTCTGCCATATTTCTGATTCATGTGATATTTGCATATCGCTTTTGAATATATTGGTGATCCGTGTAAACAATGTCAAACTGAGAAATGTTTCACATTGAAATGAAATGAAACACACTAAATTTTAAAAATCTTAGGGAAATTCAGTCAATTGAAAATCTATAAAAATTTAATCAAAACTAATAACTACAATAAATCAGTTTTGTCACTTTTTGAAAGTGTCTTTTTTTTCTTTTTTTTAACAAATATTTCCACATTCTTTTTGCATCCTGCTCCTGAAGCCTCTGAAATCCTCATTGTTTGATGGAGTCTTTTGATATTAATTTCAACCAGAAATATTTTGGGCTGGCCATTCAATCTGATTATTTAAAGGGAGACTCTGACACTCTTACTCATGTTGAGTAACACCTTGTGCCACAGGCTGATCTTGTAGAGAGTTGGTATGTGTGTACTTCCATGCATTGCAAGCAGTCCCACTGCAGACACAAATGATAACCTGATTTCACTGAAATTGGTGGTATTGGAATTTGGTTGTTAAACTTTTTAACGTGCAGTTTTTCAGCATTTTTGAAGAGCAACGATTACCAAGTTTGTGCACCATATTCTGATGATGCTATAAAATTCTATTTTCTTTGCTAAAATGTGTACCCAGGGTAACATTGCAAAGCTCTAGTTGCGTCAAAATACATTTTTTTGTTGTTTGTTTTGGGTTTTGTTTTAGTTCTGAAAACTTGTAACTTTCACTGTTCATAGATGCTTAGAATTTGCATAAGGAAAACATTTTAATGGTAGACTTCAAAATATTTTGAAGTGTTATCGTCATACTTGTACTCATAGCATGTAGTCTGGCTTTGAGAAACTCAGCAAAAATCAATAACATGTTAAGTAAGTGTCTGATTTTGCTGCCAATAATTTTGTATTTATTTTACATGTATTTTCACATTTCAGAGTTAGAGTACAAATCATGCAAGGTAGCTAGCCAAGACTCACTTTAGAAGGGAAAGACTGGAGGGGAAGGTTATTTCCAATGTTAAGATAAAGGGATTAATTTTAATATATTCAAAAACAGAAATGAGTTTCCACAGTCCGGTATTTACTATTCCAGCCTTAAAGGTACCTGATGAGGAACTGCTACCTTCCAGCATACAGACCTTATCCTGTACATAAGTAGTCTCGTGAATTCATCTTGGAGACGCAGAACTGCTCACCTGAGCTCTAGGAACCGGCCTGTACAGATATTTGTAGCATTTGATCAGATAGACTCATCAAAATATTTTTGCTAATCAAATGTTTAGTCTATTGTATGTCTATATGTTGCATTTAAAAAAAAAAACAACCCATAACCACCCAGACTGTTTCCATGGCTAATCATGAGGCATTGTTATAACTTAAAAACCATGGACATCATTGTCTTAATACAGTTAGACATGCCCAACTATCTGAATGAAGCTTTTGATCATGGAACACCAGCATTCCACCTCGCAGAGCAGTTTGTGACTTTCCACTTGCAGAATCATAGAAGTGTAGGACTGGAAGGGACCTTGAGAGGTCATCTAGTCCAGTCCCCTGCACGCAAGGCAGGACTAAGTATTATCTAGACC
Organism: Chelonia mydas; assembly: GCF_015237465.2. Lineage (NCBI taxonomy): Eukaryota > Metazoa > Chordata > Testudines > Cheloniidae > Chelonia > Chelonia mydas. The sequence continues at coordinate 50,963,610 of NC_057850.1, forward strand.
GTTCCTGACAGGTGTTTGGAGGTTTTTAAGAGCAGGTTAGACAGTGACAGAGATTTCACAACCTCCCTAGGCAATTTTGATCCAGTGCTTAACTACGCTGACAGGAAATTTTCACAAATGTCTAATCTAAATTTCCCTTGCTTCAATTAAGCCCATTTCTTCCTGTCCTAGCCTCAGAGGTTAACAAGAACAACTTTTCCTTGTAACAACCCTTTACATACTTGAAAACTGTTAACGTGTCCCCCCATCAGTCTTTTCCAGACTAAACAAACGCAAGAATCAAGCGCTCTGTGTGTGGGGAGAGGATTTTAATTTTGGATGTAATGTATTCTGTTATATGAAAGCCTGTGCGTGTCATCAGAGATTTTAATAAACAGATTTTTCTAGTCTTCCCTATTAGGCACCTTATATAGACTATCACCATGGTGTCTAAATGCAGTGTTAAAGACAACACTGAGCATGCCCTAAATGGCAAAATTCCCAGCCTTCTGGGTTCTCCGTGTGATGCTTTAGGTTTGTTCTTGTTTTGCTCTTTTCTTCCTAGTTCAGAGGTGGGCAAACTATGGCCCACGGGACCCTCCTGCCCAGTCCCTGAGCTCCTGGCCCGGGAGGCTAGCCCCCCTTTCTCCCCCACTGTTCCCCCTTCCCCGCAGCCTCAGCGCGCCATGCTGCCAGTGTAGTGTATTAAACTGCTCCGCGTAGGAATGTGCTCCTGGTAGCAGTTATGGAGAGCAATTTACTACACTACACCGGCGCAACGCTCCGGGTGGCCGGGCAACGCTTTGGGCAACGCGGCTGTAGCGCCGCCAGCCACCAGCGCTCTGTGCTGCGCGGTAAGGGGGCAGGGGGGCTGGATAGAGGGCAGGGGAGTTTGGGGTGGTGGTCAGGGGGCAGGGGTGAGGATGGGGTTGGGGCGGTCAGAAGGCAGGGAATGGGGAAGTGGGGTTTGAATGGGGGCAGGGGTCCCGGGGGGCAGTCATGAAGGAAGGGGGGTTGGATGGGGTAGTGGGGGGCAATCAGGGGCAGGGGTTCCGGGGGCGGTCAGGGAGTGGGGGGGGCAGGTGTCCCGGGGAGGCCATCGGGGGGTGACAAGCAAGGGGGGGGCGGGGGCACAGCCTCCCCTAACCGGCCCTCCATACATTTTCCGAAATCTGATGTGGCCCTCAGACCCAAAGGTTTGCCCACCCCTGTCCTAGTTGCTTCCCCACTCCATGCATCCCGGCTCATTGCAGAGGGGCTAGTGCCCACACAAGACCAGCTGTATGGACGGAAGCTGGTAGGTGTTTTATATGCATGCGCACAATCAAAGCAAATCACAGGCAAGGTGATGTTACAACAGTTGTCAGGGATGGGGGAGGTGAGGCTAGAGGCCTTTTCTCCACTGTGCAGTTTAAATGGGAAACTGTTTTGAACAAGGCTTGTTACCTCAGTGGTAATGCAACTGTGACACACCATTAAATGCATAGAGTCCTATGACAGGGTGAAGCCCTGCTCCCTTTAATATGGAGGAACAGCCTGGATTGATTTTTTTTTTTTCCAAATAGAGGAGATGTCACTTCTTTTGGCGGAAGAGGCAATGTTTTCCCTGATGAGGCCTGTCTGTTTTGTTAAGCACTGGTAATGGCTACGCAGAAAGCCAGACATTTGCTGAAATGCAAGCGATGTGCTAATGAACCCTATGGCCTTGTTTGTATTATGAAAAAATAATTAATTGTAAATTTTTATTGCCGCTGACGGGGAGTGAGTGAAGAAAAACTGCTGGTTATGGTGACACCTTCACCAGCAACGGGGCAGATTATCTGATGTAATTCCCTTGAAATCCATAGTTGCATCAGAGAGGAATAATAAACAATGGGTAGAATGCCTTACGTCTGAAGAGCTCCAAGAACTATTCAGGCAATGAATGAAATGCCACAGCACTTCGCTGATAATTGCATTCGGGTCTGCCGTGCTAAGGGAGGTGAAAAGCAGTAAGAAGCTGCTATTGTTAAATAAACACAGAGCTGCATCTCTTTTGCATGAGAAGCAATTGGCCTGAGGTTGGAGCAGTCATTCTGTATGTCCTTTAAATGGGGGAGAATTGATTTTTCCCCTCACGCTCATTAAGTCAGTGAAAGTTGACTCTACTGGAAAAGATTCCCTTTCTTCTATGTATTGCCCCCCCCACCCCGCTCACAAGCCCTGTCATTTTAATGGTTAACATTCTCTCTTATAACTATTAATGAGGAGGCTACTGCATAAAGCTCTGTTGCAGTGTCATAAATCTGCATAAACTCAGGTGAGCCTCTTGTATATTTCATAGGAACTACGATAATGAATATAGACTGTCAGCGGAACAAAACTGGTAGGTTACCTTTACTTGTATATAAAGTGTCAGACTGAGGGGGTTTTTTTATTGTCTGCACAAGTTATACTTAATAGCCTCAAAAATTCAGTGAAGCTCTAGTTGACAAACTCTTTCTATAATTACTTCTCTATCAGTTATTAGCCAACCAAGCATGTGCACTATTATTAACTCTTAGATTAATTACATGAGCATAACAAAGGGCATCTTCTGTTAAAGGGCTGTTAGAACAGGAATTGGAAAGTATTAGTCTTGGCGAAACTATAGTTTCTGTGCTTTGGTTCACAGCTCTTTGATGCACTGAGTCAGGACTTCCTGATACACTTTGCAGTGGCATAGTGCATTAGAGCTAACATGGACGCTCCTAACCTAGCCAACGCCAAGCAGCTTATCAACCAAACCAGTCAAGACCTATGAATTCACAGATTTTGTTAGTGAAATGGAGAAGAAGGTTCATGATCATTTTACCATGGCTATGGGGCTATCGGCATTCTTTAGTGCACTAAAATATCCGACAATAGAATAATAATCAAATATTCTTCTTCAACAGTGTCCCTATAGGTGCTCCACTGTAGGTGTATCTGCTCCCTAGCACCTCTAATCAGAGATTTTAGGTAGCAGTGTCCGTTCAGCCCACACATGCGCTCTCCCTCCCTTGTGGCCTTCCTCAAAGCTATCTAGTGCTTTGTGCGTGAACCCCCCCTTAATTCCTTCTGGACCATTTTTGGCCTCAAATGGAGCGAGCAGTTGTCTCTTCATTCTCTGCACCATTAGTATAAGCAGTAGTTATTTTGGTTCTTTTGTTCTTCTTAGTTGTTAGTGTTTCCATTTACCAATTTTGGGTTTTTGAAAAAAAAAAAAAAAAAAGAACTTTAGTTCATTTTCCGGCCCTTTTGGCGGGGGAATCCTCCCCCTCTCAGAGGTGTTCAGAAGATATTTTAACTTTTCTCTCATTATTAAAAAAAAAAAAAAAAAAAGGAAGAAAGAATATCTTTTTACTGCATTCCTCACTGCTAGAGGGTGATAGTCATCCCAGGCATAGATGATTCCTGCCTCCCCATACTGGGGTGGCACAATCTAAAGGGGAGGACGTGAGCATCCCATGTGATCACCCAGTGACACCCCCACAGCCCTGCACCCAGTCCGGGGCCACCATGCTCTTCCCACCCCACATTGTCTGGGGTGGGGACTCTGTTCTTCTCCTGTTGTGCCCCCCTATCCCACCCACGACACGTTCAGCCACTCTCCCTGGCAACAGGGTTCAGGTGGGGAGCAGGACGGAGTCTCTTCTCACACAGGAGCGTCCCCAAAGGTGGTACCTCTCTGGACGTGTTACAGCCTGAGTGATTTGCCTTAATCACCTTCTACTGTTTCTGGTTCCTGGCGAAGCAGTGGTAACCCTGTTCCTAGTATTGAATACAATCCGTAGCCCACAGTGATACTGCTACATAACTATAATATGGTCTCCAAAGATATTGCGTGGGATTACAATATCCGTATCACCAGCCTCTTCTGCTTTACGTTAAATGGGATGAGGACGTCTGCATCTGGAAGCAATCTGCCTGCCTGAATGTCTTAGACACCCGTGACTAGCCCACACTGTCTTATTCGGCCTCGCAGGGCTCAGGTTAAAGGGCTTTTTTAATTGCAGAGTAGACGCTCAGGCTGGATTCTAGGACCCTGTGAAGTGGGAGGGTCCTAGAGCTCTATCAAGCCTGAATGTCTACATCACAATTAAACAGCCCTGCAAGACCAAGTCAGCTGTCACAGGCCAGTCTCGAGTGTCTATCTGCAGTGTCAACATACCCTAAATGTACAAAATGAGTACACAGCCCTAGCACCTATCCTGCAGTGCGGTGAGCACTGGATAAAACTCCCAGGAGCCTTTAAGAACCAGACAGGAAATTATCAGTCCAAAACCACAGAGTTGCTTACAGAGATGAGCAAAGGACTGAATTCTTGTACTGGGAAGAGTGAGAAAAACAGAGAGAAATAGCGAGAGCTATTAAATAAGTTCCAAGTCTTTAATAATGTTCTTTGATCTTCCTCTTCCTCTTCTTATTCCACTCCTAATTAGTCTTTGCCTATAACACCTTAGGATGAAGTACATTAAGAGCTCATCCTTCAGTAATGTTAATTCCTTTCCTAAAAGTCCAATGACACGTTGGCTCTGATTAAGTGGAATATTCATATTATTTTACTTGTTTCCCTTAACATGATTAGATTTCTATTAATTGGAAAACTTGCTCTTTCAGTCATATCTTGAAGCAAACTCACAGGTTGGCTGAGAAAGCACCAGCTACAATCTGTACTCTGAGAAAAATGACTTTGATAAAACCATTTAGCATTTATTATCTTCTGGGGTTTTTACAAAAGTGAACTAATTAATCCAACTAAAACAGATAAGGCAAGTGTCATCTCTGTTGCACAACTGAGGAAACTGAGGCAGAGAAGTGAACTGACTTTGCAAAGGGCACAGATGGAGATGGAATTAGAACTCAGAGGTCTATGGCTCCAGGTCTAGGTTCACCAGGCCACAACTCTCCCCAGTCAGACCCTGACTATAGAATTTTGGGATGAAATCCTAGGAGCAGTAGCCACTCTGCAGTCCCTATTGGGAGGAAGTGTGGGTGCCACTGGGGCCAAAAGACTGCATTATGTGTGCGTGTGTGTGTGTGTGTGTGTGTGTGTGTGTATGCTTGATGTAGAAGTTGAGCATGAGTGAAGGAAAAATGGAGAGGAGAGGATCAGAAAGTAAAAAAGAGAACAGACGGAGAGAGGGCAAAGTTCTTTTCTATCTTCCAGACTCTGAAGTTAAATCTATTATTCAAATCTCAGTGGAGTTGTGCGTGTGTGTGTGTGTGTCAGTCATAAATACAGGGAAGCAGCCATGGGTATAATAGGCCCCGGGAGGCTAAGACTCCCCAAATCCATGCCGTGGCCCCACTCATGCTCTGCCCTGAGGTCCTGCTCTCACTCCCCCTCACCCTTTCTTCCCCCAAAGGTGGCGAGGGCTCAGCTTGGGGCTCGGGCCAGCCAGCAGCCTGGGCTGGCCTAGGGGTCAGAGTGGCTGGGGTGGGCTGGCTGATGCTCGAGACAGTTTGACTGGGGTTCCTCCAGCCACAGTGGGGGTGGAAGAGCCGCTCAGGGCTCCAGTGGGAGTGAGGGTAGGGGCAGGGCTGGGTGACTAGCATCCCCAAAGGCGGGGTTCATGCACCACCCATGCTTCAGTATTCAACAGCAACTGTCAAATGTTAACAGAATAGCTTTGCCTACTGTTAAGGATCACAGGAAGAGAAAGAGGGAAATGTTGCCAAAAACTCTCAGCCAGGGAATGGGTATTCTGAACATGTACTGATGTTCACGAAGGTTGTTATTTTACATATTTGGAAACATGAGTAGAAAGAGGATTGTGAGTGTGAGAGGGGATTAATGGGTATGGGACTCTTCACTTGGGATTTTCACAAGTTGTCCCCCACTTTCATTTGTGGGTGTGTGGTTTAATGGTAATGGGATAATTATTGACTTTGCATTCCAGCTGCAAGTCTGGCTTAAACATTAACGAAAGTTTCTTTCAGAATCAGTTTAACCCACAACTGAAAATGGTTGTTCCAGGATTTCTAAAATCAGTTGAAGTTCCACGGTGTTTTCTTTTGTTTTTGCTATTTTCAGTTATCGTATGTCTGTTGGAGAGAGACTAGAGTGCTTACTACAGTGGTTTACAATCATTTTCCTTGTTTTGCCAAGTTTTGCTTCCCTAGGTCATAAACAGCAGGTCACTTTTAGAAATCTGCAATGTAAATAAATTGTGTGTGAAAAGTGCTGGCTCGACAGTCCTGGAAGCAGAAGTTGTCATACAGCGTTGAACAACAGCATAATGGGCATTGGCAGGGCACAGATGTACTCCACACTGTGCCTCAGACCACTCAAGCCGGACACTGATAGTTGACTACTGCACACCCTTGAGTGGCTTATTGCTGTGAAAGTATGGCTCACTGACTAATTTATTGAAATAAATGTTTTTTTGGAGCGGGGGTAGTTATGCAACACATCATGCTGCTATCCAAAATCCTTCCCACTAGAAGGGAGAGATAAAACAGAAGGAAAAAGTTTTCCACTATCCTAGAAGCTGTCAGAGATTTTGGCATTTGGGTTCCGGATGGTAGAGGTTTGTGGCACCTGGAATGGTGAAGTGGAAGTGGGCGGTTTGGGATTGTGAGAAAGCACATTATCTGAATGTTCCTGCCACACTGTAGTGAAATAGTTAGTAGGGGTGACATTCAGATTGCCAGAGTTAGGTTTCAGAGTTAACACCATTGACATGAATGGGCCAGGTGACACACATCTTGGAGCTATGGTTTCAACCTGTCTGCTGACTCAGGCAAACATTTCATGGGTTTAAACTCTGCTTCTTTTCAGGATTGTCTCCACAACAAGGAGGCCTAGCGCCTAGCTTTTATCAAAATTAAAGCTTAAATGCTGGGATGATTTTGTTGGGGTTGGTCTTGCTTTGAGCAGGGGGTTGGACTAGATGACCTCTTGAGGTCCCTTCCAACCCTGATATTCTATGATTCTATGATTCTAAGTGGTAAATATGTGGATTCTGTGATCACTCTCCTGTAGCATGTGTGGTCTTGGTTATAGACAATAGTGTAATGTGTTTCTCCGTGCAGCAACAGGATGAACAGTAGAGCTTTGCTGCTTGTCTCAAGCATATGGATGTAAAATGAAGTACTGTGTGTTGTGCACATACAGACCGATGGGTGATTTTTCCTATTGTGATATTCACAGTCAATCATCATCACCTTCCAGCCATTCTCCTATTTACAGAGACGCTCCCAGAAGGAAACTTAGTTAACAAAGCGCCCTTGTCAGCCTATGTAATTGCTACGGAAATATGAAACAGAAGAGACAGAATCTGCTATACTCTACAGGTTTGTCTTAAAGGTTGGTACTTCAATCACCTTAATAAGAGAAGCAGCAACTACCCTAGGCTACAGTGCGTGACTTATACACTACCCTAGTGTGCTGGGTTCTCATGGGCTTGGCCACACTCTATTAAGATAGCTTCTTCCATTTTCATCAGCTGTATCATAGAATAAACTTACACGCTTTTGTTCTGGGGCTCATGTATAATTCTGATGTCTTCATAACCAGCTCCAGCCCAAGGCTTGTAAACTCTAGTCCATCACCCACACCGCAAGCAATGAAATAAGAATTGTTCAACGGTGAGCTGGACCGGTGAGTCCAGAGTGAGGCAAATTTTAATATTTCATTCCAAGGTCGAACTGTATTATATGGGAAGCTTTATTGAGAGAAATCTCTCATGGATGCGTGTGTGTGTGTGTGTTTATAAACTATATAGATTAGCTATGCAAAAAACACTATAAAGGTTGCAAAGCCAGGCAATCAAAATTTAGGAAATGCCCGTGCAATCTTAATTCGGTCCCTTTGTGAATGCATTTGAAACAGTCTTGAATTATGTAACACTTCTGCCTGGTGTTGTCTGCAGCAACAGGGGCTGAGTTCAGTATCTAAGGGTTCCTCTTAAAATCACAAACCAGAACCATCTCAAGCTGGTGAACTCAGACGATAACAACCCCCTTCCCCCCGCCCCCTGCCACAGAGCCCCAGTGTGCACTCCTTTCCCTCATACACCCCTGCAGAGCTACAGTCCTCCCATTCCGCAACCCTCTCCACAGCCTCAATTGCCCCTGCACAGCCCCATTTTGCAATGTGCTTCCCAGACCTTTCCTGTCCCTGCTCCCTACCAGGTTCAGCTTTTGGATGTCATGTGGATAGTTTTGTAGCTAGGTGTCAGTGGCACTGCTAACTGTGCTGCAGGACGGCTGTATATGGGGAAGGGAACCAATTCTGGTTAAAGAGGCCTGGAGTCAGTATTGGTTTGCTTGGAGAGTATATATTTTATTTATTGTTGCTAATTGTTGGGGACACTGGGGCATGGCCACTAGGTAACTCGAGGGGATGGAAGACCACGAGTGTCGATGAAGCCCCCTCGCACTAGGCCCCACTGTCCTTGGCCCCCCTGCCTGGAGGCACTCGCAGCAGTTATGCTGAGGATCTGCAACAATATGTTGCAAAGTCAGACTGCCTGAAACTAAACAAGGCCAAACAGGGCAGATATGGCAGAACAATGCTGAACAAAGCAGCTTTATGTATGGTTTAACAGATGGTACAGAGAACAAGGGAACTCGCTGGTAACTGGATTGGCTGGCTATATGGATACTTAGGGCAGCTTGCTATTGGATAAGTATGCTGAAGAAAGGATGTATAAAAGCCTGTGTAACTTCCTGCTCTGGGTGCAGGATTTGAGATTCTATTGTCCCTGTACCTTCTTTGCAGCTGCAAATAAACTTTTCTGCTTCTCCACCCCGTTGTGATTATTGGGTGATGCACACCGGGCAACAAACCTTGCTGTTGTTTGCCTCTGGCACTGGGTGCCGGCAACATAATGAAGGTAAAAAGGCATCTGCTTTATATACATGCCAAACCCATAAAAAATCTAGTGTCTCCCATTTTTCCCACAGTGAACCATTTAAATTCTGCACTGCAGGATCATTGGAAACCTGTTCAAATTCAACAGCTGTTTGCATCAGCAGCAGCTTTTGTTGCTCACTCCAATCCCTACCAACTTTGGTGATTTTGAAGGGATTGGCAGGATGGATTTGCAGCAGTGGTGTGCCATCTAGTAGGCAAGGCATGCCCAACCTACTGTGCGTTGTTCAGTCGGAAGCCCGTGGGTAGCATCTGGCCTCTCCCCCGGACCCCCATGGAGGATGCCATTTTGTGCACAGCGTGACCCACACATACAGCATGGAGGACACCTTACAAATGGTGTCCTCTGCAATAGCGTGGCCTCGCATGCACCCTCCATGCATGGTCACGCCACATGGAAGATGCCATTTTGGACCATCTACGGCATGCAACAAATGTCACAGCACACCACTGATTTGCAGGCAGGACTCCTGATGGCTGGATGCATTGATGGACTTTGGCAGATTTGAAAGAATCTGTGGGTATGGCATTGGCAGTGGAGGCAGCTACAAGAAAGGCACCAGAAGCTGCTATAAAAGGTGGTATGGCTAGGGCCTGCTGGAAGTGGGACTACTGATGTGCTCCCTGAGTGGAGGGTACCACTCCTTTGATCCAAGGTTCTCAACCTGTGGACTCCAGATCGCAGCAGATGGTGGTCCCAAGAGAGCTGGTTAATCACATGCTTCTTTATTAAGGATATCTAAAAATACATAAAAATCTATCTTTAGGGAGTATAGGGAACTGCTGTCATTTCCACCGGGATAGTGAATGGGAGGGAAGGTAGTCCTTAAAATTGAGAAGTGAGATGGCCCATGAGACCATCTCTGTATTAAGATGTGGTCCACACTCTGAAAAGCCTGAAACACTCTCAGTGATCTAATGGGAGGCTTTCAATAAGCCGCAAACTGCAGGCTTAGCTGCAGGAAGAGGACACATCTCAGAAAGCGCGGAAGCTAAGCTTAGCTTTATGGACCTGACCAGCAAAAGGCTGAGTCTACCCTTACCCCAGATGTATAGAGGGAAAACTTAAATTAGCTTTTCGTTTCCATTGTTGACTGAAGTTCACGTAAGAGAGCTTGATCTATGTTATATTAGGTTACAATCTCCACAAATAGAAGCAGACACTGGGACAGACAGCCCTAGTCATTATTTGTTTAACAAAGAGAAACTTGAGACATGGCATACAATGCTTTTTGATCGCAAAGTAGCTTTTTTGAGCAAATACCAGGAAATGCATTATGGCACTGAGGGCCTAAGAATAGGCTGGCGTTGTGGCAAAGAACTGGAAACATCTTTGCAAGTGGCCCAGAGGGAGCCGGACTCTGATCTCACACTGGTGTAAGAAAGGACTAACCAAACTGATGTCAGTGGAGTTACACCAGAAGAGATCAGGTGCAAATGGGACCAGAATTAGGTCCCAGACGTGTTAGTCTAAGATCTACCGTGATTCTCAAAGTTAGAACTAATAATTGCACTGTGGTTTGTTTAGCTGTGCAGAAAGGGAGTGGGCACTACTCAGAAAATAGCTGTAACATCTACTGAGTACTGATCAATATCACTTCCTTGATAAAAGTATCCCAAGTGCCATAAAGTACTAGATAAGGAGTATAATTCCACATTCTTTGTAGCCCATTGTATGTAATCTCTGGTTTAAATCTGCTGTAATGAATGAAATGGAATGCTAAACGGTATTATACTGTTCAGCCACTAGGTGGCACTGTGTGTGACAGACTATTTAAACTAACCTCAGCCATACCTGGCAGAACATGAAAGGATTTTAAGATGAACACAGCTGGTGTATATCTGGCTTAGGAGCAAATTCTAAAGTCACTCCATTTCTGGAACAGGAGCATGACAATGAACTGCTCCCAGTTTCAGTTGTTGTTGCAGAATTGTTTAATTAGGCCTGTTGTCCCTAAGAATGCTGCTAATTGTGCAAGGATCAGAACCAGGCCAGTGTGCTGAATATTTGCTAGCTTCCCCTTCTTATGCTGCATTTCCCACATTTTATTCTCTAACAGTTTTCTAAGTCCTGCACACTGAAGAATGTATGTTACTGTATTTATGTGGCAAATCCATCCGTCTTTCAGATGAAATGTAAAGAAGGCCCTGACTGCTGGCAGTGACCGCGTTCCCTGTCACTGGAGTCTGTGAGATGGGTCAGGGCGGCAAGTTTGTATAATTTTTGGTGGTGCCCAGAATGGGTCCAAGTCCCCCCCGCCCCACCACCACCTGCCTAAGGATCTGGGAGGGAGTTTGGGCGCAGGAGGGGTGCAGGCTCTGGGCTGGGGTTGGGGGTGCAGGTTCTGGGGGGGGTTGGGGTGTGGGATGGGGTTTGGGGTGCGGGCTCTGGGCTGGTGGAGGACAGGGTGAGACGTGTGGGCTCTGGGAGGGAGTCTGGGTGTGGGGTGCGGGCTGGGGTAGGGGGTTGGGGGCAGGAGGAGGTGTGGGGACAGGCTCTGGGAGGGAGTTTGGGTGCAAGCTGGGGCATGGGGTTGGGGAGTGGGAGAGGGTGAGGGATGAGGCACTTCGGGCGGCTTCTGAAAGCGACCTGCACACCCCTCTGGCAGCGTCATCTAGGCAGCGGCCCACACGCTGCTGCACACAGGCTCCGCTCCTGCAGCTCCCATTGGCTGCAGTTCCTGGCCAATGGGAGCTGCAGAGTCAGGACTCAGGACAGAGGCAGCATGTGGAGACACACCCTCCCTCCCCCGGGGCTACAGGGACATGCCGGCCACTTCCGGGAGTGGCGCAGAGCAAGGGCAGGCAGGAAGCCGCCTTAACCCCACTGCACTGCAGGTGGTGGCAGCCAGGGGCCCCCCAGGCCCTTTTAAATCACCTGGGGGTGGCAGACAGGGCCGGGAGGCACGTGGGGGCAGCAGGCGGGGCCGGTGGAGAGACCCAGCCCTGGACATTGGTGGAGCCAGGCCCTGAATATTCCTGGAGCACAGGCCGCACAGGCCCATATAACTTGCCACCCCGAGGAAGGGTTTGATACTAGCAGGAATTGTAGACCAGCTCAACATCAAGACATGCGAGAAGAGGAGCTGTCACTTAGTTCCAATTGCCATGTAGCTGACTGTGCACCTCTGTTCATATTGATTCACTGCAGTTAGGTGTGCTAGCTCCAGTTTCTTGGCAAAATTCCCATTGAGTCAATGGTACTGTCTCCCTAAATTCACACTGTTTAAATCTGATCTGATACCTTTCACTTTCTGGCCCTCCGTTTTGGAAGTGCTACACACTGCACTAAGCTTTTAGACAGGAGCGAGGTTGAATAGGCACATAATTATTATTATTTATTTGTATGACCTAAGGGCCTGAGTCATTGGGCAGGATGCTGCACAAACACAGAAGGAAAAGATGCCCTTTTGCTTTCCAGTAGTGACCCTCGCAAGGCCTAGCAATGATCAGCAGGAGGGAGCCACATGAAGCACTCCTCGGATGGACTGGCTAGGGGCCTGTAAAGAAAGGGAAGATTTGGATTCCTTCCCCTCCCTCCCCCGCAAAAACCCCAAAACTTTTAATTAGTGTGAAAAACACTTTCAACTTGCTAGTTATAATAACCAACTAGTATACAGTGATATCAAAAGAATGTAATGTCTTGAGGTCCCTAAGCTTGGTGTAACTATAAAGTGCAGTAGAAGTGACTGATTTTTTACCTCCATGCTGTGCTCACAATAAGAGCACTGCAGCATTTGTCTGCCAGGTCGTGCATTATTGGAAAGGTGTCTCTGACCTGTGCAGATAACAGCTAATTATTTTTGCTCCACAGTGAGACAGTCAACCTCAATCCTCCATTCAGAAGGTCTTTGGAACCCTAATCATTTTCTTTAGCAATGCACCCTGTTAAGAAAGAAGGTATCAAGGTTTTCCTACAATAGTCTTCAAATCTCCCCCTTGATAACTGTTACAATTCCAAGCCACTGGAGATATTCTGGTGTTTAATTTACAGCCTGTTGTCCTCTGTTTATAGAGCATGGATTACACAGTCATTGCTCAATAAATAATGATACCCCTACACTAAGCTACTTGCTATTAATTAGTTCAGGCACAAAAATAACTTTAGTATTCTATTCCTCATTATTTACTGTTCCTCCTAATTGCTTCTGGGCAAACTGGAAAATCTTGCTATATCGTGGGGATTTTTGTATCAATGAAAATATCAGGGGGGCTCATTAATGACCGTTCTGGGACTGCAGAATCACACGGGCAAATCTTGAAGTCCTTAATTCTTAATCAAGCAAAAATTCTCTTGGTGTCATAGGAAACTTTTTGCCTGAGCATAACTGGCTTGGTCCTCTAGCACAGGCCCCGTCAATGCACATTTATTCCTCATGGAATCGTTTCTAGGTCAATTAAGCTTTGGGGAAATGGAGGGACAAATAATAATCTGTCTTCCCCTCCCCAAAATGCCAAACCAGCCCAGTGTACCATAGTATCATCAAAGTCGATAGAATCTACATATGACTGGAGGATTGAGTCTAAAGATTTTTTTTTTTTTAGACCCACCGAAAAAATGTGCAGTTGGCTATGAGTGTGGGATCTCTTATCTGCAGTATGGACTGGGGGTGGGAGTTGGGCTCAGAATTTGTGAAGTGGTGGCCCCAATGTGCTTGGTGCTGTACAAAGTCATGAAATGAAATGGCTCTTGACCCTGATGGCTTCCAATATAATTCAAGACAAACAGCCAGCCCGCCTGGGCAGCAAACAGGAGGGGGGAATGAGGATAACAGTGAAATAAAAGAATGACCCACCTCCTTGATCAATATAGGTGGGCAGTAGCACCCTCTGCTGTAAGTAGCATTTTTAATATATACATATCCGTGTGTGTGTACACACGTGCCGGGGGGAATGGAGAGAGATACATATATCTGCATTTGAATAATTTAGTATAAAATCAAGTGGTGGTGTGTAAATCCTATACAACAGCCTTGAAAAATCCCCTCGCTAAGGGCCAGTATTTTTTTAAGTGAGCAAGTAGAATAAATGTTGAGGGCTCAGCTATTGTGCCTGGCAAGCTCCACCCCATCTACCACCTCTGCTAATTTGGAATGCAGGCCTGAGCCACCAGCAGCACCCCTCCACCTCCCTCCTTTATCCCCTGCCCCAGTGTTGGCAGCTCTCATGTTTGATGTGCATTTTGTGAAGGCCCAGCTCCTGGAGTAGGTGATATGTGGTAATACCAAACCCTGAATTAGATTATATGAGAATCTAAGCACGTATTTTTATTTTTATTTTTTTTTTATAGAAAATGTTTCTAGCCCTCAGGGTTGTGGAGAAAAGCTTGAAAACGGGAACCCTAAAGGCTCCAAAAACAGAAGAGAAATGAGAAGCCAGATCTATTTTTTAAAATCATGATTTTACAGGGGCCTGACTCCAAATTTCTGAATGCTTGGGGTCGTCAACGCTGCAGCCAGCAAACTGGGAAACCCACCCTCCTTGCCTCATTCAGCTCCCTGTCTTTGTGCTGCTCCTTCCTTCCCCTGGCTAACCTTTCCATGTTCCCGAACTCGTGGCTGCCCTTTCCCTCATCTGGGAGTCAGTGTTGTCTCCTTCCAGGCCATGCAATAGGCATCTCTTCTGCCTCCTGGTCCCCAGGCTGTGTCTGTCTCTGAAGCAAGGGTCGAAAGGAGCAGCAGCATCCACCACAGAAAACAGAGTTTGGGTGGGCAGGGAAGGCTCGGAAGAGGAGCTGAGCAAGCAGCCACAAAGAAGCAAGGAATGGATTGGGGGCAGGCAAGGGGAGAGGAGGAGGAAACCAAGGCACAGGCCCTCGTTAACTTCAAGGTAAGTCATTTCAGCAGGCTATGGGCGTTTGTAAGTTTCCATAGGAATTTGCTGGGCTGCAATACATAGTAGTGCTCAGGGAATAAGTTAGACCTGCTGCTTTATTTGTCTTAGCTGGCCCACTCTGGTCTTCTTGCAAAATTTTCTAATCTCCCTTTTCTTTGCTTTTGCAATGCAGATATTGGTGCATAATCTAGTAGCTCACAGCATACACAGCTACTGGATTTGGATATTACATGAGGTGCAATGGTGAGTCAGCCATGAATAGAAGAACATCTTAAGAAAAAGAAACCTGCCAGTTGTAATCCTTTGAGTGCCTGCCAAACTTCTGCCAGCTGACAATCTACAGGAAATATGTTTGTGAGAAAGAGGTCTGAGTTCTGTGCTTTGGAGAGCAAATTAGGACTCTAACTATGAGTCTGTTTGTTTGTTTTGAAAGGCTTACTTAGAGGAAACCTGCTAAAATGTCATCGGTAAAGGATACGCTTCCAGCCTGAGTGCCAGCAAAGTGTAACAGCTCAGCAAAGCCATGAATTAACAATAGCTTCACTGATGAGAAAGTAGCATGGAAATCAATATAATATTTCAGCTTCACTTGCGTTAGGTAGGAAAAGGGGAATTAACATCTATGTTTGATGGATCTGGAATTGCACTAAAGTCTCTGAATTCTTCTGCTTTTTTAGTTTCTCTTGGGGATGGAGGAGAGAAGGATTTACTGTCTGTGTCCAACTTCAGGAGCTAAACTTTGCTTTCCTGATAAATGGACTTTTCTAGCTTCCTAGGGCAGCTGAAATAGAAGTCTGCTATTATTGTCGTAACTGGCAGCAGCACAATGGTCAGGGCTTCATTTGTTTTTTTTTTGTAATTCTAGCCTCATTTTTAAAGGGTTTATAACTAGTCTTTTCGCAAGATAAAATAGCACGCCTAGTCATCTCTCTCTTTAAAAAGACAAACCAGAAAAGTAGGGCTGTAGATTAATTGCAATTAACTCTCACGATTAACTCAAAAAAATTAATCGCACTGTTAAACAATAGAATATCAACTGAAATTCATTAAATATTTTTGGATGTTCTTGTACATTTTCAAATATATTGTTTTCAATTACAACACAATACAGTACAAAGTGTACACTGCTCACTTTATATTACTTTTATTACAAATATTTGCATTGTAAAAATGATAAAAGAAGCAGTATTTTTCAATTCACCTTATACAAGTACTGTAGTGCAATCTCTATCGTGAAAGTGCAACTTACAAATGTAGATTTTTTTTGTTACATAACTGCACTCAAAAACAGAACAATATAAAACTTTAGCGCCTACAAGTCCACTCAGTCCTACTTCTCGCTCAGCCAATGGCTTAGAGAAACAAGTTTGTTTACATTTACAGGATATCATGCTGCTCACTTCTTATTTACAATGTCACCAGAAAGTGAGAACAGGCATTCACATGGGACTTTTGTAGCCAGTATTGCAAGGTGTTTACATGCCAGATATGCTAAACATTTGTATGCCCCTTCATGCTTTGGCCGCCATTCCAAAGTACATGGTTCCATGCTGATGACACTCGTTAAAAAAAGAAGAATACATTAATTAAATTTGTAACTGAACTCGTTGGGGGAGAGTTGTACGTCTCTGGCTCTATTTTACCCATATTCTGCCTTATAGTTAATGTTATAGTATTCTCAGATGATGACTCAGCACGTTGTTCACTTTAAGAACACTTTCGCTGCAGATTTGACCAAACACAAAGAAGGTACAAATGTGAGATTTCTAAAGATAGCTACCGTACTCCACCCGCGGTTTAAGAATCTGAAGTGCCCTCCAATCTGAGAGGGATGAGGTATGGCGCGTGCTTTCAGAAGTCTTAAAAGAGCAACATTCCGATGCGGAAACTACAGAACCGGAACCACCAAAACAGCAAATCAGCTTTTGCTGGTGGCATCTGACTCAGATAATGAAAATGAACATGCATTGGTCTGCACTGCTTTGGATTGTTATCGAGCAGATCCTGACATCCACATGGGCGCACATCCTTTGGAATGGTGGCTGAAGCATGAAGGGGACATATGAATCTTTAGTGCATCTGGCACATAAATATCTTGCAACAGTGCCATGCGAACACCTGTTCTGACTTGCAGGTAACATTGTGAACAAGAAGCGGGCAGCATTATCTCCTGCAAATGTAAACAAACTTGTTTGTCTTTGCAACTGGCTGAATGAGAAGCAGGACTGAGTGGACTTGCAGGCTCTAAAATTTTACATTGTTTTATTTTTGAATGCAGTGTTTTTTGTACATAATTCTACATTTGTAAGTTCAACTTTCATGATCGAGAGATTGCACTACAGTACTTATTAGGTGAATTGAAAAATACTATTGTTTTTTACAGTGCAAATATTTGTAATAAAAAATAAATATAAAGTGAGCACTATACACTTTTTATTCTGTTATAATTGAAATCAATATATTTGAAAATGTAGAAAACATCCAAAAATATTTTTAAAATGTTATTCTATTATTGTTTAACAGTGCAATTAATCGTGATTAATTTCTCTTCTCTTCTGCAGACTAAATAACCCCAGTTCCCCCAGTCTCTCCTCGTAAGTCATGTGCCCCAGCCCCCTAATCATTTCCATTGCCATCTGCTGGACTCTCTCTAATTTGTCCACATCCCTTCTGTAGTGGGGGGACCAAAACTGGACGCAATATTCCAGGTGTGGCCTCACCAGTGCCAAGCAGAGGGGAATAATCACTTCCCTCGATCTGCTGGCAATGCTCCTACTAATACAGCCCAATATGCCATTAGCCTTCTGACTGCTGACTCATATCCAGCTTCTCGTCCACTGTAATCCCCAGGTCCTTTTCTGCAGAACTGCTGCTTAGCCAGTTGGTCCCCAGCCTGTAGCAGTGCATGGGATTCTTCCTTCCTAAGTGCAGGACTCTGCATTTGTCCTTGTTAAACCTCATCAGATTTCTTTTGGCCCAATCCTCTAATTTGTCTAGCTTGACAGCCCTACAGAAAAGGTTTAAATTAGCCACTTCCCCCTAGTGCTTTATTATGTAAGTAAGCTTCTGAAAATATGCTGAGAACAATGGGACAAGCCCATAAAGTTGTGTGTTTAGATTCAGCTGTGCAATTCTCATTAGAACTAATGGGAGTTTCCTGACTAAATCCCTGTACTTGGCTCTAGCATTTTAACTTCATGTACTAGTTTATCTCCAGTTTCTGTGTCTTCATTAAAATAGTTATTTCCACTGAAATGGGTTAGTAAAATAAGACTCAGGTCCTGCAACAGGACCACACAGACAGATGCCTCTACCCATATGGACAGCCATCTACAGGATCCTGGAGGGGTGGGGTGGGTAGTGCCCTGTTCTGACTGGAGGAAGGGAAGTTCATGTGTGGAGAAGTCCTCCACACATGGATCTAAGTGAAACTCAGGGAACCAGCTATCCCTATGCTAGACAACATTACTGGGCAGTGCTATTCATCATGCTGCCTTGATCATGCCACCGCAAATCAAATCTTCTCATCGTATCCTGATCCATTTTTACTTTCATTCCCCAACATTTAACAAAATATAAACTGATGTATCTGACATACACCTGAATCTCTATCCCCACCACTTCACAGGAAGGTGGTTTCTAGTTAACAATCCTAGGGCATGTTGCACAACTCTCCATTAGTGGAGGTGAAGAAGAATTCTACATGCAGATGAAGCTATTTAGAGGTATTTCTACTGTGCTCTTCACCATAATATCTGAGTGCCCGAAGACAAACGATAGTAGCAAATACTGTGCACTAGTGATTGATCTCCAAGTGCATATGGAATTCTTTAAGCTGATATTTCTAGAGCTGCCATGTCATTTTATCTCCTGTACCTGTGTTCTATCTTGGGAGGAATAAGCAGTGTTTCACTATTATAGAATCTTCAATATTATAAGTATTTTGTTATCAATGAAATTTGTAGGAACCAAGGATTTTATGAATCAGTAAATCCAAGGTAAACCCCTTATGCGAACAATTCAGTCTGGAACAAAAATAGTCCCAGGAACAACAACAGTATCTGATATTATTTTAATTTGTACACACGCTTCTTCTCAAAAGCTTCTAATGTTTTGATTGCTCCATAACATATGTAGGAAGAAGCCAGAAAATAATCCAGATCTCCAATACTTATCAGCAATGTCTGTTTTTAAATGGATATTTATTGTGACTATTACTTTAGCTGAATATGAATGTTTATAAGATTCACAGGTTACATGCTGAAGTCCTATGTTTACTGCACCTTCATACTTGTTGGAGGTTTCTTATCCCAAGAGTGCCAGCATTCTGGAAACAGAGGGGAGTCAAGAGTTCACCCGCTCCCTCCCCCAAAAATCCATAGTCTCAAAACTATGACACATGAATATCCAAAATGGAAATCTGAGGTATAGTTCTAAGGGCAAGATCAAGCCTGTAGCACTGCTGAAATCAATGGAGGTTTTTGTCATTGACTTCAACGGAAGCAGGATCTGGTCTTTAGTGACTATTTTCTTAGACACTTACATTAGAATTTCTCTCTCTCTCTCTCCTTTTTTTTTTTTTTTTTTTTTAAAGAAATGCTCATCATTGCTTCAATATCTCCACAATTGTGAATGGTTCTGGTGTGTCACTGAGAACTGGTATCTTACTGCTGCTTCCCAGCAGGAAATCCAGCATGAAATCCAGTAGGGTTCTATGTAGGCTAACATTACCTCTCTGGGTGATGACCTGTGAAGGATTCATGAACCTTTAAGACTGCATAGTCATCCTTTATTCCCAGTTTAGGATTTATACCCTACCCATCTAATCTCTTCTATCTCTCTCTCTCCTTTTTCCTTCTATTTATTTACTCTCTTTCCCCTTGTCAAGAATGAGGGAAAGCATAAGGGGAATGGTGACTCTTCCTTCAAATCTCTCCTCAAGCCCTATTTCTGTTCGGGTGCCTACTGGAAATTGCCACTTGATAATAGCTTGGCGCAGGACCAGTGTAATAGCAATCCCATCTCCTGATATTTTATTTTAAATATAACTGATGTGGAACCATGGAGTTGTGCACACATAGGCGCCGACTCTATGGGTGCTCTGGGGCTGGAGCAACCATGAGGAAAAAATGGTGCGTGCTCAGCACCCACCGGCAGCCCCCCTATCGGGCCTCACCGATCAGCGCTTCCCCCTCCCTCCCTGCGCCTCCTGCTGGCCGCAATCAGCTGTTTCGCAGCATGCAGAAGGCTGGGAGGGAGGAAGGAACAAGGACGCAGCATGCTCGGGGGAGGGGGCATAACTGAGCAGGAAGAGGAGGGGTGGGGGTGGGGCCTTGAGGGGTGGAGTGGGGGTGGCCTGGGGCAGGGCTGGGGGTCGAGCACCCCCCCCCCCCGACACTTTGGAAAGCCAGCCCCTGTGTGCACATCCTCTAATCTGTGTAACTGCATATCTTTATTAGCTGAGGTACTATCTTTTGAGCTCCTCAAAGCCAAGACCTGAAGAAAAGCTTTGTGGCACTTGAAAGGTTTCCTCTTTCACCAACAGAAGCTGATCCAAGAAGAGATTTCACCCACCTCATCTCTCTCATATCCTGGGACCAAGATGGCTACAACAGCACTGCAAATATCTGTATTACTGTTGCCTTTGTCCTTCCTCCCCTATTGCCTCCTATTTTTTGTTACATTTGTTTGCTGCATCTTGTCTTAAACTAGCCTGCAAGGCAAGGACTGTGTCGTTTGCTGTTTGTACAGCACCTAGCACAATGGGGCCTGACTCTTGATGGTCACCTCTGGGTGCTCTGGCAATACAAATAACAAAGATATGAATATTTTTGTCACTACCATCTGCAGATATGGCTATGAATACACAAAAGCAGTATACCTATTGAGTGTGTACTTTATGATGGATCTCTAATCATTATGGATTACAATTTATGCACCTTTCTAATGATTACTTTATAAGGAATAAGTTCCCATCTAGCTCTGGTTTCTGTCAACCTAGATGAGTAAATTAGGATAAATTACACCATGAGCAGAAGTGGACAACTGCCTAATTTTTATGTGGTGGAGAAATCCAAAAGCAGCTTCATGAAAATGAGTTTCTGACTTCAGACAGATGATTTAAAGAGAAATGAACTCAGTTTTAACAGTGATTGTAAATACCTGTGCCAAATATACACCTAAACATACAAATGCAATCTGCGTGTTACCTGCTCAAGGGTAATCAGAGAAGGAGTTAATGTTGAAACTTATGAAAACAAAAGAATCTAGTAAACAAATCTGTTGCTACCTAGGGCTTCACAGTTGTTGCTCTTCTGAATACCCAGCCAGATGAGGCACGTGGTGACCATAAGGAATCCCTCTGCTCCAAAACGTCTGGCCCCTTCCACTTAAATTGAAGGAGAATCTCTGCCAACAAAGGGCTAAGGGCATACAACTGTAGTTGTTTCCATCCTGTAGAGGGCGATAGCATACAAACAAACCAACCAAAGAGAACTAATAAGACGGTTAAATGCTGGAGTTCAATGCACAGTTGACTCTGTTTACAAATCTTGGAAAATAACATGGGGGAAGGAGATGCTCTGAATGAACACTATTAAACAAAATGGGAAATAAAATGGCAAAGGATGGCAAAACTGCTGAAATATCAATTTGCAGGGGAGAATACACAAAAAAAAAAAAGACTTGTGCATCCATTGTCCCAAATATCTTTGAGACCAGCGAAGCAGAGCTATTTAGTGAGTTGGCATTGCTCAAAATCAACTAATCTCCCTGAGCAGACTTAGATTCAAAGCAGACCAGAGAGCAGCAGCTCTTTGTTAATCATAATAAAGAATGTGCTGTATTCAAATGAAGTTTCAGCAAAAGTGGATACATGCCAATGCAGTACCAATGTTGCAAAAGGGAATAAAGGCAAGCTCGTAAATTATACACCCTTCATCTCAATGTCTGCAATTTGCAAAATAATGGATACAGTAGTGGAGTAAGTTTTCAAAATGCATGTGCAAATGACATATCGTTCTCTGTAACCTAGTAGGAAATAACTAATAGGGATAGATAGTTTTTGTTAATGATCTACTTTTTGACAAAACTATGATACATTAATAAATTATATTTAAATATTTGGAATAATAATTCATGGAACAAAAAAGATTGACTAAAATCTACCTTAAAAAGAAAGTAAGCTTACAGTTTGTAAGAGGAGTTTGATGCTTCTATGCAAAAATATTAATCTAGGTTCCAAGTCCCATAAGACACGGGTTTGCAGGCTACTTAGTTTTCTGAACTGCACACAATTAGGACAGCTGGGACCACAGAGACAGAAGAAAGTAAAACTATTTGTACCATTTTCTAAGAGCCAGATTCTGCCATATTTACTTGCGTTGAGCAGTGGCCTACCCCGTAGGAAGGGGTACAAAAACCCCAAGGGCTTGGATGAGGGGCATGGAGTGAGGGCAGGGAAGAAGGAGTGTGTGTGTGTGTATAGGATACTGTCAGACATGGAAGGGGGATTCAGGGCAGAAGAAGATAAAACAGAAATCTCTTGCACAGCTTTTCAGAGGATGGAATGGTGTGCAGACCACTGGAGAGCATAAAGAGTTTGCAGTAAGCTAAGCTGGCATGGGTAGAAACAACAGAGTCGGGGGAGTGGAGGAAGTAGGGGAGATTTCCCAGGAGACTAGGAAGGGATGGATGGAGACTAAGACCTGGAAGTGAGAGTGGAGTGCAGAAACCAAGGGAGAGATGGAGGTGGGATGGGGCTGCTGAGGCTCAGGGGAAGCACCATGCTACATTTCAAACACTCTCATTTGTAGATTAAAATGTTCAAAAAGTATATAAAACCCTCCTGTTCTCCCACTTCAATCCCTTTCACTGCCCCCTTCCACGTACCAGTCTACCATCCTCCCAGGCTGTGTCCCACCCTGGTCCCCTGCACACTGCCATCTGTGCCGCTCCCAGTCACTGCACACAATCTCTCCAATCCCCACCCCATATTCCCTGGTCCCCTGTAGTCCCTTATATGCTCCGTTCTATGCCTTTGTCCCTTACCACTACTCCTCGCCCCTAGTCCCCTGCACCCCTTTCCATATCTGTCCTTTATGTCCCTGACCCCAAATTCCACCCTTCCATAGGCTGCTTATCTACTGCCTGCCTTCATAATCTGCTCCAGCCTATCCCAGAGTGCCTTCATTCTGTCTTTGTCTAGACTTGGATTTCAAGATGTGCTGTAACAAGGCATTAGCCCATGTGCTCTGACTGACCCATTCTAAAAGTCTAGTGTAGACAAAGCAGTGGGTATTTAAAGCTAGGCTCTTATGTGACCAGCTAACACATGTCAGTGCATCCACTGCCTTGTCTAATGCCTTCTTACAGCACATCTTTAAATCCAAGTCTAGACAAAGCCTTTGAGACTAGAGAACACAGCTCTGTTCCATCCCACTAAGTGCCCCTCAGTCCTTGCCCTTCCTCATTTTGCCCCACATTGTCCTACCCCTTCCCATGCTGATGATATGTCTATTTTTTGTCTCAGGCCAGCTGCTGCTGCAGCAAAGCCTGGAATAGAAAGTCAACTAATATTTATAAATGTTTATATTTGAAAAGTTTACTCTGAAAACACTTTAAAAGAGCCCTTTATGTTTTAATAATTCTACACTCTTATAAGTAAAAAAAGTTCATTTAAAAAATAATTACAAGAAAATGTTTGAAACATCAGGATTTCAAATTTTTTCTTTGGAATTTCACGACTCCTCCCAAAAAACCTCTACCCCAGAATGAGATTCAGTGTGTGAAATATTGGGGGGAAGAGGGGAGGGAGAATCAGTATATTCTTGGAGAAGTTAGGGTACAGTTAGAAATTGAGTTTTTAATGGAAAGTTAGCTTCAGCCTTGACTATCCTCTGAGATCATTGTATGTAAGACACTAAGTAAATGCCATGTGTTTAACAAATATTAATGCCTTAAGATAAATAATAGCCCTATGAGGTAGGTCACTGTCCCATTTTCCTACGGCCAACCCCAAGCATTCAAAAATCATGAATCAGGACCCCAAACTCATGAGATTCAATAATAATGATTTTTGAGCCATTTTAAAAACAGATTTGGGGTTCTTTTTCTTTGCCTCCTGGTTTCTTTTAGACGTTAGAGTATGCTTGGGTCAGATTTTAAAGCTTTTCTCCACAAACAAGGAGGGCTAGAAAGTTTTGTTTGTTTGTTTGTTTTTGTTTTTTTTAACGAAAGCTGAGAGTCTCATGAAATCACTTGTTTCCCAGAGCTCTGGATTTAAGAAAACAACAAATTTAGTGAGATGCGAAATAAAATCGTGAGAACTGACAATGCTGCATTTTACAGGTGGGGAAATGGAAGCAGGAAGAGCTTAAATGACTTGACCACGCTTGCACAGGAAGTCTGCTCCATAGCCAGAAACAGAACCTAGCAATCTTGACATCTCAGTCTTGGGTCTTGACCACAGGACCATTGTCATAAGAAAAATGCAGGTAGTCATAATTACTGGAAAGCGTTTTAACTATGGTGACCAGATGTCCCGATTTTATAGGGACAGTCCCAATAGTTGGGGCTTTGTCTTATATAGACCCCCTATCTCACCCTACCCCCGTCCTGATTTTTCACACTTGCTATCTAATCACCTTAATTTTAACAGATCAAAATACTGTACACTTCCACCTAAAGCTACAAATAGTTCATAAGAGCCCACTGCCTAATGTTCATCTTTATGGATTAAACAGTTTTATGGCTGATGCAAATATAATTTGTTACATTGTTTAGAATATAATCTCTGAGAGCCAGAGAAAGCTGCCTCGATGACAGCTCTGAAACGTTCTCAGGGTGTATTCCTTCCTTTCTCTCTTCATAGACTGTGCGACAGCCTTGCTTTTCAAGCTCATGTTTTTGTTATGGAACAAAAACCTCACTCCCAGCGGTGGCGCCAAAATCTAGTGCACACTGTAAAAGTAACTGACAGATCCGATGTGTAGTGTAGTGGAGGCCTGCTGGAGTGAATCTACCAATGGCAAGCTCCCTTTCTCTGAACCACATATGTTTACAGACAGCATTCTGCCGGTAGGTGGAATAGTCAGAATAAAAATCTGTACAGGATCCTGAGCAGGAGCATGGATCGAATGCATTGTGAGCATTTGTGACACTGGCAAACTGAGACATCTGCTGAAGTGATGCAAGGTTGCTGCTAAAACAGTAGAATTTCAAATAGGAGGATCACACACACTCACCTTTGTAGTGGAGAACATACACAATGTTGTTTTTCTTAAATGCACAAAATAATTTCCATGCAAGATAGCTATTCTAAAAGGTTACACGCATTCATTTTTGTGGGAGGAAGAAGGGTACGTTCAGATCCCTCCAAAGGTCATGATGTATGAACAGTAGAAATGGTCAGGGAAAATCGGGAGAGGAGAGGAAGAGTTTCTGTGAAAAAATGTCAACAAATGATTTGTTTCCCTCCAAAATGTTCAGACTTTACTGGAGTGTTTGGCAACTGAAAAATGTTTGGGGTTTTTTTAATTTAAGCCAAAAAATTAGGAAAGCAGACTTTTTTTTGTGGGGGGGAGGGGAATTCCATCAAAAACATTTCAAATGATAAACTTCAACCGGTTCTAATGAACAGTATTTACTTACTGTAAAGCTCACTATTTTTATGTGACACACTCATCCTTAGCGTTTCCATTTTATGCCCTTTAAGGTAAAGTTGATCATATTTCTAAAATTACCAGTATGAAAATAGTCAATTGCATCATAACGTAGCATTTGTCTAAAGCTTTTGTCTTCTAATTGCTTTACAAACATAAATTATTCCTCACAACACCCCTGCCAGGTAGGCAAATTAAGTATTATGCTCATTTTACAGTAGAGTAAACTGCTAATATGAGTAAAAGAACATACATGAACTTCAGATTGTTCATCAGGAAGCCAGAATTTTTTCCCAAAGCTTAATTTTCTTACAGAAAAGGATAAATTGCTATTAAAAGCAAGGATGTAAAATTATACTGGTGTGAAGGGTCAGATTTGTTAGATGAAGTGGTGGTGTTATTCTGTGGAACCAGAGACTAACTTAGGGCTCATCTCCTACACCACCAGGAACTGAGAAGAATTCAAACTGTGGATTCAGCTTTCCATCCGTCTCTGGCAGTGGTGGCATACGAGTTATCAGGCTACCTGATTAATTTTTCCTTCAGTTCTCACACAATTTTAATAGCCACTACCTCAAGAACTGTTAGAAGTAAAATCAATGTGGCACATAATCTGAAATGTTCAGATCCCGGTTTTCAAAGGTAGATAACATTCATCCATAATACCAAGAGTTTGTGTAAATCACGACTGCTAAAACTACACCAAAACTGAAGTCAGGGCACGGGGAAGGCAAGATGACAACATAAATAATTAATAACAATCAAAGTTATATTGTTTTAAAAGTGTGTATGTCAACTAGTTTATTGAATTCATTATTTCAGTATTTTCTCAGTTGTTGATTGACAACTGTGTAAAAACGGTCAGTAGTATCACAAACGTTACAGTGCAGGTTTACCCTAAAAAGTGAGTTGGTAAATATGGCATTGTGAGGTTCTCTAGTTATTGTGTCTTACTAAATTCCTGATCAAATCTGCTCATCTTGCAAGGAAGAAGTGTTGGTTGCTCTTTTTTGCTCTTTTTAACTGCTAGCCCTGAAAATTCAGCCTAGATTCTGGGACTCGAGCTGAATTGTTTCCATTTCACATGTCACCAGTAAAGAGAAGTTAATGACCCCAATCCTACAAATGTTTCAGCATATGCTTAATGTACCTCACGCAAATAATCCTACTGATGTTGGACTGATGTCAGTTGGCCTACTCTCATGCTTTAAGTTAAGCATGTGTTTAAGTGTTTGCAGAACGGAGGCCAATAACTATGTACTTCCCACTTTTGGTACCCTATCGAAGTAGTCTGAGAGGCTGTTTTAGTCCAATGCTGCCATTAATGTCTTATGCAGTGTCTATTTCTCATTGGCCTAAGTAAGTGAAGTGGAGAAAGTACTGGTTTTACAAATTTTCTAATTTCTCCTCTTGTCTCTCTCATTGTGGTTTATGTTTAAACATGGAAACAGGAAGAGCCAATGATGTCAGCACTAGCATGAGACGTGGATGACTTCTCAGGCTTTTCTAGGAGAGGAAACCATGCAAGAAGCACACATATTAGCTTTAATTTTTGTGAAATTATTGAAGATTTATATAGTTGATGGTGGGGGGAGACAGTTTTTAACCTAGATGACACCCTTTCTTCATGGTCTGTTCTATTATGATCTGCCAAGGCTGAAACACTTTGTTGGACCAGCAAAAGTACTTTCAGGACTAGTAAGCTTTTCTAAGTACTGATCTTGTACCAGTGATCAGAAAGAGAAATGTTTGACTGCTGATTAAAACTGTTACTATTGACTTCATTCCAACACATGATTACTATTAGAACCTTCTTAACGTAAATATAGCCTTGATTGCATGGTGGAATTGCTTCACACAATAGCCAGATTCAGAAGCAATCTTGTGCTCCCCATTCTCTAGATGAGTGGGCACATGAATGTCACAGAAGCGATGATTTGGGTTACTAAAGAGAGGGTGGGAAGGTTGCCACCTCTCTTCTTTTGCACAGCATCTGGTAGACAATGTACAGACTAATGTTGTCAATCATTCCCTTCTTCTTGAAGGTGCCTGACTGTCCTCCCAGCTGTTCAGTGATCATTGCAAAGCAAAAAGAATCAGAAGTTCACAAAGAGGGTGGGGAGAAGGCAGATCCCCAATTAAAGAAGTTGGCAGCAGCCCCAATGCCTGGGAGTACAAGAGAAGTAGCAGACTACACACATAATAAATGCATGTGCTGCTTTTAAAGGTACAGCTCAAGCAAATTCAACTACATTTGTTACACACTATAATTAAGTATTAGAAAAAGAGAAATTAGGATCATAAAGGAGTTCTTAGGTCACCCCTCTCTACAGGAATGTTCCCTTCAATATACTTCCATACACATTTACAAGATGTGGTGATTGTCTACTTTATGGATTAGAAAAAGGCATTAGAATGAAGCGACTCTGAGATTAAAATAGGGGTTTCTAGTGGAGACAAGAAAAAGTGTTTGTTTTTAACACAATGTGGTGTTCACATTACATATATCTAGGCGGTTGTGATTTACTTCTCATTGCTGCTAGGTTTTAAAAAAAGCAGAGAAGAATTGAAGTACAACATGAGTTGCGAGGGGTGCGGGTCTTGTCTCTGGTGATAAAAGGCCAACATTAATGGAAAGGAGAAAAAGATGGATCTGAGACTAAAGAACGAAAATCAAAATTCAGTCATTCCATGGCAAGTGAAGACAGGTATAGATAGACTGGGAAGTATCTTGTGCCAGTGGTTCTCAATCAGGGGTATGCAGATGTCTTTGGGGTACATCAAATCATCTAGATATTTGCTGAGGTTTTACAAAAGGCTATATAAAAAGCCCTAGTCAAGTCAGTACAAACTAAACTAAAATTTCATACAGGCAATGACTTGCAATGACTAAAATGTAAGTACAATATTTATATTCCAATAGATTTATTTTATAAAGCAGGTGCTTGGAAGTTTAGGGAGGAAACAGAAAGACCCCAAGAGTTGGTAAAATAGATAAAATAAGCTCTAACCAGCAAATTTATGCTGACTCTCTGCACAAACAAAGAAAGTCATAAATAAATTACAATTTGGGCATGAGACATACAACGTAAAAAGAACAAGGAGTTCTTGTGGTACCTTAGAGACTAAATTTATTTGGGCATAGCCCATGAAAGCTTATGCCCAAATAAATTTGTTAGTCTCTAAGGTGCCACAAGAACTCCTCGTTGTTTTTGCTGATACAGACTAACACAGCTACCACTCTGAAATGTAAAAAGAATTGAGCAGGGAGGAGAAAACATAGGTGCCAGTGCGTGATTGGTTAAATTTTGTTACCTAGGGGTATTGAATAATATCATAGGTTTAGAGAAGTTAAAGGAGGTAACTAGTTTTACCTATATAATGTAACTAAAAACCAGTGCTTTTTGGGAACCATCTCCGGACTTCAATTTAACATTAAGCTGCTAGAACTCTGATCCCTCTGCACGACTGTGGTGTGCAGAGGTAGCACCGGCATCCTCAGATGAGAGGATCCCGACCGACCATTGTAGTAGAAAGAGAGCCTGAAACATCAGGCTTTGTATCAGAAGCCCAGTGTGCTCCAAGTGAAGTTTGTCTGTATATTGGGAGTGGTGAGCATAAGAGATTTGCTTCATATATGTATTCTGTTTGTGCTGCTAATAAATAGATGTTTAGAGCACAGCTGTGTAAGGCTCTTTCACTGGGAAAAGGTTCCACGGACCCATAGAGCCCTGAGCCCCGTGGGAAAGGGCAGGTACTTAAATTGATCAGGTTTCTTCCTGAGCCCCATGGATAAGGATAGGTGCCTTACATCCCCAACCCTTGGAAGGGAAAAGGTGGGGGGTGCCTAAATTGGCTGGGTCATGCCTTGAGCCCTCAGTAGGGTATAGGCGGGGTGTCCTAATTTTTGTAGGTAACAGCATGGCAAAAAAAAAACCAAAAAACCATGTATTCCCCCCAAGTGCTAAGGCTGACTCTGAGGTAAGGAAAGAGAGTTGATTGGGAGACAGTGGATTCTGTTACACATTTGACTCCTAACACTTAGTGGACCTAGAAAAATGAAGATTTCGAAGTGCTGTGGAAACTGCGTTTATGATCCCTTAACTGTTCTTCTAAATCTTAGGACATCGCTT
Organism: Chelonia mydas; assembly: GCF_015237465.2. NCBI lineage: Eukaryota > Metazoa > Chordata > Testudines > Cheloniidae > Chelonia > Chelonia mydas. The sequence goes on from NC_057850.1 coordinate 50,993,099, forward strand.
TTGTTTTTTAATTAACCTCTTGGAAAATCTGTGTTAAACTCTGTTCCAGATGCTGCTGGAGAAGAAATGGGCAGGGGAGAAATGGAACAAATAGTTATTTCTGTACTCCAGGTGTACATGAAATTCTGCGAGAGAAACTATTCTTGCTATCATCCCAATCTGGCTCAGCTAGGAAGTGCTACAAATCTCAGACCAGTTTCTGCTCTGTTTCACTGGTCTAAATCCAATGCACAGACAATAATTATCAAGCCCACTGAATTCTACAATAATTCTGAGGGAAACAGTCTGAATGAAGGTCTAAATATACAGACCTGTATTCTGAAATTACATTGACTAAAACAGTTTATTCTAGCTTTACCCCAGCATAAATTAGTGTAGAATGTAACTCTATGGAAGTATTTGAATATGTTTGCTTTCCTGGGCCAGATAATTGCGTCTTTATTTAGTCCTTCACATTCTAGATGTGTGGCTGCATAACCTTACACTTGTGATCATGATGAATTCAATTTGCCTACCATCTATTTTCCCATTTCCCTTCTAGTGTATAATTATAACTAAAACACATAGGGGTAGAATCTGATATCAGATTCATCACTGTAAACCTTGAATAATTCCAGTAAATTGACTCAGTGAATTTGAATTCAGTGGAATTATTCCACTTATACCGGTGCAAATGAGATCAAAATGTGGCCCACTATCCCTCATAAAGTGTTTATAATTTAAACTACTGTGGACTTCCTCATATGTGAAGCCTTTTTTGCAGATGACTCTGCTCTACCTAGTCATAGTGTAGCCAATTAGTTCATTTTATCATCCATTTATCATTGTAGTATGTGATGTTATGGTCAATTCATATGCTATTTCATATATAATCAATGTGTGCGAAATAGATTTGTTACTAGGTCATAGGCTTAACAATGCTTGACATAAGTGGGTGAATGATGAATAACCCTATGCCATTAAAGTCACAAGATTACTGCAAAAGATGTGCCAAAAGGTAACATTATAAAAAACTAGATTGCAATAAATGGTAAGGTAATGTCGAGATCACGAGACACCTGATTGTAACATCATGGAATGTCCTGTCCTGACCACAGGGTACATGTTGTACATAGGTGCTAATGAGCATAAGAGGAACTAAGAACAACCTTGGAAAACTGGGGCACCCCAATATCCATGGAATATACAAGCACAGATAAGGAAAAGAGGGTTGAAACCCTCATGCATATGCATAAGGTGTTATGTATGCTCAGAACAACAAGATAAGAGATTCCCTAGTTGGGTAAAAGTGGGAAGACTCAAGGGATGAGCCCAAGAATTGACCTCACAGAAAACCCCAGCAGGAACCATCCCTCTATTGATGATTATCTATTGAGAGGTCCATTGGATCCTCGAATATTTTTCAGGATGTGAGCTTGATTACAGTCTTAGTTATTGTGTAGGATTTCTATATGCATGGGTAACTGTAACCTTACTTATTGATTTAAAAAAACTTGTAGTGCAGATAAAACTTTGTACCTGTGATTATGTCTGTGGTCACTATCCTTAGACTTTGAGTGCTCCTAGAGTCTCCAAATTTGAGAAAAACACCAGACGTAATTTTCATTCAGTTGTGCTTGAAACTGTAGCAGTAGGAGCTAAACCCATGGTAGTTGAATACAAAATTACTACATTCAATTTAAATAAAAAAGGCTATAATAGTGAAAATTACCTACAGCTTATCCTTGACAGGTTCTCAGAAGCAACTAAACAGTTTGGACTCACTGTCAACCTGGAAAAAACTGAAGTCCTCTTCCAATCAGCTCCCTGAGCCAAATATAATCATTGATGGTCCAAAATTAAAGAATGACAATCAGTTTGCATACTTTGGCAGTGTCAACTCAAGTGATGGTTCTACAGATCAAGAAATTTCAAACAGAATTCAAAAGGCAAGTCAGGCTTTAGGAAGGCTTAGGACACTCAACCAACATAACATCAAACTCTCAACAAAACTGGTGATATATAATGCAGCAGTGATAGCATCCCTTTTATATGGGATACGAAATATGAACAGTTTACTGCAGCCACATCAAGCAACCTGAAAATTTTCACATGGGCTGTCTTTGCTCTCTTCTGAGGGTCCACTGACAAGACAAAGAGTCAAACATTAACATCCTTGAAAGAGCAAAAACAACCAACATTGAGGCGATGACTATCAAAGCTCAGCTTAGATGGACAGATCATATTATGACAGACTCCTGAAAGTATTCTCTATGTCTAGCAGAAACTTAGAAAATACAGGAATGGTGATCAGTGTAAATGCTTCAAAGACACCTGTAAGCAAAATCTCACCTCATGGAACATAAATATTGATAACTTTGAAGACATATCTAGGGACAGACCTGAATGGAGAGCAACACTTTGAGAGAGACAGACATGTAAAACTGATTGGAAAAAAGGGTCAAACTTAATGCCGAGCCTTCAGCAGGAGCCTACACATTCCTATGTGACATCTGTTTGCAACCTTGCTCCTCACAGATTAGACTATGGAGCCACAAAAGATGTTGTGACATCATTGTTGGATACGACAGACAGCCATACTGTGGATTTAAAGTATTATGGAAGATCAGAAATTAGATTTGTGATATTCAAATCAGGGCTGTCAAACAATTAAAAAATTAATCATGATTAAACATGAGATTAAATAAATAATTGTGATTCATTGCAGTTTTAATCACACTGTTAAACAATAATAGAATATCATTTATTTAAACATTTTAGATGTTTTCTACATTTTCAAATATATTCATTTCAATTACAACACAGAATACAAAGTGTACACTGATCACTTTATATTATTTTTATCACAAATATTTGCACTGTAAAAAAAATAAAAGAAATAGTATTTTTCAATTCACCTCATGCAATTTACCATAGTGCAATCTCTTTATCATGAAAGTGCAATTTACAAATGCAGATTTATTTTTTTACATAGCTACATTCAAAAATAAAACAATGTAAAATTTTAGAGCCTACAAGTCCCATTCAGCCAATCACTAAAGCAAACAAGTTTGTTTACATTTAGAGGAGATAATGTTGCCTGCTTCTTATTTAGAATGTCACCGGAAAGTGAGAACAGGTGTTTGCATGGCACTGTTGTAGCATTGTAAAGTATTTACATTGCCAGCTATGCTAAACATTTGTGTGCCCCTTCATGTTTTGACCCACCATTTCATGAGCACTGTAGGAAAACATCCAAAAATATTTATAATACATTTAAATTGGTATTCTATTATTGTTTAACAGTGTGTGATTAATTTAAGTCGAGCTAATTTGTTTTGAGTTAATTGCTTGAGTGAACTGTGATTAATTGATAGCCCTAATTCAAATACATGAATGTACTGTATATATGGATTCACTCTGTCTTTAACCTTTCAAGGCTTTTAGGCCTTAGGCATGATGGAACCCACATTTAAAGCAAAACTTAAACCTGTCTTTGGACTTCATTTACGCTGTCCATTTTGCCTTCCAATTTATGTGGTTAGAAGTGAAAAGAGGAGGGATTTATTTTTTGTCTCTTTTGCAAAATCAGGATTGAGCCACTAAACACAACAGAGGTAAGAAGCTAGATAATCATGTGTATGTCAGAAGGTATGAGAGAACTGCACATCTAATCAATGATGACTATTGTCAAACTTGTCAATCCCCAACTGAGCAAATTTTTGCCAGTGTATCTGGCAGTATCACAGTCTTATTACTGTGTTTTGTTAAGCATGTGGTAAAGCAATAAAACAGCATTGCATTATACTTGGTAAAAGAGTGTGAAGCTACAGCAAAATGAGTCTTTCAAGTGCTTGCAGTACTTACTTCAAGACTTTTTGGAAAATATATTGAATAAGAACTAGGTATAGGAGAATTGGCAATGGTCAGTCTATTCACAGATCCTGTCACAAGTACAAGAATGCTTTAGAGAAAGATGTAAAATCCCCACCTACCCAGAAGCAGGAGGTAGAGAGAGAAAAGAAAGTTACTTGTATTAACAGCACAGCACGTTAATACATTTTAAAATGAAGGGGGAGGGGGGCGGGGGAACGACAGCAGAGGTGAGGATGCTAATAGCTGCCATAGTCCTGTAACACTGGTTAGGACTCCAATTCTTTAGAACAAGTGTGCAAAGCCAAGGGCTATCCTCTCAAACTGTTAGTAGCTCTGATTCAGGGAGTCCTTTTAAAAATAACAAAGTATCCTGCTCTGGAAAGATTGTGGTTTATCAACGAAAGTGCTATATCTGTGTAACATAGGCTGTGTTGTCTACTAGGACAATATTCTATGCACGGGGGGTGGATTTGAAAAAAACAAATTTATTGGAGCACCATCTCTAACTCCTGTGATCTTGTATACATGGAGACACACGTTGCTGTATAATAGTTAACTGATTCGGAATTCCTTATTTCTCTTGTAAATTACATATGGGACACTTTGGGACTCAGATGAATGATGCCCCTCGCAATGAGGTTAGGTTGAGAAGGTGTAACTGCCGGATAATGATTGTTTTCAAAATGACTGTTTGGTTTTGATTAATGGTGGGAATCTACTAGTCCTAAGTGTTCATCAGAGCTTATTTAAATGACCGCATCCCTCAAGTGTCATCACGGGGCCAGTCATGTGGCAAATGTTAAGCACCGCTAATCGTCTCGCCCGGGCTCCCTTTCTCAAGCCGCAGCAGCGAGCCTTTCCTCCCGCCCCGGGAGAGGCGTGGTGGGGACAGCGCTGGAGCATGGCCATTGCTCTCCTGCGAAGCGCCCGGCTGAGCGCACGGTGAGCGGGAGGAATCCAGTCCGGGTTTTGGGGCAGGGGACGAGCGGGCTGCCTGCAAGGAGAGGCGAGTAAAGCAGGAACGCACCGCTGCCGACAGCTGGGGCAGAGCAGAGGGGACGGGCAGGGCAGGCCCGCGCCGAGGTGGGGAAGCCGCGGGACTGGGGAGTCAGTGCCCCCCCCCCCGAGCCGATTGCACCCGCCTGTCCCATGGCTGCAGCGCGCCCATTGCGCCGCCCTGCTGCCCCCTCCAGCCGCTGTGTCCCGCTGTGAGCGCCGCCGGGTGTCTATGAGTGGCCGGCGCGGGGCCGCCGCCCTGAGCTGAGGCGCGCCCCGGGCTCCGTACCATGCAGGCGCGGCGCTTAGCCAAGCGATCCAGCCTGGGCAGCCGGCGGCGAAGCGTGCCGCTGGCAGCGCCCGCCCCGGACGGGGGCCGGGTCCCCAAGCCCGAGAGCGGCTGCTGGAGGCCGCCCCGCCGAGAGGGCTCTGCCGCGGCGCTGGAGGAGGAGGAGGACGAGGACGTGGTGGTGGAGGTGGAGGAGGAGGAGGAGGATGAAGAGGAAGGCGGCTTGGGGAGCCCGCCCGCGCCGCTGCCCATCCCCGCCAAGGGAAGCCTGAAGGTGCGTCCCGGGCCGGGGGGCTGGAGTCCCGCCGGCCCCCTCCCAGTTAGGGAGGGTCTTGAGTGCCCTCCCTGGCCTCCCTCTGCCCCTGGTCCCGTGGGAGGCGTTGGCGAGGTGTCCCGCTCCCGCTCCGGGGTGTCGCTGCCGGCGGGGCGGGGCCGCTCCCTAGTCCGGAGCGAGAAGCTGCGCGCGGGGGCGGGCTGCCCCCCTCTCTGGGATGCGGCCTGGAGGGGTGCGTCATGGGTGCTGCCCCCCGGGTGCTGCCCCCTGCCCGTGGTGGGGTGACGGAGCAGGTCGTGGTTTGGGAGAACTGGGGTGTTGGGGGCAGCACCCGTGACCCCACCGCACCTCGGGGGGGAGGGGGGTGAAGATGGGGAGCGTGCTGTGAGTGCCACCCTCTTCTCTGGGGTTGGGCATGGGTGATAGGGGAGGGGCAGAGGTGCTGCCCTTCTCAGGCTGGAGGAGGGGAGCTTTGGGGGTGAGGGTTATGGGTGCACTTCAGGGCTGGGTGCACCACCCCTCAGTGCCCCAACCTGTCTCTTTCTCCAGGGTGAGGCATGGGGGGGCGGGGGGATGTGGTGGGTGCTGCTCCATTCTCTGGTGTGGGTGTATGTGTTGTGGATGCCACCCTGTTCTCCAGGCTTGGGCTCAGAGAGGGGCATTGTGTCTGCTGCCCCTTCCTCTGGGTGAGAGGTGCTCTTTTAGCTTAAAAATGCTATTGAAAACTGCAATAATACACAGTCAGAAAGATATAAACTAGAGAATCTCAACATGTAAAATAATCCATTGTTTAGCTACAAGGAGCTATATTGTTGGCTCACTGCTGTTCCTTAGCTCACTGAAACAGGAGGGGTAAGTCTGGGTGTAGCAAATGAGGAGCTGTTTTGCTGTTTATAACATTAACAGCTGTGATCCCCTTTTAAATCTGATTCTGTACTCAACAAGTATTGAAAGTAGTGTGAGCTTTACTTTACTAGTGCTCAGCGTGGTAAACAACAAAAACAAGCGGGGTTGTTTTTTGTTTTTTTGTTAACCGTATAATTTTACAGGGGATTGTTGGTTTGTGAAATAGTGGGTACAGCCATTTTTCTGAAGTAGGAATTAGCATTTTATCAGGGATTTGGGAAAAGCAATCAAAGTCATGGGAGTCTTACAATTAAAATGGATGTGGTGATGTCTTCTAACATTTTAGGTGGTTTAGAATACAAAAAAACCCCACAAATATTCCCCTTCTTAAATGTATGTCTCAAGATTTATTGTCAGATGATGTTGAGGGATTTGTAACTTAATTTTGACCATCACTTTAGATTTTTCAGGAGTAAAGCTGGACATATAAGTGCCCATGTGTCACATGAGACACAATTGCCAAGAAGTGCTAGGATATGAGGGTTACAGGTAGCTCTGGTAAGCTGCATTAAATGGGTGATTTTAAAAAAAATGTTTAATTTCCATATTAATTGAATATTAAGATTTACTCAATGCCTACACAAGAGGTTTTCATGGGGTGCGCAGAGGAATGTTGAGCGGCAACGACAGTCCTGCGTGGCGGGGCTCGGGGAGGGAGTGCCACCTCCACCTCGTGACTTACCTCAGCAGGCCACACAGCCTGTGGGTCAGTGTCAATGCCTCCATGCCCAGTTCTCGCTCTATCCCCAGAGACTGTCGCACTCACCTTCTCCCACTCTGAAAACCCAAGGCGAGAGGGGCAGGTATTGAGGGAGGGCACACCCAAAAATTGTGCCTCAAAGAGGGGAACTCAGCTCAAAAAGTTTGAAAACCGCTGGCCTAGACCCTGTGTGGAGGCCTGATTCAAAGTCAATGTGATTATCTCCATTGAGCTCAGTGTGCTCGGGATCAAGACTTGTCTGAGCGTTTTAGAAATGCCTGTAGGCCCTGAACCTGCAAAGGTTTATGCACTTGCCTAACTTTACTAGCATGAGTAGCTCTATTGATTTCAATGAGACAACTCATGGTAAATAATAATAGTAAATGGTAGTAAAGTGAAGCATATTGCATAAAGTAAGTCTTTGCAGGATCAGGGACACAGATAGGTAGAGATGTTGTGGGACATTTATATTGAAGCCAGATAATTATATACACTTTTTTTTTTTTTAGTTTTAACAATTCTATTTAATGATTTTCTAACAAAGAGGAAAAAATATGAAAACCTTATAGAACTTGTGAAAGGTGCCAGGTTGATATTAGTCCTTTGCATATCCACAGAAAAAAGCAAGACAAAAGCATCAACAATGCATGATACCTCTACGCTATTAAAGTGTTTCAGTCCTTACTCAGAGGGATTGTTGTAGGAGTGTGAGGGTAAATCCAAGCAAGTTCAATCATTTGGCCTGTCTGCAGAGCCTTTCGCAAAGGTGTCAATTGGAGTGATAGTTTTTGTGACACATCACTGTGATCTGGACTGAGACCACCAATCCATATTATTCAGGTTTCCAAGCAGTTGACACTTTGTAGCTACTTAGTCACTACAGATCTATGTGACACTTGAACTGGTAATCTAGAGATGAAGGGCTCTGTGATCGATTACTAATCCCATGTATCACCCCATTCCACTGAAGTTACAATTATTAAAGTCTTTGCATGTGGCATGGAAAGTGAATCTTTTTAAAGCATATGATATGAGGCAAATTACATCTTGTATCACATCGGAGAAGGAAGCTAATGGGGAAAGACTAAAGTGGAATACTGGTAAAATTAAATATTATCTGGATTATATAGCTATAAATTGCATACAGCGTGGATTTCCTGAATATACTATTTGCCAACACAGAAAACATTCTTTTGAAAAGTGTGTTATGTGAATACATATGAAAGTATTCAGATGTGAGTGTTTCTGTCTTGCATTGATTGTATGTATGTGCCTAATGTTCACTGACAAGCACGTGAGTCTTATAGATCAGATCACAGTAGTAATTTTGTTTTTTGATCAGATACTGTTCAATGTAGTTTACTTGGTCTAAAGTGTTATCTCTTTCACTAAATAGTGGCTTTCATTGAGTAGTAACATAGGTGTTGGTATATTAGAAGAGAGTATGCATAGTTGTCAAACTGCATTGTTTCAGTGTTTTATTCTTGACTAGTTTCAGAGTAACAGCCGTGTTAGTCTGTATTCGCAAAAAGATGTATGCATCCGATGAAGTGAGCTGTAGCTCACGAAAGCTTATGCTCAGATAAATTGGTCAGTCTCTAAGGTGCCACAAGTACTCCTTTCCTTTTATTCTTGACTAAGTATTATAAACAAAATATTGAGTTATAATTTAACACATACAAGTATATAAGTGGGAATGCCCTTGTTTATAGACTGATAAACATATGCCCCCATGAATCAATTCTCAGGACTCTAATAAAATAATTTTAAAACATAACACATTAAAAATAATGAAACAGACAAAATGAACTCAGAATAGAACTCCCGCTCACTCTGACCCCGAAACCATAGGAGCAAATAGGCCTTGCATCATGCACTAAACGTCAGAAAATTTAGATTCTTGGCAAATACGTAGCCAAGGGCCTGTGACCAAAAACATTCTATCTCCTGTTCCCAGAACTCAGAACTGGGAACTCTTAGCAAAACTGACCCCAGTTGATGTCAGCTATTGAGATGATGCATAATAGATGTTTCAGATGTAGTCAGGACCTAAATCATGATGGGCTTTATAAATAAAATTCAAAATCTGGAAACAGTGGTTTTCACTGCATTCCATGCAATGCGGGTGCAGTGTGTTCTGTCTTCAGAGAACACCATTCAGTAAGAGGGATGCAACATTGTCATTGTCTCTTGTAGGTATCTAAAGTGTGTTTATCAACTTGATATTGAAGGATCAAAGAACTTTACATTAGCTGAAGATTCAATGAAGTGGTCTTCATTGAATGGTTTATGTGGAGTGAATTGCAATAGTCCAGTTTGTTGGCATGGGGGCTGCACTGGAGTTAGGGCTTGAAAAAAATTATTTTATATCTAATTACCGATTCGTGAAAACTGCTTGTGCCACCATACCCCCAAAGCCATGCCCTCTCTAATATAAAGAAATAAAACTGTTGTATACTGTATTTACCGGTGACAACATCAATCAGCTTTCTATTTAACATATTTTAAAATGTGGAGGGAAAGAGGATGACAGAGACACTAAAGAGAAGTCAAGAAGTCATATGCCACAATGTGTTATAGGAAAGAAAAAGTAGAGTGACGTCAGGGAGAGAAAATAGATAGAACATGCAAGCAAAGAAGCTATTGTAAGTACGGCTAGTGGAAAATAAGGGAAAAATTGACTACATTTGATTTTCACTAACGCTCATCTAAATATATTTGCTGACTAGTTTAAAGACCTTATTAAATATGAGTTGATGTATAGTGAAATTAATCAAATATCTATTTCTGAAGTTGTTGGTTTTTTTTAATGAGTCCCTTTTACCTTATCTCTTTTTAGCATGTGACTCATCATAGTATTTTCTTGTCTTCTGTTATGGTGGGAAGTGTTTGGCAAATAGGTTGGTCTTGCAGCATGTACTGAAGATGGCTAAGCTTTGGCTCAGACTTTTTTCTCCTCCAGTAACATACTCCAGTGTAGGGCATTCTTGACCACAGACACTTTATCTCCAGCTCTTATGAGCTTCATCCTAGGCCTCACTGCTGCATTTTCCCCAGAAGAGGTCCAAGATAGAGAGAGTCGCTGAGTTAGCTGGGACCTGACCTCATGATAGCCTTGGTTTTAATCTATAAGGATTTGTACCCTCCACCTCCTTTAAATGCCAAATCAAAGTACAGGTAGGATGTGTCCTCGTGAGGAAGTACACTGCCACAACATCGCACATAAACTGAAGCCTCTTTGTCATTTGCACCTTTAACCCCAGATATAATGAATGGCAATAGTCCAGTCTGGAGGTGAAAAATGCATGGGTCACTGTGGCCAGATCTTGCCTAAGAGGAAAGAATTGGAGGTGGAAGAAAGCCTTGGGGGGAAGGCACTTTATGCCACCTGGAACCTAGAAGAGGCATGAGGGTTGTATGTGGTGGAAGAGAGAGATGGAGACTAAGGGAATAAAGAGGGATAGTGAAGTGACCTTTTCAGAACCTTAAAGATCTTGTTTAGTGAAGTTTCCAGGGTCTTGTGTTATCAGAACTAGTTTATCCACGTGCATATGAGAACAATAAATACTAGGTTGCTGATTGTATAACTTCAGTTTGCCTATGAAACTGTTCTTCTGTGCCACAGCTGAAAATTCATCTTCAACTATAATAGCAGCCATTTGAAATTAGTCTGAAATTAATATATTGGAGTTGTCGCTAGTATTGAATATCTAGAAGTGCAGACTAATTTTTACTGTGCCAATCTAATTTTCTGTGTGAAATCCTCTTGAATCCCTGTGCATCCCGCAATAAGTTAGAGTAATTGTTAGGGGCTGTGGTGTTGTGGCCTGTGCTGGCTACATTAAATCCCACGGGATCATAAATAATAGAGTATGTGTATTGAGGTTGCACTCTTCATATGATAAGATTATATCAATACCATACAGTTTTTATGAACAGAGAATTGGAAGGAGGACTGGCTGGCGAGAATTCCCTTGGTGAGTAGGAATACTAAAGGACATGTTCATCCCTCAGATACATATACGTTACTCTCGTACATACATAAAGCCAATGATCAGAGGGGTAGCCGTGTTAGTCTGGATCTGTAAAAGCGGCAAAGAGTCCTATGGCACCTTATAGACTAACAGACTTATTGGAGCATAAGCTTTCGTGGGTGAATACCCTCTTTGTCAGATCCAGTATGTCTGTTAGTCTATAAGGTGCCACACAACTCTTTGCCAATAAAGCCAATGGGAGTTCACTGGGCCTAAGGTTAGAATTTAGTCCTAAATGTTCATCAAAGAACAGAATTTCATGGATCTCAGTTTCATTTCATTTTGCTAATGAGCAGGTTAGCTTGCATAGGCTGGCTCATACGTCAGCTCTGAAGTTTACTGCTACTTTCTGCTTAGTTTTGTAACTGAATATTTTAGGTACTGTCTGGTAGGGGTTGAACATTGAGCAGTTTGGAAACATTAACTGCAGCAGTTTGGAAAAGAAGCCTTATGCATGGATTGGCTAGAAAGATTTGTACATCATAGGCATTCCTGATTAGTAGAGATGGGTGAACCGTGTTGCATTCAAAGGGTCACAGATCTCCACCTTATTTTTATAGGGTTGTAAAACTAGTTAGTTTTTGAGTCTTTTCCCCAATAATTTCATGTTGTGTGCATGTAAGTATTTAGAAGATTCAAAATAAAATAATGAGCTATAAAACCCATTTCATATTTATTTTACAAGACAGTGCTTTCAAGGGGTTACATTCAGCAATCTTTCCACATATAAAAGTCCTCCCCCACTTGCTTCCGCCAGCCAAATTAGCATTTCCAACTCCAACATCTCCCACAGCCATCCCCCACCCCCATTTGTCCCCAAGAAAGGCCTAGAAAAACAGATGAGGCTTGCAGTGGGTCTTGAGGCTAAAATTTGTCTTCTGGAGGAAGACAGGAAGCAGAATCCAAAACTGAGGACCCCTTGCTGAGAGTGCTTTGCTGCCAGCTTCTTGCAGTTGTACATGGAGCGGGCTGTAACTCTGAGCACTTACTATGCCCTCAGCTGTCACAGTAATGCACACTTTTTTAACTAAAGAGAAGCCTATGTTAATATATTGAAGATAGAAGAGCCCCCAAACGTAGGCTGGCAGCCTGTATTTTTGTCGGAGTTGTGTGAGGGGTGTGTGTGTAAGGGTTGTTTTTGTTCTTTCAGTAGCATTTCTCTCTCTTTCCCTCTGTTCCCTCTTTCGCAGTCTTTCTAAAGCACCACAGGAATTCAATACTTTTTGTAGTAGATCAGGCCTAGATGGGTTGATGTAAGTCCCCTTGCATCGAACTGTGTGTGCATGTGTCTATGTTCAGATTTGTCTCCAGCCAACATAAGCGCCCTGTTACAGTGATGCAGTAAAACCACCTCCCAAAATGGCATGGATCTATGGTCAACCTGCTGAGGTCGACTCTGTGTGAGTGAAGATGCTCCATGACCTCCGTCAACCCTAACGGTCCTCCAGCAGCTGTCCCGCAATGCCCCATTCCATGCGACCATGATGGCTCTGGTCACAATTGAAAACTCCACTGGCCAGGGGTCACAGAGACTGGAAACCACACCTGTTTCCCTCCAAACCTCAGCCTGTTTTTGAAATGCCAAGCTTGGCGAGCACGCCTAGCTGCTCACCCTTCTTATGAGCAACTGTCCAACCAGCTAGGCTGGCTCCATGCACTAGATGCGCTCCTGCATGGAGTAGACAGGGGGTATTAGATCTCCTGGGCCTGTGGGGGGAAGAGGCAGTGCAGGCACAGCTATGGAGCAGCTGTAGAAATGTGGCAATCTACGAACAGACTGCATGGGGAATGGAGGCAAAGGGATACGTTAGGGATCAGCAGCCTTGCCATGTGAAAGCAAAGGAACTTGGTTAGGTGTCCCACAGGACCTGGGAGGCCAACAATCAATCTGGTGCTGAGCTGCAAACCTGCTGCTTTTACAATGAGCTGCATGCCATGCTTGGCGGAGATCCCACTACACCCTGCAGGTCACTGTGGATACCTCGAAGGAGCCAGAGAATTCTGCTGTGCACAGTGAGCAGAGGGGAGCTGATGCAGGGGGTTCCAGCCACGCTGAGAGCCAGGAGCTGTTTGAGATTCTGCCACAGTCTAGCCAGTCCTGCAAGGGAGCGCGGGTGAGCCTGATGAAGGGAAAGGCAACGCGAGTAAGTGTGCAAATGCATTTTTGCTTATAAAGTCTAAATTTAAAGATGGTGCCGAGCCCATCCCCAAGTTAATAAGACACAGGTATCAACTTTTCATTATTTTACTCATATGAGAAGAGGTAGAGGTACAACAAACAGAGGTAGAGTTGGTTTCTGCTTTTCCCTAGTAAGCGGGAGTGTGGGAGAGCCTGCGGAGCACTTTGTTTATGTACATAGGGTCCTTTTATCCTCCTGAAAGAGACCCTGCAATTTTCTCCTAAAGGTTTCTATGGACGGCTACCTTATATCTTCCTCCATGGAAGGACATTTTCCCATGCCATTCTGAGTTTGGCTGGCGTCATTGCAGTAAACAAGCTAGCGGCATATGGGTCTGGATGGCTTCGGGATACCAGCAGCAGCTCTATTCTCTGTGCCTTTGTTAACCTCAGAAGTGAGATATCAGCTGAAGCTGCAACCACCTGTGCAAAATAATACGAGTACTCAGTGCTATTGCCCAATATTAATACGCATGGATAGGGACTGAAATTGTATTGTTTTATGCAACAGAAAAGCGTCTCCCGAGCAGGCCACACACACCATAGCTGGGGCTGGAGAGCAGTGCGAGCCGAGGCACTCCAAAGCCGAAGTGAGAATAAGCATTTTTTATTAAGTGTTTATAGGAACAAGGGAACTGAGCTTTGAAACTCATCTTTCCCTTTCCATTGTGACTGTGAATCCAGTGGCACATCTCTTTGTCTTTATCAGCAGCTTCTGGCATGAAAACCTTGAGTGGTGCTCCCTCTATGCAGAACGTCTGGCCCTGAGGAGGAGGGGAAAGAAGAGGAGTAGGGAGGACATGTTCTGTGAGATACTGCAAGCCAGTGTTCCATCAGACCATGATCCAGAGGCTTTGAGGGCCAATATGACTGACAGCATGGAGAAGGAAATAGGACAGGAGAAAATCCCAGCAGGAAAAGGAAGGGGAAAATGCACGAGGACATAATGGCTCTTCTGCGGCTGGAAACCCAAATGTTGCACATCCTGGTTGACCTACAGGCCCCAAAATCCCAGACTCCCCTCCCTTTGCAGAACTCCATGGTCACTACTTCCTACTCCCCCAACATTCCATGTAGCATCATGGGCCATATCCTTACTCTTAGCACTCCACACAAGGGGACAGCAAGGAAAACCACAGCTTCACATACACTCACCTGTGAGAACTGCCAGTGGCATATATGTAACCACAGTGGACTACATCTGTGCACCAAAATGGACAGAAATGTTTACTTTTCTTCCAATTTTAAAGTTCCACTCTGCTAATGTATCTTAAAAGTTTGTATTGCATTGTTTTTCTGCACTGTTTTTCCTACTCATAAAGTTCTATTTTTTGAGAATCAAATTATTTTTTAGTTCACAACACATATTGCAGAATGCATAGTGGTACTCAAAGCACACATATTTGTAAATGTACTGCAAGCACTACACAGTTCTTAGCAGTGCCCAAAGTTCCAGATCTGGAGAACTGTCTAGCACAGAATGCTACTGTGGCTGACTGTTAAAGTGCTGTGAAATTATACAGGACACAATAGGCAGCTATAACCCTTGGGATATTTTTCTTGCTGAGATCCAATCAAGTGAGTAAACACCGCCAGCCTCCCTTCAATTTACCAATAGCACATTCAGCTGTCATTCTGCACCTGCTGAGTTAGTCACCTTGATCAATTGGTCCTTCAGCCTTCATATAGATTGCGCCAATCACAACATGTCTTCCATTCTTCTTGTATTCTGGCCTTCCTTCTCCATGTGCAGCCATGTCTTTTCACGATAAAATCTTCCCATTTCTTTGGAGGTCAGCTGAGTGGTTGTTTCAATTCCCGTGGGTACCACTTGGCGACAGCTGAAGTCCATTGATTGTCAGTGAGCCTCGCTGTATGCCCGGCCCATCGTATTTTACTATGCCTGCTCTCAAGGATGACATCCTGCACTCCATTCTGCTGTCTGATCGCTTCACTGGGGACTGGATCGCGGATTGAAATTCCCAGAATTCTTCTTTCCATCATCCTCTCAGTGACAGTTGCTGCTCCTCTGTCTTCGTCAGCGCCCATGGGCGCTGTGTTAGTAGTTGAATCTTTCCTTGGTGCAGTCGAGAGGGCCAATATATGGCTTCATGAGTCCGGGGAGCCAAGGGGAAGGCTGGGTCCCCCAGAATCACTATCAGCATTTCCATATCACCAATTGAAATCCACTGGTTGGGGAAAAAATGCCACAGCTTGCAGCTTTCTGAACTGTCCTGTATTCTTAAAGATGCAAGCATTATGCACCACCTCTGACCGGGCAACATTGATGTTGATGAAATGTCCCCAATGATCCACCAATGCTTTCATAATGGTAGAAAAGTAATCCTTTCTATCGATATACTCTGTGGCAAGGTGGGCTGCTGCCAAAATAGGAATGTGCATGCTATCTACTGCCCCACTGCAGTTTGGGAACCCTGTTGCTGCAGATCCATCCACTATGTCCTTCACGTTGCTGAGAGTCACAGTCCTGTGTAGAAGGTTATGATTAATGGTTCTACATGCTTGCATAACAATGGCCCCTGCTGTGAATTTTCCAGCTCCAAAATGATTTCCCACTGACTTGTAACAATCCAGTGTTGCAAGATTCCAGAGTGTGACCACCACTCAGTCCTCTGAGGACAAAGCAGTTCTCATTCTAGTGTCCCTATGGTGGTGGACTGGGGCAAGTTTGGCACACAGATCCAGAAATGTGGCCTTTTGCATCTGAAAGTTCTTCAGCTACAGCTTATCATCCCAAACCTGCATTACAATGCAATCCCATCAGTGCTCAATTTTTGGGCCTAAAAGCGGTGCTCCACCACCTGCGGCTGCTCCATGAATGCGAATACCCACCTTGAACTGTTTTTTGCCATGTCCCTCAATAAATTCTTCTTGAAGAAATTGTTATGTCTTCCCCCATTGTTGCCGTACTTCCTTTGGGTCTGTAGCTACAGGCTGAAATCTGTGTCTGTATTTGCAACGTTCATGAGAACGGTGCAGACCTTTGTGGGCTCTATGCTTCTGTCAGAGATGGCAGACACCGAAAAGTGCTAAGCAGGTTTATGGGGTTTAAAAAGAAAGCCACAAAAATTACGGGATATGGATGGCATTATGGGATGGAGGAAGTTGCATGCTGGCTCCCAGAGATCCCTGGATGAGTCATTTCTGTCTCACAATACATTGCCAAAAAATTCTAAAGGCATTGTACTAGATGGCTGCTTGTGGTACACTGTGCATTGACACATCCAGTCCTTGTGAGTATGCACACTGCTGATGCACGTATGCATGCGCCTAGGCGATTTACAGAGTTCAGCAGCTATACATGAACACAGCTTGCATTGATCAAAGTTTGTAATGTAGATATGGCCATAGTTCAGTTGAAACTTTTAAACTTATAGTGTTTGAGTGGGTTCAGACTTGGGCAAAATGAGTTAATGCGTTGTTATTGATTAGTCATATGCTCATTCATTCAGCTTTCATGTGTACTTTGCAATATACTTATATAAGGGGAACTTACAAGAGACAAACTTCTGCAAACCCAAACTCTTTATTTCAGTGGGTGGGATTTTAGCCATGTGGCTGTTATGAACAGTGATGGGAACTGGTAGATGAAGGCCTTAATAGTGAGTTAGGATTGTGCACTGCAATTAAACTGACCAGAGAAAACTGAAGTATATTCGTTTTGAGTATTGACTGTATAATAATTAGCAGTAGTAATTAAAATAAATTGTGCATCAATGTCAATTGACATAGCACTTTACAAATACAAAGTGTGACACATTCCCTTCCCCTAAAAGAAGGGCTTGTAAGTTTGGTATATTTTGCAGATTTGGGGCGGGGAGGTATTTTTCGTGCTTGTTCATGTTTTTCCATTAGAAATTCAGGCATTGTCTACTCTTGAAGACTATATGGATGTTCTGAGAGCAATTAGGGTTATGACACTTTTGATGTCAAAGAAACAAAGCTATTCAGACTGTTCTAATCTTGGCTTTTGTTTACTTTTATTAATATATATTTAAAACACATAGGGAACAGCTTTTTTTGGTTATGAATTAAACTTCCCACTTCTTCAGTTAAACAGATTTAGCCTGTATCTTAGTGGAGCTTTTCAATTGTGTTAAACTAATATGATTGAAAAACACACCTTTTTGCCTGTCAAGACATAACCCAAGTTAAATCAGTGCAGACTAGACCAGCCTGGAGAGAGCTTCCAGTCTGCATTTGGGTCAGCTAAGAAATGCTCCACACAAAAATGGAAATCCTGACATTTCTGGTATTTCTAAGGAGAAAAACCCAAACAAGCAGAAACTAAACTTTGATTTTCAGGCTGCCTCTGTACACCAAAAAAAGCAAAACTGGTCACAAACCCTATTTCTATTTCCCTTCACACTATAGGACACATACCAAAAAAAAAAAAAAAAAAGAAAGGGTGGAGGAAGGAAACTGTGTGTTAGGGCATGTCTACACTACAAAGTTAAGTCAATGTAAAGCAGCTTATGTTGACCTAAGTATGTAAACTACAGTGTTCCTCCCACCACTGTAACTCGCCCTCTATGCTGACCTAATAAATCCACCTTGATGAAAAGTGTAAGGCTTAGGTCGACGTAGTTTGGGTGACACATTGTCTATATACACTGTGTGACCGAGTCAGGCCAGATGGCTACAGAAGAGTAATAGAAGGCAGATATATTAGCCCCAAGTTAAGTAGGTCCCTTTTCCCTGAGTAAGGTAACAGGGAAGGTTTCAGAACAATCAGGAACTTTCTGGAGACAAGACAGACAGGCTGACTAGAACACCTGCAGCCAATCAAGAAGCTGCTAGAGTCAATTAAGGCAGGCTAATCAGGTACCTGGGTTTAAAAAGGAGCTCACTTCAGTTTGTGATGTGTGTGTGAGGAGCTGGGAGCAAGAGTTACTCGGAGCTGAGAGCGAGAACGCGGACTGTTGAAGGACTGAGGAGTGCAAGCATTATCAGACACCAGGAGAAAGGTCCTATGGTGAGAATAAAGAAGGGGTTAGGAGGAGGCCATGGGGAAGTAGCGCAGGGAGGTAGAAGAAGAAGGTAACTGAGATGATCAACTGATACCAGGACATATTTTCAACCAAACCAGGTCGGACCACTGAAGCATATCACCACATTATCACAGACCCTGGGGCAAAGGTAACTTTAAGGTCCTATTGGGTCCCAGCGGCAAAAAGGGAGGAGATCAAGGCAGAGATAAAAAGGATGTTGGAGCTGGGAGTCATCGAAGAGTCCCACAGTCAGTGGTCAAGCCCGCTTGTGTTGGTGCCCAAACCCAATGGCACCACTAGGTTTTGTAATGACTTTCGCCGGCTGAATGAGATCTCCAAATTTGATGCCTACCCCATACCCCGTATTGATGAGTTAGTTGACCGCCTAGGCCTGATTTTTGAGCACCCTTGATTTAACAAAGGGATAATGGCAGATTCACCTTGCCAAAGATGCAAAAGAAAAGACAGCATTCTGTACACCAGAATGTCTGTTTCAATATACTGTTCTTCCTTTTGGATTGCATGGGGCACCTGCCACCTTCCAGCATCTTATGGACAAGCTCCTACGACCCCATACCAGTTATGCAGCGGCATACCTGGATGATGTGATTATTCACACCCCCGACTGGGAAACCCACTTAGGAAAGGTGGAAGCGGTCCTGGACACGCTAAGACGGGCTGGCTTCACAGCCAACCCAGCCAAGTGTGCTATAGGGCTAGCTGAGGCTAAATGCCTTGGCTACATTGTAGGAAGGGGCATGGCCAAGCCCCAACTAAACAAACTAGAGGCTATCCAAAATTGGCCCTTGCTGAATCAGAAAAAGCAAGTCCAGGCATTCCTGGGTGTGGTGGGGTACTACCGATGATTTATTCCCCATTTTGCTACCAGAGCGAGTCCCCTGACAGACCTGATAAAAGCCCAGGGTCCAGACATGGTGAAGTGGACAGATGCCGCAGAGAAAGCATTCATGGATCTACGGACAGCCCTCTGCAGTAACCCTGTGCTTATAGCCCCAGACTTCAACGAAGAATTCATTTTACAAACAGATGCATCTGAAGTAGGATTGGGAGCTGTCCTATCGTAGATGGTCGGAGATGAAGAACACCCAATCCTCCACCTCAGCAGGAAACACCTCCTGAGAGCAGAAGTATGCCGTGGTTGAAAGAGAGTGCCTAGCTGTGAAATGGGCCATGGAAACACTACAGTATTACCTTCTGGGATGGATGGTTTACCCTTGTGACCGACCATGCACCCCTCCAGTGGATGCAGTGAAATAAAGAGAAGAACGCAAAGGTGACCAGATGGTTCCTGTCCCTACAACCTTTCCAATTCACCATACAACACCGGGCTGGAAGCCACCATGGCAATACAGGTGGTTTGTCACGAGTACACTGCCTGACGTCTCAAGTTGCCCAACCCCATAGTGTTGAGCAGGGGGGAGTGGGGGAATATGTGACAGGGTCGGGCCAGATGGCTACAGGAGAGTAATAGAGGGCAGATATATTAGCCCCAGGTTAAGTAGGTCCACTTTCTGGAGACAAGACAGACAGGCTGACTAGAACACCTGCAGCCAATCAAGAAGCTGCTAGAATCAATTAAGGAAGGCTAATCAGGTACCTGGGTTTAAAAAGGAGCTCACTTCAGTTTGTGGTGCGCGTGTGAGGAGCTGGGAGCAAGAGGTACTAGGAGCTGAGAGTGAGAACACATACTGTTGGAGGACTGAGGAGTACAAGCATTATCAGACACCAGGAGAAAGGTCCTATGGTGAGAATAAAGAAGGGGTTAGGAGGAGGCCATGGGGAAGTAGCGCAGGGAGTTGTAGCTGTTGCACAGCTGTTCCAGGAGGCACTCTAGACAGCTGCATTCCACAGGGCCCTGGGCTGGAACCCGGAGTAGAGGGCGGGTCCGGGTTCCCCCCGAACCTCCCAACTCCTGGTCAGACACAGGAGGAGTTGACCTGGACTGTGGGTTCACAAAAACAGCCAAACTGAGGGCTGCTGTGAAGCTCCAAGGTGAGCAAATCCGCCAATAAGTGCAAGATCCACCAAGGTAGAGGAGGAACTTTGTCACAACTGTTCCTTGCATCGCTTGTTCCCTGTCAGGGTGGCTGACAGCCAAAGCTGTTAAATTGACAGGAATGTCAATTTCAGTGCTGGTAGGGTTTCTGTTTTGAAACTGAGGGCAGCGGATGGTCCAGCTGTGAGCCCTAGCAGTGCTGACAGCTGGAGCCTCGCTGCCCAGCGCTGAGAGCCTGGGCTGTGGGCTCCCCACAGAGCTCCCAGGTGGAGCCTGGCTGCAGCCTGGGCTCTCAGCTCGCCGTGCCACATGGAGCTCCCAGCTGGGAGCTGAGCTGGTGAGCTGAGAGCCTGGGTGACAGCTGGATCCCAGCTGAGAGCTGAACTGGGGTGGGCTGAGAGCTTGGCCAGGAGCCCAGGCCCCAGCCGGGAGCTGAGCCACAGTGGGGGGGAGGTGCCTGGGCTCTCCGCACCCCACATTGCCCCTCTTAAGTTGGTGCAAGTGCTCTGGGTGAGTTCATGCACCAGCAACAGGAGGACAGTGTGGACATGAAAAACCAAGGCAATTACTGCAGGGGCTGTAAATCAAGCCAAACTATGTTAGGTCGACTTGTAGTGTAGACATGTACTTAAATTCTGTAACTAGCTATAGTCCCAATTACGCTTTTGAAGTTCACAGCACATTATGGTGGAAGGGCAAGTTCCCACCTTTGCTTCACCTGTTGTCTAGCCGGAGACTTTTTTTTTCATGATTTGTGTTATAAAAGCTGTATCTTTGTTATGGAAAAGATAGAAACTTTACATTAAAATGTAGAATGTGCAGCATTTTATACAATGTAATAAAAATTGCAGATTGATATTAAAATTATGGAATACACAATTTTTCCACCCCAGTTTACTTTTGTTTTTTATAAGACTGTTTTTCTTCCCATTTGTCTTTGGAGGATGTTGCTTTGTGTTTTATTGAAATACGTAAATTTTCCATCATGTAAAAATCGCTCCAGGAACATGAACAACACCTACAGGGTACTCTGTCAGGACAGGGAGGATTCAGGTGCAGAGGGAGAGGAAGGATGTTCCAATGGTTAGAACACTAGACTAGGACTTGGGAGACTGGGGTCCAATCCCTGCTCCACTGCAGACTTCCTGTGTGACCATAGGCAAGTCGAGTAGCTTCTCTCTGCCAGAGTTCCCAATCTGGGGATTGCAATACCGCCCTACTTAATGGGGTTGTTGTGTGGATAAGTACAGTAAAGAGTATGAGGAAGTAAGATGCTACAAGGGTGGGCCATAAAAGTACCTTTGATAAATAGATGTTGTACCAGGGCAATTCATGAATTTCTGCTTACAGTCTTAGTAGTTGCCTGAACAGGATGTCCAGAAATTCTTTTTTGATTGCTTGTAACGTTAAAAAAAATCCTTTTACCAGACACAAGAAGAGACTCTAGTCCTCAACGAGAAATTGGTATATTCGTGCTACATTTGCTAACCCTAGGGTTAAATCCTGGCTCCATGTGAGTTAATGACAAAACTCTTATTGACTTTGTTACTAACTTTTTTTTAATGTTCTATATATTTTTCAAAGGGGGGTGAGGGGGCAGAAAAGGAAGGTGATGGCCGGGTGTGTGTTTTCCCTCCACTTTCCCATAACTCAAAAGAACAGTATTTATCTGACATTAAAAAAACAAACAAAACAAAAAAATAAACACACACACACAAAAAAACAAAACAAAACCAACCACCCCTTTGATTACAGACAAAGCATGAAAATTTCAGCGCCAGAAGAGAATGTTTTGGAAAACTACAAATGGGTGAAAACAAAGGATTGTAAGAGAAATAATATAGCAGCTTTAAATACAGTGCTGTGATGGGGTGTACCTGGCATTTGCCGCTCCCTACAGGTGGCACTGCTACAACACACCACAGGAAAGGAGCAATAAAGGTGGGTCCTTGAGGCCTGCCTAGAGAGGCCTCACAGAAGTAGCCAATCAGAGCCCAGTAGGCTCAGATAAAAGGAGCTGCAGGGGCTTAGCATAGAATCGTAGAAGATTGGGGTTGGAAGAGACCTCAGGAGGTCATCTAGTCCAACCCCCTGCTGAAAAACCTCTAAGGATGGAGATTCCACCACCTCCCTAGGTAACCCATTCCAGTGCTTCACTACCCTCCTAGTGAAATAGTTTTTCCTACTGTCCACCCTCGACCTCCCCCACTGCAACTTGAGACCATTTCTCCTTGTTTTGTCATCTACCACCACCAGGGCCGGCTCCAGCATTTTTGCCGCCCCAAGCAGGGGAAAAAAAAAAGGAAAAAAAACCCAGATTGAGCTGCCGCCGAAGTGGAAGGGAGGGAATGAAGGACTCGCCGCCGAAGACTCGGACGTCCTGCCCCAATAACTGACTGAGTGCCGCCCCTTTCTATTGGCCGCCCCAGACACCTGCTTCCTTCGCTGGTGCCTGGAGTCGGCCCTGGCCACCACTGAGAACAGCTGAGCGCAGTCCTCTTTGGAACCCCCATTCAGGTAGTTGAAGGCTGCTATCAAATCTCCCCTCACTCTTCTCTTTTGTAGACTAAATAACCCCAGTTCCCTCAGCCTCTCCTCATAAGTCATGTGCTCCAGCCCCCTAATCATTTCCGTTGCCTTCTGCTGGACTCTCTCTAATTTGTCCACATCCCTTCTGTAGAGGGGGGACCAAAACTGGATGCAATATTCCAGGTGTGGCCTCACCAGCGCCAAGCAGAAGGGAATAATCACTTCCCTCGATCTGCTGGCAATGCTCCTACTCATACAGCCCAATATGTCATTAGCCTTCTTGCAACAAGGGCACATTGTTGACTCATATCCAGCTTCTCGTCCACTGTAATCCCCAGGTCCTTTTCTGTAGAACTGCCACTTAGCCAGTCGGTCCCCAGCCTGTAGCAGTGCATGGGATTCTTCCTTCCTAAGTGCAGGACTCTGCACTTGTCCTTGTTGAACCTCATCGGATTTCTTTTGGCCCAATCCTCCAATTTGTCTAGGTCCCTCTGGATCCTATCACTACACTCCAGTGTATCTACCTCTCCCTGCAGCTTAGTGTCATCTGTGAACTTGCTGAGGGTGCAATCCATCCCATCATCCAGCTCATTAAAGAAGATGTTGAACAAAACCGGCCCCAGGACCAACTCATGCGGCACTCCGTTTGATACTGGCTGCCAACTAGACATCGAGCCTTTGATCATTATCCGTTGAGCCCGACAATCTAGCCAGCTTTCTGTCCACCTTATAGTCCATTCATCCAATCCATACTTCTTTAACTTTCTGGCAAGAATACTGGGGGAGACCATATCAAAAGCTTTGCTAAAGTCAAGATATATCATGTCCTCCGCTTTCTCACTATCCACAGAGCCAGTCAGGTTGGTCAGGCATGACTTGCCCTTGGTGAATGCATGTTGACTATTCCTGATCACCTTCCTCTCCTCCAAGTGCTTCAAAATGGATTCCTTAAGGACCTGCTCCATGATTGTTCTGGGGGCTGAGGTGAGACTGTAGTTCCCTGGATTCTCCTTCTTCCCTTTTTTAAAGATGGGCACTATATTTGCCTTTTTCCAGTCGTCCAGGATCTCCCCCAGTTGCCACGAGTTTTCAAAGATAATGGCCAATGGCTCTGCAATTGCATCAGCTGACTCTCTCAGTACCCTCGGATGCATTGCATCTGGCCCCCTGGATTGTGCATGTCCAGCTTTTCTAAATAGTCCTTAACCTGTTCTTTCACCACTGTGCTCACCTCCTCCCCATACTGTGCTGCCCAGTGCAGCAGTCTGGGAGCGGACTTTGTCTGTGAAGGCCGAGGCAAAGAAAGAATGTCTGTTCCTGTCTGAAGCTAGAGGAGTGAAAAAGAGTGTGCCTCTCTGGCCAGAGTACCCTGACAAGTAGCCAAAGTTTATGGCTGGCTGAATATACACTGAGATTGCAGAGGGAGAAGGCCCAGAGGATGTTGGCCCTGAGATAGGACTGGCAATAGACAGGGTCGGTTAGGAAGAGGCTCAAGGAACTAGCAGTGAAAGATTGAAGTGAGCAGTTTGTGGCTGCCGTGTGTAGGGTACCTGGGTTGGGGCGCGGAGTAGTGGGCAGGCCCTGGTTCCCCCACTGCCACAGGTAAAGTGGCATAAACCTCCAAAGGAAGCAGGGCTTATTTGGGAGCTGAAACAAAGGGCTGCATTTAAACAAAGCTGGGCTGAAGACCCTAGCCAGGGCAAAGAGACTTTTATTTGCTGGATTATTTTTAATACACTGGAAGGGGGACATTTGGACTTTGTGACATGGCTGAAGGGGCCAAATCACTGAAAACACCTCCCAAGCCTGCGGGGGAGAGGGAAGAAGGGGGGTGAATGCCAGGGGCAAGAAAAGGACTGTAGTACCACACCCAGCCACTAGAAATCATTCAAGAGGGGAGTGCCCCATTGCAAGTGTTTATGGGATCCTGCTGTTGTTATAGCATGGAGTGAGATTGAGAGATTAACTCTTTGATCTTGGTTTGTTAGTTTGTTTACTATCAAGCTCATTTTAAAATTGTTGGTGAACTGTCTTTTGAGACATGGGTACTGTATGGTAATAATTCTATTGAACAGTAATAGACACTTTCCTCACAAGTGAGAACATATGTTGTACTGCTGGTTTAAAAAAAAAAACCTTGTGAGTATCTAATAAAGTACAGGGATACCATATTTGTAAAATTTCCAAAGAAGTGCTTTGTTTTTAAAAGAGTAGTAAGCAGTTGGGCCATTCCTAATGCTTAAGTCACCCAAAAGAATACTGAAAGGTGGTAAAGTAAGGGAAAATCTGGACTTCACATCTCATATTTGCAATTATATGTGAAAAGAACACAATAGATTAAAAATGAAAAGTGATTGAATATTCATCAGCTCACCTCTCGCAGACTTGTACTGTCACTGTAGGCTGTAGCTCCTTGCAGAACAGAACATTCAAGTATTTTGCTTTTTTAGTACTGATGAACAGTGTGTAATTTGATCGCTTTCACCATTTGGCAACTTGCCAAACTTTCTAACTTGGAATAATAATGATTGTGATGACATTTGTCTCACAGTATTAAAAGTACATGGCTGGGTGGTACACATTGTTTGACAATAAAACTAATGAGGGCAGGAAATTGCGATACTGTAGATCAACTACTGTTGCTTGAACTTTGTGAAGAGCAAAAAAAACCTTTTTTTACGGTCACTAATTTTTTGTAAAGAAATAATCCAAGGGTGAAAATCCCAACTGCAATGAAGTCAGTGGCAAAACTCCCATTGACTTCAGTGGGGCCAGGATTTCACCCATGAATGTATAACACCAATCCAGTAACCACATAATTTTTTTTTAACAATAGCCTTAATATTTTCTGTTTTAAAGTATATCTTCAAACTACAGTAGACAGTACCAAATAATCATTAGGCACAGGATTAAAGAAAAAAAGTAAAATGCTTATGTGATTAGATCCTGAAATGTGTAACTTTATAGACAATCATTTCAGAATCATTCACTGAGCTTTTCTTAACATAATTTCAGAAAGGTTGCTTGGATTTTTGATAAGCAGTGCGATTATGACAAGCAATCAGAAGACTGAATTTGGTATTGGATGGCTAATTAGGAAATTATCTGCTTTAGCAGATAGTGGTTTATGCCTGCATCACATTTCCACGTGCACAAATTGTATGATGATCATACATTGTAAAGGTTATAAACTAAATATTTGACCTGAGTTGATCATTTTACATACTCAATATCACTTTGGAAATAACTTTTAAAAGATTAATCTTCTGGATAGCAAATATTTGTGATTGCAGTGCTGTCTTTGCAAGCCAAACTTTTTCAGAGTTAATCGTAATTAATGTAAGACCATCAAATGAACCAAAAATTTGAAATTAGATTTTTACTATATGAGATAGTATACTCCTAAAGAAAACACTCTCGCTTGGGTACCTGCTGCTCTCTGTCCAGATAAGTATCCTTATTCAAATGTACTGAGGTAGAGCAAAGAGATATGGATATTTTTCTTTTCTATATATTGATAGCTCCCTCTGCGAACGCATTGAAGCACCATGTACTTGATGGAAGCCCTAATGTTCTCTTTCTCTGGGAAGGCAGGTTGCTGTCTGTGTGCTTTCTGAAGCCCCTTTTTCAGTAAAAAAAGTTTTTCTTTCCTCCAGTTTACCAGCAGTCATTAGGAAGACAGTCTCTCTTTTCTGGAGCAGGGGAAGAAGTCTGAGGTCTCCCCTAGCTGTAATGGTGGCTTCTGCAGTGCTTCCAAGTGACAACAGCCATGCCCAGAAGTGAAATTGAAGGGCCTCCTCCTTCTGCTCTCAGACTCTTGTACTGGGACCCTCTTCCCCCCTAAAAAAGCAGAATGACTCTTTTGGGGCAAATGGATCTTTGGGGAGCATCTTTTGGCTGTTCAATTCTCTTACCAGACAGTCTCCTTGCTTGTTCAGCTGCCGTAAAGAGCATGTCTTTCACTTGTATCAAACAAGGTAAATCAGAGAGGAGAAAATGTGTGATGTGGATCCCCCTAAAATTTTCCCTATGGTGCCCTCTAAAAGGGTCTCAGGGCACTGAGATCAGTACCCAGTATTGACCCCAGTACCTTTAATTGACAGTACCTATATATTCTGGCTGTTCCAACAGTGGGACACAACTAAGAACCAGCTCAGCCCCTCCTCTTGCACTGGAACCTCATTGTGTAAACAGCCTCATTGATTCAGATGAAGACGACTTCTCCCTCCTGTGGGCCAGGAGGTTAAGATTTCAGATCCTCGTAAGAGGTCCTGACTCCACTCTCTGTCTCCCATCTGGCCCTTTGCAAATTCAAGTAACGTGGCATCTCCTGGTCTCAGATTTTGAAGACCTGTCCCCAAAGCCGACCCTCTCCAAGCCTTCAACAGATCTTGATGACATAGCCTCTTAGCCTTTCTCCCCACCTTGGAACTTGATCTGGAGGCCTCCAGAAAATAGATGGAATAACCTAGCATTACTTGCTGAGTCAGTTAGGTGGTAAAATCACATCTGCAGGGGAAATTTCTCACTCCTTCTGGGATCATTATAAATGTGATGGCTTTTGTTTCCTCTCCCTTCATGCAGTTATTGTGGATTTGATCGACTTTATCAATTCCATTTTAGAGACAGCAGAACCAACCTCTCAATTTTCACTGACCCAAAACCACTAAAGGTGATAAGAAAGACAGACACAGCAGCTTTTCCTGTTACTTGTGGGGAAAGAGGAGTGGTCTTGAAATGCTTGAAACTGGAGAGGAAGAAGGGTAATTAGCACAGCCTAACTACATAACTGTAGTGCTCAGGGCATGACATTTTCCACAGCCCTGAGTGATGTAGTATTAGGTGTAGACCAGGCCTCAGTCACGTCTAACGTATGTTGTGGTCAAACATAAGCCAGAGTTAAATAATGACAATATATTCAGGAATGTTTGGTGTGCGAAACTGACTTGGGCACTCACTGTAGAGGCAGAAAGAAAGGGGTTATGAAATTGTGTATGCCAATAAACATGGTATAAAATAAAAGAAATAACACACGACAAGTAGGCTTGTTTTCTGTAAATAAGGTCTGTCACATCTCTTCTTTAAAAGTTTAGCTAGGAAGCCAGGCTTATTGGTGGTTCAGAGGATCTCTAATGACTTTTCAAAAAAATAAGAAAATCCAGGCTCTATGTATTTAGATCCTTCCGGAGTTTCTAGTTGCAAGGACCAATCTTTAGATAGATCTAGGTATCAGAATTTGCAGGACTCTGATAAGAAGAGGCTTTTGTGGATTTTGGTGCAGGTAATCCGTTAATCCACTTCAGATCAATATAAATTCAGGTACAGAACTGGTGCCAAAACTATAGACTTTTAAAAGCTGGTTTCTGGTTTTTCACCCACATTTTGAAGATCTAAATATTGAATATTATTTGTTGGAGTCATTTTCAACTATTGTGACCTATTCTCTGGCTTCCCTGCATTCCACTATTTCTGCTTCCATTCATCCTAAAGAGTTTATGGCGGTCATCTTCTTTGCCATTGCTAATTTACATCTATGCTCATCTCCTCCTACAAAGCCTTTCACTCTCTCTATGCTTTGCTCAGATTTGTCTCCTGACTGCTCCTTTTTGTCTCTTTCACTCATTTCCTTCTTCTGTATTGCCCCTTGTGCTTGAAACTGCTTCCAAGTTAAGGATCTCCTCCCCAAATTACAATAATATGTATGCAGTATTGTAGCTGGGTTGGTCCCAGGATGTTAGACACACAAGGTGGGTGAGGTAATATTGTTTATTGGACCAATTTCTAAGAGAGGGAGACAAGCTTTCAAGCTTACACAGATCTCTTCTTCAGGCAGATCTGTGTAAGCTCGAAAGCTTGTCTTGCTCACCAACAGAAGTTGGTCCAATAAGTGATATTACCTCACCTATCTTGTCTCCTTAATACTATACAAATTTTGTATATATTATAAATCAGCATTCAAATGTATCTAGTCAAGAAGGGTTGGCAGAAGACTTCCATTCTGAATTATTTCACCTCCACCCAACCATTTTATAGGGTTGTTGTGGGGTGCTAGCATTGGTACCTGCTTATCTTTCATATTTACAGCACACATAATTATGTGCCTTAGTAAAAAGCCTACTAAAATAATAATGTATATGGGAAAAGGGATCTGTAATGTGTTTCCTTTCACATCTCTTCTCCTCTGTCCACAGCACATATATAACTCTCTGGAATGGTGGAAACAAAAGGCCAATGGTGTATGTGAATCATTTTTGTTTGTGTGTGTCGGAAAAGGAGATGGCAGAAAGGGGCTCTATTGGCTTCCTGAAGTTTTTCTTGGATCCAGGGTATTATCATCTGTCCTCTCTGCTGTCAGTTCTCACAAAAGACTTTATGCAAAAAACAGCATTTCCAGTTATCTCCAGCTGCTGGCTGCCCTGCATGGGACAGGCATGTGCCCAGGTGAATGATGGAGTCAAGCCTCTGCCCCTTTTTGACCTGAATGTCTAGTCAACATTTGGCCCTGGGGATGTTCCAGTTGGGAGTAGAAATGTAATGCTGGAGTCTGCTACTTTTCTTTGATGCCGTCTTGCTTATTTACAAGGGAGGTACAAGGTCCTGCTTCTTCGAACACAGGAGGAACGAGAAACAAAAAAATAATTTCTTAGCTTACAGCCAAGTCTTTTTAGTAGGCAGCAGACACAAAAGCACTGTTTCTCTAGCCCCTCACGCCCTTCCCCCCAGCTGTACACCAGGCTGACAGGCTGCTCCTGGCTTGCTTGCTTTTTCCATCTAATTCTGTTCTCTCTCCGTGTTCTCCTCCAACCTCCCCCCCTCCCGTCCCCAACCATTGGAGTGGTTCACATAACCCTTTTGTTCACCTGCCTGTCTACAGCCCCACTTTGGTTTTCACTAGCCTTGGTTACTACTTACAGGATAACCCCAAACACACTTCCAGTCCCACTTTTTCACCAAAATGTGTGCTCTGGTCCTCAGCATCCAGCCCTCTCCTGGACAGTTCAGAGAAATAATGATGATTCATTTGCTCCATGAAGGAGACAAAACACGTCTGTTTACCACATGAACTGAGCTGACATTCACTTCTCCACAAACGCAGCACTGCTGGTTTAGATTAACAGTAAAACAAGTTCATGAACAAAGGAAGATGGGATTTTAAGTGATTTCAGGTATAAGAGATAAAGTTAAGAAATGGTTACAAGCAAATGAAAGTGAAAACACACACATTAAAATCTAAAACTTAATCTAGGAAGTTTTGGTTCAAGGCTTTTTTCAAGATGGTCTTTCTTACCCACAGTCTTCCAGCAAGATGGTGACTGACTGTCTCCTTGGTCAGGATCTCTTCCAGAGCCCCAAAGGTGCTGGTGCTTTTGTCATCTTAGATGAAAGAGAGAACTAGGTGTTCTTTACCCCTTTATTTTATACTCTATTGAACCTTTGCAGTGGATTAGTTTTAGGGTGACCAGATGACAAGAATAAAATATCGGGACATGTGGGGGACAGCCACAGGTTCACAGCCCCCACCTCACTGGAGCCATGGAGGAAGGAGGATACATAGCCTGAGGAAGCTGCAGGTCGGGGGTGCATGGCTTACGGCACCCGCTCCAGCCCTGCTGCAAGCTGCGGGTTGGGGGCGCATGGCCCCAGCCCCTGCCACAAGCCCATGGCCCCAGCTCCCGCCCCCAGCCCCATCGCAAGCTGTGTGTGGAGGGCCCCAGCCCCGCCGCTTACCTGGGGGACGGTTCCCACCCACTGGGAAGCACCTGGCAGGTTCCTCTGGCTGCTAGGGTCAGCGGTGGCCAGTGGGGTCTCCACTCCATGTGCTGCGCCTGCCACAAGCACTGGCTCCAGCTGTCATTGGCTGGAAGCTGTGGGGACGGGACTTACTTGGGGGCGTGAGTAGCACACAGCGCCCCAGAGTCACCGGCAGCCACGGGGGGTCTGGCCCTGTCCGTGCCTGCAGCTTCCATTGGCCGTGATGGAGCCAGTGCTTATGGTAGGTGCAGCATGCAGAGACAACCCCCCGGCCGCCCCTCTGCCTTGGGGCCGCAGGGTCCTGGTGCGCACTGTTTCCTGGGAGCCACCCCAAATAAGCACCGCTGGGACTCCAGGTGATTGCTCACCAGTGTACTCCTTCAGCCGCGAGCCAAAATATCGGGACAAATGGCTTCCTGACCATATATTGGTCGGGACGTGGGACAAACAACTAAATATTGGGACATCGGGTCACTCTAATTAGTCTGAAGGATACTCCTCAAATTAAAGTTTATTCAAACTGTGAGGAAGATGACATGGGGTCTGGTGGCAAAGGAAGCTCCATGCTCTTTCTTCTACCACTCATATTTGCTGAAATGCACATTGTTCTGTTTCCTGCCATTTCCTCCCTCTGCTGTCTTGATGACCATATTTGCTACTTACATGTAAATTGAGGTAAACGCATATTCCTTTGTTTAGAATAAACCTGTTTAACAACTTTGCCTAGGCAGGGCTGTCTGTTTTTGAACATGTGCTAATAACTTTATGGGGGAATTCATCACTTTACATATAATGTTGCTATATACATTTCATTATTATTGACCAGGGAGTTGTTAGTTTTCAAATGATACCTCAGAAAGCATATTTTGTACAAATATTATTACAATAGGGTGTTAATTCAGGGGTGCTTTGCATCACAGGGGGTTGGTGATTAACTTCTCCTTACTGTTATGCTAATTGAAGGGCACATTCACACCCATCAACCTCAATAAGATTTTAAGTCTAATCATAACAAAAGTTTTACCCAGGTCATAACATATCCGTGTGTGTGTACACATTCACTTGGGTATGTGTCTGCTCCATCCACGACAGCCAGTTTGCCTATACTAGTATCATATATGTACACACACATACCCAAAAAAAAGTAAAATGATGAATGCTGACTCCAAATCTTAGTGCTATAGTTTGGAAGGGGGTAATATTACACTGTTGGATGCCAGGTTATTCTATTTTTAAAATTACTAAAAATATTTAGTTTAGAGAAACAAAGAATGGTAGGCTGGTTCTTAAATTGTTTCTCTTACTGCCAAATCAGGGACAACCAAATCAAAAGGTAGTCTTCTGAATAGTCTGTATCAATAATTCCTATTTTAGAGATTGTGGCTCCCACTGTTTTAGTAACAGGGGTTCTTTTACATATCTTTAGGGGACACCAGGGTCAAGACCAAGCAAAATAGCCGTGATTAATAATTGTGCTTATCTTATTAAAGAGAGAAAAAGAAAACATTAGACAAAACAGAAGACTGTACACAAATGATGAACTGGTTACTTCAATTGCAATTTCTTCAATATGTCTCTCTGTGGAGAGCTTTTAACAGAGATTATACCCTTCAGAGTGAACCATCTTGGAGAGGGGGGAGCACTTTGGTAAATTACCAAAGTATATTGTTACCCACAAATGATCATGCGTCCATTTGTTAGATGTACATCCTTTAACAACTAAGTGTTTATACATGGGCAAAATTTTGTTTCAGGGCAAGTGGACTTATTGGTTATTTACAAGGTGACCAAATAGCAAGTATGAAAAATTGTAACAGTGTGTGTATGGGGTGGGGGGGAAACAGGTGCCTATATAAGAAAAAGCCGCGAATATCGGGACTGTCCATATAAAATTGGGATATCTGGTCACCCTAGTTATTTGTAACCAGCCAGTTTATAGTTGGGTAAAGTAAACAATCTTATCTACATCTTGTGAAATAGAAGAAAATATTTAAATCCGTTACTTAGAAAAAGCCATTTAAGGATCTGCGACAGGCCAGTTATGAATATTAAGAATCTTAAATACTACTAAATCCCACTGTTTCTCTGTTTATAAATGTTGAGCCCCTTTCTCCTCTTCAGAAGTACATGGTCTAATCGTCTGGAAATTACTAGGAGAAACTGTTAATATTTTAAGTAACAACAACAAATTCATGTCCCAGTGAAACCATTACAAGAGTTTAAATCTAATCCCTTGGCAGCATCTTAGTTAACTTCCTCTCTCCAATCAATTCTGAAGTTTTGGGGATGTTTTCCTAAGGTTGGTTTCTTCTTGGGTCTATTTTCTTATGTTTGCGGTACCTTGCTTGTAGAGATGGACAGGATGAGTTGTAGAGTGCTTGCTGTCCAAGCATGGTAGCAGAGGGTGGATGTGTGTGTGTGCACATGTGCTTGCTTCAGAGATTTTTAATAGTCTCTTTCTGATTTTCAGGAAATTTATAGGAAAACACACCATCTTCAGGCTTGTTTGCATTTAAAGTTTGTTGCTGTCACTCTCACTGGCTACATGCCTCTGGATTTGGTGTAGCTGATTCCCTTCGGCTCCTGAATATGCAGTCTGTCTAATGAATATGCAAAGTTGTTTAATTGCCTTTGTTGTTCTTGTGGTAGGAAGGCATCCAGTTAACTTTTACAGTTTTAACTTTTTTTAAAAAAATTTTTTATTCAGTCCATTTTCTGAAATATTCTTTCAATTTTATTAAAATTTGACAGGAAATAAAATTTTATTTTCAGAAAGTTCAAACACTCCAATTCTTGATATAGAAGCTTTTAGTTCTCAAAACAATCTTTTAAAATAAAACTTCCCAAGAATTATTTAATCTTAAATTGTTGATTGTATGTAACAGGTTTTGGAAACATGATTTTTTTGTCTTCCTGGATGGATGAGAAATGCTTGAGGACTACCAGTAATTAATTAATTTTTCCATTAATATAAATATGAATACTTAAATGGCTTCTTACATTAGTAATTAGTTTAGTATCAGATGACCTTGATATAGTTATACAAACAAAGGTTTTCATCTATAAGTAGAAAGAATCAGTATCTTCTGGAAAACATTTTCCCACTATAAATGTTCTCCAGGTTTAAAGAATGAGGATTTTATTGTGTTTGCAAAATAAAACGATTTCAATAAGGATACTTCTCTAGAATTCCTTGTGTGGGTTCAAACTAAGGTTTTTCTTTGCAAAGGTGAGGTTGAAAAGACTCACTTTAATGGCTTGGTTTACAGCTCTGATAAAACGTCCAAAGCATTACTTCTTTTTAAAGTTTTTCAAATAAAACATCCACCTGTTCTTTGCACAACCAGGCATTCTTCTCAAACATAAATATCGTACAAAATCTGTTTTCTTCAGATAAAGATCATATCTATACCAAACTGATATACAAGAGGGATGTTGTCCTATTCTTTGATAGGTCACTCTGATTGGCTTGTTTGCTTTTGAGCAAATGGCTGCTACATTTACAACCTACCATTTGCAGTATATTGTTGTTAGACTCTTATCAAATATTCTATACAAAGCGTAAAGCACAATAACACACTTATACATCTTTCAAAACTCCGTATAAAATAAAATAGTATAGAATGTTTAAGTGCAATAGAAGTTACAAAGCTGCATTCCAGAATCTGTGTAAATGCCCTTGGAGGTAATAAACTCTCTTTAGCCATACAACCCTGTTTATCTTTCCTGACATTTGCTGGTTCTTGGGAGATAAGGTAGAAGCCTCCTGGGATTCTTTTGGTTAGCTTGAATATTTCACATAATTTAAATAAAAATATATGCATGAAGTATTTTCCTCTAAGCACTCTGTGCATGAAAATAGTAACTATATCATAAGCTTCAGTAAAGGCATAGGCAAGCTTAATGACAAATAATTTTATGCATATCTCTTCTGCATTAATATTTCTCTCCTACAGTGCCATAGCACTATCTTGTGAAGCCAACGGATATGTATTTAGTATTCAAAAATACAGATAACTATTAGTTCTTATTCAATCAAAAAATTAAGACATGGATTTGTCTTAGCCATGGTTTAAAAAAAAAATCCAGTCCCATTTATATATGAAGAGAACACTTACAATGGTCCTAATAATGCATTATTTCATGTATTGTTAGCAAGCTGGAATTTACAAATGCTTAGAGTGATTAGACTAAACTGACTTGGTTTCTGTGTAATGAGCACCCACTGGTAAGGCAAATAATTAAATGCAAAATGTAGTCCAAAACGTAGTAATACATTAACATTCAGGGCAGAGCTTTCCAAACATCGTTACTAGAATCTATCTTACCTAATTGTATTCTTGTGTGAATAGAGAGTTCTGGCTGAATAGAAATTCAGATAGTACAATGTAGTTCTTTCCTTCCAATGTTGCTGCATTCTCAGGGAGGCAAAAAATGAGACTTCACCTCACATGAACATTAAGAGAGCTTGAGCTGGAAATACATTAAAAAGTAACTGGAAACCCTTATTCTTCCAGGAATTCATTTTTAAAGAGTCTGTTACTCGTTTAATGTTGTCTTGGCAACAAGAGGTGCCTATCCTATGCTTCTTGTTGCTGCTAGTGATATTTTGCTATGGACTGTACTTCTATTTTTTTCTTATATAGGAAAAGAGAGATGATTATTACTGACCCCACCACACAGCTATGTTGACTTAGGCCTGGTCTATACCAAAAAGTTAAGTCGACCCATTTATATCTCTCAGGGATGTGAAAAATCCACACCTCCTGAGCTGGTGTAATTAAGCTGACCTAAGCCCCAGGGTAGACAGCCTTTAGTGAATGGCAGAATTCTGTCAACCTAGCTAATGCCTCTCAGGGAGTTGGATTACCTGTGCTGATGGGAGAACCTCTGCCATCAGTGTAGGTAGTGTCTACACTGAAGCAGTAGAGCGGAGCAGCTGTGCTGCTGTAGTGCTTCAAGTGTAGACAAGCCAGGAGACCAGATTGTGACCTAAAATAGTCTTACAGCCATCTGTCACCTTTTTTGGCTAAACTTTGTGTGTGTGTGTATGTGTCCCATTATTATTATACTGGAAGATGCTAATGGCTGCCAGCAATTTGATTTATAGGTGATTATAGACCTCCTTAAAGCTGGTGGCCATGCTAGCCACTCTTCATTCAGGCTAAATGAAGGAAACAGTTAAGCTCCTTCATAGAATAAGATAACTGGAGAGAATAAGAAGTTACCCCACAAGGGACTGGGCGCATGGGAAGGCCTGAGCAACAATTAATTCAGGGGAAATAAAAGGGGTTTCCCTGGGAGTTACTGCAAATGCAGGAGCTGGGGCTTTGATTGTTTGCAGCTCTATGTGTCAGAGGCAGGGAAATTTGCTGAAGGCAACAAAAAGGAATGAGGGAGTAAAGAGGACTCCAGCAGACATGAGAGAAGCAGTTGTGAGTATGGCACCAAGAGGGAGCAGAGACAGAGCTCCTTGGGGTGCAGGACTGGCTGGAAAACAGGCTTGGATTTCTGCTCCCTGTTTGTTCCTACTGTGTTCACAAAGCCTTGTTTCCCTGTACATTCTTTGTAAATGAACAAGATTGCATCAATGAAGTATCCAACTCATACCAATTTATCCTCCTACCAGAAACAACCCGGCAAAGCCCCAAGTATTGACTAATCTCTTGGGACAATGGGACAACAATATATTAGTCCCTTTAAGGTATATGAGAAAGCTTACAAGTTCAACCTTGGCGTGAAGTTTTTTTTGTCAGTATTTTCTGCATTATGGGTTACTTGCAAAAATTGTGTGGCCCCACTTCTTCCTATTATAGACCATGTGGATTTTTGTGAATAGCCTATAATGCAAAGAACACTCTCAATCTTTTCTTAAAATTTCAATGCTGGCTTGCATTCTTAAATGTGTAATACATTAATGGGACCTCCTGATTTGTTAACCAGATAGTAAGTGTGTCCTGAACTTATGAACTTCCAAGGACACAGGGAGAGAGGTTTGTAGCAGATAAACATCAAAGCAGAAGACGGGTAACTTATTAGGGCTTGAAAAATCCACTCAAAAAGAAGGATAATATAGCAAGAAGGAGATCTGGGATGGGGGAAAGAATTTGGAGGAAAAATAGGAGATAGAAAATACATGGGAGGAGATAGAGAATGCTATATAGGCAACAGGAGTGGGAAAGAGAGAGAAGGGAATGGAGGGAAGAGAAGGAAAAAGGGAAAGACTCTGAAGACAACGTGTGAAATCGTACACCAGGATCAGTTATAAGAAAGAAAAAAGAGTGAGGCTAAGAACGGAAACCGCTTACAAACAAAAGCAAGAGTGATGTATTAAGTAAAGCTGGCTGAAGAATATGGAGCCATGCTGTGGCGATTAGTGTTTTCACTATTAATTGGAAGGAAGTTTAGAATGGAAACAGACCAATAGACTTTATAGTGACTTGCATGAAAATTAAGAATCGCTGTTAAACTAAATAGCATCTTGCTTTACACTCAAATCTTTTTAAGGTTGTGCATAAACCTGGGGCTCAGAATTAGATTGCTGATTATTGATCAAGTAGACCATGTTAAACTACCCAAAATAGGGGAAATGTGGCAGCGTTGTTACTTGTGAGCCAGAGGAGCTCAGGCCCAGATCCACAAAGGGACTTAGGTGTAGTGATGCTCAGTGTTTTGGCACCTAACTTTTAAACCCCTGGGAAATCACTGGAACAGCACAGCGATCCACAAAGCCTCAGTCAAGTGCTAGGCTCTCTATACAATGCAGGGGAGAGATGGGCACCTTAGAATGTGGTCCACAGAAGCCAGCATGCCAGGAGGGGAGCTGTCTAAGCTAACCCAGGGGAGATGCTCATGAGAGAGGAGTCTCCCATGGAAATAGGTGCCTGAGGCTGATCTGAAGGGGGGTAGCTGTCTGTGCTTGTGATCCATGACCAGGAACCCTTCTCCTGGAGTCAGGTGGCTTAGGCACCTAAGTCACTTCCTATGAGAGTGAGTTAGGCACCTACCTCACTCCACACAAAATAGCTGGAGGTGGAGAAAGTGGGGGTGGTGCCCACATAACTTTTTGCCCACTTTGAAAAGGTATTGGAGCAAGAGAGCTGCTCGTAGGTCTCCCATTTTCCAGGTGTGTGCCCTAACCACCAGGCTATAGGGTCAATCTCTCTCAATGCCTCTTTCATTTTTTTTTATCCAAAGTGGAACAGTTTCAACAGGACAGATGGAGGGATCCCCATATGAGACTGTCCCAGGGGTGGGCAAACTTTTTGGCCCGAGGGCCGCATCTGGGTATGGAAATTGTGTGGCGGGCCATGAATGTTCACGAAATTGGGGGTTGGGGTTCAGGAGGGGGTGAGGGCTTTGGCTGGGGATGTGGGCTCTGGGGTGGGACCAGAAATGAGGAGTTCAGGATGTGGGAGGGGGCTCCAGGCTGGGGTTTGGGGTGTGGGCTCTCTCGGGTGGGGCTGGGGATGAGGGGTTGGGCGTGCAGGACAGTACTCCAGGCTGGTACCGAGGGGTTTGGAGGATGGGATGGGGATCAGGGCTGGGGCAGGGGGTTGGAGCACGGGAGGGTGTCAGGGCTGCAGGCGCTCACCTCAGGTAGCTCCCGGAAGCAGTGGCATGTCCCCTCTCTGGGTCCTATGCGGAGGTGCAGCCAGACAGCTAGGTGCACTGCCCCGTCCTCAGGCGCTGCCCCTGCAGGTCCCATTGGCTGCCAGCTTCGGGGGCAGCGCTTGAGACGGGCAGCGTGCGGAGCCCCCTGGCTGCCCGTACGCGTTGGAGCCGGAGAGGGGGGATATGCTGCTGCTTCTGGGAGCCGCGCAGAGCCACGGCACATGCAGAACAGGGCAAGCCCCAGACCCTGCTCCCTGTTGGGCGCTCAAAGGCTGGGTTAAAATGTCTGAAAGGCTGGATGCAGCCCCCGGGCCGTAGTTTGTCCGCCCCTGGACTATCCCATAGCTCAGTGGTTAGAGCGCTCTCCTGAGAGATGGGCTACCCCTGTTCAAATCCTTTTTACCCTTTAGGCAGAGGGGGGAATGGAACCTGGATCTCCCACATCCCAGATGAGTGCTCTAACCATTGGGTAAAAGTGATAAGGTAGGAATCACCACATTGTCATCTGCTCCCCACCCCCAAATATATGCCTGCTGGATCAAGCCCCATGGGTGAGATAGGTGGATGAGCACCTGTCTCCCTCCCCGGTTTGTAGATTGCTCTGGGGCTTAGGCAGGAAATGGGCATCTGGATGCCTAGAGCAGTGGCTCTCAAACTTTTGTACTGGTGACTCCTTTCATATACCAAGCCTCTGAGTGCGACTCCCCCCTACCCCTTATAAATTAAAAACACTTTTTAATATATTTAACACCATTATAAATGCTGGAGGCAAAGCGGGGTTTGGGGTGGAGACTGACAGCTCGTGACCCCCCATGTAATAACCTTGCGACCCCCTGAGAACCCTTGGCCTAGAGTGAGGCAGCACTGCACATACTCTGAGGAAAGAACTTAGGCACCTAGGGAATTTTTACAATGGACAATTAGATTGAGCGAGGGTAGGCAGCAGCCATGCAGAAGTTTTGTGGACCACAGTGATGCCTAAGTACATTTGTGGAGTTGGACCCCAAAGAGCAGCTGAGTCTGGTTTATGAGGGATCTTGTTGGCCTTAAGTAGGGGTGGAGTAATAGAATGGCTTAATTCACCCATGGGCTGTTTGGGTTCTGGCTAAAAGTGATAAAAAGTGATAAAAGTGATAAAAGCCTCATCTTAGGGGCTCAGAGGGAACATGCACATGCAGGGGTTTCTCTAGGCAGTTGTTCCCTTGAAGCATTTTCCCTACCAGGGGTTGTCACTAGAGGCATTCCTCTGTATACTTTCTTTATCCCTTATAGAGGAACTGATGTGTAGTATAACAATTTTGATGAGTTTCAGAGGTATGTTCTATCTTTGTATGATGTGACACTCCACCCCTGAAATTAGTGCAAGAATGGTCATAGCCTTGAAGCTATCTAATTTACTCCATCCCTGAGAAGAACTCCCACAGCGTGTTGAATTGGGGATTTTTCGGACCTCATTTAGCCATGCCAGAATCCGATAGAAATCTGTGGGTAAGAATGAGAGAGCTAAATTGCCCCTGGAGATCAGAGAAGTCTATTGGCCTCACATTGCCAAACGGCTGCTTGCCAGAATGACATAAGCAGTGTTCTGTCAGGCTTACATATGCACATTTCTTCTGCAAGCAGGATGCTGTAACACATGCAGCCATGTCCTCTGCTTAAGTAAAATGGTGTAACTCTACTGGATACTACATCCGTTTACACTACATAAAGCCCTGGTCATGGTTATTTATGTTGCTTATAAAATTGACAGTGTAGCGTGATGGGTGCAGTGATACACTTTATCATATATGCTGTTTATCATTTCTATGGCTCCATCAGTATACGTAGGACTTCACCAAGAAAATTAAAGAATAAAGTTCACTGTCCCATACAGTGTACACACTGGGTATGTCTACACAGCAAAGAAAAACCCATGGCTGGCCTGTGCCAGCTGACTTGGGTTGCATGGCTGTTTCTTCTTTGAATGCTTGCTCATGTTGATTCCAATTAGTTGTGCACGTGCTGCGTGCACAGTAGCCAGAAGGTTTTTCCCCTAGCAGTACCCGTAGAGTCAGCTCAGGCGCCCCTAGTGTTGCACCTTAGTAACACCGTATATAGGGCCCTGCCGACCCACTGCCATTTCAGTTCCTTCTTACTGCCCATGACACCTACGCTCATTCTCTCTTGCTTCGGCAAGCCTTCTCCCTAGTAATCTTCACACTGTTTTTTCTGTAAATAGTTAGTTAGATTATTCGTTAGTAGTTGTAGTTAGTTTCGTCATTATACCGCTAGAATTCCAGTAGGGAATTGTTCTGGGGGTATTCTCTCCCCCCCCCCTCCCCCCCGGTATTGGGGCATGCCTCGGTCCCTGGGGTTTAAACCCTACGCAGCTTGTAACAAGTCTGTGCCCAGGAGTGAGCCTCCCACTTCCTGCTTGAAGTGTCTAGGAGAATCACATCAGAAGGACCATTGCCAGTGGTGAGCTGGAGCCGGTTCACTAGAACCGGTTGTTAAATTTAGAAGCCCTTTTAGAACCGGTTGTTCCGCGCAGGACAACCGGTTCTAAAAGGGCTTCTAAATTTAACTGGCCAAAAGTGGCGTCTTAGGGGTCGATTCCATGGGTCCTCCAGCCCTGGAGCACCCAAGGGGAAAACTTGGTGGGTGCAGAGCACTCACCAGCAGCTCCCTGCCCCACCCCCGGCCCCAGCTCACCTCCACTCTGCCTCCTCCCTTGAATGTGCCGCCCCGCTCTGCTTCTCTGCCCCACCAGGCTTCCTGCAAATCAGCTGTTTGCGTGGGAAGCTGGGGCAGGCTGAGAAGCAGGCTGCGGCTTTCCACTCAGGCCCAGGGAGGCGGAGGTGAGCTGGGGCAGGGGGGAGGGGGCATGAGGAGGGCCGCCCGTGCCGCAGCAGGTAACCCCGGGTGGGGGCCCGCGCAGGGGAACCTCTCCTCGCCCCAGCTCACCTCTGCCACCCTCAGCCTGAATGTGAAGCTGCCGCCTGCTTCTCAGCCCTCCCAGGCTTCCCGCCGAACAGCTGATTTGCGGGAAGCCAGGGCGGGGGTGCGGAGAAGCAGAGCAGGGCAGCATGTTCAATGGAGGAGGTGGAGCGGAGGTGAGGTGATCTGGGGCCGGGCGCGGGGTGGGGAGCTGCCGGTGGGTGCTCTGCACCCACCAAATTTTCCCCATGGGTGCTCCAGCCCCGGAGGGGTGGGGAGCGGCCGCTCCCCCTGCTCCCCCCCAGCTACGCTCCCCCGCCCCTAGGAGCCAGAGGGACCTGCCGGATGCTTCCTGGGAGCTGCCCCAGCTAAGCACCTCCGGGACTCCCCACCTCGCACCCCAGCAGGTGCCTCTGGCTCTTAGGGGTGGGGTGGGCACCCACTACGGTGGCCCACGAGACCCTCCTGCCTGGTTCTGGGGGCAGTCAGGGGACAGGGGAGGGGGGTGGATGGGGCAGGATCCTGGGGGGGGGGGGGCGTCAAGGAACGCGGGGGGGTTGGATGAGGCAGGAGTCCCAGGGGGCGGGCACCAACCCCCTCGTGGGGTGAGAAGGGAACCCGTTGTTAAGATTTTGGCAGTTTATCACTGACTGTTGCAAGATCTGTAGGGGATTCCGCCCCAGGGCTCAAAAAGAGAGGGACCAACAGTTGAAGATCCTTCTGATGGAGACAGCCCTCTGTCCCCACTCGGAGCCGAGTCTGGCTGAGCTGACGCCTAGCACATCAGCATCGGTGTGCAGTGCTCCGGC
The DNA here is from genome assembly GCF_015237465.2 of Chelonia mydas. NCBI lineage: Eukaryota > Metazoa > Chordata > Testudines > Cheloniidae > Chelonia > Chelonia mydas. Next base: position 51,034,981 of record NC_057850.1, read on the forward strand.
GTTGACGCAGGGAACTGTGGCGCTGAGAAAGGACTCAGATAGAGATGCTCAGCACCGACAGGGCTCCCTGCGCAGGGGCTCCACGCATGGCAGTACGCGGCACCCTTCCCAAGCCCTGGTGCACTGCAAGAAGAAGAAGCCAGACGGGGGCTCTCACTCACATGAGACTAGGATGGAAGGACTTGGGCGCAGTGAGACCCAGGTTGGGCCACATAAGTGCGGCCCCACCTAGCCTGGCACCGTTGACTCCAGTCCTGAGAGGGGGACAATTGAGTCCGGCTCCGCAGAACTCCCCTCCCTGGGAGAGATGCGGAGAGGTGTTGGAGCTGCCCTCCACCCCAGAGACCTTTGAGGCAATGAGAACTCATCACCTTCACAGCACCGCCTTCCCCACTTAGGCAAGACAGGGCACTGAGCTCAAAAGCAACGGTACCCCTGAGACCCTCGTTGTCATCCCGAGGCAAGCCAGCGATGGTACCACTCAGTCACCATCACCTCCGCACCGGTCACTGCACCAGTCCCCAGTATCCCAACACTGCTCCCTTTTGGTCCTCCCACAGTTAGTCCTCCCAATCGGAGGTGGTGGAGTCCTTTGGACGGAGCCAGCACAGATCTGGGAGCCAGCTTTACCCTGCTCTGCTGTGAGAACCCCCACTCCTCGGCTGTTCACGCACAGCCTCTGACGTGTAATCTGCTCCCAGCTACTTGCAAGCGAATGACACTAGCCAATATCTCCAGTCCCAGAGGCAACCCTAGGAACCTCCGTCTTGCAGTGTCCAGTAATGCCCGCTGGACGCTGCAGGCTTTTATAAGTTCTTCAGTTTAACAAAGAAATTGATATGTACCAGGCTTGTTACCCCAAAGGGAGTCTCTGACACACTTCAAACCAAACACACTGCTTCAGGTAGAATAAACAAACAGATTTATTAATTATAAAGAGAGATTTTAAGTGATTATAAGTTAAAGCATAACCAATCAGATTTGGTCAAATGAAATAAAAGAAAAACGCATTCTAAACTGATCTTAACTTATCTTTCAGTGTCCTTAAAAACTTAGATGCTTCTCACCACAGGCTGGCTGGTTACTTTTCAGCCAGGCTCTCTCCTTTGATCAGCTCTTCAGTCGCTTGGTGGTGTCTAGATATAGGTGGAAGAGAGAGAGCATGGCAAAATGTCTCTCCCTTTTATCATGTCCTTTCTTTCCTCCTGCTTTGTCCCCCCCCCCCCCCCCGCCCTTCAGAGTCAGGTGAGCATTACCTCATCGCAGTCCCAAACTGCCCAGAGGAAGGGGTGACTCCCTTGAGTGTCTAACAGATTCTTCTGTTGCTGCCTAAGCCAGTGTCCATTGTTCCTGTGAGGCTGGACTGGGTTTGTCCCATCCATGCCCTGGCGAGGTGTGAACTGCCTCCCTGTTCTTGGAGAGTTTTTGCAAGGGCTTGCTTTAAGCCATGAGGATACATTTTCAGCCTCATAACTATATACATGAAATTATAACCTGTAACCTTACTATAACATTACTATAACAATTACTATAACATCACTATAACGACCATGCTCAGTGCATCATGAGCCTTCCGAAGACACCCAATATGACAAACTTTGCATTGGATACCACACAATCATTTTATAAAGATGAACATGGGGGTGAAGGTATAGAGCGTCATAGCGATCATGTACTTAAATACTGTCATAATGTAGCACACACAGGAGCCAAATTAAGATTGTGCAGGCATTAACTCTGACATTTTGGGGGGAGGGGGTGTGTGTGTAAATTCTGATCCCACAGCAATATTGTTGGAAATTGAGGGCACTAATGAGGCCCTTGAAGAGGGACTTCTAGTCTATTTTTTAAATGTTTTTTTAAATATAATCACCATTACCACAACCAAATTTATACCATCTGTAACTTATTTCTTAGTTCTAGTTGTTTACATGTTGAGTGTTTTGCTTTCCAAGACAGTGGAGAGGCAAATTTTCTCAGTAGCATGTCAACTGGCTGTGTGTCAAGAAGTATAAAATGACTAATGCTTTCTACTATTTACATTTTTAAAGTAACTGTTCCAGTTTTCTGTTGAAACTGCCAATAGTCCTGCCATGGAAACATTAGGATGAGACACACATTAAATCATTTGTCCTAAGTATTTATGTGCCTGTGGTGACATGTGCTTTTCATAGCAGAACAAATTGGCATAATTATCTATCCTGTGAACCGAAAATAACATACCATTCTTGTACCTGCCGATGTTTAAAAACTATACATAGAGATGTTTGGGAGAGACAATCGTCTTTCTGCTCTGTTATTAATTTGTCAGGAGACCTTTTTTGGAGGGGAAAAGAGGTAGTTTACTTACCATACGTCTACATTAGAAGTTTTACTTGTAAAATTTCCACTGACATACAGCTGCTAACATGGCCATCTCACTAGAGTGCAATCTCATTTATCTGCATTTGCAAGTGAGCCCATCCTCAGTGATGTGTTGTATTGGCAGAAGATGTGGCTGGGTATCCCAGTGTCCCCAGCACCACTGGCCTGTACACTGCCTTCTGGGAAAAGATTGTAGTGCATTATGGGATACCAGTACTCCTCTCAGGGTATTATGGAACTTTGGGGTCAAATTCTCACAAGCGCCACTGTACCATCCCATAACCTGCTCTTCCTTGTGCCAGTTTTCGATCTCTGCCATCTTACTGAGAAAAGTATAGATGCTGAACGGATCAGCAGAGCTATCATGTCTGTTTTAGAGACCAAGTAACTGATTATACTGTGTTTGCAGAACTCAGACAATTCCTATGACAGCTGGGTGTGCAGCAATGAATTGGAGATAACTGAGGATGTCTGGATGATGCAGGCAATGAGTGGCCTTTGCTAGTTGCTGCAGCCATTCACTGACCTACTGCACATGGTAGAGTGGCAGTTCTGGGCTCACGAAACTAGCGTGGAAAAGTGGAATTGCATCATGATGCAAATATGGGCTCATAGCATTGGCTGCAGGATTTGTGGAAGGCCACATTTCTGGAGCTGTGTGCTGAGCTTGTCCCAGCTCTTCAATGCAGACACTCCAGAATGAGAGCTTTATTTGACAGTGAAGAAATGGGTGGCTATTGTTCTAGAAGCTTGGAACCCCAGATGGCTATCAGAGGGTGGTCAATCAGTTCAGTGCTGGAAAAATCTATGGTGGGGGTGGTCATCATCCAGGTGTGCCAGGCCATTAAATGTGTTCTGTGGCACAGGATGTAACTCCAGGCAATGTGCAGGAAACAATGGATTCAACAAAATGGGCTTCCCTAATTATGGTGGGGCCGCAGATGGGATGCATACCCTGAACTGTCCATTCCTTCCCTCTCTTCCTCCACCCCCCCATCCCACTTCAGAGTACATAAACAGGGAAGGGGTACTTTTCTATGGTTGTGCAAGCATGGGTAGATCACCATGGATGTTTCACTGACACTAACACTGGCTGGTCAGGAAAGGTTCTTGATGCACGCATCTTTAGGAATACAGGATTTCTTAAGAAGCTGCAAGCAGGGACATTGTTGCCAGACTGCCATATCCACATTGGTGGGGTTGCCATGCCAATCATGATACTCACTGAGGGAATCTTTAATTGCACACTTTGACAGGGGGCTGCAGCCAGACAGTGTACTGCCTGATGTGGTATTTTGTTTTACCTTGTGAATTTGCATTATCTCTGTATTATGAGATAAAGTAAGACAATCATGGCTTTCACAAAATAGAACTCTATTATGCAGAAATAAACAACAAATGAATTACAGTATTAATTCAGTATACAAAATACAGTATAATGTGGGCTGCATCCCACATCAGCATATGTGTACTCATAGCAGTTCTCCTTATTGTTCATTGGAATCATGTGCTGGTACCTTCAGGGGGTATGTGGTCCAGGCCCCGGGAAGAAGGAATTGTCCATACAACATAATGGCTGCTGTGATGTAGGCTTTGGGATGTTTTGCTCCATAATACTTTGGAGCACTTGTGTTTCCTATCTAACGAGCTGCATGAGGTCTTGGTGCACATTTCAATGCATAGCTGCTGACTTTTATTTTTCCTGTGGGGTGCTCCATCCCCACTCCTCCCCGCCCCTACTCTGCCCTTTCCCCAAGGCCCCACCCTCACTCCACCTCTTCCCACCCCCCTCACTCTACCCCCTTCCCCCAAGGCCCTGCCCTCTCTCCGCCTTGCTCTTGTGCTACTCTGCCCCCTCCCTGAGGCCCTCGCTGCTCTCTGCCCTCCCCCAAAACCCTTCCCCAGTCGCCTATCAGCTGTTTGGCAGCACCTTGGATTAGCTGATCGGGTGGCACTGCCAAACAGCTGTGGCAAGCGGGTGCTAAGCACCCACTATTTTTTTTCTGTGCCTGCTCCAGCCCCAGAGCACCCACGGAATCAGCACCTATGTCTCAGTCCACCTCTCTGTCCTTCTGCCTTTCCCCTGTATGTGTTCCCTGGTTTCACAGGTTTCGAACTTGGACCTCTACAGAAGTTCCAAGAACAGGTCCCCTCCTGTCTCCACCCCCCCCCGCCCCCCGATCAACGTCAGTCTTTCAGCAGGCATGGCCGGGGTGGCCCTCAAGAATGTCCCAGCCGAGCGGTCACTGATAAACAACCAGAAAGGCAGCCATTGTTAGATTTAAGGGGTTAGCAGACATCAAAAAATGAATGCCACAGCTGCTTAAAATATTTCACATAAAGATCTGTGTAAAAAAAAATATGAACAGGATCACAGTCACATCTGTTTGCTTCAGGCTCATGCACCAGCACATGCCATGGTGAGTGTATAGGGGTACTTTTGAAACCCTTTAGGAGTGATGGGTGCAGGGCTAGATGTGGGGTCCAGGGTAAATGTAGGGATAATGCAGTAAACACTGTTGAACTTTGGCAATGGGATCCTGGCAGCTATATCGCTTTCGAGGATACAAAAGGCCCAGAGAAAGCAATTGCTCAAGATGGCTCGAGGTTGCCTGGGCCCATACACATTTGGCTTCTTCACAGTGATCATACCTCTGGAGCTTATTGCAGAGTGTCTTATTGCAGTGGGAGAAACAAGGCTGCTCTTCCTAGAAATGCACGGGCAAAGATCAGCGTACTTGCTGAAAGTTTCCCAGCAGGAGAGTGAGTTTGTATGTGTGTGTGGGGGGGGAGGGGGGGGAAGGGTGAGAAAACCTGGATTTGTGCTGGAAATGGCCCTACTTGATGATCACTTTAGATAAGCTGTTACCAGCAGGAGAGTGGGGTGGGAGGAAGTTTTGTTTCATGGTCTGTGTGTGTATATAATGTCTTCTGCAGTTTCCACGATATGCTATGCATCCGATGAAGTGAGCTGTAGCTCACGAAAGCTCATGCTCAAATAAACTGGTTAGTCTCTAAGGTGCCACAAGTACTCCTTTTCTTTTTACGAATACAGACTAACACGGCTGTTACTCTGAAACCTTTCCCCAACACTGTGCCAGAGGACAAAAAAGGATGTCTGGGCCAAAGTAAACCAGAAACTCTGCAAGCGGAGGAGAGTTGTGGTAGTTGGCTATTTCTGTGAGCCAGTCCAAACCCCATGAGCCAGCAGCGGTTTCTGCCTCTTTCCTGAATGTATGCACAGCATGCAAATATTTTGTTTTGTACTTGGATTTTCAGACATGAAATGCAAAATATTGTGTTTATGGTCTAGAAAACCTTCATCTCATAAGCTTAGAAGAATATTTCTGCAACATCATGTAGTGAATGCCCAGGTACCAGATTGCTTGCAAGCATTGTTTTGTATTTTTGATGTATTTATTTTAAATGCTCAGGTATTGGTTTGTGTATATGTCTTTTCTGGTTTTATTTTTATTTTAAAAATGTTTTTCCTTTGAAAGGCTTCTTATCAAAGGCTTCTGCCAAAGCATGTGTTTGGGAATGTTTTTTGGTATCTTAAAGAATTTCTGTTTTTGTTTTTTTTTTGACTATTGCTGCCTTAAAATAAACCACCTACTTTAAAACAGAATCCCTTTGTTCTCTGCTACTTGCAGTTGGCAGCCATTTTGAGAGGGAGATAGGGGCCAGATAAAGGGAGGTGAAGTGTTGGGGATCATAAAGAGAGCTTTAAAAAGTATGCATTAATAGGGGCAGTAAAATACGCCTATCTGAGTCCCTATCCCTTTCCTTGATGTGTTCTGTCTCTGGGTCCAGCTGCATCTCAAATAGCTCCTGATTATCTGTGGGCTCTGCATCCTCCATATCCCCCTCCTCAATGAACTCTTCCTCACTGTGCATTTCTGGGGTTTCTTCTGCTGGATGTTGCGAGGTGTCCACTGTCAGAGGTTGGTGATGGGGTCCCAGCTCAGTATGACATCCAAACTCTGCCTAGTAGAAGCATCTCAGGGGGACAGCGCCAGACGAGGGTTGACACATTTCCAATGGTTGGTAACCCGACCCCTGAGGCCCTGCCCCCTGCCTCGCTTCTTCCCCTGAGGCCCCGCCCCGGCTCTGCCTCTGCACACCACATGCTGTTGCCGCGAGCCTGGCCCCAGAGGTGGTGGCAGCGGCTGCTGCTGAACTGTCTCCTTCTGCTTAGGGTTGTCATAGATGAAAAAAACAAACAAACCTGACATCGTGGCTTGTCAAACTCAGACACACAAGCCAAAGCCTGGACTCTCCGGGTGAAAACCGGACAGGTGGCAACCCTGCACCGGACTATTTGTCACCTGTCTTTGCCCAGTCTTGGAATTGTCCCTGTCATACCCCAGCTTCTGCATCTTCTTTGCAATGTCCAAATAAACATCCAGGCAGCAGCAGCGGGAGATTTAGTTGTAGCTTTATGTGGAACCATACCTGTCGGCGTGCAAAGATGGGCTAACAGGAATAGAGATATTTCCAAAACATCCTGAGTGTTTTAAATGTGAGAATGGGGAGGATGGGCTTCCAGACACCGTGACCCTGGGCAGCAGAGAGCAAGGATGCAAGCAGAGGAGTCACATGTGAGATTACTGCCAGGACTGTTTGTGTCCTCCACTTTACTGATCAATAAGAATTCAAGTGGTGCATAGGCATTCAAGAAGTCAGCCCCCAGATTTCTACAGTGTGGCCTTGGCATCTTCCTCTCTATTACAGAAGTGCAGCCACTCAGATCAGGATGACCTGTGGTTTCTGCAGGCTGCAAGTCCACATTAAACAGCTGCATTCTGGTTTATTTTTTTTGCAGTTTGAATGCATTCCTTAGGCTTCTGACAAGTGACCAGTTTGAGGGTTCAGTAGCAAAAGTTTGGGTGCCCTGAGGTAACATGATCAGGCCCTTCTAACTAACTTCCTGTGCCAGCCCAGCCCTGCTCCTCCATTGCCCAGGAGTGGGGAAGTTGAGAGAACGGAGGAACTGGGCAGAGGTGTGATGTAAGGCTGGCAGGGGACACTTGTAACTGGGCCTGAGAAAGTTAATGTGTATGTAATGCTGATAGACCCTGGTCGTCTGCGGGTGGGATCGAACCTTGGGCCTCTGGAGCTTAGTGCGTGAGCTTCTATAGCATGAGCTAAAAGCCAACTGCCTGTTAGCTAAAGCGGTAGAGCAGACTTATTTAACTCTCTTTCTAAGTGGTCTTGGTACCACTAGATGGGACAGAACACCACACCATGGAGGTATGTGGGTTACATGTTGAGCTGGTAAGAGTGTTGAAGGCTCCTCCACTCCAGGAGCTGCTAGCATGACCCTCTGGGCTTTTTTCCCCGGCCACAGTCCCAGAGGGTACTCTTATACTTGGAGAAGTGGAAGTGTCTAAAGCGGGTAGCCCTCCCTTTTGTAGCGGGGGAGGCTCAGAGTGAATACTGACCACCCTCATGTATTTAAAGGTCACAACTTTTTTGTAACCCTGACCCATGTTGTGTGACTGGAGTTGAGAAATAAAGGCTGGTCTCTTAACAGCCCTCCTGTGTGTTTGCACCTTTGCAGCGCGAGGGTCTGAATCTCCCTGTAGAAGAGGCAGGTGGTGGCAAATTATCATAGCTGCTATGAAACAGCCTCTTTGGAATGGCCAGTTTCCGCTTAATGGTCAAACAGGACCTGGCCAGTAATTCATGCTCTTGCAACCAAGAAGCAGGCTCTTCTGTGGGGAAAGGGGAGAGAGACAGATTTAAATATGTTATCTTTATTTTCAAGTAAAACACAAATTATTAAATTGCTTCTTAGGAGCCTCCCAGTTGTTTTCAGTAATATATACACCTGGAGATATAAAAACACACTTCACATTCCTTCCAAATGATAATATTTACAGTTATGCTGTGCCATAATCGTAGTAAATATATAAAGTTTTGGAGGGCTATCCATTTTGAATCATAGCACCTGTTCATGGAGAAATCCTATTTTTTCCCAGTTAGCTGCTGTCAGAAGTTTTTTAATATTGGTTAGATTTCTTGGTTTCATTTTAGAAAGATATCTATATAAATTGTGAATTCTCCTGTTTATTTCCAAATAAATACACTCTGTGTGTGTGTGTGTGTAAATACATAATATTTATTTATTTGATTTATTCTTAGGTTAAGAATTATGAGTTATCTGAAGCTGCTTACCTTATAATGCAGTCAGGAATTGCTTCCCAAAACAGTGATGATATTGTCTGGACTGCCTTTGTCACTAGTAAATTTTTGAAGAAAAATGACAGCAATTTTAGAGTCTATGAAGGGCAAAGAGGTAGTGGCCTACTTAGTGATGCTAAATTGAAATGGCTGCCTTAAGGGTGTTGAATTTCTTCCCCTTTTAAGATAAATAAAGGAAAATGTAATAATAATTGCTTTTAATTTTGCAGGCAGGCAGCATTAAGCGTGAAACGACCTTCACTACATTTCAACAGGATGACCTAAAAAGTGACATCAGTCAAAAATTACCAGACCAACAGTTTCTCCTGTTGGCCATGAGGGAGGAAGATTTAAAAACTGCAGACACCAAAAAAACAAACAGAATTCATGAGCACGAAAAAGAAAACACTCGTTCTGTCTGTCTTCTTGAACAGAAACGTAAGGTTGTTTCTTCAAATATTGATGTGCCTCCAGCAAGGTAAGGACAGACTTTTAAAAGCATGTTTTGTTTTGTCTTTTAATGGAAGAGGGGAGGAAAGTTTGATTACTGGTACTGTTGGCATAGTGAGGCTAATCGTCATTCTCCAGCAGGTCATACTAAAGCATTAAACCGTTCTTCTGAAGTGTCTGCTGGAGAACTAAACATACCAATAACAAAAAACGGAAACTGAAAGCATTTGAACCTTACCAGCATGTGTTGCTTCTGCTCCCTCTCTGAATGGTTGTGCAGGGTATAGTGAGTTTCAGTCCACTTCGCTGCACTGCTAGTAGTGTGCTCTGGAAAAGATTCTTTAAAAAAGAGAAACAAATATTGAGTGACAATAAAGGGAGGTGGGGGAGAGCAAAATGGAGATGGAATAGTATTAACAGAGAAATGGACATAAATACAGTGTGAGGTTGTCATTTTACATCCAGGACCAGTATGGTGTAGTGCATACCTGAGGCAACCTAGAAGAAACCTGGGGAAGGATCTGTGCCCCTGACAAGTAAGAGATTGATGACTGAGGCAAAGCCAAGGATCTTCGCACACCTATCCCATCTGCCTGCATGCTCGCTCTCCAGGAGTGGCTGAACGTTCCTAAAAGTGTGTGGGAGAGCCACTGGTGCTCAAATTGTGGCCCTGCCCCCCCCAGCTGCCCCTTCCCCCTGAGGCCTCCTTCCTGTGCTGCCTCTTCCCCCCCAAGATTCTGCCCTCCATTCTCTCCTCTCCGCCCCTTCCCCACATGTTGCTTGCCCTTACGGCCTGTAAAAAGTAAGAGGGCCATGGTCCTCTGTCCCCTCGTTCCAGCACCCCTGTTGCTATCTCACACCGTACCTGCACCTGCAACATGGAAAGGATACTCAAGGGAGCATGTGGGGTCTTACTCTCTATTACACCCCGAGGGCTGAGTCATCATGAGGCCTATTGAAGAGGGGAGAGAAAGTAAATGAATGAATTGAGGGAAATAAACCTGGAGGGGAAGGAGAAGGTAACAAAGGAAAGAAAAATCTGTGTGTTCCCAGGAATTGGGATGGGGTGTGGATAATTCAACTAAAAAAATTTCTTTGTGGTGTAAACAGTTGCGTGTACTTTTACTTTGTACATTTTGTTACACTTCTCCTGCCCACTGTGGAACTACCGTAATGCACACAAACGTAGTTGGTTAAACTGCTCAAGATGAGGATTTGGAGATAAATAACTGTCCTCCAACTTGACAAATGCCCAGGTGAGAAGGAGATGACACTATGTTTATTTGTATGTTTTCTGGAGTTTAAGTAACAGCTAGAGAGGGAATTTCATGCTGTGTGTCTGTAAAAATGGAGGAATATAGATGGTTTGGAATCTATGGTTTGGAATCTTCTGGAACTTTGTGAAGTCAATACACTGTTTAAGGATGAGAGCAAGAGAATGCTTTCTCTAGAAAATTCTGAAAATTAGAATGCTAGAAAACATCACGCACATATACACGCGTTTGTAAAGTTTCTGTGATGGTTCAAACTTCTCCTGATTCTCCTCTCTGTAATGGCTAAAACCACTATAGGTAATGTTGTAGTGAATGTCCTGGGGTCCAGATTAACCTGTAGTGTTCTTGTATGTTTTTTCTTTTTTAAATTTTGGCATTGAGGTTTCAGCAAAGGCCTTGTAAAATGTCTGCATAGTAAATTCATTTGTATGTAATAGTCAGTGGAATGCTTTCCAATATGTCTAGTTGTCCAAGTTCGTTTATTACAAGTTCTGCCTTTGAAGTATATTGTGGTACTGGGAGTGGAAAAAGGATGATGCGATTGAGCTGCAAAGTTCAAGACTAGATCAGAGCTTCCCCAACGTCTGAAGGGGGTGGTACCACTGGTTTTGCTCTGCCCTAGAGATAGAAGCCAACTGTGGAAACCCGTGAAGTTCACAAATGTTCAGAGCTGGGATTCTGTTTCAGTTCCATCCCTAATAAACAAGTGAATGTTTAAAATTTGACAACCATAAGGCCTAGTCTACACGAGGGGCGGGAGGATTGATCTAAGTTACACAACTTCAGCTACGTGAATAATGTAGCTGAAGTCGACGTACTTAGATCTACTCACCGCGGTGTCTTCACTTGGGTGAGTCGACAGCTGATGCTCCCCAGACAACTCTGCCTGAGCCTCTCACTCTGGTGGAGTACTGGAGTCAATGGGAGAGCGCTCAGAAGTTGATTTATTGCACCTAGACTAGACGCGATAAATTGACCCCCGCTGGATCGATCACTGCCCATCGATCCTGCGGGTAATGTAGACAAGCCCTTAGTGAATTTCAATGTTTTCATGATACTCATCACTGTATTATCTGAGTGCCACCCAAACATGACTGGACTTATTTCAATACACTGCTGTGAGTAAGGCAGTATTAGTATCTCCATTTAAGGAAACTGAGGCACAGAGCGTATGGGCCTTTTGTTCAATCATAGAAATATAGGGCTGGAAGGGACCTCAAGAGGCAGGACCAAGTAAACATAGGCCATATCTGACAGGGGGTTATCCAACCTGTTCTTAAACATCTCCAATGATGGGAATCCACAACCTGACTTGGAAGCTTATTTCAGAACTTAACTGCCCTTATAGTTAGAAAGATTTTCCTAATATCTAACCTAAATCTCCCTTGCTGTAGATTAAGCCCATTACATCATGTCCTATCTTCAGTGGACATGGAGAACAATTGAAAAATGTCCTCTTGTAACAGCCCTTAGCATATTTGAAGACTGCTATCAGGTCCTCCCTCAGTCTTCTTTTCTCAAGACTAACAATGCCCATTTTTAACTTTTCCTTATAGGCCAGGTTTTCTGAACTTTTTATCGTTTATGTTGCTCTCCTCTGGACTCTCCTACAGTGAGGTGCCCAGGATTGGACAGAGTACTCCAGCTGAGGCCTCACCAGTGCTGAACAGTGCAGAACAATTACCTCCCATATCTTACATGTGACACTCCTGTTTATACACCCCAGAATATCAGCCTTTTTAGCAACTGCATCACATTGTTGACTCCTATTCAATTTGTGATCCACTGTAACCTCCAGATCCTTTTCAGTAGTACTACTGCCTAGCCAGTTATTCCCCATTTTGTAGTTGTGCATTTGATATTTTTTCCTGCCAAAAATAATGCTTTGCACTTGTCTTTATAATATTTCATCTTGTTGATTTCAGACCAACTCTCCAACTTATCAAGGTCATTTTTAATTCTAATCCTGTCCTCCAAAGTGCCTCCCAGCTTGGTGTGCTCCACAAATTTTACAAGCATATTCTCCACTCCATTATTGAAGTCATTAATGAAAGTACTGAATAGTACTGGACCCCAGGACACACTCCTCCACAATTCCACTAGATATGTCCTTCCCCCCACCCCCCACCCCCCGTTTGACAGTTAACCATTGATAACTATTCTTTGAATAGTCTTTAAACCAGTTTTGCATCCTCTTTATAGTAATTTCATGTATATTACATTTCCCTAGTTGCCTATGAGAATGTCATGGGGGACTGTCAAAAGCCTTAGTAAAATCAAGATAGATGACATCTACAGCATTCCTCTCTATGCACAAGGCCAGTAACCCTGTCAAAGAAGGAAATTAGGTTGGTTTGGCATGATTTGTTCTTGATGACAAATCCATGTAAGCTATTTCTTGTAACTCTCTTATCCTCTGGTGCTTACAAGTTTGTTTAATCGTTTATTCAAGTGTCTTTCCAGGTACCAAGGTTAGGCTGACTGGTCTATATTTCTCCAGGTCGTCTTTGTTCCCCTTTTTAATGGTTGGTACTATGTTTGCCCTTCCCCATTTCTCTGTGACTCATCCATCCTCCATGAGTGCTCAAAGATAATCACTATCAGTTCCAAAATTGCTTCAGCTTAAGTACCGTAGGATGAATTTCACCAGGCCCTGCCGACTTGTATACATCTAATTTATCTAAATATTTTTAACCAGGTTTTTTTCATATTTTGGCTATCTCCCTCTTGTTGTTAATATTAAATTGTGTTAAGTATCTGATCACAACTTAAATTTTTAGTGAAGACTGAAGCAAAATAGGCATTAAAGACCTCATTCATCTTGATGTCATCATCTGTTATTAGCATTCCTTCACTGCTAAGCAATGGACCTATACTTTCCTTATGCTACAGGGTTAGGTTGACGTAAGCTGCCTTGCATTGACCTAGCTGTGGAAGTGTCTTCACTTAAATTTGGCTCCTGCCGACGTAAATGCCTCTCTATGCCGAGTTAGTAACACCACCTCCCCAAGCAACATAGAGTAATGGTGGATGTAATTAGGTCGATACAGTGTCAATGTAGAAACTGCATTGCTTATATCGACTGTTACTGGCTTTCAAAAGCCATCCCACAATGCCCCACATTGAGAATACAATTGATACAAGTGCTCCTGGTGAGGATGGGCACCTCTGACACAAGGAGCCAAGTACGCGTGCACACAAACAATTTAATAACTGTGGTGGCTATATGCCAACATAATTTTGTAGTGTAGGCATGGCCTTAGTCTTTCTTTTGCTCTTAAGATATTATAGAACCTCTTCTTACTGTCTTTTACATCCCTTGCTAAGTGTAACTCATCTTGTGCCTTAGCCTTGCTTGTCACATAGCAAGTCTGTTAGAACAAGGTATAGAATCTCTGTCTTCTAAGTGCGAGTGAAGTTTATTCTTCACCACCACAAGACTGTACTTCCTCAGTGAGACGGGGGTTTTATCTTCCCGCTGCAATAAGACACTCTGCAATGAGCTCCAGGGGTATGATCACTGTGAAGAAGCCAGCTGTGTATGGGCCCAGGCAACCTCGAGCCATCTTGAGCAATTGCTTCCACGAAGAAGGAAAAGAGAGAATTAATTTAATGTTTACAAGTACCTTAGTAAAACTAATTGCGATTAGAAGAAATACATCTGTTCATTTAGGAAACAGTGATCTCAAAGAGGGGTTTTGCGTGTGTGAGTGAAGTATGCTAGAATTAGCCTTTGTATTGCAATGGAAAGTGTTCTGGTTGCCAAAATGTCCTAAAAAGTAGTTTGATGATTCATTTTATGCTATAAGTAAGTAAATTAGATTGTTCTGCTTATATACATTCCAGTCAGCTAGTGTTCTAGCAGAATTAGTGAATGAAGAGGAAAACTAATCTAGATTTTAGACCTAGTAATACAATGATGGATACCTTGGTGACAATTGCTACAATTTTGAGGCAAATTCTAGTAGTAAAAGTTGTAATTATTTGGGACCTCATTATTTTCTTCACTTTGGACCATATTGTCCCACTCCTCCCTAGTGGACAGGAAAGTCTTTAAGGCTTTGCCAGGGGGGAATGTCCAGTGTCTTTTCCTACAACCCCCTCCAGCAAAGTGATTGTGAGTTCAAATCCATATTCTATGTATTGGTTGAAATTGCTGCAAGTGTGGGGGGCTCTGTGAAGTCCCTGTGCCTTTTCACATGGTCTCCATCAGCTCTCTCCTCTGGGAATCTTTGCTGCATTTGGGGAAATAGGGGAAAGGGGTAATTTCTCAGAGCAGCACTCTCTGTCCAGTGGTCCCTTGTCTGGCTCTGTTTGGTCTTGTCTTCTCCACCTCAGTAAATTTTAGTGAATCTACTGTATGCAAGTTGTTGCAAACTAAATGGCTTGTTTGTTTGAAGGATGCAATAAGAAACTAGGCAAGGATTGCAGTAATTTTGTTTATAGAAAGCATTATCTTGTTTATTTAAGATCTGCTTACAGTTTAGAAGAAAACACACAAACTTCTGCAACTGTGTATGAGGACTGAAGATAAGGATACAGACCACTACAGAAGTACAACTTATTTATTTTTTGTTTTAATAATGTAGTGGAGATTATTTAAGGGGATATAACTGAGGAACTTTGTGTTTTGTTTCTGGTGCCAAAGTCAACAATTAAAATGGAACTTTATAATAGCTCTGCAAACAAAGGGGGGAGTACAAGGGATCAGAGCTTCAGAGCCACACTGATAATAGTACAGAATCCTTAACACAGCATGCAAATATCTTAAAAGTAGCTCTTTAACATAAGCTTCTTCAGAATTAGCAGAGTACTCAAGTGAGCTAATATCCCTTCCTTTTCAAAAAACCAAACCAAACCCAACCACATATTGTTTTTCCCATAATATCTCCGTTATAAAGGTGTAGGTAAGACACAGAAGTTCTTTCAGTGAATAAGAATGAAGGTCTTAGTGAGATGTGTAAGTGTAATGACAAAGAATCATTCTGCAAATGCAGTCATTTATAAATGTCACTTGACAGATGAGCATCTGCCTTTGGACTTGCAACTTGATTATTTTGTTTGGGTTAGGAAACTTTAGAAATGTAGAAAAGCTTAAATCCAATCCAACAGCTGTTTGGAAGCTTAGTTCTGAGTTATGCTTTAGTTCCACTAGATGGCAATACAGAGCACTTTGGTTTTGTAAAAATGTAACTAGGCTGGCCAGAATACAAGAATTCTGTTTTGTAAAAAAACAATTGAGATTTTGAAATTTGTTTTATTATAGTGTGGAACAGAGACTTTTCTCTTATTTTTTCATGAAAAATTTTGAGAGGCAAACAGATTCCAGAATAGCCTGTAGTCTTGTGGCTAGGGCACTCACCAGGGATATGGGAGACCCAAGTTCAAGTCCCTGCTTAAGATCAGGCAGGACTTGAACGTGGGTCTCCCACATCCCAGGTGAGTTGCCCTAGCCACAATTCTTGACCAGCTATCAATGTAACTCTGAGTTTAAAGGAATAGTAGATAGATAGATTAAAATATATTTGTGTGTTTTTGAAGATCCTTTAGATTATTACATGTGAAAGAATTTAGAAATCTTACTTACATTTCAGCATTAATGGTGATTCTTTACTTTTTGCATTTGACTCCGATTGGACGCTTTCTGGGTCTCAGTGCATTATCATGATGCTGCAGTGTTTGGATTGCAAATGGGATTAAAATAAGAGAAAATCATAGACGCTTTATTGTTGATCTGAGGCCTTGTCTACATGACAGGGAAAAGTCGGTCTAAATTACGCAATTTGAGTTACGTGAATAGCGTAACTCAAGTCGACATAGCTTAGATCTACTTACCATGGGGTCCACACTACACGATGTCGACGGGAGAGCGATCTGTGGTCAATTTAGCGGGTCTTCACTAGACCCTCTAAATCAACTGCTGATGCATCGGTCACCGCGTGTCAATCCCCCGGTAAATGTAGACAGGCCCTTAGATTTCATTTTTGCAAAAAGTAAATGTGGAGCTTACATCAACATGAGAATTTCTTTTTTAAGATTATTACATTTCTTATATAACCTATGTTGCCATGCTAACATACAATGATTTGAGCTGGATATTTCTTTCTGTTTTAAATGTTTGTATAAATTTGACATAAGTGATATGGAGGGCTTTTTCTGTGCAATTTGAGGGAGAGGGGAAATGCAGTATTAACATCTTTCTAGTTCAACAACAGGATTAGAAAGAATTTGAGGGAACTGTCAGTCAGCTGCCAGCTGAATATCCCTTCCTGAAGTGTAGCTTTTTCTTACATGTAAGTGCCTTTGTGTTTACTTCAATTTTAGTCAGTCTGCTTCTGCTTCTGTATATGTGTGTGTTACATAATTGTTTTGGAGAGTTTGGGCCTGATACGTACAAGTTTTTCCAGTTGGACCAGGAAAAAATTAGGGGTTCATTCATGTAAAGTAATCTTTTCCTCAGCATTATCTTTAGTCAGCCTACTATTGAACTTGCTTCCACAATATCTCCTTTTATTAAACCTTCATGTGGCTCAACAGGTTGCAACTTGCACCAATGTATAAGGGAGTCTGAGTATTAGTATAACATTTTTAGAACCTCCCATTATTCTGAATTTATCCCCCTGGTTTTGTTCCTGTGTTTTACACTGTACTCCTGGGGAAATTCTGTGCCAATTTTTTTTTTTAATTCTGTGCGCAATATTTTAAAATTCTGCAAAATTCTGCATATTTTATTTGTCAAAATAACACAATTATACCAGTTTCAATTATTTTGGTAATTTATTTAAAAATACCTGTCAACAAGTAACAATATAGACAACAAAAAAGATTCAGGAAATATTTTTTGACTAATAGATTCCTTACTAGGCATATTAATACAGAACTTTGAGTAATAATTCATTAAAACTACAATACAGAAACATATTTCCTGCACCCCTAAGAATCGGTGCAAAGGGTTGGTGGAGTCAGGGGTAATGGAGGAGCTAAGGGAGAGGGAAGTAATTGCTGGGAAGGCACATGGGAGTGAACCTGGAGGGTTGTTGGGGGTCGGCGGGTGGGTGGGAGAAGTAGAGAATGTTTTTTCTTGCAGGGGAGGGATTGTTAGCGAGTTGGGGAGCCTCCCCCATGCAGACCCTGACTGGCCCTTACCTTCTCCCAATCGGTCGGGCACATCTGCCCCTTTCCCCATATGCCCCTGCACTCCAACTCTCATTCAGCCCTGGCTTCAGTCTGTCCCTCCCAGTAGGCCTTCTGAACCCCTGTTTAGGTGATACCCCCCCAACAGACCCGTGTGCCCTGTGCTATCTGTCCCCTTCTCCCCTCCTGCCCCCCATATCCCATGCTTCTTCATCTGGCCCCACAAACAGGGCTCTGTGAGGAACGCAGCCTCTGCTCTCTCCCTGTTGGCTGCTGACTGCTGCAGCCAGTGAGCGGTGAGCTGGCTGCTTCTATTTTGGTGTCAAAGCAGCCTCTGGTGGGCAAAAGAAGTAACTGCAGCACCTCCCCAGCAGAATGTATTTTCTGCAGCAAAAACAAGTCTGCAGGGCACATGAATTCTGCATGTATGCAGAAGCGCAGGATTCCCCCAGGAGTAACATTTGTAGGCTGGCTGTCCTGTTCTAACCCTCACAAAAATGACTGATCATGAAATTATCCCAGTGAGAAAAATGTAAAAATGGCAAAATAAAATAAATATGATCAAGTTAAACATCATAATGATGAAGTCTCCGATGTGTTCAACATACAGTTTGAGATATTTCTAAGTATAAGGCTTTGGAAGCAGACTTAGAAGATGTCTATTTATGTAATAGGTTTACCATTCTTCCAAAAATCTTCCTGTTGAGCACTGAAGATGGTTTACTATGGCCCACATCCACTTGTCTCCTTCTGTAAAAGTGGTTAGCACCTTATCCTACCATGAGTCAAGACAAGAGGCTGAATTGTTTTCACTGTTTGATTATACAAAGTTGCCAGCAGGACTGTGATCTCATTACCAAGCATATTCCAATTAATTCTTCTAATGTGCACAGAGGAGAAATGTCTCTTAATCAGCAAAGAACATTAGGCAGTGACTCTTGAAGAGCTGCAATCAATAGTCATTGCTGCTTTATCTATTAGCCATCAGAGTGAATCCATGTCTTGTTCTCAAACTTTAATTCTTCAAAAAAATGATGTGTAATTTCATAATACTGCTAAACAGCTGGCAATGTTCAATAAAAGTAGCTTCCTTGCGGTTTGCATTAACCATTGTTCAAAAAATCACTGTTGGAGTGCCAGACATCTGTGCTTCTCATGCAAGAAAAAAACCAATGAGTGTGGGTTTTAACTTTTGCCTCTATGAAGAAAACATTACCATGTATATGGGTACGTTTAGTATGTTCATGTCTATAGTGAATTTTTGTAAAACATTTTCAAATGGGAAAAAAAACAATTACATCCTAGATTAGACAGTAGTCTCTCATGTTATATCAGGTGGTCAGGAAAGATAAGATTAGTATTCAGACAGAAGATGTTACTCTCTATACGATACCAAAATTGCAAACAATGATCCTTTCTTTTTAACCAACTTTTAGAAGTTAATGAGTTTCATTATGTAATAGCAACTATGGTGTATTCTGTGCAAGATTCACTTTATTACAAACTGGAGGTAGGAAAGGTGACAATTTTGCATATTTATCATAATGTTGTATCTGAGATTTTTACATAGATTTTATTTATAACTGTATGACCAAACTCCACACTAATAAATGACCTTGCAACCTTATTGCCTTCACTGAGAATAGAGTAAAATTTGACCAGTGGTCTATATTTGATGAAGGGTCTATATAGATGAAAGGTCACCTTTCAAGGATTTTCTAATTACAATTGTTACAAGACGTTTTACATGCATTAAACATCCATTAAGGATTATTGGGTACTCAAATGCTGTAGTGATGAGGGACATATGAATCAGGCATTTAAAATAATCTGAACATCCATATATCAAAGTGACTTGAGATACATAGGTAGGTAGAATATTTATTATTTTAATGTCCTTCTCTTTTACAGAAGCATTCTATAAAAGGATATATTTATTTAAGGCAGGTACCACATCTTCCTCTATGTTTTAAAAGTGGCTAACACATTGTAGGCACTAATGCAAGATTAATAACAAATCCTCCTAGTCATAATAATCCACTTGATAGTAGTAAATATTTTTTACAGTAACATACAAGGCAGGAGTATTGTGTTAGATGAATTAGATTTGTTTAAAGGGATGCATGCTTTCTGCTGAGCTGCTAGCATTTTCTTTGAGAATATTATACTCTTGTATATTTATAACAGCACTTGCGTGGTTAATGTATTGTGCAAATGGAGTTAGTGAAAAGCTTTTTTTTATTTTTCAGTATGATATGCATATTCGTTTTCTGTACGGATGCATAACCATTTCTTATAAGCTTGCAATGGTAATGGTGGTTCTGTTTTGTTCAAGATCCTTTTAATGCACTTTACCTGCCAAATGGCTGCTAATTTACTGTATTTTTTTGAGAATATAATGGGCAACGTCTCTGGTTTTAAACATATTAGCTGAGCTCGTTGCTTAAGCACTTTGCATAGGCTTTTTATATCGAGTTCAGTGAATTCTCTCATAGGTTTGTCAGTTATTGGTCCAGTCAGTGGAAAATATATACCACGTAACTTTAATCAAACTCTAATTTCCAGTGCTTAGAGAAGTATGTACGTTCCATTCATTTGAATGGACAGTCTGTAGGAAACTACTGTTGCAGCGTGATCTTGTCTAAGTACTATTACTGGGGGAAGAACTACCTGCCTAATTTCAACATGGCTGACATACAAGTAATAGCAATTATTGAATAATAAGATGATGGTTAGCAAGCAGCAGCTTAAGCACAGGTGGTGGTGATGGTATCTGATCAGTTCAGGTTTCAAAACTTCTTGGTGTATATGGAGAAAAAGAGACAGGCCATAATTTTACAGATTTAACAGCTTTATGTAATGATCTCCATATTGGACATCTTGTTCATACACTTGACTACACACATAGTGCAAGTGCAAGCACAATATGAGAGCGTGTGTTCAAGTGTGTCTGAAATATCCACTGGAGTGTGCACCTGGTTCACTTACAGGCATATGTGTACACTGACCTTCAGCCGCTCTTTTAGGTTGGTGTTTATTAAAACCAGGCCCAAAGAATACAAGACAGGGGCTAGCACCGGCTCCCCAATCTGTTTTTTTCTGTAAGCAGTCAGCCCTTTAGTCAAACCTCATTGGTTTAAATCAACCTTTTTTTTCCCCCCACGACATATTTTTTTCGTTTGAAATTCATTCTTTCTCCCCGATTTTTACTTCAACTGAACACTCTCCCTGTGTCTCTCCCTTCATTTGTTTGCTTTGCTACTGGCTGTCTCCTCTTCAGTTCTCTGGTTTTGTTTGTTTTTCCTCCAGGTCCATTTGTTCCTTTACCTTACCAGCATATTGCCCTATGCTCTCTGTTTCCTCTTCCCATCCCAGGTACTCTGTTTTCTCTCTCATCTCCCTCCATCCTGCCTCAGGTTCTCTCTTCTGTTCCTCATCTTTGTTGCCCCCAGTTTTCTCTCCTAGTTTCCAGAGTCTATCTTCCTTTAAGGCTGCTGTACAAGGCAAGGAAGGGATAGTAAGAAAGGAGGGCAACACTGACCCTTTCCCCTGCACAGTGCCACTTACAGGGAAGGATGGGAAGGACTGCATCAGATTTAATGGAGGATGACTGCTCTTTTGGTCAGTTCCAGGAGGGAGGAGAGGATAATGGAGATGCTGTGCTTGGCCAACCTTAGTGTGCATTTTTGCTGAAAAGTGTCTGAAAATGGGACCCCCCTTACTCCAAGATCTGCTTACTTGGGTTATATAAAAAAAAAAAAAGACAAACATTTTATTCCATTTTACCCCAGAACCAGCATAGCTAAGGCCACGTCTGTACTACACCATGGAAAGGGTTTTTCCATTGCAGTAGGGACTCCACTTCCCTGAGTGATGGTAGCTAGGCTGATGGAAGCATTCATCCGTTGACCTTGCTACATCTACACCAGGAGTTAGGTTGGCATAGTGCTCCGGGTATGACTTTTTTATGCCTCTGAGTGTGGTAGCTATGTCATCCCCAGCTTTACATGTAAAACAGGTCTATGAGGAAGTGAGCAGAATTCTGTTCCCAAGAGAAGAGGCCTGCCTTTGGTTTCATTTTTAATCTTATCTTGGGAAACGTGATTTTGTGTCCTTGTTACTTCCAGTTCCTTGAATTAGTTCTTCTGGATCTTTGCAAACTTCTCAGTGTCTCTTTCTCTCCCACAGCCTTGTCTGGGTTTCTCATCCTCTCACTTCCACTCTTGTATCTGAGATACAAGATGGGTGACATATAGGGTTTCCAACCCTCCAGGAGTGTCCTGGAGTCCCCAGGAATTAGAGATTAGTCTTTAAAGTTTATGTCATGTGATGAACCTCCAGGAATATGTCCAACCTAAATTGGCAACCCTACTGAGGTAATATCTTTTACTGGACCAAGGTCTTCCTCAGTTCTGGGAAAGGTAGAGTGTCACAGCTAAATACAAGGTCAAACAGATTGTTTACCATAAGCAGCTAGCACATATTCTAATGAACCATTCAATGTGAAGTGGCCTGTTAACACCCCTATAGTTGTAGGAC
This sequence comes from Chelonia mydas, assembly GCF_015237465.2. Classification (NCBI taxonomy): domain Eukaryota; kingdom Metazoa; phylum Chordata; order Testudines; family Cheloniidae; genus Chelonia; species Chelonia mydas. The sequence goes on from NC_057850.1 coordinate 51,056,928, forward strand.
AAAAAAGGGAGGTTAGTGCATTACAGATTGTTGTAATAAGCCATAAATCCAGTGTCTTTATTAAGACCATGATTTTTAGTGGCTACCAAAGTGCTTTGCTAACTTTTTTCCCCCTAACTTTGCTAGATACTAAAAATTATTATCTTAATAAAGACACTGGATTTATGGTTTATTACAACAATCTGTAACCTAGTGATCTCCCTGTTTTGTCCTGTGACTACAGGGGTTTTAATGGGCCACTTTCACTTTGAACGGTCCCTTGTTTTACCAGAAGTAGTTAAAATATGTGCTGTTTGACCTTGTATTTAGCTGTGACATTCTGACTACCTTTCCCAGACCTGAGGAAGAGCTCAGAACTTTGGCTATGTCTACATTGGCAATTGAACAACAAAACTTTTGTCTTTCAGAGGTGTTAACCTCCCCTTCCTCCCCCTGCCCAAAGACAAAAGTTTTTCTGGCAACAAGAGCCAGTGTGAACAGCGCTTTGTTGGCAGGAGTGCTCTCCTGCTGACAAAGCAAATGCCAGTTGTTGGGGGTGGAAGTATTTTGTTGACAGGAGAGCCTACAAACAGCGGCTACGCTGCGCGACTTTTAGTGGCATGGCTGTAGCGACAGCCATGTCACTAAAAGCTGTGTAGTGTAGACATAGCCCTTGTCTCTCTCACCAACAGATGTTGGTCCAATAAAACATGTTACCTCACCCACATGGTCTCTCTAATATCCTGGGACTGACACTGCAGACAAGTCTTGTATCTGTCATTAGTCCTCTTTTATAAATCTCTCTCCAGCTACCTTTTCCACTGATTTGTTCCTGCAGAACACTTCAGTGGGATAGAATCGTAAGACTTGAGAGGTCATCTAATCCAGTCCTCTGCGCTGATGGCAGGACTAAGTATTATCTAGACCATCCCTGACAGGTGTTTGTCTAACCTGCTCTTAAAAAATGAAGAAGTGGAAGAGAGTGTTGCATGTAGATATTGCTTACTCTCACTAGTTGAGAGGAGACTTCTTTAACTTGGTGTGCCAGTGCACCTGCAGAACGGGCAGGTGAATAGGTGATATCAGTATGCTGTTTCAACTAGGGATTATGTTCTCATTATTACCCCTTTTTTCCTCACATCCCTTTCTAAGAAAAATGTGGTGGTCCCTTTGTAATTAGGGCCCTACAAAATTCACAGTCCATTTTGGTCAATTTCACAGTCATAGGTTTTTTTAAAAAGTAAATTTCATGATTTTAGCTATTTAAATCTGAAATTTCATGGCGTTGTAATTATAGGGGTCCTGACCCAAAAAGGAGTTGTGGAGGGATCACAAGATTATTGTAGGGGGGGGTTGCGGTACTGCTACCCTTACTTCTGTGCTGCTGCTGGTGGTGGAGTTGTCTTGAGAGCTGGGCAGCTGAAGAGTGGCGGCTGCTGACCAGGAGCCCAGCTCTGAAGGCAGAGCTGCCATCAGCAGTGGTGCAGAAGTAAGGGCCTGGTATAGCATTGCCACCCTTACTTCTGCACTGTTGCTGGCAGGGCACAGCCTTGAGAGCTGGGTGCCCGCTAACACCCATCACTCTCTGGCTGCCCAGCTCTGAAAACAGTGCAGAAGTAAGGGTAACAGTACTGTGACCCCACTACAATAACCTTGCGACCCCCCTGAAAATCCCTTTTGAGTCAGGACCCCCAATTTGAGAAATGTTGGTCTCCCTCATGAAATCTGTATAGAATAGGGTAAAAGCACACAAAAGATCAGATTTCATGGGGGTAGACCAGATTTCACGGTCCATGATGTGTTTTTCATGGCTGTGAATTTGGTAGGACTCTGTTTATGATGAACCAATGCCAACAGGTATCAGCATAAATTGCAGCACTGTAGTACTGAATAACTATTAAAGAACCATAGTCACATTTTCTCTCTTACACACACGTAATGTGCTAGGCTCTGTCATCTTGAGAAATCACTTACTGTATTTTAACCTCTGTGCCTCAGTTTCCCCACCTGTAAACCGGAACAACAATACATATGTACCTAACAGAGGTGCTGTGTGGGCTAATTAGTAAACATTTGTAAAATACTTTAAAGATGAAGAATGCCATTCGAGTGTTTCTGATAGTTTACTTTTAGTCGTATAATTTTATTTACAGTAAAAGCTGTTTTATCTGGCACTTCACCAACCGGAAAGCTCTATAAATTGCCATTTCTGATTTTCATTGAAACTGGTTTATAGTCCAGTTGGCGTGGGGCCAGCGAGGGGTTGGGAGGGGCTGTGGAGCATAGGCTCTGGGAGGGAGTTTGAGTGTGGGAGGGCACTTGGGGTACGGGAGGGAATGTGGGGTGCTGGATCCCAGGGCCACTCACCTTGGGTGGCTCCCCGCAAGAGGTGATTTGTCCCGGCTGCTGCTAGGCGGAGGCATGGCAGGTGGCTCTGTGCGCTGCCCCCGCCCTAAGCACTAGTAACACAGCTCCCATTGGCTGGAACTGTGGCCAATGGGAGCTGCAGGCGTGGCACCTGCAGGCAGAGGCTCAGGCAGTGCACAGAGCCTCCTGCCACGCCTCCGCTTAGGAGTAGCTGGGACAGGTCGCCGCTTGTGGGGAGCCGCTTGAGGTGAGCAGCCCCCGGATCTGGCACTCTGCATCCCTCTCCCTCACCAAACTCCCTCCCTCTTAGTTAACCTGCATTTTTTCACTTTTCGGCACCCCCATGCCCCCAACATGCCAGATAAAACAGCCTTTACTGTATTTAGCCTTTACTGATTTTACATTTTTTAGTATATATTTTTATTATTGTAAATGTCAAGATTACAAAAAAGGGACATTTAGAGTATTACTTTTCCATAACTATTTATTAAAGGAAAAATATAGTGCAGAATATCAAAATGTCTTGAAGATTTTATTAAATTTTTAGTAGAGCAAGAAATTTGAGAAAACTTACATTAAATAAATAAAATATAATTAATATTAAAACAAACTAAATATGTATTAAACTAATAATAAATTAACACTAAATTAAGTACAAACCCATGTAAGTTTTTATATCTTGTTTTAAGTTCAGCCATGATATGTGGTATGAATATGTATATTTATGTTTGTTATGCATATAGGAAGCTTTGTATTCCATTACATTGCCTGTAAATGCAATTTAACTCACGTCTTTATTAGTTTGTTTCTGGTTTTTATTTTTGCAAGAACCCAGTCTTACGGAAATACAAAATATCATGAAGTGGCAGAGTCAGATTGTCATTATTATAATGCAGAGTTTGCACAGGCAAACTATATATTTTGTGACAATTTCTGCTCTCTTTTTTCATCCACAAAACCTCGCTGAGGACACAAATTGGCCCTATGAGATTAATTGTATTGTGTGGATCTGGTGAAATTAAAATCCACAGAAGAGAAGCTTTGTGTCATCAGAACCCTTCAGTACAATTTCTGTCTCATAATGCACTTCCGGGTCTGTTATTCTTTTCTACTGTATGTGATACTCCAAGTATACTTTAAATCAGTGCTTAATTTGTAAAGAAAGAAATGCTGATGCTCGAGCAATAATCATGATACTGTTGCTAGAACAAAATGGTGTCCTCCCCACAGAGTGACCTCCCGGACACCTTGCATGCAAGTGTAGAATTGTCTGATTTACTAAAAATATAATGGCATGCCGCTGACAGAAGAGGTGTTGGTCCTGCGCCCTGGCATGAAAAGAGGTGCTGGGGGTTGTGCCGGGGCAAGACCCAGCATAAATTAAGCTATGTTTTAAGTCAGCATTTCACGTATCAGGATCAGATTGTGTACTTCTGAAGATGCACTCTTTGGGCAAACTCAAATTACAAAACTGGAAACAAACCACTTTCTACTCCCTCTTTTCCCTGTTGTGCGTTTTATAAAATATTGCTGAATAGCTTTCTCAGCTAATCGGTATCCAGCTGATTTATACCATTTTTTTGTTTTTCTACCTCAGAATTGCCATCTCTAGTGCTATAAATAGAAGTAAGGTTTATACAGCTTTTAAAAGAAAAATTGCATCAACAGTTTAACTTATGTAATTAAGAAAAACTAAAAAAGTTTTATATTTGGAACAAAACAGGCTTATTAATTTATGCTTTTGCTTTATTGCTGCTATAAATCCTCTTGTTCTTTTAGTTTTTTACTGTTTAGTTATACTGTGATTTTTTTAATTAAAACCCCCTCAATATTTTAATACAATTTTGGGGTCCTCAGCCTTAAATGTAGTCAGATGTCAATGGAAAAATAGTCTCAACTCAGAACATTGTCAAAATTTATCCCTAACTTGACTCTGCCTCTAGTAAAATACTTATCCATGCATTTAATCACTTCCATCACCATAACTGTGATTCTCTCTCTATTTCCCAAATCTCACAGTCCGAGGATCTGTTCTCTGTTACAAACCCAGAGTAACTCCATTATCATTAGTGTAACCCATAGCCTCTAAATTTCAGAAGTCCAGAATGTTTTAGACAAACTATTCGGTTGTTCCAGGAATCAAAAATAAAGTGGAAGCCATTAAAAAGTCAATATTATCCTGTTGTTACCACCCAATGATTACAGGTATTCGTGTTCTGTGGGAGAAAACTTTGATAATCTAATTGTGGAAGCTTTTGGCAAAGTACAACATTTCTAATAGCAGCCGCTGTATATCTCTCCACTGAATGAAACTCAGAGGACCAAATCCTCACCTGGTGTAAATCAGTATAGCTGCATTAGAGCTGGAGCTATGCTGATTTACATCAGCTGACAGTCCGGCCCAAAATTGTCCTCCTAGTTTGCCAAAACTGTCTCCTGACTCCTTCCATTATACATTTTCCCATATATCTGCCTATCATTGCTTAGTGTTTTCATGTCTAGTCTCCAAACCTTCCTTTTCCTTCAACTTCAGCTAAAAACTTTAGGAAAAAAATCCTTCCTTCACACCATTCACCTAATTTAATAAATCTTTCCATTCTGTCCTTACTATGACCAGTTTGCAAGAATACATACTTGCATCTTAACCTTTTGTAAAGCTCACCTTGATTTTTGTTTCTCCTATTCCATCTTTCTCATATTCTCCTTCAGTTGTTCATACAGGAGATGATGTATCCAACTTGCTTTTAAAGTGTTATTTTTATTCTTCCTCTTGCTTTTTTTGAGACATTGAATAAGTGACATTCTGTGAAAATAAATTGTAGAGTGTTGTGTTGTACTAATAAAGTGTTGTATTGTTTAAAGGTTCCTCTTGTTCTTTTACTGTACTCTTCAGTGTATTTATTTGCTTGGGAAACATCCGAGTAACTTCTTTTTGCTATAAGGCAGTTGAAAGGGAAGCTGCTAAAAGCATTGCAGCTTTGGAGAGGGAAGGGAATTGTTGGAAGAATGGGAAAGTTGGCCAAACTTGTGAACTTAATCCTTATTTTTCACCATCATTTTCATGAAATCATTAAAGCTTTGTATATCCTGATGAAATCTAACATATGTTACTGAAAATAAGTATCCATTTGTCCGAAAGAGGAGTATTTTTATTTCAGCTCTTTCTAAAACTGACAAAAGTCCAAAGTTCCTATCTGCTTGCTTGCTTTTTGCTATGTAAGAAATTTTTCATGCAGCTCTGATTTGATGATCTTCAACCAGAGTAGAGAGAAACAAATTTCTCTTCATAAGCCAGCAGAAGATTTAGAAGGGTCATGTATAGATTTGAGTATATTTTTATGGCTCTTGTTTTTTTAAAACAAGTAAAATAGTAAATCACAAATACAAATAGGTAATAATTCACTCAATATTCAGTACAGTGCAGTCACAAACAGGACAGACTGAAAACATACATAAATCTTCTTTAAGTAAACACTGACAATTTGATGTTTCTTTCTACAAGCCAAAAATAAAATGCTTTGCCTGACCCCCAATATAGCTTTTTTCTTTTTAAAACACCCCGAAACTTTTAACAAAATAGATGCAGACCAAAACAGATCTTCAATTAAAGATGGACTTTTCTGTCACTGACCCATGTGTCTGTCAAAGGTTTCTATACGTTTCTAGATCTAACACTTAAAAAAAAAATTATTTATACTACAGTAGTGCCAAAATGTACTAGGCTGTCTCTGGACTTATTATTTGTGTTTGTGGAAGCACCTAGGAGTCCTGGTCATGAGCCAAGACCTCATTGTGCTAGGCCCTGTACCAGCATAAATAGGTACCTTTCATGGAAACTACATCACATAGGCTGCAACCTTGCATACTGCTGAGTGCCCACAATGGGAGCTGAGGGAGCTCAGCACCTCACTGGATGTGACTTCCAGGGTGGATTTGATTTAAATCAATTTGATTTAAATCACTAGTCAAGAAGACTAGATTTAATCATGGATTTCTACATAAAAGTGCATTCTTGTTGGTTGTTATAACCTTAATACATATTCTTCACAACTCAAAGATAGATGTACGTTTCATTTTTGGAAGGTACACGCTATACATTTTTAAAGTGATTTATTCTGAAAACTTCAAATTAGTTTTACAGCTATATCAGAAAATGAATGATTGTTTGGTAATTTCATTTACCAAAGGTAATTGAAGCAGATATTTATGAAGTCATTGGGAGGTGAACTATCTTCAATTCAACAGGTTAATCGTTAATATTTGGAGGATTTTCTTGCCATGCTGTATTAGGGGAGAAAATCACCAGACAGACGTTTAAATTGTTTTGTTTAACTAAAACAACAACATTAAGTATTCTGGATTTTTTGCTTCAACAGCAAACATAATATGTTAACAAAACAAGCATATGTCTTTCGCTTCTCACATTTATCTTCAGACTTCTTCTCCTTGTCCAGATGTATTAGGTCCCCAACAATCTTCTATTCATTGAACTTTTTGAAACTTTGCTCTTTTAGAGAGAGGAAAGGGATTGACTCTGTGTACACAAATTTGCAGAGGGATAATAGAGTTGCGGTCTGTTATTTCTCACCTCTATATATTATTTATTTATTTAAAAACATTTTTGCTGTTAACAAGCATGTTACCTCTGGAGACACAAATCCATAGTCTGAGAACTGCAAAACAAACTAAGCATCTCTGATGGTATTTTCCAGACTGAACACTGATTCCCATTCGGTATGTAGAAAGATTAACCTAAATAATCTATTCAGAAGCCTGTGGAACCCCATAAAATTGGGTCCCTAATCCATGAACTATTGGAACTCATTTACAAAACTTTTCTTAAACATTACATGAATATATTGTCTCATACTATAGAATTAGAATTTATAATCCGTATTCCATGATGAGATATCTTGGAGCTATAATGTATCTTAATTAAAACTATCTTTAGATAAAATGCTTTTTGAGGAAAAAACTTATAAAAAAATACCCAATTTTAAATTAAAAAATCAGATTTTTTTTTAATCATTGATTTTTATCCACCCGGATCAAATCCCCCTGATATTCATTGAGTATCAAATTTGGAACTTAAGTTCAGCCCATCTCTCATTGTTCTAAAGCTAACAAGGAAAATGCCTCCTTTTATTTGTTTTGGTAAATATAGTTAACATTTTAGAGGGAGTGATGTACTCTGTAGCTTTAGGTTTTATATAAAATAATTTAGTTTAAAAACCATTCAACATTTCACAGATATTATACTGTTAGCTATGCCCTGCTGAAGTTCATGGATGGATAAATGCTTTAAAACGATCATTAGTCCAGAAAGAGCAAGAGTGAGAAAAAGTGACTCTGTAGTCCAATGGCTAGGGCAGCCTCCTGGAAGTCAAGAGACCCAGGGTTCGGTCCGGTCCAGTCCCCCTGCTTCGATCACTGTTCACATCCTTTCTCCCTTTGTAGCAGAGAAAGGGAATTGAACCTGTGAGTGCGCTAACCGCTGGCCTAAAAGTTAGGTCTACTGCCAGAGCCACTAACATCTCTTCTTGTCTGGAGTGAGGCAGGACCCTAACTCATTCCTGCCAAAAATACATAAGGTTCCAGGAGAGGGGTTCCCATTTATGGATCACTAAACGGAGATTGGTGCCTTCCTGCAGCCCTGATTTAGGAGCCTATCTCCATGAGAGAGGAGGGGTTTAGCACACCCCTCTCATCAACATCTCCCATTGGCTAGCGGAGGCAGTTTACCACCTAGCATGCTGGGTTTTGTGGATCACATTCTAAGGCACTTGTCTCCCCCTCTGCATTGTATTGGGGGCCTAGGTACCTAACTCAGGCTTTGTGGATTGCAGTGTGTGATTTTCTAGGCACCTAAAAACTAAGCACCATGATGCTCACCATTGTAATGCTTAAGTCCTTTGCGGATCCAGGCCTTAATCTCTCTATACCCCATCTGTAACATGGGGATAACAGTGCTTTGTTATGAGGAAAAATACATCAAAGATTGTGGGGCACTCCGATACTATTGTAATTGGTGGTTACAGAAGTATGGTAGATAGATGAAATATGGATGTTTTTAAGTGGCAAAAGTAGTAATGGGTTCTGAAAGCAGAGTCCAGCATTTATTGACTTGGAAAGGAAGAGTGGTATTTTACTTAAGAGTGGTCTTATACTTTGTTGTATGCCTCGGTACTGGATCTAACCCAATTTGTTGTTGTTTGGTTGGCTGAAAGCCCAGAAATACCAGTTTTGTGCACCAAGGGGTGGCACTACAGGTAGTTTTAGAATGGGAATGAATATTAGACGCTTGAAAAAGCAACTCTCGTACTGTAAGCACTGCTGGCTCTGCAACTTAAACTGAAATATTGGATTAGTCTTTTTATTTATTACATTGCTGTGTATCAGGTGGCTGCAGTTTAGAAAAAGGTTAACACCTTTTTTTACTTCAGTTACAACCATCTTAACGATAGATACTGATTACAGAAGGGAACTGAACATTTGCTACCTTACCTGCTGTGTTTCTCTGACAGTTAATTATACTCCTCACAGTATTTGCTGCTGGACACAGGGAGGAATGTTTTGTATATTCAGTGCTTTGAGCACTGGTTGTTTACAAAAGATATAAAGTAGATTCATTGTTTTGGGCTCACCAGGAAGTAAAGAGGAATTTTGTTGGCAATCGTCCACATGTCCAGCTTTGAAATTTGATTACCATTCATTTGAACACTGATGTAGCTTTTCTGCACTGTTATAGCTTTTGATAGTGGACCCTGTGGAACACAAAAGGGTGGTGGTGAAGAATTAAATAATTTTTAATAATACAGTATCAAAAGATATCGTAAGAGCCTTCTAGATCTGACTTTGAAAAGACCATACCTTGAGGTAGCTTGGGTGAATCATAAGGATGACTTCTGTCCTCCCATCCACTCCAGGAAGATAAAAGACACTTATTGAAATTAGATTGGGGAAGTCTGATAGGTGACCTCATTTGTCCACCTATTACCGGAAGATTTTTCCGTATTGAATATGTTCCCTATTGAATATTTCCAAATACTTTGTCCAGTTGAAACTTACAGCATCTGAAAAATAATCTCTTTGAGGATGGCCTTCATTGATAATTGTGTGACTAGGTTAGATGAGGATCACCTACCTTATGCATTCCAAAACATGGATGTGTGTGTTGTGTTCATAGATTCATAGATAGTAAGGTCAGAAGGGACCACTATGATAATCTAGTCTGACCTCCTGCACAACGCAGGCCACAGAATCTCACCCACCCACTCCTGCGAAAAACCTCTCACCTATGTCTGTGCTACTGAAGTCCTCAAATCGTGGTTTAAAGACTTCAAGGAGCAGAGAATCCTCCAGCAAGTGACCTGTGCCCCATGCTACAGAGGAAGGCGAAAAACCTCCAGGGCCTCTTCCAATCTGCCCTGGAGGAAAATTCCTTCCCAACCCCAAATATGGCGATCAGCTAACCCCTGAGCATGTGGGCAAGATTCACCAGCCAGATACCCAGGAAAGAATTCTCTGTAGTAACTCAGATCCCACCCCATCTAACATCCCATCACAGGGCATTGGACCTATTTACCATGAGGTATATGAGTATGAAGTATGTAATAATAACTGACAATAGAATTTTGCTGAGAAAATGTTCTCTATTTTATACCTGAATCTCTTTATTTTGGGGTAGGAGAATGGTAATTCGCTCAAAAAGAAAGCAGTGTCTCAGGTAGTGATTATTTTTAAAAGTTGTAGTGTCTATGTTAGTGAGTTTAGGGTAGCAGCTCAGCTAACAATGATGCCTAGAAGTTATTCAGCATTTTGCAGATAAAGGGCTGTACAAAATGAACTAATTTTACCACACCTTGGTAAGTAAGCATAACCGTTTTACAGATTTGGGGAAACTGAGGTAGAGAGATTAAGTGATTACACAGTGTAGCAGAGCCAGGGTTAAAAATGGTGTCTTCTCCTGTCTCCCAGCTATCATCTCTTACTGATGAGTCCTCTGCTCTCTTCCAGCCCCCACAGCTGTCCATCCCTGTTTAGACTCTGTCTGTCTGAGGTCCTTCCTGGAAATCCCACCATAACTCAAGTTGAAAACAGCAAAAAAATAAACTGCACCTAAACCCCCTTCTGTCTCCTTTCTCTCTCTCTCTCTCAAACCCGCTACCTTCAGTCCTCTCACAGATGCAATAAAACATACACTAGCGTTCCAGATTCTTGTGTCTGGAATCTGCTTCAACTTTCCTCCTTTTCCATATGGGGAGACCAGGGTCCAAAGAGGTTAAGGCCAAACATAAAAAATGTCTGTTGGTTTTGGGTGTCCAACTGGAGATATTTTGGACCTGATTCATAAAGATGCTGAGTGCACACAACTTACATTGACATTAGTAAGAGCTGCAGCTGCTTAGAACATCTGAAAATGAACCCAGTGTGTTCAAACTGAGCACTCAAGACCAGAGGTGACTTATTGAAAATGTTAGCCTAAGTGAGTTGTCTAAGGCTACAGAAGGAATCTGCCAACGCTGGGAATAGATCCAGAAGGTTCTGGCTCCCGCTCCCATTTTAAACAATTGTAACAGTTGTTGCCATTACATAACCAATCCTTTGGAAAATAAAGATGAGGTGTGGAGCATTTAGAGTACAGATACATGGTGCTCTGAGCATAAAGAGTTGAGGGACCTAATTAAATCCGTCCCTCTTACGTTTTGTTTAAAACAGGACCTTGGGCCAGATCTTAGAGTGTGGTACATCTGTTTTGGGTCAGGCCATTCTTCATCATCTGTATTGCAGTAGTACCTAGGCATGCCAACCAAGGATCAAACCACTACACAGGGGCATAACACAGGCCATAGAATTTCACCCTGTAATTCATGTGTCATGCTCCAATAACTTGTGGTGGAACTAGGGCATATCTTTTGGAAAGGCAACCCACATAAAACTTTCAAAAGCACATACGTCTCATTTTCAGAAGTGTTTGCTTGCACTTCAGAGTCAAAGTGTCATGGAAAGTCAATGGGACTTGGGCTCCTAAGTCACTTAGGTGCTTTTTGAAAATTCAACTCCAGTCCTTTGGTAAGCTCTTCTAGTGGTTAGTTACAGGAGTTAAAAAATTATCACTTATTTCTAGTCTGAATTTGTCTAGCTTCAACTTCCAGCCACTGGATCTTGTTATGCCTTTGTCTGCTAGATTCTCCTTGATGGCTTGGGTAATCACTGTGTAGGATTCCTCTATTAGCCTTTCAGAGTAGCAGCCGTGTTAGTCTGTATTCGCAAAAAGAAAAGGAGTACTTGTGGCACCTTAGAGACTAACCAATTTATTTGAGCATAAGCTTTCGTGAGCTACAGCTCACTTCATCAGATGCATGCATGCATCTGATGAAGTGAGCTGCATGCATCCGATGAAGTGAGCTGTAGCTCACAAAAGCTTATGCTCAAATAAATTTGTTAGTCTCTAAGGTGCCACAAGTATTCCTTTTCTTTTTCCTATTAGCCTTGTAAGTACACCTCAGTCCTGATGGAAGCAGTCCTGGCCCAGATTTCCTGCAGACTTTGTATGGTTTGGTGGACTTCTAAAGTCCTTTATAAGGTTAAATTAAGCTAAAGCACTTCACAGCAACCACATCAGTCAGGTATGTTTTAGGATGAGCAGAAAAACTTAACAGCAGGAGCAACTGCACTTAGGTATCCCCAATATTCTTAGTTGTGAGTTGGGTAAAAAAAAACACATCAGCAAATTGTTTTGTGCATGTGTGTGTTTGGGAAAGGTCTATATTTGAAGTACAAAACTTCTGTACTAGTTTCCTTCAAACTTATATTTCACTGAGATCTACAAACCAGCGAAGTGTGAACCAATTAAGTTAGTCGTGGATTTTATACATGCACAAATTTTGAAAATAACATACGGGGAAAGTGGTTTGTTTTTGTACTTGCAGAACTCAAAAACTGCTGAACAGATTTAGCTGAAACTCAGTCTAAACAACCCACCCACCCCTCTGGGTTGAAACCAAATATGCAAAATTTCAGGCCAAAAGAAATTTGTTTGAGGAAGTTTGAGCAGCTGAAAAGGTGGGGAGTGTTTATAATGAGAGATTTGTTTAAAGTGTAACAATAGCTGCTACTAGTTATTTAATGGGAGAAGTGAGATAGCAGTTTTAGCTTCACTGGCAAGTGGGGTGATGGATATACCGCATGATGTGGACCGTTGAGTGAGCTGTGATGTTTAACCTCCATGTCCTAATCACTCAAAAGAGTAGATAAAACTGGTCTTTTTCACTGCACATCATTAAATACAACAGAACCATGTGGATTTTTGAAAGAAGACTCAGAAAGTATACAGATGAAGAAAGTGTTTCTGTGACTTATACTTTAATACTTTGGAAGCCTGTTTTCAGTACACTCAGGTATGTCCCTGCAATTGTTGCTCTGTGTTTCAACAGCTCTGATGTACAGTAGGTGCGTGGACTAGACATATCAGAAAGGTGTTTGAGCTGTTGGGAGGTTGTCTGGTTGACAGTTTGGTACCTCTGATGTGTTTTTAAAATTGAAGCACAACAGTTTGAAAAAACAAGTATTTCATAATTCCTTTGAACCCCATTAGAAGTTATGGTTACACAATATCACATAATATATTTAGGAAGATTCCTATAGACAATACTCTGGTGTGTTAGTGGCCAAGAAGTTAGTGCCCCTACCCTGTCTCAAAAGCCTAGCACTGTGGTATGAAAGACCTACTACAGATGGATAGTTCTAAATAGCCCTTGCCACAAAAAGAGCCCTTCTCTCAGTTCAGAAGCAAAGGCTGATACGAAACACATTTTCTAACCCAGTGATTACTTTGCATTATTACTAATAACAGATTTTTTGCACTTTTCACAAACATTTTCAGAGTGCCATTTTTATGACCTTGCAGCTGCTTCTCTTTTGAAGTTTGATGTATGTTTTGCATTCTCTGGGTAAAAATAAAATCTTGTAAATGTTCTTGGACAAGTGAAAAATTATAATAGAGTGAAAAAGGAGTGTCCAGATGGCTTAATATTTTTGTCTTTTTTGTAACACAGTAGTTCTCAAATTTTTTCACACTATGGCCCACTTCTTCAGATAGAGATCCTCTTGTGGACCACCTTCCCATCCAATCTTAATATCACGCATTAAAGAGACAAGTGAAAACAAGTTCTCTTTACAGAAACAGAGAAACAGTGCTGACACAAAAATGTACATTTCCTCTTCATTTATTAGTGCCAAATTTCCCCTTGTTGCCTGTGTTCCTCATTGGCCTAATCACTCCAGGTCACTAGTAACTTGTTCAGTTTTCCTTTTTGTTTGCTATACCTCTGATTCTGATATCATCTGCAAATTTGATTCTGTTTGAATTTGTACCAAGTAAACACCAACAGAGACATGCAGCAGCTTCTCAAGATACAGGGAGTTCCTTGATTTAACTTTTATTAAATTTTTTGAGTCAAATTGAGCCTTTAGGCTGAAATAGGTTACATCTAGGGCCATCGTTGCCATTGTGACAGAAGTAGCTCCATGCACAGCAATTGATTTGATGACCATAGTTTGAGCATCACTGTAACAGTGTTTTAAGGGGACAACTTTTATTTTTTTATTCAGGTTCTCCACATTCAGTGTCTCATCACTAAATAAATATGTTGTGAAAATCTCTCAAAAATGTTAACCACACTGTAAAAGCCTTAAGAAATGTGCATAGGCCACTTTAATATGCAGAAGAGAACTCCTAAATGTAATTTTGAAGTTTGGTATTAGTCAAAAGAAATGAAGCTACTCTATTTCCTACTGTAAATAATTATATAATGGTGTGGCTTGCCAAATGGAGGAACTATATTTAACAACTTATGCAACTAAGTGGAGTAACATGTTCCTATCCTGTAATTCTTGACTAATATTTAACTAAAATCAGGCATTAAAAGAAGTTCTGAACTTCCAAAAATAAACTGAAGCATTATCTTGTTATGGCTAAGGAACTATATTGAAAATAAATAGAAGAAACTTGAGAGAGCAACTTGGAAAATTTAGAATAATTTTGATTGTTGTGCTGCTGTATGTCACAGTTCAGGGCAACTGCACCTCTATTTCCCCTCGTGGTCCAGCAAAGACTCGCAATCTCAGGCCTCCAGCTCCCGAGCTGTTGCCTCTTTTGGATAGAAACCTGTGTCTTTCTCCCTTCTGACTACGATACTCCCAGTCTGCACAGGTCCCTGCCTTCACTGTGTTTTTCCCAGCAAAGATGGTTTGCCTAAACAGACCTGCTTGCTTTTTCTTCAGAGACTGATAAGAGTGATTGCTACAGGTATAAATTACCACACGATTCTTTCTAAGCAAGTCTACTTTATTCTTAAGGTAAAAAGCATTACAGTAAAAACATATTAAAACCATTAAACGGAATCTATATGTTTGCTAATAAGCTTAGTAGAGTTCACCACAACTCTAACGTGCTCTGGCAAGTAAAGTCTTTCAGCCCCCCAGCCTAAGGGTTTCTTTGTGGTTACCAGTTAATCAGAAGTTTAGTCCACCCTTTTATACAGATTAGGGGTCTTTGATCTGGAATTTCCAGAAGCAGGTACGGAACATACAATGGGCCTCTCTCCCCAGGGCGTATCTTGAAAAGGTTGGCTTTGGAGGGTAGAATTTGCATTGCTCTCATCTGTGTCCTAGGAAATCCACCATAGGCACCAACTCCGTGGGTACTCTGGGGCTGGAGACCCACAGGGGAAAAAATGGGTGAGCACCCACCGGCAGCCCGCCTATCAGCTCACCCTTCCTCCCCCCCACTTGCAGGCCCTGCTGTTCAGTGCCTCCCCACACCTCCTGCCCACTATGATCAGCTGTTTTGGTGGGGGTGAGAAGAGAGGGGTGGGGGCAGGGCCTGGGGCAGAGCTGGGAGTCGAGCACCCCCTGGCACATTGGAAAGTTGGCGCCTGTGCAAGCCCACTTCAGACATATGGTTTCAAAAAGACCTTTGAACTTGTTAATGCCGTCCAGAGGTTGCATTAATCTTTTCTTCCTGCTGAAGAAGTTCCATACAATCTCGCAATAGTCTATAAACCTTTGCATTTCTAATGCAGTGTACCCCAAAGGTGTTAAACCTGATTTGATAAGGTTTAACTTACTTCAGTAAAGTGTATTTGGGATATTATAGGCTATTGTCAGTCTGTCACACTATATTTTAATTGTTGTGGACCAGCTGTGAGATACCATTAAACAGTGTTCAGTAGCGTTACTCAAAATATTTTGATAGAGCTACATTCTGTGCCAAGGTGGTTCATCCTCTAACTGTTCGATTACTGGGCTCAGGCTACTGTTTTTAAAATTATTATTAATGTAATATTTCCCGAGCACTTTATAGACAAGTACAAGAAAACAAGCTCCCAGGCTCAAGGAGAGAAATTGTACAAACAAAGCTGTGAAGAAGTTGCTGGGAATGTATATTGTTCTCCCCTTCAAGGGTTTCTGAAATCCTGTGCTAGCCTGATGACTCCTGTACCTTGCCTGCTAGTCTCCGCTGTATCATTATCTCTATTTTATAAGTGGGGAAACTGAGGCACGGAGTGGTTAAGTGACTTGTCCAGGGTTACTCAGAAGGCCAGCAGTGGAGCTGGAAATAGAACCTAAGTCTTCTGAGTCGCAGTCCAGTGCTTTATTCACAAGGAATCACTGGCTCACTAGCATATTTCTATAGAGCAGGATTGCTTTCATCCTTATTAAATTCTATAGGAATTTTCCATAAGGCTACAAAACTATGAATACTAAGTAATAGACTAATCAAATTGAGAATTGTTTTGTGTGTCTGTTGCAAGAAGCAGGAGCACAAATCCTGCACAGGACCAGCTTGTGAATAGCGCTAAATCAGTGATACTCAGATCTCAGTGGTTCAGGAACCAAATTAGCAGTCAAAATTATCCAAAAGAGCCACAGGTTTTCTTATTCTCACAGCAAAATGAGTGACCAAGTATTATTTTATTAACTACAATTGGTTAATAACATAGTAAAAGCATCCTAATAACTTAGATGGGTTAATAATTAAATCACAGTGTTTTAATATCATGCTGCAAAGAGCTGCAGTAGACACATTAAGGAGCCACTTGTGGCTCCCAAGCCTCAGTCTGACTGTCACTGTGCTAGATTGTTCAGGGTCTTGCTAGGTTGTTTCCATTAGGAGGAGAAATTGATTGTACAAGTTGGTATTTCTTTAGTGTAATCCTGTTTGTGTACAAACAATGTACACAAAATCATATTTCCCCAGACACAGGAGGAATTAACAACAGGAGGCAGCTTTCGTGTTCAGAAATCAAGTCTGCCTTTTTCACCAATTACTGTGAATGCATGAGCCCCTGTGCATCCAGATCTCCCACTGAGCTGTCTGCACCCAGATTGCCCCACACAGAAACCTCTCACTCCACACCTGGATCCCCCCTACACTAACCCCGTTCACACTTGTGTCCTGCTGGGCTGAGCCTGCCCACCCAGACCTGGCGCAGAGGGACAGGGCCCCGGGGTGTTTCTGGGACAGGCCCAGCCCTTGCAGTGTGTCAGGGTCAGGTGCAGCCTCATGCCGAGCCCCTGTGCTAGGGGAAGTGCGGGCTTCAGGGTGATCTCCCATCTCAGTGCAGTCAGTGGCATGTGCTCCCCACTGCCATGCTGGAGCTACATTTATTTATTGACAAATAAAAATTGCAGAATTATAAAATATTGTGGGCATAATTTTTAATTTTTGGCACAGAATTTTAATTTTTTTGGCGTAGAATTCCCTCAGGAGTAGATAGTATAGCACATATCTCATTCAATTGGAGGAAAGAAACCTAATCTTTGTCTGAACTGATTCATGGTTAGAAAGCGATATAAGAATCAGACGTGTATCCTGTTCTATTTCATTCTGGGTCACATTGACTGTATCTAGCCACTGATACATAATATTTACTTGGTGTTTTTATTGACCCTATTCAGTGATATAACAACATTCAGTTCTTGAAGAATGTAAAATAGATTTACTGACATTCTGCAATGGTGGTGTATTTAACTAAGCATAATAAAAAATAAGTAGAGCGGGGCAGTGCATTCATAGTAATGTATTTGACAAATGTAGCTCTTCCTGTTTGTGAATTATCAGCAAATAGACTTGGATTAATACAGCTTAGTATGCGGTATTTGAAATGGTCCACTGAACACTTCATTCAAATGTGTTTCTACCTATGGGCTTTTCATTAACTGTTTAGTTTTTGATTATTAGCTATTCATTACTAATAGAGTCTGACTGCTCATTTCAGTTGCCTAGAGTTGTTTTTTCTCCTTAAGTGACAGATGACTGCAAAATTTATAATGGAGAATAAAGAAATCAAAGAGATTTCAATATGGCTGGATGAGCACTACTGGCAAGACCCTTTTGTACAAACTCATTTGTTCTAGTACTTGTGAGACGTTTGATTTCTGTGAACATTCTTGCAAGCAAAAAGTCACACAGATTAATCTTTGTGGAAAATCAAGTGATGAGGTTGAAAATTCCATTGAAAAGTATTTGTGGATTTTATTTAAATGCATATTTTAATAGTTTTTTCAATACTTGCCCAGCTCTGCTGATAAATATGTAGTGTCATTTTTTACAGGTAGAAAAAGTGTCTCTTTTTGTGTCTGTGCCAGAGCTATGACAGATCTAAGAGGAGGGAAAAAACAACGACCCTGTATTCAGTGGAAGGCAACATTTTTGTTGCCTTTTGCCTAGGAGTATCTGTACATAATTATCTTGTTTGGAGAAAAACTGTGTGAAGAAAAGCAGCTGAGGCTTCAGATATGAGTTATATGTGTATAGAGCTTTACAAGCATGATGTCATTCTAATTTGCACTGCTAGGGGATGAGCTCATCGGGGAGTGGCCTTGCAGATTTACAGCTGTGCCAATTCATCACTGTTGTGATTAACATTCTCCAAGCTTCCCTCTTGAACTAAACAACAGACACTCTGTTATGAATTATTTAAAGCCCAAAGAGAGCTCATACAAAATATAATCAAACACCAGTCAGAAGACACAAAAGAGTGAACTCTGTCTCTTGCTTGTCCTGCATTGTAAGCAACGGCATAACTGCTGTTCCCAAAGGGATACGCAGATAATTGCACTGTTTTCACACTTTGTTTTTCTAATATTTTTGGGCTACTTGTTTTTCACATCAATGAGACTTGCGTTATATTGGACAAACGGTGTATTGAGCTGTGCATGGGTAGTGTCTAGATGGGTCTTTTTATTATTGTTTTATGAAGATTTAGTATAATCTGTCTATGTGGATATTTTGTTCCATTATTTAACTGACCTCTCCTGTCTTTAATAGGAATTTATAAGAGAAGCAGGAACTATTAAAGCTTGGACTGCCAGAAAACTAGATCCTTATATTCCTAAAAGACAGACCTAGACTCATTGGAGTATGTTTTTTCCAAACAAGCCACAAGGAAGCATTGATGTGTTTCTTTTGAGAGCTAGTTAGTTCGTTTTGCACTTCATAGTTTTATTGTATGGTTATGGCAGAAATATGACTTCAAGATAGACTAGTAGGGTAAGTTTTTCACTTTACAAATAAAGTTGAGGTTAAAAATTCCACAGAGGAGTTTTGAACAGATTTTGCCTCTTAAAATATTCAATTCTGACTTGAGATCCAATTTGATTTTTCCACAACGTTCATGTCACTTTACAGGTGGGACATGACAGCAATTTAAAATCACATAGTTTAAATGAGAGCTATTGCTGCTATGTGACATCTCACAGTTGGCTGCGTTTTAGTAATGGGTGATGGGATTAATATATGCGAGGCAAAATTTTGTTCTCAGGCCTCTTAGAGGAACAGAACATCAGGGATGAGAACCGCTGTGCAAATGTGTGAACAGAAATTTGTCCAGCATTTGTAAAATGCTTTGGGATCATAATCTCTGTTTTATGAAGGAATGCTAGATATTATTGCAGTTACCCTCCAATGTCTCTTCTATCCTACTTCAGAACAATACCTTCTAAACACACCCACCGCCTGGGCTGAAAACGGGGCAAGCTGCCATCTTTCATGAGCTCTGATGGTCGTCTGCTACATTCTCTGTAGCAGCTTTGTTTTTTCTGATGTGAAATAACCCAGGTGCCTGACATTCCTCTGTTCATCATCGAGGATGGCTCCTTTCTGGTGACAGGTGAGGGGTGTGACTTGCTGTGGTACAGAAAGCAGTGGGGATAAAATGAAATATGAAGTCAGAACATACAAGGAGTAGAGTTTGAGGGCTTATATCTGGTTTGTATTTAACATTACCCCCTTTCCTTTATGATTCTGTTAGTGGAGCTTGGCTGAATACATGAAAGAAAACAATTAAGCATTTCATCTGGGATTTGGAAAGAGGACACTCTTAGATGAAGTAATTTAATACAAAGGCCAAGCTGTTTTTACTTGTACATTCATTAAAAAGTTGCTCAATTAGAAAATCCTAATTTCCTTTATTAGCGGCTGGTTAGAATGTGTCATGCTATACTATTTCTCCTGTCCAGAAGAAGGAAGGAAAGAATATTCTCTGTATACAAGAGGACAACAAGCCCCACAGAAGATAAATTAAAAACTAAATTTGCACTTTGATCCTCTGTAAAATGGCAGAGTAAGAATTGCCACTGAAGAACTCAATGGACTTAGTATAATTCCTATAGCCTCCCTAAATCTAACATATGAAGAGACAGCTTATCTTCCATGACAGTATTCTGACAGCCTGGACAGAATTTAGAAACACTTAAGTGACCATGAAGTACTTAAGGTTGGAAGCCTGTCAGCTTTCCCTGTCCTTTTCCTCCACATTGTGCATTAGCAATGTCTAGAGTACAGCAAATGGAATTTCAGTATGAGAGCCCAGCTCCTTATAATCAGTGTTATAGTTAACACACAAATTGGTTACCATGTTAGTGTGTGTGTTTTCAAAATAGTAATCTCTTAATTTCACACTGTGAATGGGAGGGATGCCAAACTATACTTATTCAGAGGTGAATTCTACATGCCTTCAGCAATGAAAGTATATGATTATCAACCCGGTATTTCCTACTGAACAAAGCCCATAATGCTAAGTAAATACTGTTTAGTTTCCAATATATTACAGCAGCTTATACACAGTTACATTTAAAGATTAATTTAATGAGCGTTTCCATTCAAAAGCAAAAAGCCTGTGATGCAGTTTCAGAAATTGCAAATCAAAGCCCTTCATTCACAAAACATTATGGTAATCTCCAAGGTAAACCTCAGTTATTTTGACAAGTCTCCTCAAGAATTTTAATTTGGGAGCTAATGTGGTAGATAAGGCATTGCACTGGGAGTCAGGAGGAACTGGGTTCTGTTCCCAGTTCTACCAGACCTGTTGTGTGATGTTGGGAAGGTCACTTCAACTTTCTGCCTCAATCTCTCCATATGTCAAATGAGGACAGTGATATGCTGAGCCGTCCCTTGGGTATGGTGAACCAGGCTGACAGCTCTGGGCCCTGCTCTTCAGTGTGCGTGTGTCATGCAGGGGGCGCTAGGCCAGCCCAGGGGGTGGGGTTAGGGGATCAGGGGGCCAGGCTGGCCTGGGGCGTTAGCGGGGGTTGGGCCCACACTCACCGGTGGGAAGTGCGTGTTGTATTTCTTTTTCTTGCTCAGCATCACGGGGCTCGGGCACAGTCTCTGGCAGCGGCAGCAGCGACCCCAGCCTGCCCTGCTCTGCCCCGCCCTACAGCTCCCAGCGTTGCCCACCGCCGCACCGGCCACCAGTGTCCTAGTGCCACCAGAACACACCAGCGCCAGGCTGTCCAAATCCATTGCCCTTCCATCCCGGACATCTCCTTTTTCCGGGACCCCCTAGCACAGGTGCCACCCCATGACTCTCCATCATCCCTCGCCTCCTAGCACGGGTGTCCCCGCCCCACACCAGATTTCATCTGTATAAAAAATGTTAAGGAGGGCCCATACAGGCTGATTTGTCCTGGGCCCCAAACCCCACTGGGGACAGCCTTGATGATATCTACCTATCTTTTGCTATATGCATTCAGATGTACTGATAAACACTGTATTTTCCACTGAATGCATCCGATGAAGTGAGCTGTAGCTCACGAAAGCTTATGCTCAAATAAATTTGTTAGTCTCTAAGGTGCCACAAGTACTCCTTTTCTTTTTGCGAATACAGACTAACACGGCTGCTACTCTGAAACCTGATAAACACTATATAAGAGCTAAATATTATTATCTATATGTTAGTTATAGGACATGCATAACCTTGTCAGTCAGCAGTGAGTACTTCTCCACATGTTGTTGGCCAAATGCAGGAGACTGTATTTCTTCTTATTCAGAAAGTTTATAACAGGAAACTGGCCGGATTTCATGTGT
The DNA here is from genome assembly GCF_015237465.2 of Chelonia mydas. Lineage (NCBI taxonomy): Eukaryota > Metazoa > Chordata > Testudines > Cheloniidae > Chelonia > Chelonia mydas. The sequence goes on from NC_057850.1 coordinate 51,078,649, forward strand.
TTCATGATTGATTGGATCCACAAAACTGAGATTTATTTTAAAATAGCTACAAATTACATCGAGGTTAGGCTGACCTTTTTTAAAAGCTCTGTGGATATCATTCAGCAAGGTACCTCAAGAAAGAGTAACTAGTTCATTTTTGTAATTGTTAATATTGCCTATTTGATGTTTGTGGTCATGATTTGTAAACTGTATTTATATAAATACCCAACTCTTTAAAAACCCCAGCCCTTTCTAACGTTTACCTTGACTTGAAGTCATCCCCATGCAAGGCCTCCAAGACAGAGGAGCACTCTGCACTTCGTGGACAATCACACATTTTCAGGGATTGTGGCTAAAGCAATAGGGGGGTTTATTTGAGTTTGGGGGCTTAGGAGGCGATTTAATTCTGTTTTCATGCTTTCAGCACTGATAAGGATATGAAATTGGTTTCTGAGCACCAACCAGAAAGCATCCCCCAATTATAATAGTTAATAAAGCATATGGAAACTACAAATGAAGTACTGTTGGAAGTGGCTTGTGGGAAAGTGAAAATCATCATTGTGCTAGACTTTATCTCTTTTGTTCCCAGGTAGCTAAATTAATCTAGCTGGAGAGGATATATATTATATTTAAAAAACTAAAGAAATGTAGACATGGCATCCTATATTTTTAGCCAAAGCGTACTGAATATTTTTAAACCTCTCCCATTGTGGGCTTTATTTTGCAATAAAATGCATGTAATGTATGCAATGAGCTACTCCACCGCACTCCCCAGTGAGATCCAATAACTTTGTTTCACATACTTATGTGAACACAAGATGGTGTATTTAATATGAGAGGGTTCTGACTTCTGAGGTTTGGCTAAAATTTCCTATGAACTTCTAAATTCCAAGTAAACACAAACTTCACCCTCTTCCCACTGCTTAGCCTTTCCTTCTCATGGGCTGCAAGACATCAACACCTTTAGCTATCCTCTGGACCTGCTCAACATTCCCACTCAGCCCTGGTCTACACTATGGGGTTAGGTCGAATTTAGCCATTAGGTCAATTTTAAAATGAATGCGTCTACACAACCAACTCTGTTCCGTTGACCTAAAGGACTCTTAAAATTGACTTCTGTACTCCTCCCCGGCGAGGGGAGTAGCGCTAAAATCAACCTTGCTGGGTCGAATTTGGGATAGTGCAGACGCAATTCGATGGTATTGGCCTCTGGGACCAATCCCAGAGTGCTCCAATGTGACCGCTCTGGACAGCACTTTGAACTCCAATGCACTAGCCAGTTACACAGTAAAAGCCCGGGGAAATTTTGAATTTCATTTCCTGTTTGGTCAGCGTGGCGAGCTCAGCAGCACAGGTGACCATGCAGTCCCCCCAGAATCGCAAACGAGCTCCAGCATGGACCAGAGGGGAGACGCTGGATCTGATTGCTGTATGGAGAGAAGAATCTGTGCGGCCGTACTCCGATCAAAAAGAAGAAATGGTAATATATATGCCAAAATCGCACAGGAGAGTGGCTGTTGGAGAGAGGCTACAACAGGGACACACAGCAGTGCCGCATGAAAGTTAAGCAGCTCAGGCATGCCTACCAAAGGACAAAGGAGGCAAACGGTCGCTCCTGGTCAGAGCCCCATACATGCCGCTTCTATGATTAGCTGCATGGCATCCGAGGGGGGACCCTATCACTACCCCACCACTGTCTGTGGACACCTGCAAGGGGGGAGTCTCACGCAACAGGGAGGAGGATTTTGTGGATGAGGAGGAGGAAGAGAATGTGCAGCAGGCAAGTGGTGAATCCGTTCTCCCCGGCAGCCAGGACCTTTTCATCACCTTGGAGCCAATACCCCCCCAAGATGGGATCCCCGACCCTGAAGCCAGAGAAGGCACCTCTGGTGAGTGCACATTTGTAACTACAGTACAGGGTTTAAAAGCAATGGTGTTTAATGTTTGATTTGCCCTGAAGAATTGGGATGCATTGGCAGCCAGTACAACTACTGGAAAAGTCTGTTAACGTGTCTGGGGATGGAGCGGGAATCCTCCAGGGACATCTCCATGAAGCTCTCCTGGGGGTACTCTGAAAGCCTTTGCAGAAGGTTTCTGGGGAGGGCTGCCTTATTTCGTCCTCCACGATAGGATACTTTACCATGCCAAGCCAGTAAAAAGTAGTCTGGAATCATTGCAGCAAAAGCATGGCAGCGAATGGTCCTGGGTTTTGGTTGCATTCAAGAAACATTCGGTCTTTATGTTTCTGTGTTAGCCTCAGGAGAGTGATTTGATATTCATGGTCACCTGGTTGAAATAGGGGAATTTTTGTAAGGGAACAGTAAAAGGACCCCATTCATGCTGGGTTGTTTGCACTTGGCTAAAAGGGATCATCCCGGAGAATAGCCACGCAGTGTGGGGAGGGGTCAAGGGATCATCCCAGAGAATAGCCATGCGGTGGAGTGGGGGGAGATGTGTGCTGCACATCCACCCATAAACCGCAGCCCCTCCTTTTAAATGTGAAACCCAACTGGCATTGTTTGCTATGGGAAAGGATGGTGCTGCAGTTTGAAACCATTCCCACATGTTATGAAGGTGGAAGAAGCCAACCCCATGTACCAAAAGGCTTACCATGGCTGCCTGGAAACCGAATTCTGTTGCCCAGCCATGTTTGTTGTGTCACCATACCAGCAGGCGTGCAATATAAAAGGTAAAATGCGACTTTGTACCTAAAGCACATGTGCTGTCTGCTGTGAATTGCTTGATTCACTGTGAAAGAGTCTCCCTTTTGTTCTCAGAAATGTATCATCTTAGATTTTACTCTCCCTTTTTATCTCCCCCCAGGTGCAAATGTTTCTACGCTCCCCCTATCATCTCCGTCCCTGAGGTTATCGCAGATTAAAAGGCGAAAAGAAGGCACTCACGATGACATGTTTTCCGAGCGCATGCAGTCCTCCCGCACTGATAGGACACAGCTTAATGCATGGAGGCATTCAGTGGCAGAGGCCAGGAAAGAATTAAGTGAGCGCGAAGAGCAGAGGCAGGAGGCGATGCTGAAGCTAGTGGGGGAGCAAATGGACATGATGAAGCATCTGTTGGAGCTGCAGGAAAGCCAACAAGAGCACAGACCCCCCACTGCATCCATTGTATAACCCCCTGCCCTCCTCCCCAAGTTCCATATCCACCTCACCCAGACGCCCAAGAACACAGTGGGGGGAGGCGGGAGGCTCTAGGCACACAGCCACTCCACTCCAGAGGATGGCCCAAGCAACAGAAGGCTGTCATTCAAACAGTTTTGATTTGTAGTGTGGCTACAATAAGCAATGTGGCCTTGTCCTTCCTTCCTCCCGCACCTCACCCCACCTGGGCTACCTTGTCAGTTATCTCACTTTTTCTTTAATTAATAAAGAATGAATGCATGGTTTCAAAACAATAGTTACTTTATTTCCTTTGCCAGCTGTGATCGAAGTGGGGAGGGTGGTTGGCTTACAGGGAATTAAAATCAACAAAGGGGGCGGGTTTGCAGCAAGAAGAAACACACACAGCTGTCACACCATAGCCCGGCCAGTCTTGAAACTGGTTTTCAAAGCATTTCTGATGCGCAGTGCGCCTAGCTGTGCTCTTCTAATCGCCCTGGTGTCTGGGTGCTCAAAATCGGACGCCAGGTGATTTGCCTCAACCTCCCACCCCGCCATAAACGTCTCCCCTTTACTCTCACAGATATTATGGAGCACACAGCAAGCAGCAATAACAATGGGAATGTTGGTTGCGCTGAGCTCTAACCTAGTCAGCAAACAGCGCCAGTGAGCTTTTAAATGTCCAAAGGCACATTCTACCACCATTCTGCACTTGCTTAGCCTGTAGTTGAACTGCTCCTTACTACTGTCCAGGCTGCCTGTGTATGGCTTCATAAGCCATGGGAGCAAGGGGTAGGCTGGGTCCCCAAGGATAACTATTGGCATTTCAACATCCCTAACAGTAATTTTCTGGTCTGGGAAGTAAGACCCTTCTTGCAGCTGCTCGAACAGCCCTGAGTTCCTAAAGATGTGAGCGTCATGCACCTTTCCCAGCCATCCCATGTTGATGTCAGTGAAACGTCCCTTGTGATCCACCAGTGCTTGCAGCACCATTGAGAAGTACCCCTTGCGGTTTACGTACTGGTTGGCAAGGTGGTCCGGTGCCAAGATGGGGATATGTGTTCCGTCTATCACCCCACCACAGTTAGGGAACCCCATTGCAGCAAAGCCATCCAGTATGACCTGCACATTTCCCAGAGTCACTACCCTTGATAGCAGAACATCAGTGATTGCATTGGCTACTTGCATCACAGCATTCCCCCCAGTAGACTTGCTCACTCCAAATTGATTCCCGACTGACCGGTAGCAGTCAGGCATTGCAAGCTTCCACAGGGCTATCACCACTCGCTTCTCAACTGTCAGGGAAGCTCTCATCTTGGTGTTCCTGTGTTTCAGGGCGGGGGAAAGCAACTCACAAAGTTCAAGGAAAGTGGCCTTATGCATGCAAAAGTTTCGCAGACACTGTGAATCATCCCATACCCGCAACACTATGCAGTCCCACCAGTCTGTGCTTGTTTGCCGGGCCCAGAATCAGCGTTCCACTGTATCAACCAGCCCCACTGCCGCCATGATGTCCCAACTGCCACAGCACGTGCTTTCAGGAACGTTTGTGTCCATGTCGTCATCACAATCGTCCTCATGCTGACGTGTCTTAGCCCGGTTCTGCACATACTCCAAGATAATGCGCAAGGTGTTTACAATGCTCACAACAGCAGCGGTGAGCTGAGCACGCTCCATGCTTGCCATGGTATGGTGTCTGCATGGGTAACCCAGGAAAAAAGGTGTGAAACGATTGTCTGTCGTTGCTTTCATGGAGGGAGGGAAGGGCCACGGATGACATGTACCCCAAACCACCCTCGACAATGTTTTTGCCCCATCAGGCATTGGGAGCTTAACCCAGAATTCCAATGGGCAGCAGAGACTGCGGGAACTGTGGGATAGCTACCCACAGTGCACCGCTCCATAAGTCGATGCTAGCCACGGTATTGCGGACACACTCTGCCGACTTAATGTGCTTAGTGGGGACATACACAATCGACTGTATAAAATCGATTTCTAAAAATCGACTTCTATAAAATCGACCTAATTTCGTAGTGTAGACATACCCTTAATGTCTTCTGGGGCAATCAGCTGGCTCCTCTGGGGAACTTAGTAATAGGCCCACTGTCCTCAAATCCTTTTGTAAGCATCCTCAAGGGGCTAAATTGCCATCCAGCTCTGCTGCCCAACCCCTTTCCACATAATCATTCAGCTGGAGTGGGACTAGAAAATATTAATCCAGTTTTGCTTTTGCCATTAGCATCATTCAGAATTCAAAATGACCTTGACAAATTGGAGAACTGGTTTCTTTTCAACAAGAAGAAATTCAGTAAAGACAAGTACAAGGCACTACATGTAGGAAAGAAAAATCAAATACACAAATACAAACTGGGGAATAACTGGCTAAATGGTAGTACTGCTCAAAAGGATCTTGGGGTTATGGTATAGTGGATCACAATTGAATATGAGTCAACAATGTAATGCAATTGCTAAAAAAGCTAATATCATTAACAGTTAATTAATATATTATTATATTAACAGGAGTGTAATATGTAAGACATGGGAGGTAATTGTCCTGCTCTTCTCAGTACTGGCAAGGCCTCAGCTAGAGTACTCTGTCCAATTCTAGGCACCACACTTTAGGAAAGATGTAGAGAAACTGAGGGAGTCCAGAGGAGAGCAACAAATGATAGGTTTAGAAAACCTGACCTACAAGGAAAGGTTAAAAAAACTGAGCATGTTTAGTCTTGAGAAAAGAAGACTGTGAATATGTCTTCACTACCCACCAGATTGGCGGGCAGCGATCGATTTCTCGTGTCTAGTCTAGATGTGATAAATCGACCCCGGAGCACTCTCCCATCGACTCCTGTACTCCAGCGGCTGCGAGAGGCACAGGTGGGGTCGATGGGGGAGTGGCAGCAGGCGACTCACCACGGTAAGACACAACGGTAAGTCGGTCTAAGTATGTCAACTTCAGCGACGTTATTCACGTAGCTGAAGTTGCGTAGCTTAGATCGATTCCTCCCCTGCTCCCCCTGGTGTAGACCAGGGCTAAGAGGTGACCTGACAATAATCTTCAAATACATTGAGGGCTGTTTGAAAGAAGACTGTGATAACTGTTCTCTTTGTCCACTGAAGGTAAGACAAGAAGTAATTGGCTTAATCTGTAGCAAGGGAGGTCTAGGCTAGCTATTAGGAAAAACTTTCTAACTATATAGGTAGTTAAACTCTGGAATAGACTTCCAAGGGAGATTGTGGAATCCAGTCTTCAGAGTTTTTAAGAAAAGGACAAACACCTGTGAGGGATGGTCTAGGTTTACTTGGTCCTGCCTCACTGCAGGGAGCTGGACTGGATGAGGTCACTTTCAGCCCTACATTTCTATGATTCTATCATTCTGGGTCCTGAATGCACCAAATTAATAGAAAATACTTGTATAAATTATAACTAACTGCATCTAACTGTCTTGAATGTGTAATAATATGTAGCATTAATACAGTGTTTTGTGTTCAAAGCATAATATGAGCATTATCCAGAACTTTAATGCTTAAAAAGATGACCCATCTCACAGGCACAACCACTTTGTGCTGCTATTTAGGAATTCACTGTTTCAGGGGTTCTCTTTTAGAAGCCTACTGAAAATTGGAAGTGCACATTAGTGCAACTCTAGGCTCAGTCTGGAATGCACATTTTGCTGGTGTATATTTTTCCAAAGATAGTTTTAAACTGATGGGGAAAGGCTTTTGGTTTGTAAATGTGCAGTGATTTTTTGCTTAAACCATCACTCCATTATCACAACAGAAATTAAAACAAACTAACCACCCCACACATCATATTTTCGGGCCAAATTTAATCATAACCCTCACTGTTTAGTGCTCCGCTGGCTCTTCAGCGGCAAGTGTTGCCTTACTCATTTTATTCCCACAGCCATGCTGGCGTCAGTCAGTGCTGCTGATGCACACATATATTTTGGGTTCAGATCAGCCCTTTCTGAATGGGCTGTTAGTTGTGCCTGAGGAAGTTGGTGGTTGGCCCTCATGAACTAGCTCTACGTGCTCACAGGGATGAAAGGGGGAGTAAGACCTTATGCTGCTGCACTGCCTCCTAGGATCTTGGACCTGTGCACACAGTGGAAATGTTCCCCACTGCCAGCTGAGCAAGTGAGCAAAGAGGGAAGAAATGGCTTTTCCCCCTCCCTTCTTCATGCACTGCCCAGCAGAGCTGAGTCACTTCGGGAGTGTAGCAACCTATTACAGGTATTGACCCAGTAGCAATGCACCGCACCATACGTAGGGCTTGTGATGAGGCTATGGTAACAGTGAATAAGGTGTGGAACAGGTGTTAGCACTATGTACCTGACTTGTTAATCGTTCTTTTCCATCGCATTCCAATTATTATTTAATAACTATATTCCAGTAGTGCTCAGAGGCTCCAGTTAGATTCAGGGCTACATTATGCTGGTGGCTATTCAAAACACACAGATGTAACTGTCATCTGTCTTTGGGGGGAGGGGGGTCGGGGAACCAAAAAAAACAAACAAACAAACAAAGCTTTATGGCACTTCATCATCTGCAAAAACTGACAAAACCCATAACCAGACATGCTGAAGCACAAGCCTCTACAAGAATTGAGAGGAACTAAGATGTCTAATGGCCCTGAGATTTTTTGATGACTTGGAAATATTTTCAGCAGCTCCCTTCCTGAAAATTGTAATAAAGAATAAAATTGAAAGAGGGCATGATACCCTATAAAAACTAACAAAAAAATAAATATTTACAAATGTTTACAAAAGATTCCACAGTCTCTTTTCTAACATTAAAAATTACTTGAACAGGAAGAGGTTCTACAGCTGGAGACACAGGAAAATGGTCCCTCTTTTGTGTGCTATTGCTATAGAAAATGTAGAAGGGTTAGGTTATAACCTATGAAGTAAGAATTTACTAACAGCCTTTCAAGAAAGTGAAACGGAACCACCTTTTAATCCTTTTTCCTTTTGTAGTTTCTATTTTAAGGCAAGTCAAGTAATAAACAAATTAAGGTAGGGTCAGATCTTGCAGCCTTTTTTCCAGCACAAAAAAAAATCTTCACTCAAGTGAGCAGACCATACAAGACTTCTGTAGGAGTACTGACGTACATAAAGGTTTGCAGGATTGGGCCCTTACTTTTTATCTCAAGTATTTAAATAAAAGTAAATTGTTTTTAAAGGGCAGATTTGTTCACTAATCCAAACTCTCAGGTGTTATAATGTAAGATTTGTTCTGTACAGTTCACAGGTTGGCAGCACCACTCCTTTTTATGCTCTCCACTGGGCTATTCAGAAAGTATATAGAATATCCAGTGATGCATGAGACCATTAACATTTAGCACGTTTTGCTGAAAAACTGGACAGGGTGAAAATCACACAGAAACAGAACCAAACTATTTGCAGAACTACTTTTTGAGTGTTCTCTGCTGAGAATTTCTGCTGTGAAAAATTACTGGAAATTAAATCAAGTAGCAATTTACCATGGCTGTGAGCTTATTTCTAGGTAAAGCAGGTATTTATTTTCTCCTTCAACCTATAACTAAATACCTGTTGCAACTGTAAGGGATTAAAACAATATTTTGCCTTTGCACATTAACAAATTGAACTGAACCTTGTTAAATTTTGTCAGTTTCCATCTAACATAAGAGATGCAGGACACAGGATCTAACTGTAAAATGAAATACTTCTAAAATGTGTAGGGGAAAATACAACTGCCCGTTCTTTTATCATGTCTACTTTTTACTTAGTAGCACAGTGAGCTGCAGAAAATCTAAATAGGGTTTCATTTAGTAGATGGATCCCAACTGAGTACTGCCTGGGAAAATGCAGTCTGTATATGGAGCCATGTGACTGAATTAATTCTCCAGCTTATACACATTGGATATGTGTATATATAGCTTTCTAAAATGCAGTCTAAGAGCACATATGGTTTGCATCTGATAATTCTGTGTCTGAATGGTATATTTTGCTCCCACAAATTTGAAGCAGAAATGAGGCTTAATTCAAAATCAGGGTCTTGAGAATAAATGTCTGCCCCCAGTTTCATCCAGATGTGCAGTCTTGGACAAAATCTAGCCCAGCCAGCAGCAATCACTGATAAATGACTGAATGCATCCGATGAAGTGAGCTGTAGCTCACGAAAGCTTATGCTCAAATAAATTTGTTAGTCTCTAAGGTGCCACAAGTACTCCTTTTCTTTTTGCGGATACAGACTAACACGGCTGCTACTCTGAAGCATGATAAATGACTGTTGTCTTTCAGGTATGAGTCGTCCCACCAACCCCCCCCCCCCCCCCCCCCCCCGATTTTTGGGTAAATTGCATTTTTTTTCAAGAACAGCTTTAGAATATCCTCAAAACCTGGGTTACGGCAGTTAACTAAGATTGGACTTCAGTGTTGCAGCCTTTTTAGCGGTATTAGTAGATACATTATGCATTTACTCTGAAGATGTTGTACAAAGTATCTTATTTAGTGGCATGAAATCCTGAAGCTCAGTCTTTTTCCCCGCACTGGATTATACCCTCTCTCTCGTCTTCACATTACCTGCCAGAATTTCATTGCATGTCATCCTTACAAAGATGACACAGTCTATTGAAGGTTACATAAGTTAATGGTAGTATGTTTAAAACACAACTGGCAAAAACCAGCCGACTCTTGGTTGAGAAAAATGAGCCCTTGAAATTTAACAATCCATGTATTTGTGTTGTGATTTTACAGTGCATCTGTAACATTCACCATAGCAATAATGTATCTCCAAAATTGTGTCAGGGTGTTAATTTTAAACCCTTTTAATAAGAGGTTAATTTATAACCTCTAGCCTGAAATGTGAAATACACAGAAGCCAAATTCTTCCCTGGTGTAAGAGTGCATCAGCTTTTGGATGCCCTACTTGGATGCCTTTTCATGGGGCCTAATTTTCAGAGTGTCATGTAGAATGTTCTGAAAATCAGGCTTCTTTAAGATACCTCAAGTTGCACACCCAAAATCACTGGTCACTTTTTAAAATTTAGGTCCATGAGCGCACATTTTAACTATCATATCCTCTTGTGTTTAAACTTTTTTTTAAAGTATAAAATTATGAAATTCACCATAATTACAGTGGCCTGCCATGTTAAAATAATTTGCGTATTCATTTGAGTCTAGATGCTGAAAGAACATTCTTCAACTGAAGGCAGTTTTTTAAATGTGAATGTTTGTTTCAAATAGACATGGTATATTACAGTGCTGTTCTTTACATATATCAGTGTTGATAGATGTAAATGTCTATTGTTTGTCATGGATATGAGTGAGGTAATGTGGGGAAGGTAAGATTATGGTTGTGAGTTGCAAAGGTTGGGTGAAGACTTAACTAGTGATTTCCTGCCTTTTTATGCTTGTGCGTAGTACGTAAACTTGAACAACTGTAACTGTTTCTTTAACAACATTTTGTTTGCGGGCGATATAGATCAATGTATCTTCTGACATTGGTACTGTATGTAAGCGAGAATCAGACCGGCAGAAATAAGCTGTTTCAAGTACTCTGTACACAACATCTGGAAGTTATAATTCCCAGCTTAGGTAGACATACATGCACTAGCTTTGCTTGAGCTACTGCATTAAGAATAGCAGCATGGCCATGCGAGTGTAAGCCCACCCAACTCCCTGGGCATGTACTGGGATGGCTAGCTTGAGCCTCACGTGGTCTGTCTCCCCGAGTTGGGAATTACACCTTCCAGCAGCTATATAGACATACCCTAAGAATGAGAGAGAGATTGACGCTTCCTTACTTTTGTTTATGTGTAGGTAGATAAACCAAATGTTTGAATACTCTGCATTAGATAAAGGATATTACAAAGATGTACGGTCATTTAGGCTGGTATACTCCTCTAAACTAATGAAAGCAGATTGGAGCAAATCCTTGCAGTAACCCATGGTTTAGCTGTCCCACCAGTTGTGCACAGACAACTCCCATTTAAGTCAATTGGAGTTTTGCATGCACAAGTGCAAGATAATCAGGCCTCGGATGGTGGTAGAAGGGGAGAAGCACTGGGATTCTCTCCCTTTTTTCTGGACAGGGCCAACCAGAGGTGGGGCCAGGAGGGCCATTTGACCTGGGCCTTAAGGTCAAAGGGGGGCCTCAAATTTAGACACTTGTTAATTTTTTGGCATTTGATCCCTATGAGACCAAAATGTGACACACTCTCTCAGTTTAGAGCTGCAAATTTAAGCAAATAAGAGATGTGATTTGGTAAAAGACATAATTTTTTTGTTAACTGATATAGATTTTTTTCATATTAAAGAGTTAAAAATGTTCATAAATATTAATAAAAATATATCGGTTCTGATAGCACAAGATTAGACTGTGTATCGTCATTTTTTATTTTTATTATGACTAGGGACCTCAAAAGCTGGAAGTGGCCTGGGCTTCTCTGGACCTCTCAGAGGGCCTGCTCCTGGATGAGGATCTGTGTTTGAGAACAGAGATGTTGCAGGAATGAGTCATCATTTATTAGAGCATGGATCCATGGAGTCCAGAGGCCAGGCTTCCTGCCCTCTCCATATTCCTCTAAACTCCATCGCCTTAAAGGGATCCTGCAAAAGCAAGCCAGGGAGGTTGAACCCTGGGAAGTACCATGGGTACTCAGTTCCCATTCTGTGGGATGGTGTGATATTTCCCATACATGGTGCTCTAATTTCAAAGATGGAGTAAGTGGCATGATGCCTGGACTCCATTTGTTGTCCTGCAATGCATTACATCAACTAAAGCAATGGTACAGCACAAACTGAAGTTATTTAAAGAGTAAGGAAGACCTTTCACAATACAAATATATATGAGATTAAAGTTGTGTTTGAACTGGACTTGCTTAGCTATCCCTTAGGCAAACCGTCAAGGCCAACAGACAAACCACAGATGGATATGTTGCATAACTGCCCTGCTGATGAGCCATTGATGTATTGTTTGTGACAGAATATTCCTTCAGTGTTGCACTTAATATGAAGTACAGTTAATAGAATAGACGGACGAAAATAATCCCAATTTGAATCTGGCCTTGAGTTTTTCAGTTCTTGAAAACACAACCCTTTTTTGTAAGGCAGGAAAATCCATCCTAAACTATGAATTATCCTTTCAATAATATTTTGCTTGAGAAGTAGTTTCAGTGGAGGCTGTGACAATATATTGGCTACGTTCAAGTTGACTTGCACTGAACATGTGGCTGACTAGCCATAGAACTGAAAAGGTATTACTTTTTAGTAAAAAGATCCCCTTAGAGGATCATGTACTGACATAAATATCTGACTTGTTCATGGACTTCTGTGAAATGTTCTGTTATTGTAAGCGCAAGCTTTCTTTTTAAAATACAGCTTTAAAATAATTAATAGAGAAAGAAAAGAACAGCAGTTTATTATACAATACCTACCATACAGTAGCATATCATAAATTTATCTACATAGTCAAAAGATTATACTCCTGGGGGGGAAAAGGACAAAACCAAAACTAATAAATAAAAATAGAAGATGAACATAGAATAATGCCATTGTAGGTAATATTTGTTTTTCAAGCAAATGAAAGCCTTATGGTTTTGTTCTGCTTCTGCCTAAGTAAGCAACATAGACTCCAGTTCTGCACTTTCTGAAATCTGTGGCAAAACTCCCATTCACTTCAGTTCGTGTGGGATCTGCTCTGTTAGGAGCCCATATTTCTTCAAAATTACCCAAGCCTCTCCTGAAGTATGTAACATCCATTCTTATTTTGGTACCTTTAGCTGTTGTAACTGCTATTTTAATCCATTCTAGTTGGTAGGTGTGTGGATGTCAGGGAAGTTTTTCAAATCCTGAGCCAAGGTATACAAGCTGTTTTTCTCTTTTCTATTAAGTCAGTATCTGCAGCTCCTGATTATTTTTGTTGGTTCTCTCTGAGCTCCCTCCAATTTGTCAGTACCTTTCTGATAATATGATGCCCAAAACTGAATGCAGTATTCCAGGTGCTGTTCCTCCAGATCCAGGCAGAGGGAGTAGCACCTCCCTGCTCTATAGAAAGAGAAGGCTTTTGAATCATTATGTAATGTGAAAAGGCATTCACAATAGGCAGACAGCTACTGTATATTGTTCTGGGATCACACTTGGTGTCTGGAGGCTGGACCCCAGTTCACACACAAATAACCAGAAGTAGTAGTCCCAGTTAGGACGAGAACATGGTTTTTGAACTGTATAACCAGGTGCAGTGTCATTTATTTTAAGGAATAATTTCACAAATTCAAGCCAGCATAATCTGTTAAATTAAACCAATACTTCCTTCCTTATAACATGCTATAAAGAAAGACATTAGATCAGATTACCTAGTCTGTGAAGGCCACTTTGTGCAAACAGTGCAAAGCTGTTTTAAACTGTCCAGAGATACCCGGTGAAGAATTCCCACTGCCCGGTGGAACTCTCCACAAGTGGAGAGTTGACAGGCACAGCTTTTCATAGCCTCCTGCGCCAGACATCCCCCACTGCTGGTATAAGGAGAAGGAGTGTGCATTGTAGAGGTGGGACAAGGAGGTGAGTGAGCACTGGTTGAGCACCACCACCACCAGTGGTGTAATTTAGGGATGCCCTTATCCCACTGTAAATTACTTTGGGCCAGACAACCTAAACCCAGAATCCATAAGTGGCTCACTGCTGTCCCCTAAGCTCTGCTTGGTTGGAATGGAGAATCAAGGCCATAGTGGGGTGCAGAGGAGCAAGGAAAAAAAGAAAAGAAAGAAAATACAGTACTTCTTTTTAGAAAAGTAAACAAGCATACTGCAGAAAGGAAGTCAGGTAACCTATGCTAGTAATTTCTGTAAAATAGAGAAATAAAACTTATAGCTGTAATTGAGGATTTGAGTCTGTATCTATAAATTCAGAGCAGGGGAAATAACCTTACTAGACTGTTGTTTTTTAAAAAGAAAACGTTAGAAAGTAAGAAAGATCTAAATTCAAGTTACTGGTTCAACAAAAATGTAAAAGTGAAAAATGCTCAGCTAATTTACCCCAAACAAAGCTTCCCACTCTGTACAAAATCCATGTAATATATGTGCAGCATGGCAGTGTGACCTGGCCTGGAATTGGTCACCTCTGCATCGTTAGTATCACAGCCAGCTGAATGTCTTTTCAAATCATTATTTATGTAAAAGTAATTCATTACCTGTAAAGGTCACCTCTTCTCTGTCTGGAATAGCTAAAATCCTAACCAGTCTTGTCAGTTTCCAGTGAAGGAGATGGGTTTGCCTGGTATTGTAGAGAGGACTGGGTCAAAGTGGATATCTCGCAACTACAGAATGTTGACCCTCAGCATCATGGAGAAATACTATTACTTTCAAACTATTAAAGTTATAATTTTATTTTTATAAAAGCTTTGTTTATAACCCTAAACTTGGAATTTTCATGAATTCTAGCATGATTTTTTTAATACTATATTGTAATAATGAGGATGGGGAGCCAGCCAAAGGGCAGAAGTACAGTGGAGAAGAGAAATGAGGAGAAAGGGGTACAGGAAAAAGTCAAGGCAGGAGATCCAGAAGGGACGATTGGGGAGGAGTGTGTGGTTTTATGCAAATTATGTAATGTATATTAATGAGATGTGCAGTGCTCTAATTTGCATTAACCCTCCAGATTTTTGGATCTACAGCTTTAACAGGAATGCTTTAAAGATACTAAACTAATAAATTACTTTTCAAAAGCCTGCCTTCAAAAGAAAGATCCTCTCCTAAATGTATAGAACGTAGGTGCTGAGAAAATTATTAAAATACAGATTTTAGACAGAAGAAAATCTAATGGCCACATCCTGAGAGGTCCTGTATACCAATGGTTCTCAAACTAGTGCCGCCACTTGTTCAGGGAAAGCCCCGGTGGGCCAGGCCGGTTTGTTTATCTGCCGTGTCCGCAGGTTCGGCCGATCATGACTCCCACTGGCCGTGGCCAATGGGGGCTGCAGGAAGGGCGGCCAACACATCCCTCAGCTCGCGCCGCTTCCTGCTGCCCCATTGGCCTGGAACGGCAAATCGCGGCCAGTGGCAGTCGTGATCAGCTGAACCTGCAGATGCGGCAGGTAAACAAACCGGCCCAGCCTGTCAGGGGCTTTCTCTTTTCTTCTGCCCTAGTTTGAGACCCACTGCTGTATACTACTAACTGTCTCTGAATCAGTGGAGATTATAGGCGCTCAGCAGTTGTTAGGATTTGGTCCTAAGTGAATAAAGATAAACTGGACTTCGAAGGCAATAAAGTTAGTATAAGTCTAGAACAAGGGGGGAAATATTATAAGATGTTCTACGTGGTTATCTACAAGGGTATCTAAGGTTGTAGAAGAATGTATATAGTATATTATTTGGGAAATAGTATGCTATCTTGTAATTAAAGTCTGTCTCATAATATCTATGTAAAAGTGAGCAGAGTAAAGGTTACACATCCAACCATAAGTTTGGCATTTTCTGACTCTTGAGTACTAGGCTGGGTAACTTTAACATTCTCTTAATATATGTTTTTGTATGGAATAAGACTTCTGCAGGACATTCATGGAAATGACACTGGGGAGGTGGGGTGGTGTTGTGCTCTCGCACCAGTGTAAATCAGGAGTAACTTCAATGGAGTGTAGAACTAGTGCAAAGAAATGATTGGCTATTGTATTATTTTATGATTGTTTCATTATAATAGTGATATTATGCTTGTTGAGATAGTGCTACTTTATGGATAAGAATGAAGATATGCATTCTACCCAGCAGAACTTGCAATCTAAAAGGAAAAAATGATTTTAACAAAAATACTTTTTCTCACAACTGTAGTCTTTTATACACAAGTGTTATAATACTGTATCTATAAGCAGTCACTGATGAAAATAGGAGTGTTAGCAAGGAAAACACTTCGTCTGTCAAGACTAAGCTAATATGATTAGATAACTGTAGGCCATGACTTAGCTTGTTTCCTGTAATGAGAAATAGATGAATTTAGGCCAGTAGTGCTAAACAAGGAATTAGAATTAAGCCAAATGCATTCTACTGCTAGTATAAATCTCACCACTGGCTCCATTGTTTTAAATGCAAAGCAGTCAGGCAATAAAAGGCTCATATAACAAGCACATCATACTGGTATGAATGTTTAAAATTAAAAGCATCTCAGAAAAACAGTTTTATAGAGAGTATCTGTAAATAATCCTGGTATCTCTTATGTGTTTTGATCCACTTAGGTTGACCATTATACCTGTTCAACAGTAGTTTACAGCTTATATTACAGAGTGCACATTTATCAGAAATAAACAAGTTTTTGCATTGTTGTGCTTTCTAATAATCATTTTTATGGGTTCTATCTTCAAATTCTAAAATTGTATATTTATTTTGTTTAAATATAAATATATACACTAATTATCTTTAGCTCAAACCACATTACAAAATCTTACATATAATGTACTTTGTAATAACTATAAAAATAGAGCACTAAAATAAAATATTTTGTAGATAGTAAAAAAGAACTCACCCCCATTATCATACACCTGCATTCCACCCAGCCTGTGATTTTTTTCAAAGGCTTCTAGCACAGATCAGCACCAGTTTTCACTGGAACATATGGAGGATATTATCATGCCAAATTTCAGCTTTCAAATCCTATTCATCTTGGCTGCAGAACTGTTCAAGAGAGTAAGAGCTGTTTGGGGGGGGAGGTTATTTATAATATAAAATACAGATTTTTTCACTCTTCTATACTAAAAAAATGGCTATACAATTTTTGTTCGAACTCAAAAAAATCACCTCAGGAATATACCAAGGGTAGAAAATTTCATCTGAAAAGTTTCATAACTTTATGAGCAATTTAAAGCAATGGGTTATAATGGAAACTGTTATGCAATCTGTAGTGCAGTGGGCTAGTTTGCCTTTATTATATTTACTGTTTTGCTTTATATTCTGCTTTGCATTATATTCAGCAGTAATACAAGAAACCTACAGGCCGGTATCCTGTAAGACAGGGGTCAGCAACCTTTCAGAAGTGGTGTGCCGAGTCTTCATTTATTCACTCTAATTTAAGGTTTCACGTGCCAGTAATACATTTTAAGATTTTTAAAAGGTCTCTTTCTATAAGTCTATAATATATAAATAAACTACTGTTGTATGTAAAGTAAATAAGATTTTTTAAATGTTTAAGAAGCTTCATTTAAAATTAAATTAAAATGCAGAGCCCCCCGGACCAGTGGCCAGGACCCGGGCAGTGTGAGTGCCACTGAAAATCAGCTTGCATGCTGCCTTTGGCATGCATGCCACAGGTAGCCTACCCCTGCTGTAAGACATTAGCTTCAGCAAGTTAGCATAAGGCTTGAGACCTATGAACTTTGGACAGATAAACTTTGCACAGATAAACAGCCCAACAGAAAACCCCAAGTATCTAGGGAGCTGAAAATAGAGTTTATGGGGAAGTTCTGATCACAGGTAAATAATTCAACCACAGAAGTGTCCTGGCAAAGAACTGACATACATAACAGGTACAGGAGATACATTTAAGGCTAGCCTGCTTGCTTGCCTATATATCTTTTCTTATAAGTGTTTTATTTTCTTATGGGTTTGATTATTTGTCTTATTATAATAGGTTTATAGGTCCATATTAAAGTATATTTTGGCTGTAACACAAGGGACGTGCAGGCCACATCTTGTATGTTGAGATAAAGCATAAGGTTCATATATGGCTGCGACCTTTAACATAGAGGATGTGTTAAAGCAGATTGGCATATGGGCTTTCCTAAGTTCATACCCTTTTAAACTTAACAGGTACACCACAGCTTGGAACTTGAAAAGAACCGAAATAACCAATTAGGACAGAAATAGCAAATGTGATACCTAACCACAAAAGGACCATGGTAACGAATGGACGTATATGATAATAAGTTGAGATCACTGATATACTAATCTATAGGAAAAAGACACTCCAACATTTTTAAGGTGAGGAAATACAAAAAAGGAAAAAGGGAAAAATGCCCTACTGAATATGCATTGAACATAACGGTGTCAGCATAATATATTATAAAAGTGGGATCCCAGCCTAGGGATGGTAGGAAAAAGAGATATAGTCCTTGGGAGATGCCAGAATGATGGTCACTGGTGATGATGGGGAAGGTGATGGTGAAGAGGAAGATGATGGCTAACATTTCAGGTTGTTCTGCAAGAGATTGTGTGAGTACACAGACGTGCAGATGTACATTCTGTAGTATTTCTTCCTGTCTGACTAAGTTGGGGGTGTTTGTGACTGTGAAAAATGTATTATTAAACTATATTTATAAATATAAAAGAGTTCCTATAGTGAATATTGCAACTGTGCACATCAGGTTCCCAACTATATCATAATTTAAATAATATTAGGCCTGATCATGGGACAAGAACCTATCCACACTCAAAGTGATAACTGTGGATTCTTAAGAAATTAATATAATTAATACATCATCTAAAGATCAGGCAACAAACCTTACCTGTAGTGGGTCACAATGAATGTCCTGCTATTTTTTTTTTAAATTAGTACAAGTAGCCACATATAAGACTAAAGGTAAATGACTAAACCTGTGTTTAATCTGATTGCCCCACAAGTTTGTTGATAACTTTTCTAAGGCTGAATTGATATTTAATAGAAGATGAACCTGGAAAAGCTGGCATACACAGAGTAATGTTTTAGGACTGTCACATCATAGAGATGAGTCATTATAACCTTCTTAAAATATTTAACACAACACAATTCAGACTCTCCACTCCTCTGGCAAAACAATCATGGGGTAACATGCCTACGTATAGTGTCTCGAAGTTCACTAAAAGAATATGTGTAGTCCAGAACTTCAACAGATGTCAGTGCTTCATCTTACATTCTTTATTTCCTGAGCAAAGGCGCAATGCTATTTTCCCTTCTTTAGTCCGTGAGAATTTTAGTTTTATACCACTCCAACAAGAACTAGCACTGCTAAATTCTTCATATCCAGACTTATAAATAAAGCATGTGGGGTTGCACAGACAAATTACCTGTTTGGAATGATTTGGAAGCTCAATTTAAGGCACAGCTTTGCAAATTTAACTTATGTCATATAGAAGAGAAAGGCCTCCAAAGGGAACATGACAACAAATAGCTTTTGAGATGCTAATATAAATGAAATTAAGGAATTATTTTGCCATCTTTAATTATAGTAAAATTTTACCTAAACCAAAGATGAATCATCTCAAACTAAAATGCATTAGGGAACAATTCTAAGTCCAGCTGGGCAACAGAATGCAGGTTATCAGTAAATCACCATCACTGGGGTCATTAAAAAGCAGGATAGACACTACAGTAGTTGGAACAATCCAGTGAATGGCTGTAAAATGCATGGGAACAGACTGGAAGATCTCATAGTGGTCCTTCTTTTTGACTCTATAGAGTACTGCTAGATAGGATCAAAAGTCCTGCTTTGCCACAGTCAGGATAGGACAAGCCATGGTTTAGTTGGCTGTATTAGCGGAGACACAGTTGGTAGTGGGAGAGTGGAAATTTTCTTCTTTGTAGGCTGATGTAAATGTAGAGCAATAGCTGTAATTTTACATTTAGATGCTTGTAACCATCGCTACCTTCTCTCTCTTACTTGATATCACTTAATCCCTGCTCTCCCGTTAATAAACTTTTGCCATAAACCAATTCAGTGCTGTGTTCGAAGGGGAGGGTGTATTTACACCAGTTAAATTAATAAACTGTGATGTACTGACTGTTTAATAGATCAGCGAACTTAATATCTTCTGTGAATGCACAGTAATAGGGACTTGTCCATTGCAGAAAAATATTGCTGAGGAGCTTGGAGGCTGGAATGCTTTGAGGTGAGATTTGGGCCGTGAGAGCCTTGAGGAGTTTGCTGATGGGGAAGATGGACTGATCTGGCAGGGAGCTGACACACAGTCTAATGGCTAGCAAAACTCTCTCTCGCTGAGGCAGAGCGGTAACACAGTTGCTCACAGCTCTGGGTGTCCCCAGCAGTGTGTTACAGCCAGCTGTTGAGCTGTCCTCCATCCGGCCATATCATCAGGAGAACCCAAAGGTGATTTACAACGTCCTTACCCCTGAGCCCCTTCAGTAGCACTGAGCATATCCCTCGCTAGCTTGAGGATTTAGCGCGAAATTTAGATAATTCATTCATGAAAAATCTCTTGTGTGAATAGAAACTGGAAAGATTGGGATTGTTTATCTTAGAAAGGAGATGAATAAGAGGAAACATGCAAAAAGTATAATAATGAGTTTTAGAGAGCAGGTAGATGGGAAACTTCTGTTTTCCTCGTCTCAACACAAGGGGAAATTCAGTGAAACTGAAAGATATCAATTCACTCAACACAAAATTAGACTGTGGAACACATTGCAACCGGGTGTAGTTGAGGCCAAGAGTCATACTGGGTCAGACCAAAGATCCAGCTATCCCAGTATCCTGTCATCCAACAGTGCCAGTGCCAGGAGCTTCAGAGGGAATGAGCAGAACAGGCAATCATCAAGTGATCCATTCCCTGTTGCCCATTCCTAGCTTCTGGCAAACAGAGGCTAGGGACACCATCCCTGCCCATCTTGGCTAATAGCCATTGATGGAGCTAACCTGCATTAATTTGTCTAGGTTTTTTTTAAACCCTGTTACAATCTCGGCCTTCACAACATCCTTTGGCAAAATTCCACAGGTTGACTGTGTGTGTAAAGAAATACTTCCTTTTGTTTGTTTTAAACCTGCTGCCTATTAATTTCATTTGATGGCCCCTAGTTCTTGTGTTATGAGGAGGAGTAAATAACACTTCCTTATTTACTTCCTCCACACCAGTCATGATTTTATAGACCTCTGTCAACTCTTTTCCAAACTGAAAAGACCCACTCTTATTAATCCTAATTTGAAAGCCATTCCATACCCCTAATCATTTTTGTTGCCCTTTTCTGTACTTTTTCCAATATCTTTTTTGAGATGGGGTGATTCACATCTGCATGCAGTATTTAAGATGTGGGCATACCATGGGTTTATATAGAGGCAATATGATATTATCTGTCCTTTTCCTAATGATTCCCAACATTCTGTTAGCTCTTTTGACTGCCGCTGTACAATGAGTGGATGTTTTCAGAGAACTATCCACAATGACTTCAAGATCTTTCTTGAGTGGTAACAGCTAATTTAGACCCCATCATTTTATCTGTATAGTTGGGATTATGTTTTCCAATGTGCATTACTTTGCATTTATCAATATTGAATTTCATCTGCCATTTTGTAGCCCAGTCACACAGTTTTGTGAGGTCCCTTTGCAACTCTTTGCAGTCTGCTTTAGACTTAACTAGCTTGAGTAGTTTTGTATCATCTGCAAATTTTACCACTTCACTGTTTACCCCTTTTTCCAGATCATTTATGAGTATGTTGAATAGTACTGGTCCCAGTACAGACCCCTGGGGGACATCACTATCTATCTCTCTCCATTCTGAAAACTGAGCATTTATTCCTACCCTTTGTTTCCTATCTTTTAACAAATTACCGATCCATGAAAGGACCTTCCCTCTTATCCTGTGACAGCGTACTTTGCTTAAGAGCCTTTGGTGAGGGACCTTGTCAAAGGCTTTCTGAAAATCTAAATACAGTATATCCACTGGATCACTCTTGTCCACATGCTTTTTGATCCCCTCAAAGAATTCTAGTAGATTGGTGAGAGACTATTTCCTTTACAAAAACCATGCTGACTCTTCCCCAACAAACCATGTTCATCTATGTATCTGATAATTCTGTTCTTCACTATAGTTTCAACCAGTTTGCCCGGTACTGAAATCAGGCTTACCAACGTGTAATTGCCGGGATCACCTCTGGAGCCTTTTTTAAAAATTGGCGTCACATTAGCTATTCTCCAGTCATCTGGTACAGAAGCTGATTTAAATGATAAGTTACATACCACAGTTAGTAGTTCAGCAATTTCACATTTGAGTTCCTTCAGAACTCTTGGGTGAATACCATCTGGTCCCGGTGAGTTATTACTGTTTAATTTATCGATTTGTTCCAAAACCTCCTCTAATGACACCTCAATCTGGGACAATTCCTCAGATTTTTCACCTAAAAAGAATGGCTCAGGTTTGGGATTCTCCCTCACATCCTCAGACTGATCAAAAGAATTCATTTAGTTTCTCCGCAATGGTCTTATCGTCCTTGAGTGCTCCTTTAGCACCTCGATTGTCCAGTGGCCCCACTAGTTGTTTAGCAGGCTTCCTGCTTCCGATGTACTTCAAAAAAAAAAAATTGCTTTTACTTTTTGAGTCTTTGGCTAGCTATTCTTCAAATTCTTTCTTGGCCTTCCTAATTATATTTTTACACTTCACTTGCCAGAGTTTATGCTCCTTTCTATTTTCCTCAATAGGATTTAACTTCCACTTTTTAAAGGATGCCTTTTTGCCTTTCACTGCTTCTTTTACTTTGTTGTTTAGGTGTGGTGGTATTTTTTTAGTTCTCTTACTATGTTTTTTAATTTGGGGTATACATTTAAGTTGAGCCTCTATTATGGTGTCTTTAAAAAGTTGCCTTGCAGCTTGCAGGGATTTCACTTTTGGCACTGAATCTTTTAATTTTTGTTTAACTAACTTCCTCATTTTTGTGTAGTCCCCCTTTCTGAAATTAAATGCTGCTGTGTTGGGCTGCTGTGGTGTTTTCCCCGCCACAGGGATGTTAAATCTAATTATTTTATGGTCACTATTACCAAGCGGTTCAACTATATTCATCTCTTGTACCAGATCCTGTGCTCCATTTAGGACTACATCAAGAATTGCCTCTCCCCTTGTGGGTTCCAGGATTAGCTGCTCCAAGAAGCAGTCATTTAAGGTGTCAAGAAACTTT
Source organism: Chelonia mydas (assembly GCF_015237465.2). Lineage (NCBI taxonomy): Eukaryota > Metazoa > Chordata > Testudines > Cheloniidae > Chelonia > Chelonia mydas. Next base: position 51,101,565 of record NC_057850.1, read on the forward strand.
GTCTCTGCATCCCGTCATGAGGTGACATGTGCCCAGTCAGTATGGGAATAGTTGAAATCCCCCAATATTATTGAGTTTTTTATTTTTATAGCCTCTCTAATCTCCCTGAGCATTTCACAGTTGCTATCACCATTCTGGTCAGGTGGTCAGTAGTATATCTCTACTGCCATGTTCTTATTGTTCAAGCATGGAATTACTATCCATAGAGGTTCTATGGTACAGTTTGGTTCATTTAAGATTTTTACTTCATTTGACTCTACGCTTTCTTTCACATATAGTGCCACTCCCCCACCAGCACAACCTGTTCTGTGCTTCCAGTATATTTTGTACCTTGGTATTACTGTGTCCCATGGATTATCCTCATTTCCCCAAGTTTCTGTGATGCCTATTATATCAATATCCTCATTAAATACGAGGCACTGTAGTTCACTCATATTATTATTTAGACTTCTAGCATTTGTATATAATCAATTTTAAAAATTGTCACTTTTCAGCTGTCTTCCATTTTGTGATGTAATTGAATGGGACTCTTTTTCATTTGACTGTTTCTCATCCAGTCCTACCCATATTTTATCTTCCATCTGCTCCGCCTGACTAGGACATAGAGAATCTCCATTAATAGATCCTCCCCTAAGGGATGTCTCTGTCCGAACCATGCTCCTCCTCCACAGGGATATCGGCCTTCCCCCAGCCCTTAGTTTAAAAACTGCTCTACGGCCTTTTTAATTTTAAGTGCCAGCAATCTGGTTCCAGTTTGGTTTAGGTGGAGCCCATCTTCCCTCTATAGGCTCCCCTTTCCCAAAAGGTTCCCCACTTCCTAATAAATCTAAACCCCTCCTCCCTACAGTATCGACTAACTGGCCCTGCGTGTGGAACTGGAAGTATCTCAGAGAATGCTACCGTGGAGGTCCTGGACTTCAGTCTCTCTTACTTAGGAGCCTATATATAAATATATCTCTTCAGGGTTTAAACCAATCTCCAACTATTAGTGATTAGGATGAGATAGTCATTGAGGGGGATTATTCCACACCTATTATCCCACATCTACTGGGGGTTAGACTCAGGCTCTAGGTTTTTTGCTGCCCCAAGCAAAAAATTTTCCGCCCCAAGCTCAGGTGGGGCTGGGGCTCGCAGGCGGCGCTGGAAGTGGAGGGAGTGATGTCACCTTCTCCCAGCGCCTGCAGGGGCTATACCCCCTCCCCCGCCTGCCCACACAGAGAAGCCCCGAGATAAGGGGTGGCACAAGGCAGCACCTTGTGTGCAGATGAGGTGGCTCAGCCCCGGCTCCCCGGCAGGACTCGCCCTCTCGTCTCCAGGTAGCGGCTGGGCCCTGGCAGCTCAGCATCCCGGGGCCGGGGCTTCCCCTTCCCACTGCGGCCTTCGCCCCGTCTAAGTGGTGCAGCTCCGAGAGTGCAACTGCCCCGAAAAAAAAGGCTGGCCGGAGTGCCGCCCCTGGAAATGTGCCACCCCAAGCACGTGCTTGCTTTGCTGGTGCCTAGAGCCGGTCCTGGTTAGACTAGATGACCCTTGCGGTCCCTTTTAACCCTATGATTCTACCTATTGGGGATTCTTGTATCTTCCTCTGAAGCATCTGGCAATGGCCACTCTATAAGACTTGATTCTGGACTAGATGGACCAGAGGTCTGATCCAATGTGGCAATACTTATGTTCCTATGTATCTAGTATCTGCAACCCATTAACCACTGTATTAAGTCTGTAGGGCCACATACTGTTTACCCCTTTCTTCAAATGAATACTGCTATTTTTTTAAATAACCCCATTGATTTCAGTTGGGCTATTTAAGGAGTAAGGTACTACATTACGTGAATAAGGTTGACAAAATCTCACCCATAATCTGTAACCAGCCCAAATATCTTGGCTATCATATAGTTACTATGTCTAGAAACTGTGGCATATTTTAGATACTACTCTTTTAGCTTCAAAAAAGTTGGTTATGTATTGGCTCAGCTTGATAAAACACTTAAATGCTAAAAACAGTCAACAACCATTGGGGTCAGTTTTGAAACTGACCAAATCATTTCTGAGGGCCCAGTCCTAGTCTTCTTGCTCATGTGCGTAGTCCCATGAAGCTGGCCCTTGGCCATTTGATTTCTTGGCAGTTTCTGGACTATAGACTTGCAACATTAAAAAAATATATTTTGTAACAGTATCTATTTTATTAGAAGGTTTTAACTGTTCTTTGAAACTTTCAATATTTGAAGGATCTTGGGAGAAGAAAACAAATGAATATTATTTTGGAATTATAGAACAGCAAATTTCTATAGCTTAAATTTTACTAACAATTAAGTGGTAGATGCTGTTGTTCTGTGTAGAAGTTATCTCAGTGGCTACATACAATACTTTAAGACATGTTTTGGGAATGCTAAAATTAATTTGGTTCAAAGTGTCAGCTATAATTGGGATAAAAATTAGAAACCATATAGATTTGAAACCTGTTTGTATTTTGTCTCATGTTTTGGGAAAGAAACGAATCCTTATAAAATACTGGGGATGATGATACTGACCTCCTTTGTAAAGTGCTTTGAGATATACTGATGAAAAGAGTTCTATAAAAGCTAAGGCATTATCAAGATGGATTTCTGTTAGATTAGTCACTGCTAAAAGGATTATTCTGGAAGGTCAAGCAAGATTTCCTGAAAAATACTTTGAACGACAGCATCGTATGGAAGGGATATTGAGGCAGTGTGATATTCGTACTGCTCTTTCTTTACTGAACAAGCTGCTGCACATTAACTAGGAGCAAGGGAGTGATAATACATTCTGAAGATGCAGGATGACTTCTCTTTTCATAAATTCACAGATTCCAAGGCCAGAAGGGACCATTGCGATCATCTAGTCCAGGCGTCTCAACCACGCAGTCCGCCAAGCTCCCCGTGCCCCATCCTCTCCCCAGCACACTGCATCCACAGCCTACCTCCAGACCAGGGGTAGGCAAACTACGGCTCTGGGTTGGATCTGGCCCCTCAGGGCTTTGGATCCGGCCTGCAGATTTGCCAACCCCGTGGTGCTGAGGGCCCCGCACCGCTCCAGGAAGCGGCGGGCACCGCTTCCCTGCGACCCTGGGGGAGGGGGAGCAGAACTCCGTGAGCTATTCTTGCCTGTGGGTACCTCCCCTGAAGCTCCCACTGGCCGAGAATGGGGAACCTTCAGGGGAGGTACCCACAGGCAAGAACAGCTCACGGAGTTCTCTGCTCCCCCTCCCCCCGGGGCCACGGGGACAGGGTGCCCACTGCTGCACGGGGCCAGGGCCGGGGCCAGGGCAGGCAGGGAGCCTACCCTGGCCCCGGTGCGTGCCCCTGCCACCCCAGAGCCACTCAAGGTAAGCAGCGCTGGGTCGGAACCCAAACCCCTCCTGCACCCCAGCTCCCTGCCCTGAGCCCCCTGCCTGCACCCCAAACCCCGCACTCCCTCCTGCACCCTAACTCCCTGCCCGGAGCTCCCTCCTGCACCCCATCCTCCTGCCCGGAGCCCCCTGCGGTACCCCACAGGCAGGGGCGGGGGTGGAATGGGGGGCAGGGACAGCAGGTGAGGGGGTGATGAGGCCCTCGGGCCAATGTACGAGTCCTCATGTGGCCCTCCTGGTGATTCGAGTTTGAGACCCCGATCTAGTCTGATCTCTTGTATAACACAGGTCGTAGAACTTCCCCAGTATAATTTCTAGACCATGTGTTTTAGAAAAACATCCAATCTTGATTTAAAAGTTGGTATTCATGGAGAAAACAACTACGATCCTTGGAAATTGTCCCAATGGTTACTTACCCTTGCTGTTAAAATTTTACACCTTGTTTTTAGTCTGAATTTGTCTAGCTTTAACTTCCAGTCATTTGATCATGTTATTGCTAGATTGAAGAGCCTATTATCAAAAATTTGCTCCCCATTGTAACAGTTCTGGGGTGCAATGTAGACCAGTAAGGAGTTGTGGCACCACTTGCTTTGTAAGCCTGGGTACTGTACAATGCTTTGCTGCTATAGCTTCAACCTGGGATGATCTCAACCAGCCTACCAGCATGTAAGTCACACCTTGAGCATCTGCGTCCTAGACAGTCCTGGTTCAGCAGCTCTGTCTACAGCCCCACTCTGGCTTCCACCAGCCTTGGTTACAACCAGCAAGGTGACTCTAACATACTCCCAGTCCCAAATTTTCCCCAAACTCTGTGTTCTTCAATGTCCAGGCCTCTCCTGGACAATTTCGAGAAATAATAAGGTTATTTTGTTCATTTAAAGACACAAGAGCACATCACAGCTTATAAACTTTACAGGGGTAAAATATATTATCTTCCCCTCAAATGCAGAGTTGGTTTATAGTAAAATATAAAACAGATTTATTGACAATAGGTCATAGGTACAGTGGTGCCAAGTAAAAGGAATAAAGTTAGAAAGGGTTCCTAGCAAATATAAGTGAAAACACACACCTAAAAGTCTAAAACTTAGTCTTGCAAGGTACAGGCTTTGTTCAAGATCGTTCCTGTCACCAATTTTCTTTTCAGTCATGGCTGACTTTCCCTCAGTCAAGACCTTCCTCAGACCTACAATAAGCTGCTTCCCTTGTCTTCCTAAGTGAAAGATCTTTGCCTAAGCAGGTTTCTTACTTGTGTTTATTTTCCAGAGACTTCAGCCTCTGCTTGGTTGAAGGACCTATTTTTCTCTGTTTGCAAGAGCTCTGTTCTCTTGGGCTGTCTAGTGATGAATGCCAAAGACGGCTTCTGTCCTTGCTTATCTTCCAAAATTCCAGAGTGTCATTGTTTCAAGAGGCAGGATGACCTCATGCTGTTCTTCCCTTCCTGTGGGTTTCCAATCCCTCTGTATGTAAATTGGGTTTCCATTGTTTTGATTCCATCATGCTTCATTTTCATAGGAGTGAGGTAAATAGCTGCTTTCTCTCTTGTCTGGCAGGGAACCTGTTTCTCCCTGTTTGGACACAGACTTTAAAGCATAATATCACTAAGTGTCCATATTTCCTCATACAGTGTTAATACATACATTTCACAATTATATTAATCATCCGTGTGTCATTAGCTTTCAGAAAAGACCTCACTTCATACACTTCTAAAATATAGTAATATTGTATACAATGTTGATTCCATTGCTTATCACTTGAATTTCAGCTCCTCTGTCTTTATAGACCAGTAAACCTGTGAAGTGGATTCTTCTGAGGGTTACCTCTCAAAGTAAACTTTATTCAAGCTGTGAGAAAGGTGACGTGGAGTCTGGATACTCTTTCTTCCCTTGCTGGTGTTGCTAAATTGCAAACTGTTTTTTTTCCTGCAATCTCCCCCTCTTGTCAGTTTGAGGGCCCTGTTTACGGCTTATATGTAAATGTACCTTCTTTCTTGCTGCCTGATGACCAGGCTGGTCAGAGAAGCAAATACATTCTTTTGTCTAGGGGAGACCTGTTTACCAGTTCCCCCTGATATGCCTGGCTTAAACACATTTTAGTCATAACACCAGCATATATCCATAACTCTCTTAATACACACTACATACATACATCATACAAGACTATTATCAGTGAGCTATTAGTATTGAAAAGATACCTTACAAGATATATTTTGTACAGAGATTATTACAGTAGTGTGTAGGGGTGAATACAAGGGTGTTTATGGTTACGCACATGTAGGTACTTATAGACTGTAACCAAATCACCCCTTAACCTTTTCTTTAAGATAAATAGATTGAGTTCCTTGAATCTATCACTGTAAGGTTTTCTAATCCTTTAATCATTCTCATGGCTCTTCTCTGAACCCTTTCCAATTTATCAACATCCTCTTGAATTGTGGGCACCAGAACTGGACATAGTATTCCAGCAGTGGTCACACCAGTGTTAAATACCAACTCTGTTCCTACTCAAGATTCCCCTGTTTATGCATCCCTTTTGGCCACAGCATTACACTCAGAGTTATGTTCAGCTGATTATCTAGCATGACCCCCGAATCTTTTTCAGAGTCACTGCTTCCCAGGTACAATCCCCTATCCTAAGTATGACCTACATTCTTTATTCACAGAGATAAATATTTAGATTTATCCATATTAAAACATTGTTTGCTTGCATCCATCTTACCAAGCAATCTAGATCACTCTATATCATTCTATATCAATGATGTGTACTCTTCATTATTTACCACTTCTCCAACTTTTGTGTCATCTGCAAACTTTATCAGTGATAAATTTATGTTTTCTTCCAGGTCATTGATAAAAATTTTAAATGGTGTAGGGCCAAGAACCAATCCCTGCAGGACCCACTAGAAACAGACCTGCTTGATGATGAATCCCTGTTTACAATTTTATTTTGATACTTATCAGCCAGTTTTTAATCCATTTAATGTGTGCCATGTTAATTTAATAACATTCTAGTTTTTTAATCAAAATGTTGTGCGGTACCAAGTCAAACACCTTACAGAAGTCTAAGTATATTACATCAATACTATTACCTTTATCAGCCAAATCTGTAATCTCAATAAAGATAGATATCAAGTTAGTTTGACAGGATCTATTTTCCATAAATCCATGTTGATTAGCATTAATTGTATTACCATCCTTTAATTCTGTATTAATCAAATCTTGTGTCAGCTGTTCCACTATCTTTCCTGCAATCAGTGTCAGACTGACAGTCCTGTAATTGCCTGGGTCATCCCAGTAACCCTTTTTAAATATAATGACAGGTTTCAGAGTAACAGCCGTGTTAGTCTGTTTTCGCAAAAAGAAAAGGAGTACTTGTGGCACCTTAGAGACTAACCAATTTATTTGAGCATGAGCTTTCGTGAGCTCACGAAAGCTCATGCTCAAATAAATTGGTTAGTCTCTAAGGTGCCACAAGTACTCCTTTTCTTTTTAAATATGACAGCCTTGGTCAGGGAAAGTAACAGATTTTTCCCTTCCTACTATCCATTGCCCTCCAACTCATTCCCCAAAGGCCCGCACCTGTTCCTGGTGCATTTCCTCTGCTGGGCTAGAATTTCCCCCCATCTCCCTTCCTCTGTTGACACAGAAGTAATCAGATTGCACAATAAATCTTGGGCCTTGTAGTTAATGGCTCAACCAAATGGTTTCCAATTCCCTTTCTGCAAAGTCACCAGTATAAGCTATCCACTGAAGATAAAGATGCCTCTCAACAAACTCATTTGCTAGAATAGCAACAGAAAGCAAACACAAATGCGGCTGGGTAGGCGGAAGAGGGGAATACAAATGAAGTGAGTTAAAGCCTGCATTTCATAAAACAGTGCGGTATGCAGTATGAATTACTTTATAATGATTGACTAATCCAAAACACCAAGAGAGTTGTTCTGTTTTTAAATGTGCAGTAGAACCTCGCTGATCTTCATACTTTCAAATTCACACCAAAAATTAGTAGTCTCTCCCAAATGCCCAGCAAAAATGCAATAGCAAAGCCTTATACTGAATTGATTAGTTTAAAAATTAATTACCAGTAATTCATTATTTTAAAAATTAATGGCCAGTAAATTTATTAATGGGCTATGAAGTATAATAAACAATAGGAATTTACCTAGAGTTGTCAAATTCAATGATCAAGGTGCATTTTGTGAGTCATGAGCCTTGTTTTTTATTGTGTGTGCACTTGCTGACTGATTTGCAAAGTCCAGTCATTGGCATTGGTTCATTAATGTGAATTTTTGGGGTTCTCCCACCTAGATGTGAGTTTTCTCTCTGCTTTTTGATAGAGTTCCTCTGTGACAGCTGAATTCACAGCTAGTGATGTTCAGTAGTTTTGTTTTGGTGCAGTCTGTTTTCAGAAATTTGTTTCCAATCCATTTAAATTTTCCTGATTGTCTGTCTCTTGGAGTAGTTTGGCAGAATGTAAATGGAAGTGCTATTTGAAGTATCCTGTAATATAAAGATAGCTACTTTTACAGCCACAAAAATGGAACAAGAGCTCAGCCCTGAATATATACCTATTCTGGAGGCCTGATTCATCCCTGCTACTGGAGGCAAACCGTGCCTGTCTTAACAAGCAGGGGACACTATGCCCAGACAGGTTTTGCACTGCTGCTTATTGAGAGGTTCTGCCAGGCAGCTGGGTAGCTTTAAGTTGAAATTCAGGCTATATAGGAAACTCTCTGAATGAAGAAAAGGAGGACTTGTGGCACCTTAGAGACTTAACAAATTTATTTGAGCATAAGCTTTCATGAGCTACAGCTCACTTCATCGGATGCATACCATGGAAAATACAGTGGGGAGATTTATATACACAGAGAACATGAAACAATGGGTGTTACCATACAAACTGTGACGAGAGTGATCAGGTAAGGTGAGCTATTACTAGCAGGAGAGCGGGGGGTCGGGGGGAACCTTTTGTAGTGATGATCAAGGTGGGCCATTTCCAGCAGTTGACAAGGAACAGTGTGGGGAGGGGGGGTGGAATAAACATGGCGAAATAGTTTTACTTTGTGTAATGACCCATCCACTCCGTCTTTATTCAAGCCTAAATTAATTGTATCCAGTTTGCAAATTAATTCCAATTCAGCAGTCTCTCGGAGTCTGTTTTTGAAGTTTTTTTTGTTGAAGAATTGAAACTTTTAGGTCTGTAATCGAGTGCCCAAAGAGACTGAAGTGTTCTCCGACTGGTTTTTGAATGTTATAATTCTTGACGTCTGATTTGTGTCCATTTATTCTTTTACGTAGAGACTGTCTGGTTTGGCCAATGTACATGGCAGAGGGGCATTGCTGGCACATGATGGCATATATGACATTGGTAGATGTGCAGGTGAATGAGCCTCTGATAGTGTGGCTGATGTGATTAGGTCCTATGATGGTGTCCCCTGAATAGATTAATTCTCTGAATGAAGTTGCCTGGGATTCTGCTGAGAATCAGTTATCCTCACTCTCCCTGCTACAGCAGGCTTTTCCCACTTTTGGGAAGATGTAAGCACACAGTAGGCCCCTTAGCTAGCTGTCACAACCCCTGCCCTGGTAGACTTACCGTCCCTGTGGACCCTTGTGCTACAGATCATTCTAGGGCTGAATCTAGCCCCACATTTTCAATGTTTTTTTTTATCTTAAAGCAGGTGGTTACTTGGTTGGTTGGTGGGTCTGTTCTGTAACCTAACCAGTCTTTTAAGCTAATGGCCAAGTGATGATAAAGTGAAAATAGTGTGTGTGTGTGTTGACTTAATAGAATTAAGCACAAGTAACTAAAATAAAATAAAAACTGTCCCACTCAATTTTAGCTTTGAAATTAAAGAGTGCTTCCAGGTATCCTGTTACTCAGCTGAGAGTGCTGCTTATTTTACCCGCCCTACTTTTGTTTCTTTAGGCCTCAATCCAGAAAAGCACTTAGGCACATGAGTAGTTGAAATCACTGGGGTAATAGAGAGAGAGAGGTTCACAACATCTTTCATGCAAACCCATTTTCATTTCAGTATTTTTCCCTTTGATTTGGGCTGATTTGCTAAAAGTAGTCAACTTTAGTATACAGTAGGTGATTGACACAAACTTTCAGATCTAGTTCTTTTCTGATTCTCTGCTTGAGTAGTTTTGTTGCCATCTTCTAGTGTCCTGTGGACTAGGTAGGGTTGCCAGGCATCCAGTTTTTGACTGGAATGTCCAGTTGAAAAGGGACCCTGGTGGCTCCAGTCAGCACCACCGACCAGGCCATTAAAAGTCCGGTTGACAGTGCTGCGGGTTTAATGCAGGCCAGCTCCTACCTGTCATGGCACTGCACTGTGCCCTGGGAGCAGCCAGCAGGTTGGCTCCTAGGTGGGGGGGGGCACCAGCTCCGCACTCCCATTGGTCGGGAACTGCTGCCAGTGGGAGCTGGGGGAGGGGGGCAGTGCCTGCAGGTGAGAGCAGCACACAGAGCCTCCTGGCCCTCCCCGCCTAGGAGCCAGACCTGCTGGCCGCTTCCAGGAGGCAGTGCGGAGTCAGGACAGGCAGGGAGCCTGCCTTAGCCCTGCTGCGCCACTGACCGGGGGCAACCTGAGGCAAGCCCATGCCCTTGCCCCAGCCCTGAGCCCCCCAAAACATGGAGCCCCTTCTTGCACCCCAAACCCCTCATCCCCAGCCCTACCCCAGAGCCTACATCCCCAACCGGAGCCCTCACCCCCTCCCGCATCCCAACCCCCTGCCCCACCTCCGTGAAAGTGAGTGAGGGTGGGGAAGAGCAAGCCATTGAGAGAGGGGGAATGTAGTAAGCGGGGGGTGGGGGGCAGGCAAGACCTCGGGGAAGGGACGGGGAGGGCATTGGGGAAGGGGCGTGACTGGGGTGTTCAGTTTTGTGCGATTGGAAAGTTGTCAACCCTAGGACTAGGTGTTGGATCATATTAAAGAAGTTCTGTATTAAAATCACAAATGAGTTTGATTCCTCATAGTTTAAATTCCAGGGTATTACTAATTATGAGGTCTCTTGGTTTTTGGTCTCTTGTTTTTACTATTTCTCTCCCTCTGTGTGTGAAACTTGCAAGCTGCTAATTGTGTTAGTACATCCTAAGACAGAGTCTGTTCTCAAAGCAATACTTTGTAACAAAAACTACTTGCAGAGAGAGAGACTCAAAGTGATACTTTGTAACAACAGAAACAGCACACCGAGACTCCCTGCCCTTTTGTTGTATTTATCTCGCTTTGTTAACAATTGTGATTAAAATAGAGATAGAGGATGTATGTGGCTGGATGCTTGGTGTGGATAATAAATCAATGATCAGGGAGGTACTAGCCTAGGAGTTCAGTATTGATCGGCCAAAGAATGCGCAGAGTGGAGACAACCAGATGACCCCCGGAGGGCAGACTGGAATCCACCAAACAGCCTCAAGGATGGGAGAACCGAAGAACAAGATAACATCTGGCAGCATGGAGCCGTCAGGAATGTGCCATCTGCAGACTGATTCAGCAACAGCATGATGAAGCAATTGCCATAGACTGGCATAGGAATACATTCCTATAAAGATGGTCTCTAGAAACTGAAAACTTTGGGGTCTGAATCTGCAAACCAACTTCCAGGAGCATCAGATGAGCATCTGATAAGGCCCTGCTCCCTCCTCGTGTCCAGGCCACCTGGCCAGTGGCTTGGCACGAGCAACTCTAAGGCTGGTAACTATGATAACAACCTTGCAGAACCTGTGTGTGTGTGTGTGTGTGTGTGTATGAATGAATGTGTGAATAAATATGAAATTGAATGGAATGTTATAGCTGTAACTAACTGCTTATTATGATTCTTTCTGTATTCAGAAAGATAAATGTGGCATTTTGCCTTTTCCCCTTTAATAAGATCCTGCTGGTTTTTATTTTATTGGTATAACATAGGCCTATCATGAAACTGCTGAAAGAGTCATTTACTGAGATGTTTTCTGCCTTCCTTTCAATGTGTTTCAGAAAATCTTCAGAAGAACTGGACATGGATAAAGTGACAGCAGCTATGGTACTAACCAGTTTATCCACCAGCCCTTTGGTTCACAGCCCTCCTGTACGGCCCAATGGTAAACATACAACATAATACTCTGGGGGATTGTAAGAAGTGGTAGTAATACATTATACTGAGAATCTGAAAGTTACTTTTCCGTTTTGTGGCAGGCACATAGCACACCTGAATAAATATGGTAGGGATAACGTATCCTTACCTGCCCCAGTAGTAGTAATTCAACTGGAAAAGAAAAATAGCTGCCCAATTGTCCTGTTGTACCCATTGTAATTATCCACTAGTCGAGCTAGAGGCAAGCTTGAGGACTAGTGAGAGCATTCAGGTAAGTAAGGAGGAGCAGAATCCACCTTGGAGGGGACTGTGATTTACTCTATGTTTATACTGTGCCTAGGACAGTTGGGCCTTGACCTAGTAGAGGTCTCTAGGTGCTGTTGGAGAAAAGCCCATAAATGAGAATATGGCTTCTGAGTGGCAGTGGAGCTGCTCTGTCATCTGTAACCCTAGCTCACCCCTTGCATGGGAGGAAAGACCAGAGGAGGATCATTACATTGGTGGATCTTCTGACCGCCCTGAAACATTAGTTCTCCAGAGTATCAGATTATTTTATACATACACATGAAGTCAATATGGCAGTGATTTTCAGCCTTTTCCATACTATCCCCACCCACCCACATCTTCCCTAGTCAGGATATAGCCAGGACCTATTCCCATTTAGCAATATGAGAAGGCAGGGTAATTGTGACCCCCCCCACATCACCCCTAGGAGACCTGATTGCAACTTCAAGGCTGAAAAGCCATGCAGGAGGGTTCTGCATAAGTACAGGTCCCCCCCAGGCAGTTCTAGTTGCAGAATCGGGGACTTCATTCCCATCCTGTGCATCTGTTTCCAGGATCATTTCTCTCAGACAACATGCAACCAAACTCATGAATCTCATAAGTAGGGCCCTACCAAATTCATAGTCGATTTGGGTCAATTTCATGGTCAGAGGAGTTTAAAAATCATAAATTTCATGATTTCACACATTTAAATCTGAAATTTCATGGTGTTGTAATTGTACGGTCCTGACCCAAAAAGGAGATGGGGGGGGGGACAAAGTTATTGTAGGGAGGGTGGCAGTACTGCTACCCTTATTTCTACGCTGTTGCTGGCAGTAGTGCTGCCTTGAGAGCTGGGAGGCTAGAGAGTGGCAGCTGCTTGCCGGGAGCCCAGTTCTGAAGGCAGAGCTGCCGCCAGCAGCAACACAGAAGTAAGGATGGCCTGGTGTGATATTGCCACCCTCACTTCTGCGCTGCTGCCTGCAGAGCTGGGTACCCAGCCAACTGCTGCCCCTCTCCAGCCACCCAGCTCTGAAGGCAGCACAGAAGTAAGGGTGGCAATACCATGACTCTCCTAAAATACCCTTGCAACCCCCCTGAAAATCCCTTTTGGGTCAGGACCGCCAATTTGAGAAATGCTGGTCACCACCGTGAAATCTGTATGGTATAGGGTAAAAGCACACAAAAGACCAGATTTCACATGGGGAGACCAGATTTCACAGTCCGTGACAGGTTTTTCATGGCTGTGAATTTGGTAGGGCCCTAACAATAAGACACTTGATTACATGAACACAAGTATGAAACAATTCATAAATCTGATAAGCAACTGGTGTTTTCAACATCTGATAATGAAATTGATAAGAAAATGTCATTGATAGTTTGAGAGGGCTTGTAAGGGTTTAAAAATTTATAATATTATGTGGCAGAGATCCTGACGCTGTGATGCACTTGTTGGAGGTCCATGGAGACTTAGCCTGTCATGTGTGCTGGCTCTTCCTCCTCACTTCCAGCTGCTGACTATATACTAAATACTTTACGCTGCCAAATGTGTTAGTGTAAATGCAAATCAGGTCCACTTTGTGTTTGTTTTCTTCTTGTCAACCTCATTTAGTCGTTTTCTTTTGTATTTGTATTTCAAAAATGTTTTTGATTAAATCTCCATCTCACTGAGGTAAAGGGAAGCTATAAAACCAGAGAACACAAAGCACTGCCATAAATGTGTCAGAAAATTACATTTGAAAGCACGTTTCCTCCTTTGTTTTTCTGAACAAACAGCATTTTTAAATGGTGCTAAGTTCACAAGTTGATACCAGATGTGTTGCTTAGCTTGGTTATGGGACTGAAGTGCAACTCATTCAAAAAACAGAAAAAAGGAGAACACACAAGAATTCCAAAGTGCTGTAACCACAAACTGAAACAGTTTTGCATTATGTACTAATGTATTGTTTTGTGCTTTGTCAGCGATGAGCTAATTATTTGTACATTTTCAAAAGGAATTGTGGAACTCACTAACTTGCCCACATTTTGCACTCTGACCCTGATCCTGCAAACACTTAAGCACATAAGTGAGTATAATTATACATGAGCTTAATATTTGCAGGATTGGGCCCTGTGTTGTGAGCAATGGATATTTTTAATAATTTCTCATGCTTTAGGGCCTGATCCAAAATCTGTGGAAGTCAGTGAAAGATTTCTATTGACTTCAGTGGGTTTTGGATGAGGCTTTTGGTAACGAGTGAAGGAAATGATTCTTGTGCCTGTACTACCACTGAGAATGAGACTTGTGTGTGAAAAAGTGAGGAAGAGTTTGTGAGGGACAGGAAACTGCAGGTACTGTCAGCTTTGGAAAAATTCCAGTCTCACATTTAATACTGAATTTTATTATTTACTTGCTAAGCACCAGCAGAGTGCTTGGCACTCTATGAGTGGGGGAAGGGGGTTCCCGGGAGGGGGTCCCCTGCCCCAGAGCAGGTATTTCTAAATAAATAAATAAAGATCTGATACATAAACACACTGGCAGACCATGAGGTTGATGTTGGAGCAGTTTTGATTGTTTGGTGTTTTAACAGTAGGCTGATGACAGCATTTTTACAGATATGGGTTAGTGTTTTGGGGCTGGGTATGCATCTTCTCGGGGTGGGGGTGTCTGAAATTACAAACCAAGGATTTAGGCGTACTCAGAAGTTTAAGATTGGGGAATGTGTATAGCACATTTAGGGTTTCTGCCAGTCAAAGGGAGGGGATTTGATTTTTTAATGTAATTTATCTATCAATTTGGGCCCTATTCAGGGAAAACATTCCTATGCATGATTGTAGTGAAACATATGCTTAAGTCGCACTGAAGTCAGTATGTCCTAGGAATGCTCAAAATTAAGCATGTGCTTCAATGCTTTCCTGAATCAAGCACTCATCAATCTGACTGCTCCAGATATAGTTATATTCCAGAATAGTTTTTTGTCTCCCCGCTTCAGCTTTTTCTTTTCTAGAAAGGTGGTGTCAAGGCTGATTCCCCACTCTGGCACTTAGAGTGCAAAAGGTGGGGGCCCGCAAGGATTTTAAAAATTAATGCTGGCCACTCCAGGCTGGTATTAAACTCCCAAGGTCACAACTTCTCTCTGTCCTTGGATGGGTAGATGCTGCCACCATCCAAGTGCAAACCCCTCCCCCCCCTTTCTAGAACCCAGTAAGGAAGACTTGGGAATTCCTTCCTGTGGGGGTACCCTCAAGCCCTTTCACCCCCCCTTCCCGGGAAGAGCTGAGCAAAAAAAAAAGGAAATTAGCTGTTGTCACCAGTCAATTAAACAACATATGCACAAACCTTTTAGGGACACAAAAATCCAGTCCTGCCACCAAAAGGGACTTTATAGCTAACTGGCTGGCTGGGTGTCCATAAAAGGGAGCTACCCACCCCCCTTCATTTATCACAGGTGGGTTTTTTACTGAAACAAATTTTAGTAAGATCAGTTTGTCCTCTTTGCAAACTGAGTTATCTGGCTTTTCTCTGCCTAAGGTAAACATGGTAACTGAGCACCAGATAAAAGCAAACGGATCTCCTTAGCTTTAACTCATGACATCCGTTAACTCCTGTTGTTGCTGTTCTTACAGAATCCTTGAACGGATCTTGGAAAGAAGGAGGATTTGTGCCTTCTAGTACCAGCAGTAGTGGATACTGGAGCTGGAGTGCACCCAGTGATCAGTCCAATCCATCCACCCCATCTCCGCCTCTGTCTGCTGACAGCTTCAAACCCTTTCGAATGCCCTCTCAGCCTGATGATAGTATTGATGAAGCCGAAACCAGCAATCTCCTTTTTGATGAGCCCATCCCTAGGAAGAGAAAGGTTCGCCTCCTGTGCAGCTCCACAGTGCTACACATCCGGGATCCTGTTCTGCTGGGGAGGGGGAGGAAGAAACCCACAAAAGATCACACAAGCAACTCTGCAGGGAGTTTCAGAGGCTACACAGATACTCTCCATAGCCCCGTGTATGTGCTAGCCCATGCAGCATGTCCCCCTTAACTCCACCCCTCTGGCTAGTACACATGCTGCCATCAGCACCAAGTGTTTGCTAGCAGATGTTGGGGACACACATAGCTCCTGCCCAGAGAAGCAGCAAGATGCTCCCTGAAGAGACCCCTGGCCACGCAGGGGATTTCTGCCCTGCTTTGGCAAATTCCTTTGGGACAGGCTGTAACAGGCAGCCTCTCCCTTTTCCCTTTTTGCCATCACAAGGCAGGATTTGGCCCTGTATTTCTAGTTCACTGAAAATGCTGGTAGCTTATCGGATGCCCTAATAAGGTGAAGCACTCAGAACAAACATGAGGGGCGGGCGGGGAGACAAACTGAATCTGTATCGTGTCATCAGGCCAAATCAGGGAAACTTCACTGAAATCAACCTCACTCCGCCAAGGAAGGATCCGTGTGGCCACTCACAACTAAATAAATGAAACTAAACCAAATGCTTTAATTTGGTATGTAACTCCCCTTCCCCCATCACTATGCCAGCAAGCAAAGTGCCTCTCTTGAAGAAGAAAACAAAGAGATGGCATTAGTCCAAGCTTTCTTCACTCCTAACACAGCAGGATAGATTTTACGTAGCAAGATGAAAAAGAGCTTTGTGTGAGAAAGAGGAAAACAAGGTATTTATCCTTTCTTGGTGACTTCTTCTCTTGATCAGATCGAGAGCAATAATTGCCACACTGCTGGCAGGATGAAGTTTTAATGATTGTTTTTAAACCCGATCAGATTTTATCTTTTTGCTACAGGAGTTGCTCATTTGCTGTCCCACAACCACGCTTGCCTTTGTTGGGACATCTTTTGCTAGGGTGATATAAAATACTGTTCCCTGTTGCTAAATAAAAAAACAGTATGGAGAACACATTTGCTATGATAAATTAAAAGTTAGTTATTAAAATAAATCCAGAGATAACTCTGGGGGTTGTGGGAGGACAGAGAGAGAAAAAGAAATGCTGTGATTTTTTTTATTACCCAGTTAAAGCTGTGTTTGTCATTGTTCTGATTGTTCAGCAATGATTAGGCAGATGTTTTTACAACTGCCATTCTTACGGTTTTATTATTCATATTTTACATACCCTCCACAAACATTTTATACTTGATGGTCTGTTTTGGTGTTTTCAGTTTTTGGCCTGTACAACAAACATCAAATTTGTATAAGGAATGAATGATATTACATGGGGTTCACCTATAGCAAATTCACTTTCTCCTATGTTTTCATTCTGACCCTGACTAGTAATTGTCTGATTGTGACTTTGCACTTTGGAGAAAAATATTTATGATCTAATTACTGGTTTGTTAGCGCTGTCAGTCCACAAAGTGTAAATGTGAAAATACAGCGATTGATAACTTCACCAATTAGGAGTAACAGAATGCCTAATCAGTTAGTGTCAAATTACTTCTGTTTCATGGAGTCACATCTTGGACAACGTCATCTACTCCACTTCCACCCCTCAAGAAAGTTGAATGTTTACATTTTGCCATAAATTCAACCCATTCCCCACCAAATCACTTACTTATTTCTGAGTGGGAGGAGTTAAAAGCACTAAAGAATGATCAGGCAATTGCTTGACTATCTTAATACTCAGAACTCACTAATTTGGCGAAGAGAAGGTGCCTATAACAGTAAAACGGTTTCTATAGAAATGGACTATTCCATTGCCAGGGAAAGCAATAAATTCTTGAAAATTGGCAGGTTTCATGAGATCCAGTCTCAGGCTGACTGTTGCCTTTTTAACACACTACCCTGTGTGTGGAGATGTGGGTGTGTCTCTATTTAAATTCAGTTTTATCCAGTGTTTTGATTTATCATTCTACAAAGTTAGTGGGAGGTTGCCCTTTGTTATACTTAACATTATTTGTATTTGTGGCCTTATTTTCCTAGATGCTGAGCACCCACCGTTCCTAGGGAAGTCACTGGAAGCTTTGGGTATTAAGCTCCTTTGAAAATCAGGCCACTTACCCTTCACGTGTTCAAGAGCCAGATTCTGCCTTTTCATCCCATATAGATCGACTGAAGTCAGTGGGCTGCAAGGTCTTTAATTAGGGGTAGAATCTGGCCCTAAGTTTTCTTGCAAAATGATCCAGGAGGTGTTGCAGGGGGATCCCAATTTCTGCTGTAGTTACACCAAGTGTAAATCCAGAGTAGCTCTATTGTATTCAGCAGAATTACACCAGTGTAACTGACAGCAGAATATGGCCCGGTTTAGGATGGAGTAACATATAGTTACGGTGTATTACCTTTCATGTGAACATATGAATAATAGCACATTTTTTTAAAACCTGCTTTTCTTATAACTTGTCAGAACTCCATGAAGGTAATGTTCAAATGCCTATGGAAAAACTGTGGAAAGGTACTGAGCACAGCTGCAGGGATTCAGAAACACATCCGGACCATTCATCTTGGGTAAGAGGACAATCGTTCTTTGAAGAGATTTGGTACTGACCCATTTTCAGATTCTTCAGTGCTCACACAAGCAGGGCCAGGTGGAGGCATAGGCATCCTGGACCAGCTTCTGGAGTCAAGTGATTACATCAGAATTTAAGGTGCCATTCAAAAAACAAACTAACAATCCCCTTCACCCCAGAAATGTGGCATGAGTGTAACCAACACAGTGGTTTCAAAAAGGAGTCACTTTACCTACTTCTAAGTCCTAAACTCCTCACTTCCAACGTTTCTGAAAACTCAGTCTGTACACTCAGCGTAAGGGTATGTCTATACTACCCACCGGATCGGTGGGCAGCGATTGATCCAGCGGGGGTCGATTTATCACGTCTAGTCTAGATGCAATAAATCAACCCCCGAGCGCTCTCCCGTCGACTCCTGTACTCCACCACTGCGAGAGGTGCAGGCAGAGTCGACGGGGTAGGCAGCAGTCGACTCACCACAGTGAAGACACTGCAGTGAGTAGGTCTAAGTACGTCAACTTCAGCTTCGTTATTCACGTTGCTGAAATTGCGTAACTTAGATCGATCCCCCCCCAGTGTAGACCAGGCCTAAGTGAGGTAAATTTGGTGCAGTGACACAGTATATTTCATGTGCAACAAAGGGATTTAATCATTTTAAGTTGAAATCTCAACAGAGCCTTTACTACAGATGAATGACTGATGCCTCCACAATCCATTTTAGGGATTTCTAAGGCACTTCTTCTTCTAGCATCAAAGTCCCATTCCAAGTTAGAGGAAGTGGCTTTCTTTACTAGTGGAAATACGACTAATGAAACCGGTGACTGCCCACCTTTGCTATCACTTCGACTAGTACGACAAATACACTGTATTTTCCATAGCCATACTTCACGTGAGGATCTCGAAGCACTTTACTGACATTATCTATTTACCGCGAGGCAAGTATCTCAATTTACTGATGGGTAAACTGAGGCACAGAAGTTAAGTGATGGGTCCATGGGCAAAAAAATGAGTCAGTGGCAGGGTCAAGAATGCCACATAGAAGACTGACTTCTAGTCCCCTGCTCTAAATACTACACAAGACTTCTGCCAAGCCCTTCCCTGCAAATGAGTAAAATGTTTATATGATACACACATCACTCTTTATAAAAGTAAGCACAGCTGAAGCTTAAATGTTCATATATTTAATTTATTTGCTATGTATCTGGGACTTCAAAAATTAACCTTGAATTGCAACAATCTTGCCTTAGTATAGTAATATGTGTTTTGTCTTTTCTTGAATTAGACGTGTAGGAGAGTCTGACTACAGTGATGGAGAGGAAGATTTTTACTACACAGAGATCAGGCTCAACACAGACTCCGTAGCGGATGGCTTAAGCAGCCTTTCTCCAGTCTCTCCATCTCTAGGATCTCCTCCTCCTTTTCCCACCCAAGATGCAAACCGTCCTGAAATGTCATGTGCCAAAACTGAGACTAAATTGATGACACCTTTGAGCCGCTCAGCTCCTACCAATCTCTACCTCGTACACACAGATCATGCTTACCAGGTAAAGTTAGTGACAGTAAACTAACCTATTTAATAGAATTCAGTGATCACACACCTGCTTGAGTTTAACAACCAAAGCCCCTTTACATCAACTGGATAATGTTTTTTGTATAAAGAGAGACACTGGGAGAGACTGATACGACCTGGCCCATATTGGATTTTTCTGCACACGTCCTAGTGGCTGCCAAAACATTTCTGATTTGTCTGTTGTGAGGTGGGCAGCTTTGCATACAAGTGGTTGAGCAGGAAAAATAAAAAGATGGCTATAATATCTACCGCTCTGACTGGTAATTCTTTACAAATGGCAGAAAAACCCAAGCAGATTCCAACTTCTATTAGAGAACTTTCCAACTTAATTCAAACAGCATGTAAAAATGGGCTAGAAATTATTTTGAAAACTCTTGCTTTTAACATGCTTTGATCTCCTGGACACCATATAATTTCTAAGAAAAATACGGTCTTTGAAGTATTGGGGTCCATGGCCTGCTTATGGACATGAGACATGAATTCTTACCACGTGTAATAAATTTAATACTTTTTTTCATATATTGTGTGTGTATTTTGCACAAACTAAAAACCTTTGTTATGCATCTGCAAGCACCAAAGCAGTATAATACACTCACTTGGATCTGATATCTAGTCTTTAGTGAGACCACCTCCAGCTGTACGTTAACTACAAGTAGAGCCCTACAAAAGTCACGGTCCATTTTGGTCAATTTCACAGTCACAGGATTTTTAAAATAATAATTGTCATGATTCCAGCTATTTAAATCTGAAGTTTCACAGTATTGTAATTTTAAGGGTCCTGACCCATAAAGGAGTTGGGGGGGGGGGAAGGTTGCAAGGTTATTGTGGGGGGGTTGCGGCATTGCTACCCTTACTTCTGCGCTGCTGCTGGCGGTGGCGCTGCCTTCAGAGCTGGGCAGCTGGAGAGCGGTGGCTGCTGGCCGGGAGCCCAGCTCTGAAGGCAGAGCCACCGCCAGCAGCAGCGCAGAAGTAAGGGTGGCCTGGTACGGTATTGCCACCCGTACTTTTGCGCTGCTACTCTGCCTTCAGAGCTAGGTGCCCAGCTAACAGCCGCTGCTCTCTAGCCGCCCAGATCTGAAGGCAGCACAGAAGTAAGGGTGGCAATACTGTGACCCCCCCCCCCGCAACTCCCTTTTGGGTCAAGACCCCCAATTTGAGAAACGCTGGTCTCCCCCGTGAAAGCTGTATAGTATTGGGTAAAAGCACACAAAAGACCAGATTTCACGGGGGGAGTCCAGTTTTCACAGTCTGTGATGAGTTTTTCATGGCCGTGGATTTGGTAGGGTCCTAGGTATAAGATAATTGGAGGTAGGTTTGTCAGTGCTTTGGGTTTTCCTTGGAGGTCTCTCATTCAAGTATTTTGGGAAATAGCAGTGATGACACCATTATCTGAGTGAGCATTGAACCAATGCTCCGGCATGGTGCTAATGGATACACCATCTTCCCTTCAAACAAACTTTTGTTAGCCACTTGATGCTGCTAATCTTGCCAGTTGTCTTTGGGTTTCAAACATTCCTGTCTTAAGGAAAATTATTGCAGAGATTGTGATAAAGCAATTCGGATATCACTGAGAGTTACCAGATCTCCTTGATAACTTTCAGTCAGGCTTTCATTATGGATATGGCACAGAGACATTACTGACCTCATTGGCTGATGCCCTCCTGTCCTAGATAAGATTGTGTGTCGGTGTTGATTCGCGTAGATCCATCAGCAGATTCTAATAGCAGCTAGTCACATACAGACCTTAGTTGCCTAGATATTGTTGTTCAGACAGTCCTGATCCTTTCCCCTTTGAGAAATCCCAGAGACTGGCTTTAGACAGTGCTTATGTGTCCTGAGAACTATCTTGTGCAGAAGTCTGCAATATTCTAGTTTGTCATCTCTCCTGCTGAACGTGACTGTGAGTCTAGTGAGGGAGACACTCAGATATGGTGAGTGGCTGCAAACAAACATGATATTTTAAATTGATATTGGCTGGTTGAAACAACTAAAGAATGCAAGGAAAGCTCATTTTTAAATGGTCTAAATGTAAAACAAGAACCTTGTGATGATAAAGGTTGATTCACAAGAGGCATAGGAAGCCAGTCCTAAAGGCAGCTACTCATTCACCCTGATAAGCAGAGAGGAACAAATTGTGAAATACTGACTTTATACAATAAGAAAGGAGTTAAGAAGATGTGTTGAAGGAAACCCCAAGTACCTCAGCAGAGCACATCTTTTAGCCAGGCTCCAACAGCCCATAGAGGAGGAGGCAGCTCAACAGAAAGATGCTCATCACAAATGTATGAGCACATTATAAAACCTAGATGGAAGGAAAAGGAGTGAGCTGAGGGGACAATCGTGTTTTTCAAAATCTTGATTTAGCTTTATTTTTTTCAATAACTGCCCTTATATGCTGAGAATGATTTCAGCCCACTGTTTTAAACAGGGAAAGCTGTTTTTCCGTATGTTTCTCTTATAATTGCAGAATAACTACCTCATGTTGCTGATCATTAACCATTTTGGTATCTGAAATTTCTCTCCTTAGTAGTTTCAACCAGAAAGTAACATTACTTTAAAGTACTATCGTTCTAGTTAAAGTTTTTGTTAGAATTGACCAGATGCTGATTTTTAGAACTTTATATATATGGTAGTTGCGCTGAGGAATTAGATAGTTTGGGGAGGAAATTGTTAAAGAAATCCATTTTGTGAGAAAATCCAGCTTCCTAGAGATCCCCAGACATGCTTATTTAATTCTCCAGTTGTAAATAGAATGGCAAAGTAATTTCCTTATTTTTTTTTTGTTAGCAGCAAGACTTTGTATTGCACAGTAAGGTGTGACTTCTCCTGCTATGCAACTGTGGTATAGTAAAATATGGATTGTCTTTGTAATTACTCCCTGGCGACTTCTACGCCAAAAAAATTAAAAATTCTGTGCACAATATTTTAAAATTCTGCATATTTTATTTGTCAAAATAACACAGTATAATCATGCCAGTTTCAAATATGTTAGTAATTTATTTCAAAATACCTGTCAACAAATATGTTTGTCACAATACAGACAACAATAAAAGATTCAGGAAATCTTTTCTGACGATTCCTTAGTAGGCATATTAATACAGAACTTTGAGTAATAATTCATTTAAACTACAATACAGAAACGTATTTGACGCACCCCTCAGAAGCAGTGCAGAAGCTTCGGGGAGTCAGGGGTAATAGAGGAGCTGAGAGAGAAGGAAGTAATTGCTAGAAAGGAGCCTGGGAGTGGTTGGGGGGAGTATGGAACATGGGGTTTTTTTGCAGGTGGTTCTGGGGGGAAGGGATTCTTAGGGAGCCTCCCCCTGCAGGCCCTGGCTGACCCCTAGCCTCTCCCAAGCACATCTGCCCCTGTCCCCATGTGTCCTTCCTTCCCCCTACCCCCACATGTCCCTGCATCCCCACTCGGCCATCCCCTGTCCCCATGTGGCCCTTCACCCCCCACTCAGCCCTGCTCCAGTCTGACCCCCCACTAGCCCTTCTGGTCTATGTACTCCCCCCACCCCCAAGCAGCCCTGTGTGTCCCCACTCTGTCTGTCCCTCCAGGCAGGGCGTTGTGAGGAACGCAGCCTCTGCTCTCTCCCTAGCGGCTGCTGACTGCTACGTCTGGTGAGCAGTGAACTGGTTGCCTCTGTTCTGGCACAACAGCAGCCCCCGGTGGGTGAAAGGTGTAACTGCAGAGCCTCTCTGGCAGAATGTATTTTCTGTGGAGAAAAAAAAAAATTCTGCAGGGCACATGAATTCCCCCCGGAGTATTGTAATGGAAACGTTTTTACACCAAGTACATACAGGAGAAAAGTGCCAAAAAAGTATTTAGAAATTTGGTCACATTTTTTTGTGTACTCAGTGGAGCAAGTGAGAATCTTTTGCCTCTTTCTTTGAATATTAATCTGGTCCTGATGAAGTATATTAACGTTTTATTGTAACTTT
Organism: Chelonia mydas; assembly: GCF_015237465.2. Taxonomy (NCBI): domain Eukaryota; kingdom Metazoa; phylum Chordata; order Testudines; family Cheloniidae; genus Chelonia; species Chelonia mydas. Next base: position 51,125,200 of record NC_057850.1, read on the forward strand.
GCCTTAATGAAAAGTTTCAAAAGAAAAAAAAATTATACATGGATTTCTGAGTTCATACCCAGTATTGTTTGATATAAGACCTGAGCTTTTAGAGGTTTCCTTATAGAAGCCATTTCTCAGGAGAGCTATAGCCTTTTTTCTGCCCAGTTAAATAACGATCACATATAAAGACCTTGTTCTTTCTTTGTTGCCCTGTTCGTGCTTATCCCCACAGAGAACAAGGGTAGAATGCTTGTCACAGCCATCATTGTGGAATTATTTTGAGCTGCTGAAAACCTGGTTGATTTGCAGTTTCAAAGAGCAAAAGATCTTGTTGCAATGCTTTGGAAGAGGAGCACTTCTTTTTGTTGGAATATTTTCTTTTTAAACAGGCTACTCCTCCAGTGAACATTCCAGGGTCAACAAAGTTCACTCCAAATGGCCGTAGCTTTAGCATCTCTTGGCAGTCCCCTCCAGTTACCTTCACGGGCATTCCGGTAAGTGGAAGATGAACAAAGACGGTACCTAACCAATGAAAAGTTTTAAAACTTACCAGTAATGCTCTTATGATTGAAATTAAATGTGACAGAGATACAGAGAAACAGATAAATTCCCACAGGTCCTGATTCTCCTCTTACACCAGCGGTTCTCAAACTATAGGTTGGGACCCCAAAGTGGGTTGTGATCCCTTTTTAATGGGGTTTCCAGGGCTGGCATTAGACTTGCTGGGGCCCAGGGCCAAAGTCCGAGCCCCCACCGCCCAGGGCCAAAACCAAAGCCTGAGCCCCACCACCGGGGGCCAAAGCCCAAGGGCATCAGCGCTGGGTGGCAGGGCTCAGGTTACAAGTGATCAGGAACAGTCAGCATGGATTCACCAAGGGAAGGTCATGCCTGACTAATCTAATCGCCTTTTATGATGAGATTACTGGTTCTGTGGATGAAGGGAAAGCAGTGGATGTATTGTTTCTTGACTTTAGCAAAGCTTTTGACACGGTCTCCCACAGCATTCTTGTCAGCAAGTTAAGGAAGTATGGGCTGGATGAATGCACTATAAGGTGGGTAGAAAGCTGGCTAGATTGTCGGGCTCAACGGGTAGTGATCAATGGCTCCATGTCTAGTTGGCAGCCGGTGTCAAGTGGAGTGCCCCAGGGGTCGGTCCTGGGGCCGGTTTTGTTCAATATCTTCATAAATGATCTGGAGGATGGTGTGGATTGCACTCTCAGCAAATTTGCGGATGATACTAAACTGGGAGGAGTGGTAGATACGCTGGAGGGGAGGGATAGGATACAGAAGGACCTAGACAAATTGGAGGATTGGGCCAAAAGAAATCTGATGAGGTTCAACAAGGATAAGTGCAGGGTCCTGCACTTAGGACGGAAGAACCCAATGCACCGCTACAGACTAGGGACCGAATGGCTAGGCAGCAGTTCTGCGGAAAAGGACCTAGGGGTGACAGTGGACGAGAAGCTGGATATGAGTCAGCAGTGTGCCCTTGTTGCCAAGAAGGCCAATGGCATTTTGGGATGTATAAGTAGGGGCATAGCGAGCAGATCGAGGGACGTGATCGTTCCCCTCTATTCGACACTGGTGAGGCCTCATCTGGAGTACTGTGTCCAGTTTTGGGCCCCACACTACAAGAAGGATGTGGATAAATTGGAAAGAGTCCAGCGAAGGGCAACAAAAATGATTAGGGGTCTAGAGCACATGACTTATGAGGAGAGGCTGAGGGAGCTGGGATTGTTTAGTCTGCAGAAGAGAAGAATGAGGGGGGATTTGATAGCTGCTTTCAACTACCTGAAAGGGGGTTCCAAAGAGGATGGCTCTAGACTGTTCTCAATGGTAGCAGATGACAGAACGAGGAGTAATGGTCTCAAGTTGCAATGGGGGAGGTTTAGATTGGATATTAGGAAAAACTTTTTCACTAAGAGGGTGGTGAAACACTGGAATGCGTTACCTAGGGAGGTGGTAGAATCTCCTTCCTTACAGGTTTTTAAGGTCAGGCTTGACAAAGCCCTGGCTGGGATGATTTAACTGGGACTTGGTCCTGCTTTGAGCAGGGGGTTGGACTAGATGACCTTCTGGGGTCCCTTCCAACCCTGATATTCTATGATTCTATGATTCTATGATTCTACAGGCTTCTGCCTGGGACTGAAGCTCTTGGGCTTTGGCTTTAGTCCTCCCACCTGGGGCTGCAGGACTCCAGCAGGCTCAGGCTTTGGTCCCCCCTCCTGGGATCATGTAGTAACTTTTGTTGTCAGAAGGGGATCATGGTACAATGAAGTTTGAGAACCCAAGTGTTATACTACATTGGGAGTAACTGCATGTAAGTCAATTTACAATCTTTAAATAATTAGAGAATTGGGTCTGTAGTATATTTTTAAAACTATCTGATTACAAAAGAATGAACTGGGTAGCTAGAGAGTCTGTAAAATCTTCTACATTTGCCACTGCATGTATCCGTTGTGTATATTCCTAAAGGATTAATTATAAAACCAGAGGAAATCAGCAATTTGATCATTCTCCTAGAAGGCTTATTAGAAAGGTATTTATGTTTTAAAGAATCTAGCAGAGGTGTTGATGTCCAAAAGATACTCTTGGAGGAATTCTGTGTCACTGCGCGTGAACAGAATTCATTCCCCCCGCAGATTCCTTCGCTTCCCTGCAGAAAAAATGACTTTCTGACAGGGAAGCAAAGGGAAGCTGCAAGGGCAGTCATGGTACAACGTTTCAGGCAGCCAGAGCAGCTCACAGAGAGGTAAATCACTGCAGGGCTGGGGACACCCCAGTCAGTAGCTCCTACCCTGAGCCAGGATCAATTGCTAGTCCTGGCTGGGAGGAGAGGCTGGGGCTGTGTCAGATCCACCCCCAGAAACCTCCCCTAGCTGCCGGAAACTCAGCTTCCTGCCCCTATCACTCCTCAGCTGTGGGGAGGAGGTGTCACTCTACGGGGAGCTGCTCCTCCATCCACCCAAGCTCTGCGCATCTGGACCTCCCATACCCAGACACCCCTGCCAAGCCTCACCTGGTACATCCAGAACCCCACCCCACTGAACTTCAACGTATGCACCAACTCCCACCCCTGCACCCAGACCACCCTTCACTGAGCTCCCTGCACTCAAACCCCCACCCTGAGCCCCCAAATCCAGACCCCCACACCACTGATTGCCAACTAGCTGCACCCAGACCACCCCCACACCAAGCCCCACTCCTCCAGCATACACACCTGGCTGAGACCCCCACATCCAGACCCCTCCGCTGAGCCCCAACAACCTGGAAGCTCCTGCAGAATCCCATTGCCCCTGTACCTGGAACCCCCTCAACGAGCCTCTGTGCATCCAGATCCCCCCCACTGAGCTGCCTGCACCCATATTGTCCCACACAAAATCCTCTCACCCCACACCCGGATCCCCTCACACTGAGCCCCTCCACACTTAGATCCTGTCTGGTTGAGCCTAGCTGCCCAGTTGCTGGTGCAGAGGGGCATGGCCCCAGGGTGTTTCTGGGGCAGGGCCAGGCCTTGTGCTGTATCAGTGTCCGGTGCAGCCTCACCACTGAGTCCATGTCTGGGAGGGTGGGAGGACTGCAGGATGCACCTCCACCTTCGTGCAGCCAGCGGCCTGTGCTCCCCACTGCTATGTTGGAGCCTCCACATTTATTTATTGACAAATAAAACTTGTAGAATTTTAAAATATTGTGCATGTAATTTTTAATTTGTTAGCACAGAATGTCCTCAGGAGTAAATAGAGCACTGCAAATCCTGAACAAATGAAAGAAAAGAATTGTCCTAACAAAACTGATGTATTTTTAAGTCATGATTCTAGCCTCAGATACATGCATGCAACTTCTGTTGATTTCACTAGGGAAAATTTTGCCTTTATATTGAAAACATGCACTTAGTATGTATTGAAATTATTTGTTAATGGTGGAGCATTAGGTTTCAAGATCAACTTTGACAAGGATTATAAGATACTCACAGGGACTTGTGATGAAAGTAAATGGAAATTTTGCTTGAGTAAGGACTGTTGAATCAGACCTTTTGCTTAATTTTAGAGAAACTTTCCACAATCCCATCCAAATAAAATACAGTAACTCCTCACTTAACGTTGTAGTTATGTTTCTGCAAAATGCAACTTTAAGTGAAACGATGTTAAGCGAATCCAATTTCCCCATAAGAATGAATGTAAATGGGGGGTTAGGTTCCAGGGAAATTTTTCTTGCCGTATAGTACAGTACGATAGTTGGGAGGTGCCCCCTCCTTACACCACACAGGCACAGCCCATTGGCACTGGAGACAGTGAGGCAGGCAAGGAGGCTGAAGGTGCTGTAGGCTAGGAGAAGCATGTTGCGCAGCAGCAGCGGCAGCTTCCCCAACGCTGCAAGCACCAGGGGTGGGGGGCTCAACCCTCGGCCCGCCCACTCCACTCTTGCCCCCAGCCCTTCCCTCCGCACGCCACATCCTCACTCCCTCCCCTGCCTGTGGCAATCAGCTGGCTTGCGATGTTCAGGGGGCAGGAGGGTGAGGGGAGGAGCGAGGACTCAGCGTGCAACCTCCCCCCTTCCTCCTGCCTGCGGCAATCAGCTGGTTGGCAGCATTCGGGAGGGAGGGGGAGCCTGTGCGCCAAGTCCTCGCTCATCTGCTCTCCCTCCTGAATGCCACAAGCCAGCTGATTGCCGTGGACAGGAGGCGGGGGGAGGAGGGGGAAGGCGCTGATCCGTGGGGTCTGCCAGCGGGCTGGGGGGACTGATAGGAGGACTGACAACTGTGGACAAAGCAAAGCAGGCAGCCAAACGACATTATAGCGAAGCATTGCACAACTTTAAATGGAGCATGTTCTGTAATTGAGCAGGGATGTAAGATCGAAACAACATTAAGCGAGAGGACATTAAGTGGGGAGTTACTGTAAAATCAAATAAGGGTCTAGAGAGGCAACTAGATAATAGATACCTAATTCAATGTGTATCAAAAATTTAAATTAAAATAATTAATTTTAAGATGCAGAAAATCTATTAGTGAATAAATAGAGTACAGCATATTCTCGTTTTAATTTTTTTTTATTAAAAAATGTTAAGCAGGCTTCTGAGCAGCTGGCAGTCATTTGAAATGAAATGCTTTGATATCCAACATAAAAATTACACAATCAGAATTTTCATAGTGTATCACATAATGCACACGAGTCATCCAGAGAGCCACACTGGGCTTTTTCCCCCCAACAATGTATATTAGACACAGTGATAACAGATACGGCCTCCCTGTCCTCTCTTCACCAAGTGAATCAGAAAAGCCTCTTACTCTCAACCTTTGGTAAGTCTTGGAGATTTTCTTCAGAGGCTGTGGGCTCTTGCGGAACGGATAAAAATGAAAGTGGTTGAATCAATTACACTGCACTCTGCCAATGAATATTTATTAAATTCCATCAAGGAACAACTAAACAGTGAAAGCCATCATGCTGGCAGCAATTTGAACAAGAGTGCCTCGACAGAGCATGCCATGCGTAAAGTACTCTCGGAATTTGATTGCACAACAATACAGTTGATAGAGTAATTATTAAACTAGCTCCTTTTGTGGAGTAGCAGAAATTGGCGCCAGTAGTATTGGGAATCCAAGAATGCAATTAGTGACATTGTAAATCAGACACTAAAAGGGAAGGGATTAGACATGTAGGTATTTAGTTGACTTCAAGCAATAACATTGATCCTGCAGCTATAGAGAGTGAGTGTTCCTAACAGAATTTAAGAAACAAATAATAATTTTCTGGGGAAATTATAAGATGCTAGTGATTTACAATATAATTTAAAACAATCTCCTGTGAAGACCTAGAGTAACAGTGTTGATAGCACAATTACAGGCCATTCGGGGGCCCATGTCGGCTATTTTTATCCCTCTTTCTCCTGACAATCTTGCAAATGCTGCTCAGTGCAAAAATAAATAAACCACCAAGTCAACCACACAACACCACTACATGGACACATTTCTCTGTTTTATAATTCTTAATAGGCATTAAAACATATGGTTAGGTGAAGTGGACACGAATATTTTAAAGATGCATGTGGAGGCTGTTTTCTTCATCTTTTTCTATCTGAGAGAGACAACAGGTATTGTGAAAAATAGCCCATCATTCTTTGTCTTATTGTTAATAATTACTAGCGTTTAGCAGATAGTGCAGTTCACAGCCTCAAAGGACTTTGCACACATTGCTGCGGCCAGGCCCAAACTAATGAATACTAGAGAGTTCAGCCCAGATCCTCAAAGCACCTGTCAGGCTCTTTAGGCTCCTAAGACCACCATTTAGGCACCACTGACATTCTCAAAGCTGCTGCTGAGGTGACCACGGGTCAGCATATGCAAAGTCAACTGAACCCTGATGCTGTCCCATAGTTAGTGTGCAGCTCTGACCCTACCTCATGCTGAAGCTCCAGAGATGGGATGCTCAGATTAGTCAGGGGGATGCCTGTCTCACCAGTCCTGTAGACAAGCTCTGAGCACACCAAGACCTGATGTCTGTCAGATCCTGCTGGAGGCAAGCCAGCGATTGGTGGTGGGGTAGAACAGTGCCCACACATTGAAGCACAGGGAAATGTAGGATGAACATGAAAGGGGTATTGCACATGAGAGAGAGAGATAGTTTCGGTTGCTAGGACATGGGTTTCTTAAGTGTCTGAGGAACACCCCTACCTACATCTGGCTCGGCACCCAGGCACACCAGGTCAACCACTTCAGTGCCTAAGCCTCTCTCTTCAGCAGTTCATTTCGGGCTACCTTAGGCATCTCTGTGGCTTCTGAAAGTCATTTCTAGGTGTGCTGGGAGCCCCGGAGTGCAGACTGGGATCATGGGACCGCTGTGCCCCCTTAACTCTCCAGCTTGGGCTGTCTCTCACATTGCTTTGCTAGTGACAAGCAACAAACCACTCCAAGCCCTGTTATCACTCAGCACAACAGCACTGTGGAGCCCCACACCGAGCTAGATTGCATGAATGCACCCAGAGCCACTCATGAATCACACAGAGAAAGGTACTAGCCAAATCCCACCCCAGCTCCCAGCACTGTACCTCGGGAATACAATGCTTTGCACTGCTCAAGATAAGCAGTGCAAATTTATTAATTGGTTCACCATTTCATCAATGGAAAGTGGATATACACCAGCCTTTGTAAACTTGAGTAAACACCCTTACCAAGCACTTCAGGCAAACTTACCACGAAAGATAAATTTAAAGTGATAACCAAAAAGTCAGAGTTAGTTACCAAAATAAAATATAAACATGCAGTCTAAACTCTCAACGCTATTAGACTGGGCAACATCTAGATTAAGCAGTTCTCTCACCCCACTGGATATTGCAGTTCACAGGGTTGACCCTTGAAACCTGGGCCAGTCTTCAGTCTTCTCAGTGTCCTTGTTGCTTGCAGCGTAGGTGGGGGAAAGAGAAAGGCCAAGCAGCAGGCTCCTGTAGTCTGTTTTATATCCTTAGTCCATTTGCTTGGAGAACACAAGTCCAGGCATGTCTGGTGGGCATTGCTGAGTGTAACGATGCTGCCCATGGGAGCCAGCTAAGGTCACTCAATCAGAGTGAACTGCAAACAAAACGGGGAAAATAAACCCCAAACGCTGCTGGATATTCCAATATTTAGATTTACCAAGCCAGCCCAAAACTGCCTCTATATTACCTCACTGGTTACTCAGAAGTCCAAACAACGCAGTTCCCTTAAAGTACCCACCTGCAGGCCTCCATCCAGACACACGTCAAACATATGATGATGAATTCTGAAAATCTTATTTTATCATATAAAAGAAAAAGGTTCTCCCAAAGGACCAAGCCCCAGACCCAGGTCAAATGATAACTCAGATCTTACCCAAAATACATGCTTATAGCCAATTCTTATTAACCAAACTAAAATTTATTAAAAAAGAAAAGAGAGAGTTGGTTGAAATATCAATATATATACAGACTTGAGTTTGAGGTCCAGATACATAACAGAGATGGTGAGTTTGTAGTTGCCAAAAGTTCTTTTAGAAATAGTCCATAGGTTATAGTCCAACGTCAGTGACTGGGGATCTCAATTCTTATAGCTTGGGGTTTCCCCTTCTTGAAACCCAAAGCAGATCTGAGATGAAGAAAGATTGTGTGCCAGGGTTTTTAATACATTTCCAGCAGCCTTTTGGCCTGAGAAAACAATAAGCTTAACTTTTCTTCTCCCAAACATCCTGGCAATTAGCACAGGGGAATTTATCCATAACCAGTTCAGATACAGGTTACCACAGCCTTCAAAGCGACATATAGACCATAATACTATTTCATTCAAGTGTCTTCCTAAATATTAATACTCCTTTTTTTGATCTTTGAATCAAAGCCATAGTAATAGACAAGACTTGTTTGCTTACATCACAAGACCTGAGCAAACAGCTACCCTTCTATCTCTAACAATACAGGCTTGCATTTCAAAGCTCTATTCATTTACATATCTTCCTAACAAGTCTTTAAAGTTCAGCCATGGGTCATGTCCGTCTGTGAGTTAATTAACTCTTTCTGGCCCTGTGTCACCTTTCAATGAGATATTATATTACATTCATAACATCACACTGAGTCACCTGTGTGCTATTCCCCTGGTGTAGCCTTATTCAGATGAGTCATTGAATTGTAACTTCCTTGCTGGACAATGGCTGTTGATGGTTGTTTCATACTCACCCAAGCATTGCTTACTTTCCTTGCTGTTGTCTCTGGGCAGCTAATAGCTGGCCGATTCCCCAACTTACAGCATGTTTTACTGACAACGATACAACATAACTTCATACGCACTAATGGTATACATATTTAGATAGAACAGTGACCTTCAGCAGATCATAACCTTTCCCGATACCTTTCATGGCATGCTTTATATGCAAGATCCTCATTTATATATAAATGAGGAATATGGGGGTTACAGGGCGCTCCCCCAAGGTATAGAATGTCACACTAGGTTGCCAGGCACCCCATACAATGCATGGGAGAGTTAGGCACCTAACTCAGGGCTGAGAATTCCATTGAGTGGCAGGCTGCTTCATGGTTAGACACTCCCATGCTGAGTAGAGCAACAACTGTGTATGTTTAGGATCTGGGCCTGCCTTCCTCCCTACTTATCACAACACCCAGCGTTCTCCCTAATCCTTAAAAGTAGGGTGGGAGTGTGAAGGGTTCCCCCTGGGGTGCCACTTGGAACTGGGGTACCACTGAGCCTGCCTGACCCACCAGTCTGGGCTCCCTTTCACCCTGTGGTGCTGTGATAAGTTGCCAAGCTCTCCAAGCTTGCTCTTTCACCAGCATACACACAGATAGTGACACACCCAGCTGTAGCATCTGATGCTGAGATTAGCTCTGCATGGGAAGGCTCAGTTAAGGTACCTCCCAGTTGTTAAGGCACGCACCCCACCCCCCAAGAGTGTGAACCCAAAATTATACCACCTTTTGCTGCACAGGGAACTGTACAGCGTAAGCTCATAAAATGAGCTCCCTCCCTCAGCGTGGAGAGAGAGATGTGCAACAGCTTTCTGCTCCAAGTTATAATTTTTAGACAAAATGAAAACAAGTTTATTAACTGCAAAAAATAGATTTTAAGTGCTTATAAGTGATAGCAAACAGATCAAAGCGGATTACCTTAAACAAAACTGCAAACTGGGCTTAACACACTAGATAGGTAGGATATGAACTAGCGAATTCTCACCCTGAGTGATAAACAGGCTGGCAGATTCTTAAGGCACAAGTTGCCTTGCTTTCCCAGGTTTTCATACGCAGGCTAAAAATCCCTCTAGCTTGGGACCATCACTTCCCACAGTTTAGTCCTTGCCCCTCAGGTGTTTCCAGGTGTGTTGTTATAGGGAGAGAGAGGTCCCATCATGAGGTCATTATCCCCTTTTTCTATCTTCTTCCCACTTGCTGGAAAGCTCTTTTGCTGTGAGCTGGGTCAAACAGTTCCCATTGTGTAGTGCTATCTCTGAGAGGTTTCCACTGTACACATTTCCTTGTGCTTGGGCGCATTTCCTCAATAAGCCATGAACATTGTTTGGCCTTTTTACTGGTGTCCTGAAAGGCTGCTTGTGGGTGTTTTCAACCTCATAACATGTTTCAGTAACACACACATAGCCAAACTTCATAACTTCCCATACGATGATAACACATGCAATCCAACAAGATATTACTGTCTAGCAGATCAAGACTTTTAGAATGCTACCTCACAAGGCCTACTTTGTGCAAAACATATCCTAATTACATGACTGTGGTGAATTTTGGGTGCCAGGATGTCACAGGGACATCTAACAGAGAACTGATCAATGTGAGAGAGGAGGCCTTCCTCTGTCAGTTCTACATACTCTGTGGCCTTAATCCTTGAGTCTGGTCTGAGTGGAGTCTATACATTGGCACGAGTAAGGTTAACTGCTATGTATGATTCTCCATGTGGAACAGAAATAAATAAGTCTCACACCAGTGGTGTACCTGTTCCCATACTCAAAAGAGGCATGTGCATAATGAAAAGGGGCAAGGTATGGGCACTTGTAAGGAGATCAACTGACATGCAGATAATCCAGTGGGCAGGGATGACATTGGAGTTTGCAGCTTGGTACCAGAGGGCCTAATTTGATGGCCACGCAGCATTCTTATTAATGCAGGATTGAGTTCCCCAGGCACCCAAGTGTGCTGTCAAGCTGTTTAAAGTAGCTCATGAGCATGAGTGCCAGCCTCAGGGCAGACTCTTTACAAACCAGGGCACAAACCCCTAACTGGCTGTGTTCTACAATTAGTAGCACTGTCAAGTGATTAAAAAAATTAATTGTGATTAATCACACTGTTAAACAATAATAGAATACCCTTTAAATATTTTTGAATGTTTTCTACATTTTCAAATATATTGATTTCAATTACCACATCGAATACAAAGTGTACAGTGCTCACTTCATATTTTTATTACAAATATTTGCACTGTAAAAAACAAAAAGAAATAGTATTTCAATTCACCTCATACAAGTACTGTAGTGCAATCTCTTTATCATGAAAGTTGAACTTACAAATGTAGAATTATGTAAAAAAAATAATTGTATTCACAAATAAAACAATGTAAAACTGTAGAGCCTACAAGTCCACTCAGTCCTACTTCTTGTTCAGCCAATTGCTCAAACAAACAAGTTCGTTTACATTTGCAGGAGATAATGCTGCCCGCTTCTTGTTTAAAATGTTACCTGAAAGTGAGAACAGGCGTTTGCAAGGCACTGTTGTAGCTGACGTTGCAAGATATTTACGTGCCAGATATGCTAAAGATTCATATGTCCCTTCATGCTTCAACCACCTTTCCAGAGGACACGCATCCATGCTGATGATGGGTTTTGCTCGATAACAATCCAAAACAGTGCAGACCAATGCACATTCACTTTCATCATGTGAGTCAGATGCCACCAGCAGAAAGTTGATTTTCATTTTTGGTGGTTCGGGTTCTGTGGTTTCCGCATCAGAGTTGTTGCTCTTTTAAGACTTTTGAAAGCATGCTCCACACCTTGTCCCTCTCAGATTGTGGAAGGCACTTCAGATTCTTAAATCTTGGGTTGAGTGCTGTAGTTATCTTTAGAAAAATCTCACAATGATACCTTCTTTGCATTTTGTCAAATCTGCAATGAAAGTGTTCTTAAAATGAACAATATGTGCTGGGTCATCATCCGAGACTGCTATAACATGAAATATAAGGCAGAATGCAGGTAAAACAGAGCAGGACACATACAATTCTCCCCCAAGGAGGTCAGTCACAAATTTAATTAACACACACATTTTTTTAATGAGTGTCATCAGCATGGAAGCACGTCCTCTGGAATGGTAGCCAAAGCATGAAGGAGCATACGAATATTTAGCATATCTGGCATGTAAATACCTTGCAATGCCAGTTACAAAAGTGCCATGCGAATGCCTGTTCTCACTTTCAGGTGACATTGTAAACAAGAAGTGGTAGCGTTATCTCCCGCAAATGTAAACAAACTTGTTTGTCTTAGTGATTGGTTGAACAAGAAGTAGGACTGAGTGGACTTGTTGGCTCTAAAGTTTTGTATTGTTTTGTTTTTGAGTGCAATTACATAACAAAAAAAAAACCTCTAGATTTGTAAGTAATTTTCAATTCTCCTCATACAGGTACTGTAGCGCAATCTCTTTATCATGAAAGTGCAACTATTGCTTTTGTTTATCATTTTACAGTGCCAATATTTGTAATAAAAAATATAAAGTGAGCACTGTACACTTTGTATTCTGTGTTGTAATTGAAATCAATATATTTGAAAATGTAGAAATTTAATTTCAACAGTTTAACTATTCTATTGTTTAACAGTATGATTAAAACTGTGATTAATCATGATCAATTTGTTTAATAAGTCAATTTTTGAGTTAACGATTAATCGACAGCCCTAATAATTAGATTTCACCAACCAAGTGTGAACTCCTAAAGCTTGATAACAACCTTACCATGGAGTCACAGACAGTCCCTTTGGGTAATCCTGTCTATCTTGCTACCTAGCCAAGCCTGCCTTTGTGATAGATGGTCACTTACACCAAAAATCACAATAATATTCAGGTTACTCCCAGTCCCAAAGGATCAGTTACCCCAGGTCAATCGTACCTCAGATCTCAAACCAAAGACCATGCTCATAACCAACCCTATAATATGAACTAAAGATTTATTAACTAAGAAAAAGAAATTAGTTACTTACAAAGTTAAAGCCGGTAAACATACACACACACAAATGAGATACAGTTTTAGTTTCCAAAAGGTAATAGTAGCTGCTATAATATGCAAGTTCTAGAGTTTCTTTAGGGCTAACCTAAGCCAAGCCGCTTGGGGATCCCTGGCTAATATATTGCCCTCTGAATTCCAAGCAGCATAGTGACAACAATTCTTCCTTGATAGGGCTTTTTATGCCTTCCCCCAGCGTTCAAGCTGTGATAGGATGAAGGCTTGTTCACACACCTTCTTCATGGGTATTGGGGAAGCAGTCAACAAAGTTTGTGGGCACTGATGTTCCACAATGGCTTGTCTGGTGTCTAAAGGCCTTCTTTAGTTGGGGAGAAGATGACACCTCATGATAAACTAGCATTTCATACTTCATAATGCTTCTCTACTGACTGTGGGGTTTCACAGTTTTAGCAAACACTTTTATAGTTACAGAGCAAACACTTAAACATTACCTTATAACATGGAGATACAGATATTATAAATGAGATTAATACTTGCAGCCTCCTACAAGCATTTCATCAAATCTAAACACATTATTATAATGTTAATATCTATTTTAACAATACTTACACACCGCTGAGCCAGACTGGTTTCCAGCTATGCATTTGTCAGTGTTCATTGAGACCCAGGGGCCTTGGCAGGAGTTGGCCACTTGGTCTGCCAGCGTCACATGTGCATGTCTGCTGTGTGCCAAGAAGATAAATCATGGCAGCCATTAAGAGACTCAGAAGGGTGGAACCAGAGATCTGTGAGTATGGGATTTCAGAGTTAGATTCAGCTCCTGATTCTACTGGGAATTGTACTTACAGAAAATCAGAGTGGAGATCGCTAAGTCCCCTGCTCCCAATACTTATCGGGAGGGGCATCCCCCACAGGAGAGGAACCAGTTCTGATGCCTCCCTCCTTACTGCTGCCAGCATAGGGGGCATTTTGGGACTGGAACACAGTGCTGTGGCAATCCCCAACAAGAGGATCATAGACAGCTGGTGGTGTTTAGCGTCACTGCCAAACTGCATCAAGGCTGGGACAGAGAAGCAGGGGGCGATAATCCTCTCCCTGACAGCTGCATCATCGCTGCACCCAGCATAAGCTGGACACAGTGGAATATCTGGCCTTCAGTGTATGCTACAATTCAATAGAAGCATACTGGAACATTTCAGCATGGTGCCAACAATTGCCCAAACCACTGCACAAAAATAGACTACAGACTTCAGCTACCTGTCCACACCAGTAAAACAGTGTTTCTGTAACCAAACATCAGTAGTCTCCTCTGATCCATTTATAACACCACAGTTGGGGGAAGCAGTTGTTTCAGTAGGATTCATTACCCCACCCTCCATGCAACCATTTGTTAGCCAAGACTGTATCTACACCTTCCAGCCTGCCTGTGTGTATCAGATCATTCTGGTAAAGTCTGAGCCACTACCCTTAATACCTTAGCGGGACATGCAAACAAACCATCACCAGCAGGACATGGGCAATGCACTCTGCATGTCCTGCCACACAGCAAGCTGGGAGGAAGATGGACTGACCAAGCCAGTTGTTCAAGCACAATTAAGGGATCCCATCCACATGGCACAACAACAGTTTAACAAATTGGTTACAGAATGGCAGCCATGTGCCAGCTTAGGACTCCAGAAAGGACAAACGTGGTTAGCAGGCACAGTTTCCAATCAAGTATTTACCATACTGCACATGGTCACATGCCATGTTTAGTATCAGCCACACCACTAACTGGTTGGAGCCATTCCTGATTTCCACCAGTGTAACTGAGATCAGAATCTTGTCAGAAGTAATTCAATTAAATGATTAGTCGTTATATTACCGTAAACCAGAGTTTTTCTTCACTAAACTGTTCTCTGCTGTGCCTGCAGTTAGATAAGAGCTTTCTGCTCAACAAATAAGCGGGAGTGTAGAAGCCGTGTCAATCATATGCCAACAGCATTACAAAAATTCTCTATATGTTTTTAGCAATGGCATTGCTAGAAAGCAGTTAGCCAGGCTGAAACAAAAAATATTTAGTTTCCCTGTCTGGGTCAGGTCCATTCTAATTCTTCAAAATGGATAGTATGAGAATTTCAAAAGGCAGCAGTGGAAAATGATAATTTACAAAGGACTGTTACTTGCACGATCTGCAACAATTTGTTGGAATCTATACTCAAGGGCACAGAAATCTCCATATTCAGAAACATCTTAAGGAAAACGCATTTCTCTGTGTACACCAAAATGAGCATTCAGATATATCATGGACATTTAACTCTTCCTCCTAGGGTTCTTGTAGTTGGTTCTTGTGTTGATCTCCACCACACAGGAGTGGAATCACGTCCTGAGAGGTCAGAGTTCACAGGAAAGGTTTAGGGCCACCAAAGTTGGCATTGAGTTGATTTGAGTTGCCCGTGGCCAGACCCTGTAGTAAGTTTACTCAAAAGGGGGTGCATGGGCAAAAGCCATCTACCACCCTGCTCTGCCAGGGGCCCAGAGCCACCCAAAGATAGGAAAAGACTCCTAAGAAGGTTTTGAGGGCATGGGAAATATGATGATTTAGTATATCTCCTTGGCAGCCTCTGCCAGCAGGGATCCTAGGGAACCATAAACTAGAATGGACATCCCTGGCAGAATCGCCAGGGGAAAGCTCTGGTCACACTTACAGTTCTCCCTCCAGGGGGAATCCCCCTTTGATGCAGCTGCCCCAGGGATGCAGGTGTGTAAACCACACCCTGGAGTAAATAAGTGAAACGCCTTGATTGCAGTGGAGGTTACTTGTTTTTAATCTTAGCCAGGCTACATCCCCACCCCTGAGTTAATCGTACTTTTCCCTGATCAAATGACAAGTCGTTAACTATTCATCATGAGCATTCACTATTCATTAACTATCTCAAAGAGTGAGAACTATTTAGGGTTCTTAACAAGAAAAACTCAGAATCATCCATTTTCTTTATTTCCCAAAATACACAATCATGTTACTCTGTGTTCTAGTTGGTTCTATTCATGCTGCTGGAGGGTCACAGGAAGAGGGAAGGAAGTTCATCACGTGCAGATAAAGCTATGAGGCCACTTTTCAGAACAGACCCCCTAACTTTTGGAGGGTTAGATGTCACATACTCACCTTACTTGACTATCTTTCCCACCAGGAACTGGGATTTCCTAGGAAACAGCCAGTGGTGGACATGCCAGCTGCAGTGCCAAAGAATGTGTTTATATTGTATGTACATACATGTGTGCTTTATTAACTGCATTTTTGTGTGTGTTGCCAGGTCTCACCAACTCATAATCGTCCTGCAGGGACTGGAGAGCCGAAACAACAGACCCACACAGTTCTCTCATCACCGCCCAGAGTGTCATTTGGCTTAAGGTATGAGACCATTAGCTCCTATTGACAGAGCAATAGGTTCAATATTTGGAGGGAGCCAAATAGAGTCAATAGAACACAACCGCAATAGACACACCATTTTTCTCTCTCTCATTATTACAGAAAGTAAAGGTTTTGGGGGAATTGAATCACTGAGAGTTTCTAAAGACATGCTATTAGGCAATACCCCAGATGAATCTGAGCCATGAAGTTCCAAGTCAGACCTGAATTTCACTAATATTCAAGGGTGTTTGGATCCAGTGTTCTAGTGTGGAACATCTCTAAACTTCACTACACTGCCTTGCATATTCCCTTGGATCCAGGGACATCTTCATGCCCATCAGCATTCATGCAGCATTTTTACTTAATTCATGTAGCCATGGAAAATGTATCTTACAACAGATCATTTAGGTCAAGATATTTTTGGTTTCACTAAGAAACCTAGCACTTTGCTCTTGGCTGTGGACATGATCCACCTCAAGTCAACGGATGTTGAATCAGGCACCGCATAAATTCATGACACTGTTTTTGCTTTTTATGTTCAAAATCCCATGCTGGATCTAAATTTCTAACATTACAAGAGACACATGTTAATCCTTAATAACCTTACATTTGATGGTACTCTGAAGAAATGTAAAACGACATTAAAGGAGATACCATGCTTATCATTTTTTCAGGTCTTCCCAATCAAATCTGTTCTATTTACTAGACAAACATTATTTTTTCTAAAACTCAGCCTAGGATCTGGCAGTCAAGCTGGGTTCTTCCTGGTTTGTGTGCTATTCCCAGCAGTGAATTTTCAGTGATCAAAATGTTGCTGCGACTCATATTGCTGATGCAGGAGGCAGAGCAGAATCCAGGTAACTCTCCCCTAGGTGTTCTGCAGTGTTTACAGTATTAAACTTCATTTTGTCTGTAACATAAGCAGATATGACTCAAAGATACACAGGGACAAATCTGGCACTTGTGTAATGGTGCAGCTATTTTAGAGTTGCACCTGCTTACACTAGGGCTAAATTTGGCCCATAGGATGCAAATACGTTGAATAGGAAGGTGCCATTTTAACAGTTACTTTAAGCTTACCCTGACACTTATTCCACATTGTAGCTTGTGCTTTAGGGTTTGTAGTCAAATATCTCAAACAAAGAATCCTTGTGCAGTGCTAGCTTTGGAATATCACGTGACTTACAGAGAGCTACCATTAAAACAAAACCAACATTCACTATCTTCTGTCATGTAGAATACGGTACCAATCTCTTTACAGTGAGAGTCAAAGTAAATCCAGGGCTAGGTACGAGCATGTAGATTGTCTTCTGAATTTAGTGGCTTTTCCCCTAAATGGAATAGCTACCATATGGGACAACTATCATAGAATACCAAGGCCTGCCTACAGCTGTGCAAAATTTTTATACTGCAAACCTAAACGAAGCAAACCTCTTGCCTGCTGTACTCCAGACAGCACTGCAGTAATAGCTGTGATTTTCTATTACTGCATGACACTCTGTGGTATATCTGACTCCAGGGTTATATGTATTATAGGGACTAGTCCTGGATCGGCAGAGGTGGACAACGAGATCTAATAAGTCTTTCTGGTTGCTAATTTCTTGGATTCTCTTAAAGATACATCAGTGGAACCAGAGGAGCATTTTCTAATCGAGTTTATTACGAATGAGAAGGGAGAAGAGGGCAGATTGTCCAGTCCCCTCACACACCTTACAAAGGATTGGGTTGGCTAGAGGCCTACTTGAAGCAACACTGCAGAGCGAACCCACCAGCTACTCTCTAACCCAGGGGTGGGCAAACTTTTTGGCCTGAGGGCCACATCGGGTTTCCGAAATAGTATGGAGGGCCAGGTAGGGGAGGCTGTGCCTCCCCAAACAGCCAGGTGTGGCCTGGCCCCCGCCCCCTATCCGCCCCCCCGCATTTCTTGCCCCCTAACGGCTCCCCCAGGACTCCTGCCCCATCCAACCCCCGCGCTCCCTGTCCCCTGATGCCCCGCCCCACCCCGGGACCCCTGCCCCATCCACCCCTCCCTGTCCCCTGACTGCCCCCGATCCCCTGCCCAGACTGCCCCCTGCCACCCCATCTAACCCCTCCTCTCATTCCTGACTGCCCCCTGCTCTTGACTGCCCCATCCAACCCCCCCCTCCTTCCTGACTGCCCCCCCCAGGGACCCCTGCTCCTATTCAACCCCCTGTTCCCCACCCTCTCACCGCCCTGACCTCTATTCACACACCCCCTGACCACCACCCTGAACTCCCCTGCCCTCTATCCAACCCCTCCTTCCCCCCACTCCTTTACTGTGCTGTCTGGAGCGCTGGTGGCTGGCGGTGATACAGCTGCACTGCCCAGAGCTCCAGGACAGGCAACTGCACCGCCTGGCTGGAGTCAGCCACGCCACCGCACACCACAGTGCACCGGGTCAGGCCGGGCTCTGCAGCTGCGCTGCCCCCAGCAAGAGCTCGCAGCATTGCCGGCGGTGCAGTGAGCTGAGGCTGCGTGGGATGGGGCAAGCCTCCCGGGCCAGGAGCTCAGGGGCCTGGCAGGAGGGTCCCGCGGGCTGTAGTTTGCCCACCTCTGCTCTAAAGACTACAGCAGAGAGGGGGGAGGGGTCGGGGTGTGTCATTCAATAGCAGATTTCACCTCACTCCAAGTCTGACTACTTCAGCAGAATCCTGGTAACTTGAAAATAGGAAGAGACCCATTGAAAATACCAGGCTCTTTCAATGTCATGCTGCATTTAGATGATTTTGTCTCTTTCAAAAAGTGTGTGGTGATGAGGGATGCTAAAAAACTTCTTGTTAACTACGTGTCCCTTTTTCTTGGACAGGAAACCTAGAGGGGAGGGGAAAAAATGCCGAAAAGTGTATGGGATGGAGAACCGAGATATGTGGTGCACTGCCTGCCGTTGGAAGAAAGCCTGCCAAAGGTTCATCGACTAAAGACTGGAAGCGTGGAGGACCCGGGGGATGGGGAGTACAATAGCAGGATCCTGTTCCTGGAGCTGCCCCTGCCTACCCTCCAGTGCTGCCTTTTAAACAGACTTGTAGTTCAAAACAAAGCACTTGTAGCCAAGGAGAAGCACTTAGCAAAACCAGTGTGGAGCAATAGAGCAAAAAAAAAAGTCTTATCAAGTATTGAACCCAGAGCAGCTATTAATGTTTTTCTTAAATAACTTGTTGCTAACTTCTGTGAACTACTTGCTCCCCGTGACTGTTCTTTAACTGTGTCAATGTCTATGCTGTGAACGTCTGTATCAGTTGAACCAAGCACCGCGTCTTGCCCTGAAGTGAAGATTTCTTTTTAAAAGCTTAAATTAACACTTTAAGACATAAGCTACAGTTCACTCAACAGCAGCTGTACCAAGAGTGGAGTCTGTTAAATAATTCTGCTGATGTGAATGATCTTGGTTGGATTCCTCATTTTCGGGTGTTTTTTTGAGGAATTCAAATCTTGATATGTCAGAAGGACAAGCAACAGCACTCCTGGATGATTTTTTAAAAGCAGTCACAAACCAGAACAAGAGTGGCGGTACATTTTAAATTAGATTGTAATACTCCAGAGAAGGAAAAAAGGAAACTCCAGCAGATCTCAGCCACAAGTAAGTCCAAGATTTGAGGGAAAGCGTTTCAATGATCATTGAAACATACAGGAATATAATTTGGGTTCCAGTATCTTTTCTTATCACCAGTCCCTTTTCCTAGCAATGACCATCTTATGCTGATGAACCCTATTAAGAACTGGTAAATGCAGCCTTTTGGATTCTATGTAATATCTATTCAGGGATGCAGACAACCCAGCAGTTCAGCTCTTGCTTTCTTTTCTCTTGTGTATATAAGATGGTTACTAAATTAATGGCTCACTCATTCTTTCCATTAGCAATGCCAAATTTTATTTGTGCAAAAAAATGTATAGAAAACAAAACCCCCCAAGAAGTGCTCCCACCACATCATCCCAGCAAGTGGAATGTGACAGCAGTGAGCAACATATGTATATGTTAAGTAAAGTCCTTTTATATTTAAAAAAAAAAAGTCACTGAGGTCAGAAATAGTCAACTTCCATGCAGACGGCACTTTGATGGATGTGTGGGCTTTGGTGTATTTAGTTCTTCAGTCTGTTAGAGGGTATAAATGCAGAATGCTGATGTTTTATCCCTAGAGAGATGGGGTTATTTATTTTCTTACTAAAATAACTACTGATGTATAAAGTAAGGCGGAAATGCCATATGAATGCGCATCACCAACTCCTGCCTGTTTAAAAACAAAAACAAAAAAAACCCCATAGGTATAGGCACCTATCATATTAACAGGGCTATACAGGCCCACTACCAGTTGGGCTTGTTTTTCATGGAGTCTGATAAACTGGATCACATAGCTCTCATGACAGCATTACTTAACTTGCATTGCTGCCTATGGCCATTTAAAGAACAAAAGCACACACTTTTGAACATAGTATAGCGCGTAGTGTTAAAGAAAAGGCAATACGTGTTTGAATGGAAAGAACAAAAGAATAGTAAGAGCCTGTGTTTTTTTTAAACAAATTTGCTGTGTTGCATGCCTAATTTGAGCATGTTATTTCTGCAACAGTGTTTACAAATCACGCAATTTTCATGCACAAATGGCTAGTGAAGGTCACTTGCGTGCATACAGTTACCTGATTTTTATGCACAATTGTGCACCTAACTTGTTTAGAAAAATCAGACCCTAAAATCCAGCAAGGATAATAAAACAAAACATGAAATAAATTAACACAACAGAAGGTAAAGATCGGCAGATATACAGCGCCATCTGCACTCTATTGTTTGCACTTCCTTATCTTTTGGTGAAGTCATAGGTCATGGCTTTTCCTTCTATGATTTTTCTTTTTTTTTCCCCCAAAGATTTATTTAGGGAAATACCTCTTAGCAATTTGTAACTGGTTTCTAGTTACTTCCTTTTAAATGCTGACATTGTTGTCAGTGCCTTTACTATGGTGGGACACAGAATGTGGAGCTTGCTCCACTGATATCCCTCCTTATTTCTAAAAGCCTCTCAAGATGCTTATAAAACAATATTGACCACTGTTGACCCCATATTCATTACTTATCCCCATCATTGTTCCCTTTTCTTTGTATTCCCCTTCTCCCTTATTTACTCAGATCTCTTGAATTTTAAAGAGGATTTTAAAATATATTATTGTAATTGGTTTGTAAAATGTTGTACACCATCATGAGCACCTTGGCGGGGGCACTTCATAAATGAACATATTAATTAGAGAATCGAATTTCCACAACATGGGGCAAATTCTGGTTGGCCCCAGGAACCAGGTACAGCACTTGTCCCAGCTTTAATACTGGAGGAAAGTGAGTTAGAGAGAAGGCACAGACCTTATTAATTGCATGCATGCTCCGCTCACTCTGCTCTGGCTTGTAGAAAGATCTACTGGGCATGCTCAGAGGCTTAACATAAACGTTAGCGAGGCCATTCCCATAACGTAATTCACATAGCCACTCCCGTACTGCTAACTTTATATCTGTTCTTAGAAAGATAGGCACAGAAATAGACCACCAAAGCATTGTTATTGTCCACCTCTGGCCAGAGTTACACTTTCATTCTGTTCTTGATAAGAATAAGATTATTTACAAGTGCCATGAATCGGCCACTGCCTGGCCGAAGTGCTTGGCACATATGTCTGTATGGACTGCTTCCCTACACTGTTTAACCACACCAAGTCATGCTTCTCTGGAGGGTCTGTCAGGTGACCCCTGATTTTTCAGAGGAGTCAGAATCTGGTGATCGGTTTCCATCATGCATTCTCACAGTTGGCCATGGGTTCTTTGGTATGTGTACACACACACACACACACACACACACACACACATACACACACCCCCCACTAGCAACCAGAACTTGACCCTTAAAATAGAAATATTGAAGGATATATATAAAATTCTTTTAATCGCTTAGTAGAAATGATGCTGGTGACAGAAGTTGATACCACATGATCTTATCAGACTTTTATATTGACAGATATACCACTGGGTCCTAATTTTTGCTGAAGTGACTTTCCTGCTACAGCAAAACAAATGTCTTTTTGGGAAAAAGCCTGAAAAATGAAATTTCAAGCAAAAGGGAAACATTTTAGATAAGCATTTTAAACATGATTAGCTTGTCTCTATTCCTGCATAAAATGCCAAATATGGAAAATATATAAAATTCGGATAATCTTATTCACACAGCTGTTTCCATCCAGGTCAATGGATCTGATTCTGCACTGCCTTGCACCTTGTGTAGTCCTTTACAGGTGTGCAAAGTAAGCAAAACTTCCATTCTGATTTGCATATTTACACTTGCTTTTCATAGGTGTCAACTGCTATTCAAGTTGGTGCAAACATGCCCAGTGGGTCTATCTGTGTGAATAAGGTGAGCAGGCTTCATACCTGGTCAGACTCGAGGGCTGGAGATTTTATGCAATGCAATCATCTAATTGGGATATCTGAATACTGATTGTCTAGTGATCAATCAGTTCCCTGCTCCCCCTCCAGCTGTTTTGTTAGCAATAAGCAATGATACAACAAGAAGCCAGAGATCTTTATGGAACATGTATATAGGCCAATGTTACATGCTGAGACCTCTGTGTTTTTCCAGTATTAGGCTGGTTACCAGCTTGCATATGTGAGCTCCAGGTATCACTCCAAACTGGGTCTCCTCCTGAAACCTGAGCCTGTTTCTTTCTCCAGTCCCACTCACTGATATTACACCCCCAAGTTTTCCCTGAGAGCAACACCCTACATAGCAGTATGGTGTCATTCTTGCCATATCTCCATTGCCGTGTTCTGGTCAGGGACTATCTAGAGCAGGTTTCAGAGTAGCAGCCGGGTTAGTCTGTATCCGCAAAAAGAACAGAAGTACTTGTGGCACCTTAGAAGCTAACAAATGTATTAGATCGTAAGCTTTTGTGGGCTACAGCCCACTTCATCAGATGCATAGAATGGAACATATAGTAACCAGAGCAGGGGCTCTCAAACTGGGGGTCATGACCCCTCAGGGGGTTGAAGGTTATTACATGGGGGATCACGACCTGTCAGCCTCCACCCCAAACCCCACTTTGCCTCCAGCATTTATAATGGAGTTAAATATATAAAAACGTTTTTTTAATTTATAAGGGGGGGTTGCACTCAGAGGCTTGTGTGTGAAAGCGGTCACCAGTACAGAAGTTTGAGAACCCCTGATCTAGAGGCCTGGAGTTCTGGTGGATTAAATGTACAGATGTAACCAAGAGGGCTTCCCTGCAGGTCCATTGCTCTCCCATAGAGTACATTAAGAGAGCTGCGTACTGCTCAAGAGCCTGGGAGAGGAATGTGAAATTAGAAGTCTCCTGACCAGTTGGGAAGGTTTAACAGGTTATGAGGGCTTGTCCCCACTCCTGATTGGACCAAACTGCACAGCAGTCATCACTAAAATCAAATTATACTGCTCTTCACTATAACCAGTGGTGGTTGGAAAGAGGTTACTAAAATGACGTCTTGTTTTCTATTTCCACTTCACTGAACTTACCTAGAGGTAGCACTGCTGGAACTGAAATCTGAAGAAACTAATGGAGTTAATCCTAGACTGCCAGGACTTATCTTGTACATAGTTACTGTCTGTTCTAAAAGCTGTTATAAAACCCTTCTGGAATCCCACAACAACAAAATCTCCACTACAATAATGTTTTATACCACCTTCAGTAAAACAACAGAAAACTAGTCAAGGTGACAGTTTAGGTGCAGAAGGTAGATGCTAAATTAAGCCACTTGTGGTGTCAAGATCCTTGTGCTTCAAAAACCTTTTAAGGTTGCAAAAAGTGGTGTCTTGAATTGTGGTTGATAGCATCTGCTTCCAGTATTCCCCATCTGATACTACAGTACTGTTTACATAGACTTCTTTATCAAATTTCCATCATATACAAGATACAAGGATTTTTCTGTGACATTCAGCAGGACAATTTCTTTCACTGTCTGAAAATCAAGCTTTGTTCTTTCTGCTTCATACAGTATATCATCTCTAACCAATCCAGAAAGATTCTACAGTCAGAAGGTAGCTGGCACTATTTTTGATGATGCACAGACTGAAGAAGAATACAGCTCACTCATCCATACCCTTGTTTACTCCACATTGCTGACAGTAGTAAGAACTTGTTTTTGTCAATAAACTTGTCAGATAATACATAAGGGAATAGACAAATGCAGTAACAAGCCACAGTTCAATAGAACTGCTTTGCTAACCTTAACCAATTTTAAGAAAAAAAAATTCTGATAAAACCTTTGCATCTAAGTTTGAGATGACTATTGTATGTTTCCCTGAGAGAAATAAAGAAATAATTATAATATGAAAAACAAATTAGCCGTAGAAATAAATTTAGCTTTCCTATTATATGGGACTACTCACATAAATCAGGATTTCAAGATTTTGTCTGAATTCTTAAAATCTAACCCAGTGCTGCAAAGGAGCTCCTAAATTACATTTGTAAATTCTCAATGTTCATCATCTTTCCCCTCTAGGAAATGTCAGAATTTAATCTTTCATTTTACACTACTCTACTGTAGAAGATAGAGATATCCCTGATTCTGAATCTGTATCCAGTCATGTTAAGGAAGAGTTCTCCTTGCCATTTAGTTATTTCAGTAGCAAATAGTAGTGCAGCATTTGGTATGTAATGTTCAGATAAACAGAAGTTACAAAGTTACTAAGAAGTTTCTCTATAGAGAAATACCTTGAGAAAAATAATGAAATGACGTAAATAATGTGGATTTCCTCAGGGAAAATAAAGGGGCAATAGATGCAAAAAAAAATAGGTCTGTTTGAACCTACAATTACTAAGATTTTTAATATGTATTTTATTTTATTTTTCTGGACAGAATTATTTAATGAAATAAGGACTATACTGCCATTTGAATTATTAAAATCAGAAATGAGTGTTTTTGTGAACATGACCTTTTCTTGCCAACACAGAGTATTTAAGCCTGTGTATGCTTCAAATAGTAAAAGGAAAGGGGTTTTAGCTGATGTAAAGTTATGGGAATGGAGTTTGAAACATGACCTGATACAATAGGTGGTCTACATATTTGTATAAAGCTTTCTAGAATGTAATGTAAACATGAAGTCTTGTCGCTGTACAATCACCCAGTTAAACATGCATTATCTATAACTGGGTTACTGTTTCTTTAAGTGGCTCACAACAAAAATGTATACTTTGTAGCATGCTATCCTGCAACTACTAAGTACTCTGGTTTGCAAGGTGCTAATTTCCTTATGGTGCGCAAGATATTTTTAACTAGATACTTTTCATATCTACTAGAGTACAAGCTTAAATGAAACTCAAGATCATGCATGCAAAGAAGAAAATGCATTGTATTGAAATGCACACAGTTCTCAAACTTCTCAATTTCTACACGAAGAAATGACCCCCCTTTTTTTTTTTAGTTCTGTTGTAATATCTCCTTATCAGAATCTCTTTACAGAATTAACATCATGACCAGGGATCCAACTGGGCAGACATACGCTCAAGTGAGTAAAATCATGCATGTGCATAAATATCTGAACATTTTAATAAAGTTTTTAGCTTGAAGTAATTCTCATGCTGACACGCTGTTAATGATAGTGACTGATCTTTCTCTCTGAGTGTAGGTAAGGTAAATCTGCAAAGCAGGGCACACTCAAAGTTTACTAGAGGTTGAAGAGATGTATTTCAGTAGCAGAAAAGCACTTATGCAAAGCACATGAGAGTCTCAGCAATGGGATTACTCATATGCTTAAAGTCTAAATTTGTTTGCATGCTTTGCTGACTCAGGACCATAGAGACACCTTATTCTTATATAGTCTTGTTTTGAAATATATTGCAAGACAACCTGGCCATTTGTAATTTTGTGCTGTTTGTTACAGATTCAGAATACTTTTACACTAAGAAAAGTCTCATGCAGAGAACTGGCACTTTTTTTTTTTAAGACATGGTTTAGAATTCCAAAGTTGCCCTGTCACTATCAAACTCAAAGAAAGCCTGTCAGCACACGCACATGACACATACAGGTCACTCACATTATGACATACAGTTTGATCTCCGCATTGCCTATGCACTCAACACACCCATTGACTTCAGTAGGAATTCTGGGTGCACAGGAAACAAAGGATCAGGCCCATAGTTCTTAATTTGTCAGTTCACCTAAAAACTTTCAAAATGCAAATATTTTGTATCATCATGATTGATGTTGTTCTGTGTAAGTTTTAGTGTTTCTAAAATGATACTGGAAAGGAATCAGACAGCAGCCTTCTTTATACGATGCAATACTTGCTTACTAAACAAAGGGCTAAACTATAGAAACAAGTGCTCGAAAGCATGCTCTTGAAAGCTAACTTACCATCAATAACAATAGGTTAGTACAGGCAAAACTTCAGAGCTGTAACAATGCTGGCATCAATTTACTAAAAACTGTGAAACAAAACTCAGATTCCATGAATGAACCAAAAGGGTTGCTGCTTTATACACCAACAGCGCACACACTGTAACAAAGCAGAAGAAATAATCCCGAACACCTGGGAGGAAGTTAGAAATAGCGACTATCAAGTCTTTCTGAAAGGAAAAATGTTGCCTTTGGTAGCATAGAGATAGTTTAGTCTGAAATTAACATTTCAATGTCATGAAGACAAGCCTACTTCACGGACATGAATTCCATGTTATGAAAAGAGATTTTGCTTGGTCTCTTGAGGTTTTTAGTATATTTATAGTCTCAGTTGTAAAGTTCTTAAAATTGTCAACTATTTAGCTTGAAGGCGTAGTACATTTTGACAACGATTTCTGAAATGATTTCTGAAACACTGTGTCATACCAGTTTGAGCCTGATCCTACAAGGCGATCTGCTCAGACTTCAGTGGGACCCTGTGCTAGAAAGGTCCTCACAGAAGGATCATTTGCAAGAACATTGTTCACAGGTAGAAACACTTCTTATAGCTGGGGCAATCAAAAGACAACCTTACAGATATTCTGGTATTATGTCATACACAGCTTTCACTAAGTTTATTAAAGGGGCTTTGTCATGTGGCTTAAAACCCACAATTTAGAGGTTATGGGGGAGGGCCATTTAAACCAAACAAAACTGTTTTAGAATTTTAAATGGCAGTTTAAATTATTTGTTTTAATTAGATTTACGAATCCCCTGAAGAGCTAGCAACTCATACATTGCAGCACTGGGTGCTGGAAAGTCAAACTGATTCTGTATTTCACTGTTTAAATAATGAAATATATGAAAGTAAAAAATTGAACTTTTAAAATCTGATTTTACTGATTTAATAATCGCAGGTAGCAGTTATGGAGGGAATGTTAATTGTTTAAAAAAAGAACAGCTCTGGAGCCAGATGCTGGGTGCTGCTCTTGCAGTATAGAGCAACCATAAAGCCAGTGGATCTGGATCCTGTGAATTCTCTCTGGCCAGGGAATCTTTGAGGGCCATAGAGCCACCACAGCAGTTCCTGTGCCAACCCTCCTCCCCCGCCCCCCATCTGCTTCCTGATATAGAAGGGATGCAGCCAAGGGAGGGATGTCATGGCCAGGTTTTCCTACACCCCCATCAAACCCTGGCTGACAGAATCCCTCACATACGTAGCACCACTGGCGTCAGAGACTGTCTGCATGAGTTCAATGAGCAGGAGCTGCACCAAGATTTTGTGCTTTTTGTTGAGGACCAAAAACAAATGCACCTGAAAATGTCTGGCCTGAAAACTAATGAAATCCAACCAGACTGGAGAAGTTTTCTCCCTGCCTAAGGATTGCCACTTTACCAAAAACTGTGCCAGCCTTTATCTTAGATGGTGTTTATAGTCTTCACAAGCTCCTGCCAGACAAAAAACCCTATGATGGCCTCAAGCATCCGATATTGCTTAGAGGGTCCAAATGATATTAGCGGTGCTGCTAACACCACACAATCATCTATCCACTTACCAAATAGTATTCTTCCAGCTTTTCCCAGTTATGCCAAAAACAATTCAAGTACTGAAGTAATTCATGGGAAACTCCTGTCTTCCCACACTGAAAATATTCCTTAAGTGTGGTACCACCATCAGCATGTGAGCATATTTTATTATAAAGCCACATCTAACCCCCACTTAAAAGCGCTGGGAAATTGCCATTTTGTCTGCTTCAAAGTCTCTCTGCTCCCTCAACAAAGCTCTGGGCCTGGCACTATTAATTGATCTAGGAGTCCTAGTGAGCAGCTTCATCTAAAGTCAGTGGCAGCATCACTCCAAGAGAAAGTAGAATTCAGGGTGGGCAAAGTAACAGCCTCAAAGCATCAGGTGCAGACTCCTCATGTGGATGTGCAGGAGAATAGCCCTTGTCTTACTGAGTGCCGTCATGTATCACATTTCCTTAACAGCAAGAAAGACAAATTCTCCCATCCTCCAATTAATATATTTGCCTCACTCTGAGAATCCCATAGTTAACTGAATATTAAGACAAGCAGCAATCTCCTAAACAGGATGTTTCCTTGCTTCACATTTAAAGAAACATGATTAACTTTCCCCTAGAAGAAAACCAAGATAATGGGCAGACTCAGTTACAGAGGTACTACTTGAGGGAGGCTTGAGCCAAGAAGTTAAGATCTTAATCCAAATATCCTCAGAACTGGAGCTTGGTGGGATTTAAGTGTTCTGTTTGGGCCCATCTCTACTTGTTCTTGCGCAAGAGCGGTGACCAACGCCTTGGAGAGGGTATAATACAGGGGCTCTCAACCTTTTCCTTTCTGAGCTCCCCCACCCCCATATGCTGTAAAAACTCCACACCCCACCTGTGCCACAACAACTGTTTTTCAGCACATAAAAGCCAGGGCCAGTGTGAGGGTTGGCAAGTGGGGGGCCTCATGAAGCTAAGTTGCTTAGGCATCAGGTGGCAAGGTTCAGGGCCCCGAGCTTCAGTCCTGCGCGACAGGGCTTTGGCTTTCTGCCCTGGGCAGAAAAGTGAGTCTAAGGCCAGCCCAGCTTGGCGAACCCCCTGAAACCTGCTTATGGCCCCCCAGGAGGCACCAGACCCCTGGTTGAGAACTGCTGGTATAGTAGACCTTATGCACTTTGTACCTTACAGTATGCAGCATGACAATCTAGTCTGGTTACATCTGGATAACACTTCTGTATCCAGATACTTGTGGCCTCCTCACTGTACACTGAGTACAGGTTCTTTTCTGCTGCCAAAATATTGTGCTATTCTCAAATCGCTTTTAAGTAGAAGATTCTGTCAGTGATCAACACCACTTGTATTTACTGTTTTTATCACATACTAGTCAAGAAACTTGCCAGAAGAGATTATTCATTAGCTTAGGTCATTTTTTCCCCCCTCTAAAGTATCTTAAAGCAAATGTGATTTGCATATTTATTAAACTGCATTACTTATTTGTATACATGTACATTTTTAAGTAACTGTTGTAAATTAATTCATGAAAATGAGCCTTTCATGGACACTATTAAGATGATTCTTTCTACAGAGTAGGTCAGTCAAACAACTACTGCTGGTTATTATTTTAAAATAAGATTAATATAGCAATAATTAGTGCTAGCATTTCTTGGGGATGCAGGGAGAGAAGCACATATTGCACATTCTCAAGTCCATATTAAACAGGGCATTTTCTCTAGAGCCAAGAGATCCGACACTAGTGTCTATCTTCAGTACACAACTGCAGCATATTTTGCTTGTCAGCTGCACAATTCATATTTTTACAAAACACTATTATATTACATTACAGGGCTTTGGTCCAATCACGCAGTCTCTTCTCGAGAGAATAGTTCCTACTCATGTGAACAGCCTCATTGAGGACAATAGAACTACTCATGCAAGTAGGGACTATTAGAGTAAGGGTTGCAAGATGAGGGCCCTTAGTTTTCATTTGACATCAATGGCTATTAGCCAGGATGGGCAGGGATGGTGTCCCTAGCCTCTGATTGCCAGAAGCTGGGAATGGGCGACAGGGGATGGATCACTTGATGATTGCCTGTTCTGTTCATTCCCTCTGGGGCACCTGGCATCGGAAAACAGGATACTGGGCTAAATGGACCTGTGGTCTGACCCAGTATGGCTGTTCTTATGTTCACACATTCCTCCAGAAGTTTTTAAAAAAAACAAAAACACAACAAAAAACAAGCTTATGCCAAAAAGCTGGCTAAGTAGAACTGTGGAGTCTCTTCCCCCTTACTCTAGAAAACAGGATTTTGCTATCAGTATTTATGAGAGGAAGGATGGTCTTGAGCATAGGTGCTGGACTGGGGATTTAAGAGATCTTGGCTCAATTTTGATTTCTTGTGTGACTTTGGGCAAGTCACTTAATCGCTTTTTGCCGCTGGTGGGGATGACAATACTACGTCGCTTACCATTTGTCTGTCCTGGCTATTTAGACTGTAACCTCTTTAGGACAGGGCCTGACTCTTATCTGTGTTTGTACAATGTTTAGCACAATGGGGCCTAATCTTTAATCCTTCTACTAGTAGTAGTTAATTTGATTTGGGGGGCATGTGTGGGAAGAGAGAAGTGGGGCCAGGTCAGTGGTTAGCCAAATAATCTTACGTAAAATGAGACGTAGGACCACAGCCTCAGCTGTGCCAGGGTTCTATTTGTCGTGGCTTTGATGAGCATCAAGGGTAGCTTTGAACTATCTTTGTACTCCCCTGACTGCAGGGGCTGCCAGGAGCCAGTTTTTGGCCCATGGTATAATGCAAGGAAGTCTGAGGTTCTTCTAAATTTTGCCAGTTTGTAACAGCCCCTGAGTCCATTTATGTTGGTGGGGAATTACGGGAATGGAGCAAGCTATGGCCACTGGGGCTGGTGGAGGTGGCACAGAGCTAGCTACACTGACTCTGTGCCCATCTGGGATTTCCTATGCTGAGGGGAATCCTCAGCTGGCTTGTTAGTGCAGCATTCTAACCCCTTTGCACCATTAGAACAGCATAAAAAGGGGCAAAGGGGTATCTTGGATCTAGTCCATAATGTCATTAAGAAACAAATCTGTCCTAACCAACGTCAAATTGCACTAAATTTCATAACATCCCACAAATATGAAGAAGCACTTATACAATTTTGACCTTTTCCTGTAATAAAGGAGTCATTTTAATGCACAGAAAGAGAATATCAATATTATAGACTGTGTATGGCTTTAGTGTAAGACAAAAGGCCAAATATTAGTCAGAATTGGCCCAATCTTGCCACCATATTTAGGCAAAGTGCCTAATAAAATCAGTGAGTATTTTGCTTGCATTGGGACTGCAGGATTCAGGTCCTATGGCCTTATGATTGTTTTCCTACAATAGGGAAATTCAATCTCTGTTCAGTGTTTCTCATCTATTTCCTGCCAAATGTTGCTTTGGAGACTATAAAGTAATTTTGAAATTTTAAAAACATTTCAAGAAGCAATTCAGTCTTTTTTTTTAAAACTATATTTTTAAAAATTATTTTCTCTTCCACTCTGTGCAAAAGAAGTGATCTTTAATTAGAGTTACTCAGCATTGCACTTTTGTATATATTTTTCCTACTTGTTACGCCATGTATTTTTTTATATTAAATAATTAAGAGCAATGGGTTTTTTAAAATTTTATTATTACTACCAGCATCTTGCAGAGCTTTGACCTATAATTTTTAGAAATTGATCCCGAAATATGGAGAAATCTGATACATTTTTACTAAATTAATAAAAATTTCTTAGTATACTCTCTGGATCAGAAGAGTTGCTTTTTAATGGTATATACACAGAAATACTGTAACTTCTGAAATTAATTGGCACTTGGTAGATTCAGTACACAAATGGGATACTACAGCTTTAAAAAGGCAAATCTCCTCGCAGGTAGAAAAGGTGTAGCCCTGGAACTTGTACATATACAGAACTTGCACTGGTTAAGTAAACTGTATTTTTTAATTGGTTTGGTTGAACTCCTTTGTGATCAGTCTTTTAAAATCCATTTAAACCTGGTTTATAAAACTGTCCACTCTGGAGTTGACACCAGTTTAGCTGAATTGATTTAAAAACACACCCTTAGGTAAACCGGTGCAAGTCTCTATGGATTCGGCCCTGATTATTAAAGGGAAGCTGCAAATCTTTACTCATGCAAGTATGAGTAAGATCACAGAAGCCACTGACTACTCATGCTAGTAAATGTTTGCAGGATAAGCCTCTAAAGGCTATATTCTCCATCACTCCCCACGTGGAATGCTCTTTGCATTAAAAAAAATATATATCTGCCCCTAAACCTACATCCAGATGGATTTAAGGTCGTCCCCCCCCCGCATTTTTTGTCTTTCAAGATGAGCACCTGTTGATTTAAAAAGCAAGCAAAGACCATCAGAGCCTTCTGTAGGTGTTGTAGAACACACTGAAAATAAACACTATGTCTAACTGTTTACCTCACCCAAATTGTGTTTATTTCAAATTTCCAAATCATCCCTTGTACTTCAGAGCACTAGAATCTACAGTGACTGGAAGCCAGAGCAAACTGGCTGGCTAAAAAGAAAAAAAAACTCTTTATTTTGCCTCCTCCCTTTTCTGCCAAGGGCAGATCCTTTCTAGGTTACCCTCCCATAACACAAACACAACTGGCTGAGGTACTGTGGGATCACCCTAGGATCTGAAGGTTTTGAGATTACAGCATGGAAGCAGAAGGAATCTGAACCCCTAATTCTATCCAAAAGACACACACGCGTGCCTTCCTCACCAGTACCATATGAATAGGTAGATGATGGTACAACACCTAGCTTCCTCTGAAGCTGATGCTCTGTTAACTTGCCAGTGTTAGTTGATCTGTAACGGCACAATTCTTCAGCTGTTACTGACAAACTCTGAAACCATTTTGATAATTTTGCCTGAGTAGTAAAAGCAGGATCGGTCCCTACCCAGTGTGAAATTGCTGTCTTCTCTCCCTGCAAAGGCTAAAGATGTGTCTGTGAAACCCAACTTCCACTTGCCCAAGGGTGGTGAAACTTATTCTGAACTGCAGTCCCTTCATGGCAGCACACAGAACAGCTTTGCCACTGAGCTAGTTTCTGCATTTTCATTTGTTTACACAAAAACTGAAGGAAGAAAAAAAAGACTACTTTATGTATCTGATCAGTGCAGGTGAATAACTCCCATGCTAAGGGGAAAGTCTTCAATGCCATGTGCGAGGATTTAAATGTGCAACTCCTGTTGGCAGCAAGGGGTAATTTTGTGACTAATCCACCATACACGCTGGTAACAAATTTCCCTAAGGTGTTACTGAAATTTGGAAGGGTGGGGGGGAGAGCTTTTTTAAAATCACAGTCCTCACCCTCCTCGCAATTCCAGTCACCAACCTTGTTCAGACAGCATGCACTAAGCAGAAAATAATATTTATGAGGCACACAAGGTGGGTGAGGTACTAGTGTTTATTGGATCAACTTCTGTTGGTGAAAGAGAGACGCTTTTGAGTGTCGGAGAACTCGAACGCTTGTCAATTTCACCAATAGAAGTTGGTCCAGTAAAAGATATTACCTCACCCATCTTGTCTGTCTCATACGCTGAGACTAATATGATTACAACACTGCAAACAATAGTATTTATTGTCAGTCTACTTGCTTAGAAGGCCTGATACTATTGGAATGCTGGGTGCACCTCCAAGATGTCTTTATTCAAGCAAAACTCCTATTGACTTAGGAGAGACTCTTTGGGCCTGTATACACTGCAGCTAAGTTTGAGGACCCAGTTACAACTGAGTTTAATTTAGACTTAACCCTGAAATGCATCTGCGAACCCACTTCTGTATCCATGCAACATACACCGCTCCCTGCACTTCAGGACACACTGTAATTCACAGGATCAGGCCTATAATTATTAGACATGCTTCTGTGCATTCTGCTGCCAGAATGGAAAGGTTTTAGGGTTAGGCCAAGAATGTAGAGATTGGGGCTACCCAAAATTCCTTTGTGAAGTCTGCCATTGCTTTGTATAAAAATTTTTAATGCACTTATGATTCTTTGTGCCCACATATGCATATTTTTGCATGCTGAATTCAAATCTTTCAATGCACTTTCAAGGAGTCTTATGATGTGTAAGGTAACAACTCTAAGCACAAATGATGGTGCAGATGTTGGAAAGCTAACTCTGCAGACAGTGCTAGTGAAGGCTCGGAGTTGCTCAGGACGATAGAAGAGGCTAGATTCCAAAGGGTTAACGAAATGTAAGTAGTAAGCACACTTGGTAGCGTTTTCAAATACTCAGCCATTGCCAAAAACAAATGAAAAGTAAGCAGCACTAGTCTATGCTGAGGACTAAAATTTCCGTGTTTGAAATGAAGCTGCTTTTTAGCTAGCTCATAACACCATATTTAAGACCAAGTTTTCCTAAGACTTAGGTCTCCATTGTATTAATAAGGGCAGCATTGCTCTAAACCCCAGACAAACCAGGCTAAACGCGTACATGCTGGTATACCTGAAGTTCAGCAAGAATCCGCTATAATGGGTTTGGAGATTGTATGTTCTAGTTCAGAATCTCACAAATTGGAGTCCACTCCAGGGGGTCCACAGCCCCCGCTGATCAACTCCTCCCTCTCCCTCCCAGTGCCTCCAGCATGCCCAGGAAACAGCTGTTCAGCAGCATGCAGGAGGTGCTGGAGGGAGGGGGAGGAGCAGGAGCAGGGACAGGGTGTGCTCAGGGGAGGGGGGAATTGGAGGGCAGGGGTGGAGTCGGGGCAGGGCCTGGGGCTGAGCGAGAGGTTTGTGGGTCCCCGAAAAATTTTAAAATCAAAATGGAGGTCTTCAGGTTACTAAAAAGTTTAAGAACCGGTGTTCTAGTTTATCTAGTAGCCTACAAGGTGATAAAATGCTTAAAGTATCTCACAGAGACAGTTAGGAGAAAAAAGTAGCCAACTCTTTAATAACACTGTTCAGTGACCGTTAATTTGCAAGATATATATTGGTTACTGATCTCATGCAAGTTTGTCAAAATGCAGTTCTGTTTCAAATAGATGGTGATGACCTTGCCTAGCAGAAGAAGCTTCCTTTGATCTTAGTGAATGAATGTATGCAGCTAAAAACTATGCATTTTCATACAGTCATTTATTGTATTTTGTATTGATTCAAAGCCAAAAAAAATGTCTAGATATCATCTTGCTCATGAGGGCCCCAGCCTGCATTCTTAACACACCCTGAATTCCCCTTGACTTCAAAGGGAGTTTTGAGAGTCCAAGGAATGAAGGATCAGGCCCTACTGTTTTCAATGCATGCTTCACTGGAGAAATGATTAGAAGATGGCAGGAAGACACGGTATTACATAGGACGTTAAACTACAGGCAGTTGCTTCTTCTGTAATACATGTCAAACCATTCTGGTGAATGCTTTTATCCTTGTAAGAATCAGATGTGCTAAGAACATTGTCGCTTTAAAGGTACAGTACAGTAACCCTGGACTACAAGTCTAAGATGGTTTTTGCTTATACACAATCTATTCAAACACAGGATACCAATATAAAGACAGCAGTGGCGATATTTTTTTTATTTATTCAGAAAAGTATGTGCTTCTAGGGGGTATTCAGTTACAATTTCAAAAACAACATACAGAAATGTTTTTATTTTATGGATCAGCTCACTTACGAATGTTGTAGTTTTTATAAAGGTAGCATGAAAACATATTTTTCAAGTTACATACATATTTCTTATGTTCCTGTGTTGTATGTGTAATATTCCCATCCCTTCTACAGCTTTTTTGTAACATTAGCCACTATAGTTTTGTTTTTTAGCAAAGCTCATGTCTGGTCTCCAATATGAAAATCATTCTTCTTAGCACTACTGTGGCCCTGATCCTGCAGCGTGATGCATGCTGGCCCTGTGCCAACACTGAGTCCATTGATTTCAGTAAGGATGTGGGCCAACATCTTCAGATGGTATAAACTGTCATAGCTATTGGAAGTATGACCATTTGTACCAGCTGACGATCTATCCCCAGCAAGGGCAAATAAGTCCATCTGCATAGACTCTCGATGCAGTCAAAGGGGATCTGTGGAGACCCAAGGTCTAACTAAACATATCACTGCCAGAGCAGGGCCTATGGCAAAACTAAAAAGGCACTATTACATTTCTCTGCAATCTTTGATTGCCCTTTGGGTCTGACCCAGGGCCCACTGCAGTCAACGTGAGCCCTTCCAATGATTGCAGTGGGAGCAGTTCAGGCCCTCTGTCATCAGTTAATATCACAAAATTCACTTTTTAAATATGAGAAAAAAGAGCTTCCAACTCTGGCGCTAATGGAAATATTGGAAACTTTTAATATATATTTGGAAAGTATTTGAAAAATAAATTGTCTGTCTTTTTTATATTACAACTTTTAGCCAAATACAAGTATTCTGATTACTACTTCTGTGGATATCTATCCGACTGTAAATAATCTCATAATGTTCAGGTACATAAACCTGGAGGGAAAAAAGGACTCTTCATCAGCTCTGCGTTTTGCTCACTATTGGTATATTGTGTATATATCTAGCTATCTATAGAAAAGGTAATGTGTTTAAATGTTGGGTGTTTTTTATTGCTGTTCCTCTAAGGAAAGACAACTCTTTTTTTATTCTACTTGTTTTATCTTTTATGAGTTAGATGAAAAAAGTTTTCTAATTTTTTGCACCAGAAATGGATAAATAACTGTTGCTATGTGTATCAGGACATTAATTTCTGATTGAAAATGTAAAATTAAAACTGGCCATAATGGGCACACCAGTTAAAATGCACTTTTCCCGTGGCACAGTGTACTCTCTCTCATTGGGCTTTCAAAGGACCATTAAATGTTTACATTTTTTTTGTTGCCCATTACAGTTTCAAACATTTAAATGGCTTCCCTGAAACTAGAGAAAGATCTCATGCATGACCGATATACCAGGATCCAAGAAAGGATCATGACAGTTAGATAAAATAAGGAATTTTTACAAATACCATTTTAGTGATCGTTTTCTAACATTTGGGCTCTCATACTTTGTGATGCTTCGATGTGTCAATAAATATGCTCTTGCTTAGCTAGTCTAACATCATTGTAGACCTGTAATTTACTGTTTATGGTTATGCCATGATTTGCACTGGTTTAAATTCAGTCAGAATGCTGGCCATCCAGCCAAAATATTCAGACTGTTACGATGTCCACAAAATATTAAATAAATGCACTTGTAATTGATTAACTACTATGGAGTATGTTCAACTATTTCATGTAATAAAAAGGCTTTGTGTATAACTTCTACTTGTAGGTTGTTTATTTGTGCAAAGTTTAATTCTTTTACAGCACGACTGTAAGCATACTGAGCCCAAACCAGTCACCAGAAGTGGGACTGGGCTCATCATCAGCCTGGTCATAAGTCAAATATTTACAGGTGATCTCCTGGTCTACCTTGGGACTGGAAATTTGGACCCAGAGTTTTAATTTTGGCTCAGAGAAGTCACTTTGCCTCTTCCTCTGTTCTCCCATTTCAGATTTGTGCCCTCAGAAATATTGACCTCTACCTGCTGAGCTGAAGCACGGCTCCCTCGTCTCAGCATGTTAGCTGCTGTACACTTGAACAGGCCTCACAGCACCTGTGTTCCAGTGAAAGCTCCCAAAATGCACCATTTAACCTCATAAGTTAAAGGAGCAGCTTCCTTAGCAG
This sequence comes from Chelonia mydas, assembly GCF_015237465.2. Classification (NCBI taxonomy): domain Eukaryota; kingdom Metazoa; phylum Chordata; order Testudines; family Cheloniidae; genus Chelonia; species Chelonia mydas. Next base: position 51,162,871 of record NC_057850.1, read on the forward strand.
CTTCCTTAGCTTCCAGGATTGCCATACGCCAGAAGAGATCTGAGGTGCATTCCGGCAAGGCTACCTAGTGATGATCCATAAAATATATACGTAGAAGCAGCAGCATTAGATTCCCCTTTTGAACCACGATTGTGAATGTGTAGCCTAAGAAACATGAAAACTAACCTGAACACAGTCATTCAAATACCTTGCTGAGAACTCAATCCCAGGATAAAGTGTGGGCTGGCAGCCAGGCCACAGATTTCCCCTACTCACATTTTTTTTCCCTTCCGTTTTGACAGTTTTCCAACCAGATTGCCTCAAACCTCAGCCCTTTCTCGGAACCAAACTCCAGGAAGGTTTAGGTGAGGAAGACCCACTCTTCCCATCCCTACAACCATCCAATACATTGCTGGCTTCCACTAACATGCATCTGACAAGATTTCTTTTCATTTTCCAAATAGCTCCCATCCTTATAAGTGCTGTTTTGCTCCTCAAATATTTACTTTGAAACCAGGAGCGGTCAGCAATTACTATCAGTGAAAGATGGCTATTTGGTGATCTAGTTTAGAGAAAAAATCCCACTCCTGCAGGACAGTTATCCACACCCATATGGTCCTGTAGCTTGCAGTCTCAGTGGAGAAGTCCAGGACTGAATGGCATGGAGGGCAAACTACCTCATCACTCCTAGAGCTAGTTCCTCCAGAGCAGGGGTGAGGTACAGCAGCCGTGCAATGAGGGAGAAATGATTTGAAATAATATATCTTGGACTGCAAATGCTCTAAAGCAAATGCTTCCAATTAAATTCAACGACAATAAAATAATCTTAACATACAGTATTTAAAAATGTATCAAGATTTTGCATCATGTTCACTGGGTGAAATTGTACTTCAGTAGTTAGATCAGCCTCTGTCGTAAAGCTAGGGGGCTTTAATTTTTCCGAGCTGTATGCTTTGTGGGTACACTTTTATGTTCTCTCATCAAGAGAGAGCCAGGATTGAGCCCTGAGAATTTATGCTCCATTTAGTGGATAAACTCAAGGGATGACCTTTCTCTAGCTACATGGCACTTTTGTCACTATGGTCATCTGGATAATGTATAGCATCACCTAGGATAGCACTCGGGTCCTTCTGTTCGCAAAAAGAAAAACAGCTTTGGACTCACCACTTATGCCAAAGGAGAACTCCACTACATCTAGCAGTACCAAGGCCTATGAAACACATCTATGACAGTCAACCAGGTAAAGGTCAGTGAATATAATGAGTTAGCAATACATTCTAAAGCCGTGTATTCATCGTCTGCTCTCCAAGATCAATGCTACGAAGTTATTGTAATACAATCCTATTTTCCAGTAAATTTCACAGTAGAAACCTGCTGCCCTGCAAGTCACAAGATATGTGAAATAATTTTACTTAACAACAACATTATTTTGAGGCCCCTAACTTGGATAGGGTTGTTTGGTTTTTTTCCAGTTCATTAACTTTGACAACCATCTGCCAAGATTTCGAGCAATGCTCAGTCTCGATAGTTTGGAACCAAATTAAAATCCTTGTGGTTATAAAATTGCAGTGTTGGTTTGAAGATTTGTAGCAATGCAAAAAAAATGTAGTCAAACAGGAAAACATTCTGCTACCATTTTAAAATCAAGCTCTAGAGATGAATGACAGAGAAAGCATTTGCACCTTCCTGAAGTTTCATATCATTCCTCATCCTGATACTGTTAGTGATACATGGAAGGTTTTCTTTATATTTGCTGGGGAGGGAACTGACAGAAAGACTTTAAACGTATTAATTATAACAGTGGACATGTACTGTGCAAGTTTCCCTTATATCTCTACATGTCAGCCCTATCCTGCTTAGTAGCCTCCTAGCTCAGTCCTGTACTATAGTTACCCTGCTGCAGTAGCCTGTTCTGACTGAGACTCAGCCGTGCTGAACTTGGCCAGCGTGTAATGTGTTTTAGGGATATAGGAAAATGTAGATCAATAAAATCTATAGCATGACTCTGAAGATCCAGAGCATTAATCCACTGAATGTTACTGCCTGTGATTCATTCACAAAGATGTAAACCACATTTTCTCTGTTAAAATCGATATATTGCCTTGTGTTCCCAGCCATAGAGCTTTGCAGCTTTGTTCGAAAGTGCACCGAACACCATCATGTTTATTTTCGTTTTAAAATGACTTTGGCCTCTAGATGTGGTATTTTAAAGATGGAAATGGCAGAAAATGTGAGAAGAAAACAAAAACAACAACAACAACAAAAACTATGAACTTCTGGCGGGGGGGTCCAAATGAGTCATAGTTTGCAGGTATTTGTGATGTATCAGTGCTATGTACACATGGCTTGATTTTTACAGGTGTGAGCACCCACCAACCCACTGATATCAATGGGAGCGGCAGGGGCTCGGCCTTTGTGAAAATCAGGCAGTTTGTTTATCTGGGCAAACCTTTATCACATGCTGACCTCTTGTGGTATGTAGCGGATTTACAGTCTCTAAAAATTAAAGGCGTGTAAATAGAGACAATGCTAAGCGTTTGTGGAGAGATGTGTACAAAAGTGTATTTCACCAGGCCTTCAGGAGCTATGGTTATATAAATTGGGACTGTACCACAACCTACATAACATTAATAAAAACACTCCTCGTGACTCAGAAGCTAACGATGGATGTTTTTCTTCAGTCTTGCCCTCCCTTTCTTTAGAGGGCAGTGAGCCAAGTAACATGGCAAAAAACTACAATAGCAACTAATGTGGGCCAACCAAAGTCTGATGTCCTCTGTTAATGAAAATATTGATATCAACTCCTATTTAGTCCCTCAACCAGACAAACTGGTAAAAGACCCAGATGTTCCATCCCCACGTCTGCCCCCAGGGACTCCCTTGCACCTAGCAGCATGAAAAATTTCCTGTGGGTCTCCTCAGCTTTTTGGAAGCAGCTGCCAACTTTATCAGGGAATAATGGGCCCCTGGACCAGTAAAAGTTAATGGACCATCATGCGGAGAATGGGATTGCTGATGCTCTCATTTAAGACTGAATCCCACTCCAATAGATATAACTACAAACATTAAAGTCTTGTTTTTAATCTACCAAAAAGAGAGGCTATTTATAGAACAGTCATTTCAGAAGAAGAGCACTCCCCCACCTAAAATCCTGGTCCCAGATATACTCCATGATAGAATTCGTACATGCTCACAACTTTCCCCACACAACTGGAAACATAAACAAGTCATCACGCTAAGAGAACTTCTAGCGACACTTCTAAGACTCATACCCTTCACAGAGGTAATGTAGATCAAGGCTTTCCTAACAATCCTATCCAGCCAAACAGCATTGGACCACCAGCACATCTGGTCCTTTCTGGAGTTTGGTAGAGAGAAAGGGCTTAGGTCTGAGACTAGACTTGGTTGGAAAACTCAAAAATGGGAGGAAAACAATGTGAGTAGGGGAAGTCTGTGGCCAGGCCTGTTCTCCACCCCACCGCCAGGAATTGGCCCTACGTAAAAGGCTGTAAGAAAATCAAGAGCTACAGTTCTGTTGCAGAAGCGCAACTTTCAACACTGTCTGCAACTTTTTCACAATGCCACTCACTCAAATTTGGCCTGGCCGCCCCTCCATCATGACAGCAGCGACCTCTTGTGAGACCTTGAGGACTTTGCCTGCCGTGGCTGCCCAGCTGTGCCAGGGACCATGTTCAGGGAGGCCCCAGTGAGTGGGGCCGGGGTTTGTGCCTCCAGCAGGCCACAGTACTGAGACAGGGAGCCCCAGCAGTGCTAGCCCCCCCTCCCCCAGCATCTTCAGGGGTGTCTGGGCTGGGGCTGGCTCTAGGGCACAAGGACTTGAGCCCCACCTCCTACGCTCCCCTACCCTAGGGATTGGAGAAATGGGGGGTGGAGGGGTAAATCCAGCCCTCATTGGAGGTAAAGGACCCTGCTGCCACCTCAACATCTAGTAAGTTATAAAACAAGAGAGAGTTGAGTTCCTGCATGAACCTCCCCCACAGCCATGTACGTGCACCAAACTGCAACTTTAACAAACAGGCCACAACTTCTGGCCAAAAAAAAAACAAACAAACACACACACACCAATCACAACTTTCTGACAGCCTGACCTGTGTATCGTTTGCTTCCTGTTCAGCACCCAGCTTCTGAGAGCAGAGAATGAACCTCAGCTCCTGATTGCCCCATCATGCCTCTCAGCTTGTTAGCAAAAGAGGTCAAGTCGACAACGCAGCAGCAAAACCTGACGTAGCCCTGGCTTAGTACTCCATCAGTGGAGTGGGCATTAGCCAGCACACACACCAGGGGAGAAGGAGCTCTTAAGATGACAGGGTGTAAGAGGGTCATTTTTCCAAGACATTCTATCTAAAGCTTACAGTAGACTTAACCCCAGCTGCACGGACCTGAGCATTTGACTATCATCATAGAATCATAGAATATCAGGGTTGGAAGGGACCCCAGAAGGTCATCTAGTCCAACCCCCTGCTCAAAGCAGGACCAAGTCCCAGTTAAATCATCCCAGCCAGGGCTTTGTCAAGCCTGACCTTAAAAACCTCTAAGGAAGGAGATTCTACCACCTCCCTAGGTAACGCATTCCAGTGTTTCACCACCCTCTTAGTGAAAAAGTTTTTCCTAATATCCAATCTAAACCTCCCCCATTGCAACTTGAGACCATTACTCCTCGTTCTGTCATCTGCTACCATTGAGAACAGTCTAGAGCCATCCTCTTTGGAACCCCCTTTCAGGTAGTTGAAAGCAGCTATCAAATCCCCCCTCATTCTTCTCTTCTGCAGACTAAACAATCCCAGCTCCCTCAGCCTCTCCTCATAAGTCATGTGCTCTAGACCCCTAATCATTTTTGTTGCCCTTCGCTGGACTCTTTCCAATTTATCCACATCCTTCTTGTAGTGTGGGGCCCAAAACTGGACACAGTACTCCAGATGAGGCCTCACCAGTGTCGAATAGAGGGGAACGATCACGTCCCTCGATCTGCTCGCTATGCCCCTACTTATACATCCCAAAATGCCATTGGCCTTCTTGGCAACAAGGGCACACTGCTGACTCATATCCAGCTTCTCGTCCACTGTCACCCCTAGGTCCTTTTCCGCAGAACTGCTGCCTAGCCATTCGGTCCCTAGTCTGTAGCGGTGCATTGGATTCTTCCATCCTAAGTGCAGGACCCTGCACTTATCCTTATTGAACCTCATCAGATTTCTTTTGGCCCAATCCTCCAATTTGTCTAGGTCCTTCTGTATCCTATCCCTCCCCTCCAGCGTATCTACCACTCCTCCCAGTTTAGTATCATCCGCAAATTTGCTCAGAGTGCAATCCACACCATCCTCCAGATCATTTATGAAGATATTGAACAAAACGGGCCCCAGGACCGACCCCTGGGGCACTCCACTTGACACCGGCTGCCAACTAGACATGGAGCCATTGATCACTACCCGTTGTGCCCGACAATCTAGCCAGCTTTCTACCCACCTTATAGTGCATTCATCCAGCCCATACGTCCTTAACTTGCTGACAAGAATGCTGTGGGAGACCGTGTCAAAAGCTTTGCTAAAGTCAAGAAACAATACATCCACTGCTTTCCCTTCATCCACAGAACCAGTAATCTCATCATAAAAGGCGATTAGATTAGTCAGGCATGACCTTCCCTTGGTGAATCCATGCTGACTGTTCCTGATCACTTTCCTCTCCTCTAAGTGCTTCAGGATTGATTCTTTGAGGACCTGCTCCATGATTTTTCCAGGGACTGAGGTGAGGCTGACTGGCCTGTAGTTCCCAGGATCCTCCTTCTTCCCTTTTTTAAAGATGGGCACTACATTAGCCTTTTTCCAGTCATCCGGGACTTCCCCCGTTCGCCACGAGTTTTCAAAGATAATGGCCAAGGGCTCTGCAATCACAGCCGCCAATTCCTTCAGCACTCTGAATAACAATCATATTAGGCCTTCTGCTCTGCCGTAAGATTGCGATTTTACTAGACAACTCAAAGGGTAAGAACAGATTTCACTTTGAGGTTAAAGAGGCAAGGTATTACCGCCCTCCCGTATCGTGTAATCTATATCATCTTTACTTTCATGGGTCAAATGGCCTGGGACCAGAAATGAGGACTCCAGAACAGATGCGTCACAGCCATGAAAATAGTGTAGGCATGTGCACCACTCATGCTACTTGAAAAACAAATGATGGGTTGAAGAGGGAACAAAGCATTGATTCCTCCTCCTCGCTCCCTCAATGTACACAGTGATCACGACCATGCACATACAAAAAATCAGGGTCATGCTCTCTAAGACCAGATTCGTTGCTGGGTCCCCGATTTACAATTCCCTTCCCTTCGCCAACTCTTCAGCTGTTGCCTCCCAAAGTCCATGTCTCATCTCCCACTTAGGATGGGTCATATTTAGAAACTACACTTGATGAAGATACACCACTGTAGATACCACCATTTCTACAAGATGCATTTGGGGTGGGGAGTCTGGTATGGTTTCAAGGTAGAGAGACTTGGAAACTAGCAGAGGAGAGCGAGATGAAAGGAGAGGGGACTTGGAGTAAGTGGGTGATAAACTAATGCTGTTATATACAGAGAGAGCCTGAGAGATCAAAGGATCTCATTTATTTCCACTTTAGCCTCATTTCTGTTCCTTGCAGTTTCCTTCCTCTGCTGTACATTATCACCTCTATTATAAAACTCTGCCTGCCCGCAATTATCGCCCTCTTAATCTAGTGCCCGGCTTTTGATCCAGTGCTGTACATGCCTTCTCACCATACAATGCCTTGTGCTACCTCTGCACAGACAAAAAATCAGGTATTTTCCCACCTAATATTTCTCACCCTCTGTCCACGCTCTCCAGTTTAGGTTTCCTCTTTATAAAGCCGATCCAGTTTCTATGTCCTTTAGACAACCTATTTCTTTTTCTTACCTCAATATTGGGCTGATCCAACTCCCACTGCAGGAAAAGGGTAACTCCCTCTGACCTCAGTGAAAGTTAGACTGGGCTCTGATTAGATTATAAGGCTGAAAAGGCTATTTTTAGCATGAACATTATAATAATGATTTCATATTATATGATGAGCATAAACTAGAGATGTAGATTCAGTCATGCCTTTTGTTTGGGATTCAGTCCTGCTCCCAGTGAAACCAATGGAAGTTCTGCTATAGACTTCAATGGGAACGTATGAATGGCCATACTGGGTCAGGCCAATAGTCCATCTAGTCCACTATCCTGTCTCTGGCAGTGGCCAGTGCCGGTGCTTCAGAGGGAATGAACAGAACAGGGCAATTGTCAAGTGATCCATCCCCTGTCATCCAGTACCAGCTTCTGGCATTTAGAGGTCTGGGTAAGGGACACCCAGAGCATGGGGTGGCATCCCTGACTCTCTTGGCTAATAGCCATTGATGGACCTATCCTCCATGCACTTATCTAATTCTTCTTTGAACCCAATTTTACCTTTGGCCTTGACAACAGCCCCTGGCAATGAGTTTCACAGATTGACTGTGTGTTGCGTGAAGAAATACTTCCTTATGTTAGTTTTAACAGAACACAAGACCAGTGGAAATTAATATGCAGCACTTATGTGAAGGGATAAGAACATAGGATTGACAGTTCATTTATCCACTCAATTCTTCCCCTTCATTAAAAAAATAATAATAATGTATTTCCCCAAGGATCAACACAGCAATTCACACACAAGATTATATGTGAAACCAATACAGGGAATTCCAGTAATACACTGACCCTGATCCTCTGGTCTGGCCCAGTTGTGTTTGGTGCAAGACCTGGGGAAACGTGGCTTTATGCAGGCTATAGACGCCCCTTTCACCTGAGGGTGCCACGGGCTGGTTTTGCCCACAGTGTAATTAGAGCAGCCTCAGGGCTGCTGTATCTGACAGTGAGCAGCAATAGCCAAGGGGCTGTTATGCCAGCCAGGGATCACCAGAGTGTAGCAGTAAGCCCGCCACATCTCTTTGCTCTGGCCCCGCCCGCAGCATGACCCCACTCCATTAGGCCAGAAGAGTTGGGGCAGAACCAGCTATGCCAGCCCCTTTGTGTCACTAGAGCAGTGCAAAGGGACCACAGCAAGAGCTGGATTCTGGGCTGCTATATCTCAAAGCCTTTGCAATCCATACGGGTCAGCCTACGTTATGAGGTAGATTGTCACAACTCTTACCTGAGCTGACAGTGGAGTAAGCCCAGCCCCTCATACTTCACCCCTGCCTGAGTAAGGGCTGCACAGATCAAGACTCCTGATGCAGCTGCAGCTTGTTCAATGCTCCCCAGGGAGTAAATGGGAAAGGAAGATATGGAAGCGTGGGAATTTTGGCTCTGCCGCACCTCAGCTTTCTGGCTAGAATAGCTGGTCGGGCACCTGAGGGCCTGGGGTGGGGGAGTAAAGCTGCTCCACACGAGGACTGAAGTAACTTACGCCTCATCTCAAGCAAGGAGTCAAGTCTCTGGGGGCTTGCTCAGGGCTAGATGCATAAAGCACAACCTAGCCCAGTGGGAACAACAGAACCTCACAACCAGGTGGAACACTCTGAGAGGCAGTCAGTTCTTAAAGGCACAACCCTAACATCCTAGAGCAGCTGTTTTTAAACTTTTTGAGCTGAGCCCCCCCCCCCCCCTTTTGAGTTACAATTTTGGTTGTGCCCCCTCAACCCAGACAAATATAGACACATGCGAAAGTATGCTAGATAGCCTACTCAGAAACCAAACAGAGACCTTAACACAACTTTGATTACGTTACCTACACCTGTAAATTTCAGATACACAAATAATTTACCAATGGCCCAGCCAAGACTTCCTCCACAGCCAGCTGGTTCTACCTTACAGCCAGGCTGCACCGCTAGGGCAGGGCCATTACCTGCCCCCCTGCCCATCCTCCTTGGGTTTTCAGGTTGGGGGAAGGTGTGTGTGATGGTCTCTGGGGGCGGAGCCAGCACTGGGCACGGAAGTTGCCAGGAGCAGAAACTGGCGCAGCTGCGGTGGATGTTGACACTGACCCACAGGCTTGGTTGCCCACTGAGGTGAGTCAGGGGGTGGAGGTAGCACTCCCTCCCTACCCCACCATGGAAGCTGACCCAGGCCCCACCGCACAGGGCTGGCACGAGCAGGGGAGCTGGAACACTTTTTATAGTGGAGGTGCTGATGATGGAAACTATGGAAACCGTATATTTGGTGTTTGTTATTATTACTTCAAGCCAAGGAGTGCTGCAGCACCCCCAGTTCCAGCACCACTGGGCATGAGCCACTTGGCATCACTATTTGCCCCCTCTGAACATTCCTCCATGCCCCCCAAGGGGTTGTGCCCCAGTTTGAAACCCTCTGTCATAGGGATTACTTTGACTACTACAAATCCCTCTTCTAGATCATTCTGTCCAGCCAATCCAGCCCAGCCCAGCAACGTCTGCCTTCTCTCCCCAATTTAAAGTTACAAAACATACAAAGAATTCTTATCCTTGTTATTCTTCTGAAAATAGCAAGAAGTCATTGTTTCCTCTCTTTCTTCAGGAATATTGCAAAGGTAATGTTTCTTTGTGTTGTTTTTAATACAGTCCAGCAACATATTCCTCAGTATTACATAGATTCTAACAAAGATTAAAACTGAAATGAAATGCAAGTGGTTTTGTGGGGAATAATTGTAACTAGTCCCTACAGTTGAAGGCGCAGAGCCTGATGAAAAATGAATAGGTTCTTTAACTTATTAATTTTGACTAAATTCCTACTGAACACCTACAGTAAATCTGCAAGTTGCTAAGTTAGAAAAATATTAAATCGAAACTTATATTTCTCTTTTGACAGCTGAAATCAGCTGGGATGCACTTGCTAGCAGTACTCAAGTTTAAACTCTGGCCCAAGCCTCCATAAATCTTGCATAACGCTTATGCTTTTCCTTCTTCTTGGCTGCTAAGTATCGGTCGATGTCCCCCGAGGCAAGTCTTCTGCCAGATCCTTGCCCACATTACTCTTCAACAGTTTCCAATGTGGACTCCCCAATCTCCTAATTAATCGCAGATTGATAGCTCTTACAGGGATTTCCCCAAACATTCCCCAGCTAGGTACCATGGGCTCTAATTATTTTACAAGGAAGCGTTCACTCCTCCCACACCCACAGTTACTCACAAAATCATGTCACAATCCCATACTTTATTGTGCCTAAAAATTTGCTGCCCTAGGTGACTGTTAAAGAAATATACTGGGTCAAATTTTGTTCTCATTTATACTGGTGTAACTCAGAATAAATCCACTGAAAGCAATGGGAGTTACACTGGTTTAAAACTGGGGCAGATGAGCAGAGAATCCAGCCCATTTTCTAGTACTCTTAGTTTAGAATATTTCCTGGGAAGGGACGTCCACCACACAGCTTCAAATACTATCCCGCCGAGGCTCCAGATATTCTACAAGTGATCCCCTGCTTTCCCTTTCTGTTTACAAAAACTGTAATGAAAATATTCCTGTTACAGATCATTAATGTTAGCAAGCCAACAAATGGCTGCAAGTCTGACAGGTGTTGGATGAGGAGAGGAGGTGTCAACCCAATTAAAGGCTTTCACTACCTTCTCTCACATTAGCAGCAGCTAAAAGCTGTGGCCGAGATCATGAACTGCAGATGTGGTGTGCTCAGCGCAAATCAAGCCTGTGTCCGCCAAGGTGGCTTTTAGTCACTTACGCATTAGTCTCATCCTGGGACTGGGAAGGTTATGGCCCCCACCTCACCCCATTCTCAAGCCACAGAGGAAACAGGAGACTGTTACAATGGTTGGTTACGGAGTCTGGATCTCTAGCTCAAGCTGTAGCAATGCATGCTTTTAGAGCTGGAGGTCTCCAGATCAATCCCATGTGACATCAGACCAGTCCCTTGTATAAACTAGAAGAGCCCCCGAGGCCGTTCCAGCAGCTCAGGATTGCTGGGGCAGAGGGATTCCACAGCCAGGCCCTCCTCTGCTGGTTACCAAGAGGCATAGAGTCAATATAGTTGCTTTATACCACTGGGGCAGTCCTCATTTGCAGAAGAATCTTCTAGTGGCCAGATCCATTCAGGCCATTTTGGACTCTGTGAGATTACAGCAGAATCTCACACACACACACACACAGGTGTGCTCAGAGATAGACAGGTTGCAGCCTATGTCATGCTTCAGGATTTCTTCTTTTGACCTCATACCAATGGTCACAACCTAAGCCCATCAGAAAACCCCTTTGCTTCATAGGAGCTGGGATAGTCTGGCCTATTGTAAAGTTTGAAGTTGGGTGGTGCTGAGGTCTTACTTTTTCCAGCCAAGAGGCCAAAACCAAGGCAATTTAAAAAGAATTTGGGAATGTGTGTATATGTACATACATACGTACACACACACAGACAGACAGACTGAATCTATATATTTCATGTAGAAGGATTCCAAAAAGTTTCATAAACTATATATAGGATTATTTTCACCACTGCCAACATACAGAGTAAAATCCAGCCAGAGTTTATCACATCACAACCCTATAAACAGCAGTTTACACAGGGAAGTGAAGATAATGTTGCATCCAGCTAACATGCAGGGATATAGACAGGTAGAATGTAATCCAGATGGAATTTGGCCAGGACATGGAATACACATACTCCCCCCTCTCCCTCCGACTCTAATTAAAAGTTCCCTTGGAATGGGATGGCCCATTTATGACTATATACAACAATCCCAAACTTCAAAGATGCCACCCCAGGTGGTCTTTCACCCTTGCATACGAGAGTAACTAATACAGTTGTTCATATCTAATGATCACATAAACAGCCTTAATGCACAGATATGATGGGGGGGCGGGAGGGTGATGAAGCATGCACTACAGAAGAGATTCTGAGCCCAGGAAACACTGTATGGTTGCTATAGCTGTTGATCCAGACAGCTGGAAAGAATTAGTAGATTCTCACTGCAGGGGTCACAACTGCAGGTGTCAATGGGAAATTCAGTGCAGCTGTCTCAAGACACAGACAAAGACAGTAAAATAAAGAAGAGTAGTCAATCCCTCTGAGGTCAGATTCAGGAGTTAGGTAACCTGAACAGGAATATACACCATTAATAATGTGGGACAGTAGAACAGGACATGCCGTTTTATATAGTGATAGACATGCAGACTTTTGCTTCAGTTTTACTGTGATATTTTCTCCTCTTACTATTGTCTTCTCTTTGATTTATTTAAAACCACATAGGCTCCTCAAAAAGAAAAGGAGTACTTGTAGCACCTTAGAGACTAACAAATTTATTTGAGCATAAACTTTCGTGAGCGACAGCTCACTTCATCGGATGCATTTGTTAGTCTCTAAGGTGCCACAAGTAGTCCTTTTCTTTTTGCTGATACAGACTAACACGGCTGCTACTCTGAAACCTGTCATAGGCTCCTCAGGACTTCCAAATGACATACCCTCAATCTCACCCCATTTCATGAAATTTCAGTTTTATTCCTAATGTGCTTTTAAAATCTGATTTTCATACTCATTTTGCTTCTTATTTTCACGTCTCTTTTACTGGAGATGGGAAATAAATGGGTATTAATGAAAAAGAGGAGAATCAAGTGACATTTTAAGTGACATTAGTCTCATGGATATTATTACAGCAAAAATGAATCCAAGCCATTATAGCCCTGTTAGGAAAACATTCCGGCACTGATTCACATATTCAAAAATAGTAGCCTAAATTCACGCTCCCAAATCCATATTAAGGCTTTAAATAACTGGCCTGATTTTCACAAGTGCTCAACCCTTGAGCATGTCAGAAATGTTCACATATATATTCATATGTCAAGGTTTTTTTGGACACAAAATGCAGCTTCCACAAAATCAAAGTTTTCTGGAAAATTGAAATGAAATACTTAGTTCCAGGTCTAATCAACCCAAATCAAAACATTTTGGGTCAATTCAGCATTAATCTACATTCACCTGAGCTGCGACAACACCTCAGGAGAATTGCAGTTCAGGATCCTCTTGTCCCCACTTTCCTTTATGGGTGAGGCTCCCTGGCTGGACTACATCTCCCATGACACACCACTATCTCCTCTATGGTTGAACTAATGCAGCACAGCACAGGAATCATGTGACCATCATGGGCGATGGAAAGAAGAATGTGGGGCATGTGGCACTTGACATGGACACTACCAATGAGGCACCATGGTAACTCAGGCGGACCCGGATTAGCTTCTAACCATGTTGAAACTAAATGTTATAATTTGGGAGCATTTTGGAACTTTGTGTCCTGATTTCGACAAAAACAGATGTCAAAATATCAGCATTTCCTGTGGGATGGAAATTCTGATTTTCAGTCAGCTCTTCTAAACATCTCCAGCTCCCATTGACCTCAGCTGATCTCAGCACTTCTGAAAAGTCACGTCCTAACCATACAACTTGTATCACAACTCAGAGTTATGCTGAAAAATGCTGTCTCTCAAACAATACCCATGTGGAACACAAAGAGGCAATCTCATGTAATATTCATGTTGATTTTTCCTTAGCATGCATCCTTCCTTGAACAAACAATGTAGTCTCCATTTACACAAACAGCATTAACTCCCTTTTGAACTGCTCAGGCAATAAAAAAGAAATGGAGACTGTTCACAACCTCTTAGGTAGGAATTCTTCCTGCATGAGGCAGTCCCCAATGAGTACAGAGCTGGCATAGCAGCTCTTACATCCCCTGCTCTGCAGGGAGGATCATGTTGAGGGTGAAGAAAGGCATGTCTGTGCTCCCACTATCCTCAGCTGGTGAATGGTCCCAAGGGCATTGCTGCTAGCCGGCACATGCTAGAGTAGCTCCTAGGCTGTTCTAACCTGCATTCAAGGCGATGGCATGCAGAAAATCAGAGAGTTGAATTCAGCTCCCTGGTGGCTCCCCTGGTCGCAACAGGCAATCTGACCTTGGGTTTTTTAATGTCATAGAATCATACAAGATTAGGGTTGGAAGAGATCTCAGGAGGTCATCTAGTCCAACACCTGCTCAGAGCAGGGCCAACACCAACTAAATCATCCCAGCCAGGGCTTTGTCAAGCCGGGCCTTAAAAACCTCTAAGGATGGAGATTTCACTACCTCCCTAGGTAATCCATTCCAGTGCTTCACCAGCCTCCTAATGATATAGTTTTTCCTAATATCCAACCTAGACCTCACCCACTGCAACTTGAGACCATTACTCCTCGTTCTGTCATCTGCTACCACTGAGAACAGCCTCGCTCCATTCTCTTTGGAACCCCCATTCAGGTAGTTGGGGGATGCTATCAAATCCTCCCTCACTCTTCTCTTCTGCAGATTAAATAAGCCAAGTTTCCTCAGCCTCTCCTTGTAAGTCATGTGCCCCAGCCCTCTAATCATTTTCCTTGCCCTCCTCTGGACTCTGTTCAATTTGTCCACATCCTTTCTGTAGTTGGGGACCCAAAACTGGACTCAGTACTCCAGATGTGGCCTCACCAGTGCCGAACAGAGAGGAATAATCACATCCCTCGATCTGCTGGCACTGCTCCTACTAATGCAGCCCAATATGCAGGTAGCCTTCTTGGCAACAAGGGCACACTGTTGACTCATATCCAGCTTCTCGTCCACAGTAATCGCCAGGTCCTTTTCTGCAGAACTGCTGCTTAACCAGTCGGTCCCCAGCCTGTAGCAGTGCAGGATTCTGCACTTGTCCTTGTTGAACCTCATCAGATTTCTTTTGACCCAATCCTCCAATTTGTCTAGGTCACTCTGGACCCTGTCCCTACACTCCAGCTTAGTGTCATCCGCGAACTTGCTGAGGGTGCAATCTATCCCATCATCCAGCTCATTAATGAAGATGTTGAACAAAACTGGCCCCAGGGGCACTCTGCTGACACTGGCTGCCAACTATACATCAAGCCGTTGATCACTACCCATTGAGCCCGATGATCTAGCCAGCTTTCTATCCACCTTATAGTCCATTCATCCAATCCATACTACTTTAAGTTTCTGGCAAGAACATTGTGGGAGACCGTATCAAAAGCTTTGCTAAAGTCAAGGTATATCACATCCACCACTTTCCCCAAATCCACAGAGCCAGTTATCTCATTATAGAAGGAAATCAGGTTGGTCAGGCATGACTTGCCCTTGGTGAATCCATGTTGACTGTTCCTGATCACCTTCCTCTCCGCCAAGTGCTTCAAAATGGATTCCTTGAGGACCTGCTCCATCATTGCTCTGGGGACTGAGGTGAGGCTGACTGGTCTGTAGTTCCATGGATTCTCCTTCTTCCCTTTTTTAAAGATGGGCACTATATTTGCCTTTTTCCAATCAGCCCGGACCTCCCTCGATCATCACGAGTTTTCAAAGATAATGGCCAATGGCTCTGCAATCACATCTGCCAACTCCCTCAGGACCCTCGGATGCATTGCATCTGGCCTCACAGACTTGGGCATGTCTAAATAGCCCTTAACCTGTTATTTCACTACTAAGGGTTGCTCACCTCCTCCCCACGCTGTGTTGCCCAGTGCAGCAGTCTGGAAGCTGACCTTGTCTGAAGACCAAGGCAAAAAAAGCATTGAGTACTTCAGCTTTTTCCACATCATTTGTCACTAGGTTGTCTCCCTCATTCTGTAAGGGTCCCACACTTTCCCTGACCATCTTCTTGTTGCTAACAAACCTGTAGAAACTGTTCTTGTTACCCTTCACATCCCTTGCTAGCTGCAACTCCAATTGTGCTTTGGCCTTCCTGATTACAGTGCTGCATGCTTGAGCAATATTTTTATACTCCTCCCTAGTCATCTGTCCAAGTTTCCACTTCTCATAAGCTTCCTTTTTGCGTTTAAGCTCACCGAAGATTTCTGTTAAACCAAGCTGGTCACCTGCCATATTTGGGATGGTTTGTACATCAGGATCCCTGCACCCTCAATAAGGCTTCTTTAAAATACAGCCAGCTCTCCTGGACTCCCTTCCCCATCGTATTAGCCTCCCAGGGGATCCTGCCCATCAGTTCCCTGAGGGAGTCAAAGCCTGCTTTTCTGAAGTCCAGGGTCCGTTTTCTGCTGCTCTCCTTTTTTCCTTTTGTCAGGATCCTGAACTTGACCACCTCATAGTCACTGCTACCCAGGTTGCCACCCACTTCTACTTCCCCTACCAATTCTTCCCTGTTTGTGAGCAGCAGGTCAAGAGACGCATGGCCCCTAGTTGGTTCCTCCAGCACTTGCACCAGGAAGTTGTCCCCAACACTCTCCAAAAACTTACTGGATTGTCTGTGTACTGCTGTATTGCTCTCCCAGCAGATATCAGGGTGATTGAATTCCCCCATGAGAACCAGGGCCTGTGATCTGGAAACTTCTGTTAGTTGTCCGAATAAAGCCTTGTCTACCTCATCCTCCTGGTCTGGTGGTCTATAGCAGATGCCCACCATGACACCACTCTTGTTGAGCTCGCCTCTAAACTTAACCTAAAGACTCTCAACAGGCTTTTCTCCAGTTTCATACTGGCCCTCTGAGCAATCATACTGCGCTTACATACAGTGCAACTCCTCCACCTTTTCTCCCCCACCTGTCCTTCCTGAACAGTTTATACCCATCCATGACAGTGCTCCAGTCATGTGAGTTATCCCAAGTCTGCTATTCTGATCACATCATAGTTCCTTGACTTTGCCAGAACTTCCAGTTCTTCATGCTGGTTTTCCCAGGCTTCCTGTGTTTGTGTACAGGCACCAAAGAGCCCTGCTTTCTCAGTATGACTCAGGAGCCTCCCCTGTTGCACCCTTCTCCTTGTGTTTCCTCCTGGTATCCAGGGCCGGCTCCAGGCACGAGCTTTCAAAGCAGGTGCTTGGGGCAGCATTCCGAATGGGGCAGCAGACCATGTCCCGAGGCGGTAATTCGGCGGCAGCTCCGCAGCGACTGCTTCAGGCGGCAAAATTGTTAGAGCCGCCCCTGCTGGTATCCCACTTCCCCACTTACCTCAGGGTTTAGGTCTCCATCCCCCCGCGAATCTACTTTAAAGCCCTCCTCACTAGGTTAGCAAGCCTGCCTATGAAGATGCTCTTCCCTCTCTTCATTAGGTGGATCCCATCTCTTCCTAGCAATTCTTCTTCATGGAACAATATCCCATGTCAAAGAATCCAAAGCCCTCTCTCTGACACCACCTGCGTAACCACACATTTTACTTCTACAATTCAATGGTCCCTACTTGGGCCTTTTCCTTCAACAGGGAGGATGGACGAGAACACAACTTGCATCTCAAACTACTTTATCCTTCTTCCCAGAGCCACATAGCCTGCAGTGACCCGCTCAAGGTCATTCTTGGCAGTATCATTGGTGCCCACATGGAGAAGTAGGAAGGGGTAGCGGTCCGAGGGCTTGATCAGTCTCAGCAGATACTCTGTCACATCCTGAATTCTAGCTCCAGGCAAGCAGCACACTTAGAGTTTCCCGCTCTGGACGGCACATGGATGACTCCGCCCCCTTTAGGGGGGAGTCCCTGATCACTCATCTCCTCCTCTTGGGAGTGGTGGTCATGGAATCCCCATCCCTAGGGCAATGCATCCCATGCCTTCCAGTTGATAGGGTCTCACTCTGATCCCTTCCCTCAGAGGACTCTTCCAAACCATTCTCCGCTGTAGTACCTGTGCAGAGAGCCTGAGGTTTATTACCTCTATCTGCACTGGGGGTACATGGGCTTTCCTCTTTCTTCTTCTGGAGATCACATGCTGCCAATTTTCTTCCACATTCTGCACTGCCCTTTCTGATTCTTCAGTATGCTGTGCCTGAAGTACCAAACTCTGACTTCTATCCAGAAAATCTTCATTTTCTCTGATGCAACACAGGGTTGACACTTGGGTCTTTAGTCCCTTAACCTTCTCTTCCAATATGGAGAGCAGCTTTCACTTCCTACAGACGAAGTCACTTCTATCCTCTGGGAGAAAGACAAACATGGCACATCCTGTGCAGGTCACAACAGTTGATTGCTCACTATCCATACTGTCTTCCTCCTAAGAGCCTCTTCAGATGTTGTATTTATTGCTAACAGAAGCCTGAAAGGCAAAAACTCTGTGGGAACTCCCCCCAGGCAAATTCCCTCGGTTTGCTTCTCCTCTGTTCGCAGCTCCCTCGGTTGGCAACTGGCTGCTTTTCTAAACATTTCCAAAGGCTGTTCTCTCCACTCCTGTAGCATCTGTACATCTAGCACTTTCTAGGATCCCCCTGACTTCCCAATCTCTTTATTTTTAAACGACTCTCCTCCTGTCGGATGTCCCTCATGTGAGATTTAACAAGGTAACACACTAGAGAGAGTCTGTTTGACAACAGACACGACTCGGCTCCCCTCTGAACTAGCTTGGCTGCCAACGTGACAAGGGCCAGACCTGATTCAAAATGCAGAGCCTATACTTGAAGGTATGGAAGCCATTTTGGAATACATAACACCCTTGAACCTGCACAGTAATCTGCCCTCGAGGGGCTGAGTAGGAAGCAAACAAGACAGAGCACTGATTTTTTTTATGCCACCTTGTTTTGTAATAGAGAAAACAGATGTATTTACACCTGACAAAGCAGGTGTGCAATCTATAAACTTCTGGACTAGCACCATGTCACAGTAATTAATTACAACATTCAACTGAAAACTTTGTGCTGAAAACAGCTCCCTGTAGCAAATATAAGTCCCTATTTCTTTACTGTCTGTATCTTTCTGAAATTAAAATAAATAAAAATTAATTATGCTGCATAATCAATATATTTTTAAAGGCTTGTCACTTGCAGTGGCTGTCCATTTCTGAAGTACTACAAGTGAACTGTTAAGGGGGATGCAATTAATGCCCTGATTAGGCCTTGAATCAGCAAGATTACTTTTGAAACGCCTGCCCTAAGTGATTTAGGAGCATAAATCCAATGAAAGTCAACAGCACTTGTGATCCTAAATCACTCAGGCACTTTTGCAAATCCCATCTTTAAGCACATGCCTACATTTAAGCATTGGAGTCAATGGGACTGCTCACTCAGGACTATAAAATGTTACAGTTGCATTCATTTTCTTGTTTTTCAGACATTCCATTTTAAGGCACTGAGTCTAAAGCATTCTTCCCCCATGTGTTCTATGACCATGCCCACATTTACTTTGTTAATTCTAACATGCCATGCTTTGAAGCAGACTTACTGAAAGTGCTTGGAAGTATTACCCTAGCTGACAACCCTCTTATCAATTCTTGCTCCTGGCTGAGCAAATTTGACCTAGCCCTAACCTCAACCTTAACCCTGTGAAACTGTCAATAATTGCTTTCAGCCTTGTCTCATAGAATAGCTCAGGGTGAAGTACCATGAGAATTCTTTCAAAATCACAGTTCCTATTTAGGATGTTTCAGAAAAGGACCAAGTGTTAGGTGAGAACCCTAACCCCTTCCTCTGGACTTCTCCCCCAGTCACCACTCATGTTATTCCACGCACACTTTCATTTTTCCCAGGGGATGCTCCACCCCCACTCCACCCCCTCCCAAGGCCCTACTCCACTCCCTGCCAAGGCCCCATCCTTGCTCCGCCTCTTCCCAACGCTGCTCCAACCCCTTCCCCCAGCCGCCCTCCCCCCCACACACAGCTCTCCGCCCTCTCCCAACTGCCAAACAGTTGATTGGTGGCGCCATCAAACAGCTGTGGCTGGTGGGTGCTGAGCACCCACTATTTTTTTCCCCATGGAGTCAGCGCCTATGGTCCCAAGGCCAAACTATGTAATTTGCTAGTGGAAGACATTTGTTATTACAAAATGACTATGGTAAGTGGAAAAATTGACATACAACTTAAATAGAGGATCACAGATATTACACAGAGAGAACACATTGCACTGAGAAACATGTTTACAATACATCCAGTCTACACAGCTGGCAGTTACAATAATCAAAGCCTATCTATAGGTGTTGCACTAAAGTCTCAAAGCTTTAAAATCCATCTAATTCTAGACACACCCCTAAAGGAGAAACCTTGATTTTACACAGTGCGTGGAAATATTTTTTAAAAATCTTCAAATTAGAAATTTAGGGTTTTTTTAAAAAAAACACACAACCCCTAAGTAGAGCAATTCATAGAATATCAGGGTTGGAAGGGACCTCAGGAGGTCATCTAGTCCAACCTCCTGCTCAAAGCAGGACCAATCCCCAATTTTTGTCCTAGATCCCTAAATGGCCCCCTCAAGGGTTGAACTCACAACCCTGGGTTTAAGCAGGCCAATGCTCAAACCACTAAGCTATCCCTCCCCCCTGCATAGTGGAAGCTCAATGCCCAAAGAGATTACATCATTATGGCGTATAAAGTAAGATTTCAACAGTTGCTCACTGGTTCCAATTTGTCTCAAGCCAGTAGCAACTGAAAGCCAGGGGTTGTTTGCAGGCTTGCATGAGATAAATTGGTGGTGGGTCTCAGTCCAGGAGAAAGATCTCAGAAGTCCGATTTCTACATCGATAACCCCCACTAGCTCAGCAGGGAATCCAGGGATTGTTGTGTGACCCTGGAAACTGAACTACCCTTTCACCCTCCGGTTCAGAGCGAAAGACTAATGCAGGGTTATAGTGGCAAGCTCACACTGCCACTGCTTGTGCGGCATCTGTCCTATTGGCAGACTGAAGATTTCACTTTCCAAGGCATCTTTCACAATCTGCCACTTTGCACAAGCCCTAATTTCACTTTAAAAAAAAAATCTAAGTAAAAGAAAAAGGCTCAAATATACTCAGTTTAATTGAACTTGTGATTCAAATCTGCTTTGTGTTTCTAGAATGGACCCAATCCTGCAACGATCCAAGGCCAGCAGACCCACACACTCACACAGAGCCCCATGAGCTTCATTGGGGTTCTCCCACATGGTTCTCTTCGCAGGATATGGACCATAATGATTAATTATAGAGGGAGGCATAGAACAGAACCCTGAAGCCACAAATTCTGGAGCATTTGGGGATGAAGCACCAAATTTCTTGGTGACATTTGAGATATGGGCTGCACTTCACAAGTCTGTTTGGTCATCTCGAAAGAACATGATGATAGAGCTAACTGAAACAAGCACCAGAGTTGGCCTAGTGGAAGACCACTAGAGTGAGACTCAGGAAATGTCGGGTCTATTCCTGGCTTACCAGTGGCCAGCTGGGTGACTGTGAGCAAGTCATTGCACCTTTATGTGCCTCAGTTCCCCCAACTGTAAAACGGGGGTAATGATACTGAGCTCCTTTACAAAGCATTTTTAGATCTACTGATGAAGGGCTATATATAATCACGGGCTATTATTATCATTATAGATTTAAAGGGGGAGGGATTGTCCCCTTTTTGCTTCCTTAGGATGTATAAAGAAGTTCTGAGAGGTGATTCTTTTTAAATGCAGGCTCACGAAGAGAAGACCGAAACTAGGCAGAGTGGGGGGAAGCAAGAAAAAATTAAGGTGGGGGAAACCATGGGATCTGCTATATCAAACTTTGGAATACCAATTACAATATACTGCATTTTAGAAAAATTGTAGACCATGAATTTTAGGAACCAAAGAAAATCAGAACAAAACCCCACACCCTACTTCCTACTTACTAGTAATTTTAAAATAAACTCTCAGTGAAAAATCATGCTTATTAAACAGTCACTGTCAAAGTTAAAGAAAAAAACCCCACATTTCTAAAACCACTATTGTTACAAAGACCACAACTGAAAGGCATTAGAGTTTAAAGTTCCCTTTTTTCAGTTTTGCTTTGTGCATTTGACAGCATTTTGCATACCATTTCCCCTGTTATTTTTGTGAGTCTCCACGTAATAACAGAGAAGTGCCATTGTAGAACCACGGAAACTAGCCAGGAAACACACGGACACCTGAAATTACCCTGACTTCCCACTGAAAGCCACCCAGCCAACATGCACTGGAAACTCTAGGCCCCGCCCACAGTCATGTTTGCCCTAGATACACAAACATAACATTAAAGCATTTTTTAAAGATGTGTCACCTCTGGGCACATGGTCCCATTTGATTGATCCTTTGCCCACTCCACCCACACATGAGCCAACTGAACTGATGCTACCTTCCACCATGCACAGAAAACTCAGCCTGTGCCTCCTCCAGCCAACTGATACTGTGATCCCCAAGCCCCTTCTCCCCAGAAAACTCACACTGTGTCTCCACCCCCCGATAACAAGCAGCTACTGGGCTTCCCTCAACTCACATGGAGACTTCTTTCCAGGGGGAGAAGAACTCGAACAGAAAGCTTTGCTGCTGAGTGCAGAGAGGCCACCCCGTGCTAGGCTTCCCCCCAGGGGCAGGCAGGGGCAGTGGAGCACCTTGCTGCAGAGAGAAAGGGAGAGAGAGCGCCCACTTGGAGCCGCTCTTTCTCCCATGTCACTGCAATACAGCAGACGAGCTGCTGCAGTCAGGCAAGAGATAGAGCAGCCGCTCCTAGCACTCCTGACTCCCACCAGAGCCAAACTGCAAAGAGATGGTGGGGCAGGGGCAGAGGGGTGCTGCAACTTCATTTCAATCAAAATAGCCACACCTTGTCAAAAAGATGTCATGAAAAAAGAACGTTCAGGTTGCAAAATGGAGCAAAGTTAGTAAATGCCAGAGTTAAGGGTGCTGGTGCAACTTTAACTCAACCCACTTGTGCATTGTGATCGTCTTTAATTACATGAGCACATACTATTTTTTCCACAGGACCCTTGGATCATTCAGTTCACAGGATGGATAGTGCACACTTAATGAGCAACTGTTTGGCATTATTCTAATTGCCTTATTTACTGCACACCATTCAACCCCTGCTCTGAATACAGAATTATTAATTCCTTCCTGGGCTCTTCTACAGTGCTCCTCACTATAGCAACCAAGAGCGTCACAAACAGTGAGTTTATCTTTATAACATCCTTGTGAGATGAGGGGGTACTATTCTCCCTACTTTACAGATGGGATACACAAAGAGATGTAAAGTTAAAAGTATCCGTTAATTTTGGGCGCCCAATTTGACATACCTCCAACCTGATTTTTCAGCATACTTAGCATTATATAACATTTTATATGTTCAAAGCTCCCATTGACTGCAGTTGCAGCTGTGAGTGCTCGGCGCTTCTGCAAATCAGACCCCAGGTGTCTCAGTTTGGGCACTCAGAAAGTGAGGAACACACAATTAGTGATCACTTCTGAAAAGTTTTGTGTCAGTGACTTGCCCAGCACAGGGGTATGCACAGGAATAAGAATTTGACTGCTGTTAGAGGGGCACATTATGTTCCTCCTGCCGCAGCCCCAGGGCGGGAGGAGCTCTCGTGCGCTCCCCGCCCTGCCCCCAGGGCTGGAGGAGCTCTCAATTCCTCCTGCCCGGGCCCCACAGGAGTTCTGTGCCCCTGCTGATTATTGGCGGGGGCCTGGCCCAGAATCATACAGAAACTCTGTGGCAGAGACAGGGATTGAATCCAATTCACCAGGGCAGTATTCAAGTGCCCTAACCATGAGACCATCCTTTTTCTTCCTGTAATCCCTGCCTCATTCATCACCCACACTTAGCTTCTACAACAAATAAGGCAGGGGTCCTACATACAAGAGTCTCCTTCACTGTACAGCTGTGATTCATCCCCTGACCACCACCCATTCAGTGTACTGAGTGAGGCAGGGGTCCTGTGGAAGAAATAGTATGTGATCATGTAATTAAAGACTGTAACATAACATAACGCATGTGCACAAGGGAGCCAAATGAAGGTTACATAGGCAACCTTAATTTTGACCTGTTCTAAATTTTGAGTGCTTGATGTTGCAATCTTAAGTGTTCTTTTAACATAGGGGTTTTTTTAATGTAATTTCTTAGGTTTTATTAAAAGCAAACTCAGGAAACAGAAATTCCACCATGTGAAATCATATTGACACCCACATGGTTCATCAACAGGGTTGGAACCTTTAGTTCCACAACACAGATCTCTGCTATTTGCGCTAACAGTGTAACAGATAGCAGTAGTGGGTTATTATCCTCTATGTAGAACAGCATTAGAGGAGGGTGGGACACACACTTTTCCTAGTGGTTTT
Source organism: Chelonia mydas (assembly GCF_015237465.2). Classification (NCBI taxonomy): domain Eukaryota; kingdom Metazoa; phylum Chordata; order Testudines; family Cheloniidae; genus Chelonia; species Chelonia mydas. The sequence goes on from NC_057850.1 coordinate 51,186,803, forward strand.
AACAGCTGTTTGCTGATGCCAAAGGACTGGTGAGACTCAGGAATCTTGGGTTCTATTCCAGAGGTCAGATGACTTTGATGCAGTGGTCATAGACCTACCTGCCTCTCTTTCCCCATGACCTGAATCCTTCTGCCCCAACCCTTCCAACCTGTCCTCTTCCTGTCTCTTCTAGCAACTTGCCCAATATTACACAGCAGGTCTCCTGCCTCCCAGTCCAGCTCCCTAGCCATTACGGAACACCTCCTCCCACTTCCTGTCTCTTTTAGTTTCCGCCCCTCTGGCTTCGCATCCCAGTCCTAGTCTCCCCCTCTAGGTGGCCTGTCCATGTCCCAGTCTACCTCCCTGCTAGGCTCCTCATCCTATCTCAATCGAATCCCTCCAGGCTCCTGTCCCAGTCTCCTTGCCCAGCCAATCTCAGTCCCACTCCCACCCCCTGGTTTATTGTCCAATCTGTCTGCCCCACTGGCTCCTAGCTTTCCCCCTCTTCATTGACTCCTAATCCCCAATCTTCTTGCCTACCAGTTCCAGTCTTCCCTCTACCCCTCAATCTCCTGTCCTATTCTCCCCCCAGTCCTAGTTCCCACCCTCCTCCAGGTTCCTTGTCCCATTATACTCTACAACACTCCTTCAAATCTGCTTCTTCACCTTCGCATTTGAGTTAGAAGGCATCCTCACTCCTTGCTTCCTGGGCACCAGCAGAGGGAACATTGAGAGTACAGAGGAGACAGTCTCCGTGCTCTCAATTCCTGTGTTTGGTGCCACAACAGCCAGGAGTAGATACCTCAAGGAAAGTCCTGCTTAGCCCCTACAGCTCTGGGAAGGAGCATGCTCAGTGCAGATGGAATCTTCAGAGAATTCATCTGCCAAATTCTATAACAAGTTTTTGCTGAGCATGTGAAAACCGAGATTTTTCAGAAATTTATAAATTGGTCAAATTTGAATAGATTTTTTCCTGGGAACAGCAAAAGGCACATCCTTGGCACAAATACCATCCCATCTCAAGCACATGCCAAACCATGGAGGCACCAGAGTTTCTCCCCAGTGAAATGGTTGTGTAACTTCTTTTAACATGAAGGAGAAAAAAAAATATTTTTCCCTAATCTCATGCTCAGAAATAGCAGAACCATTTTTGCTGAAACTTTCCCCAAAAGTCCAGGCAGACATACGGTACAGGAAATTTCAGTCTGAATGCTTAAATCTGGCAAAGTTCTAAGCAGCTGTGCAAAGAGGGTCTTATCATGGGAAGTGATAGGCAACCTTAAGAACTGGCAACACTATCAGCTCTGCCTATAATACTGTGGGAGAACTAAATAAACATGACAGTATCAGTAGCCATGTTGCCAGCTCTCATGATTGCAATATGCGGTGTTTTTTCTTAAAAGCCCCAGACACTGGAGTCCTGTAAATGGCACTGCACCCCATATTCTTCTTAGTGATATTATTATGATATTATAGCCTAATTATGATGTATTTTATGCAAGACGGGTCATGTAAGGTGTCATTTGAAAAGTTATGATTTGCTGAATATGATTATCCTATTTGGATGCATGTATCATTTTTTATCTGCAGTTATGAATACCGACTATTCATCTGTACTTCAAATGTAGTTGCAACTGGGTAACGCCCACTTGACAAGATGCTTCCAGCCTAGACAGCTGATTGGGAAGGGCCTATTCAGGGCAATGAGCCATTAGGGAAAACAACAGGCCTTAGGAGAAGCTTATCGCCAACCCGGTGAGCCTTCCTGAGAACCCTACAGACAGCCTGTAAGTAATGGCTGCTATGACTCTACAAGGACATGTAACCAGGCCACATGATGCTGGACTCCAGCTTGGTATGTCAGTATTTTTCCACAAACCAGTCTGGGAACCAAGTTTTGAAACAAAGGATTCCTGCCATATGCTAAAACTATATAAGGCAGGGAGTGACATCATCTGTTGTTCTTCACTCCCCACATAAGAGGACTCCGGGAAACACCTGAGGAACAAAGACTGAACTGGGGGAAGTGCTGGACCCAGGCTAAAGGGATTTCATGGCTGCAGACAACCCTAAAGACTCAAAAACCAGAAGGCAAATGAAAAGACCCCCAACAGGTTTTTAAACTGTCATGAGTTTAAAGCCAAAGCTGTGATTTTGGGGTTTCCAGTTATTTTTGAACACTTGGGGCTGGCAATACTGCAGTAGCCTCATCAGGCTGCCAAGCTTTACCTAGTTTACCACATAGCTTCCCCACTCAAAGACACCCACAGATGGAAAAGCATAAAACTGTATGATATAGGAGTTTGGATACTCCTTTGGTGGCTGATTTTCTCCACAATCTTCCTATTTTTAATTTTCTTATTAATTCTATTTTACTGTCCCATCTGATCAATTGCATCCCCAGTTAAAGGGGAACAATAATATTTTTTTCTGCCCCAATCCTTCCCAGCAGCCACCTACACCCTTCAAAAATCCTAGGGCCCTTTAGATTGAGTAAACTGAGCCCCCAGTGGCCAGTGTAGTGCAGCACCAGCTCTCTCTGCAGAAAGGAGTCTGCGCTGGTAAATGGTTTCTATAGCAGCAGCAAGGCTGGCAAACAGGGCTGGGCACAGACAGCAAGAGTTTCCAACCTCCCAAGGCATTTAGGCTGTTATTCTTCTGCGCTGTTCCTTCTTCTGAACAATACATGTAGGAGATGCAGCCTGGTAAGTCCTGAAGCCCAGCAATGCTGTCTGCTTGTGTGTGAATGACCAGTGTGCTGTCAGTGCTGGGGGGAACTGGGAGAGGACTGCCCTTGGGACTAGATTGTAATGAAGATCCTGCTCTGATGGAGGCAAGTTGCAAAGGAGACCAGAGGGTCATTTTACTTTATTTTGAGACAAAAATGAGCTGTGGCATAGAATAAAAATGCTTCCAACTGAATCAGACCTGAGGCCCCAGACAGCTAGAATCTATGTTATTAGTAAAGAAGCAGGACAGACAGTGTGGGGAAAGGGAGGAAGGAGGAACGACAATAATTACCTATATTTATATTGCACCTTTCATCTGGAAGGATCCCAAAGCACTTTATTGACTGATGGCCCAATTCATCAGTGACATTCATCCTGCACAACCCAAATTCAGCCCTGAGGATCAAATCCTGAAATCCTTCACCACGCAGGGAATTTTGACCCAGTATGGACTAAGGACAGCCGTAACTTGCCCTTAAATTAATTAACTTCAACACGTGGATCACTCAACCTAAGGCTGCCATCTGTCCTGTTATTTCCAACATTATATTGATTTCCTCGGGGAGATTCCATGCGTCACCAGCAGTATTTGTGGGACCAGCTCTGGAATCAGTTCTGAAGCTTGAAAAACATAATCCTGTGGGAAAATTGGGTTGTGATGTGCTAAAACAAAATCCATGTCACCCCCATTGAGTGGCAGGATTTTACTTCGTTGGACAAACTTCCAAAAGTGGAAACTCAAGCATGACTACTTAACGTTTCACTTTCCTATGCATGTGAATTGGAGTGTGCATTAGAAATATTTAGGCTGCTTGATTTTTAGGATATTTTCATCTCTAAATGCAAATTGATATACAAAGCCACCTCAAACTGTGTCTCTTTTTTTAATAAAATATGTGAATTTCATGCAAAACATTTAGTGCTTGGTATTAATCACAATTAAAGATAATCTTATTTCTGAACATCTGTGAGAGAGAGACAATAGAGTGAGTCAAAACTGCCATCAAAGTAAAAAAAGAGTTTAGAAACCTAAAGATGTATATTATTTTAATATAACACAGCATAGTCAAATATAAGACCAAAAAACCCCACAGGGCGAGGAGAGAGAATGTTAGCCCAATTCTGCTCACTTTGTTCATGTGCATAATCCTATCACGATATTGAAATCAGTAGAATTAGACCCATAAACAAGGTGAGCAGAATTTAACACTTCAAGATGCATCTAAACATTAGGAAAGTTGAAAGTGTGCATCAGACCTTTGAATTTTAAAGATCATGTCAATTAAGTATCCGCATCAATGATATATTCCTAGTGTGTGCTTAACTGAGTGTACTGTGTCATTTCTAATTCCAGAAAAGTCAAAGAAATTCTCTGCTTCAAAAATGACTCACGCACGCAACCTGGCACCTAGTTTCAAGTGAGTAGAACAGCAGTATAACTTCCCTTAGGGATTTCTGTGACTTTGTTTCAAAAAGATATTTAGCACTGTATTATAGTCTGACTATATATGCACATTACCTACTGCTGGAGCCCAATTGGCTCTTTACTTGTATAGATTTGTCAGACCATTTGCTTACTATAAAGCTACTACCAACTCTTCCCCCCAAATTAAACTACCTTTTAAAATTGCTTTCCTGGTATATGTGAAGATTAGAATCCTCTTGGTGTTCCTTGTTTAACAGAAAAGTTATTATTTGTATAGTCTCAAAAGTGTGCTAAGTGCCTTGTAGTATAGACAAATGTCACAGAGTCCTTGTCTCAAAGAACTTGCAGTCTAAGACAATGTACAGGAGAAGGAGGTGGTATACAAATTAGGAAACAAGTTACAGACTAACAGTTTGATTTTTTGCAACATGCTGAACACTCTGGCCCTGATTTAACAAGGCATTTAAGCATATGCTTAATTTTAAATATGATTAATTCCAGTTGATTCAGTAGGACTATTCACTTGCTTAAGTGCTTTGCTGGATCGGGGCCAGAGTAAGGATGTTAAGCTTTTTTTCCCTCCCTCCTTATTTTTCTAAGGCCAGGTCTACACTATAAACTTACATTGGTATAACTATGTCACTCAGGGGTGTGAAAAATACACACCTCCCGAGTAATGCAGTTATACCAACCTAACCCCCAATGTAGACAGCACTATGCTGGCAGGAGAGCTTTTTCCATGCAATAGCTACTGCCTCTCACGGAGGTGGATTAACTATGCCGACAGGAAAAGCTCCTCCCATTGGTGTAGTAGCATCTTCACTGAAGTGCTACAGCGGTGCCTCTGCTGTGTTTTTGTAGACCTGCCTGGCCTAACCCTCCTTGATGGAAGAGAATAGGTGAGATAAGGCTCATGGAAGAAATGTTTTGGGGTTTTTTAAGATGAGAGTGGGGGGTAGGACTTTTAAATATGCTGAAGGGAAAGTCAATGGGAGTTTGGTTCTTAAGGGTATGTCTACACTTGCAGAGTTTTTGGACTATAAGTTTCACCAGTGATAGGGAACCGGTGAAAATAAAGCGCTGGTTTGTGTACTCACTTAATTCCTTAGGCGTCAGAGAGTGTTTACATTAGCAGCACTTCGCAGAGCTCTAGGGCAGCCATCCCACAGAGCTGCTCTCTCCAGTTTGAAAATGGGTCTTGTGGGAAGGGAGGGGGGTGATCGCAGGACATCCTGGGTGCCTGCACAGCCTCCTCTCCCCAGACACTGATCAGCTCCAGTAGCTCAGCATTGCTCCAAATACGGGAACGGGAGCAGGAATTGTCACCTGGCCAGATAAGTGAGCACTTGCCAAGAAAACACAAAGGGGAGTTTCAAAGTTCCCAGGGCTTTACAGGGGGAGGAGTGGATGTCTGTTTACCTGGCATCAGAGCAGCAGAGCTGCTGGCTAGAGTGCTCACCTAGGCACTAAGAAAAGAAGTACTTGTGGCACCTTAGAGACTAACAAATTTATTGAGCATAAGCTTTCGTGAGCTACAGCTCACTTCATCAGATGCATGCAGTGGAAAATACAGTGGGGAGATTTTATATACACAGAGAACCTGAAACAATGGGTGTTACCATACACTCTGTAACGAGAGTGATCAGGTAAGGTGAGCTATTACCAGCAGGAGAGAAAAAAAAAAACTTTTGTAGTGATAATCAAGGTGGGCCATTTCCAGCAGTTGACAAAAACGTGTGAGGAACAGTAGGTGGGAGGAGGGGAAATAAACATTGGGGAATAGTTTTACTTTGTGTAATGACACATCCACTCCCAGTCTCTATTCAAGCCTAATGTAATGGTGTCCAGTTTGCAAATTAATTCCAATTCAGCAGTCTCTCGTTGGAGTCTGTTTTTGAAGTTTTTTTGTTGAAGAATTGCAACTATTAGGTCTGTAATCGAGTAACCAGAGAGATTGAAGTGTTCTCCAACTGGTTTTTGAATGTTATAATTCCTGACGCCTGATTTGTGTCCATTTATTCTTTTACGCAGAGATTGTCTGGTTTGGCCAATGTACATGGCAGAGGGGCATTGCTGGCACATATCACATTGGTATGTGCAGGTGAACGAGCCTCTGATAGTGTGGCTGATGTGATTAGGCCCTATGATGGTGTCCCCTGAATAGATATGTGGACACAGTTGGCAACGGGCTTTGTTGCAAGGATAGGTTCCTGGGTTAGTGGTTCTGTTGTGTGGTGTGTGGTTGCTGGTGAGTATTTGCTTCAGGCTGGGGGGCTGTCTGTAAGCAAGGACTGGCCTGTCTCCCAAGATCTGTGAGAGTGATGGGTCGTCCTTTAGGATAGGTTGTAGATCCTTGATGATGCGTTGGAGAGGTTTTAGTTGGGGGCTGAAGGTGATGGCTAGTGGCGTTCTGTTATTTTCTTTGTTAGGCCTGTCCTGTAGTAGGTGACTTCTGGGTTCTCTTCTGGCTCTGTCAATCTGTTTCTTCACTTCAGCAGGTGGGTATTGTAGTTGTAAGAACGCTTGATAGAGATCGTGTAGGTGTTTGTCTCTGTCTGAGGGGTTGGAGCAAATGCGGTTGTATCGTAGAGTTTGGCTGTAGACAATGGATCGTGTGGCATGGTCTGGATGAAAGCTGGAGGCATGTAGGTAAGTATAGTAGTCAGTAGGTTTCTGGTATAGGGTGGTGTTTATGTGACCATCGCTTATTAGCACTATAGTGTCCAGGAAGTGGATCTCTTGTGTGGACTGGTCCAGGCTGAGGTTGATGGTGGGATGGAAATTGTTGAAATCATGGTGGAATTCCTCAAGGGCTTCTTTTCCATGGGTCCAGATGATGAAGATGTCATCAATGTAGAGTAGGGGCAAGTAGAGTAGGGGCATTAGGGGACGAGAGCTGAGGAAGCGTTGTTCTAAGTCAGCCATAAAAATGTTGGCATACTGTGGGGCCATGCGGGTACCCATAGCAGTGCCACTGATTTGAAGGTATACATTGTCCCCAAATGTGAAATAGTTATGGGTGAGGACAAAGTAACAAAGTTCAGCCACCAGGTTTGCCATGACATTATCAGGGATACTGGTCCTGACGGCTTGTAGTCCATCTTTGTGTGGAATGTTGGTGTAGAGGGCTTCTACATCCATAGTGGCTAGGATGGTGTTTTCAGGAAGATCACCGATGGATTGTAGTTTCCTCAAGAAATCAGTGGTGTCTCAAAGATAGCTAGGAGTGCTGGTAGTGTAGGGCCTGAGGAGGGAGTCTACATAGCCAGACAATCCTGCTGTCAGGGTGCCAATGCCTGAGATGATGGGGTGTCCAGGATTTCCAGGTTTATGGATCTTGGGTAGCAGATAGAATACCCCTGCTCGGGTTTCTAGGGGTGTGTCCGTGCAGATTTGTTCCTGAGCTTTTTCACAGAGTTTCTTGAGCAGATGGTGTAGTTTCTTTTGGTAACCCTCTGTGGGATCAGAGGGTAATGGCTTGTAGAATGTGGTGTTGGAGAGCTGCCTAGAAGCCTCTTGTTCATATTCCAACCTGTTCATGATGATGACAGCACCTCCTTTGTCAGCCCTTTTGATTATGACGTCAGAGTTGTTTCTGAGGCTGTGGATGGCATTGTGTTCTGCATGGCTGAGGTTATGGGGCAAGTGATGCCGCTATTCCACAATTTCAGCCCATGGACGTCGACGGAAGCACTCTATGTAGAAGTCCAGTCTGTTGTTTTGACCTTCAGGAGGAGTCCACCCAGAATCCTTCTTTTTGTAGTGTTGGTAGGAAGGTCTCTGTGGGTTAGTATGCTGTTCAGAGGTGTGTTGGAAATATTCCTAAAGTCGGAGACATCAAAAAGAGGATTCTAGGTCACCACAGAACTATATACTATATACCTAGGCACTACGGGATATCCTCAGGAGGCTAAAAGCTGTGTAAACACAAAGAACGTGTCTTCACTTGCACATCACCACAGAAGCATCACCAATAAGAGCTGTACGCCTCTTATGGATGTGGTTTTCTTTTTGCAGTGAAACTTCTGAGTTTCCCCGCATAAAGTCATTGGTAAGTGTAGACTTTCCCATGGTTTTTGTGCAAAAAAGGGACTTTTTCCACTTGAAATGGCAAGTGTAGACATGTCCTAACTCTCTTAGGCCTTGTCTACACTGCCACTTTACAGCGCTGAAACTTTCTCGCTCAGGTGTGTGTTTTTTCACAGCTCTGAGTGAGAAAGTTTCAGCCCTGTAAAGTGGCAGTGTAGACAGTGCACCAGCGCTGGTAGCTGTGCTCCCAGTGCTGGTAGCTACTCCCCTCGTGGGGGTGGTTTTTTTACAGTGCTGTTTTTTTACAATGCTCCTAGCACTGTTTTACAGTGCTCCCAGTGCTGGTGCCGTGACTACACAGCCCGGCAGCGCTTTAACATTGATAGTGAAGACATACCCTTAGACGCTTTTGAAAAACTCCATCTTTGCTCAGAATGAGATTTCCAGCCATATTTTTCTCCTTTACGCCCTATGACTGGAAAGGTCTTAATGGGCCATTTCACCTTGAATGGTCCCTTGATATGAATATGTGTTAACTCCTTATGCTAAACAATCGGTTTTACCTTGTATTTAGCTGTGATGCTCTGAGTACGTTTCCCAGACCTGAACAAGAGCTCTGTGCAAGCTAGAAAGTTTGTCTCTCTCACCAACAGAAGTTGGTCCAATAAAACAGTGGTTTTCAAACTTTTTAGGCTGCCTACCCCTTTCCAAATAATGTAGTCTACCACATACCCCCAGCTGAGATAGTCATAATATACCTATGATTAGATTGCCAGGTCTTACTAAATAAAGTGCCTTGTCCGTCATTACAGGATTTTTCTCACGTACCCCCTGATGAGAGCTTGTGTACCCCTAGGGGTACGCGTACCCCAGTTTGAAAACCACTGAAATAAAAGATATTACCTCACCCACCTGGTCTCTTTAATTTCCAGCCATAGGAAATCCAGTAGAGGAAAGCGTAGGAGAGGCATATGTCATGCAGCAGAGTCATAAGGAAAATGATATTGCATTGTGAGCACTGATGATGTGTTTGTCTACAGATGTGTGAGAGACTCCGCAGGGGTACCCAGGGTTGTGAGGCGTTTATGTTTTTGAAATGAATCACTTCTCCCCATAGCCTACGATCACAAAACTAGAATTTTTCTTTTTAAGGAAGCTTGAAATTCAAGCTGTTTCTGGGTAACTTGAATTATTATAGTTAACATTGCTAACACCTTTCCACGCCTTAAAAGGGGGATAAAAGAGAAGAGCTTCATTTGAAGGCCTCAGATTTCACTTTTGTGTCACTTTACAATACTTCAGAGCAGTAGAAATGTTTCCGTGATTTAAAATCCAAGGGAAATAGTGTTTCTTTAAGCTAATCCATTCTCTGTGGTGTTTTCAGCCCAGCCCACTCATCAGAAAATTGTGATAGGGTATAAATACTAAAACTGGCTAGAAACAATAGAGATGGATTTGTTCCTTTTCAGTGTCTAACATAAGCATAATGACGAATGTTTTTTAATATTCTTTCATTTTTAATAATACAGTGGAATTAACAAAATGAGCCAGGAATATTTTTAATGCTCTATTGGACTACTTCACTCTCTCCACTGGAGAAACATGCAAGAGGGGGCCTTAGAAGCTCTGGCAGAACCTCCTGTTGAATATCCCCTCACAAGGAAGGAGTTTAGGCCCTGTGAAGTGTGGGGGAGCCATGTACACAAAGCCTTCCCACTACTCTACAGCACTCTAGTCTCTCCCACCCCTTGCTAGCCTGGCTCTGCTAGGAACTTTTACACTCTTCCACACCTGCAGCTGCATGTTTGTATCCCCTTCACTCAGAGGACTGGAGCCTAGGGCCCTCAGCTATTTAGCAAATAAAGTTTTAGGGCCAGATTATGGAGGCTTCAGGGCCATAAAGGGGCCACAACTGTCCTGTGGAGAATTTCCCTATGTTGGCAGCTATGCAGGGCTGTCATAAATGGCCCCCCGTTGCAGTGTAAGGACTATGCAGGGGTGTATCTGCATAGTGCTGAATGTTACAGGGACTTCTGGGCTGCTTCGCAGCCCTGCTGTAAATAAGAGCAGCTCAGGAGCTGCTAAAACACATGCTCGTACCTATCCCAGCCCCCGCAGCAGCCCAGAATCCAAGAGGAAGGAGGGTACAAAAGATACATGAAGTCACCTTCCTCCAGTCCCACCCAAGGCTCTGCTTGTAGTGCTATTGTGCAGCTGTAAAGCGGTGGCTCGTTGTTCAAGCTGCAGATGTGGTGGCTGGATAGACACAGGGGCCATCAATAGTGTGAAATGGTAGGTGGAGAAGTCCCAAGAGGTTGAGAGACAGCTGCCAGAACAACCCTTGTGGGCGGGGGAGGGGGAGGGGGAGGGCAAGAAGATGAGACCAGAGTGGAGTGATTCAGAAGAATGAGCACAGCTGAGAGAACACCCTGTCCTGGAGGTCACACTTTGCAAATAGCATTGAATACTTAGCACAGCATTCAAACTATTAACGCCAGATGTGGCACATGACTCTGTCATAGCTTTTGAAAGGCATGAAATAAGAGACCTACAAAAACCAAGCAGAGGAAGCAGCTTAACATATATCATGGATTTTATTTTCTTCAAACCAACCCCTCCCCCCTCCCATCTATGTCATTGATTGGTTGAGCTCCTGCTGTCTGCAAACTGCCATCTGAGAAGTGTGGGAACTCCAGGTTGCTGAAGGATGGAGATAAACTTGAATTGGCCCTTATGACTACACTGCAATTAGACACCCTTGACTGGCCCATGCCTGCTGACTCAGGCTCACAGGGCTCGAGCTCTCAGAGCTGTTTAATTGTGGTGAAGATGTCCCAGGCTCTAGTCCCTGCCGAGGTGGGAGCCCAATCAGTCGGCAAAGGCGAGGCACAAGTTTTTAATTACAGTGTAGACATATCCTAAGAGGAAACACCATCCTCAGCCTGAGGCAGAGGTGAATGGCCTGCATGCTGGTTCCAATCAGCTCTTGAATTTGGATAGTGGAGGAAGGGGGAGTTTTAAGTTTTTTTTTTAACCTAAGGTGGGAAAATGTTTGTTTGAAAATAAATCAGTAAAGATGGATCTCAGAAGTACATGTTCGATTTATGGTATAAATATTGAAGTGTCATAAAAAAGTCAAAAAGTTAACTAAGGCTGGAAGTTGCAGTCAGTATAGAACCTGAAGCTCTGATATATATATGTTAAAGTCAGAACTAAAGGCAGAAAATATGGACTTTCATACAGATCCCATCACAAGTTTTTCTGTCCCAACCACTGCAAACTTGTGTATTAAGGATAAGATAAAATAGACTATGGCTTTGCTGAAACCAAAAGGTAAGATCTGTTTCATCTAGTGGCTCAAGAATTATTAAAAAACTAAACCACAACAAAACATAGGCACAAAGGAGTTTTTGACATTGATTGTATTGCCATCTGAAGGCCCATTACTTGGTAAGAGGAACCAGTAGCACAAAAGCAGAAGATTAGACACCTCATCTTCCTCCTCTTTTTTGTAACAGGTTTATTTGCCAGCTTCCATAAATGAGACAGTTACTTTCATAGGGGCTAAGGTTGATTTTCAAAGGGGCAGTGACAAACAGATGCCACTGTGGGTATAGCCTCTAGAGCAGTGGTGGGCAACCTGCGGCCCACCAGCGGCGGCCACTTCCCACAGCTCCCAGTGGCTGAGAACGGCGAACTGCGGGGAGCCATGCCTGCGGATGGTCAATGTAAACAAACTGTCTTGCAGCCCGCCAGCAGATTACCCTGACCGGCTGCGTGTGGGCCGCAGGTTGCCTACCCCTGCTCTAGAGTATATTGGAATATGCTTTGTAAAAAAACCCTCACCTTTGCTTTTCTTTCTCTCTCTGCAGACAAATGGACACGCTGAGTTCAATTGAGGCAGAGTACATAAAGAATCTACAGAAAGAAGTCTACCTACTGGAACTTGAGACATCATTTCTATATCCTTTAAAAAAAACAAATCTTTATTATTTAAAAAGCTATTTATTTTCCCTGACAGAATACCATATTGCACCTGATAAAGAATTACAGAATGTTGCAGCATTCACTTGGGGAACTGTACTTAATTCTCCTGCTAGAAAAAAAACATAGTTGAATCATTTCATTTACTGTAGGACACGAAGAGGATTCCTTTTGTGTGGGGCTCCATGGATGATTCTTCCTTGTTTGGAATGTGTGTGCGAGTCCCCTTATTTGGGAGGATACATTTGATCCCTGCAGGTCTCATGGGTATGCTCTTATCTTAGTTTGAGAATAGACTGAATTCTGTAGGGAAAGGACTTTCTCACCGCTGGGGATGGAGTACAGCAAAGACCATGACAACCTCTGTGTCAGATTGAACTTTTGTCTTGGATACAAAGTTCAGTTGCCTGTTTGGAAACTATGGCTTGGTCTACACTACCAGGTTAGGCTGATGCAAGGCAGCTTACGTTGACCTAGCTGTGCATGTCTCTACACTTAAATTGGTCTCCCACCGCTGGAAGCTCCCGGTTATGCCAACATAGTAACACCACCACCCCAAGCAGCGTAGAGCCGTAGTTGATGTACTTAGGTGAATAGAGTGTCTCTGTAGACACTGCATTACTTATGTCAGCCCACACTGTCCTCCAGCAGCTGTCCCACAATGCTCCTGTTCTGGTCACCATAGTGAACTCCACTGCCCAGGGGTCACAGAGAGTGGAAGGCCCTCCCCTCCCCCCAGTTTTAAAGCCCTGCAAACTTTTTAAATTCCTTTTCCTGGTTGCCTGGCAGGGTGAGCACATCTAGCAGCTCTCCATTGTTGAGTGCAACTGGCCAGCTGATCACGTCAGCAACACGCTCCAGACACACTCCTGCATGAAGTAAACAGGAGATATTGGATCTCCTGTGCCTATGGGGAGAAGAGGCTGTGCAGGCACAGCTATGAACCAGCTGTAGAAATGCTGAAAAGACATGTATGAGCAGATTGCTCAGGGGATGCAGGAGAAGGGGTATGACAGGGACCAGCAGCAGTGCCAAATGAAAGCCGAGGACCTGCGGCAGGCATACTCGAAGGCCAAGGAGACCAACAATCGATGCACTGCTGAGGTGTGCCACTTTTACAAAGAGCTGCATGTCAGGTAGTCTGCAATCCTGTGCCAAAAGTTTCTAGGGAGGGCTGCCTTATTTCTTCCTCCACAGTAGGACACTTTCCCACACCACTCAGCAGTTACTTCAGCAGGCACCATTGCAGTACACAGATGAGCAGCGGTGGCAGGTGAACCCCTGCTTTGGGGAGGCTAGCCTGCAAGCCCCGCCCCTGCCACCCAAGACCCCGCCCCCCCACACACTGGAGCCCCGAACTCCGCCCAAAAGGAAAAGCCCTGAGGGCCCCCCCTCCGACCGGAGGAGCCCGCACCTGCTGGCCCCAGCGCCAGGCCAGCCCCAGCACTGGGCTGAGCTACCGCCCACACCCCTCCTGAGCCCCAGGCCAGCCCCAGCGCTGGGCCGAGCCACCTGCCCCTCCACCCCCCGAGTGCCGGGCCAAGCCACTGCCCTCTCCCCCCCCCCCCCGACCCCGAGCGCCGGGCTGGCCCCAGCAGTGGGCCGAACTGCTGGTCCCACCCAAGCGCCAGGCCAGCCCCAGCACCGGGCCGAGCTGGCAGCCTCCTGGAGCGCCAGTTCCTCCCACCTCCCCCCCTTCAAGCCGCCGGCCCCAGCGCCCGGCCAAGCCTCCTCAGTCAGCTGGCTGCTGGCTCTCTGCATTGCTGCGTTGGGGAAGGGGTGGGGCCCAGTTGTCTGGCAGCAGGTCAGCGGCAGCGCCTGGCCTATTATACCGGCTGCCCATGCATATAAGCCTGGGCGGCTCGGGACACCAACAGCAGCTGTGCTCTCTCTGTTTCTGTTACCCTCGGGAGTGAGATGTCAGCTAAAATCCCCACTTCCTGTGGAAAAGGGTGCCACTATTCAGTCCCATTTCCCTATACTACTAGAATCATGCAACTGAGAACTTCCCTCTTCATTTCCCCAACCTCTGAAAGGCCACGCTCATCATGGCAGGTGCTGTGGCACCATGCACAAGCAATCCCAAGCAGAAGTAAGAATGTAGTGCTGTTGAGCTGGTTGGTGTACAGCTTCATGAGTCAGGGGAGCAAGGGGTAGGCTGGGTCCCCCAGGGTTACTATTAGCATTTCCCAGGGGTGAAAGTAATATTAAACAAACACTTACCGGTATGGGGGCATGGCTCCAGGCCCCCAGAAGGGGCAGGACCTCAGGCAGAAGGGGAGGGGCTGGGGGTCAGTCCCCCAGCCAGCCCATCTGCGCTGCCTGGCCCACGCCACCCGGGGCTCCAGTAGCGATTTAAAGGGCCCAGGGCGCCAGCCACTGCCACAGTAGCAGCAGTGGCAGCCAGGAGCCCCGGGCCCTTTTAAATCGCCAGCCTTGGGGCAGCTGCTCCTTTTGTCCGCTCCCTCTCCCTCTTCTCCCCCCCGGCATCAGCGGCCCGGAGGGGAGCAAAAGGCGCAGCGCTTTAACGTCGGCTGCTTACAGACCAGTACTGGCTTCTTACTGGTATGCCGTACCGCCTACTTTCACCCCTGGCGTTTCCACATTTCCAATGGTAATCTGCCAATTGGGAAAGAAAGTCCTTGCTTGTACCCATCATGCATTGCCAAAACTTCCCAAAGGACTGTGCACTGGGGACAGTGGTGAGTTGCACAGTGGGATGCCTACACATCTGATCTGCATGCATCCGATGAAGTGAGCTGTAGCTCATGAAAGCTTATGCTCAGATAAATTTGTTAGTCTCTAAGGTGCCACCAGTACTCCTTTTCTTTATTCTGATTGTAGTAATTTTAGCAACAAAATGAGAAAACCACCACTAATATGCTCCCAGTTACCAAATGAATGTTGGACATAATAAAACTGTATTAGTCTGATCTTTTGCCCATCTGAGCAAATTGTTCCTTAACCATACATTGTAAACAAGAGAGCAGGCTAAAAAGGCTACCAGTATTCAACCAAAAATAAGCACTCAAGCGGAAAAAGTGTTGCAGAAGATGAAGGTAGTTTTCTAATGTTGTCTAGATTTCTTTAACTCCCACTCAGTAAATCTCCTTTTTAAATACAACCCGAATGCAGCACACTAATCTGCTTCTTCATTCCTGCTGGCCTCTTGCTCTCTCAAGCTCTCCCCCCATTTCCTTTTAAATGTACATTCCCTAGCTAGCTCACACACACACACAACCAGTTTGACCAGGCAGTAGAGTCACCTCAAGTCACACATCTTACATCTCTCCAGCTTAACAGGCCTTATTTACTCTGGAACTGTTAGTAGTTATTGCTCTTACAGTTCTGGTTACAAAAGTTCTAGTCTATAAAGAATTTGAAAATAAAGATACTCACCAGTGCGCACACGCTGAATATCCTCTCCCTTGGACCAAACACTAGGAAAATTCACTCCCTCCTCGCCTCTGAAGTGCAAAGGGGAAAAATTTAGGGACTGTCCATAAATTATGTACCACATTTTTTGGTGATTTTTCAAGACCAATCCACCCTTTGGAATACTTTGTAACACTGAAACAAACATGCAGAATTAAGGGCTCACCTACCTCCTTACACATTACATAATTCCTGGACAGCCCCTTATAGCAACTCACTCCATGAAGAAACCTTGTTACAGCATGGTTCCATTTTGCTGTGCAAATGGACCCCTAACTATGTTTTGACAATGGGTTGTGCAATTGTCAATTGCAATGACTTGTGCAATGCTTTGGCATGATTCAGGAATGAAACAGAGAGGTCTTGTTTATACTACAAAATGGAAGTGTGTTGTTACCAGTCAGGGGACAATCTTCTATATTGACTCTGAAGGCTGTAATATTCAAGATGCTGTATAGGACATCCACAGAGAACAGAAAAGGGGGTGGAATCAGGAGCCATGTAATGATGAGTATGGCCTACATGTGCTACTCACACAAGAGCTGTATCAACTACAGCTAAAAACCTAGCATCACCTAGCACCTAAACAGCTGTAACTTGGGTACATTAGTCCCCATACCTTCATCAGTGGCATTTAAATAGGGGCAGACATTTCCTGAGCACCTAAGGAGTGGCTTTTGTCCTTGTCTTCATATGCAGATATATAAAGGACCCGTGCAGGATTCAGGAACTTGCTGAAAAATACTTATGCCCAGATCCTCTGTCACTGTGGTACCTGAGCTAGGGTTGCCAGGCGTCTGGTTTTTGACCGGAACACCAGCTCAAAAAGGCACCCTGGCCGCTCCAGTAGGCAGCGCAGTGGGGGGAGGGGCTAAGGCAGACTCCCTGCCTGTCCTGGCTCCACGCGGCTCCCAGAAGCGGCTGCTGGGTCCCTGTGGCCCCTAGGTTCATGGGCGGCCAGGGAAGCTCTGCGCACTTCCCCCACCCCTAGTGACAACTCTGCAGCTCCCATTGGCTGGGAACCGTGACCAATGGGAACTGCGGGAGCAGCGCCTGCAGACGCAATGGCAGCACGCGGAGCCTCCCTGGCTGCCCATATGCCTAGGGGTGCAGGGACCTGATGGCCACTTCCTGGGAGCCATGGGAAGTGCCAGGACCCCGCACCCCCTCCTGCACCCCAACCCCCTGCCCCAACCCAGAGTCCCTTTCCACACCCAAACTCCCTCCTGGAGCCTGCACCCCTCACAAACCCTAACCCCCTGCCCCAGCCCTAAGCCCCCTCCTGCACCCCAAGTCCCTCATCCCCAGCCCACCCCCACAGCTGGAACCCTCATCCCCTCCCTCACCCCAATGCCCTGCCCCAGCCCAGAGCTCCCGCCTGCACCCCAAAGCCCTCATTGCTGGCCCCACCCCAGACCCCACACCCCCAGCCAGAGCCCGGACCCCCTCCCACACTCCGAACCCCTCAGCCCCAGTCTGGAGCCCTCTCTTGCACCCTAAGCCCCTCATCCCCAGCCCCACACCAGAGCCCACACCCCAAGCCAGAGCCCACACCCCTCCCGCACTGGAAACCCCTCATCCCCAGCCCAGAACCCCCTCCTGCACCCCAAACCTCTCAGCCCCACCCCAGAGACCGTACCCCCAGCCGGAGCCCGAATCCCCACCCCCTACCCCAGCCCAGAGCCCTCTTCTACATCCTGAGCCCCTCATTTCTGGCCCCACCTGTAGCCCACATCTCCAGGCCAGAGCCCATAACCCCCACCCCCCGCACCCCAACCCGCAGCCCCAGCCCAGATCCCTCTCCCATATCCCAAGCCCCTCATCCCTGGCCTTATCCCAGAGCCCACACTCCCAGCCGGAGCCCTCATCCCCCCAACCCCCTGCCCCAGCCTGGTGAAAGTGAGTGAGGGTGAGGGACAGCAAGCGACGGACGGAGGAGGGATGGAGTGAGCGGGGGCGGGGCCTCAGAAAGGAGCAGGGCCTCGGGGCAGGGGTGTTTGATTTTGTGCGATCAGAAAGTTGGCAACCGCTATGTTCCCGCTCAACAGCCTAGTGTCTTTTGTCAGCTGTTGGCTGTGTGTGTGTGTGTGTGTGTGTTTTCTCTCTGCATGCTGCATTAGCTCTGGCCAGATAGCAGACTTTGATGGAACTGCCCAAGAAGACCGGAGTCGGGTCAGTGGCAAAGGCACTTGGCCAGGTTTATTACCTACAAAGCACGGTATTAGTGCCCTATACATGCTACAGGTACACTCAATACATGTTTCAGAGTAGCAGCCGTGTTAGTCTGTATTCGCAAAAAGAAAAGGAGGGAGTCTACACAGCCAGACAATCCTGCTGTCAGGGTGCCAATGCCTGAGATAATGGGGCATCCAGGATTTCCAGGTTTATGGATCTTGGGTAGCAGATAGAATACCCCAGTTCGGAGTTCCAGGGGTGTGTCTGTGCGGATTTGTTCTTGTGCTTTTTCAGGAAGTTTCTTGAGCAAATGCTGTAGTTTCTTTTGGTAATCCTCAGTGGGATCAGAGGGTAATGGCTTGTAGAAAGTGGTGTTAGAGAGCTGCCTAGCAGCCTCTTGTTCATATTCTGACCTATTCATGATGACGACAGCACCTCCTTTGTCAGCCTTTTTGATTATGATGTCACTGCTATGGGTACTCGCATGGCCCCACAGTATGCCAACATTTTTACGGCTGACTTAGAACAACACTTCCTCAGCTCTCGTCCCCTAATGCCCCTACTCTACTTGTGCTACATTGATGACATCTTCATCATCTGGACCCATGGAAAAGAAGCCCTTGAGGAATTCCACCATGATTTGAACAATTTCCATCCCACCATCAACCTCAGCCTGGACCAGTCCACACAAGAGATCCACTTCCTGGACACTACAGTGCTAATAAGCGATGGTCACATAAACACCACCCTATACCGGAAACCTTACTGACTGCTATTCCTACCTACATGCCTCCAGCTTTCATCCAGACCACACCACACGATCCATTGTCTACAGCCAAACTCTACGATACAACCGCATTTGCTCCAACCCCTCAGACAGAGACAAACACCAACAAGATCTCTATCAAGCATTCTTACAACTACAATACCCACCTGCTGAAGTGAAGAAACAGATTGACAGAGCCAGAAGAGTATCCAGATGTCACCTACTACAGGACAGGCCCAACAAAGAAAATAACAGAATGCCATTAGCCATCACCTTCAGCCCCCAACTAAAACCTCTCCAACGCATCATCAAGGATCTACAACCTATCCTGAAAGATGACCCATCACTCTCACAGATCTTGGGAGACAGGCTAGTCCTTGCTTACAGACAGCCCCCCAACCTGAAGCAAATACTCACAAGCAACCACACAACAGAACCACTAACCCAGGAACCTATCCTTGCAACAAAGCCCGTTGCCAACTGTGTCCACATATCTATTCAGGGGACACCATCATAGGGCCTAATCACATCAGCCACACTATCAGAGGCTTGTTCACCTGCACATCTACCAATGTGATATATGCCATCATGTGCCAGCAATGCCCCTCTGCCATGTACATTGATCAAACTGGACAGTCTCTGCGTAAAAGAATAAATGGACACAAATCAGACGTCAAGAATTATAACATTAAAAAACCAGTTGGAGAACACTTCAATCTCTCTGGTCACTCGATTACAGACCTAAAAGTGACAATACTTCAACAAAAAAACTTCAAAAATAGACTCCAACGAGAGACTGCTGAATTGGAATTAATTTGCAGACTGGATACAATTAACTTAGGCTTGAATAGAGCCTGGGAGTGGATGGGTCATTACACAAAGTAAAACTATTTCCCCATGTTTATCCCCCCCTCCCACTCCCCACTGTTTCTCAGACGTTCTTGTCAACTGCTGGAAATGGCCCACCTTGATTATCACTACAAAAGGTTCCCCCCTCTCCCCCCAGCTCTCCTGCTGGTAATAGCTCACCTTACCTGATCGCTCTTGTTACAGTGTGTATGGTAACACCCATTGTTTCATGTTCTCTGTGTATATAAATCTCCCCACTGTATTTTCCACTGAATGCATCCGATGAAGTGAGCTGTAGCTCACGAAAGCTTATGCTCAAATAAATTTGTTAGTCTCTAAGGTGCCACAAGTACTCCTTTTCTTTTTACTCAATACATGTGTAACCCTTCTGCCGGTCAGAGTTGGCAGCAACAAAGGCAGGGTTCAGTATCTAGGGGTTCCGTTCCAATAACACAATGCAAAACCGGCTCGAGCCCCGACCCAGTGACCTGGGACAAATATATACCACTACCCCTGGTGTGCCTCTAGGAGGCAATACTTCCCCTCTCGCAAGCACAGAGTCTGAGTGTAGCAAAAGCCTTTTAATAACAGAGAAAAACAATGTGGCGTTATGTTGGGGAAACACCACCAACAGGATTCATAACACAACCCGTGAGCAAAACCCACCCCAAGCAAATTGGGTCATGTCCTTTCCCTTTGGTTCTTGAGTCCAGCAACTCAAAAGTCCCCCAAAGTCCCAACAACCCCAAAGTCCAGTAACCGAAAAGTCTCTGTCTCTGTCCTTGGTGAGTCCAGAGTCCAAAAGTTCATCTACAGAGTTTTAACGCCCTCCTCCCCCCGCAGCCTGTGGGGAAATGGGGGGGGGTAAAGGGGCACCTTACGTGCTCCAACGGCCAACTGCCCTGCCTCTCCATGGGTTTCTGCTACAGCCTTCACCACCAGCTGCTCCGCTCCGCCAGCTGCTCCTCTCCGGTAGCCAGCCCGCGAGCTGCTCACTCATATATCTTCAGGTCCCCTACTACTTAACACAGTACCCAGTGATTTCAGCTCACAGTAGGGGAGCCCGAGTGCTGGTGCACCATGGGCACAAAGTGAATTCAGCTCTGCAATCTGTAACCAGACTCCTAGTAGAATCAAAATTAGCTCTGCTATTACACAGTGAAGAAAGATTTAGTTGGGGATTGGTCACCCTCACTCACTTTCTCCAGGCTGGGACAGGGGGTTTGGGTGCAGGAGGGGATGAGGGCTCTAGCTGGGAGAGTGGGCTCTGGGATAAGGCCAGGGATGAGGGATTTGGGATGCAGGAGAGGGCTCTGGGCTGGGGCAAATTTAGTTGGGGATTGATCCTGCTTTGAGCAGGGGGTTAGACTAGATAACCTCCTGAGGTCCCTTCCAACCCTTATATTCTATGAAAAGAGAAGGTGCAGTGGCATTTAAGGCCCTTAGAAAGGGCCCATACCACAAGGTACAAACATCTGTCCCCAGCCTCTCTCTATTCACTGAGTTTTGGAACCCATGTCCCTTGCCTAGCGAGTGCTACTTAGTTGATGGCAAGTCCCTCCATCATAACAAAAAGCCAAGTACAGTTCCACTGTCCTTGATTCACATAATCGGGAAAATAACACTTTATTCTTCCTGCCCCAATAACAGAGAAACTGGGGATCCCACAGCAGCCAAAGTGACCACCTAGGCGGGGTGGGTGTGCCTATGCAAATGAGATCAGCCCCTGAAGTTCTTTTCCACAACCCGCCACAACTCACCACCAGATGTCAAGGTAGAGCTCATCCTAACTGCTTACACACGTATGCCCATGAGAATGGACTTTCTGCTCCCCCTCGGCCAGAGAGAGACACACCCTCTGTGACCCCTCTTTTATAGACTGATACAAGCAAGTTACATATTGCCCTTGATGTGGTTAGTTATCACCCTTTACCCTGTACACTTTAGTTCACTCAAAACATCACTATCCATCTTACTATCATCCTGACCTTATCTTTAGGACAGGTCAGTGTGTCCCTGTATCATCTTCTGGGAGTGTGTTTATACCATAACTTGGTATTGGGGTGTTCTGGCACAATCCTCCTGGAATGTGTGTACACAAATGTCCTGTTCCTTCCCCACTCTGAACTCTAGGGTACAGATGTGCGGACCTGCATGAAAGACCCCATAAGCTTATTCTCACCAGCTTAGGTTAAACGCTGCCACCACCAAAGTGTTACACAAAGAACAGGGGAAGTGCCCACTTGGAAATGTCTACCCCCTAAAATATCCCCCCAAGCACTACACCCCCTTTCCTGGGAAAGACTTGATAAAAATCCTGACCAATTTGCAAAGGTGAACACAGACCCAAACCTTTGGATCTTAAGAACAATGAAAAAGCAATCAGGTTCTTATTAAAAAAGAATTTTAATTAAAGAAAAAGTAAAAGAATCACCTCTGTAAAATCAGGATGGTAAATACCTTCCAGGGTAATCAGATTCAAAACACAGAGAATCCCTCTAGGCAAAACCTTAAGTACAAAAAGACACAAAAACAGGAATATACATTCCATTCAGCACAACTTATTTTATCAGCCATTTAAACAAAACAGAATCTAACGCATATCTAACTAGATTGCATACATACAAGTATTATCCAGACCATCCTTGACAGGTGTTAGTCTATCCTGCTCTTAAAAATCTCCAGTGATGGAGATTCCACAACCTCCTTAGGCAATTTATTCCAGTGCTTAACCACTCTGACAGTTAGGAAGTAGGGCTGTTGATTAATCGCAGTTAACTCAGGTGATTACCTCAAAAAAATTAATCGTGATTAATCGCTGTTTTAATCGCATGGTTAAACAAACCATTGAAATATATTAAATATTTTGGATGTTTTTCTACATTTTCATATATATCTTGTATTCTGTGTTGTAATTGAAATCAAAGTGTATATTTTGATTACAAATATTTGCACTGTAAAAATGATAAACAGAAGAAATAGTATTTTTCAATTCATCTCATACAAGTACTGTAGTGCAATCTCTTTGTCCTGAAAGTGCAACTGACAAATGTAGATTATTATTTTTTTACATAACTGCACTCAAAAACAAAACAATGTAAAACTTCAGAGCCTACAAGTCCACTCAGTCCTACTTCTTGTTCAGCCAATCGCTAAGACAAACAAGTTTGTTTACATTTACAGGAGATAATGCTGTCCTCTTTTTATTTACAATGTCACCAGAAAGTGAAAACAGGCATTTGCATGGGACTTTTGTAGCCAGCATTGCAAGGTATTTACATGCCAGATAGGCTAAACGTTCATATGCCCCTTCATGCTTTCGCCACCATTCCAGAGCACATGCTTCCATGCTGATGAGGCTTGTTAAAAAAATAATGCATTAATTAAATTTGTGACTGAACTCTTTCGGGTAGAATTGTACATCCCATGCTTGGTTTTACCTGCATTTTGCCATATATTTCATATTATGGCAGTCTCAGACGACCCAGCACATGTTGTTGTTCATTTTAAGAACACTTTCTCTGCAGATTTGACAAAACGCAAGGAAAGTAACAATATGAGATTTGTAAAGATAACTACAGCACTCAACCCAAGATTTAAGAATCTGAAGTGCCTTCCAAAATCTGAGAAGGACGAGGTAGGGAGCATGCTTTCAGAAGTCTTAAAAGAGCAACGCTCTGATGCAGAAACTACAGAACCCAAACCACCAAAAAAGAAAATCAACCTTCCGCTGGTGGCATCTGACTCAGACGATGAAAATGAACATGCATCGGTCTGCACTGCTTTGGATGGTTTTCAAGCAGAACCCATCATCAGCATGGGTGCATGTCCCCTGGAAAGGTGGTTGAAGCATGAAGGGACATATGAATCTTTAGCACATCTCGCACGTAAATATCTTGTGATGCCGGCTGCAACAGTGCCATGAGAACACCTGTTCTCACTTTCAGGTGACATTGTAAACAAGAAGTGGGCAGCATTATCTCCTGCAAATCTAAACAAACTTGTTTGTCTGAGCCATTGGCTGAACAAGGAGAACAACTGAGTGGATCTGCAATTTTACGTTGTTCTATTTTTGAATGCTGTTTTTTGTACATAATTCTATATTTGTAAGTTCAGCTTTCATGATAACGAGATTGCACTACAGTACTTGCATTAGGTGAGTTGAAAAATACTATTTCTTTTGTATTTTTACAGTGCAAATACTTGTAAGCAAAAATAAATATAAAGTGAGCACTGTACACTTTGTATTCTATGTTGTAACTGAAATCAATATATTTGGAAATGTAGAAAACATCCAAAAATATTTAAATAAATGGTATTCTATTATTGTTTAACAGTGCGATTAATCAAGATTAATTTTTTTAATCACTTGACAGCCCTATTAGGAAGTTTCTCCTAAAGTACAACCTAAACTGGCCTTGCTGCAATTGAAGCCAATTGCTTCTTGTCCTATCCTCAGAGGTTAACAAGAGTAATTTACCTCCTTCCCTCTTGTAACAACCTTTTATGTACTTGAAAACTTATGTCCCCTCTCAGTCTTCTCTTCTTCAGACTAAACAAACCCAATTTTTTCAATCTTCCCTCATAGTTCATGTTTTCTAGACCTTTACTCATTTTTGTTGCTCTTCTCTGGACTTTCTCTAATTTGTCCACATCTTTCCTGAAATGTGGCACCCAGAACTGGACACAATATTCCAACTGAGGCCTGATCAGTGCAGAGTAGAGTGGAAGAATTACTTCTCATGTCTTGCTTACAAGATACATCCCAGAATGATGTTCGCTTTTTTTGCAACAGTGTTTTGACTCATATTTAGCTTGTGATACACTCTGACCCCCAGACCCCTTTCCACAGTACTCCTTCCTAGGCAGACGTTTTCCATTTTGTACGTGTGCAACTGATTGTTCCTTCCTAAGTGGAGTACTTTGCATTTGTCCTTATTGAATTTCATTTACTTCATTTACTATTTACTTCAGATCATTTCTCCAGTCATCCAGATCTTTTTGAATTTAAATACTATCCTCCAAAGCATTTGTAAACCTTCCTAGCTTGATATCAGCCACAAATTTTGTAAGTGTACTCTCTATGCCATTATCTAAATCATTGATGAGGATACTGAACAGAACCGGACCCAGAACTGATCTCTGCAGTATGTCACTCAATATACCCTTCCAGCTTGATTGTGAACCACTGATAACTACTCTCTGGGAACAGTTTTCCAACCAGTTTTGCACCCACTTTATAGTAGCTCCATCTAGATTGTATTTCCCTAGTTTGTTTATGAGAAGATCACATGAGACAGTATCAAAAGCCTTCCTAAAGTCAAGATATACCACATCTATTGCTTTCCCACTATCCACAAGGCTTGTTACCCCGTCAAAGAAAGTATTAAGTTGGTTTGACATGATTTGTTCTTGACGGATCCATTCTGACTGCTACTTATCACTTTATTATCTTCTAGGTGTTTGGAAATTGATTGCTTAATTATTTGCTCCATTATCTTTCCAGGCACTGAAATTAAACTGACTGGTCTGTAATTCCCCAGGTTGTCCTTTTACCCCTTTTTACAGATGGGCACTATATTTTCTCTATTCCAGTTCTCTGGAATCTCTCTGTGATCGGTTCGGTCACAGAGACCCCCTTGGGACTGTCACCAGATGTGCTGAAACTACCTCTGAGCCAGTTTTCCCTGCCAGCTTGGGACTCCAGAACCCTGTCTTGTTGAGCCAGACACGCAAGCCTGCTGCAACACAGACCCAGGGTCTGAACCATGTCCCCAAAGCTGCAGGCTTTAACTGAAAACCACTCAGCAGGTATTCCTGTCTCCAGCACCCAGACACCCAGCTCCCAATGGGATCCAAACCCCAAATAAATCCATTTTACTCTGTATAAAGTTTATACAGGGTAAACTCATAAACTGATAGAACTCATAAGCTGAACCTATAACACTGATAGAGAGATATGAGCAGCTGTTTGCTCCCTCAGGTATTAATCACTTACTCTGGGTTAATTATAAACAAAAGTGATTTTATTAAGTATAAAAAGTAGGATTTAAGTGGTTTCAAATAATAACAGACAGAACAAAGTAAGTCACCAAGTAAAATAAAGCAAAAACATGCAAGTCTAAGCCTAATACATTAAGAAACTGAATACAGGTAAATCTCATCCTCAGAGATGTTCCAATAAGCTTCTTTCACAGATGAGACTCCTTCTTAGTCTGGGCCCAATCCTTTCCCCTGTTTCAGTTCTTGTTAGTTCCAGCTCATGTGGTAACTAGGGGATTTCTCATGACTGCATCCCCCTTTGTTCTGTTCCACTCCCTTTAATAGCTTTGGCACAAGGTGGGAATCCTTTGTCTCTCTCTGGGTTCCTACCCTTCCTTCTAAATGGAAAAGCACCAGGTTAAAGATGGATTCCAGTTCAGGTGACATGATCACATGTCCTCTGAGACTTCATTACCCGCTTGCTGGCACACACGTATACAGGAAATCTTACAAGTAAACAGAGCCATTTACAACCATTTGTCCTGGTTAATGGGGGCCATCAAGATTCCAAACCACCATTAATGGCCTACACTTTGCATAATTACAATAGGACCTCAGAGTTATATTTCATATTCCTAGTTTCAGATACAAGAATGATACATTCAGACAAATAGGATGACCACACTCAGATTATAAGCTTCGTAATGATACCTTACAAGAGACCTTTTGCATAAAGCATATTTCACTTACATCATATTCACACTTATAAACATATTTTTATAAAAATATGGAGTGCAAAATCACACTCTCCCATCTTCCATGACTTTTCAAAGATAATCGCTAATGGCTCAGATATCTCCTCAGTCAGCTCCACGAGTATTCTAGGATGTATTCATCAGGCCCTGCTGACCTGAAGACCTCTAACTTGTCTAAGTAATTTTTAACTTCTTCTTTCCCTATTTTAGGGTCTGATCCTACCTCATTTTCACTGGCATTCACTCTCTAAGATGTCCAATCGCTACTAACCTATTTGGTGAAAACTGAAACAAAAAAAAGTCATTTCCACATTTTCTGTTATAGTTTTTCTCCCCTCATCGAGTAATGGACCTACCTGTCCTTGGTCTTCCTCTTCATAGAATCATAGACTTTAAGGTCAGAAGGGACCATTAGGATAATCTAGTCTGACCTCCTGCACAATGGAGGCCACAGAATCTTACCCACCCACTCCTGTAAGAAACCCCTAATCTTTGACTGAGCTATTGAAGTCCTCAAATCATGGTTTAAAGACTTCAAGGTGCAGAGAATCTTCCAGCAAGTGACCCGTGTCCCACGCTGTAGAGGAAGGCGAAGAACCCTCAGGGCCTTTGCCAGTCTGCCCTGGAGGAAATTCCTTCCCAACCCGAAATATGGCAATCAGCTAAACCCTGAGCATGTGGGCAAGACTCACCAGCCAGACACCCAGGAAAGAATTATCTGTAGTAACTCAGATCCTACCCCATCTAACATCCCATCACAGACCATTTGGCATATTTGCCACTAATAGTCAAAGATCAATTAATTGCCAAAATTAGGCTATCCCATCATACCATCCCCTCCATAAACGTATCGAGCTTAGTCTTGAAGCCAGATATGTCTTTTGCCCCCACTGCTTCCCTTGGAAGGCTGTTCCAGAACTTCACTCCTCTGATAGTTAGAAATCTTCGTCTAATTTCAAGCCTAAACTTCCTGATGGCCAGTTTATATCCATTTGTTCTTGTGTCCACATTGGTCCTGAACTTAAATAATTCCTCTCCCTCCCTGGTATTTATCCCTCTGATATATTTATAGAGAACAATCATATCTCCCCTCAACCTTCTTTTGGTTAGGCTAAATAAGTCAAGCTTTTTGAGTCTCCTTTCATAAGACAGATTTTCCATTCTTGCTTTTAATGTATTTGTAGAATGTTTTTTTGTTACCTTTTATGTCTCTAGCTAGTTTGATCTCATTTCGTCCCTGCACATTTGAAGCGTTTTGTTTATATTCATCCTTTGTAATTTGACCTGGTTTCCACTTTTTGTAGGACCCTTTTTTGAGTTTCAGATCATTGAAGATCTCCTGGTTAAGCCAGAGTGATTTAACAATAAAGATATAGATTTTAATAGAGTACAAGTAATGAAGCATTAAACTCAGAAATGGTTACAAGAAAAATAAAGATAAAACACTTTCTAAACTTAACAAACTAGACTTGGTTTAAGGTGAAGTCCCTTACCACATATTTTCAGTACATTGCTAACCAAACCCTCAGGCCAGGATCTGTTCCCAAAGTCTATATGCTGCTTTTTTCTTTTCTTTTTTTTCTTTTTTTTTTTGGGGGGGGGGGGGGGATTTGTCGTCCTAGCTGGAAAAAGAGAGATGGATAGGGAGAGAGAACTTGTGGTGGTTTTGCCCCTCACTTTTATGGTTAAGTCACCCTTTGAAATGCATTTTCCTGAGAGTGACCCCCTAGATAAAGTTTTTTCCAGCTAAGAGCAAGGAGACATGGAGGCTGGTGGGGGAAAGGTTTTATGCTGTTGTTTGCTAAGATGCCAATCTGTTTGTTCCTCCCCGTTTTCCTTGACAAAAAATGGCCCCTTGATAGGTGATGGCCCATCAGCATTGATGACACCTGGCTAGAGGCATCAACTTGTCTTTTGTCTTTGAGAAACAGCATCAGTTAGTTTGCTTTTTAGTCTGAAACATCAACTTCATACTTGCATGCAGCTCATCTTCCCTGGAAATTAGATGAAGAGAGCATGAAAATAAACAGGGAACAGCGTACGAATTTAAAGTAAACTGCTGATGCTGACATTGACAAGAACTGTCCATAACTTTCAATGGCGGAATCTCTCTTTCAGCCTCTTATAAAAATAATCAGACTACATGAAGGTAGGAAAATCCATATTTAATAAGAAACTTCCATAAACATGTCACGGATGGCTCTTTCAATGTTCACTTAAGCCTATTTAGAAAAAAGATCCTGACAGATTAGAATAGCTTCCAATACAGTACTGATGTAGTTGTAATTACCTATAGAAACAACAAGTTGCAATGGTATGAGATTTTTCTCAGACTGAAAAGTACTGTGAAAAATAATATTGAGTCTGAAAAAACCAGAAAAGGCAATTTAGAGGTCTTAGGAAAAGAATGGAGAGAAGTAGAACATGGAACCACCACTAAAGTAAACAAATAAGGGACTTGATGCCAAAGTGTTAGAGACTTTTTGGGATTTGTTTTCAAAACAAGGAGGGCTTTTTGTTTTGTTTCTGGTTTTAAAATGTGTGAATGAATATCATGAAAGTGAAAAATGGAAAAGAATTGATTTGAGCCAGGCATAGTGCAGGTAGGCACTGTGCAAACTTCCCCATGCAGGACTACTACATCATCTCTGCTCCTTATTTGCTAGTGCTACACTTTACCTTCACAGAGAGCTAGCAGATGCTAGTTAATCTTCACAACAACCACCCAGTGAGATAGATGATTGTAAGCATAACTAGCCCCACTTTATAGATGACGAGAGATTAAGTGACTTTCTGAAGGCCATACAGTGAGCCCGTGCCAGAGACCTGGTTAGAACTGAGGAGCTCCTGACTTCTAACCTTGTCTTATACTCCTATATTCCAGACCTGCATCTTGCTCCATCATTTCTGCCAATTGTGCCGAACTGTGTGGTGAACACGAATTTATGATATAAATGAGGACCTAGGAGGAGACTATTACTGTTTCACTTGTAACCCACCCGAGGATTTGGATCACCTCAGGCACCACCACACTGCATCATTTAACCTCTTTACAGTAGCAGTTTTTATTATACTACTTGGTCCATGTACAAAGCCTTCCTTTGCAGGGTCTCAAAGCACTTTACAAACATTAATTAAATCAATGTATGTATTATGCCTATTCTACGTTTGAGAAAACTGCGGTAGAGAGATCAAAGGTGCAGATTGGCCAAATTTATGGATTCTCTACTGTGGGCACTTGGGCCGGGATCCACCAAGGTATTTAGGCACCTAAGTCTCAGGCTTAAGTAACTAAGGCCTAGTTTTGGCTCTGCTGCCATCCACAAAACTCCCACCAAACCCTGTAGGTGCCTCAACTCACTCTGTGCCTAAGTTTTCAGTCTAAGTGCATGTCTACACTACAAAATGTAGTCGACCTAACTTACATCAGCATACAGCCACCACAGTAATTACAGTAATCGTCTGTGAGTGTCTACACTTTGCTCTTTGTGTCAGTGGTGCGTGTCCTCACGGGCAGCGCTTGTACCGATTGTACTGTCAGCATGGGACATTGTGGGATGGCTTCTGAAAGCCAGTAACAGTCGATATAAGCAACAAAGTGTCTACACTGACACTACGTTGACCTAACTAACATTGACTCTATGCCTCATGTGGAGGAGGAGTTATTAAGTCAGTGGAGTGGGGCAGTTATGTTGGCGGGAGCAAAATTTTAGTGTAGACACTTACATAGTTAGGTTGACATAAGCTGCCTTGCTTTGACCTAACGCTGTAGTGTAGACCAGGCCTAACAGTTCCCTGGGTTGCTACCTCTTTCTAAGTACCTAGCTCCTCAGTTAAGCCCCAGAGCTTTTCACACACCGGGGAAGACAGGCTTCACCCACCTAACTTGTGTGCAAGGCCCAGTCCAGTAGGAACGCTCAGAGGCTGTTTACTAGATCAGGTCTCATTCAAAATGGCCACCCGAGGAAGAGATAGGGACACTGCCTACCTTGTCACTTGCAGCCTAGTGGTTAAGGCACTTGAATCAGGTCTCCCACATTACAGGCAATTTCCCCCTCTTTCCTAGAGGGAGAGGAGGGAGACCCCTGTTAAAGTCCTTTCTTCCTCCTCTGGCAGAGAGTGGGGAATCAAACTTGGGTCTCCCACATCCCACATGAGTATGCTAATCCCTGGGCTGAGAGTGATAAAATGGTAGGTTTAGCTGCCGCCACCACTGCTATTTTCTGTGGTGTGAGGCAGATGCTGAACTAATTCCCGCAAGAAACTGCTTAGGTGTCTAAGGCACCTAACTCCAGGCAGTGGGTTTCCATTCATGGGTCACTAGCAGAGAGAGGTGCCTCCCTGCAGCCTGGACTTAGGGTCACCTGGGAAGGGCAGGGAAGAGGGCAGGCAAAAAAGCAGTTTTCCCTAAGCTCCACGTTTGAGAGAGGCCCCAAAGCGAGTGGCATTGCGACCTGATGTACAGGGTTGTAGTGCCACTCAAGTTTGGCCCAGCCACCCTCCCACCCCCTGATGAAGGGGTGGCTGGGCCAAACCTGAGCGGCATTATAACACCTGGAGCAGGAGTTGCCTCTGCAGGGCAGGCTTGCTCTCAAACCCTTCCACCCCTCCCCAGGGCCTCCCCTCAGTGTTTTTGCACGCTTGGGGTTTTTTGGGGGGGAAGGGTGGGGGACCCTACAAAACTCTGTGTGGCCCTGGACTTGGGCCACTGTCTGAGAGAGGGGGCAAGCTTAGCACATATCCCTATGGCCAGTGTCTCCCTTCAGTACCAGATTTACAATGGCACCTCTTCCCTCCGAGACCCTGCCCATTGCTTGGCTCCTGCTTGCTCTTCACCCCCTTCCTCCTGTGTGAGTAGCAGGCTGTGCCGGGGTGAGGATGGGGTGGGAGAAGAGGCTGAGTGGGAGCCTGGCCTCAGGGTGGAGCCTCGGGGGAAGGGTCTTGGGGCAAGGCACAGGTGGAGCAGGGGGCAGGGCCATGATCCAGGCGCTGGGGCCCACAAAAGATTAATTCATCCCCATCGTCCTTTGGCTAGCTTGAGCAGTTCCCCGCCCAGTGTGCTAGCTGTTATTGATCTCATTCTAAGGACCCCATTCACTGCATGGGGAGCTGAGGTGCCTAACCAGGCTTTGTGGATTGCAATCTATTCTTGTGATTTTCTAGGAACCTAAAAGTTAGCTCCACCACACTCAGCACTGCAATGCCAAAGGCCTTTTGTGGAGCTGAGCCTTAAGGACTGCGTCCAGAGGGGCAAAGACCCACGCTCCTGTTATCTCTTCATTTTGTTAAAATGATACATCACAAGTTTCATTAAAAAGTACAGTGCTTCAAAAATCCTTTAAACCTCCTATTTTGAAATGCATCGGTTTCATTTCATGAACATTGACTTTTTTTGTTTGAGGTTGGGGCAGGATATTCAGCAGGAAATACCAGCTGACACAAGTACTCTAAACACATCGGTGCAGTAGATTTAACTTACCGTACTTAATTTAACTACAACAAAAACTGGAACTGAAACTTGAACTGTCATTATCATGAGCTCTTAGAGCACGGTGGCACTGACATCATCCGTCCTTTCCCCTATGAAAAGCACACTTTTGCTTCACGTGCTGAACTTTATGCATGGATTATTCAATAGGACTGCATCTGCATAAGTGTTTGCAGGCTGGAGGCCCAGTCTGAATTTAGTAACACTGTTGACCTTTGTCTTTATTGATAAACATGCTTCTTTATAACCTGAACAGGAAAAGGGAGACAGTGATATTTAAGTTTATACTGCATTTTGTAGTACCATAACTAGAAGTTGCTGAGTACCCCAATTAGCTTAATCAAACCGATTTCCTCCAATAACGAATACGGTATTAATATTAAGAGAAAAAGCCACTGTTTTTCCCTTGCAAGAGCTTGGCAGCTCATAAATAAAGTATGAGAAAAA
The DNA here is from genome assembly GCF_015237465.2 of Chelonia mydas. NCBI lineage: Eukaryota > Metazoa > Chordata > Testudines > Cheloniidae > Chelonia > Chelonia mydas. The sequence continues at coordinate 51,218,847 of NC_057850.1, forward strand.
ACAAAGGGAGTAAAACTGTGCCAGGCCGCAAAGTACCTTGAGGTTCATTTACTTGTCAGAAGGATTTTCTAGGTAAAGGAATCTGCTTGCTTACATGAAACAAGAAGTGAAGCAATTTACATGTGCATCATTCATTCTTTCCCATGTAATTTTTCCATCGGGCTATAATTTAGTATGTCACAAGGCGTGAGAAGGTCAACAGCCGCATACTGAGTAGGTTCTGATTATATCAGTAACTGCGAACAAGTCTTTAACAATTCTTGGTTTTTCACTACTAGAGAGTAAAAGACATGGTAGATAATTAAACCCTTGGAATCAAAGATTTGTCGCTTAACATACTTAGAGGGGAAGGCGTGGGTGCTGTATGATTCTAAGACCAGGTCTACACTACAAACTTATATTAGTATAACTACATCACTCAGGAGTGTGAAAAATTCACACCCTGCAGCAACTTGTTATACCAACCTAATTCCTGGTGTAGACAACACTGTGTGGACGGGAGGGCTTTTCCTGTCAACATAGCTACTGCCTCTTGAGGAGGTGGATTACTACTCCGACAGGAGACGCTCTCCCATTGGCATAGTAGCGTCTTCACTGAAGCACTGCAGTGGCACAGCTGCACTGGTGCAACCGCACGGCTGCAACTTTTTAAACGTAGACCTGCCCTAAGCAACTTGCTACAGCTGCGTGAAGAACAGTTCCACTTGAAGATGACATTAAAGGAATGTTTCATGCTTCCGGCTACGTATAAAAAAAAATATGATTTGGGTATTTCTGCGTAACCAGCTGTGATACCTTTCTGGTTCTAACCAGAAGAGAAAAAAATCTTACAAATGCCACACGGATTTTTCCCATTTAGTTTGTTGGCTATTAGTGAGAAATACAATTTTCAATAGAGGCTAATGTTTGCAGAAGCCTCCCACTGCCATTCATCTCCCCCCCCCCCGCCCCATCTTCTATATTCCACTTAGAATTTGATCCTACAAGGCGCTGGCAACCTATGCGGACTCCAACTCCCACTGAAGCTAATGAGAGAGAAAAGGATCAGGATTCAGGCACCGGGCCCTAAAACAAGAGTGCAAAAAGATTTTAATGGTTTAGTATGAGCATTTATAGAGGGCTTGTTTTGACCCCCATTTCCTTACAGTGACAAGTGGGAATTTATCTACAAAACCAAGTTCTGGCCTCCGTTACCCCCATGCAATTCCATTGCTTTTCAAGTGCAGCTGAGGACAGAACTAAAATGCTTAGGTTAAAGTCTGTGTTATATGTCCTTCTGTTCCACACAATCCAAGCTGTAAACCATTTAAAATATGCACTGGCTCATCAATAGCTTCGCCTTTTGTCTTGTCATTAGACATTCATCTGTTTACCACCAAATCCAAAAGAAAGACAAATTACACTTACAGATTTACTGTATGAAAACCAAGGAGCAATAACCATTGTCTTCTGTTTTCCCTACCAATCGCAAAGCGGTATTATCTGACACTAAGTTCAAGTTCCTGGAGAAAATTGAACAAAGCATCCCAGTGACCATCAGTTTCAATCTCCACTCCAGCAAAAGGAGCCACACAGACAGCCCCTAATGCCCCTGAATTGTCCCAGTGAAGTCATGGGTCCTTTGTGGCACTGAGGCCCTAATGACTGCAACTTCAGTTTGCAGAGGTTGTGCACCATGAAAGGCACCAGATACTCTTTTCAAATTTTAACAATATAATGGACTGGTGCAATGAAATCACCATCACTGGAGGATCTCGCTGTTACGGTCTATCCCAGCTTCTGGAAGAAACTTACTGAAGGACTTCCTTATGTGCACGGGTGGATTTTTCTTTATGAAGCATTTTACAGGCAAAAGTGACATCAGTGATTTGACAAGAGATTAGTAGGTATATGAATGCATACAGCTACATATATAGCATAGGTATTTCTATATTTTCCTGAAAGAAAGTTGGAATTTGTACAGACTTGTTTTCATTACAAAACAGGAAGGCTGATTGGTATTGTGGCCAGCTGCTGACTGTGTGTGGTTAAGTGTTTAAGTTTCTTGTTAGCTTCAGTTTTGTTGAGTTTGTGGGCAACTAAATGGGACCCTGTTTTTTATACTGTAGAGTATAATAAACCCAGTAGCAGGGGATACACAAGCTTCCCTCAGACACAACAGGCACCTTGAGGGGTGTGCACAGAATAAGAACTTAATTAGAAGGGAAGTATCCACATAAGTCTGAAGGAATCCTACTTGAAGGCCAGCATTAAGTGAACATTTCCTGGGAAGCAAGAGTATTGCCAAACCTATAGCGGCCATGCCTGCTCACAGGTGGCTGGTACACTTTGTATTTAGGAATCCCATTACGGCAGAGGTGGGCAAACTACAGGGGTCAGATGGACCCTCCTGCCTGGCCTCTGAGCTCCCAGCCCAGGAGACTCACCCCCGACCCCTCCCTTGCTGTTCCCCCTCCCCCGCAGCCTCAGCTCACTGCACCACCGGCGCAATGCTCTGGGCGTCGGGGCTGCGAGCTCTTGCCGGGGGCAGCGCAGCTGCAGAGCCCGGCCTGACCCGGTGCTCTGTGCTGCGCTGTGGTGTGGCTGACTCCAGCCAGGCGGCGCGGCTGCCTGTCCTGGTGCTCTGGGCAGCACGGCTGTAGCACTGTCAGCCACTGGTGCTCTAGACAGCGCGTAAGAGGGCAAGTGGGGGGTTGGATAGAAGGCAGGGGAGTTCGGGGTGGTGGTTGGGGCCAGGATGTGGATCGGGGTCGGGGTGGTCAGAAGGCCGGAAATGGGGGGGTTGAATGGGAGCAGGGGCCCCGGGGGGCAGTCAGGAAGGAGAGGAGGGGTTGGATGGTCTGCAGGAGGCAGTCAGGGGTGAATGGGGCAGGAGTCCCGGGGTGGGGGGGGGCTATCAGGGGGTGAGCGGGGAGGGCCACGCCTGGTTGTTTGGCACAGCCTCCCCTGACCAGCCCTCCATACAATTTCAGAAACCCGATGTGGCCCTCAGGCCAAAAAGTTTGCCTGCTCCTGCACTAGAATTCTTTGTGAGCGTGGGAGTAAAGAATGGATCCAATAAGAGTGGAGTCTTTAATTGTAATTATTTATTTAATACTTACCTATTTTGCACAGCCTAGGCCCTTTTTCCTTGCTTTGTTTCTCAGTTTTTAACCCTTGCCTATTTTTCCTAGTATAAATACGGAACCCTTTCAGCACCCTCAAGATTAGTAAATTTATGTTATCGTCGAGCACATAAAAAGTCTTATTCTTAATTATTCCTATTTGTAGGAATTACAGTCAGAAATAAATACTGCTCAGCTGGAACTTGGAAAGAAAGAGAACAGCACCAAGTTTTTTGATGCAGAAAATCAAGCCATGCATAAACATCTGCAAATTCTATCAGGTAGTAAAGGATGATTCCCATGTGTGGTACTTATCCAATAGCTCATCCTAGAGAAAAATACATACCTATCCCGGACAAATTATGTATATGAATGAGTATGTTAAATAAAATAGGATGAAGTGGAAATACCAGAGGGTTATTTTGGAATATTTGAAAGTAGTCTGTCATAGAAAAAGCTTTCACAGAAACCAAAATTGTGCTAGATGTGTACAGAAGGAAAAAGGCAAGGCATCTAATCAAACACATGACAGCTAGTGAGCATAACAAACAATATTGCCTTGCCTATACCAGGAGATCGATGTGTTGCTGGTAACAGGTGCAGTTGAGCTGGTGTGGAAAATGTTGTAACCACAGATACAGACAATTAACCCACGATTAGCACCATTTTTAGAGACCACAGTTAAAAGCAGCAGCTATTTCCATTTCATCATGCTGATTACTTTTATTTAGTAACTGGAGATTTTAACTACTTCCAGTTAAGCGTGTTGAGCACCAGCTAAGTTCAGCCATTTGCGGACATGTGTTGTCTGCAATGGGTACATGTTCTCACTGCTGACAAGCCCTTTGGAGAAAGGGGTGAAGGATAAGGAATAGAATCTCATGGTTACTTGGTTTTGGCACATGCATATCTTGCTGGTTCCATATACCTCCTTGGCCAGTCTGATGAAGTTTGCTCTCTTCTTTTAGGTAATATGAAAGAGGATTTTTAGGAGGGATTTTAATAAGAAGAGTGGCAGTTTGAGAGTTCATTCCATGCATAAGAGAAATAGTTCATTACAGTCTTAATAGTGACTATGTTTTTTTAAAAATAACGGTGGTGCTGGTTAAATTATTATTTAACACAGTCTATAGCAGTGTTTCTCAAACTTTTGTACACACAGCAAGCCTCTGAGTGCAACCCCCCTTATAAATTAAAAACACTTTTTAATATATTTAACACCATTATAAATGCTGGAGGCAAAGTGGGGTTTAGGGTGGGGGCTGACAGCTCACGACCCCCCATGTAATAACCTCATGACCCCACCAAAGGGGTCCCAACCCCCAGTTTGAGAACCCCTGGTCTATAGTATGTCATAGTAAAACAGGCCCATTCTAGATCGAAACGTTCTGTAATCTTCTGGTTTTTTAACCACTAGTCACTTGAGCATCCCACTAAGCAGTTTCAGAACTCAGTGTGCAGACTGAAAGGAAACGGATTTTAGTTTATGGAACTAGCATCTGAAAGACTGGTGATTTCACACAGATGCCAATACTAGAGAAAAGCTATTATTAATGGAGGATGTTATAAAGCTGAAGAAACTTGCTGAGATTGTCACTCAGGACATTTCACACAAAGAAGCAGAACTACTAGGAGTCCAGCAAGAGCTACAGAGGGCCATGAATTCCATGAAAGAAAGAGAGCATGATCTCCATCATTTGGAAAACCAAGTAAGTAATCCTAGCTAAATACCCCTTTTCATAATTAAATGTATACATCAGACTCTCAGATGTCTAGACGTTAGAAATGGGGAATGTCTGTTAAATCATCCAATCCACTCCTGCAGGGTGGTCCCCCCACCCCATCTGGCCTAGTTTGAAAGTACTTGTAGGAGGGCAAGCTTTCACCGTTCCCTTTCAAAGGCATCCACACAGTATAATTAGATCTAAATTTCTCACTATCGGAATATTTCCCCCAAATATCAAAGTCTTAGTGTACACTTGAAAGTGTCAAGGAACACCCAAAACTTTGACAGTCGGGAGTTGAGATCATCATGAGCATCATCTCAGGAGGACTTCAAAGCCTGCTGGACGGTTCTCCAGATAATAGACAGACAATCAGAATTTCAGCATCTAAGTCTCTGTGCACTAAATCCTGCTGAGCTAGTCAACAGTTTAGCATAATCAAAGACGTGCAGACTGGGTCTGTCAGCTTCCTTGATTTTTAGTCTTTATGGCCACGATTCAGCAAAGCCCTTAAACCACATGCTTAATTTTAAGCATGCATATAAGGGATTTGAATCAGGGTCCATATGCTGAAGTCAACAGACTTCACAGTATAGGTCTGCTTCTGGTTAATCAGGATTCAGGTCTGACAGACTGGATTTTATTCAAGAGTTCTAAAAATTAGAGTGAAGAATTTAGACTGAAATAAGGTCTCCCTTATCTAGCAGTTATTTAGGAATCTTTGGATGCATAGAGTAACCCATGAGAGCAGGGACTCTGTACTAGTACACAAAAAGAAAAATCAACAAAATAAAGGAAAGTTTGGCCACATAGACACGATAGCTAGATAAAGAGCCACATTAGAAATAGATTAGTCACTTAGTTTAGATTACCTTGATTATTTAAGTTAGGGCTAATTCATATGGGAGTTTTAAATGGTCATTGTTAGGCTTAAGTGTTAACATCACATTAATACAAGTGAGACAGCTCACAGCTTTTATGCTGCCTGTTTGCAGACTCCTGCAGTGGTTCATGTGGAGGATTTGTTCATTTTTTTGTCAAAATGTTTAGATTTTGAAGCATACTTCTGCATCAGATTCCGCACCTGTAGAAAATGAGTCGCTACCTCTACTCCCACACTATACAGATCTGCCCATATAAAAGTCACAACACGGAGTAACAATCCACAATATTTATTGACAATTCCCTGGCAGACATTTCTCTCAACCCTTTGAAATTGGGTCAGTTTACATTTAAAAAAATAATACTATTCACCCTTCAAGTGAAGTCATGGGAAAGGAATAGCCACGTACACTACACCAACACTCAGAAATTCATATAGATTTTCAAGTCAGATTCTAGTCTGACTCTTGCCTAATTCAGGTGATAGAATTTCACCAAGGGTTTTCTATATAATTTCTGGTTCAGCTAGACCATACCTTTTAGAAAGATATCCAACCTTGATTTATGTCTTCATGTGATGGAGAATCCACTACATCGTTAAGTTGTTCCAATGGCTAATTACCCTCCTTGTAAAAGATTACGCCTTGTCTCTAGTCTGAATTTGAGCCTCAGCTTTCAGCCATTGGATCTTGTTCTGCCTTTGTCTGCCAAATTAAACAGGCCTCTACTCTCTTCCTGCTGAATTGCAGGTCTGTCATTGACAGTCCAGAACACAAAATCCGATGACTTGCTGTAATTTAGCTAGACTTCAGTGAATAGCTAAATGGGGAAAGTGGTCTGTTAGCTGCTGCCAACCACCAACCATGAAGGATAGAGATGGCTGGGGGGAGGGGGGAGAAAAGGAAAAACAATTAACAAAAGTCTTTGCAAACGGATTATTCCCATTCTTATTGAAAAGATTTTTTGAACATTTGTGTATTGCAAACGTAAATGTCTTGCCACACTTTTTTCAAACATTGCTTATCAGTGAACTGAAAGCTCTTTAGAACACCTCATTTGTGGCTGTCCCGTGCAAGCTGGCTGTTGGCTTCACTTTGCCACAGTTCACTTATGGATTGCTACCTGCAGTTTGGAATATCACAATACTGCATTTCATTTCATAGGACATGACACAAAATGCTGTTGCTAAGGAATTACATGAGTATATGTGCCTTACATTTTTAGGGAATATTGTTTGGGAAAAATCCATTGTGGCACAACTCCCCATATTACTTATCTTGATTTTCTGCTGCAAAAAAGCGTTTCATATAGTTAGACAAGAGCTGAGAGAAATGTTTTTTAATTTTTTACCTATTCTGTCAAAGTTCAGGAAGTTCTGATCAGCATCAATTTAAACTCAGGATAATATTTAGTCTATATTCAAGTGTGGGAGGAAAAACTAAACTATTATTTCTGGCTTCTCAGTAGCAGAGAACACACAAAATGTAACAACCCACCCCACACATACAGATGGCTCTAGTTTTTGCCTGAATACTATTCTTATACAGGGTAAGTGTGGGTCGGGGAATATACAATCCTTTCTCAGCCACAATCCCAGCAACCAGATAAACAGGAAGAGAGAGATTAAAAATGAGTTATTTCACCAAATTCAGTTTTGTTGTAAATACCTGCAGCCTTACTGAAGTCCATAGATATCTACCTGTATAAAGCTTACGCCAGAGAGTTAAAATTGACCCTGTCTGTCTAGAGAGCACAGAAATCTGTCAGTGCTTCTTCTCAATTTCACCCTTAGGAGATACAAAGATGGTTCTAAAACAGCACTCAATTTAAATATACGTTTGAGGCCTCCCTTAGGCCTCTGAAAATCTCCACTGGAGGCTTCTGTAGAACAGGAGGAAGAGGAAAAATGGCATACCTAAACTGTTCTCTATCCCAATACTAAGATAAGGAGGAGACATCATGGTTCTTCAAGATGCTCAGACTTTACAACTACAGCAGAGAGCTCACGGTCAGCACACAGCAGTGGAGAACAGACATTTACACTAGCAGAGGCCCCATTTCTGTCGGGCATTCGGCACCCTATCTAGAACACTTCTCAAGTTGGGAATACTGCTTTTGCACTTAGTGTGATTTCCATAAGGGAATCTCAAAGTACTTTGATGAATACGAGCCTCACAATACCCTGTGAAGTAGAATAGTTAAGTATTATCCCCATTGGAGAAATGAAAATGGTCTAGCAAACCCTAGAGCAGTGGTTCTCAGCCTTCCCCATACCATGACCCCCATGTTAGTATAGAAAAGTGTTTTGTGACCCTCTTGCATGTAACGATTAAAAGAAAAGGATGATCTGTCCATGATCCACAGCATCGGTGGCCTACAGAGCGCTCACAGCTGGAGCTAACAGAACTATTCAGAGAGCCCCTTTTGCTTCCCAGAAATAGGGCCGGTGCTTCCAACATTACGGTAAAGGGGAAAAAATTGGGAAAGGCAGGTTTCCATGCTCACGGGGTCTTTAATCTCTACATGGTTATGTTCAGCTCCACCGGCAGATTCAGCAACACCAGAGTACGGAAGCAAAGCTTGTGGAAAATAGATCAGAATGCGTAAGAGTGCAGGCGTTGCTCCACCAGCTGGAGGAGAAATACTTCACTAGCTCCCAGTCCATGGAGCAGCATATTGCTAAAGAACTTCGGTAGGGACATCTGCAATTCTACATCAGAGCTTGTGATTTACTTATTTCAGTAGCTAATTTGGGCGGGGGGGGGCATTCTTTGGAGGTGCTGAGCATCTGCAATTTCCAGTGGCAACAAGGCCCTTGGTGTTAGTAAAACTGACATAATGGAACATGTGGAGAGCATGTTATATTTGGGGGCATTTTTAAAAAAAGTGAATTTGGCATTTAAGACAATTTTATAATAGTGTCAATAAAAACCTGTGTTTATCCAGGCATATCATCAGCCAGAACAATTTAAGCTTCCCCACATTGACTTCATAGGAGTGTGAGGAAAGTCGCCTATTCTTTACATTGAGACTCTCATGGAGTTGTGAATTATGGTGGCGGTTTGGGCAATATGGGCACATGAGGTATATCTGAGGCATGAGATGGAGACTATCCATGTGTCTCCCTGGCTTAGTCCCAGAAGAGCTAGGCTTCCACCACACAGCAAGTAACTGCCTGATATATGGGGCTGATGTTATGACCGTCTCTACAGTGGTCAGTTCCAGAGAATACGGGCCCCCGTTTGTTGTCTTCAATCCTGGGAAGACTGAGGTTTGTATACGGGGGGAGATAGGAAGCTCACTCTTCTCTATTGTGTCCTCATGTGTTGGATTTGTTTGGAGTGAATCCGATTAAGAATCTTGGTGTCACTTGCTCTGATTCTGTTGTACAACTCCAAGATGCTTTGGCTAGAGGAATTCATGAGGGTGGTGTGCGGATATCATTTATTTCAGATGGTAAATGATCTTATTAAATGGCCAGAGACATTCTATCATGGCAATTCTTGACCACCACCAGACTGGTTCAAATTGAGAAAGTAAAAGATGGTGTTTTTTTTTTAAAATCTAATCTTTTAATCAAGCTTAGAATTGGCCCCCGTAGGTCTGAGAACAGCAGCACAAGAGGCAGGACAGCTCAGGAATCAGTATAAATGGATTAGAAAAACAAGCTGGTCTTTTTACAAACATTACCAAAGCATCAAATCAACCCATGAGGCACAAGTTAGTCTTACAAAAATTGTAGTCCTACAAACAGAAGAAAAGTCTATGAACTGCAAACTTGCCTATCCTTTTCCACAGAAAATGGGATCACTGCAATTTAGATCAAACTTTAAAGTCAGTAAAAATACTACAGGAAGATTGCTCCTTATAAAATGTAATCAGCAATATTGGATTTGGGGCTAAAGTTGGAACTATTTTTATTTAGTGAGGAAGCTGAAAAACTACGACAGCAGCTCAAAGAAAAAGAACTTTCTGCTGATGAGGATAAATATTTACGTAACAAAATGGCAGAAGACTGTGGATATCTGACAAAAGAAAATGGCCTCTTACAGTCTCAAGTTCTGGAAGCCACCAGGCAGCTAGATAGAGTAAGTTGTTGTTTTGTTTTTTTTATGGTTTGTTTTAAATAAGGCCACGGGGGGCATGGATCAGCATTCATGTTGCACTCCCTGTCAGTACCCAGCCCAAGCCGGGGAAACTAAAGATCCAACCAGAGCACCAAATTCGTGATGCATCCTGGTCACATGCTACCTGAGGCACATTACACGTACAGGTTTCAGAGTAGCAGCCGTGTTAGTCTGTATTCGCAAAAAGAAAAGGAGGACTTGTGGCACCTTAGAGACTAACCAATTTATTAGAGCATAAGCTTCCATGAGCTACAGCTCACTTCGTTGGATGCATTACACATACACTAGAAGAAAGCCATTCAACAGCAAGTAGAAGACAATGACTACCCTTACAGTTTTAAGAACTGTTTTTTAAAAAGTCTTTTAAAAAAATCTTTGTACATCTTGTGGCTTTTAAATCAGCTGGACCCAATAAGCATAACCCTCCTTCCTGGAGTTGCTACACTGCAGATGTGTTTTCCCACTACAACTATACATTGTGCTACTCTGCACTATGCTCACTAGTACTAAAGTTGTGCATAGCAGTCTCACTTGGGACAGGGTGTTGGGATTCCCTGCAAACCTTTTTCAACTAGGATTCCCCAAAACTCAGTTTGACTCCAGATTTCCTTCCTTAGGAATCTTTAGGTGGCATACAGCAAAACTACAGAATTGATCAGACTGAAGTGTAGGGGGTGGATATAGTGCGTACCACACATCCAAAGTTACTCAGAAAACCTCTTCCTTTGTATACATTTACACATTATATTGCATCACAAGTTTTGCGATTGGCTTGGTTACTTTGTAGGAACCAATCCCTGTACAGCAGTGATTCTCAACCTTCAGCCCAGTCTGCACAGAGCTGCGGCCCATGTGAAATCCTCAGGGCCATACAGGTAGTATTGGATGCAGCCCACAACGGTAAATAGGTTGAGAAGGGAAAGTTACTGCACAAGGTGAGTAACTGAGGTTCTACGAGATGTGTCCCCCTGTGGGTGCTCCACTCCAGGTAATGGTGCATCCCTGCGCCTTCGCTCAGAGTTTTGCAGCTGTTGGCACTTGAAGTATAGCACGTGCAACCGGGAGCCCTCAGTTCCTTCTCAACCACCCCCGGCCTGAGACGGAGCTCAGCAGTCCTGCTGAAAACCTTTCATTTGTTAGATAAGTCTTAGATAGTTAGAAAGTTTAGTGTTTAGATAATTTAGGCTTCAGTTCAGCTTTGCCTGTTTAAAAAAGAATGTTTTTCCTTAGCTTTCCCCATAGCAAGTTTATTTCGGAATGCCTGATTTGCTGGGTTTTAAAAGATGTTCGACCTGCAGAGAGGCGATCCCAGTCTGATGGACACACTCAGTGTGTCCGGGAGAATCTCATGTTCCCCCGAAATGTGCCCATTGCTCTTAATTAAAAGCTAGGGCACGAAGAGATAGGGCCTGGAGGCTGAAACTTATATTACTGAAAAAATCATTGAGAGCAGCCTCCAACCCGAGACAAGAAGGACTTTCCTGACAAAGGTTCCCAGTCCCTTCATCACAGAGGTCCCCAAAATCTAAGAAGCCAGTTAAAAAACAGCCAGCTTCATCACCTCAATGAGAGCAGACCAAAAAAAACCCGGTCACCTGCTAGATCGCTCTCAGCGGCGTCGACCGCACAGAGCACTTATGATGCTCCGGGCATCTCCGGTAAATAGTATTTTTTTTGGTAAATGGTAAATAGGTTGAGAACCACTTGCTGTACAGCATGCTCTATCCATGCACTCTTCATGTATAACCTGATCTTCACATTTGGGTTTATCTCATCCATTGTCCTATGCACCAGGGTGCTTCTTCCTTATCTTAGCTAGCACAGACATTCTGATTCCAGCATACACCCTGTCAAGCCCCTATTTACTATGTAACCTTCCATTCACCTTCCCAATCATGCCCACTAAGAAATGAGGCCAGTTACTTGTGTCAAAGCCAGCCCTACATTTCCACTCCTTTTATTTTCTTGGTTTTTATGTTAGTATTTGTTTCATTCATATCTTACTCCATTCTCTGTGCTTTTTCACGTTTACCAACCAGCAACATATCTGCAAGACCACAGTAGTTGTGATCATTTGACCCACCATTAATATTAGGCTCAAAGTACAAACTGGGGGAGCAATCACACATTCTCCGGCAGACTCCCCAGGGTGTAATCCCACCCAATAAACTTTCTCTGTCTTTAAAGTATCCTTTGGTAATTTTAACATTGCTTTTATTTTAATTACATTATGAAAATATGGTACAATATATACAAAATCTTTCCATTTATCACCACAGGAAATCTAGATGTGAAACAGAGTATAGACCAATTAAAATAACATTCTCTGGGTCCATACCAGGTGGGGGCCTCTTCAGCCACCACACAATACTGGTCATCACCAGCATAGGCAGTTTTTACTTTACCAACATCCCTGTGCGTCAGCCATACTGTACAATTTGGAGGCTGTTTCCTCCAAAGTGAACCCACATGGCAGCAACTATGTCTGTAAGATGTTGCACCTGCACATATAAAAGTGTCCCCTATGTGCAAACAGTCGTACAATTCTGGGACTATCCAGACCTTGCATTGTCTTACAGCAGTACTTGAGAAGGGAAAAAAACTTCTTCCACACCATAGTTGTAGTGCTTTCCAAAATACTTTCACTGGAAATGCTGTGATCAATGTTCCATCCACGCCCAAACTTCATGGTATTGGACCCTCATTAGTTTTCTTAACCTGTACCAATTAGTATTGCCTCCCTTGCATGAAATTTTTAACTTTTCTGTGGCAATATAGAACAAAGAAGGTTGCCTCTTGTCACTTAAGGTCTTTACTACTTTACATAGCGTAACCCATATACTGCATGTAATTGGTTTTGATTTTTACCTTTCATGATAGTTAATTTCCTATCTTGTATATTAAAAAACATTTTAACTATTTAATACGTACCATGTTGTAAAACTTATCAATAAATTCTTTGCTTTGTTGATTTTCAAAACACAATACTTTAGATGCTAATTCTGGCTGAAACACTTGCTCATGTAATGGCTGTAGTACGTCTGCGGCTGACTTCTGTTGAACTGTTTGGTTCCCACATCATCTCTGCCAGCTTGGTTTCAGAGCGACATACCAATCCCAGTCAGACCAGCTTCCATGTCAAGCTCCCTCTAGTTTCATTGTTGCCCCACCTTGGCAGGCTTATGTATTTTAAAAAAAGTTTACTTTTTGGTCCATAAAGTCCTTTCAATAGTTTTTAATAATTTTGACCAAACCCCAGTAACTGCAGATTGGTGAAATTCAACAACACTTGGCACATTCATAAACTGATCATTGAACAATATTTCTTTAATAGATTTAATGCTAAGCTGTTAGCTGAATTTGTTTCAAATCTAGGGCATTTCAATCTTTTATATAATTGATTAGTTTTAATATATTCTTTATTCTATTTAATTATTCTTTCTCCATTTACAACACATCACATAGGTTTTTACTTCCTAATCACATTTACATTACACTGCAGTTAAACAAAACTTGTGCATAACAGTGTTAATGGTTAAGCTTCATTTCTTATATGCACTGATCTTGGTGCTGGGTTGGAGTCTGCTTCCAAAACGCACAGCCATCTGAAAAAGAAAAAACAACCTTTTGTGGTTCCTCTTTGGAGCCTCCATAGGATTTTAATTAAAGAGAATGTTTTTACATTTGTTTTACCCCTTTTACAATATACACTACATGTTCCAAGGGAATGCACCTTCCTTCCATAGGGCAACCGTTCGCCTTTATTTGCCATGAAATCATAGAATCATAGGATTGGGAGGGACCTCGAGAGGTCATCTAGTCCAATGGCCTACACTCATGGCAGGACTAAGTATTATCAAGACCATAATGGAGATTCCACAACCCCCTTAGACAATTTATTCCAGTGATTAACCACCCTGACAGTTAGGAAGTTTTTCCTAAGGTCATGGTCTTAAAGGCGCTCCAGGCCCATAAAATGGAAGCATCGTGGGAAGGGCCATTCACGGTCCAGGAGCGCCTGGGAGCTGTTAATTATCTCATAGCATTCCCCACCTCCAACCGAAAGCCTAAGGTGTACCATATTAATTCTCTAAAGCCCTTTTATTCCAGAGAATTAAAGGTTTGTCAGTTTACAGCCCAGGGAGGAGACGACGCTGAGTGGCCTGAAGGTGTCTACTACGAAGGGAAATGTGCTGGTGGTGTGGAAGAGGTGAACCTCTCCATGACCCTTGGGCGTATGCAGCGACAGCAGATCCAGGAGCTGTGCACTGGCTACGCGCCAACGTTCTCAGCCACCCCAGGACTGACTGAACGGGCATACCACTCCATTGACACAGGTAATGCTCGCCCAATTAGAGTCCAACCTTACCGAGTGTCTCCTCAAGCTAAAACTGCTATAGAACGGGAGATCCAGGATATGTTCCAGATGGGTGTAATCCGCCCCTCTGAAAGTGCATGGGCATCTCCAGTGGTTCTAGTTCCCAAACCAGATGGGGAAATACGTTTTTGCGTGGACTACCGTAAGCTAAATGCTGTAACTCGCCCAGACAACTATCCAATGCCACGCACAGATGAACTATTAGAGAAACTGGGACGGGCCCAGTTCATCTCTACCTTGGACTTAACCAAGGGGTACTGGCAGGTACCGCTAGATGAATCTGCCAAGGAAAGGTCAGCCTTCACCACACATCTCGGGCTGTATGAATTTAATGTACTCCCTTTCGGGCTGCGAAATGCACCCGCCACCTTCCAAAGACTTGTAGATGGTCTCCTAGCGGGATTAGGAGAATATGCAGTCGCCTACCTTGATGATGTGGCCATATTTTCGGACTCCTGGGCAGACCACCTGGAACATCTACAAAAAGTCCTTGAGCGCATAAGGGAGGCAGGACTAACTGTTAAGGCTAAGAAGTGTCAAATAGGCCTAAACAGAGTGACTTACCTTGGACACCAGGTGGGTCAAGGAACTATCAGCCCCCTACAGGCCAAAGTGGATGCTATCCAAAAGTGGCCTGTCCCAAAGTCAAAGAAACAGGTTCAATCCTTCTTAGGCTTGGCCGGTTATTACAGACGATTTGTACCGCACTACAGCCAAATCGCCGCCCCACTGACAGACCTAACCAAAAAGAAACAGCCAAATGCGGTTCAGTGGACCGAAAAGTGTCAGAAGGCCTTTAACAAGCTTAAAGCGACACTCATGTCTGACCCTGTACTAAGGGCCCCAGACTTTGACAAACCGTTCCTAGTAACCACAGATGCGTCCGAGCGTGGTGTGGGAGCAGTTTTAATGCAGAAAGGACCTGATCAAGAATTCCACCCTGTAGTGTTTCTCAGCAAAAAACTGTCTGAGAGGGAAAGCCACTGGTCAGTCACTGAAAAAGAATGTTACGCCATTGTCTACGCTCTGGAAAAGCTACGCCCATATGTTTGGGGACGGCGTTTCCACCTGCAAACCGACCATGCTGCACTGAAGTGGCTTCACACGGTCAAAGAAAATAGCAAAAAACTTCTTCGGTGGAGTTTAGCTCTCCAAGATTTTGATTTTGACATCCAACACATCTCAGGAGCTTCTAACAAAGTGGCTGATGCACTCTCCCGTGAAAGTTTCCCAGAATCAACTGGTTAAAATCGTCCTTGAGATGTAGAAAATATTGTTAGTCTTTATGTACTTGGTAGTATATTTAGAGATGCATGTGTCTTATTAACTCTGTTTTTCCTAGAGCTCCAGGAAGAAATCCCAGCCAGTGTTTCACCCTAGCTGAGATTTGGGGGGCGTGTCATAAATATAAAGGGAAGGGTAAACCCCTGTAAAATCCCTCCTGGCCAGAGGAAATCTCCTCTCACCTGTAAAGGGTTAAGAAGCTAAAGGTAACCTCGCTGGCACCTGACCAAAATGACCAATGAGGAGACAAGATAATTTCAAAAGCTGGGAGGAGGGAGAGAAACAAAGGGTATGTCTGTCTGTCTATATTTTGTCTTTGCCGGGGATAGACCAGGAATGAAGCCTTAGAACTTTTAGTAAGTAATCTAGCTAGGTACGTGTTAGATTATGATTTCTTTAAATGGCTGAGAAAAGAATTGTGCTGAATAGAATAACTATTTCTGTCTGTGTATCTTTTTTGTAACTTAAGGTTTTTGCCTAGAGGGGTTCTCTATGTTTTGAATCTAATTACCCTGTAAAGTATTTACCATCCTGATTTTACAGGGGGGATTTTTTTTTATTTCTATTTACTTCTATTTCTATTAAAAGTCTTCTTGTAAGAAAACTGAATGCTTTTTCATTGTTCTCAGATCCAAGGGTTTGGGTCTGTGGTCACCTATGCAAATTGGTGAGGCTTTTTATCCAACATTTCCCTGGAAAGGGGGGGTGCAAGTGTTGGGAGGATTGTTCATTGTTTTTAAGATCCAAGGGTCTGGGTCTGTAGTCACCTAGGCAAATTGGTGAGGCTTTTTTTACCAAACCTTGTCCAGGAAGTGGGGTGCAAGGTTTTGGGAAGTATTTTGGGGGGAAAGACGTGTCCAAACAGCTCTTCCCCAGTAACCAGTATTTGTTTGGTGGTGGTAGCGGCCAATCCAAGGACAAAGGGTGGAATATTTTGTACCTTGGGGAAGTTTTGACCTAAGCTGGTAAAGATAAGCTTAGGAGGTTTTTTTCATGCAGGTCCCCACATCTGTACCCTAGAGTTCAGAGTGGGGGAGGAACCTTGACACCATGCTACAGAGGAAGGCGAAAAACCTCCAGGGCTTCTTCCAATCTGCCCTGAAGGACAATTCCTTCCCAACCCCAAATATGGCGAACAGCTAAACCCTGAGCATGTGGGCAAGATTCACCAGCCAGATACCCAGGAAAGAATTTTCTGTAGAACTCAGATCCCACCCCATCTAACATCCCATCACAGGCCATTGGCCCTATTTACCATGAATATTTAAAGATCAGTTACCAAAATCATGTTATCCCATCATAGCATCTCCTCCATAAACTTATCGAGTTTAATCTTAAAGCCAGAGAGGTCTTTTGCCCCCACTGCTTCCCTTGGAAGGCTCTTCCAAAACTTCACTCCTCTGATGGTCCTATCCTCAGAGATTAACAACAATTCTTCTCTCTCCTCCTTGTAACAAGCTTTTATGTACTTGAAATCTGTTATGTTTCTCCCAGCCCCCCACCCTCCGGTCTTCTTTTCCAGACTAAACAAATCCAATTTTTCAATCTTCTCTCATAGGTCATGTTTTCTAGACCTTTAATCATTTCCATTGCTCTTCTCTGGACTTTCTCCAATTTGTCTGTCATGTTAGCCATATTAATTTTCCCGTGAAGTATAACTGTTTTTGGGCTTAAAGAGTTTCCGTGTATCCCTATCAAAGTAATTGTCTAAGTACTCAGAGCCACCTTAAGGCACAGTGTCCCTAACATTGCTACTCTTATGACCACCACCTCATCTTGCTGGTACTCCAGAGGCGCACTTGCTCTAACTTTTCATTCTTGTCCTGCAGCTCTTTCAGCTGCTATTTCATTACTACAAAAAGGATCCAGAGTCTGGTTCTAGTCATCCCTGCCATAGCCACAACCATGTCTGCTAATGACTAGTCCTTATTTTAAAAGACATTGAACTTCATAAAAACATTGAGGTAACAAAGCCAGATAACATCAGCTACTTGTGTTTGGCTTGAGGGGGAAAAGAATTAAATTTAGCAAAGACTGCCAGGAAACACTGGCAGCTATTCGAAAAGGATCAGTTTTGCAACTCTGAACACAAGATTCAAATGGATTTTTAGTGGAACCTTTTAAAAAGCCAATTATTTTTCAACATACAAAATGGGGGTTTACAAGCCAAGAGTGTTTGTTTAAAATCTTGCACAATTACACAAATGTATTTAGTTCTTTTAAATATTTTGCTCAACACTCCTTGTGTTGCTCTAATAAATTTTTTACACAAATGTACCCAGATTGCATTCCCCACTTGTACATTTGGAGGCAGCCAAGTTCAAATGGGAACTCCTTATTTCTTTTAAATACTTTTGACTAAATTATCCATAGTCCAATGATTCAAATCAGATTGTGTCTCTGCCTACAGAAGTAATTTACAACTGATTATTTACAGACTATTCCTTTGTGAAAAGGGCCCATTTTCCTTCAGAATGGCTGTAAAGGATTCTGGGGACAAAAGCATATTGATGGTAGTGGTTACCACCTTGGCTCCTATTACACAATTTGTTTGACTACCAGGGTTCCACCAAGCAAGACTGCACTAAGTTGTACTGCCATAACCAGGCTTTATCAAACAAGCATTTTTTCCTCCTTATTTAATATTCCATCCTTTTATTACACCAACCTACTTAATCCCTTCAGAACTCTGTAAAGTTTTTAACATTCTGCATAAGTGAACCATTTAACTCCTAACTCTCTTTCCTTAACTCACTTATCTCCCAGAAAGAAAAGGAGTACTTGTGGCACCTTAGAGACTAACCAATTTATTTGAGCCTAAGCTTTCGTGAGCTACAGCTCACTTCATCGGATGCATTCAGTTTTTCCCCGGAATGCATCCGATGCAGTGAGCTGTAGCTCACGAAAGCTTAGGCTCAAATAAATTGGTTAGTCTCTAAGGTGCCACAAGTACTCCTTTTCTTTTTGCGAATACAGACTAACATGGCTGCTACTCTGAAACTTATCTCCCAGAGTGACACATTTCTCAGCAGATTTTTCTCCGCAGCTCTGATCTTATCTTTGTTTTTTGCACTCATTCTTTAGCTACAATTACTGTTCTCTCCAGGCGTCTTATTCTTTAAAATTTCAGTGGCATTCAACAGACCTTTTCAGTGCTGTACCAAGCATTGTTACATAGGTATTCACAGTACGTCCCTCTATTCCCTTGAATTTCTCTTTAGTTGAGAACAATATGGTTTATGTCTCTTTCTTGCATTTTTTGTCTAATACTATTTGCTGGAGTCCCTTTTCCATCCGGTTCTAATCTCCCCCTATCAAGCATTATCATCTGCAAGCAGGTCTGTAAAAATGCGTTTTGTGAGAGTAAGTTCTAACTTCTGCAAAAGTCATCCAAGATAGATTAGGTATAAAAGACTTATGCATGATTTGCTGTAGGAGAAGCAGCTGAGAGAGGATGAAAGCACCTGCCATACAAGGAGGATTTCTGAACTAGCCTGTGAAAAGGAGAAAGAACGACAACTTGAGATGGAGCTCACTTACCTGAAGAGACTATTGCAGGATGAAAGACAGAAGGCTCTTACTGCACAAGAGCAGGTATTACATATTTGTTTTGAGTTTTTCAAATTAATTGCATTAAATACAATACTAATCCAATGGCATCTGAACACCTTTAAAGAGCTGGAGTTCAAGTAAAAGATTAATTTCCTCCCTTGTTAGATTTTTGATTAATATTTTCAATGAAAATTCTAAGCTCAAAAAGGAGCTTAAAAAAATCAAAACCTGACCTATGTAAAATTGGTAACAGGTTGCCAGTTTAGGGTTACATTGCATTAAAATAGCTCTTGTATAATGTTAGAATGGATGACGGAGTTGTATAGAGCTCACTTTGGAAATATCTAGACTCCCAAGCACAGAAGTTCAAATTCCAACAAAGCTGACTCAGTCCCTTAGCCTTCCAAAGTAGATAATCTACATGCACATTCTGTAAATACTTTGGGATCCTTTGGTATGAAAGGAAGTTGTATAAGTTCAAGAAATACAAAATTTCATTTGCAATTATAGCATATGAAATTAGTGCAACTGTACTAAAAAAAAAATATATGACCATATGGACTACACTACAATATATGACCATATGGACTACGAAAAACACTACAGCCCAACTGTTTCAGAGAGCTGTTCCAAAACAGTATTCAAACCAAAAATTTCATCAAGTGAGGTATTTTTTGGTTTGCCATTCTGAGCTCTGTGAATTAATTTGGCACTCAAAAGTATTCATTGAATAATTTGCAAAACAACCTGCAACTTGTCCCCTGAAAGTTTAGTCCAAAAACTGTCTCTTGAGCTATTCACTAGTATTTGCTAGGAGTGATTGTAACAATCTTGATACAAATGAGAAACCAAGACAAATATTTTCATGAATAGCAGCAGTGTTCTCAAGTTAAGAGCAAGTCAAATAAGAGCAATATATGCTCAAAAATATTTACAAGTCTGTCTTCAGTTATTTGACTAACTAGATTAATCTAATCATATTTGCATGCTCATTAGTATAAGTTTTGCCACGATCAGCTCAGTTTGAATATTATGGAGCTGATTTTCATAATTGCACCTGCACAAATTAGTATGCTGTTGCCTTCAGTTACTGCAATTGGATACAAATCAGAACTCACGGTGCATACAAACATCTTTATTTGCACATGTAATCATACTAATGTAGGAATTAGACATTTGTGTACAATTCTAAGAGTCATTTTGAAAATCATTTGAATTGCAGGTAAAGTCAAAGGTATAAGTTCTCCCACACATGGAAAAAAAAATAAAAAAAGACATTCACAAACAGCACAGAAACACTAAGACATCATATAAAACTCTCAATTTTTGTGGGGAAATTATTAAATAAGGCACTATGTCTAACTTCTGACAATTCTGTTGTCTATCCAGCACCTTTAAATAGCTTATTTTATAAATCTGAATTAAAAAAAACCCCTAGGTAATGCAAAGATGACTGGACAGTACTCCCATCTCCCTAAAAAAGGAAGCTTATTTGTTGAGCATAGACCAGTGGCTCTCAGCCAGGGGTCAAGGGACCCCTGGGGGGCTGGGAGCAGGTTTCAGGGGGGCCACCAAGCAGGGCCACTGTTAGACTCGCTGGGGCCCAGGGCAGAAAGCTAAAGTCCCACCGCATGGGGCTGAAGCCCAGGGCCCTGAGCCCTTCCACCTGGGACTGAAGACAAAGCCTGAGAAACTTAGCTTCCTGGTGGCCCCTGTGGCATGGGGCCCCAGGCAATTGCGCTGCTTGCTACCCCCTAATGCTGGCCCTGGCTTTTATATGCAGAAAATTAGTTGTGGCACAGGTGGGCCATGGAGTTTTTAATAGCATGTTGGGGGGGGGCCTCAGAAAGAAAAAGGTCGAGACCCCCGGCAGAGACAGTGTTCTTAGGCCTGTAAAAAACAAATGAACATTACCCCACTGCATTTACACTCTAAGACAGGCAAAAATTCCCTGGGAGACCTCGAGAAGATTCTTTCAGGGAAATTTTTTGGTATATGGCAATAATGAGTGGGTAATGCATTTTCACTGGCTGTTGACTTTCTACCACAAGTTTTAAATTCTTGCATTGATTGTAGCTGGTCATTACATTATTCTGAATGAAAAATGTTAAGACTGCCTCTACCCTCCTACTAAAGAGGGTGACTGCCATCTTTAAATTAGATTGCTGAGCAATCTGAAAGCACAGGAAATGAAATATCAGTTTGTTAGTGCTTCTACAATGCTTTGGGAATTTAAATGCAAAGTCAGTCCATTCATTGTACCAATAGGTACTACGTCTCCAGCAAGGAAGGAAATCTGTAAATCTAAATGGACAGTCACTTCAGAGCCAGCAAAAAGATTTAGAAAGGAGATGGTCAAGAGCTCAACTGGAAAATTCGAAACTGCGAACAGAAAAAACTCATTTAGTAGAACATATTTCTCAGTTACATAAACAGGTAAATAAATTCATGCTTCTTAAAAAAAAGAAGTGGTAGGAATATTACCCTACAAGTGGGTCACCCTTCTTCATAATGATGCTATAGAAAAAAATATGAAGTGGTAATTTAAAACCACATTTAGTTACAGACAGTCCAAATTCTCTTTTCTAGGCTTATGTCAAGATAAGTGAAATAACTCCCAGCATTTTTTATTTATGCTGGTGTAAATCTGGAGTATCGAGTCCAGGGCCTCTTATTGTAAGCAATGCAGTTAGCAACACCTGTAGTTACAAGATAGCCTGGAGCTTTCCATAAGACCCTTTTCAGAGTAGCAGCTGTGTTAGTCTGTATTCGCAAAAAGAAAAGGAGTACTTGTGGCACCTTAGAGACTAACAAATTTATTTGAGCATAAGATTTCGTGAGCTACAGCTCACTTCATCGGATGCATAAGACCCTGTTTTCAGTTGCTTATAATTTCACCAAACTAACATTGTGGGTTTTCCGATGGTGTCTACTGAAGCTGAATTTTTGGGGGAAAGTTTCAGCCAAACCAGCCCAAATGCTTTTCCGAATTAGGTTGGGGAAACACTGCTGTAAAAATTTAACATGGGAAAAACAATTGTTTAGTTGAGAAGCTCCAAGTGCGTCCATGCTTTGCAGTAGAGACATGCAACTTGGCAAGGGCAGTGTGTCACACCTATCAGGGATGTACCTGAAATGTTTTGAAGACTGTCTATAAAGTTTAAATAAGGTTAGTTGTTCCTTGTGATAACAGGACACCTGTTCTCGTTTGAACCAAGCCACTAACCAAAGCCAAAAATCAGATTTATAAAGGCAACGTTTGCCCTTATGGTTGCTGGGTTGTCAGTCTGTCACAACACGTACGCTATGCAGCGTACCAACAGTAATTGCCATTATCAAATCAGACCAGTGGTTAGTCTATCTAGTCCAGTCTTTTTTCTCCAGCTTTGAGATACTTCGGAAAGTGCAAGAAATCCAAGGAAGAAAGTCTGCTTCTAACAGGATTTATGGTTCACAGATTTACTGATACGCAAGGCTCTAGTTTTCACATCTAACATACGTTCCATGCCCTTTTACCTCATTCAAAATAAAGATCACATTCAAGGAAGAATCTGGGCAAAGTGATACCTTTTATT
This sequence comes from Chelonia mydas, assembly GCF_015237465.2. NCBI lineage: Eukaryota > Metazoa > Chordata > Testudines > Cheloniidae > Chelonia > Chelonia mydas. The sequence goes on from NC_057850.1 coordinate 51,241,473, forward strand.
GTGTAGTTCTGTGCATAACTCTTACTTGCCATTGGAGTGTTGTCTTACTCTATATCCTATTTACATAAGCATGTAAACCAAAAGGCCAATATACAAAATAAGGGATCTATTATAGATACGTCCTTTTCAGCAGCTTGAAAGGAAAGATTACTCAAAGTTTGACACAAGTAGGGTTAAGTGTTATGGCTTAGATGATGTAACTTTAGGAACCAGTAACATTTACACTAGTTCAGTTTATGTATTGTTGTAAATCAAATTTCACCCTAGAAAAAAGTTTTAGGGCAAAGTGCCTGACTAGGCCTTAAACTGCATTCTACAGAATTAAATGCTAATGTCTTTTTCTTTTCAAATTACCTAGATTTCGGAGAAAGAAGATGAAATCCGTCGCATGCATGGACATGTTAGTACTATGTCCTATGACCTGAATAGTCTGAAATCTCAAGTGGAAACAGAGCATAGCTTGCAGAGAGAAAGATGGAAAGAGTTCTCCAATATTCTAACAGCATACAAGTCACCTGCTAAATAAGCTCTATTTAGGGAAGCAGTTACTGAAAGTGAGCTAACCTAATAATTTTAAAAATGAAATGGACACTAACAATTAGTTTCTTAAATTCCCATTGTAAAAAAGAGCATGTCCTGAGGCACCTAAATAAAGCATACTGCTCTTCAAGAATAGTATTCTGCATTTCTACACAACAAATGAAACTAGATCCTATCAGAATCACTTGGAACCTGGGGAGATGGGCTAAGAACCCTGAGTGGAGGCAGCATGCTCAGCCCTTGTGAAGCTGGCTTCAAATTAATTAAAAAGCAACCCATTTGGCCACTTCAAGGAGTGGCATTGGTGTAATTGCAAAGGTAGCCCCATGCAGTCATCACTCCTGTCCTAACCAAGGTGGCAGGCTCTGTCACGAGCAGTCAAGGCTGATTCCCCACTCTGGCACTCCGAGTGCAGAAGGTGGGGGCCCGCAAGGATTCTAAAAATTAATACTGGCCACTCCAGGCTTGTATTAAACTCCCAAGGTTACAGCTTCTCTCTGACCTTGGATGGGTAGATGCTGCCACCACCCAAATGCAAAACCCCTAGGAACCCAGGAAGCCGCACTTGGGAATTCCTTCCTGTGGGGTGCCCTCAAGCCCTTTTACCCCCCTCTGGGGAAGAATGGATAAAGAAAACAAAGGAAATGAATTAGCTGGGGGTAACAGCTAAACATATGCACAAACTTCTTAGGACTCCAAAAATCCAATCCTGTTCTTAAAAAAATTTATTAAAAACAAAAAGAAAGAAAATACATCTGGAACTTAGGCTTTTGCTAGATTAAAAAATAACCCATTTACAAAAATTAAATATCAGAATAAACTTCTGAGGTCCAGCTTAAAGGTTACACGCAAAACAAAAAGCATTTAGGGTTAGCACAGAGGAGTCCACAATCCAACAACAAAAAAAACCAAACAAACAAACAGAAATAAACCTAATTGCATCTTTCTAAACATTCCTGATATACTTACATATCAGGGTTGTTAACTAAGTAGTTCTAGATAGGATGTGATGATTTTCATATCTGGCCTTCAGCTTCTCACAGCATAACTGCACCCTGTTCCCCTCTTTCCTGGAGGGCAACAGCAGGACACAAAAGGAAAGCTTCCCCCCCCCCCCCGCATTTTAAAACGTTCTAGCCTTCCCATTGGCTCTTTTGGTCAGGTGCCCACTCCCTTCCTTTTACCTGCACTTTAACCCTTTACAGGTAAAGCAAGTAGAGAACAGCTACCAAGAGGGACTTTATAGCTAACTGGCTAGCTGGGTGTCCATAAAAGGGAGCTCCCCCCCCCCCCCCCCCCCGCCCTTCATTTATCACACAAGCCCTTGAAGGGACAAACATGCTTCCTGAATTTAACACTAACAATAATGGATTTTCCATTTAATTTTTAATTATATGAAGAGAGCACTTTAAAAAGTAATTGTTTAAATGAATGTTCTTGCCACACAAACACCCTCTACCAAAAGCAAATGCATCAATACCTATAAAACTATACTATATTTCTGAAGTTCATTGTAGCAACCTTCTTGAAAGCCTGAGAAAGAGACAGTTACCTTTTCTGTAACTGGTGTTCTTCGAGATGTGTTGCTCATGTCTATTCCACAATAGGTGTGCTTGCTCGCCACGTGCACCGGTGTTGGAAGTTTTTCCCCTAGCAGTACCCATGGGGAAGAGCTCCGCCCGTGACTCCTGGAGTGGCGCCTGCCTGGCACGGTATAAGGGGAGCTGCACGCCCCCCCCACACTCAGTTCCTTATTGCCAGACAACTCTGACAGAGGGGAAGGGGGGCGGGATGTGGAATAGACATGAGCAACACATCTCGAAGAACTGTCTTTTCTTCTTCTTCGAGTGATTGCTCATGTGTATTCCACAATAGGTGATTCCAAGCTATATCTGTTGGAGATGGGTAGGAGTTCACAAGTTCCCAGGACGGAGGACAGCCCTGCCGAACCTGGCGTCATCCCTGATTAGGGAGACGATCGCATAGTGCGAGGTGAACGTGTGAACCGAAGACCACGTGGCGGCTCTACAAATGTCCTGGATGGGGATGTGGGCCACGAAGGCAGCCGCCAAGGCCTGCGCCCAAGTCGAGTGTGCCCTCACAATGGGTGGTGGGGGGACACCCGCCAGCTCATAGCTGGAGCGGATGCACAAAGTGATCTGATTGGAAAGCTGCTGAGTGGAAATCGGCAGACCCCTCGCGCGCTCAGGCAAGGCGACGAACAGTTGCAAGGACTTTCTGAACGGCTTGGTCCGCTCAAGGTAGAAAGCCAGAGCCCACCACACATCGAGCGTGTGGAGATGGTGCTCCTCACTGGACACATGAGGCTTGGGGCAGACGACAGGTAGAACATGTGGTAGACGGAGACCACCTTCGGGAGGAACGCGGGGAGTGGATGGAGCTGGACTGTGTCCTTATGAAAGACCGCGTATGGCGGCTCAGAGGTCAAGGCCCTGAGCTCCAAGACTCGCCCGGCCAACGTGATTGCAACCCGGAAGGCCACCTTCCACGAGAGGTGAGACCAGGAGCACATGGCCAGTGGTTCAAATGGGGGCCCCGTGAGATGAGCCAACACCACATTTAGGTCCCACTGAGGGACCAGGGGGTCTAGAATATGGAAAAAGATGGTCCAGACTCTTAAGGAACTGGCCAGTCATAGCATGGGAAAATACCGTGTGCCTTCGTACTGGCGGATGGAAGGCCAATATGGCTGCCAGGTGCACCTTGACTGATGAGGGCACCAGGCCCTGGGCCCTCAGGTGGAGGAGGTAATCAAGGATAAGCTGGATCAAGGTGGCCATCAGGGAGACACCCTGGTCAACTGCCCACCTAGAGAACCGGGATCACTTCACCAAATAAGCGCGGCGCGTGGAGGGCCATCTACTTTCAAGGAGGACATGCCGAACCTATTCTGAGCATGTCCTTTCCTCTCCACCTAACCACTGAGCAGCCACGCCATGAGATGAAGCACCGCTAGGTTGGGATGGAGGAGGTGGTCCTGGTCCTGAGAGAGAGCAGGTCCGGGAGGAGCGGCAACGGCCATGGTGAAGCTACCACCAGGCCCGTGAGGGTCCCGTATGAATGCTGCCTCGGCCACGCTGGGGCAATCAGGAGGACCCGGGCCTTGTCCATCTTTATCTTCTCCAGGACCCTGCTGATTAGAGGGAATGGGGGAAAGGCGCAGAGAAGCCAGTCTGACCAGGACAGGAGAAAGGCATTGAGGTAGCGCCCCTCCTTAGGCCCCCCCCGGAGCAGAACCGGGGGCATCGCTGGTTCTGCCGAGTCGTGAATAGGTCTATCTGGGGAGTTTCCCACCTTCAGAAGAGCCAATGGGCCACTTCCAGCAATCCGCCCTCTCGTTCCAGGCGCCCAGTAGGTGGAAGGCCTTCAGGTGGATGTCGTGGGCTATACAGAAGTCCCACAGCCTAAGGGCTTTGTGGCAGAGGATCGGGCCCCGCCTTGCCTGTTGATATAGAACATCGAGACCGTGTTGTCCATGAGGACCCTGACTACCTTGCCCTCCAGGTGCGAGCAAAGGCCATGCACGCCAGCTGCACCGCCCTGAGCTCCTTGATATTTATATGTAGGGTCAGGTCTTGAGCCTACCACAGGTCTTGGGTCTGAAAGTTTCCCACATGGGACCCCCAAGCCAGGTCCGACGCATCAGACACCAGTTCCAATGACGGGGCCCTGTCCCTGAACGGGACTCCTTGGAGCATGTTGTTGGAGCGGACCACCACCATAGGGAGGTGATCAGAGTCCAGCACGGTGAGGAACTTGTCCATCCTGTCCATGGCCAGGGAGAACTTCGAGGCCAACCAGAGCTGGAGGGGCCTCATCCTGAGTCTGGCATGACCCACCATGTACGTGCACGCCGACATGTGACCCAAGAGTTGCAGGCAAACGCTGGCTGTTGACATCGGGAACCTTGTGACCGAGTCGATGAGACATTTCAGGGTCTCAAATCTGTCTGGCGAGAGAGAGGCCCTGGCCGACACTGCGTCCAGGAGCGCCCCGATAAACTCTATGCGTTGGACCGGGACTAACGTGGACTTGGTGTTTACCAACAGGCCCAAGGCGGTGCACATGGACAGGAGGAGCATCACATGATCCCTCACCTGCAACCGGGAGGTGACCTTGACCAGCCAATCGTCCAGATAGGGAAATTTCTGGACCCCCCGCCATCTGAGGTAGGCCGCTACCACCGACATTTATAAACACCCTGGGGGCAGTGGAGAGACCAAACGGGAGGACTGAATTGGTAATGATTCTGTCCCACCACGAAACGGAGGAAGTGCTTGTGCCCCTCGAATATGTGGATGTGGAAGTACGCATCCTGTAGATTGAGGACAGCATACCAGTCCCTGGGATCCAGGGAGAGGATGATGGAGGCCAGGGAGACCATGTGGAACTTGAGCTTCACAATGTACTGGTTCAGACCTCAGAGGGCCAGGATGGGCCTGAGCCTCCCCTTGGCCTTCGGGATAAGGAAATAATGGGACTAATATCCCTTGCCCATGAACTCCTCGGGCACCGCCTCTACTGCTCCTAGGAGCTGCTCCACCTCCTGCTTGAGCAGAGCTTCGTGTGAGGGGTCCGCCAAGAGGGACATGGGCGGGAGGTGGTTGGGTGGGGAGGAAGTAAACTGGAAGATGTAACCACGGGAGATGGTGTTGAGGACCCATCGATCCAAGGTTAGCTGCGACCATTCTGGGAGGAAAGCACACAACCGGTTGGAGAAGGGAAGCTTTATTGGGGATGGATCCCTGATGAGGACCGGTGGGGTGCCCCCCAAGCATCCCGTCGAAAGCGCCTTTTCCCTGCCTGCTTGCCCTTGGAGGACCCAGGCTGGGGGGCAGACCGAGAGTACCTCTGAGGGCATCTCTTATAGCACCACTGCTTCCTATGGGCAGCTTTGTACTTCAGGAGAGTGGCCTGGGCGGGAGCCTGCTGTTGCTTGAACTTAAGTTTTGCCGGAGCCAGGACATAGAGGCCCAGAGTCTGGAGGGTCGTGCGGGAGTGTTTCATGCCATGCAGCCTTGAATCTCTTTCCTCCGCAAACAGAGCTTTCCCGTCAAATGGGAGATCCTGCATGGAAGACTGCGCCTCGCTGGACAGCCCAGAGAGCAGGAGCCGTGACGCCCATCTCATGGACACCGCGGAGGCCATTGAAAGTGTGGCCGTGCCTGCAGAATCCGAGGCTGCCTGCAGGGACACCCCAGCAGCTGCTGCCCCTTCCTCCACTAGTGCCTTGAACTGCTTCCTATCACGCTCCTGGATGAAATCCTCAAACTTGGGCAGGGAGCCCCACAGATTGAATTCGTACTGGCCCAGGAGAACCTGATGGTTTGCCTCTTGTAACTGGAAGCTCAAAGATGAATAAAACCTTCCTTCCGAAAGAGTCCAGTCTCCAAGAGTCTTTGTTTTGACCCTGCCGTTCCCTGTGGTTGACCAACTAGACCACCAGGGAGTTGGGCGCCGGATGGGTATACAAGTACTCATGCCCTTTAGTGGGTACAAAGTACTTGCGTTCCGCCTTTTCAGAGATGGGGGCCAACGAGGCCAGTGTCTGCCACAGGGCATTTGAAAACTTAGCCACCCCTTCATGGAGAGGCAAGGCCACCCTACCTGGTGCCGATGGGGACAACATGTTAAACAGAGAGTCTGAGGGCTCCTCCATCTCCTTTGCCTGGAGGTGGAGGCTTGCTGCCATCCTCTAAGAGTTCTTGGTGGCCCCTGAAGTCCTCCTGCAGGATGGAGGGGGGCAGGGCCGCAATCGCCTCCTCCAGGTGGGGCGAAGAGGCCAGCACCAGAGGGTCCACCACCTGGTTGAACTCCAGGCACGGTGCCAAGGACGTACGTCCCACCGACTCCTTTCTCTGGGGTCTGGAGAAGGAGGCCAACGGTGCTTCTGAAGCTCCGGTCACCCCTCTGGAGCACAGGGCCAACATCGGCGGTGCTCCGGGCACCGACATGGACTTAACGTCCCAGGCCACCTGGAGGGCTTCAGGCGTGGACGGCGTCCGGACATTCAGAGAGGCCTGTTCCGAAGGGGCTGGGCTACTCTGCTCAATGTGAGTCGGAGGCCTAGGGCTTGGTTGGGAAAGAGGACTGCCCAACATGGGCCTTGCCTCTGTCCCAGACTTCCCTCGGTGCCGCTGCAAAGAGCTGAGATGGGTGGGGAGTGGTGAGAGTCGCCGCATACCGACGCCGCGGTGCCAGGTACCGGTTCGGAGCGGGATGCCGGGGTCAGGGTCAGCACCGACTCCATCAGGATGGCCCGGAGCCTAATGTCCCTTTCTGTTTTGGTCCGAGGCTTAAACGACTTGCAAATCTTGCACCTTTAGCCAATATGGGTTTCTCCCAAGCAGTCTGCGTGCGGGTCACTTCTTGGCATAGAACGCCTACAAGAGCCACACGACTTAAACCCCGGGGCACGGGGCACGCCCCGGCTCAGGCTCACTGACTGACTAAACTAACTGAACAGCTAACTAACTACAGGTACTAACGCTGAACGAACGAACGAACAGTTCTGGGGATGAGCTACAGCAAAGCTGGAGCAGAGCAGTTCTGACACACCTTCACTGGCAGCAAGAAGGAACTGAGGGTGGGGGGAGCTTGCAGCTCCCCTTATACCGCACCAGGCAGGCGCCACTCTAGGGGTCGTGGGGGGAGCTCCCCCCCATGGGTACTTCTAGGGGAAAAACTTCCAGCACCGGTGCACATGGTGAGCACTCACACCTATTGTGGAATACACATGAGCAACCACTCGAAGAAGAATTAAAAGTTAGTGAGCTTTTGGCATTCAAGATCAACAGGAAAAATTCTTTGTTGAACTAATCTAGTATTATATCACCTATATCAACTCAAATTAAGGAAGAAATGTCAAGTTCATTCTCAGCTTTCTCAAAAAAAAAATTTTTAGCCCAAAGTAAATTGAATTATGTCTCAAAACAAAGGAGACCATTTTGGAAGTTTTGAACAAAATCCATTTAGCCCTTTTCAGATGAGTAGAAAAGTTTCCATAAGAAAAACAAAACATGTTTGCACTTTAATTTGAAAACCGCTTCAGTTTAAAGCATCAGACTCTCAGCTCTACACAGTTATAGATCTGTCCTTTTGAAAAGGCAGAGACATTCAAAAAAGTTTAAGGTTTCTACAGCAGTATTAGTTCAGCCAAACTGCAGTTAAGAATGTATATCTCTGGCCTCAACAGATACAACCTTGCTCTGTATTTATCCATTCAGAATGCTGCTGCAAATATTTTCTTAGCCCTTCCCTTGGACCCCCACCCATCACCTCTCTCTGCATTGCCTCTCTGCCCCCCTTCTCTAACACATCAAAGATAAGCTATTTGTCTTCACTTCCAAGGCCCTTCAGAACCTATCCCCACTCTACCCATCATCTCTCAATCACTATCAAGATGTCAGCTCCTGCTCCTGATGAGTCCATGCTACCAGCCTCCATTGCTCACTTGTTAAATTCTCAGACTCAAATTCAGTGTTTTCTCTCCCACACGTTTGGGAGGAGCTCCAAGTAAATATCAGCAAAACTCACTATCTTTCAAATCCCTCACTAAACAACTCCTTTTCCATACTTACAAAAAAACTTGACAGCAATTAGGTAACTGGTGTGCTGAGACCACTGTGCATCATGCCAACCTCTGTTGTCCCCATCTGCATCTATCTTTTATTTTCAGCCAATATTTGCTTGGCATTAGCTTGCAAGCTTAAGACTGTAAGTTCTTTGGGGCAGGATCAGTCTGTTCTGTGTTTATACAGCACCTAGCACAATGGGGTCCTCATCCATGACTGGTGCTAGAGTGATACAAATAATTAGCAGCGACAACATTTAACAGCATGAATACTATGTGGCACTTAACTCATGTTTAAAGCACAGCGCAAATCTTAAAAAAAAAAAAAAAAAAATCCACTGTTAGATGACCTGTGGATCTAAATTCCTAACTCAAGCTGCATTAACATAGAAGTCTGCATTTAGAATTTTTACTTTAAAAAAAGTATACTTCCAACTTCATTTATAACATAGTAAATTCCTATTAAGTAGCATCATAGAAAGCCAGATAATCAATTTTATTTTTAAAAAGTATTTGGGACTGAGGATTGTATAGTAGTTGGTGTATGTCCTAGCCGATCTTACACACATCAAGGAGGGGAGGGGGAGTCTGTCTTGCCTAACTTGAGAGCATCCACATTCTAATAGTGAAAAAGAAATGAAGGCATATACTAACGTTATGAACCTTGAAGTTTTATATTTTTATTCTACAAGTGTGCTAGTGATTGTTTGCTGCTTGAATTTTGACAAATACAAATCCAATTCATAACAGGAAAAATGTTTCACATAGCTGAAAATCTTAATGAAAGCAAATGCCAAGCAAATACTGGGTTCAAATTGTTATAAATTAAAAATACAATGTACCTAAAATGAAGTAAATTTGGTTACTCACTACTGTACATTTTATTCTCCAACCTGCATGAAACTCCTTGCTTGATGTCAGTAAAAAGTATATTAGAAGGGTTTGTTTTGCTACTACTTTCCCACATATAAAACTAAGTTTTTAATATTCTCTGCTTGGCCCTATCTAAGAGTGCTACTGAGGTCTTTAGAAGTACTCCTCTCTTCACGTGGGTGCCAAGTTTTTTTTTCTACCTTGGAGTTATCAGGACCCCAGTCTTCTGTCGAACTCCTATTGCCTTTATTACAAAGACACAGGTTTGTAAATAAAATTCTGTATACTACAGCCAAACTCAACTATTTTTATTCAGTACATTGATATCTAATCTTGATCAAGTTTTCTGTAGCACCAAATGTACAGAAGATTGTCTCAGTCCCAAATAGCATATAATCTTGTTAAAAAAGGAGGCAATAAAAATAAATTAGCATGTAGTAAAGGAGAAAAAAAAAGTGTTGGATTTTTTAAACTAGCTAATAGAATGCCATGAGAGACTAAGATACATAGTAACTGACAACATAATTGGCACTGCACTTCAACAAAATTTGAGCCCACCTCCCAGGGATTCAATAAATGTAGTAGACTTCTTGGGTTTTCCACCAGAGTGGTAGCACCAAGTTGTTAGTCTTAAACCCAGTAAACTGGCCAATATATTCAAGAGGAGAGCATCTAACACAAAAAAGACGTCTTCATCACAAGAGGTATTCAAATATTCCAGGTTTCAGAGTAGCAGCCGTGTTAGTCTGTATTCGCAAAAAGAAAAGGAGTACTTGTGGCACCTTAGAGACTAACCAATTTACTTGAGCATAAGCTTTTGTGAGCTACAGCTCACTTCATCGGATGCATTCAAATATTCCACAAATCCAACTGCTTTTTCACCATACCATTACTGCCTCCAATGGTTGATCTATATCAGGTTCTCTTTTCTTCATTTCCTCTTGGCACCAGAAAGTTCTCAGAGAAGATAACCAGTTTATCCCATATTTATTTCTTGTCAGATTTCCAAAGTCAAACTTCCCAAACCTTTTAAAAATAAAGTAAAATGATTTAACCAAAAACTGACTATTCTTGCAAAATGAGACATGCAATTTGTTTGCACAGTGTTCAATACCATGAGGCCTTAACTCCCTGTTTGGAGGTCCCTAGGCACTACACTAGAAAATTTTTAGGTAAGATGGGAAACCTATTTTGCTGACCAACATGGAAGAATAGTTGCCCCTTACCCTAACAAGGTAGGACAGACCCATAAGCTTAACTACTTTAGCAGTTTTAAGATTTTGGTTAAAAGATTTCTTAAAACCTCAACTGTAGGACATCTTTACTACTAAGCCACTGTTGGGGTAATAGAAGCCATATCTACTCTACAAACCATGGTCAATGCAAACAATATTAGCATACAGCGGTCAAAGTTTGTAGCTCACTTGGGCACATACAGACCTGGCTGCTTGCACTGGTGCTGGGCACACTCAACAGGAGTACTTGTGTCTATGCAGAAGAGCTGTGCACCAGGGGTAGATACCCAGTGTGCCAAATACATTATCTGGTGCAATTCTTTTTGGGAAGTTCTTGGAATGTGTTGGATAAAAATGAGTTGCCCAGAGATCTTTGGAACCTAGGCATCAAGTTCCCAGCATGCAACTTTCTCCATCCCATAAAGCCATCCATATCCCATAATTTTCATGCATCTTTGAAAAAAATTCCACAAACCCATGCAGCACTTTTCCATCTCCACTATCTCTGACAGAAGCATGGAGAGCTCTGCATTATTCTTATGAACGTTGCAAATACAGGACACATGATCATCCTGCATTTGCAGACCTGCAGGAAATACTGCAACCATGGGGGACATGACAATTTCTTCAAGGACAGTCTGCCAAGGAATATAGCAAAAAACCAATTTAAGGACTTTTGGGGGCATTCCCAGAGCAGCTGCAGATGGTGCACTGCTGCTTCTGGGCCCAAGAAAGTAGCACGGGTTAGTGGGCTTGCATTGTAATGCAGATTTAGAACGAGAAGCAGCTGCAGAACTTTTGGATGCAAGAAGCCACATTCCTCCATCTGTGTGCCCAGGTTGCCCTAGCCCTCCAGCACAAGGACAGGAGAACGAGAGCGGTGTTGACAGTGGAGAAGTGAGTGGGCAATTGCACTGTGGAAGCTTGCAACACCAAATTGCTATTGGCCAGCAGGAAATAATTTTGTAGCTGAAAAAACTGCAGTAGGGGCAGCTGTCATGTGAGCACATAGGGCTACGCAGGACTGACTCTCAGCAACATGCAAGAATAGCAGATGGATTTGCAATAATGGGGTTCCTGAACTGCAGTGGGGCAATAGATAAGCATGCACATCCCTCTTTTGGAACCAACTCATCTTGCCACAGAGTACATCAACAGAAAGGGATACTTTTCCATGTTCATGCAAAGCACTGGATCATGTGACCTTTTTCCTGTCCTCTTTCCTTATGCATGCATTCTGCAATATTTGTTCTGAACTAATAATAATTTGATTCTCCAAAAATAGAACTTTGACTGGCAAAAACAATGCAGAAAAACAATATGCAAAATAACCATAGGCAATATTATTCTAGTTTAATAAATTAACAGGGTGAAATTTTAAAACTGGAAGGGGAACAAACATTTATGTCGATTTGAGTGCACAAAAGTAGTCTGTTGTGGCTACACATGCACCAACTGTGGTACACACAGGTCAGTGTATGTGAAACTGGTTTTCCTTCCTGTCTCCCAGCATGGAGTGCTCAAGATAAGAATGCAGCCCATGATGCCACTAGGAATGTTACAGGGGGTGTAGTAAGCAGCAATTATGGAGTTCTCCAAGGACTGCAAAGGATCAAGAGTTTGGGGGTTTTGGACCCAACCAAGGTTTGCAGCATTTGGGTTTGCTGTCTGAGAAAGTGGTGCATTTCCCTCTCCTGGGACTCTTGGGCATTTTTCCTGTCCTCTTTCCTTATCCATGCTGTTGGTCATATTAGCCCTTCAAGCCTTTTGTTCATGGTCCAGTGCAACACTGGCATGCAGGATCTCACAGAACATGTCCTGCCTAGTCCTCTTTCTCATCCTCATCAGGGTTAGATGTTCTGTGGATGTCGAGGAGGCACAAGACAGGCATCCCAGGGGCTGCTGATAAAAACAGACAGACATGCCATTGGATTTACAGTCCCAATGGAAAAGGTAAGATACCTTTCAAGACACCCTTTCCTTACTCCCATAGGCATTTTTAATAAAAAAAACTTATTGACACTTCAGCTTTGGTGCGCCTTGGCTCAGCATTGCCCTCCATCTCCAACCATGGTGAGTGTGGCCCACCAGTGGCAAGGGCAGAAAGATTTTTGGTTGCACAAAGCTATACAATTTCACTTCCCGTTCCATGTGAAAGAATATAGGGCAATGGACCTGAATACTGGCATTATTTTCACAGGCAGTGGGGACTTTAGCTGATCTCTCTCTTCCCTAAGGATCAAAAAGGCACAGAGAATACAGCTGCTACCAGCAACCTAAAGCTGCCTGGGCCTGTATATCACTAATTTGTTTACAGGAATGGTGCCAGCCGAACTCACCATACAATGGCATGGGAAAGTGTCTTATTGTGGAGGAAGAAAGAATAAAGTCATCCCTAGAAACTCTTGAGAGAGGATTTATGCCTGGTGGAATTGTGTGCCACTGAGCACATGCTGAATTCATGTGTCCTGCAGATGTGGATGAGGGGTGGGTTGCAGCTGAGTGGGGGGTGTAGGGAGACATGGGGATGGGAGCAGATGTGCCTGAATAATTGGGAGAGTCTAGGAGTCAGCCAGGATCTGCATGGGGGAGGCTCCCTAACAATCCCTCCCCTCCACCTGTCCCGTCCCCCCCAAGCTCCTGTTCCATGCTATCCCCACCCACACCCAACCCTCCAGGTTCACTCCCAGGCTCCTTCCCAGCAATTACTTCACTCTCACTCAGCTCCTCTATTACCCCTGACTCCCGTAAGCCTTTGCACTGCTTCTGAGGGGTGCGGGAAATATGGTTCTGTACTGTAGTTTGAATGGATTACTCAAAGTTCTGTACTAATATGCTTAGCAAGAAATCTGTCAAAAACCATTTCTTGAATCTTTTTTGTTGTCTGTATTGTTACAGACATATCTGCAGGTATTTTGAAAAGTTACCAAAATAATTGAAACTGACATGATTATATTGTTATTTTGACAAATAAAATATGCAGAATTTTAAAATATTGTGCACAGAATTTTAAATTATTGGTGCAAAATTTCCTCCGGAGTAAGGATTGCAGAGTATCTTTCAGGAGGATAAGAGGGACGTCCCAATGTATGTTAAAGTGCTCCACATGCCTCCCTCCCCACAACCCAACAGGGGAATGAAAAGTAGATGCCAAATCTACCTCTTCTATACCTCTCTCTCTCTCTCCTCAAGTGTGTAAAATCATGAAAAGTTTACACTTGTTTCTTGTTAATTTGGGGACAGGATGGGCATCATCTTCTTAAATTTAAATATTGTAAGAAAAAACTGCATGCACATACTTACCCAAGTTCCCTTCCCCTTCATTAGGCTCATCTGTGCTTGTCTGGGGGGACTGGCTAGACTGTGGCAAAGTCTCAAATAGATCTTGACTGGCAGCATAGAATCCCCTGCTACATCCCCCTCCTGCCCCCATTCACAGCAGGGGTGTCTTGGGCTTTTCAGTTGTCAGTGGGGGCACTGATGGGGTCTCCATCACATATGACATGAAGTTAGTTGCAAAAGAGATCTGCAGGGCAGCACTAGATCTATTGGTTGTCTTCCTGACCTTGTGGTATCCCCGGTTAAGTTCCTTTGCTTTCAGGCAGCACTGCTGCTGATCCCACCATATCCCCTTTCCTTCTTCCCCTGTGCAATCTGCTTGTGGATGTCCACGTTTCTACAGCTAATCCATGTCTGTGCTTGCACAGCCTCTTTGCCCCACGACCCCAGGAGATGCAATACCTCCCATGTTCTCCAGGCAGGAGTACATGGAGCTGGCATAGTTGTTGAGCACTTGCCCACAACAAGGGTAAGCTGCTAGGTGTGATAGCCAAGGTGGACAATGAGGAAAAGGCATTTCAAAAACACAAAGGGGAGGTGGTTTCTGGTCTCTGTGACCTCTGCGCTGTGGACTTTACAATTGTGACCAAAGCAGTCACAATCACAGGGAATGGGACAGCTGCCGGAGGACTGTTTGGGCTGACACAGGTCATGCAATATCTACACTCTCACTTCATTGACTTCAGTAGGTCGACCATGGCTCTACGCTGTTCAGGGAGGTGTGTGTGTGTGTCTGGGGGGGGGGGGTGGGGTGGGGTGGGCCGGGCCTCGTAAGAGGGTACTTACATCAGTCCAAGACAAATCTAAGCGAAATCTGGAGGGCAGATCATGCACAAATAGGTTGACGTAAGGTGATTAATGTCAACCTAACTCTGTAGTGTAGACCAGGCCCTAGACTGGCCCAATTAGAGACTTGATGAAAAACTGGCAATTAGCAAGTATATTTTCCTCTTATCACTCCGAGTCAGTCTGAATTGAACTCCCAAAACACCTATGATAGATCTTATTACTATCAAATCACCGCACACAAATTCCACCTCCTAAAGATAAGCTAAATGTACAGACAAATGTTTTGTTGTAGCAGCAAGAATGTATGAAGGGATGTCTACATTGCAGATCTGCGAGCCCTGGTAGATGTATGGGCTCTTCCCAGGATGCAGTCAGGTCTCTAGTGGAATACACTTGTGTTGTGCGGAAGGGAGGGAAATTACCTAGCTGTCATATAGACAACGACCTTCATCCACCTGTAAATAGAAGACTTCTGATTACAGGTTAAGCAGGTTGGTCACACATTCGGTTATCTAGATTACTTATGCAGAGTCTAAGCACAGGTGCAGAAGCTTTTCTATATGTTTCCAAAGAATTTTAAGAACCTTAGATGACAGGCATTTTAGAAGTGCCAAGTATTCTGTTCTCTCATTCTTTTGGAGGCAGTTCTTCCATCAAAATGTTCCCCAAGCTGAGTTGTTGAGGAAGGAATCTTAGAGAAGCAAGAAGTGACTCAACACCAGTTCTTTGGATGCATATTAAGTAGTAAAGTGCCTTCCCCAACTCTGGCTGAACAGAATTAAGAATCTGAAAGACAAGCGAAAAAAAAAAAGCCGTCTCTACTTTATTAATGAGAGCTCTACTAAAATCTTACCAATTTAAAGCTAATGTCAAATAATAAACAAAGCTTTTCTCAGATGGTCAGAGCTACGTCAGCTGTTGGGAGACAAGAAGTTTATTGGAGGCTGGCGTCCAGGACTTAAAGAAAAAGTTATCGGCTGGTACCCATTCCCCTCAAAATGGAAATAAAAGGTTCTGGTAATATCAAGCTGTAAAAACAGAGCTGCGATGTATGGTATCCATTTATAGATGCAAAAAAGTTTTTTACTATTGTGACTGATACAGTACAGGCAGCGGGAATTGAAGGTATCTATTAAGGATCATGTGCATCAGTCTCAGAACTCAGACACAAACTAATTTCACTTCGGAAAAAAATGATAGATTAACTCTTACAACAGATTCTTAACTGTGAATTTCTTGTGTGATGGAAAAAAGTCCATCTTTGTG
This sequence comes from Chelonia mydas, assembly GCF_015237465.2. Classification (NCBI taxonomy): domain Eukaryota; kingdom Metazoa; phylum Chordata; order Testudines; family Cheloniidae; genus Chelonia; species Chelonia mydas. Next base: position 51,257,109 of record NC_057850.1, read on the forward strand.
TTTCATACCTTTAACATTACAATGGGAAGATGCTCCTTGGGTACTGTATGCTATTAATGTGTGTGTGCAATTTATGACAAGTTTTAATCTATTTTAGCTGTAGCTAAAAGTTTGATAAGGAGAATGAAATTATTAATCAAAATCATGTGTCTGCATCCTATGAATGTTATCACCCTGTCTCATGAACAAGTGGCTAAAAAGAAATGCCCTACATGAGTTTCTAAAGAGCAGGCATCACAGCTTTGCAAAATAAAAAACCCATTCTGTACTACAGACAGCCTGCAAAAGGAAGGGTTTGTGTCTTTTTTTGCTTCTTTAGGATATATAAAAAGGTAGCTAAACAAATCCACTGTGTCACTTTTCTATTCACTGTTCTACTAAATCACAGCCCCCAATTACTTTATCATTTATTTAAAATGAAAAATATTGAGCGACAACCAACTCAGAGTACTCAGGTTATAAACCATGTTCTGAACAAGCGCATCTCCTGTACTTACCTATTTCACACCAGATGACTAAGAGCGTCTCGTGTTACAGTAAGAAGACAATTTCTGACACCAAACAGTAAATGTTACTAACCACATAGAGATTGTCACAATACAACAGAAGAGTCTAAGGCCAGTCAATTATAAGAATGTTTGAATATTTATAAGTTACACTCAATCTATATTAAACCCTGTTTTTCAAAATATAACCAGAACAAAAGCACAACAATTCTGTAGTGTACCAAGTGTATATTTCAATTTACTGTATGCAATCTAACAACAAATTTGGTCATAATTTACCAGATATACATAAATGATTTAAGTAGTAAAAGAAGATTCAGTTTCAAGAGAATAAGTTCATACCTTGAGAAAAAAGTAAAATACATTAAGAATGTAAAGCCAGGTCCAGTTTCTAAGCATTAAGTGAGCTGTATTCTAATAAAGCAGATTTAGGTGAATTTCATATATGTGTGTGTATATATTATATATACACACACACAGACAGATCTACCAATTGTAAACTATGGTTTTAAAGGGGATAAATGGGATGGAAAAAATCTTTATGCTATACTTACATATTCACAAAGCAGAACATTACTTTTAACGTTTAAAATACTTTTTCATAGGATCTTTGCCCAACTAATTTCTACTTTGGACCCCACCAGAATTACACATTTCAGTCTAGAACAATGAGAATAAGATGTATTCTTCAGTTTAAAAAAAAGCAAAAAACAAAAACTAGTCATCTGTCAGGTTTATAGTGCTGTGGAAACTACCCATGAAACAACTGGATGATTAAAAAAGATGCATTTTAATACGCATATAACTGTAGTTCAACTTATCTCAGTTTCCTCCAGCAGAAACAATGTCTAACATTAAATCACTGTTCTACTGAAATAAACGGACAACAGTAAAGCTTGTCTCTTTAAATACATACCAACTTTGATCAGATGGAGCACCATTAAGATTCTGTCCATCAAAGCATAGTTCAAAGTTTTCCACACAACTAGCATAATTTAGTTACCTGATATAAAATAGGAAAATATACTTATTTTAAAATTAAAACAAAAGCTGAAAATATGGGGACCCTCAATTTTTTAATACAGTACAGTCACACTGGCCTAGCTATGTGTTATGATAAATGCTGTGCATATTTATTCATTGTGACACAGTATTACATCAAATGCAGTGTCCAATGATCAGCTAATTCATTAGGCTAGATGAAGCGAAGGAGTTTAACCTAAAGGTGCAATACCCTCCCCTCCCTCAGAAAGAGGCCTGAAATCATTGGTACAGTATCACAAGTTTAGAAAAAAAGTCCATGGCTACAAAAATTCAAGTTTCAATGCCTCCTCAAAAACTGAAGTAAAGAGTGTGGGGAGTGGAGCATTCTAAATGGTGAACTCAAATGAATATCACTTTGCTTTTGGTTTTGTTTTGTTTTTTAAAAACGTTCGATCAAATTAAGCCGCCAAGTTAAACATAATTTAACATTAAACACTAGAAACACCCCAGAAAAATACAAAAGAATTAAAAAAATTAGATCATTTGTGTTCATTTTAATGAATAACAATGGGCACAACAGCCTAGTGTCTAAATTCATACTGCATAACAAAACTAGCCAAAAGCAGACATTAATCGTAAATTAACAAAGTCAGATGTCATAATATTTCTATGACACACTTTCTCCATTTTGGGGATTCTTTAAGCTTTGTGTTGGACTGAGGTATACACTGGAGGAAAAAAGATGGTCAACAGGGAATGCTGCCAACAAAAAGATACCTAAAACAGGCAGCAAGTATTTAATATAGTAAAATTTTTTAAGTGACAAGGAAAAAGTTACTCATACTTGAATCACAATCTTCCCAGTATTATTAATCATTTTTTCCTCGTGTGATTATTCTGCATTTGTTGAAAGAGAAATAGCTTTCTTGCAAATTCAAAATTGTCAAGAAATCAAGTCAGTAAATTAATGCCAATATTATCTTCTCCAGTGCTTGTCACCTACACCACAGGCTGGCTTAAAGCCAACCAATATAAGTCAATTTCATTAGCATGTTGATATTACCTATACTGCATATTTAAGTTACTGAGGAGTTTAGACCATTAAGGGTAAGGGGGAGGCAAGAGTGGTGTGACAAAGCCCTATTCTTGGAAATAAGAGCCACTAGCCCAAATTAGCCTCACTGGTTCACTGAAACTATGATTGGATTTGGGGAAGCTGTCATGTATTTCCATAACAAGATTGTAATTTTCTTCATTCATGTTGAAGGATACATGAATGCGTAACATAATAAGTACAGTTACCATGTTTGAATAGGACCCAAGTAGCTATATCCTATAAATAATAAAAAATACATTTTCTTTTGATAACTGACTAGATGTGAGGACTCTGTATAATTCAACCAAATGGTTGTATGCTGTACAGTCCTGTGCAAATATCATAAAAAATTTAATAATCCTTTTTTGCTATAAGGCTTTGACCCTACAGTTTTCACAGCAACATAACTACCATCCAGCCTGTACCATATTTTGCAAGCCTTCAGTCCAAGAACTCAAATTGTCAATCCACAGTGTCCAACTGCAGCATCCTTAAGCAGTACACCCTCAGTCATCTAAAGGCATACAGACTTCCCCAGATTCATCCCATCGAGACTGGTCATTCTGTTCTTCTACATCATCAACTAACTCTTCATCGGCTTCTCCGACTTCATTTTCCTCATACTCTTCATCCCTAGGGAAGTCTGTGTCCTGCACCTGGTCTACTCCCTCTTGCCCTCCTGGTTGAGATTTATCTGCACAGTCTACACACACTCCGTAGCGTCGAGATCCATGTCTTATTCCAACACTGGCTGCTAGCATGAAGATCTTCTTACACACCATACACTTGTACTTTTTATCCTTTTTATGCACCTGAACAGGAAGAGAAATGTTATTTAGAAGAAAATCACATTTGCAATATTTCGAAAAACCTGCTGAATTTGCATGAATTGTTTGAGGTCAGTTCATGTTTTGAGGTCATCAAAAGAGTTTTTGATACAAACTTTGCTAGCCAAAGGCTGAGAGGGGAGACAAAAGGGCCTCTGAAGGCTGAAAGGCAATATTTTCACTGCCTTAACTGTTGCCTGCCTACAGATTAAGCAGCTGGCTGGGATCAGACTGGCATGATTCTTGTCAGTTTCACTGCTGTACAGAGTTTTATATAGACACTTGAAAAAAAAGACACTATAAAGTTCCACGGGGTCATCTTTTAGAAGACTGTCTTTGCTATTCTAAGGGCTAGAAACTAAAAATAAATTAGCTTAAATCCTGCATAAATTAATGGCTTAGGCCCCTTCGTTCCCTAGGAAAAGCTTCCCACTTCTCTATGAAGAGATTATTTTCAAGACCTTTATATGGGACTGAGCTCCTTATGCATACAATTGAATTAATATGATTTGTAACCATTCCATTATTGTTTAAGGATACGATATGAAAATAGTTTTCAACAAATCACTGAAACGCACAATTTAAAAACCAGATGGAAATTAGTCGGATGGGAGGTATTTCACCATATAACATTTAGGCCTTGATTATAGGGGAATATGTTAAGTTACAGTGCTATAACTATACCAGCATAACCACTCTACGATATTTATAAGAAGAATGTTTTTTGTTTAGCTGAAATGCCTTCCTATGCAACACAATGTAAACAGTAAAAAGTCAGTCTTATATTGGAATACAAGTGTGCTCACAGGAGGTTATACTGGTATAACTGTTTAAATTCTCAGATTATACTGAAAAGTTTCCTCTGTAGACAAGAATGAAATTGGTACTCAGTTTAAGGCAATGAAGGATGATGAAAAAATAAAAATCCATGCAGATCATTACTGTTCTCAGAAGCAATAGATTTTCATAGTTCAGACTAACTCGGATATTGTCCTATACCTAGTGCAACAAAACCCATTCCTCAAATGAAATTTACTTACTAATAGAAACACCTGCTCACTGCAGTTAAAGTCTCGAGTGGTACTGAAACTACACCACCACGGAACAGTTATAACTTGGTATATATTACTAATACAATGTGTTCTCTTTTACTCTGAGCTCAGACTGACGCAGTAGGCAGCAGTACTGTGTACCAGCACCTCTTTCCTGTTGCTTTCTTGTTCCCCAGAATTTTTGCTTTGCTTTAATTTTTAAAAAAAGTTAAGGCTCTACGTGCAATGGTTGTTGAAATAAACTTAGTTGGCTTTTAACATGTTAACAGATGCAGTGATGCTGGCAAAACCTGGAATTCCTCCTCAGAGATACTAGCACCCACTGAAATGAATGGAGCAGCTAACTCAGATGCTCAATGACAATACTTTAAATAATTGATATTGCTAACAGCTTCATTGCTCACAGAAGCATACATGAGAAAGGAGAGGGAGGACAATATCAGGAAGGTTTACACAGGGCACTGAGTGTGACATCTCATTTAGAAACCTTGAATGAACAGACTCTATAGTGTACTGCCATTTTCCCTTCCCTGACTCAAGAAGCAGCCAAGTCCAACGAGCCTAGCAGAATGTGTCTTTCCTGCCCTTCCAAAGGGGAGCCAAATTCAAGAACCCCAATAGGGCTTATGGGCTTGAGCTTCCCCTCAATGAGGCCCAAACAACCCAGTGGAGCTTGTGGATGTATTCGGATAACAGAGGGGGCCAAGCCCAAGTTACCCACAGAAGTTGCAGATGTTCAAAATGCAATCACACAGTCTTCCACAGTGGTGTCTCATGAGGGTACTACTTAAGAAAAATACCACCATCTTTTTTGCTACCAATTTGACAAGCCTTTATTGCTTCCCTAAAGCTGAAATGTTAGTGCACCTAGGATTTATACAACCCAAGAATTAAAATGAAACTTCATCTGTCTCATCACTTGTAAACTACATAGAAAATACCTGTCGAAATGCCTAGAATATAAACACATCTCTGGCTTCTCACATAATCATAGCACTTCAAGATGAGTTCTTTTGGCCATTTAGATACTCACTAACGTGCCATATGGGTGCATGTAACTGTTCAATGGCATTTTACATGGGATCAGTGTCAAAGGCAAGTTTTCATTTTCAGCATCAGGTTGGAAACACTGGTCGCCCCAACTTGGATTTTTAAAGTGCATAATACATCATCCAATCAGATGGCTTTGGAATGAACATACCTTCAACTTCACCAAGGCACTTGGGAGAAATTGATTAGTGAATTGTCAGTTTGGGCAGAAAATGGTGAAGTAGTAATACAGAATGAAAGGATGTTATATTCAACTGCTGCCCTAACAAGGGAAGGTTTCTTCTGGTCTACTAAGCCTATAAAATGATGCATTTCTGCTCTTATTTTTCTGTCACTTCCTCAATCCTCCTAAAACATCTGCCCCAAAATACTCGTGCCATCTCCACGGAATATCTTGGAACAAATTTCACTGACAACAGTGTGATTTCCAGATGGGAATTTAAAGAGAGATATAGTTGTCCTGGCACCAAGTAGACTCAAACTTGGTTACTTCACAGTAAAACAGACTATTCACATGTCAAATCTCTTATGAAACTGTTTCTATCAAAAGATTAAGAAACATTTGAGTGCTTTAAAGACAGAGAAAATGTTACTCACCAAGGAATGTCTTTTTACATGCTCTCTTCGAGTAAACAGCTTCCCACAGATGTCACAGCTAAAAGATCTCACCCCTGTATGAATGAGCAAGTGTCTCTTTAGTGTTCTTCTGTATTTGGCTACATAATTACAGTGTGGACACTTCAGTTTGTTCATGATTAGAGCAGATGAATCACCTAAAAAAAAAAATCCCAGTGTTTAGTAACGAAACAAAATAAAACAAGACTATCATCTGATATATTCTAGTTCAGCTGAAACAGCAAAAGGTTTTTGCACCATATAGATGTCAAAATTACCCAGGTCAGAACAGTGCTTCCCTGGGGTCCACTGATACAGTAGGCCCAGGAAGCAGAATTTGACTGAAGGTGCCTATCTAGTAAATATGGACACCTCAAAGTCTCATTCTCATACAAAAAGATTCCAGAAGCCAAGGACAGACCAATTCTTTGAAACTGAGGGGAAAAACCCTGTTTTTATTGGTTTATATAAAAATTTGTTAAAAATATGGAAGGTATTTTGGTTCATTATATTGATAGCAAGTTTTATTATAATTTTAGAATAATCAAAGTTACTTAACTTCATTAATTTACTTATGCATTGCCTCCATAGAACCTCATTTACCCTCCCTTCTTCCCCTTTAATTCAGAGCTCAGATACAGCTTCTAGAGGTAGTGAAGAACCGAGGTATCATCAGGAGGCAAGAGCTAGTTATTATACCCATGGGCTAGGGATGGTAGAGCTCAATGGCCATGCACAAACCCGAATTACAAGAAATGTTAAGATACTACACTACTATATGACAAAAGGAAAGGAATGGGTCCTATGACTATAGTGCAGTTGGACAGAGTAGAACTCAGGAACCATTATGGGGGATGGCTGTTCATATGTTCACCCAGGGAAGACAGGAACACAAGATACAGGCACATGGACCTAACTGCCACCAAAACTTTTAAAAGAGGTTTTCTAAGTGCACGTGGCTATGCATAGGATGGATTCTGGGGAGCTGATGTCAGGAAGGAGAAAGCAAAGACTTGTGTGTGTCTAAACAGAAGGTACTACTGCTCCCTCTGGCAAAGAATTAATTCATTTGTACCATGGATTTTAAGTATTTGTAGTCTTCAAAAATTTGGCTTGCAATAGCTGAGCACTCACATTTGCTGCATCTAACAGATCCGTAACGTTAACTAACTTATTTGAATTCTAGTCACCTTTAAGAAATCTTATCCCAGAACTGACTGAACCTGTACTCGTATGCTTCCAGGCAGAGACAGTCAATAGGTGGACTGCAGACCAAATTCGGACCGTCAGATGCTTTTAAATGGACTGCAAAATCTTTTTATTTACTTATTACCATTATTGTTATTGTAGTGTGAAAAATGTTTCTCTGGAATCAGGACCTTGACAAAAAATAAGTGACTATTCCTGCATCCAGGTATTGCATCTTTAAAAGGCAAAAAAGACAGCCACTCAGAGTGCCATAAAAATCCCCAACAAAAATAATCAATTTAAAAATCTAATACTAATGTATAAGGCTATGATTTAGTCAGAGGTCACGGATTCTGTGACTTTACTGGACCTCTGACTTCTGCTTCAGCAGCTGAAGCGGTGGCTGGAGGCAGGACTGTGCACCCCTGCCCAGCTGCAGCAGCTCGTAACTGCAAGCTGGATAGCTAGAATCAGGACCCTGCAGCCCCTGCCCTGTGGTTTGCGGGGAGTGGAGGGATTGCAGTCAGGCTGTGCGCCCCTGTCCCGCAGCCAACTCTGGAGCGGGGGCTGCACATGCCACCGCCCTGTGGCAGGAGCTGCAGCAGGGGCTGTGCACCCTTGCCCCGCAGCATCCCAGAGCCCTGCCCGCCCTCCCTGCGGCCAGCTCCAGAGCTGGGGCTGCGCTTCCGCTGGGGGCTGCAGGCGGGAACTGTGTGCCCTTACCCCGCTGCGTCCCAGGACCATGCGCCACCCCGGTAGATCAGCTCCAGAGCTGGGGCTGCGCATCCCCCACTGCCCTCCAGCTTCCACCAGGGGCCACAGCCGGGGTTGCATACCCCATCACCATGGCGGGAGCTGCAGCGGGGGTTGTGCGCCCCTGCCCCATGGTGTCCCGGGGCCATGCGCCCCCTCCTGGCTGAGGCCGCAGCTTGGGGAGGCTGCAGCTGGGGTCGTGCACCTGTCCCACAGCTGCGGCCATCTCCAGAGCAGGGAGCTGTACACCCCCCAGGCTGTGCCCTGCGCTGCGGCTTCTGGCATGTCATTCTTCCCGCCCCCTCCCTGGACTCCATTCCTCCTCCCTATTTAGCCCTGTCCCCGGTTATTTTTAGTAAAGTCACGGATAGCTCACAGGCTCCATGAATTATTGTTTATTGCCCATGACTTTTACAAAAAACAACAGTGACAAAATCTTAACCTTACTTATGTGTGCCCGCAAGGATGGGCGGGGGAGAGGCAGATACAAAACTTAAGCGTAACATTAAGACCCTGCTTGAAGTATTATGTTGAGGAAGTTTCTCCTAGTAGACAGAATACTGGACTGGGACTTGAGACCTGGGTTCTATTCACTGGCATGCTGGCAAGTGACCGTAGGCATGCCATTTCACCTCCTTTTGCCTCAGTTTCCCTACCTACAAGTGTCAGAATATAATCATCCTTCCTTCATAAAGCACTTTGAGTTCTGATGAGGGATATAAGGGCTAGATATTACTACTGTATGTTCCTAAAATAGCTGCTTTATTGAGAAGGGGTGTCTTATTAAGATGACTGTTACATGACAGTGCTTCTTTGTATATTCTCAAAAACTTCAGAGAATTTGTCTACAGCTAACCCCTAGCTAGATCTATGTAGTGGGGGTGAATGGGGGGGGGGGGGGGGGGGGGGGGGGGAGGGGAGATGTTACTCCCAAAAGGGCAAGACCACCCAACATGGGTCTCAAGACAAGATGCTTTTAGCCATGCTGAAAGGAAATATGAATTGCACTAACCAAAACTTAATATGTTGAGTGACAATTTTCAGAGTTAAGCATTATATATTTGAAGATCAAATCTATTTCATCTGTATGCTAATCCATCTATCCCAAATTGATGGTAAGAGCCTAATATTTCAAAAAAAGCCAAACTGGATATACTTTGGGAAAAGCTACTGTGACATTGTCAAAGAGGAAGTTTGCTATAACCCAGGATTTAAAAAAATTTTCATAGAACAAGAATAAATTCAAGGAGGTCCAATGGTCTGTGCTATACAGAGGTCAGACTAGAGGACCACCGCTGTCCCTTCTGGCGTTCTGATCTATACGATCATTAAATAGTACAAGAAACTGGACCCCCCAAACAAAGGGCTATGAAGGGAAAAAAATATACTTGCCATTTTCCCATGCTTCTTTTGGCCAAGATTCCGGCAACAGTCCATACTTGAAGTCATTTGAAGTACCCGGCAACAGTCCATACTTGAAGTCATTTGAAGTACCCGGCAACAGTCCATACTTGAAGTCATTTGAAGTACCTGTTACAAGTAATGTTCTTTTCACTTGATTTATACAAAATTCTACAGAAGAGAATTCTCTAAACAGTTATATTTTTAAACAAACTTTTCAAAAAGCTTTATGACTAAGAACCTATTTAACTTGCGATATTGGGCAAATTGCAGATTCTGCAATATTAGGTTTCCACTGCAATTTTGACAGCGGGCACCCGCATTCTCAGCCCCGAGTGGCTGACAGCAGAAAATTACTGAAAAGTAATAATGACTTCATTACTGCAAATAATAAGGTCCATTATTACTTTTCCACAGTTTTCCATGGCTTGTCTGCAACTCAGCCACAATTTTTTTTTTTTAAACCGCACAGCTCAGAATTCAAATAAGGCCTTATTTATGCATTGATTACTCTGATAGTCCCTTATAAGTAAACATTAACTAATTTCACCAAAATGTAAGATTCTTAGACTACAGCCCTGGGCAATTTTATCCTCTCCATGCTTGGAGATTCTACAAAAACATTTTTCATGCCACAAAAACCCTGAAAGATCAAGTTTTACTGTATGTATAGAGCCCTACGCAAATTCAAATTTATATCCGTGGATATAAATCGGTATCTGTGGAACTGCAGGGTTGAAAGGAGCAGAACGTGTGTCTGCCACTCCCAGGAGCCAGCTCCCCGCACCGACAGCTCCTCCAGCGCAGCTGCATTGCCCCCAAAGAGGGGGCAGGGCTGGGGGTGGTACAGCTATGCTAGAGGAGCTGCCGGCACGGGGCACTGGCTCCTGGAAGCAGCGGCCCCACGTTTTGTTCCTTTCACCACTGCAGTTCCTGGGAGAGCCCTGCGGTTCCGCGGATACTGATTTAGATCTGTGAATATAAATTTGTATCCGTGTGGGGCTGGCTTTATGTATGTAGGTCCTCATTCCCCCACTTTTTGCCCTCTTATTTTTTCTGTTTTTGTACGCCAGCAAACCCTTAGTGTAAACTCCCAGAAGTTGTTCTGCTGACATAGCTACACAATCTCTCTCAATGACATTAGCTATCCTGACAAATACTCTTCTGACAGCACCGTTGCATCTACATAAGCAGTTTTGCCAACACACCGATGGCAAGCAGAAAGCATAATTTTTTCCTCATTCCCAGCCAATATAGCTATGCTGGCAAAACTGTGTAATGCAGACCATGCCTTATACCTGTAGAAAGGTGATTTAAACAGGTGTAACTCATTTCTGTAAGTCTACTGTGATAAGTGCATGTATTTGCACTATAACTACATGCATACCGGGGATTGTACGGCCTTAATTACACCCAGTTTCAAACATACTTAAAGCAGTACAAAAAACTGATCAGCCCTTTCTCCCATTCAGTCTCTGTAAATTTGTATGTTTGTGAAAGAAGTTGCACAAGGAATTTTTTTTTTTTTTTATAAAAGTCAAATTTAAAGGAACAGTCTACTTAACACACACTTATTTGAATTTCATCCTATTGTCATACTACTTACTTAGTAAGTAAACAAACAGTCCTCTCACTGTCCCATTTTTGTTGGTTTGTCAGTATTCTGTGTGCAATTAGTGCCATGGCTTCCCTAGCCAATGAGTTTCCACTTTTTCTTATGTCTATTATATAGCAACAGGAAACTACTTTTAAAAAAGCTGATTAAATCCACCCACCCAACAAGAGATCCAGGAGTAAGTGTAGAAGCTGAAGATTGTAGTCATTAAGAATGGTTAAAACTTTTAAAGTCCTATCTCCCTTTAAAAATGTTATAAATAAGGAGCCGTTCTGTTGAACCTCTATGAGGACTGCAATTCTATTTTTGGTTTCTAAATCTAAACCCTCCCCATACATACACACACAAAAACACCATACACCTATTATCTACAGAATGTGTAGGAGAAAGCTTTGAAATACAGTCTCCACCACAAAACAAAATTTTATGCACTCTGTATCATTCTTCTCGTCCCCCATTCAATTCATGTTGTCTCCCTCTCCTCGCTTGACTTCTTAGGTTTTTGTTTTATTCTTCTTCTAGCTACCAATGATGAAAAAAATACATTTAGAAACCACCATGCCCAGAACCATATATTGTGGTGATCCCCCAGCAATTAACTGGGTACAGGTCCCTTATCTATTTTGTTTCTTTAGTCAGGCATAAAGAGAACAAATCTTTTATCAAGGGCATATCACGCTGGCATTGGCAGCATTACACACCATTCTGATACACAAAAACATGTGTTTTAGACTGAATTCTGATGGGCAGCCGCATCATTCCTACCCTTCTCCTGTGCCTATTCTTCATTGGTGATGGGTGTTTTAAATCTGGAGGTTTGTAAACCTGTCCTACCCTCTTTTGTTGGGGGTTAAGTCCTGAGCAGGATGGGAGTAGCTATGTCTGCACTTTTGTAAATTCCAGCTAACAAATCCATTTGCAGGTAAGGAGTGCACATGATATAAGAAGTTATGCCATGCTTTGACAGTGCTACAGCAGAAGCAGGAGTGACAGTATACTTCCTTTCTGCTGGGCAAGGTATGTGCAGAAGTATCCAGCGTACATTAATTTTTCACTACTATTGTAGAGTGAAAATCTCCTCAACATCAGATTGTATGCATCAGTTTTACTCTGCTGCTTAAATAGCATTATGGATTATGGTTGGCAATGGTAACTGCATGGGAAGACAGCTCAAAGAGAGCCCAAATGAAGTTAACAGGTGTCTGAAAAAACTGTCACGCAGCTGGGTAGCCAGCTACAGTCCATGTGGGATCATTCATGCAACTGACCTCAGCAGCTCAGTCTCAGTGATCACAAAGCCTCAGATCCCAATGAGTAAACAGGAAATTTTTCTCCCTCTGCCCACAGGATTTGTTCCAAGGTTATTGGTTTTTGGTTTTTTGGCTTGGGGGGGGGGCGCGTAGAGGGAGAGAAGAGGAGGAGAATTCCAATATTTTAGCTCTCATGCCTGGTTGTCGGAGGGGAGGAAGTGACAACGTAACTTTCCTTTGATTCCTGGGAGCTGGGTGGAGAAAGAATGAGGGGGGAAAAAGTTCCTTTGTGCCAGCAATGCCCCTCTGCCATGTACATTGGTCAAACCAGACAGTCTCTATGCAAAAGAATAAATGGACACAAATCAGACATCAAGAATTATAACATTCAAAAACCAGTAGGAGAACACTTCAATTTCCCTGGACACTCAGCAACAGACTTAAAAGTGGCAATTCTTAAAAAAAACAAAGACAAAAACAAAACCTTCAAAAACAGACTCCAATGAGAAACTACAGAACTAGAATTAATTTGCAAACCGGACACCATCAAATTAGGCCTGAATAAAGACTGGGAGTGGACAGGTCACTACAGAAACTGATTTCTCCCTGCTGATACTCACATCTTGCCGTCAACTGTTTGAAATGGGCCACTTTGATTACACTGGCCTCATTAGCACTACAAAAGCTATTTTTCCTCCCTTGGTATTCACCCCTTCTTGTCAACTGTTGAGACTAGCCCACTTCCACCTTAACTGAATTGGCTCGTTAGCACTGACCCCCCACTTGGTAAGGCAACTTCCATCTTTTCACTTGCTGTGTATTTATACCTGCCTACTGTATTTTCCACTCCCTGCATCTGATGAAGTGGGTTTTAGCCCACAAAAGCTTATGCCCAAATAAATTTGTTAGTTTTTAAGGTGCCAAAAGGACTCCTCATTGTTTTTGCTGATACAGACTAACACGGCTACCACTGAACCCTGTAAGGAAGTTGTTCTTTGACATTTTAGATCATACTTATGTCCCGGTTTCTGCACACAAAACGTAGCGAGAACTCCCTCAGCTTGAAGAGTATATTGTTGATTCCAGTACAGGCATTTCACAGTATCTCATGTAATGAAACATGGGACACACATAGGGTATCTAACTTCCTATTCCTTTCGAATAGGTCAAATTCCCATATATACACAAAATCCTCCCTTTGTGGTGAAGAGTATGGATGAATGGTGATCTGTTATACCCCACTCTGGGGAATTAAAAATCTCCAGGTCTCTATTTAAAAAAAATCAAGGAACTGGAACCGATAGTGAGGGCAGGCAAACACTTTAAAGAGAAAGGAAATTGTTATGATGCTCTTAGTCTTAAAGAAAAGCTGTAAAGAAAACAGTGCCATCCAAAAAGAAAATTTAAGCACCAAAAAAAGCTTTGTGATCAAAATTTTTAGCAACCCTAAGCAAAAAGGCCCCATATCTGCAACACTGATAATCAAACCCTGTCTCTTGATGTCGTGTAAACAATACGACAACTGTTCTCATCTCTTTGCAAGGCAAACTAAAGTTGTGTGGCAGCAAATTAAAGGTTTGATGATGATGATTAAGGACATGATTCTATCTCAAAAAAATACAGCAGATAGGATAACTTGAAATCAGACTTAGCAGTTTTCATTTTCTGTATAGACAGACATCCTCAGTTGTGTTACAGAAAGTTTAATGGTTCTCTGTCACCAGATATGGAGAGACTTTTGCAAGATATAGTGGGCAACCAGAACACTGAAAGGATAGAGAACTATATTTGCCTCAGCCAATAAGCAGCAATTAGATTTCTTACTGCTACTAACACACTAGTGCCCATGCCCCTACACAATAAGGAACAGGGTTCACTTGGTACAGGGTGTGCCAGAAAGTATTTAGCAGGAGAACTGCCCAAAGATTTTACGATCGCATTTAACACAAGAGGAAATAAGTGGGTAGCAGACAAGAAAGGCAAGAGAGACAACATTATGCAACCAGAGCAGCCATTATGCATAGTTCATTTTAACTTGAAAACAGCAAATGAGTTAAATGAATAGGCAACTTACCTAGCAGCTATCAGTTACATTTTACTGTAGGTATCATGGAGGTGACTTTTTGAAAGTGACTTAGAAGTAGTTTAATGAGAAGGTCAGTAAGAATATTATATGCATTAAAGCCACTTGGGAGAGGGGAGACAGAGGCTAGCTTTGTTGATGGAACAACACAGTAAAGATACAAGGAAGGATAGAACAACGAGGAGTCCTTGTGGCACTGTAGAGACTAACAAATTTATTTGGGCTTAAGCTTTCGTGGGCTAATAACACACTTCATCAGATGAATGGAGTGAAAAATACAGTAAGCAGGTATAAATATACAGCACATGAAAAGATGGGAGTTGCCTTACCAAATTGGGGGGGTGGGGATCGGTGCTAACTAAGCCAATTCAATTAGGGTGGCTGTGGCCCATTCCCAACAGCTGACAAGAAGGGGTGAATATCAGGAGAGGGAAAATTACTTTTTGTAGTGCTAATGAGGCCAACTCAATACTCCCATCTTTTCATGGGCTGTATATTTATACCTGCTTACCGTATTTTCCACTCCATGCATCTGATGAAGTGGGTTATATCCCACAAAAGCTTATGCTCAAATAAATTTATTAGTCTCTAAGGTGCCACAAGGACTCGTTGTTTTTGCTGATACAGACTAACATGGCTACCCCTCTGAAAGAAAGGATAGGTAGCAGCTAAACTGGAGGGCCTAAACAGCATAAAGACCAGAAGTTTGATACAGTGGAGAAGGGGAGAGTCAGTAGAGATACTGGAAAAAGAGGGGTGACGTGGTCAAAAGCAAAAGGTCAGGAAATCTATTTTTAATCAACAGCTTTTTGAATAGGCTGAAGGAGGAGAGATGGATGTCAGGAAAGCCAGAGAGAAGGAGTTTGCTGTAGTTAAAATAAGAGAAATTCTTAGATGAATGCCAGAAAGGGTCAGAACTTGGAGTGTTGTGAAGGAACAAGGGGCAAGCTATGGATGCAGACTGGTGTCAAGAACAGAGAGTTGAAAACACCCCAGTTACGTGCTATACAGGCGAGTTTCATCTTATGCTGTGGTCACGTTCTGTAGTCAGTGCGTAAAGCGAAAATCGCGTATAGTCAAAATTACATTGAGTGTAATGGCAGGCGGAATCGCACGCACTACAGGTACAGTATTTAAATTGTTATTTTAATCTTTTTTTTGTTTTTTGCCGACTGCGCAAAGCTGAATTCGCGCATGTTAAATGCGCGTAAGATGAGACTCGCCTGTAGTGGCAGATAAAATGGCATTGTCAGGGGCAGAGATCTGGACGGATGGGGAAGGAAAAAAAGAGAGGGGAAAGAATGGCGGTCACACTGGTGTTTGGCGGGAACATTAGTTCTGATCATGAAGCCTTTGTCTCAGAGGTTGGTCAGGACTTTTTGTATCAGAGATAGTTTAGCAGAGGAACGTACGTAACCCATCTCTAGTTGCCAGCCCAATCTTTCTGGTGGCAAGTGTAGAGCAATTCTAGGTTGTTATAAACAATCTTTACTGTGCCCCCATTCATTAAAAAAAACAACACAAAAACAAAAACTGATTCACTACCCCCAAATAAGGGATCATTCATGTAGCTCTGTCACAAATTGGCTTCAGTCAGTGATCAAGTTTTGCTGTCAAGCAAACTAGGAAAATCTATAGAATACTGCCTAGTCTAAAGACTTCTTGGTACAATTAGTCTGTTTATTTAGAAAACTGTGACCTTACCATCCACCTGAATCAGGACCTCCTTGAGATTACCTGAAGCTCCTCAGTGCATTCAGAACCACCCAGATGGTCCTAGCAACAAATGCCTTAGCCACCTTTTAGACCATAAAATTGCCCTAGCCCAGAGTTATGGGTCACTGTAGCTTTTGACAGAAAGGATTTCTTTTAAAGCATGTAAACCTGGGAAGTGAAGAAGAGCCATTTTGGAGGCAATTCAAGAGAAGAATTTCTATGAAGCAAAGATTCCATACCCCAACAGTGCAGAGCCTTTTGATGTACAAGACTCTTAATATCCCTTTAACAGATAGGTCCTCTAAGGCAGATACCACAGACTTGCTGGTCTTTCTGAAACCTTTTGAAGACCAAGCAGCTTTTGCTGTTTGTATTTAGGAGGCTTGCGTCCCTTCACCCCTGTGTGAAGAGAAAGGCCGAACACGCAGATTCTGGATGTATTAAGTACCATTTAACTTCTCTGGTCAAAGATAACTGGACAACAAACCCAAGGAAACTAAGGTTGGCTTCCATTTTCTTAGTCTTTGAGGAAGCCACCCTTTTTCTTTTGGGAGAAAAAGAATATCTTCCATAACATGGCAGATCACCATGCTTTTATTGAGCCCCTACAAAGGTCTGAACAGTGCAGTCACGAGTACTTTCCAGCATCATGGCCAGAGAGGAGCTGCTGTTGCTACCATTTACTAACAAACTAATACCTACGCCCAACATCTGGCAGCCTCAGTACCTTCACATGTTACCTTGTTGAATTAACCTTGTCTCCCTGTAGAAACTATCATCCACACAAGTGTCCTTCTACCCTTCTACAGTTGAACTGGTATTTGCCCATGAATAGGCATATGTGACAGATAAACACTGGTATAACCTTTTCGCCAGGAGCAGATTTACTATGAAAAACGGTAGGGTGGCACAGGGCCCCTAACGACAAGGGCCCCCCCAGAATTCAGGGCAAATATCTGACAACCTGCCCAAGTCCCAGCTGGCAGTGCAGCAGGGCTCAGGCAGGCAGGCTGCCCCCATGCTGTGGCTGGTTGCCCCACGCCACTCCCAGAAGTGGCCAGCTGCTGGCATGTCTCTGCATGCCACTGGAGGGGGGGAGGTGTCTCTTTGTGCTGCCTCCCTCCCCCACAAGGGGCATGCAGAGATGTGCAAGCAGCAGGGCTAAGGCAGCTCCCCGCCAGCTCTACCTCCCTCCCTCCCTCTGTGCCACTCCCAGAAGCAGCTGGCATGTCCCTGTGGCCCCTGGGGGTTCGGGGGTGCTGCGTCTCCAGGCACTGACTCTCGCCCCAACACTGATTCCGCAGCTCCCATTGGCCAGGAACTACAGCCAATGGGAGGTGCAGGGGCGGCAGCACGTGGAGACACCCTATCCCCCTCCTGCTTAGGAGCTGCTGCCAGAGGTGTGCGCGCGCTGATTGCTTTGGGAGCCACACCACCCAAGGTAAGCATCACCCCCCCGCCTGCATCTAAACTTCCTCCCAGAGCCCACCCCCTGCAGCCCTACCCCATGCCCCAATCAAGGTACCTCACTTTATTTTAATTTACTGCCCCTTACTTATAATACAGAAGGAGGATGAAGAAAAATAAAAAAAACAGAAAGGGGGGTGGGGGTCGGGGAAGACAGAAGATAAGAGAATGTTCTTTTCTTGGCCGGGTCCCAAGGAAGAGCCCCAGAAATGAAGCTGTGCACAAGGCCCCACTAACTCTAAATCCACCACTGCTTTTAGCTGACAATATACTAGTATATGAAGTCAGAAGTGTGGCTGGCCAGTGTTGCCTCTGGTCACTGCAACATTCACCACCAGGCTCTCGTACACAAGGTATAGCTGATGGATTTCCTAAGCAGAAGATACTTTCATCTACTCCTTTGATACAATCAGATCAATGGATTGTGCATGGGTCATCCGTGCTACCTTTTATCCCCAAACCATTATGTACTATATCAGCTCTAGGGCCAGCAAGCGTAAAGGCTGCCAGAGCACACTATTTTATATAAGTTTTTATACGAGGCTCATCAGCACAGTATCTGAGTACCTTTCAGTAGTGCACTAAGAAACATGACTATTATTATCATCATGTTTGTTCGCTAATTCTCCCCAGGGAGAAGTCTGATCAGTGAAGCATTTTGTTCACATGCAAAAGTCATTTTCTCTGGTACACATTCCCTATATGTACCTGTTTACTGAGCGAGATCAAATCCGACTTTTTAAATATTGCTTTCCCAACCTAGAACTCAGTTGCTGGACACTAGCTCAGGTTGAATTGGAGCAGGTAAGCTCTATTTGGTGCAGAACAGTGTCAGTTTAAAACAGAAGTGTGCACACAAGTTAGAACAGTACAAGTCTATTCACCTTTTTTCCTGAGAACGATCTCTCTGGGCTGGGATCAAATGATCCCAAATTTGCACCACTGAAACTGACTTTGCGCCCCAATGAGGAAAACCAATTTTCAGGACAACTGAGTATGCATATGGAATTTAGAGCACTTTGAAACGTCAGCTCTTACTATGGGAGCTTGGCCATGAGCTTCCTCCCATAATGCTTTTGACCAGCCTTTCCTGTGCCACTCAAGCAGCAGCCGCTGGGGGAAGTTCTGCTCCCTTCTTCCTCCTTGTAACAAAGCTAATTCAAAACCACTTTCGTTTTAAAGAGTGGGGGTGAAGCTCAGGGAACATTTTCAACTCACAACCAAGTACAAATTTTGTTAACAATTGCCCTTAAGGGCCACAAGTGACTATGCCTGTCCTACAGGCTTGACCAACACTGATTTATTAATCCTTTGAACTGGTCAAAGAAATAGTGGATAAAGGAGAAACAGCGGAAGTTTATGTGGACTTTCCTAAAAACTAGTAATTGATAAAATTTCTCACAAAAGGCTATTACAGGAAGTTAAGCACTCATTGGAGTAAGGGGCAAAGTGCTAAAATGAACTGAAAACTAGCTGGGAGAAAACAGGATAAGTAGATGGTTTATTTTCAACATGGGAAGAGGTTAATTGCAATATTCAACTCTTGGGGCATCTTAAGACTGGTATTGTTTAAAATATTTATTGATTATCTAAAGGAGGGGTGAACAATGAGGCAGAAAAATTTAAAGATGACAAAGTTATTTTGATTAGTGCAGTTAAGACTAGTGAAAGCTTTAGAGGGACTGAAGGGCTGAATGAGTAAGTAGTATAACGACAGATCAAATTCAATGTTTTTCCAATGCACATTACCTCACATTTGTGGAATAATTTGAAATCTCTAACTATTCAGGGCAGTGGAGAGAGGGTGGAGAGAGGAAAAAGGGTAGGGATGGAGAGATGAAAGGACATCCTTGTGGGCAGCTGAAATAAAAAAAAGTCTGCTCATCGTGCAACAGCAGTTGACAAAAAAAACCAAACAAATTATTAATTAGTACATACACATAAAAATGGGATGAAAGATACTGAAAACTTATGCCAGGAAATACTTTTAATAAAACCCACTCATTACTTCCTTCAGTAGCATGGGTTCTATTGCTCTTTCTAGAAAAATAATTTCTAGCAAACTCTTCATTGGTTACTAGCTGGGAAATTTGACACAAGAATCCATTCTCATTTTGAGTAAAGTCAGTAAGCATGGTCTACCTGATGGTGACACTACAAAAACAAAAAAAACAAACAAACAAAAAAAACACAAAACCTCAGCAGGATCTGAGAATCAAGAATAAAAATTTACTTGTTGAGTTCCCTAATATTTATCAAGCAATGTTGCTGTTCTCCCTCATTCAGGCAATATAAGGGTAATGGAAGTTGTCCACAGCAGGGCATTTGTGGGTATCCCAACATGTGGAGAATCCATAACAGCACAGATCCAGCATGACTGGCTCCTACACACCCTAGTGCAGTGCCCTGAACAGAGAATAGGTTGGAGCAAGGAGAGGAATAGTTTGAGCATGCTGTACTCCAGCTATCCCCAGCTGGCATATGGTTGCTCAGGGACCATTACTAGCTGAAACTGGAGCTGCCATGGGCTGGACAGACAATTGGAGACCTATAACTCACTGATTCTCAGCTTCTTTAACCTTTTCTTAGGCTGCCCTATCTGGCTGCACGGGGAAGGAGAAGCCCTCTTTTGCAAGTCAATCCCTTAAGTTTAGGCAGGGTCAGTCAAGTTCCTATCCTGTTCATTATAAAGCACCTGCAGCTCAACAAGGAAGCAGACAATATAGCATCCAAAGCAACTCTCCTCCCTCTCATGTAATACAGCAGGCAGCCAGCTAGGGAGCTACTAAGGAGCTGTTCAGAGCAATCCTGACTCACATTACAACTACTCCTGGGAAACGCAGCTGGAGGGAATCCCATCCAACACCAGCCCATACCAATAGGACTGGCACACCACACCACACCACCCATACACCACGCTGCAAGTGTGGCTCAAGGAACACACTTTCAATTCATAATAAAAGTGAAACGTCTCTTCAAGGGCCATAGGTTGACCACCACTGGTGTGAAGTCAAAATGCAACTTCTCTTTATACGGAACAAAGGGATGATCATTAAAAAGATAAATCACTAGCAGACGCAAATTTACAGACTTCAACCTTTCCACCACAGGAGAGGTTTTGGCCAGGCAATTAAACTCAGTTATTTTCAAATTAAAAGGCAACTGCTGATTTTAAAAGCATAGTACGGATTAAGTTACATGTGGTGTGGATAGTTGAAATGTGCTAGTCAAGAGAATATACAATTAAACATTTATATAAGCAAAATAAAAAAATGTGAAAGTTTTCACCAGTTGATATTACATTGTTTGGTTTAATAGATTACTGGCTCTTGAGGATTATAGGAAGTAGGTATTCACCAATGTGAACTGTAAGTTTTAATACTTTGTCTACAAGTATTTTGGCAATAGTGTACATCTGCACACGAAACAGACATTCAGCCTTTTTTTTTTTTTACTACTAATTGAAACAGAGTAAGCATGTTTACATTAGATAAGACTCCCTGCAACATTGTACGATATTTGCAATTCATTTTGTCTACTGATTTAAGACTTGTTGCAGGATCTTAGCTAATACATGTTTATAGAAGTGAGGTTATCCTAGAATGGATACAACAGTTTAACACTTGGATAATCCAATATATTAGTGAAATAATTTACCTGGTTCTTCCTTAATAAACTGCAAATCTTCTGGATATGGGACTGACGGCTGCATCACTGAGCAATCTTCTAAATTCTCTTCATTATTAGGTGGTATATTATAAATAAATCTCTTTGTAGTTTGGTTTTTCCTTCTTGCTTTTCCTGGTTCTTGAACTGATTGTCCCTGTGAGGCCATGTCATTCCACACAAACACTTTTCCTTCACCTTGAGATTCATTTTCAGCCATTTCAGGTGAGCTATCCTGGACCCAACTACAATCATTCATTTGATAGTTTTCAATTTGGCCTTCATCAATACAGTAACCATCATTTTCAGTTTTTATACTACTTGCCAAGTTAGTAAGATTCCGTGTTGCCCAGAAACTGGCAACTTTCTGATCCCTTGATGAAGGCAGACCATCCCGACTAACAGATCTTCTGTTATAATCCACTACTACAGCCTCTGGAGCTTCTGATTTAATGCTTATATTTAAGGCATCTTTAATGAAATTGCGACAGGACTGGACAACCTCAGTCATCTGAAGATAGCTGGCCACTGACATCACTTCAATGGCATTTTGGCTTGTGAGGACAAGGTTACCAGAATATAAGAAGTCCAATATGACAGAAAAACCTTGAACAGCAACAACATCTAAATAGGTAACAGTGGTTTGGTTACGGCTTTCTTTGTTTGTAAAGCAGTACAGAGTCTTAAAGAAACGGCTGCCGGCAACCAGGATGTTCTTGTGAGCTCTGAAGACCCTCCCACTCACCACAATATTGACATCACAAAGAATGCCTTTCTTCCTCTGTTCATTTAGTTCTTGCAGCAGCTGATAGCAATAAGAGTTCTCATTTGGCCTACTGTTGTAGTCGCAGTATCCCTCATTTGTCAACTCAGATGGTATTTCTGACTCCTGCAATTAGAGGGGGAAAAAAGT
This sequence comes from Chelonia mydas, assembly GCF_015237465.2. Classification (NCBI taxonomy): domain Eukaryota; kingdom Metazoa; phylum Chordata; order Testudines; family Cheloniidae; genus Chelonia; species Chelonia mydas. Next base: position 51,279,291 of record NC_057850.1, read on the forward strand.
TAACTCTCAGTTAATTTCCTTCTTGGTTTTCCCAATGCTGCCAACAGGATATGAAAATAAACTTGCGTTAAATATGCAACACAGAGGAAAATGGGGTTTATATCCTTTGTTTCTTTATGTCATAAAAGCAACATGAACTAAAAAAGTTTCCAGAAAGTTTCCTTGTGTATTAGAAACTCAGTCCAGTTCTACCGTTTTTTTCAGTTTCAGGAAAAAGGGGGTAGATGAGCTTTAAGTACCACCGACGTAAAATGTAAGCCACTGATGTAAAGATATTTAGCTCGGGTATTTAAAGTGTTCATTTTTGTTAACACAAATTCCTGAACTAGAAGTTAGAAGAGATTTACATTAAAGATTCAACCACCAACCTGTTCAGGTAAGAGCTAGGAAAACTCCCTCACACCACTTCTCTGGTCTTACATAGAGGCCTCAAGTAAAAATGGGAAGACAGGACTTTAAGAAATTCCCAATATATCCTTCCACCCTCCCACAAACAAATGGAAGCAAAATGAATACAAATGCCGCCCTGCCTCCTTTGCAGATCACATTTAGTAATAAACTATATTCTAATGAACATTTATAAAAGTTGGTGCACTACTGGACATTTTTTACTTCTAAAGATAATATTTTAACAAGTATTTAATTTTCAACTATGATAGTTGGCATCACAGAGACTTGGTGGGACAATACAGGACTGGAATATTAGTACAGAAGGTTTCAGCTTGCTCTGGAAGGACAGGCAAGGAAAAAGGAAGGAGGTGTTGCCTTAGAATGAGGTTGAGATAGAAATAGGACACAGACTTGTTGAAAGTCTCTGGATAAGGATAAAAGGGGTAAAAAGCAAAGGTCATGTCATGCTAGGGGTCTACTACAGACCACCTAACCAGGAAGAGGAGGTGGATGAGGCTTGTTTATAAAGAGCTAACAAAATCATCCAAAGCACAGGACTTGGTGGTGATGGGAGACTTCAACTACCCAGGCAACACAGCAGGGCACAGATTATCCAGCAAGTTCTTGGAATGTATTGGAGACAACTTCTTCTTTCAGAATGTGGGAGAAAGCCATCAGGGGAGAAGCTGTTCTAGACTAGATTTTGACAAATAGAGGAACTGGTTGAGAATTTGAAAGTGGAAGGCAGCTTGGGTGAAAGCGATCATGATACGATAGAGTTCATGATTCTACAGAATGGTAAGAAGGAAAACAGCACAATAAAGATAAAGGATTTCAAGAAGTCAGACTTCAGCAAACTCAGGGAAGTTTAAGAAGGTAAGATCCCATGGGAAGCAAGTCTAAGGGGAAAAACAGTTCAAGAGAGCTGGCAGATTTTCCAAGAGACATTATTAAGGGCACAAGAGCAAACTATCCAACTGTGTAGGAAAGATAGGAAGTATGGCAAGAGACCTCCCTGTCTTAACAAGGAGTTCTTCAATTATTTGAAACTCAAAAAAGAATCCTAAAAAAAGCAGAAACTAGGTCAAACTGCAAAGGATGACTATAAACAAGTAACAAGTATGCAGGGACAAAATTAGATTAAACCTGCTAGAGACAGAAAAGGTAACAAGAAATCATTCTACAAATTAGAAACATGAGGAAGACCAAAGACAGGGTAGTCTGTTACTCAAGGGGGGGGGGGGGGGAGGGGGGGTGTAAAGAGAGAACAATAACAGAAAATGTAGAAATGGCAGAAGTGCTAAATGACTTCTGTTTCAGTTTTCACCAAAAAGGTTAGTAGTGATTGGACGTTTAACAGAGCGAATACCAGTGAAAATGAGGTAGGATGGGATGCTAAAATAGGGAAAGAACAAGTTACAAATTAGAGGTTTTCAAGTTACCAGGGCCTGGTGAAACATATCCTAGAATACTCAAGGAGTGACTGAAGAGATATGAGTCATTAGTGATTATCTTAAAAAAATCATGGACGACAGGTGAGACTCCAGAGGACTGGACAATGGCAAATACAATACCAATCTACAAAAAGGGGAATAAGGACAACCCACGAAATTACAGACCAGTCAGCTTAACTTCAGTACCTAGCAATCAATTTGCAGACACCTAGAAAATAATAAGGCGATAAGTAACAGTCAGGATGGATATGTCAACAACAAATCATGGCAAACCAATCTAATGCCTTTCTTTGATAGGGTAACTAGCTTTGTGGATGGGAAAAAGCAGTAGATGAGGCATATCTTGACTTTACTTAGGTATTTGATAATGTCTTGCAATGACCTTCTCCTAAACAAACTAGGGAAATACGACCTAGATGGAGCTACTATAACATGGGTGCATAACTGGTTGGAAAAAACTGTTCCCAGAGAGTAATTATCAGTGATTCAGTGTCAAGCTGGAAGGGCATATTCAAGTGGGGTTCCACAGGGATCAGTTCTCAGTCCGGTTCTGTTCAATATCTTCATCAATGATTTTAGATAATGGTACAGAGAGTATATGGTAACAGCGTTCAAGTACATAAATGGTTGTACAAGGAGGAGAAAGGTAAATTATTCTCTTTAACCAAGGGGTGGGAAAACTTTTCGGCCCGAAGGCCACATCAGGGAATAGAAATTGTATGGGGGGGCCATGAATGCTTACAAAATTGGGGTTGAGGTGCAGGCTCTGGGGTGGGGATGAAGAGTTTGGGGTGTAGAGGGTGCTCTGGGCTGGGACTGAGGGGTTTGGAGGGCGGAAGAGGGATCAGGGCTGGGGCGAGGATCGGGGGTGCAGGTTCCGAGAGGTGCTTACTTCAAGCAGCTCCCGGAAGCAGTGGCATATCCCTCCTCCAGCTCCTATGCAGAGGCATGGCCAGGCGGTTCTGCACGCTGCCCCATCCGCAGGCATTGCCCTTACAGCTCCCATTGGAGCACCGGAAGGGGCCACTGGAGCGCACAGGAGCCGAAGTGGAGTCATGCTGTGGCTTGCGGGAGCCACGTGGTACGGCCCCCGACCCTGCGCCCTGACCAGAGCGGGACCCAGCTGCATGGTGCAGCCCCTGATGCTGCGCCCCGGCCGGAGCATGCCCAAGCCGCATGGTGCAACTCACAGGCCGCAGTTTGCCCACCCCTGCTTTAACCTCTGAAGCTAGGACAAGCAGCAATGGGCTTGAATTGCAGCAAAGATGGTTTAGTTTGGACATTATTCCAGTGCTTAGCCACCCTGACAGGAAGTTTGTCATAAACTGCTTAGGGAGGTGGTGGAATCTTCATCATTGGAGATTAAGAGGTTAGACAAATACCTGTCAGGGATAGTCTAGATTAGGGGTCTCAAACACAAGGCCTGCATGTGGCCCACCAAGTTATTTCCTCCGGCCCGCTATAGGTGCCAACTCTGTGGGTGCTCCGGGGCTGGAGCACCCTTGGGGAAAAATCAGTGGGTGCAGTCAGCCCAAGCACCCCTCCTCCTCCCCCCATGTGCCACGTCCCTGCTCCTCCGCCTACCTCCCAGCGCTTCCTGCCCAGCTGCCGCCAAACAGCTGTTTGCACGCTCCAGGAGGGGGGGCGAGGAGCAGGAACATGGCATGCTCAGGGGAGGAAGCGGGGAAGAGGCAAGGCAGGGGCAGTGATTTGGGGAAGGGGTTGGAATAGGGCATCTGTACAACTTCCTGAGTAGCAGCTTTAACTAGGGTTGAGCACAGTCCATTCCAGATGGGCCAACAGCCCACGTTACTTTCCTCTCTAGGCTGTAAACAGAGACAAAGTTCCAGATGGCCTCCAAAATCCAGTTATTCTCCACCCAAGAGCAGTCCCTAGAGGCCATTTCAAATTGTCCCAGAAATCCAAGACAGGATTTTCCCTACCTCAATCCACATGAAGGAGCAGGCTGCAAGAGTCCTCTACCTCTCTTAACACTAATGCAAGACTTAATCAACGTGCTTCCTGCAGGACAGTCAAAGGTAAATCCCAGCCTGGAGATCTGCAGGTTTCCCTGAAAGAGATTCGAGCTGCTCCCCCGCCTATCTATCTTTGCCATTCTGCAGACGTTTGCTGGTACACCCCCACCTCCAGGGGGACTGTCCCCTTCTCCTTGGTGGTTCTGCTGCCAGTGGAAAAACCCTGCTTGGGGTAATTTTCATGTGAAGGGCCAGGCCCTCTTGGGGAATGCTTCCTCTTTTTCTGGATCAGTATTTAAGATTGCTTTAGTAAATGTACTTCTCTGATCTGTACTCTTGTCATATTGGCTCAACTCCCTGGGAGTTTTGGGTTGGGTTACTGCAAGAATGATAGTAGCTCCAAAGGAGAGAAATACAATTAAATTAAAAACATCTATTCTCTAATCCTGGGGATGCAGCAGGGGGAAGAGAAAAGCTGGAGCGGCTGAACATTCACTTACAGCACAATCCTAGCAGGATTTGTCTGTAGGCAAATTGCATCTCATATACATTGTCACTGCCTAGCTGAAATCTCAGGCACAGCAGTGAGGGAAAGATTTGGAAGGAATGCAAACGACACAGCGATTTTACCAGGGCTTCTAACCTTCCTTCACAGCCCTTGAGACTAGTTGATGCAAAATGCTGACAGCTAAGTGGCCAAAAATGAAATGACTATCAATATTAGCACTGACTTTTTGCAGTACAGTTTTTAAAAAGTTAATACATTGACTTTTAATAGCATAATATATCACTCTTTTTTCATTTTTGATTATACTTTTGTATCATTGTATGAAAAGGTTCCAGTGTTGCCGACCTCGGGCCAATATACTAGTCCTCATGTGGCCCTCGTGGTGATTTGAGTTTGATATCCCTGGTCTAGAGAATACTTAACCCCACCATGAGTGCACAGGACTGGATTAGAACAGTGGTTCCCAAACTTGTTCCGCTGTTTGTGCGGGGAAAGCCCCTGGCGGGCCGCGCCGGTTTGTTTACCTGCCGTGTCCTCAGGTTCGGCCGATCGCGGCTCCCAGTGGCCACGGTTCGCTGCTCCAGGCCAATGGGAGCCGCTGGAAGTGGCACAGGCCTAGGGACATGCTGGCCGCCGCTTCCAGCGGCTCCCATTGGCCTGGAGCAGCGAACCGCGGCCACTGGGAGCCGCGATCAGTCGAACCTGCGGACGCGGCAGGTAAACAAACCGGCGCGGCCCGCCAGGGGCTTTCCCTGCACAAGCGGCGGAACAAGTTTGGGAACCACTGGACTAGAAGACCTCTCCAGCCAGGTCCCTTCCAGTCCTACTATTCTATGGTTCTATAGAGGCAGCCTTCACCATTAGTTCAGAAAAAACAAGTGGAGAGAGTACTGAAGGTGATTACTGCAAGTGTTAAAATACCACAAAAGCCTGAATTACTAAATCAGGAAGCATCTTAAAAATGTTCCAAAAGGATTTGCTATTATAGTAGTATTTAAATGTGTAACAAGTGTTAACAAGGGAATTACATGCTTTGCATTTATACACCATTTTTCATCAGGGTATCGCAAAATGGCTTGTAACAATTACTGAAGAGAAAGAATAATAGCAGGCAAAGAGGCACCAGGCAGTGAAGTATTACTGGTTTCCACTATCTGCATTGACCTATAGCAGTAAGTAGCAGACAGGAGAGTTTTGAGCTGAATTTTCAAAAAGGGATGGTGAAGTCAACAGATGATATGGCAACAGCAAAGAAGTATCCTCTGAACAAGGAGGAACTGGAGAGAAAATTGGAAAGGGCAGACTGGGATATTCAGGGTGGCCCTAACGGAGATGGAGTATTCCCATGAAGAATACTAAGAAGGCAGCAGAAATTTTGTAGCAGATCAGTCAGAGATGGTCTTTCAGGACATGGTTAATGCAACTCTATTTCTATTTATCAGTTACGAAAGGGCCACAGATGTTTCAGAACAGGCTGGACTCTGGAGAAGTGATTTAGGTGGCCACAGGCTAGAATTTCAGTAATCAAAGCATGAAGAGAAAAACACTATCATTGCCAACTATAATTCATACTTTTTAATGCCTATCATCTAGTCTGACCTATGTAACATACCAAATTTCATCCAGTTACCGCTGTATTGAACCCAATAACTTGTGTTTGACTAAAACAGATCTTCAAATCAAAACTGATGCCTTTCTGGAAGACATCAAGAGAGATAGTTGGTTTGCACCAAAACTAAAATCATTTCCCACAACACTCAAATAACTTGTGTATTTCGTTTGTAGCTCTCAAACTCAATCCAATGTGGATCATGAAGAGGATGGCTGCAAGACTGACCAAGACTTCTCATAAATCAAGTTTTAGCTGCTTCTCTTTAGGTAGCAGCTATTACCTTAGTGGGGCAGAAATGGAAGGAAGATTGCGCTGCAGCAGTGTTGGGTGTAGCACTCAATCAACTCTGTACTTTCCTAAATCACCACCCTCCTCACAGCTGACCACATGCCAGGTGTGCAAAGAAAAGCAGAATAGTGAAATATGAATGTGATAACTGGAAATGGATGTGGTTTTCTTAGCCACACCTTAGAACACCCTTGGTACATCCACTCAATAATATCCCAAAACCTTCTATCACAGAACCATGCGATACTCCCCACTCGGAGTACCCAACTTCTTGCAGCAACTAAGTCCTCAAAGGATTTTGAAACTAGAGTTACAGAAAAGAAACACTGGTCAAGAAACCATTTGTCACAATGTATACCCACAGCACACTTGTGCTTAATGTGGTCTCTCCTAAAGGAGCTCGATTCATCTATTAGTTTATAAAAAAAAAAAAAAAAAAAAAAAAAGAAGGAAGATGCAAAGACATTTCAGATTAATTCAGAATAAGATAGGATGATCTAACAAGTAGCAATTCCTCAAAGCGCAGATGATTGCGACGCCAAAGAAACATGTTCTTAAAATGCAGTAAATTAGTGAGATCTTGAACTCACACAGAGATACTTGTTTGGCATCAATCTCTGCTGTCTCCTGGGAGCAGGAAAGGACCAAAGGCTCTTGCACCACATCTTGTATATGTGTATGAAGAGTAATGGAGAAGTAGTTATCCTTTCAGAGTCTTCCATATGTTGCTTTGTTTGCCTTGCAGCATCCTTCCTCTATCCAATTAGTTAGTTCTTTCCCCATCAAGTAAACACTGCCCGCAAACAAGCCCTTTCAGAAGAGTGAGAGAGTAGTAATTTCCTGGCCACAGTTTTCTAGCCAAAACCTTCCGAAATGTTTTCCCGTCAGCTGCCATGAGTTGGAGCATCACCTAAACATCACTCACACAGACCTTGCCTTATTATTTAACATTTATATTGCAGTAGCACTGAACAGACACAATCAGGTTGGGCCCCATGGTGGAAAACGCCATAGAAGATATAAGACAATCCCTACTTCAAAGAGCTTACTTTTAAATCAGCAAGTAAAGGTGGGGAAGTAATCCTTAAAACGGGGATACTCAAACATATTTATGAATGAAACACCACCTCCTATTCATGATTGCATGACACTGAGGCAATTATGGTTCCTGTGGAAAAAAGTGATACTACATCAACTATTCTTCTGCTTTCAGAGAACTTCTGCCTTTAATCAAAAACGTATTTCAGACTGAAAGGGAGCTTTCGTGGTGTTACCTGCAAAGCCATAACTTTAAAAAGTGTTAAGTAGAGGGAAAAGAAAACTGGTACCCCACCACATGCATTTACGTCAGCAGCAAAAGGAACACAGACCAGAGTAAAACATTTTTGCAAAACTTATTAACTAAATAAATCTGTCCTAGTGCAAGAGTCCACATTTTAAAAACCTGAAGAGTCAGTCTACCCCAAGGTGGATATAAATCTGATTTTTTTTTTTTTACTGAAATCAGACTTTTCATTATTTAAATTATAGTACATATTTATTTTTAAAAATTAATTTGTTATGGCCTAAAAATATGTTAAGGCCTAAACTTATAATTTCTTAAAACATTTAAGTAAAAAATAATGCTGACTCCAGGAGCCTCTATTAAAATCTTTGAGTTAAAGACTGCTTTTCTATATAAAGATAATTTCCCTCTGATTCTAACTTTTTTTCTTTATAAGCATGGCACAATAGGTCATGTACTTTATTAAGGGCTTGTTTTAATTAATATAAATTTTATATGCTGTTTGTGTATTTAATTAAATTTCAGTTTCCATCCTAACGTAGCTTGACACAGATCATGAGTAAAAAGCTAATTATCTAGTAAACAAGCAATATAACATTCACTATTTTCTAACATACTAAAAGGTACAATTAATAAGAATCTAAAAATACTAAGCTAAATAATTGCTTAAATAAATGTACACAGTTACAGCCTACCCTCCTAAGTAGCAAAAAGATATACCAAATCTAGTGTAAAGGCTCTATTTAGTTGTAAATCAACACGTTTTAATGCTTATATGAGAATGCACTCTTCTGTAGAAAACCCAAGTCTACCACATACTATAAGTAATTTAAAGGCAGGCCATATTTTTGGCCTATAGTAACTATTTAAAACTAGTTTACAAAGGGGAAAAAAGGACTTAAGATTGGTGCCTCAGTAAAAGGCAAGGACTCACAATACCCTTGAATTTATAGCAGCGGCAACCACTTGTGATGTATTTTGTGATCTGTATATCTCTAAAAAAAAAAAAACCTGAAATCACTGCTTTCATTTTTGAGAGTCTATTGCCCAACAGATCTATAGAAGTTTCCACTGCTTTAGTGTCTAATACCCACAATTTCCTTTTCTCACTTGAACAGTGGCATTATGCCATATGTTTGTTATTAGCAGCTGTTAAACATGCCCTGCAGTTGAAGCTTGTCAAGTCAAGAATACATGTGTACTGTGTAAGATCTCTCCTAGCTTTTAACTAACTCTTAAAAGGCTTCCTCCCCCCATGATGTTTCCTCAAAAATTTAGGAAAAACATGCTAAGGAACACAAATTACCTATTTAATATTCCAATGTTCTAAATATTTGATATCAGGGAATTTTTTTTTAAAGGAATATTGTTTTGGTGTTACCAGATTAAATTTAGAGGTGGAGAGAAATGTAAACACGATAGGGATGCGATAACACATGGGAATAGAAAGTAACAGAAAAAAACCCCATAGTTTGTTAATTAAATGTGGGATTAATGGCGAACGCGATTTAAGAGATTTGACAACCTAGTAAAACCATTTATTCTTTTGAACATTCATACAAGTCAAACTTGAACCATTGTTGTGATTCTTTTTTTGCTGCAAGGATACAGAGATCAGTATCTTCCATTTGAAAGTTCCATCCTCTAAAGCAGGGGCGGGCAAACTTTGGCCTGAGGGCAGCATTGGGTTTTGGAAATTGTATGGATGGCTGGTAGCCAAGCATGGCCTGGCTCCCACCCCCTATCCCCCCCACTTCTCGCCCCCGAGAGCCCTTCCCCGCCCCGGGGACCCCTGCCCTATCCACACACACTCCCCCACTCGCTGACCTCCCTGACTGTCCCCCGCCGCCCCATCCAACCCCTCCCTCTCCCTGTCCCCGACTGCCCCATCCAACAACCCCTTCTCCCTGTCCCCTGACTGCCTCCCGCCGCCCCATCCAACCCCCGCTCCTTCCTGACTGCCCCTCCAGGACTCCTGCTCCCATTCAACCCCCCTGTTCCCCACCCTGACAACTCCCCCCGAACTCCCCTGGCCTCTATCCAACCCCCGGCTCCCTGTCCCCTTACTGCACTGCCTGGAGCACCAGTGGCTGGCGGCGCTACAGTCGTGCCGCTTGGCTGGAGCCACAGTCAAGTTGCTGCACAGCACAGAGCACTGGGTCAGGCCAGGCTCTGCAACTGCGCTGCCCCAGGAGCTCACAGGCCCGCCACCCAGAACACTGCATCGGCGGCGCAGCAAGCTGAGGCTATGGGGGAGGAGGGAACAGCAGGGGAGGGGCCGGTGGCGAGCCTCCTGGGCCATGAGCTCAGGGGCTGGGCAGGAAAGTCCCGGGGGCCGAATGTGGTCTGCGGGCCATAGTTTACCCACCTCTGCTCTAAAGCTACCCTGCAGGGGTTCCCACTTATTCAGAAATAGTACAAAAGAGGCAAAATCTGATGTTACACCATAATGCAAATGTTTTCATTTGAGTGAGCAGGTATGGAACCTGGGGAAGATTTCAAGTGTATTAAGCAATCTACTTTTATTTTAGGCCTTGTTATATTTAGAAGTGTTTGAAAAGATCAGTTTGCTCCCTCTTTAGAATATTGAAGTGTTACTGTATCCCATCTACTCGGTGTTTAGAGTTTGTGGACAAGCACTGACTGACAGTTTACAGAAGAGACAACAGATAAGGCTGATTCATGTTATGAAAATTCCCAGCACACCAAAGTGCAGATCTTTGGCTGGTGTAAACAACAGCTTGAAAGAACTTCAACAGAAGCTATGACAGTCTATACCAGTTGTGGATCTGTCCTTAGTGTTTAAAGGTCTTCCTATAGAATACAAAAAAATGTTCAAATCTGAAGGAAAGCAGTAAGAAGGCTGTAAGATAGATGACTACTTAAAATACATTTCATGTGCACCTGGGTAAGGTGACAATAGCAGAAACATTTTCCTTTATACAAAAAATTTTAAAAGCCTAACATATAAAAGCAGCAAAATCCAGTTACATATCAAGAATGAACAGAGATACCACTTCTATAAATTACACCAGACTTACCATTACAAGATGACAATCCAAAAACAATTTTAAAGTATAAACAAGAAGGGATAGGAATAGTTGTAGGATTGCTAAAGAGGTTAACACAAAGAGTAAGGAAATAAAGCAAAGGAAACTGTCAGAAAGGAAATAGAAATTTTAGTCATTTAACACACATCAGGACAAAACAATGGAGACAGAGGAACAATCCTCAAATTACAGTACAAGAGACAAAATATGTGAGAATTACATGACAGATCACATTAGCAGTCTCAAAGCATCAAGTTTCTGAGAATGCTTTTACTAGGAAGATATAAAGATACTTCAACTAAAGGTGAAGTTTATAGTATATAATTCAAAAATGCTCAGACAACTGAAGTCACTGAGGTGGACTGTAACACAGGAGCAGGGCATAGGAAGTTTCACATGAAGTGAAACCTACATATCCTATCCAATTGAAACTGCAGGGGCATCTAGATTTGCTTACCATACCTGTCTTTAAACCCTGAGATCCTGCTCAAATTTAGAACACCTGGTTTTGCCACAAGTGCAAAGGCTTTCCATTTTTCCAGATATGCCTTTAGACAAGTCTATATAATAGAAACTATTTTCCTTATGCTTGACTTACATTTTGTGATCAATTTACTTCACTATATTGTTAATTTAGCCACAGTGTAGGATACTGTCAGAACACAAGTGACAAAGGAAATTAAGTACTCATTGTAGACAGGTTTCGGAGTAGCAGCTGTGTTAGTCTGTATCCGCAAAAAGAAAAGGAGTACTTGTGGCACCTTAGAGACTAACACATTTATTTGAGCATAAGCTTTCGTGAGCTACAGCTCACTTCATCTGATCTGCATGCATCCGATCAAGTGAGCTGTAGTTCACAAAAGCTTATGCTCAAATAAATTTGTTAGTCTCTAAGGTGCCACAAGTCCTCCTGTTCTTTTTTCATTGTAGACAGTTAATTAAGCACGATGTCCAATTAAAAAAGTACAGCTTTTATGTCAAGCACATGTATTTGTTGACATTTCAAACACCCTTTAGACACTTGGTAGCTATCGTAAAATAGTAATGTTGTCAGTGGCTTTGCCAATAAGAGGATAACAGCTTTTGCTTTCAGGGTGGTTGGGGATGCACACAGCTCACTAGTTTCAAAGCATTAAAGGGGTTAGGTGGCATATTAAGTAGGGTTTCAGGAAACCACATGTTTATCTTGATGCAATTGCAGACTCTTTATGCAAAGTAGTAGATGAAATCTAAAGTCACCTATGTTGGGAAAAAAAGAACTAAGTCCAAAAGCGTATACGAGCACCCCATGCAGCCCCTAGATACTAAAACGAATATTCCTTCGGATTTCGTGCTAGAGGATTTTGCACATAGCTGTTTTTGGGACACTGCCATCGTTTTCCCCTGGAGAAGAAGGAATAAAAAACTACGTGCAGCTATCAGTGCATTAACACATTTAAGTGCATACAATTTTCTTCTCCTAAGGACACCAAATCATCATCACAAAATTAACAAATGAAAATAGAAGTCACCCATCCCTGAACACTTAAGTTATATTAACCAGGTATAACTACAACTAACTATATGACTACTGAAACTATTATATATACCCCCAGCTAATGTGTCTGGACCATAGGTGCTGGAACTAGGGGCCTTAGCTTGAAGTGGATTCCATTATATACAGGGTTTACAGTTTGATTCAATAGCTCTCCACACCCCACACTATAAAAGTTGTTCCAGCACCCCTGGCCTGGAGAGACCTATTATATGCTTCAGCCTGAAACAGAACGCAGGGTAATCAGCATACTGGAGACAGAAGGTGTAAGAACTGGAGCAGAATGTGCCCCGCACTCCTCCCAGACAGAGAGAGACAGAGGAAGCCATTTAAACTACACACGTGGGCATGCAGACATGTGAAAGAGTTAGTCTCAAACAGGGAACTGCGATACCCCCACCCAATACTACCCTGGCCGGGAGGGTGCCACCCCCTGTGGCTACGTACCTGCTCTGCAGTGACCGGTTCGTTGAGGCGGTGCTCGGCGGAGAGGTGGTGCCTGAGAAGCAGGGCTCGTTTGTAGTTGCGGGTGCCCTTGCAGAGCTCGTCGTGCCCCCCCGCACCGCCTCCGCCAGCCATGCTGATGTCGGTGGGGGCAGAGGCGGCGGCGGTGCACCACGCGCAGGACATGAGGCCGGTCTCCTGGCAGTAGTGCAGCCATGGGAACTCCTTGAGCCAGGAGCCCTGGAAGGAGACGTGCAGCTTCTGCAGCAGGGACTTGGGCCTGGCCGCTAGCGGGAAATGCTTGATGCTCTCCCCCTCCCCCGCGCCCACGCTGCTGCCCTCCGCCTCGTCCCCCCCATCGCCTCCAGACCGCCTGCTGCTGCTACAGCTGCCGCCCTCGGCGCCGCTGCCGTCGCCCAAGCTGCCCCCCTCGCCGTCCTCTTCGTCGTCACTGCTGTCGCTCAGGGAGCCCCCGTCCTGGACCAGGTCCTTGCCCTCCAGCAGGCCCTCGGGCTCCAGGCCTTCGGCACCCTCCAACTCCAGCTCCTCGTCCGCCCCCCGCCCATTGAAGTGCCTCCGCGGCCAGGCAGGGGCCTCGCAGCCATTGTTAGCGGCGGAGGGGCCGGAGAGGAGCCCTCCGCCGCCCCCCCCGAAAGGCCAGAGTCCTGCGGTTCCTCTCGGCGAACATGGGGCCGCTGGCGGCCGCAGGGGAGACTGCGTCCTGGGGCGGGGGCAACAACAGCAGCTCCTTCCCCTCGGCGGCGGCCTCCAGCTCCTCGGCCTCCAGCCCCTCCAGCTCCACTTCCTCGTCAGCCCCCCGCCCATTCAGCTGCTCGGGGTCTTGCCGGGCCCAGGCCTCGGCCGGGTTACCCCCGTTGTTATTGTTCGAGGAGCCGCCCCCGGCGGCTCCGCCGGCCGCCGCTGCGGCCGCCGCGGTGACCAGGCCGCCAGCCCGGAACGCCAGCGTCCTGCGGTTCATCTCCGCGAACATGGCGCGCGCGCGCGCGCCCCCCGTCCGCCTCGCGCCCCCCGGCCTCGCGCTCTGACTCGCGACCGCCGCTCCCCGACCGACCGACTGTTCTGCCCGCTGACGGGGAAACTGGGACCCGGCCTGCCCAGGGAACAAAGAGAGACAAAGGGGCAAGTCCGGCCCCGGGTCTGGCCTCTACCGCCGCAGGCTCCCCACAATGGATCCGGCTCGGCAGCGCTTCCGTCCCGACAGGCCCCGGCCCAGGTCGAATGGCAAATGAACAACGGACTACTCCCACAATGCACCGGGACAGCCACCGAGGGGGGAGGGAGGGTAGAGCGGGCGGGGGAGGAAGAGGGAAAGAGAGCGGGAGGCCGAACAGCTGGTGAGTGTCAGGTTCTAGTCAGCGCTCCCTGCACCTCCTTCTCCCCCTCCCCGCGCTCCCCACCCCCAGAGCACAGCGCAGCTCCCCACCCCCAGAGCACAGCGCAGCTCCCTGCCTTCCCCCCACCTCTGACTCGCTCTTTTTCCTTATGCTGCCATCTGTAGCCATGAGGTGCCCATCGAGCTGTAGCCCACCTAGGGTGGCCTAAGCATCCCGAGCCCCATATTGTGGCTCAGAAAGGGTGCCTGCAGGGCCCTGACTTCTTATTGTAGGCGATGGTGGCGACACACCGTCCGCCTCCGCGGTACAGTGTGCCAGGCGCGGGTAATTGCTCCGAAATGTACTGCCCCGAGTGCCTAAGCTACTTGCGCTTGTTGTGAAATGGGAATGCAAAGAAAAGGTCACACACGTGCTGAACTGAGTGGGGATGATTGCCATGGCTGTTACATCATGCACCGCCAATTATAGAGCGCCCTGCCTGTTTATACCTGCGCAGCCATACACTCTAATGCCATAGATTACCTGGGTTCCAGAATCCAGTACAGGGGAAGGGAGGGGTGAGCGGGTCAATGGTCTCAGTGTGCACTGTGCACTGAGGCAGTAATCATTAACAAATCTGAAAACACAGGTTATATTGGTTATAATAATGGACTGGTAGCTTTCACAGCAGTCCCTGCTGCATGTGGTTTCTAACCTCACCCAAAATCAAGCTAGCATTTCTTAATTCCTTTCCACTTGAGTGCTGTGTTTATGGACACAGACCTAAAGTTCACCCTGTAAAATAGTCAGGGCCCTATCTACTCTGCAATACCACAGTCACTGACAATTTGTAGCAGACTCTATTTCTTGCACAGAATTTAAACACTTTTGCGGGGAAAAATCATTTCTAGACTTCATAATTGTGAGAAAAAAACCCACCTTGAAAACGAACCAAAATAAGCCGATATTGTCAAATTTGCTTGATACTGCACATGGCCTGGAAGTGTTGCCAACCCCCCAGGATTGTCCTGAAGTCTCCAGGAATTAAAGATGAATCTTTAATTAAAGATTATGTTAAGTGATGAAATCTCCAGGAATAGGGCCCAACCAAAATTGGCAACCCTACCTGAAACAATAGCTCTGAATTGCTCCATTTATTGTAGCGGGGTGTTAACTTTGCATAATCATGAGCAAGTCTACACTTAGGGCTTGGCTACACTTGCGAGTTACAGCGCAATAAAGGAGCCCCGGGTGCCCTAGCTCACTACCTGTCCACACTGGCAAGGCACGTAGAACGCTCTGTCTCCGTGGCTACATCGCTGCTGGTACTGTACCTCGGTGAGTGGAATAACGTTTGCTGCGCCACTGCTGGAGTGCCGTGAAGCCAGTGTGGATGCCCTGGTCTGTTATTGCACTGTGATCGGCCTCCGCAAGTATCCCACAATGCCTGTTCTAGCCACTCTGGTCATCACTTTGAACTCTACTGCCCTACCCTCAGGTGACCAACCATCAGACCTGCCCTTTAAATTCTCTGGGAATTTTGAAAATCCCCTTCCTGTTTGCTCAGCCTGGCATGGAGTGCTCTCTGCAAATCTTTCCAGGTGACCATGCCTCCATGTGCCAGGCAATCCCCAATATGGAGCAATGGCGAGGTGCTGGACCTCATCAGTGTTTGGGGAGAGGAAGCTGTCCAGTCCCAGCTGCGCTCCATCCGCAGGAATTATGATATCTTCAGGCAGATATCAAGGGCCATGCTGGAAAGGGGCCATGACCAGGACGCACTGCAGTGCAGGGTTAAAGTGAAGGAGCTGCGGAATGCAAACAGCCACTCCGGTGCTGCTGCCGCGACCTGCAATTTTTATAAAGAGCTGGACGCAATACTTGGGGGCGACCCCACCTCCATGCCAAGTACCACCATGAACACCTCAGAGGCCAGTGCAGCAAGGCAGGAGGAGCAGCAAAGCGGGAGCGAGGGTGCTCCGGAGGAGGAAGACACCCCGGAATCCCTAGATGCATGCAGCCAGGAGCTGTTCTCAAGCCAGGAGGAAGGTAGCCAGTCACGGCGGCCAGTGCTTGGGGAAGGACAAACACCAGAGGAGGTTCCTGGTAAGCGGCTTTTATTTTGGGAAGGAAGTTATTCGGTGCGGGCTCTTGGGGCGAGGAGGGTTAGGGCTGCTCGCATGCCTGGATGTGGAATAGGGCATCGATGTGCTCCCTCACATCACAGTAATTGGCCTCAGTGATCTCTTCAGAGGTCTCAGCCAGAACTTGGACAATGCACTTGTGCAGGTTTTTTGGGAGCGCCACCGTGGTCCTTGTCCCAGTAAGGCTAACTTGTCCGGGACACTGTGCCATAAGGGGCGGGGGAACCATTGCTGCACACAGACAAGCTACATATGGGCCAGGGTGGAAGACGCATTGCAGTAGAAGACCCTCCCTTGCTTCCCTGGTCACCCCCAGCAGCGAGATATCTTCCAGGATGAACTCCTGTGGAAAATGTGGGGACAGTGTTCAGTATAGGGGCCCCCTGCCGCTTTTGGCTCTCCCCAAGGCACAGAAACCCAGAGGCCAGTACAACGGTGAAACAATCAGTCACACTTGATCCTGTGCTTACTCACCATTTTGGGGCTCCTGTGGGTTATGTGCGCTTGCTTTGGGACAGGCAAATTATGTTATTGTGTAGACTGTGCTTGCCCTTGAGTACAGGGGAATCATTGCTCTGTCTGGTGTGAACAATGCTGCCTCTGTTAAGTGTTGCATTTTGCCTTTACAGATGCAACCTTGAGATCTCAGCCGTCCATGTTATCAACGGCCAAGAGGCTGCAAAGAATAAGGAAGAGGCCACGTAGAAGCAAAGAGGACATATTGCATGAAGTCATGCAGCATTCAACTAATGAAAATAAAAAAGTGCAGGAGTGGCAGGAGAGTGAAAGGAGGGTCCGCCAGCAGAATGCGGATTGCCAGCACCAAAGCACAGAGTGGCTAATAAGCATCATGGAGCGCCAAGCAGACTCGATCCAGGTGCTCGTAGCCATGCAGGCAGAGCACTACCGCGCCCGCCCCCCCTGCAGCACTTGTCCCAAAACTGTTTCGCTTGTGCCACCATGTCACTTCCAAACCACTTTCCCCAACATCCAGGTTCTTACCGCCACCTGCTGCCTCCAACACCTGTTGCTTCACCACCCAGCCCGGAAAAATACGACCCTTACTCACTGCACTTAGCCCCCATCACCATGCAGTATAGCCATCCTGAAGTGCAGCACGCATTGCACAAACTCCAGACAGGACATACGCAAATCTGTGATTGTACCGTTCCCCACCCCACCCTCTTGCCCTTTGTGTTTCCCAAGCAGTTGTGTTGTGTTTCTTTTCAATAAATTGATTTTTTGGCTTTGAAAACATTCTTTATTATTGCATAACGTAAAAGAAAACTTAGCCCAGGAAAGCAACAGGTACTGCAAGTCAGTGTATCATACGTAGCACACATAGATTCCTACCACACGTCATTCCCAGGCAGGGCACCACACCAGACATTACTGTTGGCTTTCAGCCTCAAATTGCTCCCTCAAGGCATCCCTAATCCTTGCAGCCGCACGCTGGGCCCCTCTAATAGCCCGCTCTCTGGCTGTTCAAATTCAGCCTCCAGGTGTTGAACCTCCAAGTTCCATGCCTGAGTGAATCTTTCACCCTTCCCTTCACAAATGTTATGGAGGGTACAGCACGCTGATATAACTGCGGGGATGCTGTTATCGGCCAGGTCCAGCTTCCCATACAGAGAGCGCCAGCGACCCTTTAAACGGCCATAAGCACACTCCACAGTCATTCTGCACTGGCTCAGCCTGTTGTTGAACCGCTCCTTGCTGCTGTCAAGGCTCCCTGTGTAGGGTTTCATGAGCCATGGCATCCAAGGATTACAATGGGCATTTCGACTTCCCCTACGGTGATCTTCTGGTATGAGAAAAAAGTCCCAGCTTGCAGCTTCCTGAACAGGCCAGTGTTACGAAAGACATGTGCGTCATGCACCTTTCCGCGCCAGCCTGCGTTAATATCAATGAAATGCCTACGGTGATCCATAAGCGCCTGGAGAACCATAGAGAAATAGCCCTTCCAATTAACATACTCGGAGGTTAGGTGGGCTGGTGCCAGAATTGGAATATGCGTCCCATCTATCACCCCTCTGCAGTTAGGGAAATCCATTTGTGCAAAGCCAGCCACAATGTCATGCACGTTACCCGGACTCACGGTTCTTCTGAGCAGGATGCGACTAATGGCCCTGCAAACTTGCATCAACACAATTCAAATGGTCAACTTCCCCACTCCAAACTGGTTAGCGACTGAGCAGCAGCTGTCTCGAGTTGCCAGCTTCCAGATTGCAATAGCTACCCGCTTCTCCACCATCAGGGCAGCTGTCAATCTCGTGTCCTTGTGCCACAGGGTAGGGGCAAGCTCCTCACAGTCCCAGGGAAGTGGCTTTTCTCATCCAGAAGTTCTGCAGCCACTGCTTGTCATCCCAGACTTACATGACGATGTGATCCCACCACTCAGTGCTTGTTTCCCAAGCCCAAAAGTGGTGTTCCATGGTGGTGAGCATGTCCGTGAATGCCACAAGCAAACTCGTGTCATTTGCGTTACTTGAGTCGATATCGTCGGAGTCCTCACTGTCGCTTTGGCTCTTAGGGCATAACTCGACTACCAAACGTGACATGCTGGCGAGACTTGTCAGCATATTCCTCAGCAGTTCAGGCTCCATTCCCGCAGACCGAAAGGGAAGACAGAGCGCGCAGTACAAAAACCGTTGAAAGATGGTGCCAAATGTGGACGGAAACAAAGAGAATGCTGGGATGCGAACCGATGCATCACGGGGCACTGGGTCAGGACCCAGAATGCCCCCGCACTCCCAGCCCCCTTCACACAAGCCACGGTGCCAGAATGGGAAGTGGTGCTCTGTGGGATAGCTACCCACAACGCACCGCTCCCAATGCCACTGCAAGTGCCACAAATGTGGCCACGCCAGTGCGCTTGCAGCTGACAGTGTGGACAGACTGCAGTGCTTTCCCTACTGCGCTGTACGAAGGCGGGTTTAACTCACAGCGCTCTACAGCTGCAAGTGTAGCCATGCCCTTAGGTCTGGTCTGCACTACAGACCTATATCAGTATAACTACATCACTCAGGGTGATGTAGTTATACCAACCTAACATCCCCATATGGACATAACTGTTTCCTCTTGGGGAGGAGGATTAACTACGCTGATGGGAAAGCTCTCTCCCCTCGGCTTAGAGCGTCTTTATTAAAGTGCTAGAGTGGCACAGCTGCATTGGTGCAGCTGTGCCACTGCAGTGTTTTAAGTATAGACGTGCCCTTAAAATGCTGCATCCGTGCAGCTACAGTGCTTTAAAGAAGATGCTCTAAACTGATGGGAGAGAGCTTTCCTGTCAGTGTAGTTAATCTACCTCCCCAAGAGGTGGTAGCTATGTTGGCAGGAGGAGCTCTCCCGCTGACATAGCATCTACATGATGGGGTTAGGTCAGTATAACTACATCATTCAGGGGTGTGGATTTTTCACATCCCTGAGCAACATAGTTATACTGATATAGGTCTGTAGTGTAGACAAGACCTATGACAATCCAAATGTCACACAAAACATCCAACTAATGTGCTTGTTCCAAACTGACTTCCAGACCTTCCCAGGTGCCAGAAACCCAATTGTCTCCTCTCCAGCTGCCAAAACCTCCCATTTCCCCGACCACCACTTTCTATAATGCAGTTATGTTTTTAGCACAAAATTCTGCAACACATGGCACAGTGTTAGAGAACAGAGTTTTTGCTTTAAGTCTTTGCTTATAGGGCACTATCACAAGACATTTTAGTATTAAACATTTTATACTAAAAGGTAAAATACTTTTAAATAGGCAATTAATTAAAATCAAAGAGGCAAAATAATTAAAATTCAGTCCAAAAGAATCAATTTGGCTAAATTATGCAAACTCAAACAGCACCAAGGAATCTGGTATAAAAGACAATTCAGTGGCTCTCAAGTCAGATCTCCCAACCAACAAAATGGATCAGTTCACAAATGATATAAATGATAGGGTTGAAAAAGGGTAGCATTAAGTTTGAAAACTAAGGGAGAGGTCCCAGCATAGGCAAATCAAAATCAATGGGAATTGTATTTTAATTAGTCAATGAATGGGAAGCAGAGCACTGCCCAAATTCTAAATATAATAGTTGCCTAAATAATATTCATATGCTAAGGTGAGATCATGAGAAAAATCGGTAATTGAAAATACTAACTCCCCTTCACAACTCTGAGAGGATTCAGACAGATAAGTAGTTTAACACTGTCCTCAGGAGTAGTAGTACAATTGAGTTCAGAAAGACACTGTATTGACTGGATTCCTAGTATTGGAGGTTAAAAGCTTAAGGGGGTCTTACTATAATTCCATAGATTCTCTGGAGAAACAAAGAAATCATACAATGCATTGTCATACAGCTACAAGAATTGTGGAAACTACTTGAATCTATAAGAGGAGATAGGAAAGTGGTGGAAAATATTGAATAGGTGACAAACAGTCAGAGAGAGGCAAGGCAGGGTCATATGGACCCCAGGATGAAGAAACATAAGCTTTGTATTGCAAAGTATAGAAGACAATAAGCTCCACGTATACTAACTAGAATGTTTTTCTGTCAGAAAATACTGTTTAATTGAATTCAAAACTTTCCATGGGAACATGTCAAAATTTTGACAAAATTTTGTTTTGAAAAAAAAAAAAATCAAAATGAAGCATTTTGATAATGATGAAGCATCCCATTTTGACATTTTCAGAATGGAATGTTCAGTTTTTAATTTTGAAACAAATTCCAAATTTATTTTATATTACTTTATAAATTATAATATATAATAAAAAGTCAACACTGAAATGAAACATTTTGTTTGACCCAAAACAAAAATAATTCAAAAATTTAATTTTGCAGAAAATTTCAAATTTCAGCGTTCCATTCTGATTCAAAACAAAAACAATTTTTGAAATTGTGGAATTTCCTATGAAATGGAAATTCTGGTTCTCACATAGCTCTAATTGTACCATATAGGTCAAGTCCCAACACAATTCAGCAAATGGTTCAAACATAAGTTACAATGTGGAAACAATTCTCAATATCCCCAGGGAACTGGGCCAAGATGGAAGAGCTATCAAAAGGACACTGTGTGCTTCATGGCATAATGGGACCAAATCCTGCTGCAAGCATTCTATAATTCTGCAGGACTCCTAAATTCTGTGATAATGTTAAATTATTATTTCTCCATTAAATGTCTCCATTAAATACCCTTCATTTTCATCCTTCCCATGCGAGACATACACACAACTATGGTTCATAGTTGAAAATACTCATTGATGTAAAATTGGTCAATGATTATTTTCAGCAAAGATTATTTCTGATTATGTATTTTCTTCTATGTGTTCTCTAGACAGCTAAGCTAGTTGGACTTCAGTAGTTAAACCATTGTCTTGGTGATACAGCTCAAAATCTCCTTCCTTCATCCCATACATACCAGAGAAGGGAGGAGGATGTAAGTTTCAGTGGTTCATCTTCTCAGCACCTCAGGCCTCAGATGCTACTTCTACTCTCTAGGAAACCTAGCTGTTATTAGGGTTAACATCCAGCTCCTCTTGCTCCCTGCAAACTGGACTCTAGCCTCCTAATTCATCTTTGGCCTGGTTCTATACAACAGAACACTAAAGAGAGCATGCACTTTAATCCAATTAATTTCCACTTGTGGGAAAATTGCAGGCAGTTCTCAGCAGAGCAGGGAGACAGAAAAAAATGCTGGATGGCTGTCTGCTGCAAAAGAATGAATTCTGCAGCAAAAATGCTCAATTCTATGATATCTTGGAAAAATGACAGATTCTAAGGCCATAGAATCATGGAGTCCATAGGGTCTTAAGTGAGATGGCCTGGGCAGTTCACACCTCCCAGAACCACTCTCTCAGTGCTGGTCTACACCCACAATTCACTGGGAAAGAATCACTGAGCAGCTCACAAAAGTCCACACAACAGTGAACAGGAGAGAGGCTAGTCCATGAGATAATCTGTTTATTTAAATAGAACAGGAGTACTTGTGGCACCTTAGAGACTAACAAATTTATTAGAGCATAAGCTTTCGTGGGCTACAGCCCACTTCATCGGATGCATAGAATGGAACATATAGTAAGAAGATATATATATACACATACAGGACAGGCCCAACAAAAAAAATAACAGAACACCACTAGCTGTCACCTTCAGCCCCCAACTAAAACCTCTCCAGTGCATCATCAAAGATTTACAACCTATCCTGAAAAATGATCCCTCACTCTCACAGATCTTGGGAGACAGACCAGACCTCGCTTACAGACAGCCCCCCCAACCTGAAGCAAATACTGTCCAGCAACCACACACCACACAACAAAAACACTAACCCAGGAACCTGTCCTTGCAACAAAGCCTGATGCCAACTCTGTCCACATATTTATTGAAGTGACACCATCATAGGACCTAACCACATTAGCCACGACATCAGGGGCTCATTCACCTGCACATCTACCAATGTGATATATGCCATCATGTGCCAGCAATGCCCCTCTGCCATGTACATTGGCCAAACTGGACAGTCTCTACGCAAAAGAATAAATGGACACAAATCTGACATCAGGAATCATAACATTCAAAAGCCGGTAGGAGAACTCTTCAACCTTTCTGGCCACTCAGTAAAAGACTTAAGGGTGGCAACTTTGCAACAGAAAAGCTTCAAAAACAGACTCCAATGAGAAACTGCTGAGCTTGAATTAATATGCAAACTAGATACCATTAACTTGGGTTTGAATAGAGACTGGGAGTGGCTGAGTGATTACATATATTGAATCTATTTCCTTAAGTTAAGTATCCTCACACCTTCTTGTCAACTACCTAAATGGGCCATCTTGATTATCACTACAAAAGTTTTTTTCTCCTGCTGGTAATAGCTCATCTTAATTAATTAGCCTCTTGCAGTTTGCATGGCAACTTCCACCTTCTCTGTATGTGTATATATATATATATATATATATATATATCTTCTTACTATATGTTCCATTCTATGCATGCGATGAAGTAGGCTGTAGCCCACGAAAACTTATGCTCGAATAAATTTGTTAGTCTCTAGGTGCCACAAGTACTCCTGTTCTTTTTGCGGATACACGCTAACACGGCTGCTACTCTGAAACCTGTTTATTTAAATGTGATCCTCACTATCCCACTGTCTAAGAATTCCTTTTTTACAATGGGGCAAGAGAGCAACACAAAGCAAAATGGTTACTAATGGGTGAAATCCTGATCCCACTGAAGTCAATTTTCAGAGTAGCAGCCGTGTTAGTCTGTATCTGCAAAAAATTGGCCCAAATCCACAAAGATATTTGGGCTCCTAATTTCCGCTGATTTCAATGGAAATTAGGACCCTAAATACCTCTGTGGATCTGGGCCATTGTGTTCATTATTGAATCCAATAACACAACTTTAACGATAACTATCGCCCTTCTGCAGAAGCATTAACATTTCTTAAAATAACTGTATTTTAACAATATATTTTACTGTCAGATAATCAAAACAGGTTTAACAGATCCCTTCTTTGTTGGGTGAAGTACGTTACCAGAGAGGCAGATGCCTGGCCAATAAGGAGCTATGTCAGTACTCACCCGTGTATATGATAGATAGCATAATGATATCCTTCTCATAGCTTCTGCTGCTGCTGCCGCCACCTCATGTGTGGCTCAGCCATGGCAGCTGTAGTTCTTTTCTCCTCTTTCATTCTCAAAATCCTCTGCAGGTGATGCCTTTTACCAAATCTCCCCTTCCCAGGGATAATTGGGCATATCCACACTGTAGAAAAGACCCACGTTGTTGGATAGCACATTTCAAACCTGGCTCCCTCCTGCCCCAGTTTGGAAGCTGGTTTGGTTGTTGACATACAGAAGGCCAAACTGTGTTCAGAACAGTTGTCGAAATCCATCTGTGGTCTTTGGAAACACATCCTCTCTCCCCACATCCCACTCACCCCATATCTCATGTAGCCAAAGCTAATGATATTACTCTTTACTACTCTCCTGTGTCTGAAGCTGTCTTATTCCAAAGGCTCCTCTCATTTCCCTTTCCACTACCCTGGAGCAGGGAACCAAATTCTGTTTCCATGTTACATTAACTTTGTTGAATAGCTTTGTTTCTCTCTGCTTAAGCTTGCCCTACTCTAATCTTTCTACCCACTTCACTTTCTCTTCCTCCCCTCCTAATCGTCAAACAAGGCTCATATACCCTGGAAGAGGAGCCACAACAAAGCCTGGTTCCTTGGACATTGGGCTGGTCAACACCTAAATCGTAGGGAAACTTAGCTAAATCGCTCAGGGCTGTGAAAAGTTTCACACCCTGTGCGACAGTAGTTAGATCGACCTAACCCCCACTATAGATGGTAGGCCGATGGAAGAATTTTTTCATTGACCTAGCTACTGCCTCTTGGCTACTTCCATCACTGTAGTAAGTGTCTACGCTACAGCGGCATAGCTGCAGCTTTGTCACTGGAGCACTTGTAGTGCAGACATACCCTGATACAGTCCCTCTCCCCAACCGCCATTTCCCAACTGTCATGGAACTCTCCAAGCCAGTCACTGTGTCCTTCCCTAACATGGAATGCCAACAGGGATTCCCAGCCCAGAGGCACAAGTTAAAGGGCTCTATACTTGCTGCATTAGAGTAATACTATCATCATAATTAATTAATAAACAATCACAGAATCATAGAATATCAGGGTTGGAAGGGGCCTCAGGAGGTCATCTAGTCCAACCCCCTGCTCAAAGCAGGACCAATCCCCAACTAAATCATCCCAGCCAGGGCTTAGTCAAGCCTGACCTTAAAAACTTCAAAGGAAGGAGATTCCACCACCTCTCTAGGTAACCCATTCCAGTGCTTCATCATCCTCCTAGTGAAAATTTTTTTCCTAATATCCAACCTAAACCTCCCCCACTGCAACTTGAGACCATTACTCCTCGTTCTGTCGTCTGCTACCACTGAGAACAGTCTAGATCCATCCTCTTTGGAACCCCCTTTCAGGTAGTTGAAAGCAGCTATCAAATCCCCCCTCATTCTTCTCTTCTGCAGACTAAACAATCCCAGTTCCCTCAGCCTCTCCTCATAAGTCATGTGTTCCAGTCCTCTAATCATTTTTGTTGCCCTCCACTGGATGTTTTCCAATTTTTTCACATCCTTCTTGTAGTGTGGGGCCCAAAACTGGACACAGTACTCCAGATGAGGCCTCACCAATGTCGAATAGAGGGGAACGATCACGTCCCTTGATCTGCTGGCAATGCCTCTACTTATACATCCCAAAATGCCATTGGCCATCTTGGCAACAAGAGCACACTGTTGACTCATATTCAGCTTCTCGTCCACTGTAACCCCTAGGTCCTTTTCTGCAGAACTGCTGCCGAGCCATTCGGTCCCTAGTCTGTAGCAGTGCACGGGATTCTTCCATCCCAAGTGCAGGACTCTGCACTTGTCCTTGTTGAACCTCATCAGATTTCTTTTGGCCCAATCCTCTAATTTTATAACAATCCATGATCCTATTCAGAAGAAAATATTTGTGGCCTTGGCAATTGCTGGCTGTGAAGTGGGCTGACCTGCTCTGGGAAAAGGCTGACCAGCTGTGTGAAATGGCTAAATAAATAGGACTAGATTCACTCGGACCAGGTTTATGGCTGCTTTGCATCATTGGAGTGGCACAAAGCAACCAGAACATACCAGCGAATCTGGCTTATAAATTCCAACTTGGGTGCGAGGAAAGTTCCTGTACCCCATGAACAATAATTACCTTTGCTGAATCTGTGCATGTGCCGCAACTGAGGCCACATTTTCCACAGGGGCTATCAGGTGTACAATAACTCTGACTGCATATACCCCTAGTGGGACAGATGAACAGGTCCCAGGCTTAGCTTCCATTTCATTAATTAAAAAATAAAATACCAGCCTTCAGTTGCAGTGGCATCTCTGGAGAAGGGCAGTTGGGAAAGACTTCTGCGTCCGTTCTTTGGAGGTTGTGGATCGCCCTCGCATTACTACCGACTAACTTCTCAATCAGTGAACTATGTTTCTATGTCTTAGCATGATTATATTTAAAATTTCTTCAAAGAAGAACCTAGACCTTGGTTTAGTCATTTTGAATAATATATTTGGGGAGGGAGGGGGCGACATAAAAATGTAAATAAATAAATAGATAAATAAAAATGACCATTTTACTTGGAGAGAGTGGCAAATTCTTCCACCCAATAGATCACTTTCCTCTCTATAGCTGAGCTCATATAGAGCTGTCAGGCAAGGCAACACCATCTTCAGAGTGTGTAGTTCTTTTAAGTGTCTAAAATCTTCTGTTGTTTGCTTTTCTTGCTACAACCTTGAACTTCCTCTCCCTCAGAATGTAGGTTACAGCAACCTACATTCACTTATGTAGATTTAGTTGTCCTGTTTCACCACTACATTGCTTCTTTTTTATGCTGGTGCAACTATATTGAAATCAGTTGACGTTTACCAGCATAAAACTGTGTTTTCCACTGAATGCATCCGATGAAGTGAGCTGTAGCTCACGAAAGCTTATGCTCAAATAAATTTGTTAGTCTCTAAGGTGCCACACGTACTCCTTTTCTTTCAGCATAAAACTGGAATTACAGAGTAGTGAATCTAGACCAATGCTATTTCACTTGGACCACCATTGATGTCACCAGTGATTTTAGCCCTGGGAGTTCAAGAAGTTGCAGAAAAAGTATCAATAGGACTTTAAGAGTTCCATTTGAACTGGTTCTCATTTAACAGCAATGAGAATTTAACAGTCTTACAATTTGTTCCTCCACGCAATTCAGCTTGTTGACCTTGACCTAAGAAGTCCTTTCCTGCTTGAACACAGAAACCACTTCTCTTCTAATATGTTAATCTGATAGTTGAGGTCAGCTGAGAGTGTTCAGAGTAACAGTTCTTAGGTCATATTTACTTTAGGCAAACGGGTGTATTTTTACAAGATAGCTAACACTTTGTAAAATCCTAGACAGGGCAGTTGTAGTTTAACTTGGACATAACTGGTACAGGTGAACACTAGGATTTTACGTGTTAGCGATATCATTAGAAAAACACACTTATATGTCCTAGTGTGAGTAGGGGTTTTTGTAGGGAAAATACAATGGTTCAAGGGAGAACACTAGATTTGTTTATGGGTAAACTGATGACTCAAGGGTTTTCTTTAGGCTAGAAAATGGGAGCTGATCACTCTTGGCTATGGATGATGTTCCTTCCAGGGAGCTCACAATGCAGTTAGGCTGCTTCAGTATTTTGGATATCAATCAGGGATTTATTACTAGAATTGGTCTGATAACTGCTGAGCCGGGTGTAAAATACAGGAGCTGAGATTCTCATTTACATTTCCACTTTCCTCAGACTGAAGTGGAGAAGCTTTGCAGTGCCCAAAAGCCAGTTCCTTCCATTGTGAATGTCCTGTTATTGCCCCCAAAGTACAACTCTAAGGCTATGTACAGAGGTTGCTTCCGGTTGAGGGGTTGTATAGCCGTACTGGTTACTACCAGTTGTGACATGAAAGTGGGGATAGGGACATACTAAACCTGTGACATATGAGGGTGGCAGCTTGAAAGTGCTGCTCAACCCAGACTACTGGGGCCAGGGGCATATAAGGGTGACAGCTTGAAAGTGCTGCTTAGACTCATAGAATCATAGAATATCAGGGTTGGAAGGGACCCCAGAAGGTCATCTAGTCCAACCCCCTGCTCGAAGCAGGACCAATTCCCAGTTAAATCATCCCAGCCAGGGCTTTGTCAAGCCTGACCTTAAAAACCTCTAAGGAAGGAGATTCTACCACCTCCCTAGGTAACGCATTCCAGTGTTTCACCACCCTCTTAGTGAAAAAGTTTTTCCTAATATCCAATCTAAACCTCCCCCATTGCAACTTGAGACCATTACTCCTCGTTCTGTCATCTGCTACCATTGAGAACAGTCTAGAGCCATCCTCTTTGGAACCCCCTTTCAGGTAGTTGAAAGCAGCTTGACCCAGTCAGCTGAGTCCAGGGGCACGTAGGGGTGGCACCCTGGAAGTGCTGTTTGACCCAGCCTGCTCAGGCTTACTCTGTTCTGGTGCGGTACCTTTGGCACATGTGGGATGGCACATAAGGGTGCCAGCTTGCAAGTGCTGCTTGAGCCGGTCTACTCAGACTTGTTCTGTATATGTGTGTGTGTTCATCCGGTTCTGGGGCTGGAGGAACCCAGCCCTGGGGACCCTAGGTCCTGCAGGATAGCTCCATTGGGAGGGGACTTGCAGAAGGGAGAAGTAGAGCTCCATGTGAAAACACAAGTGACACAAGCAGTACATTGAAAGAATTACAGAATCCCCCCCACCCCCGCGGAAGAGTAACCCTAATAAATGAGTGTACCCCAAAGTAATGGGCAAATCTGGTAACACCACATTGGTAACAGGATCCTGGTGGAACCTATAGGTGCCCCATCCAACATACACAGAGGCACAATTTTTCTGTAAAACGGGTTACTTGAGTTTGGGGTGTATCCCAAAGAATAATGAGACTAATCCTTTCCAAAGCCTCCTATAGTGGTGTGATAATGAAAGACATGAATCAGTTATGTTTTGGGAAGAGGCAGCAAAAATTTGTTTCACAGACCTGGCCAAAAACGTTTAGGCTGGTCCTGTCAGAGGAAGGCCCTTGAGTAAAATTTGTTTCCCAGCTCAGCCCAACAGAGCCCAAACTTATTGACCCACATGGCATATTTCAAATCTTATCTATTTATTCAGGCTTTCCCTGAGGATCTGGGTTACATGGAGGGGGTTCTTTTCCTTTGTTTATATGAGCAGGGACAATACTTTTAAGTACTGTTGACATCAAATCAGCGTAGATACTTGACTTTTTTGTGAGTGTGCCTAGAAATTATGGTAGAGACCCAACATAAATTGAAATAAATAATTTAACAAACTCATTTACAGACAGTATTGATAGCTCTAAAATAGAATATAGAAAAACATCAACAAAAACCCCTCATATATATTCTTTTATTTTACAGAATGACATCTCGTGCCACAGCAACCTCTTCAGTTAATCTGTGGAGGCTGAATTTTTTCAAAATTAGGTGCCAAGTGTAAAGGCAATTAAATCTGTAGTGAGCCATCTAACTACAAGTTTTAGGCACCTCAGGGTACATCTACACTGCAAAAATAAAAAACCCATGGCAGTGAATTGTGGAGCCCAGGTCAACTGACTCAGGCTCATGCTACAAAGCTAAAAATATAGACATTCTGACTTGGGCTGGAGCTCAGGCTCTGAAACCCAGCGAGAGAAGAGGGTCTCAGAGCCCGAGCTCCAGTCTGAGTGGGAATGTCTACATAGCTATTTTTTGCTCCATTGCAAGCCCGAGTCAGTTGACCCAGGCTCTGAGACCTCACCGCCATGTTTTTTTTCTAGTGTAGATGTACCCTATGTGTTGATTTAGGCACTTAAACCAGGATTTAGGTGTCTAAAACTGATTCAGCAAAGCACTTAACACATGCTTAACTTTAAGCATATGTTTCTGTTCAGCAAAGCACTTAAGCATGTGTTTAACTTTAACTTGAAGTGAATGAGATTTAAAAGCAGGTGCTTTAAGTTAACTATGTGTTTAAGTGCTTTTCTTAATTGGAGCCTCAATACAAACTTTGGTGCTTAAAGTTAGGCACCCAAGTTGAAAAATGGGCTTTGTAATGTGAAATGTATATGCAGTCTTAGTCAATATATTTATCAGTAAAGGAAGTTCCTGAATTCCATTCTATCACTTTTCAGCCTTATTATAAATATATAGAACCCTGAGGAAAAAAGCTATATACATTAATGGTTTGGGAATGTTGATATAATAGCGTGGACAAATATACGCCTCCAGAAGCTTGAAGTTAGGAGAAAAGTTTATAGACCTACAAATACTCAGCAGAATTTTTTTTAAAAAAGCTTATGAAAATAATTTCTTATTAATATAATGTCTGTTAGTTGCTGACGTTTTCAACAAGTTATTTCCCATTTTCAATCAAAGTGAAAGTATTTTTGTCATCTGAAGGATCTATTAGGCAATTTAACATGACTGTTATGGTACATTATTCAGCTGTTCTCATATATTGGGGCTCTTTCCGTTACTTTCCTTTGAATTTACAAATACTATTTCCTACAAAATGGAAAACTATGCCAAGAAAAAAATTATAAAAAAGTGGGTTGGCTGAAAAGCTAATATCCTAGACTCTGTACAGTCTAGCTTCAGGCCAGGATATAGAACTGAAACCACTTTAATAGCATTGATTGATTATCTCCTCCTGTCAGTGGATAGAGGGGATATATCCATTCTCATCCTCCTGGATCTCTGCAGCATTCAACATTGTCAGCCATGAAATACTGCTATCTCACCTGAGGGTGATGCACTCAAATGCTTCCTGGAGGGATGCACCCAACAAGTAGTGATGGGAAGCTGTACCTCCATGTGACACTCTGTACCTCAAAGTGCGGGTGGCTCAGTGGGAAATCTGGATGTACAGGGGCTGGTTGGTGGGTTCCGGATGCAGGGGCAATGGGATTCTGCAGGGGATCCAGGTGAAGGTGGTTGGGGCTCAACAGAGGGGGTCTCGGTGTGGGGATAGCGGGCTCAGTGGGGGATCTGGGTGTGGGGGGCTCAATGGGGAGGTCCAGGTGCCAGGGGAGTGGGACTTGATGGGGTGGGGGTCCAGGTGTAGGGGGGTAGGGCTTGTCAGGGTGAGGGTTCAATGGACCTGCTTAACTGGGGAGCCCCAGCTGCTGCCGAGGGGATGCTGCATGCTGGGCTCCCACTTCCCACTGTGATTTCCCTATCCCCTTTTCATCTCCATCCCGCTCCCCTCATTCCCACATTCCCCTTCTTCTGCCCTATTCCACCCCCCTCCTTCACCACTGCCTCTTCCCCCACCCCCTCACTCCCCTTCCCTCATTCCGCCCCCCCTTGCCCAGCCCCACCATGGGCACTCACTGTTTCACAGAATAGAAAACAGGAAGGCTCCCAGCATACAGAAGGGAACTAGGCACGAGGACCCAGGAGACACCATTCAGATGTAGAGTCAGTGGAGATGAGACACAGCCTCCTTCGGCTGGGCAGCTCTGTACTTGCAGAATGAGGGGGGACAGTGGCATGTAACCCCATGTGCCCCCCATGCTTTGCCTATGTTTGGAGGAGGGAAATCCCCACCCCAAAACTGTGCTCAATGTTGCCCCTTCCCCCTCCCCCATACAGCTGCCATTTGCTTCCCTGCTTTTTTCTGCAGGGAAGCACAGGAATTCTGCAGGGGTGCGGGGCATTTTCTGTGGGCATGCAGTCACGCAGAATCCCCTCAGGAATAAATAAGGGTAGGGGAGAAATGTGCGGGAGATAGAACCTTCACCAGGGCAGTCCGAGACTATGGAATGAACAACCCTGGGAACTAAGGACCATCACAAACCTCACCACCTTCCGCTCCAAGTGCAAGGCATATTTCTTTGATTTAGCTTTCTCTAACATAAATGCGCAACAACATGTGTATTATATATATAAAGCCTACCATATATATAAAGCCTATTATATATATATAAAGCCTACCAAAACAAAACTTTCCTCTGTGTACACTTCACCCCCTGGGGAGAAGATGAGAGAACAAACAACACATGACAGATATTACTTGCATCATTTAATGCATAACTGGAAGGTGCCCAGATACTACAGTGATGAGCACAGTATAAGAACCTGAACAGAATAGAATAGTATATAATGGAAAAGTTGATTTGTTTATATTCCTCTCTCAGATGAAATGTTGGCATGCAGAGTGGTAAATAAAGGCCTGATCCTGCAATCTGTCAAGGGCCCTTAGTACCTATTGACATCTATGAGAAAGAACAGCACTCAGTACTTTTCAGGATCAGGCTTGAAGATTGTCCCATAGAAGGCAGAATATTGTTCAAAGAATACGTTTTCACTCTGCCAAATTAAAATATACTGAAACACAGAGAGAGAGAGTTAAAATAAGTGCTTAATTCCACAGAACAAGGCTTAAATACTCCTCACCTTACTCATGAGGTTAGTCCCCTTGGATTGGGTTTTTGGGTTCATTAAGCCAGCTTTGCGCCATACCAGTGGAGCTAAACTGCCTTAAGGTAGGCAACTGATCAATGGAGCATCTCCTCTGCACAGGGCCATTGTAACTGTCCAGTGGAACTTCCCCTATGCATAAGACCACTGTAGTAATTCCTATGTCATGCCTCACCTGGTCCCCCCAGACATAGGAAAGTAGCCAGGGAAAATAGGGGTATGATCAGGACACCCCAGTACTGAGCTGATCACCAGCTGCTAGAGCTGCAGCTGAGGATATTGGTAATTGGTATAAAATAGAGCAGACTTCAGGCTTCTTTGTTTTAGGCATAGGACTGGGCTGGTGACAGCAACATAGTACACTTGCCTGGTCAGGAGAATTTGGGTTATTGACTTCAATAGACTACAGTACTCACATTAGTAACGAAATCAGAGATCACAAAGGAAATTCTATCTGTAGCTCACTCTACTATGCCTGGGATTCACAGCACATTTGATTTGTTCTTATCTGGATTTTGTAAGGTATGCATCTATGACGATCATGATCATAACAGGAGTACCTAGATAAAGAGATATGATCATTATGCAACCTCTGAGCACAATAGTGAATTATGCAACCTCTGAGCACAATATGAGAACTAAATGTGAAATGAAATCTGTAATATTTATGACACCAGCAGAAAGCTATCTTGCTGGTCATCGGTCTTTATTCCATCCTCTTCATCCTCCCCAGGTGGCAGTTAAACAAAACACAATTCATTACACCAACCTTGCTTCAAAGATAGTTATAGCAAAGTGAGATTTCCATACAAACAGTGTAAATTGCCCTCCTGTGAGGAAACCACTTTTGCAAATAGAATATTTCAGACTGAACGAAACCGTGTATAGTCAGCTTCATTCTTGTTTTTTGTTAAATGGTACATTATCATTATTTATTCAGGATTCCTGTGTTATTCTTGCTGTCACTGACTTACTGTGTGATCCTAAGCAAGTTATTAAATCTTCCTGTATTTCAGTTTACCTGTCTATAAAATGGGACTACTTATGGTGCCCACCCCAGAAGAGTTTTATGAGGAATATTTAATTAGAGGTAGATTGTTTTTTTAGGCACAGCCCTGAACACTGGGTGGTGTGCAAGCTGCATCATCCCAAGCGTAGCCCCAGGAGGGACTGCTCTGTCTCAGGGACATTCCCCTGAGATACAGTTGCTCTCTGGGTCCCTTCTTGCTCCCGGGGAAGATATGTTACTGCAGGACATAGTTTATTTCCTCCCCTTTGCCTGACTACAGTAATTCCTCACTTAACGTTGTAGTTATGTTCCTGAAAAATGCGACTTTAAGCGAAACGATGTTAAACTAATCCAATTTTCCCATAAGATTTAATGTAAATGGGGGCGTTAGGTTCCAAGGAATTTTTTTTGCCAGACAAAAGGCATTATATACATAAACAGTATAAGTTTTAAACAATTTTAAACTAGCAATTTAATACAGGTGTAAGTTTTAAACAGTTTTAAACAAACAATTTAATACTATACTCAGCAATGATTTGTGAAGCTCTTTGCCCGTCCCCTCCAGCCTCCTGAATGCTGGCAGAGTTCAGTCCTGGTTGACCGTGAAAAATTAACAGGTGCTCTGCACCCACCGGCAGCAAAGCTCCCCCCGCCCCATCGCCTCCTTTCCGGAGCGCGCAGTGGACTCGCTCCTCCCCGTCCCTCCCAGAAAGTCCTAACAGCTGTTTGGCGGCGCTTAGGATTTCCTGGGAGGAGGGGGAGAAGCAGGGATGTGGCACTTCCCCGCTCCTTCCCCTCCCTCCCAAACAGCTGTTTGGCGGCAGGGGAAGCTCTGGGAGGGAGGGGGAGGAGGCGGAGAAGAGGAAGTTGTGCAATGCTCCCTTGTAAAGTCGCTGCTCTTCCAGAGAATCCTACAAGCAGTGGGCAGAGCAGGCAGCCAAACAACGTTATAAGGGAGCACTGCACAACTTTAAACAAGCCTAATGGACAAACAAGACACTAATGGAGCAGGGACGTAACATCAAAACAACGTTAAGCAGGAGGT
Source organism: Chelonia mydas (assembly GCF_015237465.2). Classification (NCBI taxonomy): domain Eukaryota; kingdom Metazoa; phylum Chordata; order Testudines; family Cheloniidae; genus Chelonia; species Chelonia mydas. Next base: position 51,313,386 of record NC_057850.1, read on the forward strand.
CGTTAAGTGAGGAGTTACTGTAGCTGTTTTGGTCAGGGAGTGGGCAGGGTGGGCTTGGAGTCAAGGCTGTATCCACTGTCCATCCCTCTCTGCTCCCACTTGCTCACAGTGGGGAGAGCAAGGACTGTACTCCACCTCAGACCTAGATCTTGACCCAGACCCAGTATCTGGATAGATCTTATTGAACTGAACATATTTAGGCTTGGGTTATAAATGGTTATAAAGCTTTAACATTTTGAATCTCAATATCTACTGTCATTAAATAAGTAATGTCTGACCCCTGGCCATAATTTCCCAGGACTGTGAAAATTTAAATAGATAAAAATAAAAAATATTGCTTAAAACCCATAATTTCATGCAACTGTGAAAATTTAAATAGATACAATTCTAAAAAAATGCTTAAAAGTGAATATTGATATTATCCATTACAGTTATTAAAAAATAAAAATCTAATTCTGCCAAGCCTAAACATATGCAGTATTATTGTAGCTGTGTCAGTCCTAGGATATTAGGAGACAAGGAGGATGAGATAATATCTTTTATTGGACCAACTTCTATTGGTGAGAGACAAGCTTTCGAGTTACACAGAGCTCTTCCTCAGGTATGGGACAGGTACTCAGAGTGTCACAACTAACTAGCAAAGTTATAGGACCCATAGGTGCTGACTCATGGGGAAAAAATGGTGGGTACTGAGCACCCACTGGCAGCCACTCACCCCCGGTGCCTCCCGTCTGCTGGCAGTGCTGCCAATCAGCACCTCCTCCTCCCTCCCAGCGCCTCCTACCTGCCGCAATCAGCTGTTCGACGGTGTGCAGGAGGCGCTAGGAGGGAGGGGGAGGAACGGGAACAGGGCACACTCAGGGGAGGGGGTGGAAAGAGGCGGGGGTGGAGCCTTGCGGGGGAGGGTGGGAGTGGGGTCGGGGCCTGGGGCAGAGCCCGGGGTTGAGCACCCTCCAGCTTATTAGAAAGTTGGTGCCACTGATAGGAGCTGAAATTCATAACTTTCCTGGACACTAGATATCATGTAGACACTGGATTTATGGTTTATTACAACAATCTGTAACCCACTAATCCCCTCTTTTTGTCCTAGGACTGCAGAGGTGTTAACAGGTCACTCTACTTTGAATAACCCCTTACAATATGTGTTAACTACTTATGCTAAACTATCTGTTTGACCTTGTATTTAACTGTGACACTCTGTGTACCTGTCCCAGACCTGAAGAAGAGCTCTTTGTAGCTCAAAAGCTTGTCTCTCTAACCAACAGAAGTTAATCCAATAAAAGATATTACCTCACCCACCAAGCTTGAACATACTCCACCTTACTCTGGGCTTGGTCAAGTAAGACAAGAGTATAGTCTAGCCCTTAATGAGTGTAAATAAAGCTGGTTGGGAATTTTCCACCACAATCTTCCAGTGGAAAATGCAGTTCTGCAGAATTGAATTTCTTCAGGAAAATGTAGATTTTTGCCAAAATTTTTTTCAAATTTCTGACCTGAAACGTTGTGTTTAAAATCAATTCAACAAAACATTAAATGGTGCTTTTACTTATGGGATTTGCAGTTCTGGTTGTCATTTTTTCCCAATGGGCTGAGTTCCCTGGAGGACAACGTCTTCCATAAAGCAATATACTGATTTCCCTTTGATTGAACTACATAGTGCATCACGGGAGTCACATGACTCAGGTGCATTGTGGGTGATCTAGTTTGAGCACTTGATACTCCCATTCTCCCCTCTGGGCCAGCCTCTCTGGCCAGACTACAACTCTTATAAGACCACTCTCCATAATGGGAAAATGCAGTTTAATGTTGAAATGACGCAAAATTAAGCCTTTTGGTTGGACAAACCAAAATGAAATATTTCATTTTGATCAAAACTGTTGATACAAAACATTTCAACAATTCCAAATACATATTTTCATTCTGTGAAAAATTTCAAAATTTCAACTTTTCATCCCAGTTTAGGATGAAAACAAATATTGAACAGTCAGAATTTCCTGAGGGATGGAAATTCCAAATTTTGCTCAGCTTTAATTGTAAAGTGATTTGAGATCCTTTTGATGAAAGCTGCCATATATGTGCAAACTAACCAATGTGACGGGGCAAGGCCGGATGGCTATAGAAAAGTAGTGGGAGATAAATATATTAGCTCCAGGCTAAACAAATCCCTGGTACCAGGTTAAGTGAAATGGAAGCTGCTCCAGGTCAATTAAGACACGTGGGGCCAATTAAGAACTTTCCAGAAGGCAGGGAGAAGGCTAGGTTGATTGGGACACCTGAAGCCAATCAGGGGCTGGCTGAAACTAGTTAAAAGCCTCCCAGTCAGTCAGGTGGGTGGGCATGTCAGGAGCTGTGGAAGGAAGTTGTGCTGTTGGAGAGGCTAAGTAGTACACACCATATCAGGCACAAGGAAGGAGGCCCTGAGGTAAGGGTGAAGTGGAGCTTGAGGAAGTGAGGGCTGCTGTGGGGGAAGTAGCCCAGGGAATTGTACATGTCATGTTTCTAAAAGGTCAGCTACCACAGCTGATACTATTAGGGTCCCTGGGCTGGAGCCTGGAGTAGAGGGTGGGCCCGGGCTCCCCCCCACACCTTTGCCCTCTGATTAACACTGAGCCTGGGAGACAACAGAGACTGTGCAAGGAAGGATAACTTCTCCTCACCTCCCTTGCTGGCTTATGATGAAAATGGATCAGTAGACTGTGACCCTTGTCTCTAGAGAAAGAAGGGTCACGTGGAGGGTCACAGTGAGCCTCTGAGGCTAGCGAAATCTGCCAGAAAACACGGGACCCACGGAGGCAAGGACAGAGCTTTGTCACACCAATTTATCTTTCCATGCCCTTTTGGAAACTGGTCTAGTGTGAGTGATCATTGTACACAGTTGGGAATATGTTTGAGTTTTGCTTTTTCACAGTATTTTAAGTAATAGTTTATTAAGAGTAAATATGCCCAGAATTTGTCATGGGCAGTCTCATATTTCAAAAGCAGTGTATAACTCTCAATTTGCCAAGTCCCAAATGTGGAATATAATATGTGACAAAGACTCTGAATGAGGGACACAAAAAAATATTGATGAAGGATACTTAAAATTCTATGAAATTCCCTCCTTTAGAGTAAACTATTCTTAAGGCTAAAATTTTGTCATGGATATTTTTAGTAAAAATAACGGGCAATAAAGAAAAATTCATGGAAGCCTGTGACCTGTTCCTGACTTTTATTAAAAATATCCATGACAAAATGGGCAAGGGCTGGGCAAATGCGGGGTGGCTGGGAGCTCCGGAGCCCACACCACCCTTGGGGGCTCAGAGCTCTAAGGTCCCCCTGCCCCGGTAGTGGGGAGCTCTGGGGGTCCCCCTGCTGCTGGCTGGGTGCTGTGAAGGTCCCCCGGCCCACTGCAATGGTCGGGGAGCTGCCGGGGTACCCCTGCCCTGCCACGGCGGTTGGGGAGCTGCAGGGATCCCCCTGCCCTGCTGTGTCTGATGGGGAACTGTGGGGATCTCCCTGCTGCCGTGGGGGCCGGGGGGCTGCGGGCGTCCCCCTCTGACTGTGGCAGCTGGGAGCTGAGGGGGACCCCTGCTTTACATGGCGGCTCGGAGTTTGGCGGCTCAGGCGGTACTGGTACCTCACCACTCCCTGCTGCTGCGGAGGTCTTGGAGGTCTTTGGAAGTCACGGATTCCGTGACCTTCGTGACAAAATCGTAGCCTTTGTCTTAATCTTCGGTTCATGAATCTATATTTTTGTTGTCACTAACTTTCAATGATAAAAATAAGGGGACATCAAATCTGTGTGGAATGTAGATAGATAACTTTAGGACTAAAATGAGAGACATCTCTAGAAATGAGATATGCTTCTCAGGTATGAAATAATGGATGTCTTCTCTTGTTGAGAATTTTGATTCTGCGGAAGTGTGTCACTTTTAGATGCAATTTATTCTTTCTCACCAAATAATCCTGTCTAAAACATCACTTCCAGCGCTCACTGTTTATAGTTCGCAATTCACAAATTCATTTAAACATTAGTGAATGAATTCATTAGTTCATGTTTGTACAGTACTTTGAAGACAAAAAGCGCTGTATAAAAGCTAAGTTACAACTTGTGAGTTTTCCTGAAAGTTTAATCAAAATGATATTTGGCATAATTCATCTGCAAATGATGTTCAAATTCAAATATGCTTCTTTTGCAGTGGAAATTCTGCTTTATGTTTTAAAAACTGTGTAGGATTGATTGCTATATGTTCCTTCAAATATCCACTGCAATCAATTCTACTCAGAAGAATTTTTTAAATTAGCTGAATTGGTTTCTACACCGTATAACACCTCAGAATTATACACTGCTTTAAAAACATGGTGCTTGATTTCCCCCCACAATGGTGACATCTCACCCAGGGCCCTTGTTATTGCAGAGGGCCCATAGCTAGTCAGTGCAACCACCGGAATGCAGATACATATATAGTCTTTTGAATTAAATTGAAGCCAAGGCACAATCTGGAGGAATAAAAACAAGGTTGAATGTCAGGGTGTCCTATTCCAATATGACTGTGTTAGTGATTTAATGTGTGGCCTTGGGTCAGTCACTGATGCTCTGCCTCAATTTCCCCATCTATATAGTGGAAGAATAATTTGGGTAACTGGTATAAGCTACATCAGGAAAAGAACTCTTGCCAGTACAAACTGTGCATGCCTCCACTGGGAGAGTTTGCTAATATAGCTATACTAGCACACTGTTTCTAGTGTAGATCTGGTCTTGATTGTGGGAAAAAATAAATGTTGGTGTCTTCCCAACACCACCCACTCCTGGCACCAAAATGAAACATCATTCACAGTAAATTGTGCAGATCTGTGAATGATGTTCCAGACACTGACCGTCAAAAGTGTTTGGCCTTCAGCTGGCCAAATGCATATTCCGCAACTGTTCAGTATTTAATTAAACCTTCTCCTACCATGTTCTTTGAAATCAGTCTGTTGCTTCCTGAGCCAGGGCTGTAGAGGTTAGGCTGCGTCCCCTAAAATAACAGTTGGCACGAACACCTCATGTACACTCATATAACTGGCAGGGAATAAAGTTCCATCTTGTCCAAACAGATAAATGCCAGATCTTGTGAGCATCCTGGCATCATGCACCCTGCAGGTGCATTCCACGTTGGTGTTCATGAACCTGCCTTTATAGTCAACCAAGGCCTGCATAATGATCAAGTAGTATCCTTTCTGGCTGACATGTTCATATGCTCCTTGTGGTGTGCAGACAATGGGCACATGTGCCTTTGATGGCCCCAGCACAGTTGGGGAACTCCGTTCTCTCAAAGCCAGGTATTATTTAGGGACATTAGCAACGTTCACCACCTATGGTTAAACTGCAGCAATATAATCTCCTTTTTCCCCTTTTTGACTACATGAGATCAGGTAATCTACCCTGCACCTCTAGTTAGAGTTCCAGTTACTATACTGAGCAGTTGATTTTCCTATTAAGGAACTTTTGTTGAACTTTGAGGGAGAGAGTTGTTGTATCCTGGGAGTTTGGGAAAGTTTATTCAGGATAGTTCCTAAACACGTACAAAGAAGCAGTTATTGAGTTCAGACCTGGTGTGTTGTGCTCCCTACATACCCTGAAAACAGCTGTAACAATGATCTCCTCACCAAGACCCAGCACTGCCTTCTTAGGGCAACAAGCTAATGCTGTAATGCCCTCCACCATGCACCATATCCTCTATCTCAATGGTTCTCTTGCGGCCCAGTCAGCACACAGCTGCAGCCCATGTGACATCCTTAGGGCCATACAGTTAGTATGTATATTGTGTGGATGCGACCTACATAACACAAAGACAGCTGCATATGTGGCCCACGATGGTAAATAGGTTGCGAACCACTGCTCTGTCTGCATCCTGCTGCATTAGTAGGAAGAGGTCATCATCCTGTGCTGGATCCATGCCTTGGCACTGGCTGGACAGACAGAAGGGAGGAGGGTACAGAGTCAGAAGGGCTTTCATTTACTTGTGTTGGTGGGTAAATACACTTCTGCACAGGGGCTTGGGAGTTGGGAAGGACAGACAAGTTCTCCCACAACACACCACAAAAAATTCCCCAGAGCAGCTTATCTTGATGAAGTGCTAAGAACCATGGGCTATGCTCTCAGGAAATCCTTGTGCCTAATTCAGGCTACTGTAGTGCCAATGTGGATGCGGCTACACCGGTATGACTTAAGTGTGACTCAGCAATATGGACACTCACAGGCTACATTTACACTATACATCAGTGGTGGTGGTGTGTAGTGTACGCATAGCTACACATTGCAGTGAAAAGCACACTGTCCAAAGTGTGATGTGTAGCGACACATGCCTGTGAAAGGCTGTGGTAGGGGAAGGACTGCAGCAGCAGAGAGTAGCCAGTGTCTTTCACTGTGGCAGAGAAGGGTTCCAGCAGTGGGGAGGCAGTGGGACACTACATTGCTGAAAAAGGCAGTGTAGATGGGGAGGCGTGGCTTGGGCGAGTAGAGACCTGTGTAGGGTATGTGCTCATGTACATATCCACATCCTTCAGGCACGTCTATACTGTATTTGCCGAAGCCATGTCTCTCTGTCTACATTGCTATTTCTACCCGTGCTCAGGGACTGCATGTGTACATATGCTACACCCCACCAAAACAAGAGTGCAATGTAGACACACCCTCACAGGCAGGGTTGGTTAACTGGGTACCCAGACCTGGGCAAACACTGCAGAGAAGACATATGCTGAGTGGTGCCTTCCTCAGAGCTGAGAGAAAAATGAGTCATTGCTGTGTAGATGGGAAATCAAGAGCTGGAGAACAGGCTTGAGAAAAAGTGATCTTCTCTTTCCCTACCCTCCTCTTTGTGGGCTCTCACAACTGCCTTCCAAGAATCAGGCTAAATATTTTTTTATTTTAGTCAATTCTGGCCATGACCCTGGAGAAACCATCTCATGATCTTGTAACGATGCTGGTTTTGGTGGGACCCAACTGAGAGTGCCAATTCAGGACAAACTGCTTAAAGCAGGGCAGTTACAGCCCAAGGCTGGGGTTTCTGTGCACACCAAGGCAAACCAAACCAGCCAGACAGAGAAGACTTTGGTTTTACCCCACTGGCTAACCACAAGTCACACAAGCAATTCCCTTAGATGCTCCAGTTTCCCAGTATCACCACCAGTGCCACCCGTTTTGGGGACAGATGGTTATGAAAACCAATACCCCAGTAAAAGAAAAAAGGTTCTCTCTATCCCAAAGGACCAAGCCCCAGATCCAGGTCAATATACAAATCAGATCTTACCCACAAATCATGCTGTTGCCGATCCTTTAGAATCTAAAATCTAAAGGTTTATTCATAAAAGGAAAAGATATAGATGAGAGCTAGAATTGGTTAAATGGAATCAATTATATACAGTAATGGCAAAGTTCTTGGTTCAGGCTTGTAGCAGTGATAGAATAAACTGCAGGTTCAAATCAAATCTCTGGAGTACATCCACAGCTGGGATGGGTCTTTCAGTCCTTGGTTCAAAGCTTCAGTGTAGCAAAGTTCCTCCAGAGGTATGAAGCAGGACTGAAAACAAGATGGAGGAGCTGCAGCAGCTTTTTATATTCTCTTGCCATGTGGTCTTTCTTTCTTTGTTTCAAAGACAAGTTGTCCATCACATGGCATGGAAAAACCTCAGAGTTCTGTCCATAGGCACGTCCCTGTATACCTTGCTGAGTCACAAGGCGTGTCTGCCTTCTCTCAATGGGTCAATTGTATAGCTGATGGTCCTCAATGGGCCATCAAGCAGGCTAGGCAGAGCTGACACCAACTTGTCTGGGGTGTCACCCAGAAGCATAGCATAAGTTTGAAATACAGATAGTATACAGCCAATATTCATAACTTTAACTACAAAAATGATACACACATATAGACAGCATAATCATAACCAGCAAACCATAACCTTGTCTTCGACACCTCATTTGACCCCCTTTATATAAGATATGGTGTCACTACAGGACCTTGGTTGCAACGATGATCTATACGGTCCCAGATTATGTCAATAATGTCACAGATCTATGTTAGGTTTGTGATCTTAAGGAGAGCCCAATGTGCCTGATTATTCTGCCAGCTTTGTGCACTAATTGTCTGAAACCATATTCTAATTAGGTCTTTTTGGTGTTATCATACCCATGGTTTGAATTCCACATGAAATAACATCACCGGCCTCACTGTCATATCACCACATTTACTGTAAATAATATGTATCTATAATATAGTTCTCTTCCTCTCATCTGAGTGCTGATTCTACTTTCTTTTCCCTCTTTAATTCACTTTGTCTTCACTCTCTTGTTTCACATTCTGCCTTCCTTAACACTCCTCAGCACTGTCTGGTTTCTGCTTTTCATCTCACTCACACCTTTTCCTACTGAACGGTGCTGGAAAAAGTCCAAACTCCTCTCTAATTTCTAACTCTTCAAATTCATTTTCACATGTTTTATCTCATATATTGTTTTCTGCTAAGCAGCATAGTAATACCAACTTCATTCACTTCTAATCTTTGCAGATTTTATCTACTCCTAGGTCACTCCTTTCCACTCTTCCCTTCATCTCCACTCTCCTTCTGTGCAGGGTTCTTTAGATGTTATTCATCCCTCACTTTCTCACCTCCTGTCTTCCCATGGCCTCTTCCAGCTGCTTCATTCTTTGCTTTCACTCTGTTCTCTCAGTCCCTGATTCATCAGGCCTGCAGAGTTCTGAGTAAAGTAGCCATAAAACAGTTGCAGCTCCCCAAAGAATTCTCCTGACAAGAATGTCCCTGACAGGAGGAAAGTCCCAGCCGCTGCAGTTGGCATAACCACCTCTATGCCACATTCTCTTCCTGGCAGGAGATCTTGGCACAAGGACGCACCAGGAAGGGATTCCTGTGCCCCAGCTATTTCCAGCCACAACAACCCCTAGGGCCCCCGACTACCTCCTGGTCTCTGTGTCAGGATCATTTTGTTTAAAGGGATGAATTTGTCCCTCAGGCCTTTGGCCATTTTCCTTCACCACACAATAACAAACATGCTTAATTCTCTTCCTCCTTTCATACTCTTGCGCCTTCTAAAATTATTTTCATTACACATACATTCATTCCTTTGCTGCTGTCTTTTATCTTCCTCATTTATTTAGTCAAGCTGTGGTCTCTCATATTCTCAAAAAAACCCCACCCATTGACTCCCTGCATATGAACAACTGTTGCCTAATCTTATTTCCTTTTCTCTCCTATTTTGGAGCTTGCTGTTCATTTGCAACGCTCAATCTTCCTTTCACATCATTCCCTCGAGATTCCCTTCAGTCTAACTTTTACCCAAAACATTCCACTGAAATTGCTATTCTGTCTGTGTACTGTTCTCTGTTAAACCTACTTCTCTCTCATTTATCCGTATTCTAAACATTTCTGCTGCTTTCATACTGTCACAGGCTTCTTTTGTCTTTTTGTGAGACAGTGTTCTGTTTTCTCATGGTTCCAGTCTTATCTTTCTAACCTCTCCTTCTTGGTGGCTTAGGCTATGTCTACACTAGAGACCTTACAGTGGCACAGCTGTACCGATGCAGCTGCGCTGCCGTACGATCTCTCGTGTAGCTGCTCTATGCTGACGGGAGAGAGCTCTCCCATTGACATCGCTACCGCCACTTGTTAGGGGTGGTTTAATTATCTCGCCGGGAGAAGCTCTCCCGCTGACATAGCGCTGTGCACACTACCACTTATGCCAGAGAAACTTATGTCACTCAGGGGAGTGTTATAAGGGCTAGAGTAAATGGGAAGTTTGCTGATTAATTGTTTCCTCTCATCAGCTCCTGGTGGCAAAGCTCAGAAGCAGAGCCAGTTCAAGGGTCCTGTTACTGGGGTGGGAGATGGATATTTTGGGACTCTGGATGTCACTATTTAAAAAACAAACAGCCTTTGAGGAGTGCAGGGGCTAGTTAGATCCTGGAGAATCTTGGATTTTAAGAGAAAATTTTTTTTTGGCTATTGTCAGTACTTTGATGTGATCTATAAAGGATGAAGACTGTACATATTGTACATATTTTGGCCTTTCTGACAATAATTTAAGGCCACTTGAAGATCATTCTTCCCCCTTCCTTTCCCTGATAGCACCGGGCCTACACATATGCAGTGGCGTAGCTAGGTGGAGCGAACAGGGGGAGCGGACATAAAGAAAGGTGCCACCCGCTTGGACTCACCCGGCGGCGCTCCGGGTCCTCGGCAGCACTGAAGGCCCCCACTGCGGAAATGCCGCCGAGGACCCGGAGCGAGTGAAGGCCCCCCACCGGTGAAGTGCCGGACCCGCCGGCGAAGACCCAGAGCGCTGCCGGGTGAGTAAAAATTAAAGAAGGCGCCACTTGTGCTCAGTGTGGGAGTGGCTGCTCCCCCCCTGCTGCTGCTGCGCGTGTGGAGTTCTGGTGGAAGTTAAACTGGTCTCTCTCCCACACAGCCAGGCCCCAGAAGACGGTGTAGCAGAAACATTACTTGCCCTACACTGGGGTGCGTGTCTGCTCCAGAGCTAGGAGGTTAGCTGTTGCTCAGTGGTATAAAATACACCCTCAGCACTATCTTTTCAAATCTGGCCTGAACTCTCTGTTCTCCATTACCAAGCAGGGTATCGTGACGAAGGAGAGGAGCAGGATGAAGAGAAACCAATAACGAATGTCAGTATAGAAAGAGAGCAAAAATATTCAGGACTGGACCCTCAGCTGATGTACTCTGACGTAGCTCCATTGAAGTCGATTGGTAAATTGGCATAGCTTCATTGAAGTCTGGAGATACACAGCAACTAGGAATCCCCGAGTCTGTTCCCTGAGAAATGTTAGCTCTGCATTATTATTTACAAAGCCCCATAGGAATACATGGCATTGTGAAGACATTTAAGATAGCATGGTCCCTGTCTCACAGAGTTCACAGTCTACATTCTCTGCAAAAACAAAAGCCCACAAAGGCAGGTGGAATCGCTGTAGAATGGGAGATTACAAATTGCTACGTCTGGGAGATTACAAATTGCTACGTCCAGAGGAACAGCAAAGCAACAAGGGGGGTGGTCAGATGCGCTGGGAAACAACTGTGCAGCAACGGGATGGGGAAAACAAGGAGGCGGTTGCACCTTTTCCTTCATTTCTATTTTTTAAAATGTAGTTAGTGCTCCCTGTCTAATTTACAGATTAATAAAAGAACAGGAGGACTTGTGGCACCTCAGAGACTAACCAATTCATTTGAGCATAAACTTTCGTGAGCTACAGCTCATGCATCCGATGAAGTGAGCTGTAGCTCACGAAAGTTTATGCTCAAATAAATTGGTTAGTCTCTAAGGTGCCACAAGTCCTCCTCTTCTTTTTGTGAATACAGACTGACACGGCTGCTACTCTGAAACCTAAAGATTAATAATCACTCAGAATAGCCATGTCACCAAGAGCAATGGAAAGGGCCTGTTCTCTTGATCTCCTTCTTGTTGGCTGAAGGTTACATTACAGCAGTATTTCACTGGAATAGTTGATTATCGGATATCATTTCACTGGTCTGAGAGGGACTGGATCGATAGGAACCAGCTAACACAGACTGATCAAACTAATTTGAGGCTTTTAGCATAAATCAACTAATCTAGAGGCTTTAGCATAACTTGAGCCAGAAAGGGATTTCTAACTTGATCACAAGAGCAAAAGAAACACCTGCCCTAGCCAACTTCCCCTTCTGTGAATAGAATGGGGGACCCTGGTTGTACAATCGGAGCTAAGGAGAGGATGGCTGTTGGCATAGGCAAAGCAATGTGTCAGAGGAAAATAATACCTCTATTTACAAGGGCAAAACTAAGGTTACGGAAGCTCACAGGGTTTTCATGACTGAACGAATGAGGATAAATAGAAGACAGAAAATTTTTAATCACAAATAGCCAAAAACAAACAATTTTTTTTTTGGGTACAGGATACATGTCTCCTAGTGTTGCTGTAAATAATAAGGGCAGAAATATAGATTTTTCTGACATTTCAATAAGCAAAGATTGGAAAGGTTCTATGCAAAAGTCATCTTAAAAGCCCCTTAGATTTGATATTCTTCTTACACCAGTTTTACACCCGGGTACTCTATTGACTTCAATGGAGTTACTCCCAATTTACATCTGTTTAGATGGGAGGAGAATCAGACCTACTATTTCCAGGTTTAACGCTACAGGCTTTATGATTTCAGGGAAGGCTGAGAAGGATGCTACCTACACAGGTAGTAGGCCAAAATCATTCCTGCAGTAAGTTCATTAATGGCAACAGCATCTTAGCTGCTTCAGTGAATTATAATTTGAGATATGGAATCTCACATCACACTCCTGCCCTGTGAGAATTTGTGGGACTTGAACCCAGGTCTGGAGGCACATGGTGCTTCGGAGGCACATGGTGCTTCCACACTGCCACCAGGAAGCCTTGGCAGAGCTATGGCCTAGGCATCAAATATCTCTGGGAGATCAATCACTTTGGGAAGTGCCATCCATGGTAGAGATGACCTGCAGTCCCTCCCATGACCTCTGATTGGCCCAGACCTATTAGTTAAGCCTGGAGAGAATACTAGAAAGTTGCCTGTGCAACAAGGCAGATCCCTGAGCTGCTGCTGAGACTGGCCCTGCCCTGCTCCCTGGCTATTGACTCCAACCTCACCGTTACCTCTGGTTCCTGACTATTGACTGTGGCTCAACCTTAGGCATTGATCCTTGGCAGGACTCTTGGCTCTGGACCCCAACTATCATCAACTCTGGCTCGATGCCTTTCGGCCTGATCAGCTCCAGCTCTATCCACCTGACTGGCCAACCACATCCTTGTTCCTGACACCCCCACCATGTTGAGTTGTCCTTGCCCCATCTTGGAAGCAAACAGAGGGCCAGCACAGAGATTCAAGCACACATTCTGTGGTCACAGCATCCTGCCCCATGTTCATGAAGTAGGCAGCTGCAGCCCACACCAGCTGAAACTTCTGGACAATCTTCAAGCATAGCACCCCTAAGCACAGTGCATTACACTTGTCAGTATGTAGGTGACAATAGCGTGGATGACCATTACAATGTCTGTATGAAATGAGAATGGTCACAATCTTCTAGTCATTGGTAAGTTATTAAAGGCAATATATCCTATTATTTCTACCCAAGAATTCAGGGGCAAGGATGGATTTAATATGACACCAGGCCTAAACTGTTCTGGCAAAGGTAAGTGCCTACACCCTCAGTCACTGGCACAGAAACTAACTCATCCATTTCTCTACATAGTTTCCCATTCAGACAAGTACCACTTCTGTTTTGTTGGGATTGGTATTGCAGTTCACCCTTATGCAGGTACCTGTCTAAGCCAAGCACCAGGAAAGAAGTGAAACTCTAGATTCTGCATTTGATGAAAAGATAATGTAGAGGTTAGCATTATCAGCACCTTTATGTGATGACAGTGGAACCTGGAACACTGTTCTCTCCTAGTGGCCTTACATGTATATTGAATGACGTGTGGATGTGTGAGACAAAATGGACTTTACAGAGCAAGGACTCAGCTTGGGAGAGTCTTACAGAAAGATGGGCAATTGCCCAGCACCACAGCATTACCCTGTGAGATCTCCAGTGAAGAATGCCAGCCCCACCAACCTCTGAAAAATGCTGCAGGAAAGTCAATGCTATCTGATGGCCAATGCTATCTGACATTCCTTATAGATCTACATCAGAATGAGCAGTAGAATAATAATAATCAGTGTTAACTGATATTTTCTTGTGCAGATATAGTCACAATTTCTATTTAATACGTAAAACTAGAAGAGGCTAGCAGTTCATTTACTTCCTGTAATTAAGTAGTCTGGGGAGGGGAAGGAGGTGTTAGGGCTTATGTTTACCTTAATGGGAGCCCAGGCCTACATATAGGAACAAGGTCTGGCCCTTGAAATACGATAGAGTTCAGGGTTCTGCAAATTAACATCCTGAGAGATGTAACACAGAAGGCAGAGCTTAGGGAGGAAGGGGCCAAATAAAATGGTGATCAATTTATGGCAGTATCCACACAGCTGTCTCTAGGCTGCACTGCAGCCCAGAATCCCCATTCAATATGGACTTCCTACTTGCCAATGATCCGCTGTTTCCCATCCCCAGCACGACCTCTCTATGGAGGCCTGCAAAGGGGGAAGTGCAGAGCCATGGTTACTTTTTTATACTCTCCCCAAGGCCTCTGCATACCTTTTATCGGCTGTCTACACCTCCCAAAAGCCATATAAGAGCAGGGAACAGAAGCTGATCCAGAGCATTCAAAACAGATAAAGCTTGTTTAAAAACCTACACATTTTCACCCTTTCTATAGGATAAATATGAAATTAAAGAATTAGAGCTATCTTAAGTTTGGTTAAGGAAATATATTTGTGTTGTAAAGAAAGGCCCTGACTAGCAAGTAGAAGGAAGGCCTTGAAAATAATAAGTTTTAAGGCCAGAAGAAATAAAGTAGGGATGATGTCTGGTACAAAGAATAACTAATGAGGTAAGGGGAAGTTTCTAAGAAGAAGGCCTCTGACCGATAGGGGTGACTGCAGATGGTTTTAAATAAGACAAAAGAAATCTATCTTAAAATGAGCCAGCAAGGCCCTTCCCAACCCACACACCAGTGTTATCTCAAAATTTAGGGCTTATGAGAACTCAGCTGCAAATACTGTTGGTCAGCAAGAAGGAAGGGAGAAAAGGCCTTGGGAAGAAAGAAGAGGCCTGGAAATAAGAGTAAACTGTCTCAAATTGGTTTTAGCTGAAGTCAGTAATGACAGCACTTGTTTGTTTAAAGGATATCAGGGGTTATACATTTGAAGAGTTCTTGTCAGTCCCTGCCTGATCATGCTGGAGTGGAGTACGCCAGAATGAGATGGTCATCCTTAGGTTTGGCCTTTGTAAGTATGCTGGTTACATGTTTATGAATACTTTGTTACTGTAATGGGTGCAGTGACTGCTTATTTTTAGGCTATTAAACATGTTTAGAGCAACTGCATGAAGTACCATTTAGCCTTTGATTTAAGAAAGGAATTATGGTTAAATTGGTGTTGGGAATTTCCCATATTAATACTAATTATTTCAACATATTATTAATAATTCCAACACCATCCTCCAAAACAGGGATATTTTTAATTGGACTCCAAGATTGGTTGGAAGCCAATGAAGGTGTCAGGGGATGAAAATGGCTTTTTACAATGGGGTAAAATTCTAATACAAATATTTCTTCTATATTTGAAATTTATTTTTAGTACAGTTACTAAGTTACTCTGGATCTAAATGCTGTGCTCAGGGTCTTCAGTGGGTTGGCATGAAATATACTGTACATGAGATTCAACCATTTTTCACTAATATGCTTCTATTTCCTGAAGCAAAGTAGCTTAGCTACAGCACATTGTGGTTCTCTGGAAGTTTAGAGACTGAGAGCCTGATAATTGACTTCACTGGGCACAGGATCAGACTCTAAAGGTCATATTCTCTCCCAGTCGTGGAAGGAATAAATGTGCAGCAAAACTGTATTTTGAATCAACACAGAAGGGCTATGTGGATGGGAAAGACCCCTACAGAGGGTGTGAATAGTTGCCCACAATCACCAACAACCCTTTTGACAAATTCCATGCTATTCAATAAAGGTTCTGAGGAGCAGATACTGTATGGACAAGAGATTTGGTACAATTCAGCCTACTCTTTAAAGCTTTATGTTGTCAAACTGCAAGGGACTGGGAAGAGAAAATGAAGACCTGAAGGTAATGATTGATGACTTCTCTGTTATTCTAGCCAAGGATATAAAGAGCTGAAAAAACAAACCGGTGACCTGGAAAACAAGATCAGATTAAGAAATGTCAGGTCTGAGGGGGATTCCTGAAGGAGTGAAGATAGTTGAAATAGAGACACTTTGGTCACAGTGGATTACAGTGGTGTTAGGGATTAACAGAAAATTTTCAGCTTCCACTATAATGTGTCTGGAACATTGTCCCTCTCAGGAACACAATCAGGCAATGCCGCAATGGCCTGATTCTGCATTCCCTCGGAGTAGTTTTACAGTTGCTGTAACTCCCTTGACTTCAGTGGAGTTGATCCTGATTTACACCAGCATGCCTGGCAGCAGAATGAAGCCCATGACGCTTTTGGGGTTTATAGATCTTGGAACAAACAACTCCCTTTTAAACAGTTTAATAAATCTGCATCTAGGTTCAGGGAATAAGGTATTATACATACACACTTTGAATTTGTCATCAGTAACTCTAAATGTTTTATAAAGGAAGATAAGAATGATTATTCCTATGTGTAGCGGGGCAGTTACCCTGCTCCTGGGGGAAAAGGGAAGCTGACTGGGGAAGCAGACACAGCTGTGGCCACACCCAATCAGCCCACAGCTGGCCCTGATATAAGGGCTAAGGGAGGAGCTGGGTCAGTTTCACTCCAGCCTTGGAGTGAGAAGGGCTTAGCTGCCCGGAAGTACAGGGTACCTGAAGCGGGGCAGCTCCAGCTCCAGCTCGGCAACTCCCCAGGCTGAGGCCTTGTTAAAAACCAAAGGAGGTACTGGGGCTGCAGGGAGACAGCTGGGCAAAGAAAGGTAGCAGATCTAACCCCCTTGCCAGTGATGAGTGGTCACTACAGACTGCAGTTTGCCTCACAGAAGCGGGGTTAGATAATGACTGGCAGTAGCCACTGAGGCAAGGTGGGTATAGAGGGGTGGGGGTTCCCCAGGGAGAGGAAACCCAGAGTGTGGGGGTATTGCTGGGGGCAGGACCCTAAGTGAAAGGGGCACTGGGGTCTGGGAAGGACACTGGCCAGCGAGAGGTGCTCCAAGTGCTGGAATTAAGCTAATTCCTGGATGACCAGCCGGAGGTGGCGTGGTGGTGAGTGCTCGACCTGCTACGCTATCTTACAGATAAAGAAACTGGGGAACAGAGCAAGTAAATGACTTGACAGAGGTAATACAGCAAATCAATGACAGAGCTCGGAATAGAATCCTGCTTCCCCTCTCCTGATTTCCAGTCCAATGCTCTCTTTAAACACCCAAAAACACTATGCTGTGTATTGGATAAGGCTGCTGCTTACCCATATGATATCAAACACAAAACTTAAAGAGCAAGGAAATGAAAAACAAAGCCATAGAATTTTACTTACCCACAGCTCCTGCAGCCAGCGAGATACACCTCCCTACTAGAATCCAAACTCTGCATCACATACAATGCATTACATCCTCACCTTTATCCAGTGATGAGCTGCCAAAATCTTAACAACGCGTTCCTTCCTCACCCCAAGAGGGGGTTGTGGCCCCCCCTGCCCCCCCAGGGACTCCTGCCCCATCCACCCCCACGTTCCTTGACATCCCCCCCCCCAGACCACTGCCCCATCCACCCCCCAAGACTGCCCCCGGAACTGGGCAGGAGGGTCTCGTGGGCCACCATAGTGGGTGCCCACCCCGTCCCTAAGAGCCAGAGGGACCTGCCGGGGGGCGAGGTGGGGAGTCCCAGCGGTGCTTACCTGGGGCAGCTCCCAGGAAGCATCTGGCAGGTCACTCTGGCTCCTTGGGACGGGGGAGCGTAGCTGGGGAGGAGCTGGGGGAGCAGCCGCTCCCCCCACTGATCACATCAAAAGTGGCACCTTAGACGCTGACTCCGTGGGTGCTCTGGGGCTGGAGCACCCACGGGGAAAACTTGGTGGATGCAGAGCACCCACCAGCAGCTCCCTGCCCGGCCCCAGCTCACCTCACCTCTGCTCCACCTCCTCCCCTGAATGTGCTGCCCAGCTCTGCTTTGCCCCCTCCCCCAGCTTCCCGTGAATCAGCTGTCCATGCAGGACGCCGGGGAGGGCTGAGAAGCAAGTGGCAGTTTTGCACTCAGGCCCAGGGAGGTGGAGGTGGAGGTGAGCTGGGGCGGGGAGCAGTTCCCCTGCGGGTTATCTGCTGCGGTGCGGGCGGCCCTCCTCGTGCCCCGCCCCAGCTCACCTCCCCTCCGCCTCCCTGGGCCTGAGCGTAAAGCCACTGCCTGCTTCTCAGCCCCCCAGCTTCCTGCGCGAACAGCTGATTCGCGGGAAGCCAGTGGGGGTGGAGAAGCAGAGCTGGGCGGTGCGTTCAGGGGAGGAGGCGGAGCGAAGGTGAGCTGGGGCCGGGCATGGGGAGCTGCCGGTGGGTGCTCTGCACCCATCAAATTTTCCCTGTGGATGCTCCAGCCCTGGAGCACCCACGGAGTCGGTACCTAAGGTGCCGCTTTTGGCCGGTTGTTAAATTTAGTAGCCCTTTGAGAACCGGTTGTCCCTTGTGGGACAACCGGTTCTAAAAGGGCTTCTAAATTTAACAACCGGTTCTAGCCAACTGGTGCAAACCGGCTCCAGCTCACCACTGCCTTTATCCAAGAAGGGTGTCAGCCTTCCAGCAACCTCTTCCTCAAACTCCCCACAAGGACAAAGCCTCCTGCTGTACCATGGTGGGATTGAATTTTGGAGAAGAAACAAGCTGACTGAAGCAGGTTGGTTCTAGTGGGTAGGGCACTAGCCTTGGACTTAAAAGACCTGAATTTGATTCTCCGCTCATCCACTGACTTCCTATGTGACCTTGGGCAAGTCACTTAGCCTTTCTGTGCCTCGTTCTCCTGTCTGTAAAATGGGGATAATAGTACTTCCCTAGCTCACAGGGCAGTTGTGAGGCTAAATACATTAAATACGGTGAGGTGTTCAGATACTACAGATAGAGAAGCACTTTCAGAAAGACCCAGTTTTACATGAAAGTTGATTTGCTGAAATTCTCCTCCAAATGCTGCTGGACTAGATAAAGTCTTCCTTCTCACCCATGGTCGTCTCAGTTTTGGATAGAGGGAACATATGACAAAAGGCAGTGTTATATTGCTGTCCTAAAGTGTTCAGAAATTCTTCTGGATGCTACAGAGGCAGCAGTTGTTAAACACCCACACCCACACACACCCCACTTACCTAACATGCAAAAGTTTTCAATAGTGGCACAAAATGCCAATTTTTTTCTTTTAAATGAATTTAAAAACTAGCTACTGCAACAGACTAAATCTCATTGTATACACATTTTCTGGCTTTCTGCAGAGCTTGTTGTATGAGAGACACAACATAAATGTGTGAACCCCTTACGCTTAACTGTCTTTCTAATCTTGTCAGCTTGGACATGCTAGTTAACCTTCTCTAGACCTGAAGAGCTCTGTGATGCTTGAAAGCTTCTCCCTTCCCAAGGAAGTTGGTCTAATAAAAGATATGATCTCACTCACGTAGTCTCTTTCTACAGACCATACTTTTTTAATCTAATAGAGCCAAAAAAATCATGAGACACAAAATGTAAACGTTCTTAAAGGACTCGATTTTATTTAATTATAACCTGAAAAAATATTTCTGAATATTCTAAGGATATATTAAACTATTGTATAGCCTCAGAAACGTTAGTCTTTACAACAGAACATGTGCTTTAAATTTGGCGCAGATGGACTATATTTATTCATTCAAACTAAAGAGGTTGAATCTCCACTTTGAGTGCCAGAACAGAACCCTGTCATACCTATGGTGTCATCACTATTTCTCCATAGTTCCCTGGATCCGGCTTCCTCTCTAGGTCTCTGACCAGACCTCGATGCTCAGATATTATGGCTATAGGCATAGTATAAGAATTAACATGGATAAGATAGTTGTCTTTTGTTTGCATCATAGAGGTATTTAATTATTAAACTGGTTAAAGCAAGAATGCACCAAACTTTAAAATGTTGAGGCAAACAGGCTGTCCGATGGCCAGAAATACATCTTTTTTCTGTGCTGATCTGATGTTTCTGGACGGGAAGGAGTCAAGCTTGTCTCAAATAGTGGAAGAAATTATTTCAGAGATCAGGAAGGAGGATGTTAGTTTAGAGTACATATCTTTTTTTGCTCCTTTGCAGACATTCACTGACTCTGGTCTCGGTGTGGACAGCAGTGTATGACTGAAATCCTTGGGATAGTCAAGAGACATATTTTGAGTGTATGATTTAAGATTGTGATCTTGTTTTCTGGGGGGAATATGCAACATACTGTAACAAACCTATAGGCTCCCAAAAATCGATTTTACGCTCCTATCTAGTTCCAGGTGTTCTTTGAAGCTTACATTCTACACAGTTAATGAAATACCTTACAAACAAATTAATTACTCATATAGAAACCACTGAGACAACACTCACATTCATCCATGAACAGGTAACAAAGAACTATTACTTGCTCTGTCGTTTAATATACCTTCATAAAAGCCCACGGAGGAGAATGGGGCGGGGGGGGCGAGATAGGCCTTGCAGTCTGCTCTGAAGGTTAACAAAGCTGGGCTCTGTTGAATCATGAACAAGGTATGTTCCAGAGTTGAAGACTCATTGTGGAGATGTTCCTGCCAGCTTCCCCTTCCCACTTAAGCTGAGGAGGCTGTAGCTTGAGCACCTCCATTGGTCATAATTGTGATAATATTTCACGGGGAGAGGTGGTCTGTCAGCGCTTGTCTACACAGGGAACTTCAGCAATATGTTTATATTGGTAGAGTTATACTAGTAAATCTTCCCTTATAGACAAGCCCTCGGGTAATTGGGTCCCAAACCATTTAAGGTTCCATAGGGAGTGCTGGTAGTGACCCTTATATTTAGGTTGCCTTAGCCTTTCCTTTATAAAGGATTCTTTCTACCTTTACTCTGGGAAGCTCTCATATCTCCCTTGTTTGCAAAAGGGCAAATCCCGTCAGGCTACAGAAGTGTCTTTTCTCTGTCTCATGAAATTCCATGTAGATTTGGCTGAGATATAAATTATTACAAGTCGCCATTTCCCTTCTCTCACATGGGCTGCTCAGACGTATTTTGGCGGCACACATTACACAGGGAACACCAGGGAGCTGCCAGAGCAGGAGAGGGTGGAGGCAGGTCAGGCTCTCCTCCCCCTCCTCCCCACCATGAACCCCTAGATCCACAGCATGGCCCACTACCCCTGACTCCACCCCTTGGGAGCAACATGTGGGGCTGGAGCTCCCCCTGTTCCCAAACAGGGAGAGGAAAAAAAGTTTCCCCAGCTACCCCTGGACCCAGCACATGGCACCAGTGAAGTTCCTCCCCTTTCTCAGGAGTAACACATGGGGCACAGGTTTCAGAGTGGCAGCCGTGTTAGTCTGAATCTGCAAAAAGAACGAGGAGGACTTGTGGCACCTTAGAGACTAACACATTGATTTGAGCATAAGCTTTCGTGGGCTACAGCTCACTGCATCGGCATAAGCTCCCTCACTCCGGGGCAAGGGGGAGAGAGCACCAGGGTGTTGGCTGAGCTTCCCCTCCAGCCCTTCTCCAACCCAGCACCTGGATGTGGCAACCCATTTTCTGCTCTGGGGAAACCCCCCGGCTTTCTTTGGTTTTACCAGCTAGCATTGTTAGTCCTGTCGCTCAAGTAAACGCAGTCTGTGCTGCCATGCTAAAGGTTCAGCCCTCAGATCCTGCAGACAATTCAGAATGGAGAGGAAAGTCAAAGTGGCACATAACATTTATTTTTACCTTTTTCTTTAAAAAAAAACAAACATCAACCTAGGAAATTACCGATACAAAAACCTACATTCAAATAGTGTTGTTTATATTGCAGTCAAGCACTCAAAAGATAGGAAATACCACCTCACAGCTGCCTGTTCCACCGTAATTTAGCCTCCTTGAGCATATGCATTATGGGACAATCTTTAATTAGGTGATCACATGGTATTTTTCCACAGGCCCCCTGCCTCATTCAGCGCACAAGTGGGCAGAAGTAAGGTTACATGAGCAACCATAAGTCTGACATTTTCTAACTTTTGAGTGCTTGACTTTGCATCCTAAATAATGGTTTTTCATTTTTGTGTGTGTGTAAAATGGGTTAAAACCAACTCTTTGGATTCCACCCAGTAGCTACTAGGCAGCCAGTGCAGATCATGGCATTCGCAGGAGTAGCAGAAGGCTGGGAAGCTCTGGAAGCATAGCACCAATGACGCTGGGCAGCTAGAGTGACATGGGGCCTGGGCCTATGCACAGAGGTCTCTAGTCTACAGCAGATTTCAGGAGATCAGTGGGTTTGGGGATGGGAAGGGGGCAACATCCAACTCATTCCATGGTAGGGGAGGGGATGGGCACAGATCTGGCAAACTTCAGCTCCTCATTTAGAATGACTGAAAAGGCTGCTTGTTTCCACAAAACCCCTCCTACAGGATTTGCCATGGAAGGGGCAACCCCTTTCATATAATTAAAAGGCAGTTTGACTAGAAACCAGGGACAAAGTCAAAATGGCATATTCTTTCTTAACACCTCTTTCCCTTCGATTTGATCCTGCAAGGTGCAGAGCACTCTGGCCCTGATCTACCAAGCACTAAAACCCATGCATAACATTAAAGTTAAGCACCCGTTTCCATGCTTTGCCAGAGTCAGGCCCAGAGCACTGAGCTCCAAAAGGGTAAAGCCAAGTTCCCAAAAGACAAGAGAACATGAACATGGTGTAAAAATTCACTGCATCAAGTGAACAAGTTTCTATAATGTAGAAAGTTCTAAAGATAGAAATATAGTTTATTAAACATAAACAAAGCCACAATGAATGCACCATCTCTGACAAAAGTCTGAAAATGTTACAAATGAAAAACCATAGACACTAGACTCTCAGACAATGATCTACAAAAGTATTTAGCTGCCTTACTCCCATTGATTTCAATGGAAGTTAGGCATCTAAAATACCTTTGGGTATCTAAACCTCAGACACTATGTTCACAAGAGCTATGTAAATGCTCAGATGATATTAGATATTGTAGGAATGGAGGCCTAATCAAATTTTTTTTATCAGAACCCACTGATCAAAAAGATCCACCTTTCCCCGTGGCATGCTACAAGACTTGGACACAAATAAGTATGACAAGAAAACAGGCCTGTTCTACTGGTCAAAAGAGGAAGAAAAGGGTATGATAGAATTCAAGGATACAACTGAAATTCTGCAGAACTAAATCTATGACTTTATCCCTGTTCTGGGCTTCGATATTTGCACACGCAGCTATGTTCCGTACTCACCCATTCAGCAAAGAAAATAGCTGTTAACAGCAGAAATTTAAAAATATATTAAGTTACAGAGTATCATGTTTAAAGATTTATATGTAGATTAGCCAAATAACTTCTTGGCCGGAGCTGAATAGAAGTTGAGCAGTGTCTACATTTTATTAGACAGACACTTCATCATTTAAGAAGCCCTCTAGGTCATTTTTTAATTAAATATTTTTTCTGTACAAAAGAGAATCTATACAAGATTTACAGTGTGATGATCAGTTTTCACACTGTGCAGTCTCAGCTTTGCAGGCTGAATGTCTATTTCTCCTTGTCATTCTTCAATTGGGTTTCACCCCTAGCTTTCTGATTTCATTTCTGTGCTTCCCTCCTCCTGACATCGGTGCTTTGCATACCATAGGACAATGTAAAATGCAAATCTGTGTGACTCAGAGCCTCTGACTCTTTCCAAAGTGGAATAGTAGGACACTGGTGTGGCCTATGGTGCCTGGGCAGCCCTCACTGGAAATGCCAAGGTCAGGGCAGGCTGCAAAAGGGAGAGCAGATACTCCCAAGACTGGTGGGTAACACTTAAGTTAAACTCCCCAAAAAGTCACAAACTGTGCTTCTGATCCCCCACGTTGGTTATCAAGAAGCAAAAAACAAATCACACAGCCCCCTTTATTGCATTCCAGTTTGCTGGCTCCCAATCAGCACCTAGGTCCAGCACAGTGAGAAGGTATGTAAAAAACTCTGCTCATATATACAAAATGTTCTTCTGACCCCAAAGGGTCAGTCACATCATCAGGTCAGTATAGGTTTGGATCTTACCCAAAATACCGGGCTGCCTGTCAATCCTGTCTAAAAATAAAGGTGTATTGTAAAGAAAAAAAGAGAGAACAAGAAGAGAGATGTTAAATGTATGTATTCACATACAAACGACTTTGAAGTCCATATATCAGGTTCCTAGCAGCATTGGTGATAGGGTGACCAGATGTCCCATTTTTAAAGGGACAGTCCCGTTTTTTGGGACTTTTTCTTATATATGTGCCTATTACCCCCACCCCCATCCTGTTTTTTCACAGTTGCTATCTGGTCACCCTAATTGGTGAGTGTGCTGGCTTGAAAGTCGCTCTGGAACACTTCCACAACTTGGATGGGTCATTCAGTCCTTTGTTCAGAGCTTCGTTTGTAGAAAAGTTACTCCAGAGGTAAGAAGCAGGAATGAAGATGAAATGGAGAAGATGCAGCTGTGTTTTATAGTCTTTTGCCATGCGGCCTGTGCTTCCTTTATTTCAAACACAAGCTGCCCAGCACATGGCTTGGAAGCCTTTTCTGTCCATAGGCATGCTCCTGCATGCCTTGCTGAGTCATAAGGTGTATCTGCCTTCTCTCAATGGGTCAGTTTATAGCTGATGGTCCTTAATGGACCATCAAGCAGGCTAGGCAGTGCTGATGCCAAACTGTCTTGGGATGTCACCCAGAAGCATAGCACAAGTTTTGTAATACAGACATACATACACATTTATAACCCATAATACAAAGATGATACAAACACATAAATGAGATTATCATATTTGGCAAATTATAACATTTTTGCAGATACCTTACATGGCATATCTGGCACAACTTGCTGCAATTTTATAATATTAATATTCATAATATCCTCAAGTGTTCCCCCGATTCCATACAGTGTCACAACTAGCTTCATCCCTTGTGTTTACGACCGTTCAGGTTTTTGCTGCACTCTTACCCACTTCTGCATGAGAAGCATTCATAGGATTAATGTGTAAAGTCCTACATTTTGTTGGGTTTAATTATTTAAAGCCTGAAGTTGCAAGGGGTCCGATTGCTGCCCTTACGCAGTCAGATAGGAACATTCAGAACACCCTATTTATTTACAACAAAAAGATTCTAGCCTTGCAGCAAATAGCCTCCTGTAAAACCCCTTGGGGCCTCTATTCTGAACAAATTTGCCTCAACCTTTCACTTCCTCTTGGATGTGAATCCAGCACAACCGTCGGAAATCAATCGTATAATGTTAGATTACTGAGAAAAAGCCTATCAAAATAATCAGTGTTTCATCTTAAGGAGAATCAACTCCAGCTGTAAGCCTTTAGACTTTGGGGAGGATCTATTCACTGATTGCAGTCTCATATTTTTATTGTATCGTTAACATACGTGCGTTCACATTTTTGCAGGAACGGCCTAACTGTGTTCTCCCTTACATTAGTGCACATTTGGAGTAATTCCAGTGAAAAGTAGTTATGGCAGGGTAGCACTGCTAAGGGAAGAAGACATTGGACTGGGATTCAGAAAATCTGAGTTCAGTTTCCCCTTCTACCACAGATTTCCTCTGTGACTTTGGACAAATCACTGTATCTCTCTCTGCCTCAGATCCCCGTCTGTCTTTTCTCTTAAGACTGGGTACATCTACATTTGAGCAGGCAGGTGTGATTTCCAGCTTGTGTAGACATACCCGTTCTTGTTCCGGTCGAGTTAGCATGCTGAAAATTGCAGTGTAGCCAGGGTAGAGTGACCAGATGTCCCGATTTTATAGGGACAGTCCCGATTTTTGAGTCTTTTTCTTACATAGGCTTCTATTACCCCCCAAACCCTTTCTTGATTTTTAACACTTGCTGTCTGGTCATCCTAAGCCAGGGTAGCATAGCCATCAAGTACATACCCATCTGGAGCTCCTGAGTACGTGCACAAGTCCCTGCCCTGGCTACATTGCTATTTGTAGCATACTAGCTCTCACATAGCTAGGGAGTATGTCTACATGAACTGGGAATTGCACCTCCCCGCCCAATGTAGACGTAGCCTGTAAGCTCATTAGAGGAAGGACTGTCTCTACTGTGTGTTTGTACAGTGCCTAGTACAATGAGGCTCCTGTCTCACTGGGGCCTCTAGGTTCTGCTGAAATACAGATCATTAATAATAATCAGGCCCTGTGTCTTAAAGCATTTTATTTTTCCAAGCAAAATCATTCTAAGAATAAAGTGTGAACGTTAGACATGGTGAAATGATTTAAAGATGAACCTTTAGTAAATGAAAACGTTTTTGCTTTAGAATTGAGTAATACTTTATCCTCCATGCCCTGTCTCTCTGTCTCAGATTGTTGAAAGAGTTGTCTGATGAGGACATTCTGAGTATGGTACTCATCTCTAAATTTAGGTATTCTTCCTTTTGGTCCCATGACACACCATGGTAAAGAGGTTTAAACAGTCTGTAGCACAGATATATAGGAGTGGTTTAGCTGCAGTTAAGTGGATATGGAGGATGTATGTAAAAACGTGACGTATTTGGCTTGATCATTAGAAAAACTAATACTTTTAATGTTTTTTTAAAGAAAGATGTTGTGGGGGCAGAACTGGGGCTAAACCACTGCCTATAACTTCCATTAGGCAGAGCTTTGTTCCCACCCATTGTCCCCGGCCCTTATGGTCATGTAGATTGGCCGGTCAGTTGAGAGACAGGCATTCAGAAGGCAACCACTAATCAAGAGGCTGGAAAGCCATGACATCAGTGCTGCAAATCCCTGCCAGACACACAAGTCTGAGGGCTGGAGACCCAGTCCAAACTGCCATGGGCATAGTGGAAAAAGACACACAGATTGAGGAAAATTTGCTTAAATTGATTGCAACTTTATTAATAAAAGAACAACTAACTAGTAATGGCCATGGACATGTAAACCTTGCAGCCTAATTCTTGGGATGGAAGCTTGTCCTAAACTCATCCTCCCCAACAACAGATGGGGCAGAAGCAGACTGGACACTGTAGATTAACCATTCTGTACGAAAAAGGGTAAACTCACTCTTGCAGGCAAGCCCCCTCTCCCACCGCATCAGCCTTCAGTAGTCAGCTTTTCAGAATCCATGGGAGGAATTACTAGTCCTGTCTCCTGCAGCAGGATTGGAAGGCAATGAAGTCTACTCAGCCATGACTTGTGTTTCTGGCTGTTTATTCAAAAAATTGTGCAAGAATTATTCATAACTAGTTGCCGCTAGAAAATTGCTGAGCTAGCATCCAACACTGCAAACCACACACAAAATAATTCAGTCCATGAGAGCAAGGCCAGAATAAACAAGTCCTCAAAAGCACTGGACTGGATAGCTGAAAGAGGTCCAGCCAATCATAATTAACATTTGTGTGTCTGATGGTTTCCACTGCTGAAGTCCTAAGTAAAGTTCCTCATTTCCCTGTTGATGACTTCCAAGCTCAGTCAGTTCTGCTCCATGCAACTCGTTGATCTGCAAGGTACATTTTACGGTCCTTCCTCCACCCCTTGTTGCTTTCTTACTTACCCAAAATGTCTGGAAAGTGGTGGTGAAGACAGCCTTGAGGAGCGGTAGCTTATGGAGAAAATTTGTGGAAAACCAAGTTCAGCAGGCTGAATTAAGGCAATTCAGGTGACCCAGGGCACACGTGCCATGGCTCCACTCCTATACTATGGCCTCACTCCTACACCATGGCCCTATCCCTCCTTGAGGAGGCAGCAGGTTTCAGACTTGAATGAATGAGGGAATTCTCTTGGAGCTATTGTTTCAGGCTCTCTGCAAACTCAGACTGACATTTGTTACCATAGCTGATAAGTTTTGCATAACTGCATGTGTGACATTTTATGTGCATTATTAAATGAACTGATTTGTGTAGTTTCAAATAATTTGCATATGACCATAAGCTTCATTTTATGGTTAATCTACCCTTCCTCAAAGCAGTGGCAGGGATAGGATATAAAGCTGCATAAAACTTGGCAGCTATGAGGCTGGGGCTAGTAGGGAGTGTGAGGGTGGCTACTTGGGTTGGGGTAGGTGAGGAAGTGTTCTGCTGGGTGACTGTGAGTACTGGATAGGTGCTGGGGGAGGTCTGGGGTTACCAGCTAGGGGGTAGTTTGGTGCTATCAGGGACAGCTGGGGTATATGTGTAAGTGCTAGGGTGCGTGCAGTATGTAGGATACTGGGATAGGACTGCAGGCTGCTGTCAGAGTGTGGTGGATGCTGCAATATCTGGGAGTGCTGGGTAGGTGGGTATTGTCTGGGAGGAGAACTGAGGTCTGTCTGAGGCCTGATAACTGGGGGTACTGATGGCGGGGGGTCTCTCAAGAGAGCAGGATCTGGGATCTTCCTGAGGATCTCTTTAGAGGCTAAGGGTCTGTATGGAATCTGATTCAGGGGAAGGGGACTCTCTGGGAGCTGGCTGGGGTCTCTCTAAGAGGCAGGGGTCTCTGGGGTCTCACTGGGAGGCAGAGGCCTGGAATCTCTCTGGGGGTTTGGCTGGCAGTTACAGGGTCTGACAGAGGGAGCGTGGTGCTAGTACTGGGCACCTTTACCACCCCCCTGCTGCTGCCACCACTTCTTTTGCTTCTGGCTGTTCTGTCCCTTCTAGGGGACAGGAGGAGCAGCCAGACAGGAGGAGGGAGGCAGATGTGTGGCCTGGCTCCTGTCCACAGCTCAGCCAGATAGGAGATATCCATGCTGAGATGGAGGGAGGTGAGAGGGCTGCCAGATGTGAGTGTCAGGCTAGATGCCAACACTTGTCAGGCCTGAGTTATACTCACATCACCTTTACAAGCTTTTCTTTGCCTCCATGAGAGGTGTGATAAATAAAGTGTGCATGTGTGGGGGGATAGCTCCCTTTGATGGAGCCAGCCAGTTAGCTGTAAAATCCCTCTTGGTAGCTGTTCTTTATTTGCATCACCTGTAAAGGGTTAAAGTACTCCTTTTCTTTTTGCGAATACAGACTAACACGGCTGCTACTCTGAAACCTATAAAGGGTTAAAAAGTCTCCCAGGTAAAGAAAAAAAAAAAGTGGGCACCTGACCAAAAGAGCCAATGGGAAGGTAGAACTTTTTAGAATTGGGAAAGAAACTTTCCGTTTGTCTGTTTTTCTCTGGGCTGGAGGGACAGAGCAGCCATGCTATAAGCAACTTAACCCAGGCATGATCATAAATCATCACATCATGCCTAGAACTACTTATCTGAACTCCAAATGTGTAAGTAGATCAGAATGTTTAGCTAGATCCAATTAGGGTTATTTCTTTTATTTCTTATTGGCTTGTGGTCTCCTCTGTGTTAACCCCAGATGCTTCTGTTTGCTTGTAACCTTTAAGCTGAACTCCCAAGAAAACTATTTTGGGTGCTTGATTTTTGGAATTGCTCTTTTAATATCTAACAAAAGCCTAAGTTCCAGATGTATTTTCTTTCTTTTTGTTTTTAATAAAATTTACCTTTTTTAAGAACAGGATTGGATTTTTGGTGTCCTAAGAGGTTTGTGCATGTTGTTTGATTAGCTGATAGCCACAGCTAATTTCCTTTTTCTTTCTCAGAGCGCGCGTGTGTGTGTGTGAGAGAGAGATAGCTTGAGGGTACCCCAGAAGGAGGAATTCCCAAGTGCTCCTTCCTGGGTTCAAAGGGTTTGTGTCTTTTTTGCATTTGGGTGGTGGCAGTGTTTACCAAGCCAAGGTCAGAGAAAAGCTGTAACATTGGGAGTTTATTACAAGCCTGGAGTAGCCAGTATTAATTTTTAAAATCCTTGCGGGCTCCACTTCTGCATTCGGAGTGACAGAGTTAGGATTCAGCCTTGACAAGAGGTATAAACAATTTTAAAGAACATTGACTTTGTGATCTCAGCATGGCTCTGGTTAGTTCACTCCACAGTCTCATCCCACTGTGGGATGAGCCAAAACACCTCCACCCCATCATTATTTTAAGGATACAGGCCCTGCACATATTTAGGTACCCGGCTATCTGCAAGATAAAGGAACAGCCTTTAGGTTGGTGATGCTAGTGGAATGTGCAAATTCATGCTTCCTCACTGCTACAATAATCTGCACAGTGTCTATGTGTAGGTGGTCCTTATAATGATAAAAGTCCAGTGCAGACATGGTCTTAGAAAGCTGAATGACCTAAGAGTCTGAGAAGTCATGCCAGGTAGAACTGGTTTTACAATGGACATAAAGCCCTCAGGGCTGGCAAAAACTGTATATTTTGCAGCTGTGTGATTTTTAACTATTTGGCATTGCTTTACCTGTCCTTCCAGCCTCAGTAAAAATTTCAAAGGGTTAGAGGCCCTGAACATAGTGATAATAATGATTATAAATATCTTCCATTTACAGATAGCACCTTTGGTGTTGAAAAATCCAAAAGCATTTAACTAGAGCTGGTCATGAACCAGAATTTCTGTTCTGCAAGAAATGCTGACATTTTCAATTTCTGTTGTCTGTGTGTGGAATCTGGACAAAATTTTGTGAAACAAAAATTCCAAAAAATTCTATTTGGAACCATTGAAATGTTTTGTTTTGACAGTATAGGACATATAGTCATGTATTCATTGCTTATATTTGTTGGAGTGAAGTAACCTCTCACCCAGTATCCCAGATGGGGTGACAATTTCAAAAAATCTTATTTTATTTATGGGATCTTGTCTATCTTGAAGTGCAAGCAAGAGATGTGAGAATCAGTAATGAACTACTTTTGTGGTTTTGTACTTCTGTAAGTCAAGGGACAATGGATCATAAGTTATGACCAGGAAGACAAGAGGCCCTATATTGCAGAGTCTCAACTATTCACCTAAACACAAGGAGTTGAGATCATCTTAATAGTCATCACTCCTGTGGTGACTCATGAACTAAGAAGCAGTACCATAAAGGAGAACACCAAAAGTGGGCCAAAAGTCAGAATGACCTCTGCTAATTGGGACTGGACAATGCAGTTGGGGTGAGAAAACTGATCCCCTGATTCCATCAGAAGATCACAAGGGAGGTCCTGTGAAATAATAACACCTTGAGTTTCATCCATAAAAGGCCAGGTAAACAAGGAAGAATTGTACTTCTCTCAAGGTCACATGACAACAACTTGATGAATGATGTGCATACTTCCTCTTGCAAGGAAAGCAGAGACAAAGACATTGAAGACCAGCCAAGCTGACTCACATGGTGGGATCTGAGTCAGATACAATGCCTGGTTCCCCAAACTGTAGTTCCTGACTGAGTCTGAAGGTCCACAAACAAACTAAAGAGCGGGCACTTTTTCTTTTTCTAAGTGATATAATTCTTTTTGTCTCCTTAACAGGACATTAGAATACCTGTGCAGGGAAACCTACCAGGAAAGACCTGCCCTAGACTTTTTTTCATTTTGGCGAGGGGGGGAAGGAGGTATTTATTGATAATAATAGCACATACGTGTAAAACTATAATGAAAATTACTTTTGGGTATTGATGAACCTAGGTTCAAAGCAAATCTTATCATAGATCTCTAAGAGTCATCTGGGATACATAAAGATTTAAGACTTAACCTGTGGCTTTCCACAAGGGAAAATATAGACTGCATAGGGGTAAGAAGATTAAATAAGTCATTTAATCACTGGTGTTAGTTAGCTTTCTTGTTGGACTGCTGGTTGTGCTCATGTAATAACTTGAGCATTTGTTGTTCTTAAATTGTGCTTTTTGTAGTTATCCAGTACTAAGTTGTATTATTGTTAACTCCTTGATTTGAGTAACTCAGTTTATATTGTAATATCCATATTAATTATTATATTGTTTAATACTTTAAACAGTATATGAAATTAGATATAGTGTGTAGTGTTTAGTGCTTATGAATAAAAATTGTAATACACCAAATTGGTTTTCTCTAATCAACTGGTGACAGGTAAAAACAACCCTAAATTAAAGGGATTTTAAATATTCATGGAGCATTGGACTCAGGTCCTCAAAGACAACCCTTACTATAATAGCATCAAAATGTTTCACTTTGATTTCAATGACAATACATTTTTCAATGAAAAACTGTTCCATTGACAATTTTTTGAGCAGCTCTACATTTAACGCTCTTTGGCCAGCACTGGTATGCAATCAACCGTGGGCTTAAATGTGGCAACAGCACATGCAGCTAACAACATGCAAAAGCATTGCATAGTAGTAGAGGGCAGGAACAGAAGAATACTGAATCCAAATGAACCTGCAGGACGAATCTCAGACAAAATATAATAAGTACACAATACAGTGTGTGTAGATAATTGCTGTGCAAATTTAGGAAAACCCTTCTCACACAAAGTTCACTTAAGAAAATAAACCTGTTTGTTAGCCAAGCTCACTGATCTCCTGAGGTCAGGTTGCCTATAATTAAGAGATATCAATGTCACATGATAGTGGTCTATTACTGCTGGCAACCTGTAATGGCAAGCACTCACCCTTGCAACACCCCCTTATGGCCCAGTGTGGAACTGCAACTATGTCTGCTTCAATTTCCCCTAGTGGGCTTTCAATAAGTTCAGTGACATTTGTCTACAGTGAACAGTATTTCTTCAGGAGTCTAGTTTATTAATGAAGCGCCGAACATGGTATGTAAACAAGCCTTCTTCTGCTGTGAGTCCCCAGGCTTCTTCAAAGTCTGGACCTCTGGAGTCTCTCTGCTGACTCAGGGTATCTCTCAAGCCCTCTATCATGTACACCTGGTACATGGTAGATTGTAGGGCTGTTATTAGGAGGGCAGGCTTCTGAACCAGATATGGACTGACCACAGAGCTTACTTCTCAGAGAGGTACATATCAGACGTATTCACTGTAAGGTCCTTTAATGTTCTGTTAATACTGTTGGTTCAGAGATTTTCTTGACTATGCAAAACTGGTCATTCTCTTTTACTCTGTTTCCTCTTTATGAAATAATGGGCTAGGAGTCCTGAAAGGGGTATGTAGACTATATGGTTCAGCATTGTCTCTGAAGGTTATTTGTACTGGATCTCCTTTCAAAAGACCAATATCACCAAATATTCCATCGAGTTCTTCCACCTTTCTCACGAGGCCCATTACAGTTGCCGTGCTGCAGCTGAGAAGGTTGCTGGTTATGATTCTTTGATCACATATAAAGGCAAAAGCTTTGCATTTAGAGTGTAAGTTGTTTCTGTGATGAACTGGCCTATGCAGTTCAGAGCACCTCCCAGGCTAGTCAGATCCATGTCAGGTGCCTTCAGCTCTGGGAGGGTATTGTAAGGCCCTTCTGAGGTTAATGTTCTGAGGTCTGACTGAGGTTAGTTTAAATATGGTATTTTATACACAGTGCTGTCTAGTGGCTGAACAGTTACAGTTTAGTATTCCATCAGACCCTCCCTGCCTGGAGAGCTTCGTAGTCTCTTTCCTTTGTCTTTGTCTTCCTGGGAGCCTCTGCTGCTCTCCATGGAAGCACCACTGGGAATAACTTCCTACCCAGCTCCCCTGAGGAGCTCTCTCCCTTGGAACTTCCTCTTTCTGTGCTGGGCTCCTGCCTGAGCCCTCATAATCCTTTATGGGTGTGTCTACACTGCAGCTGAGAGCGAGCCTCCCCGCCCAGGTAGACAGACTTGCACTAGTGGGGCTCAAACTAGTGCTCTAAAAATAGCCGCCCCACTCCCTACTTTTGAGAGCCCGAGCTGTAACATTCATATTAGTCTTTTAAGCACTCTGGTTCAAATCCGCTGTCACGAATCTGTCTACCTGTGTTGGGAGGCCTGCTCCCAGCTGCGGTGCAGACATACCCTAGAAGGCCCAGGTGTTTCTTTGACTAACTACTGCTCAGCTACTTATCCAATTAAACGTCCATCAGGCTTATTTTCTTAGTAGAGCCTGTCACAAGGAGACTGGGTGCCTGATTCCTCAGAGGGCCAGCCCCCATGACAGGAGTCAGTTCGAAAGCTGCAATAGCTCAGTGGCCATTGTTCACATTTATTTTCAGAGTAGGAGCACTGATCCTGAAGCAATGTTCCTTTATCATACAATGACTTTATTGCTGTTAACTGATGTAGCTGTAATCATTTTCTCTGGTGGATGTTGGCACAGTAGAGGACAGTGGCTTACTGTTGAATAACCACATTCTGACTGGCTTTGAGAACAGGTTAAATTCTTGGAAGAATATTTGAAGGAAGTGAATTCTGAATTTATACTTGAAAATACTTGCACTGGAGACATGGTTCTGAGCTAACCTGGTGGCTGAACTTTGTCCTTACCCATAACTTTTTTACATTTGGGGACAATGTATACCTTCAGATCAGCGGCACTGCTATGGGTACCCGCATGGCCCCACAGTATGCCAACATTTTTATGGCTGACTTAGAACAACACTTCTTCAGCTCTCGTCCCCTAACGCCCCTACTCTACTTGTGCTATATTGATGACATCATCATCTGGACCCATGGAAAAGAAGCCCTTGAGGAATTCCACCATGATTTCAACAATTTCCATCCCACCATCAACCTCAGCCTGGTCCAGTCCACAGAAGAGATCCACTTCCTGGACACTACAGTGCTAATAAACGATGGTCACATAAACACCACCCTATACCGGAAACCTACTGACTGCTATTCCTACCTACATGCCTCCAGCTTTCACCCTGACCACACCACACGATCCATCGTCTACAGCCAAGCTCTGCGATACAACCGCATTTGCTCCAACCCCTCAGACAGAGACAAACACCTACAAGATCTCTATCAAGCATTCTTACAACTACAATACCCACCTGCGGAAGTGAAGAAACAGATTGATAGAGCCAGAAGAGTTCCCAGAAGTCACCTACTACAGGACAGGCCTAACAAAGAAAATAACAGAACGCCACTAGCCGTCACCTTCAGCCCCCAACTAAAACCCTCCAACGCTTTATTAAGGATCTACAACCTATCCTGAAGGATGACCCAACACTTTCACAAATCTTGGGAGACAGGCCAGTCCTTGCCTACAGATAGCCCCCCAACCTGAAGAAAATACTCACCAGCAACCACATACCACACAACAGAACCACTAACCCAGGAACCTATCCTTGCAACAAAGCCCGTTGCCAACTGTGCCCACATATCTATTCAGGGGACACCATCACAGGGCCTAACAACATCAGCCACACTATCAGAGGCTCATTCACCTGCACATCCACCAATGTGATATATGCCATCATGTGCCAGCAATGCCCCTCTGCCATGTACATTGGTCAAACTGGACAGTCTCTACGTAAAAGAATAAATGGACACAAATCAGATGTCAAGAATTATAACATTCATAAACCAGTTGGAGAAACTTCAATCTCTCTGGTCACGCGATTACAGACATGAAAATTGCGATATTACAACAAAAAAACTTCAAATCCAGACTCCAGCGAGAAACTGTTGAATTGGAATTCATTTGCAAATTGGATACAATTAACTTAGGCTTGAATAGAGACTGGGAGTGGCTAAGTCATTATGCAAGGTAACCTATTTCCCCTTGTTTTTTCCTACCCCCCCCCCCCCAGACGTTCTTGTTAAACCCTGGATTTGTGCTGGAAATGGCCCACCTTGATTAGCATACACATTGTAAGGAGAGTGGTCACTTTAGATAAGCTATTACCAGCAGGACAGTGAGTTTGTGTGTGTATGGGGGTGGGGGGGGGGGTGAGAGAACCTGGATTTGTGCTGGAAATGGCCCACCTTGATTATCATACACATTGTAAGGAGTGTGATCACTTTAGATAAGCTATTACCAGCAGGAGAGTGGGGTGGGGGGAGCTATTTTTTCATGCTCTGTGTGTATAAAAAGATCTTCTACACTTTCCACAGTATGCATCCGATGAAGTGAGCTGTAGCTCATGAAAGCTTATGCTCAAATAAATTGGTTAGTCTCTAAGGTGCCACAAGTACTCCTTTTCTTTTTGCGAATACAGACTAACATGGCTGTTACTCTGAAACCACTGGTTCTGAGAGTTACACTCATCCAGTTGGAGAACAGTAACACACCATGTGACTTTTTTGGCCAATTACACCATCACAATTCAGATTCTGAATACTGTCAACAAACTTCTCATGAATGAACTAAAGACCAAGAATTATTTGCAGAAAGTGTATGATGATTTATTTCAGATAGCAAATTGACATAATTGTAAGATGTTCTCCAGACAATTCACTAGCAGAGAAAAATGACAAAAAAATCATCAAGTAAAATATTCACTAAGAATTATTAGCCCAACTCTAAATGGATTTCTTTTTCTGTAAGAGAGTCAGGGATGAAGTTAGCCTTGGGCAAGACTTATGTCTAAATCTGTGAAACAGAAATAGGAGAACGCTTGGGAAAAAGAATAGAGTCCTTAAACCAGTACTCTTCAGTGATTTTCATTTTCTAAGAAGTGTAAAAGAAAAAAAAAAAGCTGGAGCAGGGACAGCAAAGTTAAACTTGAGGCCCTGATCAACACACTGAATGTTTATTTCTTTTTAAAAAAAAATTAGCCCCTGAAAGAGGAATAATAATACTTAGCCCTTAGACCTTTCATCTAAGAATGATAAAAATTGCTTTACAAACATTGATGAAATTAGCTTTTTAACAATCCTGTGAGATGGACAGGCATTAAAGGGCCCTTTTCAGTAAATTTTGTGGTCAAATGAACAGTTTAACGCATCTCTTGTGTATGCATGGGAGAAAAAGAATATTCACAAACCAATGTGGGAGAGTGGTTAAAAGAGAGAAGTCTTGAGCACAGAGAAGACATTGAGAAATGATAACTTTTGTGTTTTACTTATTGCCAGCCAAACCAATTTATATGAAATTAATAAGGTAAGAAACTGCTTAAGGGCTGCTATGGCTTGATATTCTCGTAAGTGGAAAATTAAAAACAAACAGCAGTGGCCTTCGTTGAAAAGGTTAACAAAACATAATATTAATTCTTGCTGTAATGTAATTTCCTTCGATGTGAAAATGCTTTTTTAAATCCTGTCACAGGTAAAGATGGGGCCTGAACTAATACTTCAGGTCTGACTGCCCCTGAACTTTGGAGAAGTTAGGATTCAACATTTGCAACATTATAGCAAGCTGAACACAAAGCTTGTATTGGAACTTAGTGAAAATTCAGAACCCTATCTGGATCCAAATGGAGATGTTTGTGCTTATCTCTAGCTCTGGGTCTAATATTAGAATTTCTAGCCGAAGGGCTTGTCTGCACAGTGCATTAGTCCATACCAGAGGGGTGCAAATTCTAGTGTATGCTATCATGTTGTGCACTAATTAGTCTGAGTGGATCCTTCTGGCATGCACTAAAAGTTCCCTAGTGTGCACTAATATAGTCCAGTACTACATTAACTCTCACTAAGAAACTTTTAGTGTGTGCCAACAAGATCCATATGGGCCAGTTAGTATGTAACATGCTAATGCGCGCACGCTAGAATTTACACCCTTCTGGTGCAAACTAATGCATTATGTACACAAACTCTTAACAGCAAGTTAAATGTTTGTTAGACTTTTCCCCTACTGGCTAACCTGTTTTTTTTTTTTACATGTTCCCTCTCTGCTATGTTGATTCTAGTATTTGAACTGAATAGACATTCTACAGAGCATTATTATTGTATATTCAAGCTAACTTGGCATTTATTGGCAGAACTTGCTGCAGTCTGTTAAACAGTTGACCATGAATTCTCAAATCACCTATCTGATCAGTATCACAGACCAAGAGTAGGTCTGGGCATGTTGTTCATTTTGGACTCTGCTGTTGGTTCCTATTGCAAGTCATTCTTCCATCTAGTCTTTGGCATTGAGGGTAACTAACTACTGGAACAATTTAGCAAAGGTTGTGGTGGATTCTCCATCACTGACTATTTTAAAATCAAGATTGGATGTTTTCCTAAAAGCTCTGCTCTAGGAATTATTTTGAGGATGTTCTATGGCCTGTGTTATACAGGAGGTCAGGCTGGATGATCACAATGGTTCTTTCTGTCTTGAAATCTATGAGTCTATTAAATTAAAGTTCAGCTGAGCTGCAGCCATTAGTTTTATTTCGAAGACTTACATAAAAAAGCAGCAAGGAACAAACACAAACTTCAAAGTGAATGGAAGAGCATTTAGGAGGGTTTTTTGGGTCTCCCTTAGTCATAAGGTCAGCATAACTCAGGACATGATATTAACCCATTATTGTGCACTGGTGTGACTGTCTTTGGAGACACCAAATCACACAGCTTGTCATCTTGTTAGGCCTAGTCCACACTATGAGTGTAAACCTGCTAGCAAGTGTGTTAAAAATGGTTATGGCTACTCCGTGTTCAGGAACTGACTCACCATTCCAGACAACTGTAACCCTTTCAGGAATCTGATTTGTCTTCCATATCCCCAAGTTACACCTCACTTAAAACCTACTTGCTTACAAAATCAGACATAAAAATACAAGTGTCACAGCACAATATTACTGAAATTGCTTACTTTCTCATTTTTACCATATCATTACAAAATAGATCAATTGGAATATAAATATTGTACTTACATTTCAGTGTATAGTATATACAGCAGTATAGACAAGTCATTGTCTGTATGAAATTTTAGTTTGTACTGACTTTGCTAGTGCTTTTTATGTAGCCTGTTGTAAAACTAGGCAAATATCTAGGTGAATGGATGTACCTCGTGGAAGACCTCTGCGTACCCCTGGTTGTGAACCAATGAAATAGAGCAACTGATGTACTGCAAGATTTTTTCAAAATTTAAACAAATGAATAAAATGATTAGTGATTAAATACCCCCTGGTTTGTTTGAAGGCTATTTCATTATTTTTGACCAGTTTGTGACTAAATGTTCACGTCATTGGTTACAGATTATTTTGGGGGCATTTTTTTGGTGGTGGACAAGAACTAGTTAAGAGCCACTGTTTCGGAGTACTCTCCCACATAGCACAGCTGTACTGGAGACCGGAACAAACTATCCAATTTGAGGGGCTCTGTCTCCCCCTCCCCCAACCTTCCTTTCGATATACAGTCAGTGTTCTTTTAGAAAAGTGCACTTATCTGTACACATCAAGTTTCTCACACACTAATTTGCACAGGTTTCAGAGTAGCAGCCGTGTTAGTCTGTATCCGCAAAAAGAACAGGAGTACTTGTGGCACCTTAGAGACTAACATTTATTAGAGCATAAGCTTTCGTGAGCTACAGTTCACTTCATAGATTCATAGATACTAAGGTCAGAAGGGACCATTATGATCTAGTCCGACCTCCTGCACAACGCAGGCCACAGAATTGTAGCCACTCACTCCTGCGAAAAATCTCTCACCTATGTCTGAGCTATTGAAGTCCTCAAATCGTGGTTTAAAGACTTCAAGGAGCAGAGAATCCTCCAGCAAGTGACCTGTGCCCCATGCTACAGAGGAAGGCGAAAAACCTCCAGGGCCTCTTCCAATCTGCCCTGGAGGAAAATTCCTTCCCCACCCCAAATATGGTGATCAGCTAACCCCTGAGCATGTGGGCAAGATTCACCAGCTAGATGCTACAGAAAATTCTTTCCTGGGTAACTCAGATCCCACCCCATTTAACATCCCATCACAGGCCATTAGGCCTATTTACTATGAATATTTAAAGATCATCAGATGCATAGAATGGAACATATAGTAACGTACAGCACTTTAATATGCTAGTGCTGTATAGACAAATCAGTAAAGTAGGAAAGGCTAAACAGACTAGGTAGCGCTGGCTGAAAATCATGCCTAGTGTGGATGGCTGGTTATTCTACTGATTCAGTAGCTCTCTGATGCAGTATCCCCAGACAGAGAACTTATAGAGGACCAGTGTGTTTTAAAGTTGCCTTTCCTTGGAAGAATCTCTCCAGACAGATCCAACAGACAAGCTGGATTGTTGGCTGAAGGATTAGTAAGGATGCCCGACCCTTTCTATTATAAGCCTCTGTTTTCAAAGTTGATAACTTTGCCAAATTTTAATTGTTTTGACTGAAATTATCCATGTCAGGTGCCTGCCTCAAGCTGAATGGTTCAGCCATTTCTGAGAATGAGGATAGGGAAAACTATGTTGTTTTGCTATGTTAAAAAAAAAATCTGCTAACCTTTTCTTTGCGAAGCTCTAGGTGCACACACTGCCTTAGAACGGAATGTCTTGGAGCCAGTGCCGGCTCTAGGATTTTTGCCGCCCCAAGCAAAAAAATTTTTGGCCACCCCCACTTTTTTCTCGTGCCCACCCGCCCCTGGCTCCGCCCCAACTACGCCCCTTCCCTAAATCCCCGGCCCCGCCTCCTCCCCCAGGCATGCTGCATTTTCCCCCCCTCCAGTGCTTCCTACGGCTCCCCCCGTGCAATTCCCTGCTCTAGCTCACCTCCATTCCACCTGCTCCCCCTGAACAGGCCGCCATTCTGTGTCTCCCCTTTCCCTCTCAGGCAAGGGAGAGGCAGCGTGTTCAGGGGAGCAGGCGGAGTGGAGGTGAGCGGGGGGCAGTGCAGGAAGTAATGGGGGGGTAGAGGAACTGCTCCCCGCCCCAGCTCACCTCCGCTCCACCACTGCTGCCTCCCCCGAGCGCGCCGCTGCTTGGCTTCTCCCTCCCTCCCTCCCAGGCTTGCCGCGTGCGAAACAGCTGGGAGGGAGGGGGGAGAAGCGGAGCGGCGGTGAGCTGGGGCACATTTCTAGGGGCGGTATTCTGGCGCCAGAATGCCGCCCCTAGAAATGTGCCGTCCCAAGCACCTACTTGTTTTGCTGGTGCCTAGAGCCTGCCCTGCTTGGAGCAGGGACTTCAAATTTGGCAGGGGTCGGCCTTTGGGTCAGAGGTATGCCTTAGGTTGTCCTTGTGAAAATCCACTCAAATCTGGCCAAGAAGCCAGGGGGACGACTGGGGGCTGGGGAACAGGGGAAAGACATATCAGATGATATATAGGCAAGAAGAGTGAGACGGGGGCAAGGAGTCAGGGTTAGGGAAGAGACAGGACTGGAACAGGTTGCAGGGATGAAGCAGAAGGGGCCAAGCTTAGGGGGAACTTGTAGAAGGATCTGTTCCCACTAGAGTAAACTGCCCTCCAGAGCCTGGAATGGAACCCAAGACTTCTGAGTCTCACAATTCCTCTGCTGTCAGCAAAATGTGTGTCTTATCCCCCTCTAGTGTTGGCCCACACAGAGGATGACAACCTACTACTGCTATCAGTTACTCCATTAGCTCAAGTGGCAAGAGATGTGGGCAGTGGATTTAAAGGTTCCAGTCCTCCTAATAACCCAAGTGGACGTTAATCTGATGCCACGTGCTGGAATTCTTTTTTCAGTTTGCTTTTTTAAAAATCAAGAAGTTACACACAAAAAACCAAGTTAGAAAATGCCAGAATTAGGGTTGCCTGGGCAGCCTTAATTTGCCCCCCTTGTGTGTGTGCACAT
Source organism: Chelonia mydas (assembly GCF_015237465.2). Taxonomy (NCBI): domain Eukaryota; kingdom Metazoa; phylum Chordata; order Testudines; family Cheloniidae; genus Chelonia; species Chelonia mydas. Next base: position 51,354,452 of record NC_057850.1, read on the forward strand.
TACGAGAGTCTTTAATTTCATGATCACATACTAATTTTTCTATAAGCAACCTTGATTGTGGCATTTGCTAACTTTTGAGTGCTTGATTTTGCAACCTGAATGTTCTTTTATTGTAGTATTTTTTATGATAAAGATATTAATGTTAAGAATGATTAATATACTGTATCAGTGTATAATGTGGTGTCTACAAGTCAGGTATAAAAAGTCTGTTTATAAAATAGTTTGAAATTTATCCATGTTTTAGGAAGTAAAGAAGAGCTGGGTTTCAAGAAGGCATATACTATATGTAACCCTTCGGTCCGGGGGAGCTGGCAGCAACCAGGGCTGGATTCAATATCTAGGGGTTCTTTTTCAACAATACAAAACAGAACCGGCTCAAGCCCTCCCCCCCAGTAACCTGGGAAAATTACACACTGCCCTTGGGTGCCTCTGAGAGGCAATACTTCCCCTCTCGCAAGCACACAGTCTGAGTATAGAAAAGAAACTTTTAATGAAAGGAGGGAAGACTCCTGCCATTAATTAGGGAAAATGCCACAAGCAGGATTCATAATCATAAAACTGAGCAGGACACCCACCCCAGAGCACGTGGGGCAATGTCTTCGGCCTCATGTGCTTGAGTTTTACAACCAAAAGTTCCTTTTCTGTGCCCCTCTGCTCCCTCACCATACCCCACTCACAGTGGTTGTCCTAGGTCAGTGAGGACCCAGGGTTCAGAGGTGCATCTGTGCAAGGCTTTTCCATGTCCACCTTTGGTATTACTTTTTTCTTAATCTCTTCTGCAAATAGAGAACTACTGCCTTTGGGTTGTGGGAAATTCTGACTGGTCTCATTTCCCTGATATATAAGTAGCCAGTATATAATAGCACAGAGAAGAAGGAATTGAAGCAGAATGGCATAGTTTACAGCACTTTATGATGGTAACTGTGATGGGGTGGGGGTCCCTGTCCAGTGTGGGGTGAGTCCACGCCATCCCTTGAGTGCCTGTTTCTTCAGGGTAGGACACTCAATGGACTTACATTGATAAGATTGTCCTGCATCACAGGGTAATAAGGCCTAATGGTCAGAGTCAGTGGCGAATCGCTGGTTCACGGGGTCGAGGCCTAGCGGCCTGAGTCAATAGTGGTTCCCCAGTTTGCAGGGTACCCGAGCCTAGCAGCTGGAGTCTCTGAGGCTTCCCTGGGCAGCAGGGTAGGCAGGCCTGGTGGCCGGAGTCAATGAGGCATCCCTGATTCACAGGGTAGTGGGCTGCCCCTGGGGGAGGGTAGTGCCCTATGGTAGGGGGACCCAGGCCCTCCCTACTCCACTGGGTTCCAGCCCAGACCCTAGTAATGGCAGAGGGTTCCACCACTGAAGTCAGCGGGGATCCAACCGCAACACGCTCCCTATGTCTGGGACTATGGCTAGTCCCCTCTGGGCTGCTTCCTACCATGGTTCTGGTGGCAGTAGTTGAGGCATCTTTGTGTTGCTCGGCTGGGGCTGTTCCCGGAGTCTACAACCCATTCTAGGTATCAGTGGATGCCTGGGCGTCAGCTGGGGCCTCAGCGCTTTGGGCTTCTATGGGGTGGGTTGATAGCTGCTCCCTGGCGAGAGCCTGAATGCTACATTGTTCCCCTCCAGCAGTCAGTCCCAACTGAACTGGGCTGCCTTTATACAGCCACTGCACCTGGCGCTTGCCCAGTAGGGCCATGGGGGCGTGGATTCCTCAGCCATCAAGGAAGAGAAAAACCCCTTCCTGTCCAGTGCCAGGTGAGTACACCCCCTCACAGTAACATATTAAGAAAGTTCTTGATTCCAGTGAGTGAAACACTTTAACATGCATTTTGCCCTTGTTTTTCTTACATGTATAGAAGGCTTTCGGGGACGTCTAACTACAAGTTTTACTGCAAGCAAGTTTCATATGTTTTCCCTGGATTGAAGCAGAATGTGGAGTTATCCAGTAAGTGGCAGCAAATGGCTTAAAGATTCATCACCAGTCACTTACCGAGTCTATCTCTCCAGTGAATGAAGCAGAGTACTCAAATTCACTATGTGATTCTATCTAGTGGGAAATGAAAATAGCAGCTGTAAGTATTGTGTATTTGCTAACACAGAACATGCATCTAACTTCCTGTTGTGATAGTAGCCTCTCAAGGGTACAATCATGTACCAAGAAACAACACCCTTCTAATTCAAAAGATGCTTTAGCAACACTTCGATTCCACATATTTCTTTGATCCCATTCAGCCTGCGTTTAGAGCTTGTGATGGGTTCCCCCTGGGGTACCACTTGGAACTGAGGTACCACTGAGTCCCTGATCCACCAGCCTGGGCTCCCTCTCACACTGTACTGCTGTGACAAGCTGCAAAGCCCTCCAACCTGCACTTTCACCAGCATTCATACAGTTACACGCATGCTCTCTAACCACCAGCTTTCCAGCCTGGGACCCCAAAGCAGCACCATCCTGCCCTGGTCAAATCTGGCCAGTATACAGGTTTAATACCCAGTCCGCCTCTCCCTCAATGTGAAGAGAACAATGCACACTTGTGGTAACCAAGCAGAGATCTTCCACAAGCACTCCAGTCAAAGCTCACTGGTTTAGACTAAAACATAAAATAAGTTTATTAACTACAAAAGGATAGATTTTAAGTGATAGCAAACAGATCAAAGCAGATTACCTAGTAAATAAAAACTGAAAACACACTTAACACACTAGAAAGGTAGGATATGAATTAGCAAATTCCCACCGAGTGATAAAGAGGCTGGCAGATATTTAAGGCACAAGCTTGAGTTTACGTTTCCCAGGTTTTCATACACAGACTAGAAATCCCTCTAGCCTGGGACCATCACTTCCCACAGTTCAGTTTCTGTTCCTCAGGTGTTTCCAGGTGAGTTGTTGGGAGAGTGAGGTCTCACATTATGTCATTTCCCCCCTTTTATATCTTCTTCCCACTAGCTGGAAAGCTCTTTTGCTGTGACCTGGGTCAAACAGTTCCCATTGTGTAGTGCTATCTCTGAGAAGTTTCTATTGTACACAGTTCCTGGGGTAATCCCTGTGGTTGGGTGCATTTCCTCAACAAGTCATTAACATCATTTGGCCTTTTTACTGTTGTACCTGAAAGGCTGCTTGTGGGTGTTTTCAACCTCACAACGTGTTTCAGTAACACACACATAGCCAAACTTCATAATTTCACATACGACGACAGCACATAAATCCAACAAGATATCAATGTCTAGCCGATCAAGACTTCTAGAATGATACCTTACAAGGCCTACTTTGTGCAAAACATATCCTAATTACATGACAGTGGTGAATACAGAGCTGTACGTGGAAATGAGACTGCATAGATAGGAATGAGTTCTAGCAATGGACAAAATAAAGAGTCCATACTAATTCTGTTAAATATATTAGCATTAGCATCTAGACCATTAGAAATAGTTTATACTATTATATGCCAGTTTTCCAAATCCAAATTCTGATTGGTCTGTTAGGCCTTTTTCATATCTCAGATGCGCTGTTAAAGGAGCTCATTACTGAAAAACAAATAATCAAATAATATACAAATAAGCTTTGTACAAATTATGTTGATTGGTTGGGAAGGAAAGTAAATGGTAGGGGTGAATGATTAGGAGGAGAGAAAGTGATAGTTTAACCACAGAGAGCCAACTTACCCTTTCAGTACCATTTGGAGGACTTCCAGGTACTTTTAACTATATTGTAAAAACTAAACTGATTGATATTCTCTCTTTAGTATTTTTAAAAGAAAGGAAATTGAAAACAGAAAACATTGAAATTGGGTTTTTGGCCACAAACTATTGCTGAAATAGCAGCTGAGCTTCTGAGGGCTGAGGAGGGTGGAAAGGAATCGCGAAAGGTGTTTAAAAAAGAGGGGGGAAATGAATACATTAGAATAATAGCAGAAATGTGTTTCTAATCATTTTCTATTAGCCTTCTGCTAGGGACTCTTTTTCAGAGTGGAAGGAGGCATTAAATATCTCTATCCCCATTTTGTTTTTTGAAGAAAGTTAAAGGTAGCAAGCCTTAGTTTAATAGCAATAAGCCATGCCAGGGTGTGCATGAGGCTACTGGTTCATTTCATGGTTGGCTGAACACCTTCAAGGAATGCAGTAATAGCCTACAAATGTATGCCATGCTGTTTTTATTTGCTATAGTGACTCACCTGTTTGATCTTGCAGCAATGGAGAGTGAGTTTTTGTTCTTTCCTGCCTTTCAAAGAGGTCCAGGAGGCCTAGAGTCATCAGTGGTTCTTTGTTGTCACCCCTCCTAGCTGATGTACACAGTAAGCCAATAGAGGAAATGAAAGACATTTGAAGCTGTATCATCACCAATATATTGAAGGTACTCAGCTTGGCATTGCCTTGCCATCCAACCTATAGTTTCACTATTCCTGTAATAAGTGACTTAATTTAAAACAGGCCACATGCTTTATTTTTAGAGTTCTAGAGCTAAATTTACAGCTGGATATAAATGAAAGGGGGAGCAGGAGGGAAGAGGCCAGAAGGGAATTGGCAACAACTCCCAAATGATAGGGTCACTCTTTGCGGCCCTGCCCCCAGTGTAGATTAGAGCAGCCTTGGAGCAGCTCTAAACTATGCCAGTTGGCTAGGGCTCCCATTAACCAAGGGAGCAGCATGCTCTGGGTACACTCCCTCACCAACCTTCTCTTCCCCTAAAACACCTCTTGCACTTAGGACTAGGAGAGGGTGTGACTGAATGCACCCTGTATTCACTCCCTTCATACTATTATAATAATATTCCTACAAAATATACCTTGTGAGGTATCATCTGAAAACTAATAACTCACTGGTCAATAATATCATGGTGAAATGTATGTAGCAACATTCTGTGTAAAGTTATGAATACTCCACGTATGATGATGTTAGCACATGTTCAAACCCACATAGCCCTGACTAGGCAGAAATTGGTAAACAGATCTATCCTAAACAAACAATGTGTGTTTACTTTAATTTACATATAAGTAATAAACAGGATCCTTGGGACAGCAAGAGGGGGTAAACCTGTTTCTCAAAGACAAAGGACAGTCTGATGCCTCTAGCTAAGTGTCATCAAAGTTTAATGGGAATCACAGGTCAGGTAGCCATTCTTTGGGAATGAAGGGGGTCAGAAACCAATCAATCTGCATTTAGCAAGAAGCAACATGGAACCCCTTTCACCACGAGACTCCATGTCTCTGTCCTCAGAGTGGGAAGAAACTTTCCTAGGGGTAACCCTCAGGAAAATACATTTCAAACAGTGACTAGACTGTGAAAGTGAGGGGCAAACACACCCCAGCTTCTCTCTCTCACCTAAGAAGAGAGAGGAACCATCCTTTTGACTTTGGGAGGGATCCTGACATGAAAATTTGGTCAGCCATATTGCTGGGAACCTGTGGTCAGGATTTTACCTTGAACCAAGTCTAGCTTGTTAAATGTTAACTACTAGATAGCATTTTATCTTTATTTCTCTTGTAACCATTTCTGACTTTATTACCTTGTACCTGTAAAAAGAAAAGGAGTACTTGTGGCACCTTAGAGACTAACCAATTTATTGGAGCATAAGCTTTCGTGAAGTGAGCTGTAGCTCACGAAAGCTTATGCTCAAATAAATGTGTTAGTCTCTAGGGTGCTACAAGTACTCCTTTTCTTTTTGCGAATACAGACTAACACGGCTGTTACTCTGAAACCTGTCCTTATACCTGTAGTCACTTAAAACCTAACTCTTTGTAGTTAAATAAACTTGTTTTATTTTTTAATCAAAACAAATCCAGTGTTGTGTTTAAACTGAACTGTTTGGTAACATCAGTAAAAGTAGCAAGCTGTTGTATACAGGGGCAACGGACCTCAATATCTGAACTGTCCAGGAGAGGGCTGGACGGTACAGAAAACACTTTTTGGGGGCAAATCCAGGATTGGGAGTGTGTTGGGATCACCCTGCAGGTAGTAACCAAGACTGCTGGAAGCCAGAGTGTGGCTGGTGTGTTACTGACAGGCTGCTGTGGTCAGAATTGCTGGACCAGTGTTGTGGCTATACAAAGGCACTCAGGGTGTGACCTGCATGCTGTGAGGCTGTCTGTGAGGAGCCCACGTTGGGAGCTACAGCAGCAAAGCATTGTGAAGCACCCAGGTTGCAAGGCAGAGGTGACAGAGCCCCTCACTGGTCTGGATTGCACCCTGAAATGGGACACAGAGTATAACGTGGGAGGGGGGTGCTATGCTAGCTTGATGTCTGCTGGGGACTCTATGTCAGGGGAACCCCGAATACGGAAAATACATCTCTTTGATCCCTTTGTAACTCTGGAGTGAAGCAAAGAGAGCAGAGCAGGTTGGTGAATCTGGGCCCCATTTCATATTCTACATATATTACATTAAGATCACTGTCTGAGCCTGTAAGCAGCTGTGCCAAAAAAGAGGAAAAGAATCTTTAAAATTAACAAGCCATATTGTGATAGCTACAAGGCAGTGTTAAATCTTTTCTTCAGTACTTTTACTGCACTGCAGCTTTTTATGATACAGCAACATATTTTCTCTTATTATGAATTCTGGGGATAAGCAGAAGAAAAACGAGAAAATTATCCAAGCATATATGCTGAGATGGAATCATAATTCACGATTTGGCCACTGCTCCATGCATTCATGGTGTTGCAAAGGCACTCCTGGGACTTCATGAAGTCATATGTTCTGTAAAGAGCTAGAGCATTTCTGAAGAACATTCAAGGAGAAGCACTGTAATGTAGGTCGATTTGTGCTGCAATTTCCTGGAAACTAAACAAAAACAGCACTGTTAATTTACACACTATTTCCAAAATGCCCTGGTTACAAGGGTGCTGAATGGGGAAACTTGCAATGCACTTAGTTTTAATTCCATAGCTTTAGGTAGTGACAGGACCCTTCTGGTAAACAGTAGAGAGTGTGTGTGGTTTTTTTAAAACAGAACTCTATCACTGGGGGCTGAATTATTGTCAGACAGAGGTAGGTAATTCTTTAGAGACTGTGTGACCCACCTGATATGGGTATGGGACCAGGAGGCAGAAAACCGTGGTTCTGTTCCCAGATTTGGCACTGATTTACTTTTGGACAAGTCACTTAAATTCCTCAGTTGCCTTATCTGTAAAATGGGGATAAAGATACCAATTATTGTGACCTGCCTTGAGTCCAATAGCTGAAAAGTGCTAAATGAGTATTACTGGAAATGCTTTTGATTTGAAATGCTTCCCACACCCCACCCAAATTAGTTTCAAATACCTATTTTTAAAAAGTCATTTCACTCCACATAGAGACATTTAAAAACATGTCTCAGAGCATTGTACACTGCTGTGCTTAGGGTAATAACATTTCAGATTCCAGAGGAACAACAACTGCTTTAGTGAGAAAGATTAATTCAAACTCTGTGACTAAAGCCAGGTCTCATCTTTGCTTCCCAGGGCATTCCAACCCCAATAGGATACTGATAACATACTCAACCAGTGAAACATAAGATTGGTTCTGATGACATGTTTCCTTCTCATTCGCTGAGCATACCCTGAGAATACAGGACATTTAGCTAGCAACTGCTGAGAGATGATTGACCCCTTTCATGGGCATCACATGCTCATCACACACCTCCCACAAGACTTATGAGATTTTCCCCAGCAACCATATAAGCCCTTCCTTTTCCTCTGAATTCTGCACTTTTTCTTTACAGTCATAGTGCTGTAGTGGTAATTTTAGAATAGCTATATTTTGTACCTCATGTTCAGTACACCACAAGTGACTAGCAGATCACAACTAATTTTGAGGGAGTGGGAGAACTATTGTAGGGCAAGGCAATTTCTCTACTGTCCATTTATGTAGCATATTGAGAGACTGGACTGTATGTCGTTTTTACATTTCCCCCGGAATTATAGGCTGTCATGCAGTGATAAGATACCTGCTTTCAAAACTAAAAATCTTTGCACATCCAGGGGGTCCTTTTCAGTGCTCCTCCTGCACTGCTGCCCACATGCTCCCCTTCTCTCCACTATTTTTCAGATAACTTACAAAAGTCAGCTCCCTCCCAGCCAGAGAATGATAATGACTCACATTTATAAACAGGGCCAGTTCAGACTAATCTTACCACCAGCTGTAGTCTGCCTGCATCTGCAAGGCCACAATTAATTCAGCGAATGACCTTTCTCCCCATGCTCCAAACACCTACACCATGCAAACCATTGTCTGAGTCTCATGCGGGGGAGAGAATAAGTAATGCGTCTAGAATGGATGCATGTGTTTGTGGAGGAAACTAGGGGAACAGTCGATGAAAGTCTCTTGTTTAAACAGGACGGGTAATTTACATCACTCCCCAGCCAGAGCAGTAAAGGGGAGATGCCTTTCCCCAGAGGGTTCAGGTTATTAATTAACCCCTCCTCAGAGTTTTCAGCCAACCATAAAGTAGCATATACTCAGCACCCGGAGCATGAGCGGTAAACATCCAGCTAACCTTGGTGAGGTCTCCTAAACTGCAGATTTGGCAGCACTTTTGAAACAGCCCTGTTTACCTTTCATCAAGCTGGATTCTCTCCTTGTTCTAGATCTTGACTCCCTAAGGGTGGGGCTTTTGGCTCTGCCAGACAATTTCACTACTTCCTGCCTGGCATCCCTTTAGGGCTCTCTGGTCCTGCTCCACCAGGCTCCAATATAAAGTCTGCAAAAATACCTGTTTGGAGCAGGACAGGAGAATGAAACTCTCAACTATGTTCAGGCTGGGGTGGGGCGGGGATTAATAAATACTCCCGACCTCTCTCTGACCCTGTACCAGTCACCTTCCTGGAACTGGCTTCCGCCATCTGAGAAGAAGCAGAAATTACAATGTGCTAGAACTTGGGTCACCAGGGTGTTGGTACCTTGAGCTCTCTGAAGCGGGCTTCCAGGATGATATATTTTGAGTTTTGTTTTCATTTCTTAATTTATTGTGTAACACCAACACGCAAATATGCTTCTGATATTTTTCAGTTGCTCTCATAGAATATTTGAATAAACTGTAGCATTAAGTTTATAAATGATCAAGGCCCACTAAGCGCTCTATAAATGAAGCAGCCAACTGTTATTTATGCAGGGGATTAACAGATGTCTCAGATATGAACTTGTTTGTTTTGATCTTTTATTTTCATTGAGGGAAAACAACCCATCCTGATTTTGCAGTCTTATCATAGGACTCAGCAGCAAACCAATATCCATGTGAAGAGTCGATCTTTAGCATCTGTTGAATACATTACATATCATGTCATATATAGTAATTTACCATTTTCCTACTAAGCTCTCATTTTCCTCTCAAGAATTGGCCAATGAGATGTTTATTTTCATTCCCACTTATCTAATTTTAGCTGCTAATCCCTTTAATCAAACAGAGGTATGGGCTCTCCTTAGTGCCAATGACCTACAATTCATCAGTTTAAAATATGGGATGTAGAACAAATGAGTGTATTTAGTGTTAGTTCTGACTGCCTGCTTTAATCACACTATGGTAAGTCTGAAAGAATTGTATTTTTGTATACTTTTAAATTGATAAAACTTCAGCATCATTCATATTAACAGTATGCTTTGTATTTTAAACAATGTTTAATGTGTTTTGTAGCTAACAATTTATAAAGCAATAAAATCTGTTTAAAAGGCATGATCAGTTAGATAATGACTACTTGCAAATGTTAAAGCCTAAGGCAAGGATGAGGGCCTTAACTCATGTATTCAGTCACTCTTTCATAGTTCAGGGGTGAAACATTAAATATTGCTTTTGTTAACAAATCTGAGGACTCCTAAGGCTTTGTACTGTGCTGTACAAAGAAAGCCCTGGTGGCAGCAGGAATAAAATTCATACCCGTACCCCCTAAACTGAAGAACTTTTGGCTACCTGTTAGGAATGTAGGGCCTCCAATACACAGCTCAGCCATTCTGATTCTATCCAGTAGAGGGTAGTGGTGCATATACTCATCAGGCAGTTCTTTACACTATTATGAAACCTAATTAGGATGAAAAATTCCATTGACATATTTTGTTTTCAATGGAGAGACAGAGCAGCAAGATACTACTAATAAAGAAAATGTCTGCTTGTGTGCCTACCGTACAGGAATCTGTGTATACATGCTGTAATTGATATAATGTGGTCCTTTCCTTAATATGTTGCTTGATCTTTCAAATAATCTTGCTCAACTGTATTGTCTGTTTTCCTCCTCCTTTCTCTTGGGAGGGAGGTCTGATCTAGTAGATATGGCAGTCAAGCACTGGTGAGTTCTAGTCCCATTTGACACTGACTCCCTCTGGCCCCCTTAGACAGTTCACTGGAGATATCTGCCTCAGTTTCCCCATGGGTGAAGTGGGAAAAATACTGCTTAACTACCTATTTCCCATTATAAACCTGATTTTCTTTTTTAACTCTTCCCCCCCAAAGAAACCAATCTTCTGAAACTTTGCATGTTGCATCTCATCCAAAGGAAGAATTTTTTCTGGGTAGTTTGATTAAAAATCAGAAAACAATATTAACTGATGGTGTTTAGAAAAAATTTAAAAGTTAATTTCAGGTAAAATTTTCAGTTTTTTTTTTCTGGCTCATAAAATCTGAAAAATGACTTGGCCTTGAACTCTTGTTTGTCTAACTGTACCACACCCATCCCTCACTCAATATTGAAAGGCATTTCCCAGTTAGACAAACGAGTTCTAGGCCAAGTCATTTTTACATAGATATATAATAAAAACAGCTTGTGATAACCCAAACAAAAGTAAGCAGTGCAGCAGCTAACTAGGGAGCTCATTAAAGTGGGTTTCAGAGTAGCAGCCATGTCAGTCTGTATCTGCAAAAAGAAAAGGAGTACTTGTGGCACCTTAGAGACTAACCAATTTATTTGAGCCTAAGCTTTCGTGAGCTACAGCTCACTTCATCGGATGCATACAGTGGAAAATACAGTAGGGAGATTTAAATACACAGAGAACATGAAACAATGGGTGTTACCATACACACTGTAATGAGAGTGATCAGGTAAGGTGAGCTATTACCAGCAGGAGAGAAAAAAAACCCTTTTGTCGTGATAATCAAGGTGGGCCATTTCCAGCAGTTGACAAGAAGGTGAGAGTAACAGTGGGGGGGAAATAAACATGGGGAAATAGTTTTACTTTGTGTAATGACATCCACTCTCAGTCTTTATTCAAGCCTAATTTAATGGTGTCCAGTTTGCAAATTAATTCCAATTCAGCAGTCTCTCACTGGAGTCTGTTTTTGAAGTTTTTTTGTTGTAATATTGTGACTTTTAGGTCTGTAATCGAGTGACCAGAGAGATTGAAGTTTTTGAATGTTATAATTCTTGACGTCTGATTTGTGTCCATTTATTCTTTTACGCAGAGACTGTCCAGTTTGGCCAATAAAGCAGGGTTACACAAGGGAATTGGTTGACTGCTGAGGAAGGAGGCCTGAGGAGAAAAGAAAGAAAGTGCTTGCTTTACAAAAGGGTAAGTGAGACGCGTAAGTTGTGAGATAGTTAGTCCCAGGAACAGAAAGCAAGCTGCTTTTTCCTAACTCTGATGCATTTTGCAGCAGCATAGTGATACGGTTACCTTTCTAACAGGGAAGCCCTGGCAGTGTTAGCATAGGTGCCGACTCCGTAGGTGCTCCGGGACTGAAGCACCCACAGGGGAAAAAATGGTGGGTGCTGGCAGCCCCCCATGAGTGCCCTCCCACCCAGTGGTGCAAGTAAAATCCATTTCTTACTGGTACGGGGGGAGAGGAGGCACCGGCTAAGGGGGGCACGAGGGCCTCACGCTCTCCCTGCCCCCTCCTTGTGATCCGTCCCACGTTACCAGGGGTCTGTGGGGTCGGGGCTCTGTCCTCCTCCTGCTGCGCCGGAGACTTTTTGGAACCTCAGCAGCGAAAGGAGAAGAACACTGGCAGCTCCTCTGGTGGCTGTACCCCACCCAGCGGTGCCTGCCCCCCCCCAGCCCTGTCCTCCAGCGAGACTGCTGCTGTACAGACAGAGGAGACGCAGCTCTGTGAATGGGCTGGAGGCGGTACAGCCATGCCAGAGGAGCTGCTGGCGTGGGGTGGCCAGCTCTTCTGGTGTCTTTCTGGTACGTTGTATCGGCTATAAATATCTTGCTGGCACGGCGTACTGTACCATGCCGCCATACTTGCACTGCTGCCCCCACACCCCCCCAGCGCCTCCCATGCTGGTGGGCCCCGCGAATCTGCGCCTCCCCCTCCCTTCCTGTGCCTCCCCCTTGCTGCGAACTGCTGCTTCGCAGTGTTCAGGAGGCTCTGGGGGGCAGGGGAGAGGATGCAGCGCACTTGGGAGATGGGTGGAACTGGGCAGTAAGAGGTGGAGCGGGAGCAGTAAAAGGCAGGGCAGGCGTAGGGCTTTGGGGCAGGGGGTGGAGTGGGGGCGGGGCCTGGGGCAGAGCCCGGGGTCGAGTACCCCCTGGCACATTTTAAAGTTGGCACCTGTGAGTGTTAGTAATAGAAAATGGAAATTGGGAGGGAAAATGTTTTTTCATTTTAATTGTATATCTTGAACGTTATTTGATTTTAGTCAAATTGCCAGTCTGGTTCACCAACTCTTTTTTTGTTTAAATGTGATGGTGGAAAAAGCGTAATTTATATTGCGCTATTTTCAGATTTGTATTTTTTCTTTTAACAGGGCTTTTCACTTATATAACTAATACTGATTGGTTGGTTAAGCAGTTTGCTCAGCTGGGGAATCACTCAATGAGCTAGTCAGCCGAGGAGAAGAAAGTCTGCCTGGATTCTGGTTGGAGACTTTTGCAGGCAAGAGGAGGGAAGATATTACTGTCGTGCTTCTGACTCAGCAGACTGCATAGAGTGGATGAACAAAGACTCTGGTTTACACTACAGCTGTAATTTGACCTATGACATGCTACATCAGTTACATAACAGAAGTTGACATAACTTAGGTCGACTTACAGTGGTGTCTACACCATGCTGTGTTGACGGGAGACGCTCTCCCACCAACTTATCTTATGCTTCTCGGGGAGCTGGAGTACAGAAGTCAAGGGGAGTGTGCTCTGCCATTGACTTAACGAGTCTTCACCAGACCAGCTAAATCGACGCCGCTGCATCAATCCCAGCAGAGCCTATCTAGCCATAAGTATAGATATGGCCTAAGTGAGACTAAGGTGAACTCAGGCTATGCTTTTGGAACTCTGAGTTGCTTCTCACTGTGTTTGAATGGGGACTGACTTGTTTAGATTCAATTTGTTTCTTTTGTTTGTGTATACGTGAAGACAATTTATGTGTATTGTGAAGTAGCCTTTTGTAGCTGAAATTAAGCTATTAGTTTGTTTATCTTTTGTAAAGTTGATATTTAAAATTAAGTTAATTCCTTTTGGACTTGCTTATGGACAGCTTGATCCTGTGCAATCCTTGCTGAATATCCTCAATGACTGAATTCTGGGTCTCCATGTGCTTTACTATAGAAGGTGTGTTAGAGCACCAGGAGAGGGGCAGTAAAGTAAACTCTTGCCCACTCATAGGTTACAATAGCACTGGGAATTTACCTACAGGAGACTAAGATGTGGCTGTCAAACTCAATTCTATGTGTGAACAGGGTAGGCCTTTCCAAAAAATTCGGTATATCTGCCTACAACAATCAAGTGAAAAAAGCAGACTTAGGGAATTGTCATCTTCCCATCTGCTTAAAGAAAGTAAAAGTCTCGGCCTCATATGGTTGATAGTGCTCCTGTATTGCTTACTTTTTCTTTTTTTCAATTAATTGTAAACAACCTAAAGAGAGAAATTCTTCTGTGTTTCAGAGTAACAGCTGTGTTAGTCTGTATTCGCAAAAAGAAAAAGGAGTACTTGTGGCACCTTAGAGACTAACCAATTTATTTGAGCATAAGCTTTCGTGAGCTACAGCTCACTTCATCGGATGCATACTGTGGAAACTGCAGAAGACATTATATACACAGAAACCATGAAACAATACCTCCTCCCATCCCACTCTCCTGCTGGTAATAGCTTATCTAAAGTGATCACTCTCCTTACAATGTGTATGATAATCAAGTTGGGCCATTTCCAGCACAAATCCAGGTTTTCTCACCCTCCGCCCCCCCCCCCCCCACACACACAAACTCACTCTCCTGCTGGTAATAGCCCATCCAAAGTGACCACTCTCTTTACAATGTGTATGATAATCAAGGTGGGCCATTTGTCTTCTGTGTTTGAATGTCATTGGTTTTTAAATTCAGGACTCACCATAATCAGAAAGTTCAAAGACTTGATTCACTTCCTATATTGTCCCCTTTGTGGCTGAGACAAGTCAGTGTGGGAGTCTGTAGCTGCTTCCAGCTTCATTTGTTCAGCCTTGAGCTATGCTCATTTAAGAGATGGAAGGGTAAGGTTACACCAGTTCATAGAATCATAGAATATCAGGGTTGGAAGGGACCCCAGAAGGTCATCTAGTCCAACCCCCTGCTCGAAGCAGGACCAATTCCCAGTTAAATCATCCCAGCCAGGGCTTTGTCAAGCCTGACCTTAAAAACCTCTAAGGAAGGAGATTCTACCACCTCCCTAGGTAACGCATTCCAGTGTTTCACCACCCTCTTAGTGAAAAAGTTTTTCCTAATATCCAATCTAAACCTCCCCCATTGCAACTTGAGACCATTACTCCTCGTTCTGTCATCTGCTACCATTGAGAACAGTCTAGAGCCATCCTCTTTGGAACCCCCTTTCAGGTAGTTGAAAGCAGCTATCAAATCCCCCCTCATTCTTCTCTTCTGCAGACTAAACAATCCCAGCTCCCTCAGCCTCTCCTCATAAGTCATGTGCTCTAGACCCCTAATCATTTTTGTTGCCCTTCGCTGGACTCTCTCCAATTTATCCACATCCTTCTTGTAGTGTGGGGCCCAAAACTGGACACAGTACTCCAGATGAGGCCTCACCAGTGTCGAATAGAGGGGAACGATCACGTCCCTCGATCTGCTCGCTATGCCCCTACTTATACATCCCAAAATGCCATTGGCCTTCTTGGCAACAAGGGCACACTGCTGACTCATATCCAGCTTCTCGTCCACTGTCACCCGTAGGTCCTTTTCCGCAGAACTGCTGCCTAGCCATTCGGTCCCTAGTCTGTAGCGGTGCATTGGATTCTTCCGTCCTAAGTGCAGGACCCTGCACTTATCCTTATTGAACTTCATCAGATTTCTTTTGGCCCAATCCTCCAATTTGTCTAGGTCCTTCTGTATCCTATCCCTCCCCTCCAGCGTATCTACCACTCCTCCCAGTTTAGTATCATCCGCAAATTTGCTGAGAGTGCAATCCACACCATCCTCCAGATCATTTATGAAGATATTGAACAAAACCGGCCCCAGGACCGACCCCTGGGGCACTCCACTTGACACCAGCTGCCAACTAGACATTCAATGTATCTGCTGTAATTATCTTTTATCTTTTATCCATGGTGTAACAATGGCCTAGATCCTCAAAGTATTTAGAGGTATTTGAAATAATGGAAGTTAGGAGCCGCAGTACCTTTTGAGGATCTGGGCTAGAGTGGCAGGATTCTTCCCTCTTTCAGTTAGCAGGTGTTAATGTGCAGCGTCCTGCAAGGTTCTAACTACTGCTGACTTACTGAGGCAGGTATGACTCATTAGACTTCATTGTGAATATAAGGAAAATGGGAGGAGACCTCTGGCAGAGCATGTGTTCTGCAGAAAGCAAACAAATCTTTAGGAGAAGCCTTATATAGAATAAAGTACTAGTGGCTGGTGTGTGCTTTTAGAGTTGCTTTTCTGCTAATTAGTGCTTGAGGTCTTTTGACTCTGACTTTGTAGTTTTGTTTGGAGCTGAGTAAGGGTTTCATTGCTTTGCAAATTGTCATATTTTGTGCACAAACAATCTAATTAATCTGAATTTTGCTCCACCTTCATTATGTAAGATACATATAAGTAAGGCTGCGTTTCTGTCATGGAGGTCGCGGAAGACACAGATTCTGTGACTTTCTGTGACCTCCCCGTGACTGCTGCAATGGCCCATGTGGCTGGCTCTGGGGCTGCCCAAGCAGCTCAGGCAGCCCCCGGGCCAGTAGCAGCAGTTTGGGTGTGGGAGGGGGCTCAAAGCTGCGGCAGGGGGTTAGGGTGTGGGGCGGTACTTACCTCAGGGAGACTTCCTGGAAGCAGCCAGCATGTCCCTGCAGCTCCTAGGCAGAGGGGCCAGGGGGCTCTGCGCGCTGCCCCTGCCTGCAGGCACCACCCCTGTAGCTCCCATTGACTGTGGTTCCTGGCCAATGGGAACTGCGGAACTGGCACTCATGGCGGGGGCAGTGCTTGGAGCCCCCCTGGCCTTCCCTCCCCCTAGGAGCTGCAGGGACATGCCAGCCACTTCCGGGGAGTTGCAAGCAGGGAGCCCAGTAGGGAGCCTGCCAGCCCCACCAACCCCCCCCAGCTCCATCAGAGGTCCTGGGCTGTGCGTAACTACCTGCCTCCTCCCCAGCACCAGCGGGGGTCCTAGGCCATGCCTCCCCCCACCAGCACTTGCAGGCCCCCCCCCCTCCCCGGCCTAGGTTTTAGTTAGGGGTATATAGTACAAGTCATAGACAGGTCACAGGCGGTGAATTTTTGTTTACAGCCTGTGACCTGTCCACGACTTTTACTAAAAATATCTGTGACTAAAACATAGCCTTACATATAAATAATCTGATGCAAACTATACTTGATGCAGAACTATGAAACGGGTCTTAAATGACCACTCAGGGGACTTGTAAGGAACTGTTTAGCGGAGGTGGCCTTCCAGTAATAACAGAAGAACAGAATTTATTGGATATGTTTGGGATAGTCTCAAAACAGGTGTGTACACAAAGATGATCCCTTGCGTAAGTTTCACAGTAAGGACAGACTTGGCAGTTGTATTTGTTTGATTTGAAAGTCTTGTTAGTTACAGTATTGGCAACCTCAAATGCTCAAAAATAATGAGTCACCTCCACCCCCCCAATCATTAATTTGGCTTAGAAAATACAAGGAGAGAATACTGGGTTTGGGATGCATTTGCTCTGTGTTTTTGAGCCTTGGGCTGCATTTGGGCCACATTTTCAAACTCTTCTCTAGCACCAGGAGGGTGAGGATTTTTTATTATTTTTATTGAAAGCTGAGGTTTTTCATCTAATCGCTTAGCTTAGCTTTAAGCTAAAACTTCAAGTACAGTAACACTTGTGATTAAAATCATGAGTTGGTAACACTGTAGCTGTGTATTTCATACAAGTTTTTGAAATGCTGGACCAGTTTTCAAAGCGAGGCGTATTTAAATGTGCACAAGTCTCCAATATGCTGCCTAACCTTCTACGTGTAAACAGCATACCTGATTTTCATATGCATATTGGGTTTTAAGGTACACACTGCTGTTCACTCCTTGCTTTCAAAATATGACCTTCTGGGAAGAAGTCAGGCCGATTGTGCTTCCTGTCTGATGACCAGGCAGTTGTTGTTCTTAGTCGTAGATAAGTGAGCTGGTGGCAGGGGAGTAAGCTCTTGTTTTTGGCTGAAACCTGATGGATTGAATCAGCAATTTAAATTTCTAGTGAAGATTCTGTAGAGCAGGTTTTCCTGACTAGTGTCAGGTAAAAAGGATACCATATCACTTCTGGCTGCTTGGATAAATAACTCCAGCAGTCTTAAGCAATAAATGCAAATCATAAGTACTTTTGACTGCAATAATCTGTTTGATCTTGCCCCATATGCTCTAAGCTGCATTGTACTGAAACAGGCGACTCACTGTTAAAGCGGGGTGAATAGTGCAAAACATTCTCCACAACTACCTGTTTGTGTTTTTAATAAGAACTGGTTTCAGCCATGTTATACTCATGGTTATTCTGCACCAGAAGAAAGGAGGCTAAATTCCTCAGATGAAGTTATTACCTAATAAATATTTCCTCAGACCCATTTAATAAAGTGTGTGGGAGGGGAACAGACAACGTGGATGAAAGAAAAGTTAAATATGCTCACTTTTTCAGCAGAGAAGCCAAGGATCAATGGGTACTGAGACTGAACTAATATCACTTCTAGAAATGGCTCCTCCAGATCAAAACTGAGGCAGTGGTAAGGTAATTTAGGTAAATCGTACATAGTCTCTTGCAGTAGTGACAGGTTTCAGAGTAGTAGCCGCGTTAGTCTGTATCAGCAAAAACAAGAAGCAGTCCTTGTGGCACCTTAGAGACTAACAAATTTATTTGGGCATAAGCTTAAATTTGTAAGTCTCTAAGGTGCCACAAGGACTCCTTGTTGTTATTGCATGTTATTGCAGTAGTGTGTGTGTGTGGGGGGGGCAGGTGTCCTGTCCTGGATCAGGGTCTTACTGTGGTAGGTGCTGAATAAACAGAACAAAAAGACTGTCCTACCCTGAAGAATTTACAGTGCAAATACAATGCATCTGTGCTATGGAGAGAGTTGTTCAGTTTCCAAGACTGCTTATATAACATGTTTCAAAAACATTAAATCAATTTCAATGACCGTTTTTAAAGGAATAGCTCAAATTATTCCTTTCACTCTACCACCATGATCCCATCCTCTTAGCTTTGTTAAACCATTCTGAGATAGTCTTTTACTGTTGACTAATCTACCGAATTTGGCATTTGAAAAATTTTCCCATCTCATCGTTCTCCCCGCATTTAACAGATCACTAATAAGTATATAAAACATAGGAACCTCATAGCACCTCACTGTTAACCTTTTTGACATGCTGCAAACTGATCACTTACTCCTACTCCTTTCTGTCTGTTAGTTTCTAATCCAGGGGTGGGCAAACTTTTTCGCCTGATGGTCACATCTGGGTATGGAAATTGTATGGCAGGCCATGAATGCTCATGAAATTGGGGGTCGGGGTGTGGGAGGGAGGGAGGGCTCTGGCTGGGGGTGCGGGCTCTGGGGTGGAGCTAGAAATGAGGAGTTCAGGGTGTGGGAGGGGGCTCCAGGTTGGGGTGCAGAGGGCTGTGGGCTCCATTTGGGGGTGTGGGCTCTGGGTTGGGTCTGGGGATGAGGGGTTGGGGGTGCAGGAGGGTGCTCTGGGCTGGGACCGAGGGGTTTGGAGGGCGGGAGGGGGATCAGGGCTGGGGCAGGGGGTTGGGGCACAGGAGGGGGTCAGGGTGTAGGCTCTGGCTGGCACTTACTTCAAGCAGCTCCCGGAAGCAGTGACATGTCCCCCGTCTGGCTCCTATGCAGAGGCATGGCCAGGCAGCTCTGCACACTACCCCATCCGCAGGCGCTACCCCTGCAGCTCCCAATGGCCGCAGTTCCCAGCCAATGGGAGCTGCAGAGGTGGTGCTTGGGGCAGGGGCAGCTTGCGGAGCCCTCTGGCTGCCCTTCATGTAGGTGTCAGAAGTGGGACATGCCGCTGTTTCCAGGAGCTGCACAGAGCAGGGCAAGTCCCTGATCCCATTCCCTGGCTGGAGTGCCGGAGTGGGGCAAGCCCTGGACCCTGCTGGGCTGGATTAAAATGTTTGAAGGTCCAGATGCAGCCCCTGGGCCATAGTTTGCCCACCCCTGTTCCAATCTGTCATAGAACTTTACTTCTTACTCCAAGATAACATAACTTCCTTCATGGTCTCTTGAGGGACTTCTTAAAAGGTTTTTTTGAAAGCCCAAATAAAATCAATCAAAGAATTGGTTTTCCTGCATCTGCTGTTTTGTTGACATTCTCAAAAAAATTTCATAGCTTGGGCGGGGAAGTTGTTTGTAAATTCTCCTCTAGAAGTGTGCTGCTTTGTCTCTATCATATCGTTTATCTAGGTGTTTCATAATTCTCTTCTTAATGATTGTTTCAGCCATCTTGCCTGCTACTGAGGTTGTGCTGGTAGATATGATTGACTTTCTGTAATATAAAACTGTTTTTTGTGACGTTGCAAGTTCTTTCTATAGTGTTGAAATACTTGCTTTTTCACATGTTAGATGAAGTTTGGAGTTAGACCATAGAGTTTTCCATTTAGTTTATTCCCAGTCTAAATTGCCGATCAATTTTTAATTGCCTCTTTTAATTCAAAGATTACTTCCAGTTACACTAGATAGAAAATAAAACTTCAGTGAAGCTACATATATATTGCTTATGACCCAAAATTGTGGCTATATTGACCGCTTATTTTCTTTAATTGTATGTACTAAGTACAGAAGTCATATTAAGTGTATTCACTATTACTTATTGCTCCTTTTTATTAGATTTTTTTATAATTCTCATATTTAAACTGGTTAATATGTGTGCTTTTTATTTTAAAAAACCCTTAATTTAAGGAAAAATTGGGCCTTTAATACTCAAACTATAGTTGTTAGGCTTACCATTTTCCATCTAACATAGTCACACTGAGCAAAACATCCTTCTACATGACAAAGTACTTGGACTAGGATTTAAATATATGTGCTAAAATATGCCATCTGGTCTGTGAATTGACAAAAGTCATGAGTATCTTCCGTGGTGCCAGGGATTGGATCAATAAAAGTGCAGATGAAAACCAGATGCTATTAAGATATGTTTGTTTGACATTCATCCTACTCTAGCAATCATCCTCAGTTTGGTCTTGGTGGCATAGGGCTTTGAGTTTTAATTTAGAGATAATGCTTTAAATTTAAAAACAATGTCAAGCAAACCTAATACATCCCTTTCCCTACCTTCCTTCAACTCTTCTCCTTGGAAAATAATCAGCCATGGATCATAGCAGGCTGTGATACCTTGAGCATTCCCGAGAAACTTTATGTACATGCAGCAACGTGATGTCCTTAGAACAAATATTTTAAATGTTCAAACAGTCTGTAAGTGCTGAGACAGATGAGAGACAAATGAAAACAACCAGTAACTAATACAAATGTTCAGTACCATAGCGGTGATGTGACACCCCTCCCTGAGCCACAATAATTATGTACTCACTATCACCATGAACATGTCCAGTGATTTCCACTGAAGTATTGCACAGGGTGGCATTTAACAAAGAAGATTTAACACAATAGCTTAGCGGTTTGCTTGGGCCTAATTTTTAACACTGAACTGGACCCAAGAATACCTGACCCGAACCCAGGAGGGTCAAGTAGTTTTCCAACCTGACTTCCCCTGAATTTGAGCCAGTGCCTCCTACCTGTGGGATTGGCGTGGTGGTGGCTGCATGCCCTGCGATGCTGTGTGTGCTGCAGAGTGAGAGGTACTGCAGCTTCTCTGCACATTAACTCTGCAGCACGTATACTGCAGCAAAATGGCAGTGGCTGGCAGGAGTCCGGCACATAGCTGCATCCAGGCCAATCTCATAGACAGGAGAGGGTATCGGAGGTGATTTGACCCCAAGAGGGGGTTGGGTTGCAGGGATCATAGTCTGCATTAGGATCCTTATGAATGGTTTAAGGCTGGGCATTTTATAAACATTGTAAAAAAATAAATCTCAAACTCAGTTATGAATCCCTAAGTCCCTGTTGACAATACCGTGTTAAGCCTCAAACCTGTCTGAATATCCTACCAGAGAAAAGGCACCATAGGTTCAAGGCTGGCTGGGTCATAGGGTTGCCAACTATCTAATCGCACAAACCCAAACGCCTTTGGCCCTCCTCTTCCTCTGAGGCCACGCCCCTTCCTGCCCCTTCTCCGAGGCCCCACCCTCCACTCACTCCATCCCCCCTCCCTTTGTCACTTGCTCTCCCCCACCCTCTCTCACTTTCACCAGGCTGGGGCAGGAGGTTGGGGTATTGGAGGGGGTTTGGAGTATGGGAGGGGGCTCCAGGCTGAGCATGGGACAGGGGGTTGGGGTGCAGGAGGGAGTGTGTGGTGCCGGCTCCGGGAGGGAGTTTGGATGTGCGAGGGGGCTCAGACCTGGGGCAGAAGGTTGAGGTGTGAAGGTAGGCAGCCTGCCTTAGCCCTGCTGCGCTGGCGACCAGACTTTGGCCCATTAAAATCTCCCGGATTTCCTTTAATAGTCACCAGGAAATTGAGGACAATTCCGGGAGACTTTGGTCAATCTGGGAGGGTTGACAACCCTACTGGGTCACAAGTTTGCATCCAAAATATTTCCCTCCATCATAAAAATAAGTTTATAAGCGATGAACAGTGACCTCATCCCAAACAGAGTGTTTCACTTTAGAACACTGCATTGTTAAAGAGATGGGATTTGTCTGATACAGAAAAACTCTGTTATTATTTGTATTCTGGTTGGGCCTAGTAGCCCCTGTCATGGATCAGGACCTCATTCTGGTAGGTGCTGTACAAATTTAGAACAAAAAACATCCCTGCCCCGCCCCAGGAGCTCAGACTCTAAGTCAGTGAAGTTCCACCAGAGCTACATTTGGCCATTTGTGTCTTGGAAGTGTTCCAAGAGTAGCTCTGAAAATACCAAATTCAACTGCTCAAAGATGCACTTACCCTTTTGTTATGTTCATGAAAATGGACCTGACAGCAGTGAGACAAGAAATAAGCATCAGTTCACTAAAAATATCAGAGAAGGATAAAAATTCGTCTGTGACAATAAAGCTGCACAGAGAGAGACTGAAGCCATATTCATGCACATCTTATTCAAAATAGAACTGCACATAAATTGTGGGGTTTGAGGTAAGGCAGATGAGATCAGTGACAGTCGTCAGGTATGAGTCATCCCTTTACAGGACTGGAGGAGTGAGCAACATGTTCCCAGCAATGTGCTTCCTGGAGTAAAAAGTTCAGTCATCACAACCTATTTACATCAAACATAATATTACTGTGGCTATGGCCTCGAGGGGAAAATATAGCTGAATCCATAATGGCACTTTCATATAGCAAATATGGCAAAATACATGGCAATGGGAACAAAAATGTCTGTATGCATCTTGTTTCTTTAAATATTTATGGGACAGATTTTGCTCCTGCATAAATCCAGACTGAGAGCAGAGCTGGCTCTTATCCTTTTAAAAACAAGAGACATGTTACACTTTAAATTTAACCAAGAATGTTTAATAAAGATTTAATTACCATTCATGTGACTAGACTTGGAAAAGACTATGACTGGAGTTCACTGGAAACCTGGTTCCTATTGTACCAGACTCATACTGTGTCTAAATTAAATCTCACAACCGGCGCTTCAGTGGCCAGAAATCCAGATACAGCTGAGAACCACAGCAGAGACGTGGGGAGTGACCACGCCAGCTATAATCAGCATGTTAGTGCTGGAACTGGCTCAAGAGGGCAAGCTGCTTATGGACATGCAAGTCCAGCTATGGTGTCAACAAGCACCACTGTGAAGCAACAGCTGAGATATCTGTAGCACACCGTGCTGCAGTTCCGTCAGCCAGTGATTACTCTGCCCCCAGGTTCTCACGTTGTCAGCTGAATTGCAAGACTTCTAATATGTCAGATATGGGATGAGGCACTCAGATAATCCTAGTGCGTATTTGTCTTGTGTGTCATTGACCTGAGTGAAGATTTAAGACTCAACTTGCTTTTGATGCCTTGGAGAGTAGCCAAGAGGGTGGCTTTCTACCTCTGCAGCTTCTGGAGGATGCCTTGCATAGAAATATGCTCTGCCTAAGTTGGCAGTGGATTTGCTGGAGATGCAGTTCATCTGAATGTGACATTCAGTAGACACCTGGGGACACACAAGAAAATAAAGGTAAGTTACTGAACAGGTGGGAGTGGTCTTGTTTGTTCAATGCCGGCATGTGGCATTCAACAGTGCTTGCTATTGGTTATCAGGCCACAGGTTCCACTTGAGAGCCCTCTTCCATTTGGGGCTGCAAGGTGCCTTGGGGCTGCTCACGGGAGTAATGCTTTCAGGATCAGGCTCTATAAAAGTACAGTATTGGAGTTCTTCAGGGACTTCTGGCCCAACATTTTCTAAATAACTTGGCCTAAAAATTACTATTTGTGGACGAAATCCTGATGTTTTTACTCTGCAAAACTTCCAGGTGAAGTTAAGGTCTCAGGATTCGGTACTATGATTTAAAAAAAAATTTTTTTTTAAAACCTAGACAAAATTTAAACTTTTAAAAAAATATGGCCGCAACTGCTATACATTCTAGATAATCAATTTGTTTATAAGCAGTCTTGGGTTCAGAGGTCCCAATGCCAATAATTGCCTTGCCAATAGCAATTTTGACAAATCCTGCCTACATACTAATAAGTATCCAAAGAAACGGATCATTTTAGTCTTTGATTCAATTCGTGACATAATTCAGCCTTTGTTTCACTGTGTGATGGGGTGCATCAACAATACACGAGCAATACAGGGGTTAACAAACTGCTTTGGGCCCAACAGGCCAGGCACCCTCACCCTTGCTGGGCGTGCTCCTAGTGAAGGGAGCATATAAAAGGAAGCAGCTTAGCTCAGTCTGGGCTGGCTGAGGAGAAGAACAGCCATGTGCTGCAGGCTCCTGCTGAGAAGCTGATGGGACTCCAGACTGCCAAGGCCAAACACCCAGACTACGCCACGGGAACCCAGTTGACTGTGGGGACCAAATGGGACATTGAGCCACTATGCCCTTATGGCTTCCAACCTGTTTTCCCATTTTTTTGTTTTTATTTTAACTGACCCCTTAACACACTGACTTCAGAGTTTCCCTCATTACAAAAAACTCCCCTGATATAGCCCTTGCACTTTGGCAAGATAAAGTAACCAACTCTTAGAAATTCATCCCAAGTGTAACACCACTAATATATTATGTTTATAACAGGAATGAATTTAGCCCACTAATCAGACCACAGAGGTGTTTTTATGCTCTGTATTCTACCTATCCTGTAGGTGTCAGTCAAACAGTAAGGGACTTAGTGGTAAATCCTCTAGGGCCAGCGTGTGACTGGCCCTAATGTGTCTATCTTGGTCAGTGGAACTGGAGGTAGAGGGCCCATGTTCCCTATAGAGACTGTTATTGATGGGATGTCAGTGGAACAGGGAATATGTGGAGCTGGGATGAAGCAACTCAGACACATGGACAGAGCAGTGCACAGGGTTTAATAAAGTTCCACTTGTTCGCCTTAACCTGCACTCAGCTTCACTCTTTGCAAATGAAGCACGGTGGTAGCGTCTGAGCTGTGAGTTCTCTGCAGAGCAGCAGCTAGCTGCGTGAGGCCCGGAACTCGGTCTGATGGCCCTCCCCCACCGCACCGCCCTGGATTTTACAGACACAATTTTACCTCAGCAAAGTGTAAGCAGTGTCAGGATGAGCTCCACCCTGACATCTGGTGGTGAGGTGTGGCAAGTTGTGGAAAAGAACTTCAGGGGCCGATCTCATTTGCATAGGCACACCCACGCTGCCTAGAATGAGGCCATAGCTGCCCAAATGGTCACTTTGGCTGCTGTGGGATCCCCAGTCTCTCTGTTATTGGGGCAGGAGGAATAAATTGTTACTACCCTGATTATGGGAACTGTGCTTGGAACTGTACTTGGCCTTTTGTTATGATGGAGGGACTCACCATCAACTAAGTAGCACTCGCTAGGCAAGGGTCATGGGTTCCAAAACTCTGTGAATTGAGAGAGGCTGGGGACAAGTATTAATACTTGGTGGCATGGGCCCCTTGGTGAGGGACTTACATGCTAATTGCACTTCCTCCTCTCTCCACTGTGGAATATCAGAGCTAATTTTGATTTCATTAGAAATCTAGTTACAGGCTGCTGAGCTCACTTTGGGCTAATAGTGCACCAGCACTGAGGCTCCCCTACTACAAGCTGAATTCACCAAAGAGCTGAACTGACTAAGAGCTGAAATCACTGAGCGTTGTGTTAAGTAGTGGGGGAGCCTGAAGATATGTTGTGGAGCAGTTTGTGGGACGGCTGGAGTGCCTTGTGGACAGGCTGGTGGAGCAGTTCATAGGACAGCGGGAGCGGCTGGTGGGACGCGGAGCAGTTCGTGGATTGGCTGGGCGGCGGGAGCTGCGTGTGGGCCGCAGAGTGGAGCTGAGCGAAGCAGTTCATGGGGCAGCTGGCGGAGCGGAGCGAAGGCCTATGGAGCTGTGGGGTGGTCAGCTTCAGATCATGTAAGGTGCCTCTTACCTCCGCCCCCGTCTCCACCCAGGTTGGGAGGTAAAGCTCTGTAGATAAACTTTTGAACTCTGGGGCTGCCCTGACCAGGGACAGAGACTTTTGGGTCATTGGACTTTTGGGACTTTGGGTGATTTGGGGTTGCTGGACTCAAGAACCAAAGGGAAAGGGCATGCCCCAATTTGCTTGGGGAGGGTTTTTTGCTCATGGGTTGTGTTATGAATCCTGTTGGTGGTGTTTCCCCAACATAATGCCACATTGTTTCTCTCTGTTATTAAAAGGCTTTTTGCTACACTCAGACTATATGCTTGCGAGAGGGGAAGTACTG
Source organism: Chelonia mydas (assembly GCF_015237465.2). NCBI lineage: Eukaryota > Metazoa > Chordata > Testudines > Cheloniidae > Chelonia > Chelonia mydas. The sequence goes on from NC_057850.1 coordinate 51,380,684, forward strand.
CCTCTTGGAGGCGCCCAGCGGGGGTGGTATATATTTGTCCCAGGTCACTGGGTGGGGGCTCGAGCTGGTTTGCATTGTGCTATTGGAATGGATCCCCTAGATATTGAACCCGGCCCTTGTTGCTGCCAACTCTGACGGGCAGAAGGGTTACAAAAGGATCATGTGGAAGGAGGAGTTCGAGCTGTACACAGACCTGGCCATGTAGGAGGACAACAACAGAAGGAAAGTAAAACTGTTATTTTATCTTACCGGGGAAGAAGGCAGAGAGATCTGCACCCTTCTGAAGCTCGACACTGCCACAAGCCTTACAGCAATCCGAGGGGTCCTGGGGACCTATTGCTCCCCAAAGCAGAACAAAACTGTGGGGTAACACCGGTTTGTCACTAGAGACCAAACCACAGGGGAGGGGATAGACCCCTATGTTACAGCCTTACACACAATGGCTGCCACATGCAATTTTAGGACCTTGACAGATTCAGGACAGGATAGTGTGTGGCACTTCATCTGCTTTCTTGAGGCTTCTGCTGCATGCCCCGTGTCTAAACATCTGTCCAGCATCAGATCGCCTTCCTGGAGCAGCTGCTTCCACAAGTATCTCTGACCCCTGCTCACCGACTACTGTCCCTGATGTGAATACCCCAGCCCAGCCGTGACTGCTAGGCCAAACTACTGACGCCCCAGTCCCTTACAGAGTGTAACCCAAGTGTGGCTGGCAGGGAACAGTTACACACAGACATTCAAGGTGTGGTTTGCATGCTGGAAGGCTGTTTGTGAGCAGCACGGGTAGAAGCTAGTTCAGCAAGGCATTGTAAGGCACCCAAAGTTGCAGGGAAGGGGTAACCCAGCTGCTCATTAGTCTGGATTGTACCCTGGAATGTCACACAAGGCAGTCAGAGACATGCCAGCTCCAGTGGATATGAAAGGGGTGCAGCACTTCATAGGAATGATTAATTTTCTGTCCAAGTTCTGTCCACATCTGGTTGCGGTAGCCAAACCCATACATCAGCTCATGGAAGAAGGATGTTGAGTGGGACTGGGCAGATCCCCAACAGCAAGCATTTGACATGCTGAAATAAATAACTGATGCCCCTGTCCTGAAGTACTACCAACCGAGAGAGCTACTGACATTCCAGCATGATGCATCAGAGAAACAATTGGGTGCAGCCCTTTTACAGGAGCAGCTGCTTGCTAATGCTATCAAAGCCCTGTCACAGACTGAACAAGGGTACACCCCAAAAAGAAAAAGAGCTTCTGGCTGTGGTAGTTGGAGTGCACACACAGTAATAGTGCAATCAGACCACAAACTCATAGAGACAGGCATGGCAAAGCCCCTTCTTAGACCTCCAAAGAGCTTGCTGTGCATGTCAGTGCACCTCCACTGCTACCAAGTTGCAGTGGCACCAAGTAGGGAGGCCCAAGGGGACAAATGTCCCGTCCCTCAGGTTTTTGCACTTGCTCAAATTTCCATGGGCTACAGAGCTGGGGGGAGGGCCTGGTCTGACCACTTTTAAGCAAGTGATACATACTAAATCAGTACAGCTGCTGCTGGAACAGTCCGGAACATTGCTCCAGCTGCATGGTCACAGCACTGCTGAAATTGGACCTGGCCTCCCCTCTGTACAGAAACAGGAGCATCTGCCTAGAAGTCAGCTCCTGGCAACACTGGCACTGTGTGGGTAAAAGATAAGGGAGATTCCCCAGCAGGGAGAGACCTGGAGTCCCTGCGGGAATGTGAGAGGACGAGTGGGTTCAGAACAGGAGTCTTACTGAGGGGGAACCAGAATATACCCCTCCCAAAAAATATCTGAATTGGGACCACTGCCAGATAGAGCTCAGATACTGTCCAGAATTATTACTCGTGTTCGCTAACACGCTGAGCAGAACATATATACCCAGCATAAGCGAGCTCAGGGAAGGAAGATCAGGACATTGAATCCATTAACATGCTGCACTGTCTCCCAGTTTTAAGCGCAAAGCTGATGGAAATCAAAGAAACTACAGACAGCCAACTACGGGCAGTCAAGAGACCAATACTAGCAGAGTGGCCAAAAGACAACTGCCAAGTGCTGTAGGAGCAGAACCATATTTTCAAATTAAAGATGAGCTGAGTGTGCAGGAAGGAATCCTATTAAAGGACAGAGGATTGTCGTCTCTGCCTCCTTACATATATGCAAAAAATACATGGCGTACGCTGGGCATTGATAGCTGTCTTAGATGACCTCAGGAATACATTACTGGCTGGGAATGAATACACAACTCCACTCCTTGAGAGAAGGTGTGATGCCTGTGGGTTGGGTAATGGCCATCAGCAGAAAGACTCTTACCACATGAGCTGACCATGGGAAAAGGTGAGAGCTGATTTATTTACCCTCAGTGAAAAGCAGTACTTGAATACATGGGACTCCTATTAAAATTTTTGGGAGGTCAATGCCCTGCCTGATATTCACTGACAACAGACCCCAGTTTCCCTCAGAAGAATTCAAGCAATTTGCATGTGAATGGGAGTTTGACCACCACACTTCTTCCCCGGCATACCCACAGAGTAAAGGTAAGGTAGAATCAGCTGAGACTGTTGCAAAGGGCTGTTTCTTCTGGTTCAGCCCCTTGTTAACATTTTTGGCACACAAAAATACCTTATCAGAGGGGTGCCAGAACAGTCCAGAAAAGGCACTGATGGGACAAAGGACCAAAACCCTGCAACCAATGAAGGGAGACCTGTTGCAGCAAGAAAGATGGGGACACCATCAAGAAGAGATGGCCAGCTACGATTTCTCTCAGCTGGAGAAAGCAGGTACTTGAGTATGACAGGTCAGCCAATGACTTGCCGACCCTGGAGACAGGCATTCCTGTTAGGATCCAGCCATAAGAGAGAGACTAGAAGGCGTGGACTAAAGGAGTCACAAGGGGTGCAGTGGCTCTCTGGTCACATGAGGCAAAAGGGATATGCAATACAAAGGAACAGAAAACACTTATGATTCAGTATGACCCAGAATGAGCCTCCAGAGATCACCACAGAAGGGAGAGACAGAAATATCTAGAGGCCAGCACCACAGAGGGAGAGAAGACTCTACAAAGAGTGGGTTCACTAGACTTGGAGACTAGTGGCAGAGAGAAAGAGAGAGGTCATTCCTTGTGTGGTCATCTGTTGAGGAGACCAAACTATCTCAAAGATTATGTAACCAGATGAGTTTGTGATAAAGACAAGACTCCAGCTCAGCTACATTCTAGCAACCTTTGGCTGAAGAGCCACAGGGTTGGGGCCCGGGCACCAGTTATTTGTTTCTAATGTTTATATTCAAATGTTTGTAAAATAGGGAAGATATATTATCAGTGGAACTGGAGTCGGAGGACCAGTGTTTGCTGGAGGGACTGCTATTGGTGGGACACCAGTTAAAGAGGGAATGGGAAGAGTTAAGCTGGAAACAACTCAGCCACAGGGACAGAGCAGTCCACAGTGTTTAATAAATCTCACTTGTTTAACTTGACACACATTCAGCTTCACTGTTTATCAGTGAAGGTGCACAAGTGACAAATCCCCAGTGGTGTACCATCTGTGTATGCAAGGCATGCAGTCCATGCCCCAGGACCAGCTATGCCTGTAGGATGATTTGACTGGCCTCCAAATGGGCATGGAGAATGCCATGTTGGAGAACAAAAGGATGTCCTCCGCACAGTGTGACCTCACACACATCATATGTGTGATATCACATCACATGGAATACACCATTGTGCATGCTAGTATAGAATTGCATGCCGGACTAAAAATGTTAAGAATCCCACTGCAAGTCACAATCTATGTCTCCTCCAAGCCCAGAGACTGCTCCCTCCTAGTACTGCATGAAATGCTAGCCACACAGGGAGGGGAAATAAAACAGTGGGTGGGGGAGAGGGAACTTTCCCCTTCCCTTTGCTCCCATTAATTCCCCCCCCCCCCGTCCCCGCAAATCAGTGGAGGTATCCCAGCCACAATAGGAGTGCCTAAGGAATGATTCAGCACGTATGCTCTCCCTACACTTCCAGCTCACCTGACTGAGGTGTAGGTCCCCATAGCGCCCAGCTCTGACTCTTTAATTTATACTTTTTTTTTTAAAAATGAAGGTCTCTGATGTATGCAGATCAGCCAACAGTAAGTGTTCATTTTATAACACAAGTGAGGGTCCTTATTACTTTGCATACTGTTACATTTATAAGAAAATTAATGACTGATAGATTATATAAAAAGTTATCACTGTGTATCTATCTGCTAGAAGTAGCTAATGAAATCATCACCTTTTAGAAATACCACCTTCCCTTCAAACAAGCTGTTCCAAGCATGCAGCAATCTGGTGGTGACAAGGGTGGGCTGTAGGTTTGGCTTGATCTTTGTAGCAATTAACTGGCAATGTAAAGATAAACTTATTTCAGACATAATATGCATCAAAAATTGGAGTATGAGCAAAGAATTCAGTACCTGGTTATCAAACTCCATCCTACATGATCGCTCTTGCTTGCACATGTTGGGCCTGATAGTGCACCCTGGGGCCAAAGGGTGTTCTGCATTGACTTAAGTGGGAGAAAGATTGAGCAGTTAGACCTGCTCTCCTGTCACTGAAGTCAGTGTGAGTTTCACTTGTGTAAAGACAGAAATGGGGCCACTGTGGGACACTTTCACCAGAGCTCAGCATCCTACATGAGCTGTACTGAACCTGTGGTTGTTGATTTAGGTGTCTGAATGGCAGCTGAGCAATTCTGAAAATCTGGCTGTGAGAGTATAACGCCTGTTAGCATTAGTGGGAATTTCACATACATATTTGAGGTCTTGATTTTTTTTTTTTTGCATGTGTAACCCTTCTGCCAGTCAGAGTTGGCAGCAACAAGGGCCGGGTTCAGTATCTAGGGGTTCCCTTTCGACAATACAACACAAACCAGCTTGAACCCCCACCCAGTGACCTGGGACAATTACACACCACGAGGGGTGCCTCTAAGAGGCAATACTTCCCCTCTCGCAAGCACAGAGTCTGAGTATAGCAAAAAAACTTTTAATAAAAGAGGGAAATAATGCAGCATTAATTTGGGGAAACACCGCAACCAGGGTATATAAACATAAACCATGAGCAAAAGACCCACCACCAAGTAAGTTGGACAGTGTCCTTTTCCCCTCAGGTTCTTAAGTCCAGTAACCCAAAAGTCCCTTTAACATGCCTGTCCCTTCTCTGCACCCCATTCACAGTTGCTGTCCTTGGACAGTGCAGACCCAGAGTTCAGAGGTGCATCTGCAGAGTTCACCTCCTACCCTGAGTGGAGGTGGAGGGTAAGGAGGCACCTTACTCGCTCCGCTGCTTGGGTACTCATTTGCCACCACTCTCTGTGGCGCTCTGCTCCAGATTTCTCCGCTAGCCGCCCTACTGGCCGCACCTCTCTGCCAGCCGCCCTGCTAGCCACTTGCCACGCCTCTCCACCAACTGCCCTGCTGGCTGCCAAGATATCTTCAGGGCCTCCCACTTAACATAGCTGTCAGTGATTTCAGCTCTCAGTAATTTCAGCTGTTAGTGGGGGAGCTTCACTGCTGGTGCCCTCTGGGCAGTCTCTTGCATCAGAGACACTGTACCAAAGCAGGTCTAACGCTTAGACCTAGGTATCAGTGATTTCAGGTCTGCAGCCTGTAACAAGACTCTCAATTGAGTGTAAATTAGTTCTGTTATTACACAGTGGAGAGAGGCAGGGTGAAATGGTGTCTGGGACCCTTAGGCAAGGCCCACACCACCAGGTACAAGTACCTGTCCCAGCCCTCTCTCAACTCATTGGGCTTTGGAACCCATGTCCCCTGCCTAGCGAGTGCCATTCAGTTGAGGGTGAGTCCCTCCATTGGGGTATGGCAGGTATAGTTCTGCTGCCCTCGGTTCACATAATAAGGATAACAACTAGGGCTGTCAAGCGATTAAAAAATTAATTGCAATTAATTGTATGATTAATCGCACTGTTAAACAATAATAGAATATCATTTATTTAAATATTTTTGGATGTTTTCTACATTTTAAAATATATTCATTTCCATTACAAGACAGAATACAAAGTACACAGTACTCACTTTATATTTATTTTTTATTACAATTTGCACTGTAAAAGACAAAAGAAATAGTATATTTCAATTCACCCAATACAAGTACTGTAGTGCAATCTCTTTATAATGAAAGTTGAACTTACAAATGTGTACAATGATGTACAAAAATAACTGTATTCAAAGATAAAACAATGTAAAACTTTAGAACCTACAAGTTCACTCAGTCTTACTTCAGCCAATCGCTCAGACAAACAAGTTTGGTTACAATTTCCAGGAGATAATGTTGCCCGCGTCTTGTTTACAATGTCACCTGCAAGTGAGAACAGGCGTTCGCATGGCACTGTTGTAGCCGGCATTGCAAGATATTTACATGCCAGATGCGCTAAAGGTTCATATGTACTTTCATGTTTCAACCACCATTCCAGAGGATATGCATACATGCTGATGACGGGTTCTGCTCGATAACAATACAAAATAGTGTGGACCGACGCATGTTCATTTTCATCATCTGAGTCAGATGCCACCAGCAGAAGGTTGATTTTTTCTTTTTTTTTGGTGGTTTGGGTTCTGTAGTTTCTGCATCGGAGTGTTGCTCTTTTAAGACTTCTGAAAGCATGCTCCACACTTCGTCCCTCTCAGATTTTGGAAGGCACTTCAGCTTCTTAAACCTTAGGTTGAGTGCTGTAGCCATCTTTAGAAATCTCACATTGGTACCTTCTTTGCGTTTTGTCAGATTTACAGTGAAAGTGTTCTTAACACAAACAACGTGTGCTAAGTCATCATCTGAAACTACTATAACATGAAATATATGGCAGAATGCAGGTAAAACAGAGCTGGAGACATACAATTCTCCCCCCAGGAGTTCATTCACAAATTTAATTAATGCATTATTTTTTTAACAAGCATTATCAGCATGGAAGCCTGTCCTCTGGAATGGTGGCCGAAGCATGAAGGGACATATGAATGTTTAGCATATCCGGCACGGAAATACCTTGCAACACCAGCTACAAAAGTGCTATGTGAATGCCTGTTCTCACTTTCAGGTGACATTGTAAATAAGAAGCAGTCAGCAGTATCTCTCGTAAATGTAAGCAAACTTGTTTGTCTAAGCAATTGGCTGAACAAGAAGTAGGACTGAGTGGACTTGTAGGCTCAAAAGTTTTACATTGTTTTGTATTTGAGTGCAGTTATGTAACAAAAAAAATCAACGTTTGTAAATTACACTTTCATGATAAAGAGATTGCACTACAGTCCTTGTATGAGATGAATTGAAAAATATTATTTATCATTTTTACAGTGCAAATATTTGTAATAAAAATAATATAAAGTGAGCACTGTACACTTTGTATTCTGTGTTGTAACAGAAGTCAATATATTTGAAAATGTAGAAAAACATCCAAAATATTTAATACATTTCAGTTGGTATTCTATTGTTTAACAGTGTGATTAATCATGATTAATTTTTTTAATCGCAGTTAATTGTTTTGAGTTAATTGCGTGAGTTATCTGCAATTAATTGACAGCCCTAATAACAACCCTTTATTATTCCTGCCCCAATAACAAGGAGACTGGGGATCCAAAACCAGCCACAAGTGATCATTTGGGAAAGCAATACCATCATGCTGAGCAGCTAGGCAGGGTGGGTGTGTCCATGTAAATGAGATCAGCTCCTGAAGTCTTTTTCCACAGCTCACCACTAGATGTCAGGGGAGAACTCATTCAGACTCTGCTTACACATGGCAGGAAACAAGAATTTCAAGTTTGTTATACTCCAACACAAGTGTGAGTGGAAGCTAAAAATGAATACAAGAGAGATTTGAGATTAGGCTCAGTCCACTTTACTGAGGGGTTTAAGTCTCAAACGCCTTGTGTGCCCACTCTCTTGCTCTCAAGAGATCACAATAAAACAACATGGGCAGAGAAAAATGGGCACATCTGAGGAGACGTGGGCATATGAGGCATTTAGCTATGGTGTTAGCGGGCAGCATAGTCCCAGAGTCCTGAGGTACACTTAGGCACACCTGTTTCCATTCCCTGTTCTCCAACACCTCACCTAGCTATTGTGATTTCAGTGTTATTTAGTAGTTGGGTTGGAAGGACCTCACCCGAGTTCACTTGTCTGCAGTTGCTACTGCTGCCACCATCTTCTGCAGCTTTCGTGAAGAGCCACTTCTGCATCACTTTCCAGTGGATTCTCAGTGGAGGGAAACTAGAAGCACACAGGATCCTTGTGCAGAGTCCTTGCCCCTGGGGATACTTTGTGGCAAAAGGGGTAAGAGCCCCTTTTCCTCGCTCAGTTCAGGTCAAGTCCTAACCATTTCTTAGTTCCTGTAGTTATGGTGACTCCCAAAGTCTGACTTGAGGAATGCAGGGTATGGCTGCTACTCTGAAACTCATGCAAATGACGCTCTGTAGCTGTACTTTCCCTTCACATCACTAGATAGGGTAGAGAGTTCCTTTGCAGCTGGAACAGCGAAAGTGTTTTTAAAACAAAAGGCCAGCTGGAGTTCTTGGTAAATACCTTAGACAGATGAGGAGGACTTGTGGCACCTTAGAGACTAACCAATTTATTTGAGCATAAGCTTTCGTGAGCTACAGCTCACTTCATCGGATGCATAAAGTGGAAAATACAGAAGATGTTTGTTTTTATACACACAAATCATGAAAAAATGGGTGTTTATCACTACAAAAGGTTTTCTCTCCCCCCACCCCACTCTCCTGCTGGTAATAGCTTATGTAAAGTGATCACTCTCCTTACAATGTGTATAATAATCAAGGTGGGCCATTTCCAGCACAAATCCAGGTTTTCTCCTCCCCCCCCCCCCCCAAACAAACCCACTCTCCTGTTGGTAATAGCTTATCTAAAGTGATCACTCGAAAGCTTATGCTCAAATAAATTGGTTAGTCTCTAAGGTGCCACAAGTACTCCTTTTCTTTTTGCGAATACAGACTAACACGGCTGTTACTCTGAAACTTATACAGATGAAACATTTCTATGGTCGTTCTTCTCCTGTTTACCAACAGATGTGAACAGAGAACTCCTTACCCTCTTAAGCTTCAAGCCGCAGGGCTTACACATGTGAAATATTATGAAAGTGGAAACACTGAGCTTTGAATAACCAAATAAATATGAGAAATACAGCATAGGACGTTAGAAAGACAAGGTGGGTGAGGTAATATCTTTTATTGGACCAACTTCTCTTGGTGAGAGAGACAAGCTTTCAAACCGAAGTTGGTCCAATAAAAGATATTACCTCACCCACCTTGTCTCTCTAATATCCAGGGACCGACACGGCTACAACTACACTGCATACAACATAGGATATATCAGTCAAAAGTCACTTGGATCTCTCACCACTGCTACAGGTGTAATTCTGAGTTAGCCTTTAAAAACTGAGAAACATTGAAGCGAGAAATGTATGAGCAGTGAATAATAACATTTCTATTAAAAAAATTCTGACACACATGTCCCATGTGTCAGCCAAGTAGTATATCATGATGCAGAGATGTAAATTGACAGTCAGGTTTGGAAATGAAGTACAAATCTAACTATCATCAACCTAGGAAGCATATCCTTTGTCACCTTAGAGACTCAGCAATGGAATTAAAGCACAGAAAACCTAACAGGGAGCTCTGAGGGGGAATCACAGTTGAGATGAGGCAAATTCTTCTGGCACAGCATGTCAGATGAATCAGACAAATTTAAAAAAAAAAAACATAAATGGATAACAAGGTCCTGAAAACCAAAGATCAAAGAGAATCTTGGCACAATACCATGATCAATAATATAAAAGCAGCCAATCAATCAAAAAGTATTAAAACCAATGACAAACCATGGGAACAACCATTGATTACCAAGTCAGTTAAAAACGTTACAGGCATTTGCTGTGAAGCAATAATCTCTTGCAGGATTTGGGACTATCACAGCAAGTGACCAGCACTATTGACCTTTATAATGTTTTGGGCATGTGGATTCTGTTAATGAATCACTAGCAAGTACTGCCATGGAATTCTGGTCAAAGGAGTAACACATCATTAACATATGCTAGGGTCAATGTTAATATGATGCAGTTGTTATACTGTACCATTAATGACCAAAACACTTTGAAATATGCTGACACCCATGTTTAGTTTATTTCCCGTTTTTTCTTCCTTTCTTCATGCTAAGGCCCTGGATTATATTCTCCAGTTGAGTTATTGTCTCCAGATCACTTTTTGGTGAAAATTTTGGAGGGAATCTTTCTGTTCCTGAATTCATCTAATTGTTTAGTGGGTGAATGAAATCTTAATGAATGCTATGAACAGTAACTAAATGATTCAGCAGCCTTCTTGTAAGAAACTTGAATTCTGAAATGGTTTGCCAAAGAGGAAAAGTTAGTCCTTGAATGGAATTTAAAACATGAGTTAGCAACACCCTAGAAAAACGCATTAAAACAGTTGATTGTGTGGTAGAATTAGCTATGTGCCTTTAGCACAGTGAGGTATTAACTTTCTTTTCCCATTATTCCTGGCTCATTTCATTCTTGCTTTTAGTCAGCTGTGACCTACTTTATGTAATGGTTAAATTCAGAAATATGATCCTTGTTTCAAAGAGAGATTTTAGGACCCATATAAAAAGTTTCAATAGCACACATTTTGTTGTCTGGGCCAAAATAGTGAGATACTGTGTGCCTGATCTCTACAGAACAAAAGACAATAAAAACAAATGTCCTTGAATAATAAGGCTGAGAATTCAACCAGGAAACTCAAATGTTCAGGTTTCTGGTGCAATGCTAACTACCCACATGCTTTATGGGATCCAGTATAGCTAACAACATAAAGACAAGTCCTAATCTATTTACATGGGCCCAAATTTTTCACTCAGATATCATGCCTGCTGCAGTGAAAAGGAGCATCTAATGGCAAATTTAGAGAAGCAAGATGGGTGAGGTAATATCTTTTATTGGACCAACTTCTGTTGGTGAGAGAGACAAACTTTCGAACCACACAGAGTTCATCTTCAGGTCTGGGAAAGGAACTCCCAGTGTTCCCTTCTGGGAAAGGAACTCACAGCAAAATATTACCTCACCTACCTTGTCTCTCTAATATCCTGGGACTGACATGGCTACAACTACATTGTATACAAGAAGGGAAAATTTGGCAGATTACCTTTTGATTTCAGTGGGACTTGCCTAAGTGAGGACTGAGTAAAGTTGGAGGGCCAGGGCATCTCCTCACAGAGCTAGGATTGTGAGGAGAGGATGGGGGGCAAAATGCTCCAAGGATCTCTTCAGGATTCCTCCAAATCTTTCTAGGCCAGGCCCTCTTCTGCATACTGGCTCATTCTGGATTCCCACTCCCTCAATTCAGCACTCCCTAGCAGGATGGGAGATGTGCTATTAGGACCTTTCCAGGCCAGACGTGCCATCAGGACTCTGTTTAAAAGCAGACGTCCCAGCTGTATTATGTTTTCTTAGTCATCTGCCCCAAGCCTGTGGGGGAATAGTACAGATCCCTTGTCCTGTCCCTGGTCCAACATCTTCCCTCTGTAGAACCTGACCCAGTCAATAGGTTGGGAACGATGACATGATGATGTAGTTGTGAACCCCTCACAGTCAATAGAGGGTAGGTCTATGTGTGAATGCAGCTATCTTGGCTGACACTAGGGATTGAATCAGGGACCTCTGGAGCTGAGAACATGAGTCTCTACAGCTTGAGCTAAAAAACCAGCTTCTGTAGCTGGGGGCTGTAACCGATTCTCATCCTCTATGCCTCAAGCACGGAGGGGAACATGTAGCACACATTGACTAGCGAGTTACATGTTCATAGAGGGCCCTGTCCACACAAGATCTGAAAGACACGGTTTGACCCCAAGCAATGTCGTGTATAGCATAACATACAATGGCCACACATTTTAGCTGCTAGCACCATAGATAGCCCGTTGGAAATATCTGAATTAAAAACAAAACAGGCATATCTTTCTAATAAAATGTTGTTGGGCCCATCTGCATTATCACTCTAGCACCTACAAACAACAAAGGCAAAACTACTAAAGCATTGAACAAACAAGCAGAAGATATAAACCCACATAGCCGCATAAAACTAAATCATTGTGCCAGGCCAAACTCCTCTGAAAAGGTTACCTCTTAAAATGGGTCGGATTCATTACAATTTGAGAAAGTCAGAGGGAGCTGAAAAAGTCATGGAGTTAGAGTGGAAAATGCATTTCACCCTTAACTATGGCTTTTGCTGCTCTGGGAACCGAAGGCCATATCATGCCAGCTTTTAAGCAGAAATACATTGTAAATGGCACAATAACGTGAGGATGACTTTCTTCAGCTGTCCTTGCCAATGTGCTGCCTGTATGGAAATCTACTGCTCTGTTTTTGTGACTAGCCTCTCACTTTTCAAGATTTTTCTTTCAAACAGAGCAATATGGGAAATGGGGGGCAGGGAGATGGACGGAGCTGTTGGGAGGGAAAAGGTGACTGAAATGTATAAATGTTAGTATTTGTAAAACTTGAGACTACTAGCACGAACTACAGCCAAACATGGTGAAGACTTTAATCTTGAGCTGAACCAATAAACAGGTATGATGAGTGAATTGCTTGGCTAACCGTTGACTAAGGGAGGAGATGATGATCATGTACAAAAACATCTGAAGGGAGAGGAGTTGCTTTGGGTGGCTCCAAAGAGGTACAACTAGGATTAATATGATGAAAATAGACATGGACAATATAAGCCAGATAACAAGAATAATTTTCTAACAACGATGGCTCACAGGCTTTGAAATGGTCTCCCAAGGGAATCGGCGGAAGCCCCATCGTTTGTGTAATTCAAAATTAGATTGGACAAAAAACTTGAGAATATACTTTAGGGAACAATCAAGTGGATGGGCAAGGTAAAATAATTTTCCTTTCCATCCCTATAATTCTTGGCAGGCATTGTGCAAACTGCCCTATGCAGCTGTGCGATGATATCTATTCAGTATCAAATTACTGGTGCCCAGAGAATATTTGAGGGTCCTGGGTTGTTCTCTCTCATATCCTCACTCCCTTTTCCTCTTTCTCCTCCCATCCCTCTGCTGCTCTCCTCCTGCCTTTTCTCCTTTGCCCACAAACAGCACATTTTAATAAAATGATCAGACTACCTTGTGCCTTGTTACATCTGCTATCACAGTGTTATCCCAGTTCGTGCATACCAGTTCTGTATCCTGTAATCTGCAAAGGGGCACGTGCTGTACATGCAAAGTGGGGAGAGCAGCACAGAACAGAAAGAGCAAGCCAGGCCTGGCAACATCAGACGAATCCTACACAGTGATCTCAGCAGCTGAATTAATGTTTTGGTACAGATGGGGAACAGGCATTCCCCGCTCCAGCACTAGGTTTTCTTGAAGTCTTTTATCTTCTTCGCAGTGTTTCATTCAGGTTTTGGTTTATGCAGTAGTCAAAGGCATTAGTAGCATAATACTCACATATGGTAGTAAAGTGATGATAATTATATTATAGGTGCGGCTGGCAGCATTGCCTCTAATTAAGGTTGCCTGATTCCGTCCATTGTCATAGACTTCCAGAAATGTGGGGCTGGAAGGGATCCTGAGAGGTCATCTAGTCCATCGCCCAATGCCAAGGCAGGGACAAGTAAATCTAGACCATCCCTGACAGGTGTTTGTCTAACCTGTTCTTATAAACCTCCAATGATGCGGATTCCACAACCACCCTTGGTAACCTATTCCAGTATTTAACTATCCTTATAGTTAGAAAGCTAATAGTTAATCTAAATCTTATGCTCCAGATTAAGCTCATTACTTCTTGCCCTACCTTCCATGGCCATGGAGAACAATTGATCTCCGTCCTCTTTGTAACAGCCCTTAACATACATGAAGACTCTTATCAGATCCTCCACTTAGTCTTCTTTCCTCAAGTTTAAACATACCCAGTTTTCCTCTATCATTGTTGGTGTTCTTCTCTGGCCTCTCTCCACTTTGTCCACATCCTTCCTGAAGTGTGGCTCCCAGACCTGTATATAGTACTACTCCAGCTGAGGCCTCCTCAATGCTGAGTAAAGAGGGACAATTACCTCATGTGTCTTGCATGCAAGACTCCTCTCAGTACAACTATGATTAAGGCTAGTAATGCCTAATGGGCAGCCAACCCTAATGGGCATGGTCCTACAAGAGTTTGAACGGTCTGATTATCTATACAAGGACTGGGGAGACAGTGGGATAGAGGAAGTGGGATAGAGGAAGTGGGAGAAAATCATGGTACTGTTTATTTAAGGGCCAGAAGCCTTGCAGAGAGGGATGGCAAGGCTCCCCTCTTATCCAACCAACTGGGGATAAACTCGAAGAAGAGGACCAGCAAAAAGATAGGGCAGACATGAGGAGACGTCAGCAGAGAAAAGCTGGCCAGCTAAGCATCCTGAAGGCTAATTTGGGAAAAGGGGGAAGCTGGTGAAGGCGCACAGCTGGCTAACCACCTAGAACACAGCTCCAGAGAGGAAAGCTGGTGAGACTCCTGTTTAAGGAGAGAGTGAGGGACTAAATAATACAACTCAGTTCCAAAGAGGAGAGCTGGGGACTCCTGCTTACGGAAGGACTGAAAAGGAGTGACCCAGAGAAGGTACTGGGAAAGTTCTGGAAATAGAGGCTATGTACAGGTGAATCTCCTGAAGGAAGGAAGGAGCCAGAGATTGGTAACTGGACTGAGCCTGAGATGATAGGTACCCCAAAGGGGGTGTCTCTTCTCTTGGGGAACAGCCCCTTTGCTAAGAGGAATGGGGAGCTACGTCCATAAATGAGACTTTTTTGAAGGGGGGGCTGTATGGTAAAAAGGCCTGTCTGGACTTGTTTATAACCCAGGTGAAGGGAATTGAGTCAGGGCTCACCTGTGCTACCCTGCTTGACTGAAAGGGGTGCCCTGGGCTGACCTCCACACCATCACAATACTCCAGAATGAGACTAGGCTTCTTTGCAACTGCATGACATTGTTGGCTCATAGTCAACTGGTGATCCACTATAACCCGTGCAGACCGTTGGCAGCAATACTCTCATCTAGCCAGTTATTCCCCATTCTATAGTTGTGCATTTGACTTTTCCTTGCTGAGTGAAGTACTTTGCACTTGTCTTTCATTGAGTTTCATCTTGCTGAGTTCAGACCAATTCTCCAGTTTATCAAGGTCCTTTTGAAATGTAATCCTGTCCTCCAGAGTACTTAAAACACCTCCCAGCTTGGTGTCATCTACAAATCTTATAAGCATGCTCTCCACTCTGTTGTCCAAGTCATTATTAAAAGCACTGACTAGTACGGAATGCAGGACACACCCCTATGGGACCCCAATATATACATCCTGCCAGCTTAATAGTGCACCCACTGTGATGCTGGCAGGCCAGATGCCAGCTCTTGCCCAGGCTGCAGACATTAGCTAAGAACTGACAAACTCATAGCTGGTGATCAGACCAGTTCATCAGTATGTTTGTTTTGCTCAAAATAGGTATTAATCTTATAAGAATGTATTTAGTGTTTAGATGCTATGAAATGCTTGTAAGTTGCTGAACACATTAATCTCACTTGTAATGTCTGTATTCCATGAGATAAGAAAATATGTACGTTTTGTTTTATAACTTTGACCAGGTTTGCTCTGAACTTGTGAATCCTGGCATAGGAATACTCTCCCTCACCCCTCCATCCAGAATAGCTATCAAAATCAGATGGGCTATCAAGGAACATCGCAATACAAAGGATTGTATTGCCCTATCTCATCCATGGAGGAGTACATGCAGAAGGCCTCGTCCCATCACTTTGAATGGTGGAAGAGAGAAAGAAAAATAGATAATGTGAAAATGTTTCATCTCTTTGCTCTTTGAACTCTCAAAGACACAGAGAAACCAAACTGAAGCCAGAGATCCCCCGGGGCTCTCTCTTGGATCCGCCCTGAAAAACACTTTTAATTGACACATCTCTACAACTCTATCACGTTTAGGATTTAGGTGGTAACTCATTTGTGTGTATATGTTTGCATGCTTTAACCTGTAAATAACTGTCTCGTTTCTTTTTCCTATTAATAAATCTTTAAAGAGTTTATTGCAGGATTGGCTACAGGCATTGTCTTTGGTGTAAGATCTGGGGTACCAGTTGATATGGGGTAAGTGACTGGTCTCTTGGGACTGGAAACAGCCTGAATATTGTGTGATTTTTGGTGTAAGTGACCATTTATCACTAAGTCCAGTCTGTGTTGGAGGCAAGATACTCTAAGGGGATTGTCGGGGACTCAGTGGTAAGACTGGTATAGTGATCCAGGAGTTCACATTTGTTACTGGCTTGGTGACATCTAATTATAGAACATATCACCAGTTTGGGATATCTGCCATGTTTTTGACAGTCTGCCCTGACATAGGCAATCACGGTCGTGAGCCACTCCAGACAGTGTGACATCCACCTTATAGTAATTTCATCTAGGCCTCATTTCCCTAGTTTGCTTATGAGAATATCATATGGGACTGTCAAAAGGCTTACCAAAAATCAAGATACATCATGTCTACTGCTTCCCCCACCCATCCACAAGGCCAATAATCTTGTTAAAGAAGGAAATTTGGTTGGTTAGGCATATTTTGTTATTGGCCAATCCATGTAAGCTATTGCATATTACCCTATTTTCCTCTAGCTGCTAACAAATTGATTGTTTAATAATTTGTTCCACTATCTTTCCAGGTATCAAAGTTAGGCTGACTGATCTATAATTCTCCACGTTTGCTTTTCAAAGATAGGAAAACATAGCAACTTTCTCCAGTCCTCTGGGACCTCAACCATCTTCTATGAGTTTTTGGAGATAATCACTAATGGTTCTGAGATTGCTTCAGCTGGTTCCTTAAGTACTCTAGGGTGAATTTCATCAGGCTCTGCTGACTTGAATACATCTAAAGTATACTTTAACACAGGGGTGAGCAAACTACTGGCTGCGGGCCACATCTGGCCCGTCAAACCATTTAATCTGGCCCACAGCTCCCGCCGGGGAGCAGAGTCGGGGGTTTGCCCCGCTCCGGCGCTCCAGTTGGGGAGTGGGGTTGGTGGCTTACTCCGCTCCGCATGGCTCCTAGGAAGCAGCCGGCATGACCCACCCTCCAGCTCCTATGTAGTACACAGAGGTGTGACCAGGCAGCTCTGCACGCTGCCCCATCTACAGATGCTGCCTCCATAGCTCCCATTGACCGCAATTCCCAAAGAGCTGCTTGGCTGCTCCTCGGAGCCAGAGGGGGGACATGCTTCCGGGAGCTGCTTGCAGTAAGCACCACCCAGAGCCTGTATCCCTGAGCTCCCCCCATGCCCCAATCCCTTGCCAGAGCCTTGATCCCCCTTCTGCCCCCCCCGAATCCCTTGATCCCAGCCCAGAGCCCCCTCTTGTACCAAGCCCCGAACCCCCAGCCAGAGCCCTCACCCCCCCAGACCCCAACAGCCTGCCCCATCCCTGATCCCCCTCCCACCCTTTGAACCCATTGGTCCCAGCCCATAGCACCCTCCTGTACTCCAAATCCTTCATCCCTGACCCCACCCCAGAGCTCACACCCCGAGCTGGAGGCCTCATACCCCTCCCCCATACCCAACCCCCTCCCCAGCCCTAATCCCCTTTCCGCCCTCCAAACTCCTCAGTCCCAGCCTGGAGTCCCCTCCTGTACCCCAAACCCCTCATTCCCAGCCCCACCCCAGAGCCCTTACCCCCCCGCACCCCAACCAGGAGCCCCCTCCTGCACCCTGAACCCCTCATCCCTGGTCAAATCTTAGAGCTGGAGCTGGAGGAATGGGCAGAAGAGTCTGTGCCCACTAGAGCACACGCCCCTCCAGAGCTTGGAATGGAGTCCAAGACTCCTGAGTCTCACCATTCCTCTGCCATCATCGACTATCTGTGAATCTCCATGGCAAAGCAACCCATTCTCCTCTCACGCTGGGCTATATAATGAATAACAATCTATTACAGCTATTGCTATCACACCATTAGCACAAGTGGCCGACGTCTGTGTGGTGGATCTAAAGTTCCAAGCCTACTGCGATGCATCGGGCGGCTCCTGAGGGGGGTGCTCCAGGCTTTGGTGGTGGGGGGCAGAAGGGGCGGGGCCTTGGGCAGAGAGGGGCTGGGGGCTAGCCTCCCCCAAGGGCGAGTTCACCCGGTTGTATGGACATTCACAGGAAGGATCATTAAAAGGTGAAAGCAGCATGTTTGGAAAAGTAAAGGAGAGGGAAAGAGAAAGAGAAATTATTTTTCTTTTTAAAGCACAGAAACCCTGTAGTACGTAATGGAGTCTTGACTGAAAGTTAGGACCAAGATTTTTCTAAAATTGGGGGGGTTTAATGTTCGGTCCCCAAATCCATATTGCAGCACTGAAATAAAATGCTGAGTACCCAGCAGTTTCTCCAGTGACTTTAGTTCACTGCCCAAAGATTTCATTAACCCAGAGTCAAGGTAACCAGCAGGACCTCATACCTTTTCAGAGCCGTGAATTCACCTCATCAGAAGCAAGCTCCCTACAGACCAGGACACACCAACTCAAAACGACACCAGACCCTGCCAGAGCAACAGTGCAAGACCTGCAGATATGTCTCCACTGTTACAATGATTAACCCCCCCACACACACACACAACACACCTCTCCCCCACACACATAGACAACACACCTCTCCCCCCACACACACAACACACCTTTCAAGATCCATGGCTCCGACACATGCCTGTCACAACCTGTGGTGTACCTCATCCAGTGCACTAAATACCTTACCAACAACTGAAACCAAACAATCACTATGCTCTCAACTGAACTCACAAAGAAAAATGATAAAAGGCAAAAACACCCTATCTCCTGTGGCTTAATGCTTTTTTTTCAGAAAGTGGTCACTCCGTGTCTGACCTTTTAGGCCTTGTCCTCAAAGGAAACATGCACAACACATTCAAAAGATGAGCTTGGGAACTTAAATTAATAACTCTGCTGGGCACTAAAAACCAACCATGGACTTAACAGAGATACCGGTTTTATGGCTCATTATAACAATTTGCAACACACCCTACAGCCTACCAACCCTTACTTGCCCACTCCATCTTAAGTGGCCTCCTGACCTATAGCATGTGTGAAATCCTTATGCTTAACAATCTGTCCCTCCTTGTATTTAGCTCAGACAGAAGTTGGTCCACTAAAAGATATTACCTCACCCCCTTGTCTCTCTTGCAATAAGCTATAAGATTTGGTAACACTGCAACTATTGTTGTTTTTCCAAGAATGATAGGACTAGAAACACTGTTTTTAAGTGTGATTTTTCTGTTGTGAGATACTGTAGTACTGGAAGAAATAACCTCAGGCTTGCCAAGGAGTGCTGCAACTTGTCTATTATGGCTGTTGATCTGCGAAGGAGCTCCAAAAGTGCATGAGAATTATGTTTCTGAATCCCTTAAGTACTTTTGAACATCTCCCTCTGGAGTTTATCACACATAGTTTGTCATTTACAATGGTACTGTTATTGACCTTGCAATGTTCTTTATTTTCTTGTGTTTTTTTTATGTCAGTTATTTGTACCAAAAGTCTGTGTGCAAAGTAGGTTGAAAAAGTAGCTGATTGTGTAAAGTTAGCTATCTGCAGAATTCTGTAGATTTGGGGAGAAAATTCTTAGCAGAACTTGCTTGACTTCCTTGTTGTATATTTGGAATAAAAAAAGGGTATGTAAGAGTCCGTTTGTTTAAGAAGAAAATTTTGATTTAACTGAATAGATAATACTCTTGAAAAGGGACAGATGGAAATGTAAGTACTGAGCCAAATTCTGCCCACAGTTACATCTATGTGTCTGGAGCTGCATGAGTACACCTGAGGGCAGTGTTAGTGAACTGAATGGTATTTGACAATGGAGTCCTGAGAAAACAATCAGGTTTTGGGGGTGGCTTTGTTAGATCTATGTACACACATAAGGAGAGTAGATAACCTTCATTTGACAGCTAGAAGACTGTAACTGTTAGACACACAGATCAGTCTCTGGCTCTGCACTGAGTGGGAGAGGCTGTGGAATGAAGTTTGATCAGGGAGGAACCCTGTAGTGGAGGAGAATCTCTGATCACATTGAAAACACTTCTGTGAGATATGAGAACTCTTGAAGCAAAGAGAGAGCCTTTTATGTTCAGCAGCTGCATGTCAGGAGCTAAAATTGCTACTCTGAAGGAACTGATAAAGTATAAAATAGCTTCTGTCCAGTTAGCTTGAAGTAAACATGCAGGGGTCAAGTGTTAATGAAAGAGATGCTATTTCACGTAGTTGGTTTGAACATTCAAGGACAAAATCTGCTCTTGGATGAACCTGTAAGTCTCTGACTTATGACAATAATAAAACAAATGCTGTCTCCTTACTTAGATTGCAAGTTCTTTGGGGTAGGGACTTTGTTTGTTCAATGACTCCCTGTTCTTGATTGGCCCCAGTGGCACTTGTGCTATATAAGTAATAAACAGGATAATACTGCTGTGTAATCTTTGTTAAGCAATACATTCAACCTCTACTGCCACATAGTCTAGCTATTTCTGTGGAATGAGTTATGGTCAGGATTTGAAATAGGTTAGGGCCAATAATCTATGGTGGTAGTTCTATTGATTTCCTGAAATACTTTTTCATTTGTTAATAGAGGAATAAATTGTGTTGTATTTGCTATATTTTACAACAGAAAATCATGGATTATATCAAGTCTTGGGTGAGATGTAACAATTTTTTTTGCTCCAAGTTTCAGTGGGCACAATAGCTGTCTCGGAAAGTGCATTCTGGCTGTCCGGGTGGACTGTTTTCTTTGTATGATACATTGACACTCCCCACCCCCAAAATAAAATTATGTATTATCTGGAGCCATAACTTGCATAGTTCAGGACTCTGAATTGAGAAATTAAATGGAGAATGAAATTGAAAGTACAATTAACAGCAATTGTCATCTGCTGTAAGCCACCAAGTTAGGAGAAAGATGAAGTTGCTGGGAGATATATCACTGAGGGCAAAGCTTCAATACCTGGTCCTCATGGGAGTCTTTAATTGCTGAGGAAGCCATTGGGTAACATTGTGATGGAATATACCCTGTGTTCACACCCTACATGTTATTGTAATAATGTTTGTACAGGGCATACCTTATGAGGTATCATTTAAAAACTCATCATTTTCTGATCAATCACTCCATGGCAAAATGCAGGTAGCGGCATTATGTGTGAAGTTATAAACATACGCTGAAATCATGACTAAAATATGTTTTCCAGATAAGTCTGGGGAGTGGCGAAACCAGTTCCTCAGAGACAAAGTGCAAGCTGACACCTCAGCCAGGTATAAACAAGGCTGATGGACCATGACCTGCTAAGTGACCATTCTTTGGCAGGAAAGGAGACAGGGGCAAAAATCTGCATCTTAGCAAAGAAGCAGCATGGAGTTTCCTTCCACACAGATTGCCTGTCACATTGCTCCCAGCTGAAGATGTTTTTCAAGAGGAGTACTGAAACTATAAAAAGCAGAGGCAAACACCCCAAGATACCCCTCTCTCTTTTTCTGCCCATCACATTCTCTGCATCCGAGAAGACAAAAGGAAACAACTGTTGGACTTTTGGGATGGGGTCCTGACCTGAAGAGTTTGGGATCAGTAACCTTGCTGGAAACATGTAGTGAGAAAGTTTGCTTTGCAACTAAGGCCTTGTCTACACTACAGAGTTTTGTTGGCAAAAGACAGCTTTTGGTGGTAAAACAGTGGCAGTGTACACACTGCAATGCCATTTTTGGTGACAAAACTGCCCTATTTTGGTCACAAAATAAAGCCACTTTGATAGGAGCCATAGAACTTTTGGCGGCAAACTTAAAGTGACAAAGTGTCAGTGTAGATGCTGCCATTCATTATATTGCAATAACTGGCTGCCCCCAGTATCCTACAATGCCTGCCGTGATGGCTCTGCTCACTGTTTTGAACTCAGCTGCCGTGCATTCCTGCTACACAGGCATGCGCCCTTCCTCTGTCAAAGGTCCAGGAAGTTCTGACAGCTGAGTATGCTGCTCTGCTCTGGCAGAAAAGAGCAAATCATTAATGTGGAATGCTGCTCTCTCCCGCACTACAAACACAGAGGCAGGGGCGGGTGTGTGTGTGTGAGAGAGAGAGAGAGAGAGACTGCTGTGCTATGCAGAGCCAGGGAAGGAGGCAGGGACTGATATAAGCGGTGTATCCCTCCCATTGCCTCAGGACCGGTTCCTTCCATCAGTTGTCTGAACTTAGAGACAGCACACCGACACACTCACTGTCCCCCAACACACACACATTCCCAGAGGCGCCAACTCTGTGGCTGGAGCACCCATGCAAAAAAATTAGTGGGTGCTTATGACCCACCGGCAGCCAGCTCCCACACCCCCAGCGCCTCCCACCTGCCGGTGGCCCCGCCAATCAACTCCTCCCCCTCCCTCCCAGTGCCTGCCATCTGCCAGATCAGCTGTTCTGTGGCATGCAGGAGGCGCTGGCGGGGGGAGGGGAGAAGCAGGGACGGGGCATGCTTGGGGGAGTGGGCGGAACTGGCTGGGAAGAGGTGGACCCAAGGGAACAGAGCTCTTGCGACCTGAGAAAGATGGGTCCTTCAACCAAGGGGATGAGGGTTTGAAGTCTCTGGAAACTGAATATAGATGAATATAGGCAATGATCTTTCACCTAGGAATAAAAGGGAAGTAGCTTCTGGTACTTCTGTGGAAGGTCTTGACTGAGGGGAAAGTCAGCCATGACTACGAGGAAGATTGATGAGAGAAACCATCTTGAACAAAGCTTGTGCCTTGATAGACTAAGTTTTAGACTTTTTAGATGTGTGATTTCACTTTGATTTGCTTGCAACCCTTTCTAACTTTATTCCTTTTACTTGGCACCACTTTACCTATGACTAAGGCTATGTTTTAGTCACAGGTATTTTAGTAAAAGTCATGGACAAGTCATGGGCAGTAAACAAAAATTCATGGCCCGTGACCTGTCCATGACTTTTACTGTATACCCCTAACTAAAACTTGAGTTGTGGAGCCACAGGTGCTCTGGAGGGTGGGGATGGTCCTGGGACACCATGGTTACTGGGGGGTGGCTGGGACCCTGGATAGCGCTGGTGGGTGGAGCGATGCACGGCCCGGGACCCCTGCTGTTGCTAGGGGGTTGGACAGCAGCGCGTGGTGTGGGATCCCTGCTGGTGTTGAGGGGGGGGTTGGCGGGGCTGACAGGTTCCCTACCCAACTCTGACTAGCATGTCCCTGCAGCTCCTAAGGGGAGGGGTGGCCAGGGGGGCTCCGCACCCTGCTCCTGTCACAAGCGCCAGCTCCACAGCTCCCATTGGCCAGGAACCACAGCCAAGGGGAGCTGTGGGGGCTGCATCTGTGGGTGCGGGCAGCGCGCAGAGCCCCCTGGCCCCTCCAACTAGGAGCTGCAAGGACATGCCGGTGGGAGCCGGGGAGTCCCCCCGAGGTAAGCACTGCACCACACCCCAACTCCCTCCCCCAGCCCTGAGCCCCCTCTTACACCCAAATTGCTGCTGTTACTGGCCCAGGGCCCCTGAGCCAGCCGCTGCAGAAGTCTTAGAGGTGACAGACACGCAGCCTTACCTATGACCTATTGTTAATAAATCTGCTTTATTTTCACTATAAACCAACTCAGTGCTGTGTTTGCAGGGAAGGCTGTATTTACCTCAGCTAACTTAATAAGCTGTGATGTGCTCTTGTGTCTTTAGAGGAACAAACTAACCTTATTTCTTTGAAATGTCCAGCCCTCTCCTGGACAGTGCAGAGCACACTGTTTTGGGAAAACTGGGGACTGGGAGTGTGTTAGGGTAACCTTACTGGTTGTAACCAAGGCTGGTGGAAACCAGAGTGGGGCTGTAAACAGGTTGCTGAGGTCACAGCTACTGAACCAGAGCTGTCTAGCACACAGACACTCAAGGTGTGACCTGCATCCTGGTAGGCTGGTTCTGAGTGTCCCAAGCTGGGAGCTACAGCAGCAAAGCATTGTGAGGCACCCAGAGTTACAGGGCAAATGGTGACTCAACTCCCCACTGGTCTGGATTCAACACAAATACCATCACACGTGTATTGCAGGAAATGGTGCTGGTGATTCAGTGGCAGACACT
Organism: Chelonia mydas; assembly: GCF_015237465.2. NCBI lineage: Eukaryota > Metazoa > Chordata > Testudines > Cheloniidae > Chelonia > Chelonia mydas. The sequence continues at coordinate 51,404,823 of NC_057850.1, forward strand.
CTCCCTTCTGAGTCAAAGCTTATGTAATCAGTGCTCCAGTGGAGGGAGACATAAGCTCCTTTTTCTTTTTTTCATGGATTAGGAAGTTTAATGCTGAAATGTTACAATAAATCATAATAATGGTTCAATATGTACGATTCGGCACCACTGATGTAATGACAACATTGAAATTTGATCCAGCCTAAACTCTTTTAAAATTGACTTTAGTAGACAACACCTTTGGTAATCAATGTGCCACTATAATACACTGCAAAACTGTGTGTAATTGACAAGGAAACAAAATACTCTTTCTGCTATACTAAAGGCTTTGCAGACATTAAGAAAATACAACTTCTATGGAGGCTCAAGGGAAACTGTGAAGAGATTATTTTTTACCATTTATGCGAACGCTAAATGGAGGATAAAACAAAGAAATCTTTTACTTGTGTAAATTTAAAAGAACATATTCAAGGTTTTTTTAGATTTAAGCAAATACTCGAGAAGCATTTTTGTTGCAGCATTTCCTGGTTGTCCCCAATTTTTCTTGGCTTTAGTACTGTCTAATTCTTGTTTCTTCATTACAGATTGGGCCACATTTTCCAAGAGGTCTCAGGTTAGTCTCAGTTTAGTGGGTACAGCTTTTCATTTGCAATTAATTGTGGGCACAAAACTGCAAATACCCACCGGGGTGGGGGCGGGAAGAAGTTGACTCCATTGGACTCCCTTCCCCACCTGCATGTATACCCACCATTGCCCTCCGGCAAAAACTCAGCATGACCAACTTCCTGTGCAAAGGAACCCCCTGGATTTCATGACTTCACGCTGCATTGGAGGGCTCACAGACTAAGCCATGGCCTGGGAGGCAATGGAAGTGTGGCAAAAGTGAGCTTGCTGCCATTGGAGACATGGCACAATCCACCAAGCTTTTACAAGCATTAGTGTACTTAAGGTATATTGTGTGCAATCCATGCAAGATCCGGACTTTTATGCCCTGTTTCCCCTTACTTCATTATTATTGTTTGCAGTGTTGTTGTAGCTGCATTGGTCCCAGGATATTAGAGAGAGTATGCAGGTGAGGTGAAGAAGAGCTCTGTGTAGGTCAAAAGTTTGTCTCTTTCACCAACTACATAGCCTTCCCCCACTCACTAATCCATCTCCCCCAGGCAGATGACCAATCCAAACCTCTAAGCAGCTTTAAACATGTGTCCTTTAAAAATTTCTGTCAACCACAAAAATATTTCCTCCTTTCTGTTCAAAAGTGGAATTCACCACCATGTTATACATGGTAGAGTTTCAGGATGGGCACTATTCTGTCCTGGACCAGCAATAAATGTATGGTCTAAAATCCTGTGTCCTTTACGATGAAATAATTCCTAGCTGTCCATTGGGTTCTAGCCCCAGAAGGTCTTAATATATATATGATATATAATATATATAAGATATATATAAGATATATGATATAATATATATCAGACTTTAAAAACATGATGCATTCTATGTATTTCTTAGAGGTTTTTAAATTGTGTTACTGATATTTTTTCCTCTCTCCCACATAGATCTGACTAGATGGACTCATGGGGCCAGGTTCTCAACTTGTATAAATCAGTATATTTACAACATCTGATTTACACCAGATAAGGATCTGGCCCTATAATACTAAGGCAACTGGTTTTACAGATAGAGGATGACAAAAAAAAAAAAAAAAAACCCAAACCCCCCAACCCAAGTCCCAGTAAAAATTTAAAATTCAAATATCTAAGTTTTCCTGTGAAATACAGACTATATGATGGTTTGGTACAATTATTTTTATCAGCATGAATTTGGAATCAAATACATAATGTGCCCATCTTAAGCACATGCTGATCAAATCTTTACGTTGCACCGTACCCATGTGTATTACAGAATACATGCAGCTCAGTGACTATAAGATTCAAGGTGTTGCACATCTATCTGTTTTAGAAAGATATTACTGTTGTGCCCATCACAGTGGTATCTAATCACCGAGGAAGTACATTAGTTCAGCATGGTGGTGTCCTTAGTGAATTTCACAAAAGAGTCTACTCTGCACCCAAATACTAAGCTGTCTTGTATACATTTTTCATAACACTGATTTTAGACCATGTTGCAATACCCACCCGTTTGCTGAAGCATTCCTACCATAACCAATCACATTTTGGGTTAGCTTAATCTCCTCATTCCACAAATGATCTCCCTTTACTCCCATGAATGAATCCCAAAATATGAGTGTCAATTTCCTTGTATTTTTTGTATAATTAGTGATTTTCTATAATTAGCTCTGGTAGCTACGCCCCTGAAGGTGGTTTTTGGAGAGCTGTGCCACAAGCTGCGGTGCTTTACTGTTGCCAGTGAAGACAAGCCCTTACCAAAAGCAATGAAAAGGCAGTGGGAGACACACCTAAATCCCTGGGATAAGGATGACAGGATTAAGGCAACTCCCCTAGCCTCATTTGCATCGAAGATGGGACAGGGAGGCATCCCCATTAGCAGACAGAATGGAGAACAGAGATTCCAAGGCAAGAACTGCACGGAATTCGGGGACCAGAAAAGCAGGTAAGCACTGCATGATAGGGGATCTCTGCTCCAGATGTTAATGAACCCATGCCTGCACACACCCAGCTCAGTAGTTATCAGAGCAATTCTAGTAATAAATCCTTTATTGGTATCCAAAATAGTGAAGCTCCCTAATTGCATTGTGAGCTCCCTCCAAGGAACACCACCCAAAGCCAGGAATGATCAGCTTCCATTGTCTAGCCTGAACAAAACAACTTTGGTATTCTCCCTTGTTTACATATAAACAAATCTAGTGTTCTCCCTTGAACCATTGTTGTTTCTCTAGGAAAAACCCCTACCCATGTTCAAGTAAGTGTTCTGATGCCTGGATCCAAAATCTGCATCAGTTCCATTGGGACTTCATCTTCTCCTGACTGATCATGGTGGGGGCTCTGCCTGTCTCCAGCACTCCGGACCCTCAGTTACCACCACCACCTGGGACCCCCGATCGATTCTAGCTTCATGGAGTGGTGAGAACCCAGCTCTCTCTCTATCTCGGTATAGCCTTCTGACCCTGACTTATGTGAACAGTTACAGTTTTATAAACCTGACTTTTATAATCAAATGTAAGTTAGATTTAATATTGTAACTGTTTTGTTTGTTTGGCTCCCCTATGGTTATTACCTGGCAATAAATAACTCTCATGATTAAGCTGGTTGCTTCTCTCTCTCTCTCTCCGTCTCTCTTTTTCCACCTCGTGGGTTTTTTGTTTGTTTGTTTTTTGTTTTGTTTTCTCATTTGCTCTGTAGCAATGCTCCTCGTACCTAAGTGAAAGATCCCTACAGCGCTCAAAAATCCTGTGGGGTTTGCTCATCAAGTAGGTTACTACAAGAACAATTGTAACATGAAAGTGGGGGTAGGGACGTGCTGAACCTGGGACATAGGAGGGTGGCAGCTTGGAAGTGCTGCGCGACCCAGTCTGCTGAGTCCAGAGGCATATGAGGGTGGCAGATTGAAAGTGCTGCTCCACCCAGCCTGCTCAGGTGTACTCTATTCTGGTGCGGTGCCCATGGCATATGAGGGTGGCAGCTTGTAGGGGCTGCTCGACCCAGTCTGCTCAGTCCCAGGGCACATGAAGATGACAGCTTGGAAGTGCTGCTCGACCCAGCCTGCTGAGTCCAAGGACATATAAGGGGTCAGCTTGGGAGTGCTGATTAACCCGGTCGCCTCAGACACGTTCTGTTAATACATGTGTGTGTGTTCATCTGATTCTGGGGCTGGAAGAACCCAGCCCTGGGGAACCTAGGTCCTGCAGGATAACTCCATTGGGAGGGGACTTGCAGCAGGGAGTAGTATGGAAAACACAAGTGACACAAGCAGTACATTGATAGAAGTACAACCCCCACCCCCAGAAGAGTAACCCTAATAAATGATCACACCCCAGAGTAACGGGCAAAGCTGGTAACAAGTGAGCCCTTTGTCAGCTGGCACCAATGGGTCTCTGTCACACTGCCTTGTTCTTATAAGGTTGCTAACGAATGAGTGTTGGCATAACCTTTTAACATGAACATGGACTATTTTTTTTTCTTAAACACATTAAAGAATTAGATGGACTTTGCAGACTGATATATATAGCAGTTCAAATTTGAACCCCTTAAATGTAACAGTGTCAGGTTTCCAGGAGCAGAGCATTCTGTACAGTTTTACTGTGCTCTTGCCTGTTTTCAAGATTTACATATAGGATGATAAATGAACAAAGGGTAGCTTTACAATGCATTATCCTTAGTGCTTTAAATTCAAAATGACCTGTTATGGGCAGCAGAGTGATTGGTGCAGGAAAACCTCACCCCACAGACAAATTCCTCATCACCCCCTCCCCAGATGCTGAGGCTAGAAATACCCCTGCTCTCCACAGGGGAGGCGAGGGGGCTTCCTGGGCCTGAGAGGAGCCCTAGGACCATGCGCAGTGACAGTGGTGCGAGGTGAGTGTGCTGCTGGGAGGAGTCTTCCTCTCTGGTCCCAGCCCTGGGGCAGCCAGCCTGCACCCCAAATGCCTCATCCCCAGCCCCGCCCCACCCCAGAGCCCACACCCCTAGCCAAAGCCCTCACTCACCCGCACCCCAATCGTCTGCCCCAGCCCTGAGCCCCCTCCTGCACTGTGAACCCCTCCTCCCCAGCTCCACCTCGAAGCCCTCACCCCCGCACTCCAACCCTCTGCCCGAGCTCCTCCCACACCCCAAACCCCTCATCACCAGCCCCACCCCAGAGCCCTCACATTTTTACATTATTTTAAAATATATATATCAGCTTACAAGGCAGGCGTGGCAGTAGGGTGACCAGATGTCCCGATTTTATAGGGATAGTTCTTATATAGGCAACTATTACCCCCCACCCCCTTCCCAATTTTTTACACTTGCTATCTGGTCACCCTACGTGGAGGGGGGAGGGCGGCAGGACTTGGACTCGTTCTGGGCACCACCAAAAAATATACAAACCTGCAGCTCCTCATCAGGACCACCTCCCCACTCAATAGACAACCCCAGTGCAGAGCCTGCAAAGGCAGCCCTTCTGGGGCTTACACGCCCCAAATGCTTTCCTATCCTTTCAGACGAATTGGGCTCTGTGTGTAAAAGCTCTTCCGAATAGCTGATCAATGCCTCTCCTTTCCTAATCCACGAGTTTTACACCTGTAATGAAAATATGATTTATTAGCTTTCCTCATTAAGTCCTTCAGCAATTAGCCTACAGGATTTAAGATCCTAAAAGCTTTTAATCTGAGATACAGTTCTATCATAATGCTATGGCATCCAAGCAAACTAGGAGAAAGTAGAAAAATGATATTTTGGACTATGAGGGAAAGAACAGATCTCTTTAATCTTGCCCTTAGAGTTTAGTTTAACTCAATTATATTTTGTCCCATTCCAAATAGAGTCAAAATACGACAGAATTGAATTTCTCTTTATAATCAGACCATTCTCTCACAGATCACCAATCTAAATCAGGAACACCAGGGGTAAAAATAGAGTTGTGTAATACTCGGACTGCATGCCAGTAAGAAACATAGGGACAACCCTTCAGCTGATGTAAAGTGAAATCAATATAGCTAACCTGAGCTACATTGGCTGGTGATCTGGCCCAAAATTTCTGAACATTTATGCTCCAAACTCTGTCAATGAAGAATAGCTGCACATTTCTGACAAGCGATTTTCCCATATATATTAATTTTCAGCATTAACATGTTGTTATTATGTAGGGCAGATGCTTTGGAAAAATATTTTAGCATATTCCTTCAACACTGTCTATGCCCTCTGACAACTTCATGACATTGATATAAAAATGTTATGCTAGAAGCCTGCTGAACATGCTGATTGATTTATGTTTTTATAAAACTCTTGTTCAAATGCTACAAAATATGAAGTGTAAATATGATCCTCATATGTCTCTGATATAGAGTTGTGAGGGCAAATTTTTGTCTCTTTACCAATGCCATCCCAATTATTTAAATTCAGTTTCAATGGTGTAACTGAGAGCATAATATGGCCAAGGAATCCCTAATCCATCATTATTAATGGATTATCCTTAGGCAAAGGTAAAACATTTGCAAATTTCCAAGCCAAGGGAGATATTACCCTCCAGCAAGGATGTGTTAAATATTGAACAAAGCATTCAAATTAGCACTTCTGCTCCATCTTTTTTATTCAGGTTTGAATCAACAGCCTCAAGTCCATCTGCTTTAATAATGTTAATTCTATTTAGATGCAATTGAAATTATTACTGCGTGTTATTTGTTTTGAGCATTCAAAACTGTGGTATGCACATCACAGAAACTATAGACACAAACTCTGTCCTGGAGGATGTACAATCGAAATCTGACATGGTCCAACACAGGGCTGACCAACCTGAACCCTCCCCCCCCCGCCCCCAAAAAAAGAAAAAAGAAAATAAGAGCAGGTGGACAAAAGAGATAATAAAATCATAGAAATGTAGGGCTGGAAGGGACCTTGAGAGGTCATCTACTCCACCTCCTGTGCTGAGGCAGGACCAAGTATATCTAGATCACCCTAACATGTGTTTGTCTAACCTGCTGTAAAAAAACTCCCATGATGAGTATTCTACAACCTCCCTTGGTACACTATCCTTAGGGGTTTGAATGTTGTTTTCCTAATAGTTAACCTAAATCTCCCTTGCTGCAGATTAAGCCCATTATTTCTTGTCCTACTGCAATAGGCATGGAGAACAATTGATCACTGTCCTCTTTATAATAGCCTTAACATATTTGAAGACTGTTATCAGGTTCCCCTTGGTTTTCTTCTCGGTTGACTAAACATGTCCAGCTTTTTTTAATCTTTCCTCATAAGTCATGTTTTCTAAACCAGTTTTGTTTTGGACTCTCTCCAATTTTTCCACATCTTTCCTAAAGTGTGGTGCCCAGAACTGGACACAGTACTCCAGCAGAGGCCTCACCAATGCCAAGCAGAACGAAACAATTACCTCCCATGTCTGGCATATCAAATTCCTGTTAATATAGCCTAGAATATTAGCCTTTTTTGCAACTTCATCACAATATTGACTCATTCAATTTGTGATCCGCTATAATCCCAGATCCTTTCCTGCAGTATCACTGCCTAGCCAAGCCAGTTATTTCCCATTTTGTGATTGCGTATTTGATTTTTCCTTCCTAAGTGCAGTACTTTGCACTTGTCTCTATTGAACTTCATCTTGTTAATTTCAGATCAATTCTCCAATTTATCAAGGTCATTTTGAATTCTAAGCCTGTTCTCCAAAATACTAGCAATCCCTCCCTGCTTGGTGTCATCTGCAAATTTTATAAGCATACTCTCTGCTCCAATATCCAAGTCATTAATGAAAATATTGAATAGTACCGGACCTAGGAGAGACCTCTGTGGGACCCCACCAGATATGGCCTCCCAGTTTAACAGGGAATCATTGATAACTACTCTTTGAGTATGATTTTTCAATAGGTTTTGCAATTGCTTTATAGTGATTTCATCTAGACCATATTTTCCCTAGGTTTCTTATGAGAATGTCCTGGGGGACGATGTCAAAAGTATTACTAAAATCAGGATGTACCTCATCTACTGCTTCCCCTATCACTAGGCTAGTAATGCTGTCAAAGAAGGAAATTAGGTTGGCTTGGCATAATTTATTCTTGATAAATATATGTTGGCTATTACATAGCACCCTATTATCCTTTAGGTCAGTGGTTCTCAAACGTATTTGATCGTGTTCCCCTTCTTTGTGTCTGTAGTAGTCCCCCCCCCGGCCACCCAAGTACGTATATCGATTAAAAAAATCAACATGCAACTCACTCTAAATATTAAAAACAGTAAGGCATTGATTCAAACAGAGCCTACAATCCATATAAGAGCAAAAGCAAAACTGCGATTGTTGTCAATGCTTACAAATAAATGTGCACACCTCATTGTAGCAAATGGACTAATGAACAGATGGCAACGACTTCGTATAATGCTAGGCAGGCTTACCAGAAATCTGTCAAAATGCACAGCGCCATCTGGAGTCAAATGCACAGCGCCATCTGAGGACCTGGTATGTCTGGAGGAATCAGTTTTGCTAGTTATTCTTTGCTGTGGGTAAAATGTGCCCAGTAATTTTCCCCCCTTAAAGCGTCTCATGCTGCCCCCCGCCCCTGAATACATTCCGTGCCCCCCTGCAGAGGAGTCTGTCCCCCAGTTTGAGAACTTCTGCTCTACAGGGCTTACAAACTGATCGTTTAATAATTTGTTCCAGTATCTTTCCATGATTAGCTAGGTCAGTGAGGTCAGTCATCATGGGGGTGGCATTGCTTTTAGTGTTTTTAGTTCCTTCCCTCTCATATTTCATGGTGAGACAACAGAAATGAGCTTTCAGAATGGATTTGAAAGAAGCAGGGGAAGGGGCTTGGTGAACAGGTTTGGGGAAAGAGTTCTGGGCGCAAGGGGAAGAATGCTGGGTGGCCACCTCACACAATTTCATCACAGGTGTCATGATATTTGGCGTTTTTTCTTAAAGCTCAGCCTCCTGGAAGCTCTTGATCATGTGCGGATCTCATCATTAATTTTTTAATAAAAAATTAACTTCCTTTCTAGTTGTGGTAGACAAAACCTGACAACATGATCTGAGCGCACCTGAAAGGCTCTGAAATCAGAAAGCAAATAAAAAGAACCACAAATGTATTCTAATTTTAAAAGCTTATGTTTTTTTTTAAGCTAATCTTGATATTTTGGGGGGCCTGACTCAAAATTTTTGATTGTCTGATGTTGGCAATACTGGGGATGGAAGACAGTGTGATAGACAGGGACATTTGCAGGAGCGGGAGATGAAAGGGGTATTGAGACAGATGGGATGACAATGGTGGAGGAAGGCAACATGAAAGGAGATGAAGTGTCACGGGTCTTGAAAGTAGTGTACAGGGGAAGAGAAATCATGTGCAAAGCCTTGCAAGAGGTCGACAGAGGATTGTTGGAGCTTCTCCCTTCATTGCCTCCCATCCCATCCATTTATCCATCTACTATCCTGGACTCTCCAAAGGGTGCTCTCCTGTGACTGATGGGCCAATGATCTGCTGCTCTTCACACTGGTATCACAGCTGCCAACTTTCATGCAGTAATTAAGCACCCTGACTTTCACAATAAGCCAAAAATCAAGCTAATCCCATTTCAAAACAAGGTCAAAACAAGCCAGTCCCTAAGAACCCCAACACTCTATGTGTCTAGTTCCCCATGGTGTGCAGTATGGGACTGTGGTGGACCCGCTGTGCACCCCTGACTCTCTCCCCCCCTTGCCCCTGCCCCTTCTCCTGCTTACCGGGAGCCGATCAAAAAAAAAAAAAAGAAGCAACAAGCTACAACAAGCAACAAGCCAAAAACTAGCCAACAAGCAACTCACAAGCCAATTAAGCCAAAATCAAGCCCAATTTCAGTGGGTATTTTTGTTGATTTGGCATGTCTGCCAGGTATCCCCTCCTCTGTTCTGTACTCTGTGAGTGATAGTTATGGTGCGGGAGCAGGGGAGGATGTAAGCAGTGAATACTCAGGTAGGGAATTAGCTGTCAGCTGGCCAGCCCTGCTATTTTACAGCCATTTTTAACTATTCAGTGTCCAGTGTCTAGATATTTTGTTATTTACTGCCTTATACTGGTAGTACCTAGAAGTACATTAAATTGAATGCACCAAGGTTTTTTACTTGACTTTGATAACTCTGTGTGTATTCCTTTAAGAAGGTGCTTAGTTACAGTATAATTACAATGGGATGTGGCAGTTGCTACGGTAACAAGTCTTATGAAGAGCCAAGCAATTAGACATGTAAAAGCTATGGAGAGCATCCATTTGTAAATTTATTTCTGCTGTTGTGCTTCAAAAACACCTCCCCAACCTCCACCCCTGCTTAATGGCCACATTTGAAGAATTGTATTCATGACTACAGGAGCACAGTGTGTAAATAGGGAGAGCGCTTGCTGACAGCTGATCTGAGTTTTTCTCTCCCTCTCTTTTTTAATTATACAACCCCTTTGTAACTAAAAGAAATGGCCACTTAAAGACAGAGAAACCTCCTTTGAGAGGTCTCTCTGTGTGAGGCCTTATTTATTATTTAGTTCTCTGTCATATTTAACACTGCAACACCCTTGGAGGATACAGTTTGTATGAAATACACTGCACAGAATCAAGCCTTTCTGCAGGAACCAGAAAATCATCCTAAACAAAGTGAATTCTGTTAAGGTTAATTCCTCTGAAAATGCAACACTCGTTACTAAGGCCAGGTCTACACACAGACCTCTATCGGTACAACTATGTCGCTCAGGGGTGTGAAAAATCCAGACCAGCACAGTTCATATGGATTCATAAACCAGCGAACCTTCCTTCTACTGAAGAGATCACATTAACCCTTTGAATTCCTGCTCCTCTTGAAAAGGAAAAAGAATGTGCATAGCGTCTTTAAAAAATAAAGTCACAAAATATTGCAGGCCTGATTCTCCTGTTATTTACAGGTTTAACACCAGTGTGAAGCCATTCACTTCTGTGATGTGATGCCTGATTTACACTGGTGAAAGAAAGAAGAAAATAAGACCTTTTACAGGTGGTGCAGTGCCTTAATGCTGAAGTTAGTTCTGTATGTTATTGGCACTGAGTCACATATTGATTTATTTGAAAAGCCTTAAGGATGAAGTATAGAAGAGCTGAAAAGAAATGAGGGACTTTTTTCATAGTCTGCGTTAAGCCTGTGGCGGTAGATAATGCATTAAGTGAAGAGTACATTTGGACACCCCTGTGCATTGCCATAACAAGGGAAATAAAATTAAAGATCTCATTATTCAGATGGCAGGACTGCAAATGTAACTCCTGGCTAAAGTGGGAAGGTACTAATGACAGGATGGGCAAGGAAATGACTCAGTGCTGAGTCAAAAGATGGGGGCGTTTTGTCTCTCAAAACTGAGGATGGGACATAAAGCTAATGCTGTAGATACATAGATATTGTTATTTATACAGAACCTAAATTTGCCCTGGCGTAGTAGTTACCTAGGCTTGGAGTCATGAATAGTGGATGTAAAATGCTACTGTTCTGATTTGGGAGCATTTTATATCCACTTTGTCCTGGGCTAAATGACTACATAAGGTGCAAGGCAACAGCCAATCAGACCTGAATCTGTGTCTAAATACCTTTGAGGATCTGTGCTTTGGTTCTAACCCCAAGCAGCTTAGCTGCCACTAGGGCTCAATCCTGCAGCCACTTATTACAAAGCTTGCTACAGAGGGCAAAGGAGAGAATAAGAATAAATCTACACTACAGAGACTATACCAGCATAGCTACAACGTCATAGCTATAGCAGCATAATCCCTTAGTGTGGACACAGCCTACACTGATGGAAGAGGTTTTTCCATTGGTGCAGGAACACCACCTCCACAACAGTAGCTACGCTGATGGAAGCATTCTTCCATTGCCATAGCTGTGTCTACACTGGGGGTTCAGTTGTCACAGCTACCACAGACAGGGGTGTGTTTTTTCATACCCCTGACCAACATAGGTACACCATTGCAACTTTTAAGTGTAGACCAAGCCTGAAAGTGAATGTGTGTGAGAGGGGTGAATAGATAAGGGTATGTGAGAGGGAGTAAATGACCGCACATGTGAGGGAGTGAATGAGTGTGTGAGTGCAAGATTGAATGAATGACTGCAGCCTGGTCTACATTTAAAATTTAGGTCAACCTAGCTATGGTGCTTAGGCGCTATGCTGACCTAACCCCAGTGTAAACACAGCTAGGTTGATGAAAGAATGCGTCTGTCGACCTAGCTACCATTGCTAGGGGAGGTGGTGTTCCTACCGAGATGGAAAATCCCCTTCTGTCAGTGTAGGCTGTGTCTATGCCATTATAGTCCCCAGAGTGGCCTAAGTTTGTGAGGGAGGAAGTGGATGTGAGGGAAGGCATGGAAAGCCTGACTGGGGCCCTGTCCCTTACTGCGGGCTGTACTTATAGACACATCAAGCACTAGAAGGTTATTATATTATTTTACTTTATAGCTATCTCCAATTAGCATAATGAGGTAGGCTCCTTTCAGTGCAGTTTCAGCAGCATCCCTGCAGTGCCTTTCCTCCAAAACTGCATATGAAAGACAGCTGGTTAGCAGCACATTAGGAACACTGAGAAACAACCTCCTCTACCGTAGTGCCACCAAAGGGGCAGATTCTCCAGTGAAATAGTTTCTAGAGTCTAGAATCTAGACATTAACCAAAGTTGCACTGAGAGCTCAGACTGATTAGTCTGTGAAGTAAGGAATTGGACTACACTATTATAAAACCTGTAATTTTTTAGAACATATGGCACACAATTATGCTCCTAATTTGCATTCACAGTTATGTAATCCTATTCCTCAGGCAGTGGGATTGAACTCAGGACCTCTGGTTCTAGAAGTATGACATAGCTATTGTGCTCAGAGGTGAAAAATCCACACTCCTGAGCATCACAGCTATGCCAACATAACCTCCAGTATAGGCACAGCTAGGTAGATGGAAGAATGCTTCCATTGATCTAGGTACTGTCACTCAAGGAGGTGAAGTTTCTACAGTGATGGAAAAACCCCTTCTGTCACTGTTGGAAGTGTCTACACTACGGGGCTATAGCAGCCGTAATGCCTGTAGAGTAGACTTGGCCTGAGCTGACAAACCCAGCTTTGTTAGCCATTCTTGTAAGCAGGTTCATCAACATGTATATATGGCCCAGCCACCACTAGAAGGGGACAGTGTAGGTTACAACCTAAGTGTAAGTTACAATTACGGTAGCTGAGCTCAAGTCAGGTGGAAATTTAGGGTTAAGTGGAAATCTATGTGATCTTGTATTGCTTTCAAGCAGGTAGCTCAGTGGGAGGAGGAGTCCTGGCCTAGCTGTTTGGCTCCCTTTCTGAAAACAGAGGTATATGCCACAAACTGGACCTAGTATGGGGAGGTTGCTACAGAGAACAAGCCTATGTCACCTGCTGTTTTAGAACAGTTCCAGGTCTCAGAGAAGACATACTGGACGGAGTTCCAAAATTAACTGTATTCCTTGGGAGTGCAGCCATGCACTTTTGTCCAGCTCCTGATGGACCGGGTAATCTGTTGGTTCAAACCTGGGGCCTGGATGGTTCTAATAACTGTACTGGAATTAGAGCAGTTTGATTGAGTTAAAAGAACAGGAGTACTTGTGGCACCTTAGAGACTAACAAATTTATTAGAGCATAAGCTTTCGTGAGCTACAGCTCACTTCATCGGATGCATAGAATGGAACATATAGTAAGATATATATATATATATATACATACAGATAAGTTGGAAGTTACCGTGCAAACTGTGAGAGGCTAATTAATTAAGATGAGCTATTGAGAAAAAAACTTTTGTAGTGATAATCAAGATGGCCCATTTGATTAAGTTGTCTTCTATGTTCTGGAAACCCTATTTATTGCTGGAGGCATACATCATGCTCTGGGTGAGACCATGATGGGACTGGCTATTTTGATGGGGGGGAACAGACATATGACCAATTCAAGATAACTAGGATCATCACATCCTTCATCTCAACATTTAGGCCTGATTCACTGCTGTTTTACTCCTACTTTATATTGGTGACCCCACTAAATAAAAGTGGTGATCATCACTTGGAATCTTTAAATAAAGATTGGCTGTCTATTCAGCAGCAAGTTACTGGCCCCAGTAATGTTCATTTATGCAGTAAGGAAGAATGATTGCCTTCACTACAGAAATTGCAGTGTGAAATTCTATGGTTCATGTTATGCAAGAGGTCAAATATGATGATAGTGGTTCCTTCTGGCCTTAAAATCTATGAAAAACTGGAGCAACAGTAGAGTTGCCAATTCTGGTTGGCTGTATTCCTGGAGGTTTCATCACAGGACATAATATTTAACATAATATTAATCTTTAATTCCTGGAGACTCCAGGACAATGTTGGCAGATTGGCAACCCTAAGCAATGGTGGTTAATGGCTTCTCCATTGTGTCTTTTTACTAGGATTCCTATATACTCCTCCCAGTTCTGCCACTGATTTGCTGTATGATGTTGGGTAAATTATTTATATTTTCTGTGACTCAGTTTACCCAGCTGAAAAATGTATGTACCATGATTTAGCCATCTATAAGAGTGTAGTGAAAGTTACCTAATGTTTAGAAAGCACGTGGAGATTGTTTAATTATTATGTGTTAAATGTACAGCATTTCAGGCTTTGAAATAATCTCATTTGACAATGTAACTGAAACAGACTGGGCACATGATATCATTTTGTTTCTGTTACCAATTTCCAACTGTGCAAACAAGTTTCATTATAGGTAAGGCTACGATTTAGTCACAGGTATTTTTAGGAAAAGTAATGGGCAGGTCACGGGCAATGAACAAAACTTCACAGCCCATGACTTGTCCATGACTTATACTAAAAATAACTGTGATTAAATCTTGGGGGGGGGGGCATTAGAGGGGCATGGGGGGGGCTGCTGCTGTGGGGAGCACCCAGGACCAGCGGCACCAGCTGCCTGAGCCAACAGACTGCGGCTGCTCCAGCTGGCCGGAGATTGGTGTCTGGGGCCGCAGACTATGGCTGCTCTGGCCGGCTGGCCAGGAACTGCCTGGGGCCGCAGGAGCAGTGGCTGGTGTGGCTGTCCCGGAGGCCACCTGAGCAGCTGGCCCCAGAGCCAGCTGCTTGGGTGGCCCTGGGATCAGCCATACTGGGCCCTGCAGAAGTCACTGAGGTCACAGAATCCATGACTTCCGCAACCTCCATGACAGACACGGAGCCCTAATTATAGGTAGTGTGATTCTTGAATGGATATTCCTGGGGCCGGTTTTGTTCAACATCTTTATTAATGATCTGGATGATGGGATGGATTGCACCCTCAGCAAGTTCGCAGATGATACTAAGCTGGGAGGAGAGGTAGATATGCTGGAGGGTAGGGATAGGGTCCAGGGTGACCTGGACAAATTGGAGGATTGGGCCAAAATAAATCTGTTGGGGTTCAACAAGGACAAGTGCAGAGTCCTGCACTTAGGAAGGAAGAATCCCATCCCATGTGGTGGCTGTCCTGTAGTACTTAACTAAAAACCCTTAGCTCAGTTCACCACTACTGATCGTTATGTAGTCACCGACAGCTGTACAAAGTGGGAGTAAAATGCTACTGCAGATGGGAGTGGAGAGTTCTAAATTGACAGCATTTTACACTCAGAGGGCCAGACTGTCTCCTGTAGCTAAGCTCCATTAAGCAGGATGTCATGAAACCTGTTATTCAACTGGAGTTTTGTTTGAATAAGAATTTCAGGATTTGGCTCATTATTAGTAATAAGTATATAGTTACTTTAGGACAACTGCTGTGTAATGCTTAGAGAAAACTTCAGAATGATAATGTCCAAACCAGTGATGAGCAGATAGAACTTCCAAAAGCCTTGCAATATTATTTCCAATAATCCTTGACAATACTAGTGGTATTCTGTATGTGCTGTACAAGTGACAAACACCTCGCAGGAGCCCCCCAAATCTTTCAGAGTCCAGGTGATTAGAGGTGTCAGGTATCTTTTCAAAAGTGTCTAAGTGATTTAGGAGCCTAACTCCCATTTTCAAAAGTGCCTAAGGGCCAAATATTCAACTGTATTTAGGTGCCTAAAGATGCAAACTGGCACCTAATGGGATTTTCAAAAGTGCCACAGTGCTTAACTCCCATTGAGTTGCACCACTTTGACTATACTGGGATAGTGAAAATAGTGCACCCTTTGTGTGTAGACAAGTCCCTTCTGAAAATGAGACTTTGGCTTCTAAATCGCTTAGATGCTCTTATCTGTATTCTATGATACACATCTGAATTAGGAGAAACTTATTTCAAAACAAAGGTCCAAGACCCAGATCCACAAAAGGACTTAGGCGTTGCAATGCTAAGCATCACAGTGCCAACTTTTAGGTGCCTAGAGAATCACAGGAACAACACAGTGATTGGCAAGACCTGCATTAGGTACCTAGGCTATACAATGAATGGGGAGAGATAGTTGCCATAGATTAGAACCACTGGATTTTTTTTTTTTTTGGCTCAGCACCAAGATTCCTGAAAAATGTTTTCTAATTAAATAACTAGGGTTGCTTCTGGGCCAAATGACTATTTAACTATTTTGTCAAGCTGTCCTGCAGCGACTCAAGAGCATGAGTACCAGCCTTAGGTCATACTCTTAAGAACCAGGGCACAATCCCCAAATTGGTTGTGAGTTCTGGTTCTGAGTTAGATTTCACTAACCAGTTTTCAAGTGTAAACTCCTCACGCACCATAACAGCCTGAACACAGAGTCATAGACATGAGTCCCCTTCCCGCTCTTGTCACCTAGACAAGCCTGCCTCTGTGACAGATGGTCCCTTACACCATGAATCACAGAAATATTCAGGTTACTCCCAGTCCAAAAGGACCAGTCACTTAACCCAGGTCAACTGCACCTTAAATCTCAAACCAAAGACAATGCTTGTAGAGACCCCTATAATAAACTATATTGTTCTATTCATAGGAAAAGGAAATAAGTGTTAGTTACAAGGTTAAAGCCAGTAAACATACATACACAAATGAATTACAATCTTTAATTTCAACATTATAGAAGGTTTCTTAATAAGCTCTATATGTTCTTTATGGCTAACCCAGGCTCAGCACTGGGTTCTCTTGCCTATGCCTAGAAAACCTTGCCCCTCAGAGTCCAAACAGCATAGAGGTCCATTTTCTTCTCATTAGGGGTTTTTATTCCCTTCCCCCTGGCACTTTGAGCTGCAAATCAGCTGATGGGATGAATTCACTTGCAAGGCTCATCTTCATGGAGGGGAAGAGTAAACAACATTTTTCTTCTTTACTGTTCTTCTCTATCTGGTGCTGATGGGCCTTCCTTGTCGGGCAGGACATAACACCTTCTGTTGGAGACCAGCATTTCACACTAGTTCATGTCTCTCTCTTGTCTGGTGATTTACACAGTTACAGAAGCTTGCAATGCAAACCCTCAAATATTACCTTACAATATGGGATACAGATGTTATCAGTGATTAATGCACACAACAACTCACTGGCATTCACATCTAAACACTAAACAATTCTTATAATTCTAATACTTATTTTAATAGTACTAACACACAGGTGAGCCAGTCTGATCTCAGCTATATATTTGTCAGTACTCAACTGAGACTGGTAAAAAGACTTGGGCTGCTTCTGGCAGGGGTGAAAGTTACATTCAACATTTACTGGTACAGGGGCTGGGGCTGGGTCTGGGAAGGGGCGGGGCCTCAGGCAGAAGGGGCGGGGCTGGGGGTCAGCCTCCCCCAGCCAGCCCATCCGCACTGCCTGGCCCGCGCTGCCCGGGGCGCCAGTGGCAATTTAAAGGGCCCGGGGCTCTGGCTGCTGCCGCAGTAGCAGCAGCGGTGGCTGGAGCCCTGAGCCCTTTTAAATTGAGGCCCCAGGGCAGCTGCTCCCTTTGCCGCCCCACCCCCACCCTGTCGGTGGCCCGGGGGGCGTGAAAGGGGCAGCAACGTTAAAGCGCTGTCACGGCAGTGCTTTAATGTCAGTTGAGTACAGACTGGTACCGGTGGCCACTTTTTACAGGTACGTCTTACCGGCCCGTACCAGCTTACTTTCACCCCTGGCTTCTGGGCCCAATGACTATTTAAGATTTATCCACAGTAGAACAGACACTGGGCTTGAGAAAGGTGGGAGACTCAGTGACCAGCCCCTGTTTCAATCACTCACTCATTATTTGGCCACAGCAGAACAGCTTCAACAGGAGAGATTGAGGGAATCCTGCATCAGACTATCCCATACTTCAGTGGTTAGAGCACACTTTCCCGCTTTTGGCAGTTCTCTAACCACAGGGCTAAAAGTGATAAGGTGCGCACCACCACCTCCTCCAGCAGCTAGATTTTGAATGGAACCTGACCTGGTAGATGGCCTCTGCTCAAACGAGTTAGGTGGATGAACACGTATCTTCCCTCAGTTCACAAATTGTTCTGGGATCTAGGTATCTGGATGCCTAGGGGAAGGCAGCACTGCACATGCTCAGACGCAGAAACTTAGGCATCTAGGGAACTTTTACCCTGAAAACTTAGGTGTCGAATGAGCCTACAAGGTTTAGCAAGAGTTTTGTGGATCACAGTGGAGCCTAAAACTGGGATGTATGCACAAAAACCCAAGGGTTCATTTTTGTTAAATGAAAATTAAGTTTTACACTTATGAACCCGCAACAAAACACAAATGACTCAGCTTGGAAAGGGCCCAGTCCTGGCCAGAACAGAGCATTCTCAGCTTCCACAGATAAGAAGATAGCCAGTAGGGATTTCTGATAATTATTATATTTACAGTAGAACCTCAGAGTTATGAACACCAGTTACGAACTGACCAGTTAACCACACATCTCATTTGGAACTGGAAGTACGTAATCAGGCAGCAGCAAAGACCAAAAGAAAAAAAAAAAGGCAAATAGGGTACAGTACTGTGTTTAAACATAAACTACTACAAAAAATAAAGGGAAAGCAGCATTTTTCTTCTGCAGAGTAAAGTTTCAAAGCTGTATTAGGTCAATGTTCAGTTGTAAACTTTTGAAAAAACAACCATAATGCTTTGTTGAGAGTTACAAACATTTCAGAGTTACGAACAACCTACATTCCCGAGCTGTTCATAGTTCTGAGGGTCTACTGTATATCTTATAAATGAAAAAAGTAATTGACTCAAAACAATCTGTGTATATAACTAATCATGTTCCCTTTGTCCTCTCTTCCATTTTTCTTCCTACTGTTTGTTACACTCACCCACTTGTGTCTTGTCTTATAGATTGTAAGACCTTCAGAGCAGAAATTGTCTTTTACTCTGAGATTGAACAGTAATGTCTTTTACTATGTATTTGCAGAGCCCAGTCACGGCTGGAGCCTTTAGGCACTATTGTAATACTGTATAACTATCATAATAAAAATAGAATTAGTGGGAGTTGAGAACGCTCAGCACTCAGCAGAGCACCTTGCAGTATTAGGCTGCAAATGAAAACAGAATATGCTACCTTGCATGAAAGCAATGCTGAGGGTTTTCAGTGCTTCTTCTCCAGAAGAAGAATACAGAAGTGAGGCGCATGTGGGGATCTGAATATAAATACGTTGAACACAGAGGTGCAACAGACTTTAAGATGGTCTAACACATATAGGTATCAGTATCAGCCATGAACATTATAAATACTGTTCTCAGTCAATGGTTACAGAAAGACTGCGGCTGAACGCTTGGTGACAAAAGAATGAAGAGGCACAATACATTCAATCCGAAGTGAACAAAAGGAAAAAGGAATCCAGGCAGACAAAAAGGTCCAAGGTCAGTATTATTCATGGGACAGAAAGGCTGTTGTGGTTATGTTCTTCCTTTTAATAACTGGGTTGCAATAACTGGATGAAAAAGAAAGTACACATTCAGAGAGAATCATCCTCTGCATACCTGTGAAGAAAAACAAAATAGAATGTTGAGATAGTTTAAGTGTATTTGGGGGACTCATTTGTAACCATTTGTAGTTAAGAGGCTAGATTTGGTCAAATTGGCACTAGGAGGTGTACATTAAAACTATCAATCAACTCCAACAATACCCTTGCATGGAACAGGGCATTCCTCTCTGGTGAGAGCAAGGAGCCTGTCAGCAGTGTTCTTCCTTGGGGGTCATCAGAGCAGGGCAGGGCAGCTTTCATTTGTACCAGAGACTCATAGGAGCTTTGGAAGTGGGAATGTCGGGGGAAGAACTAAATCAATGAACTCCCTAACTGCCCTGGAAATGCCTCTGTCCTAGTCATCACACCCATTCTGGGGGATATACTGGCTCCTGTGCCTCTCTAACCCCTAAGAAGAACTGAGATTGTGATTGCTTTGCACCACTGCAACCCTGACACTCTGCTACTGGGGCTTGTGCTAGTCGTGTAAGTGCTGCATAATGGTGGAGTGAATTGAGCCCAAGGGATTTAATTCTCTACACTGCTGATATTCTTACCTTCTGAGAACTGATCAGTCATAAATCATCAGCTGCTCATGGGAGATGGGGAAAAGCGTAAGATTTCAAGTGCTGTATTTTAAAATATAGTTCTCTCTCAATTATTTATGTCTTTTAATATCAGAGATGTATCAATTTCAAATACGTATCTGTGTTCAATTTTTTGTTCAATCACTACCATAATCAAAAAACATTACTGTGAGATATGTAGACTCATCTCACTGCACAGGGTGTTACATGCCCAGCTAAACTGATTCCTGCGCAGCAAGATGAGAATATACCCATTACCTTGTTTTATCTGCTTGCTATATTGTTATGGCATCTTCACAATCACTTCGTTCTGAAGCTGTGTATATGCTAGAATGCAAACAAATAGTCCTCTAACAGAAGCTGTCCCAGATTTCATAGAATACCTGAGGTTTACGTTGTTTTTCCTCATTGTCTAGGCATCCTAAATTGGTACCTCACAGCCCTCTATTGTGATCCTCTTTGGCATGTGACAGTGTGCCAAATGTTCATGACAATTTGGGTATTCACAAAGCCCCACGCTGTGTCTGCCGGACACTCATTTTGTGCAAACACTGCTCTTTTTGATCAAAGCCATAGATAGCAGGATCAGGGGAACAGAAGGGAGTGGGGGAAGAAGTGTATCCATCAATCTAATATTCTTTATTGAGATACTCTCTCAAAATGCTTTGCTTTTATGGCAGAATCCACAATTATAATTTTTCAGCATTTAAAGTTATTTTAGGAGAAAAAGCTCAGACTATATATATGATGTTTCAGGTTCAACCAGTGCCCTGTTTTTTAAACTATTAGTTCTCTTTAATTGTTGTATGCAGTGTTGTTGTAGCCATGTCATTCCCAGGACATTAGAGACAAGGTGGGTGAGGTAATATCTATTATTGGACCAAGTTCTGTCTACTTAGCTGTGACACACCGAGTACCTTTCCCAGACCTGAGGAAAACCTCTGTATAGCTCAAAAGCTTGTCTCTCTCACCAACAGAAGCCGGTTCAATAAAAGATATTACCTCAGTCGCCTTGTCTCTCTCATTCTCTTTAATGCAGCAACAGTGCTTTTGAACTGATGGTCTGCTAAGTGCACTGGGTTGCTTTAACTGTTGGCAACTTTCAAGGGGACACCGCTGAGGCTAAAATAAGAATATAATTTAGTTTCAGTAACACAGTGCAAGTTGTAAACATGCCTATTGTTTACAAGCAAAAATATAATAGATAAATAGAAAAAACAAATAGCCTGAGCAGTCACAACAGGGTATAGACATATCATGAATTAGTGTCACGAATATTCAGTTCTTAACTGCCTGCCATAGGCTTCTTTAAACCAGCTTGTGTAAAGTAATTACTGTATCAGTTCTGTGAATAAATAAAACATCAAGTTGCAATTATTAAGCAACTTTTATTCCAGGGTCCAGAAGCATTTTACAGAAGGTAGGTTTTAGAGTAGCAGCTGTGTTAGTCTGTATCTGCAAAAAGAACACATTTGTTAGTCTCTAAGGTGCCAAAAGTACTCTTCTTTTATTTATTAGACCATAAGCTTTCGTGGGCTACAGCCCACTTTATCGGATACATAGAATGGAACATATAGTAAGAAGAAATATATATACATACAGATAAGTTGGAAGTTGCCATATCAACTGTGAGAGGCTAATTAGTTAAGATGAGCTATTATCAGCAGGAGAAAAAAAATTTGCAGTGATAATCAAGATGGCCCATTTAGACAGTTGACAAGAAAGTATTTACAGAAGGTAGTGAGTACTGTTAGCTCCAGACACAATGGTGATTGATTAATATGTAAAGATCTGAATAAACAAACAGTTATTTATGTATAGGAAACTGAGGCACAGTATGAAATAGCATAATAGTTACCATGGAAAAGAGTGCAGTGTAAAAATCCCAGCTACACTGATTGCGGTGTATGAACTTCAGGCCCAATTCTGCAAAACACCTATGCATCTAAATAACTTTAGGCATATGAGTGTCTCATTTTAAATAATTCAGATTGCTCATGTGTGTAAAGTTATTCAGTGGTTGCAGCACTGGATTTGGAAATAGAGAGATACCAGTCATTATGTGGTATAATTTATAAATGCCTAGATGCTCAGATTAGGTTAGACCTGTTTTGCAAAATTTTACTGGTGCACTCACCCAGGAAAAGTAATCTTTATTTGAAGAGTAAATGAAATATCTTTACTTTTACCATTACGATCATCATCGTAAAGGTAGAGAGAATGCTCTAGCCTCTCATGACTTTATCACAAGTCTCAAGATATTTGGCATTTTATGGCATCTTAAAGACCCAGCTCCTGGAGCCATTTGAGGATGATGTGATAATTTTGCCTTTCCTTTCAAAAAGGACATTGCCAGCCCGCTGGGTTTCAGAGAAAAAGCTTGAAAACAGGAATCCCAAAGACACATAAACCAGCAGGCAAGTATAAAGAACCCCCTGGTTATTATTTTTAAATCGACTACTTTCTAAAGTGATGCTTGCGATTTCGTGGGGCCTGATTCATGATGTCTGAACGCCTGGTAGCTGAGGGGCCGCTCGTGTCCGGGCTGGTACGTTTCCAGGACAGCTTTCCAAGAAGGCCGGATGGGGCGCCGCCGGGGCTGCCAATCACTCTGCCTCTCTCCCAGCACCTGCCCGGCTTGAGCGGAGAATCCCAGAGGCGGAGCAGCGCGGGGCTCACGGCTCTGCCCCCGCGCAGCGCCCCTGCCCCCCAGCCAGGGGCGCTGCCCCTCACCTGCTAGCACCTTGCAGCTGCCCCAGCCGCAGGGCAGCTCCGGTCAGGTGGCTGGCGGCGGGCTGACGTGGCCGGGAGCCCGCCCTATATGAAGCCCAGGCGGCGCTCGCGCTGCCGAGCCTGACGCCGGGGGGTGGTGACTGAGCCGGGGCTGCACGGGAGCAAGGCGGCGGCGGGCTGTTTCCGGAGGGCGCTGGCTGCGAGCATGGACCCCAGCAGCGAGCAAGGTACGGGGGGCTTTCCCGGCCGGGCGCCCGCTGTCTGCCCCGGCCCCGCGGGGAGGGGAGCCGCTGGGGGCGGCGGTGCCTGGGGCCGCTGGCGGGGCGGGGCTGCCCGTTCGCCGGCCCCCGGAGCAGCGGGACAGGGGAGAAAGGAGCAGCCTGACTGCAGCCCCCCGGCCCCTGCGCTTCCCCAGCCCCAGAACCCTCCCGCCTCTGGGCGCGGCGGGCGTGGCCGCGGCAGCCCCTCCCCTGGCGCCGCAGGGCACGGCCCGCGCTCGGGGGCCCTGCGCTGTGTCCTCCCCCTGCCCTGTCCCTAGCGGCATCCGGGAGCCAGGCGCATGGTGATAAGCGGCCGCTGGGCAGCGCTGCTTGTTTGCATAGTGATTAGCTGCGCGCGCCCTCTGGGAGCCGTGGCAGCTGCTGTAGCTCCGGCGGTGGCTGGGGGCGGAGGAGTGAGGAGAGGGTGTGGAGGTAGCTGGCCCTGCCTGGGGAGACTGAAAGACCTAAACTCCCCATAGCTTGGCTTCCTCTCGATCTCCTCTACTGGGACCTAGGCACCTCCCAGCCCTGCTCCTACTGTGCCCCTGTCTGCACTAGCCTAAGACGTGTCTCATCTCCCCCCACTCCCTTACTCCGGCGTGACACTAAGCACGCAACCTGCTGAGATGCTGAACTCTCACTACTCCCATTTGCTCTTGTGGGTGATCAGCACCTCTGAAAATCAGGCCTGAGGTGGACCCAGCTACTTGGTTTAACTGCCCGGTGGTCCCCGTTAAAGACTTTGTACGCTTAAAAAAAAAAAAAATCCGCATTCTTCTTAACCATGGTTTCAGAGTAGCAGCCGTGTTAGTCTGTATTCGCAAAAAGAAAAGGAGGACTTGTGGCCCCTTAGAGACTAACAAATTTATTTGAGCATAAGCTTTTGTGAGCTACAGCTCACTTCCTTGGATGCAACTTAACCATGATGTCTTCTTTACTAGAATGTTGAGATTCTATTTATGCCATGTAGTTGTAGCCCTGTTGTCCCCAGTATACTAAAGAGAGGAACTTGTGTCTCACCTGTAGAGGTTGGTCCAATAAAATATATTGCCTCACCCAACGTATCTCTTTAGGCGTCTACTTACTGAGGATTGCAGCCTTCCTCCTATCCCTGTTCCTTGCAGGTCAGACGGCTTACATTTCTAAGATAAAAAGGTGTCTGGCGTTGGCCCCTTACATAGGGTGAATGTAGCTGATTCTAAAGGGAATGATTTTGCTGCATGAATGCAGCTTTTAGTGGAATGTTCTAAGGTCAGATTCATGTACGTACCTTGAGACTGCTTCTCTGTACAAACACAGGACTGGCATTTGAGCTAAGGCATGATCTCTGCTTTGCACCAGAGAATAAAATCCAATCTTGAGTATGACTCTAGTTTCTACCTTCTGTACACATACAAGATAGAATGGAATTACTCTGATTTAGCCTCTGAGATGTTGGGTAATCTTCTAAAATAGCTTATACATTCATATTTAATAACTGTACCAGGCTCAGGTGAATGTCTTAAAACACAGGCTAAGCATTTATATCCTGTATTTCTAATGTGCTCAGCACTCTGGATATCTTATGACAGTATAGTAA
Source organism: Chelonia mydas (assembly GCF_015237465.2). Taxonomy (NCBI): domain Eukaryota; kingdom Metazoa; phylum Chordata; order Testudines; family Cheloniidae; genus Chelonia; species Chelonia mydas. Next base: position 51,429,427 of record NC_057850.1, read on the forward strand.
ACATGGATTGAAAACCAAACTCAACAAAACACCTTCATTATAGGAATCTGAATGGGGGATAGCGATTACGTTAATTTTGTAAACCTGGTAGTGGAACAGTTCCAGTAAAATATTCTAATCGGCCAAATCTTCTCTGGTAGAAGTAAACATCCAGTATTCCTGTAGCATGAAAGAGCTGCTTTCCTACAATAAATCCAAGGCTTAAAACCATGAAAAACTATTAGCGGGAGAACTGAACCCACTAGTTACAAATATGACTTTATAGTGTGGAGTGGATATTGGTAAGGTAGGGGGCAATGCTCTCATGAAGAAACCAAACCCTGCTGCCAAATCCACCTGGAAGAAGAAAAAAAAGTTGGGTGCTGGGATTTATTCCTTGAGCAGGAGTGCTAGGATAGTAGTTGTCAAATTCCTCACCAATAGCTAGACTGGAGAAGCTTTGTTTCTTTTCCCTTGCAGTAGAGGTACATGGCTGTGGGAGGGGAACAGATAGTGAGGATGTTGAGTAAGTGGACTTTTTTTTTTTTTAAATTGGTCTTCCTAATACTAGTGCTCACAACTTTGCCTAACAGCAGGGAATTTGTATGATGTCCATTGTGCTGCAGCCCACAGGCTTCTGAATTGCTATAGCAGAGGCACTGCAGCTGTTTGTAGACCTTGGAAGGCAAAAATTCATGGGCTTGGATTTCCTTTATACATGGAAGGCTCTTTCTAGCTTTTACAGCATCACGGCTCTCTTCCTGCCTTTATAGTTAACTGAAGCTCCTCTCTCGAGATTAATCATGAGACTAAGGGAAAAAGTGAGTTGAATCTTGCACCTTAAGGTTGGTGGTTATCGTTGGGCCAATCTGTGACATGACCTGTTGCTCTAAAATGGTTTCAGGATATTTTACACAGTAGCTTTACATAGCAACGTGCTGCATTATGCACCACTGACATCTCCTGGGTGGAATAAATTAGACCTACTGTGTTTCTATAAACAGCTTCTTACACTGACTGAGCCATTGGTGCTGCTCCTTACCTAGTCAAGCTTGATATTTGGATCCAAGTGCCCTCATTTTGTATCTTCATGACACATGTTCCAAGTCACAATGGGCTAAATGGTAAATGGCTTGTCTTGGTGTAAACAATAGACTGGCATGCCTCCAACTTGGACTTTATCTAGCTTTGGCCATAACGCCTCTTGATCAGAGGCAGTGCACTTTAGTTAACTCGCAGGGCAATGCAGTTGGCCTGATTAGACTAAACAAGTGCATTAGTCTGTTAACCACTTTTCTTAGTAGAAGTGTACTGCATTAGCTGATAATATAACTTTAAAAAGACAGCTGTGAACGTCTCTGCATGTGCACAACAGAAGGAAAGCATTGCCTGGTAAAATAATTAGTGCAGAGGAAAAAAAATTGTTAGTGAAAGTACTGAAGTAAAACTTTCAGTTGTACCTAAGTCCCATTGTAAATATTTGTGCTCCTAAGTCACTTTGGTAAAATTTAGTGCACATCAGTGCAGCAGGATTTATGTGGCACCTTCAAATATTGTCAAGTACTGAGGACATGATCCATTATGCCTTGAGATTGAGGTCTCAACTTGGTGTTTTACTCTGCAATGTAATTGTAGACTTGTATGTCAAATTTTAGTTTAACTTTATGTGGAATGTTATTAAAAAAAAAAGTGGATGGAACTTACGTGTTGCCAGGGCACCTCCACTGAACTCATGTGAGGGTCTACTAAGGAAAACATGTAGCTTTTACACTTAACTAATCTGGTCAGATAAATTTATCTCCGTTAAGACTCAAAGTGCAATATTTAACAACTTGCATCAAAGTATATTTAATTGAAAAAATTACTGTAGGGTAGACTTTATTCCAAAGCAGCTATTCCCTGAAAGTAATAGCTCTGCATTGAAACAACATGGAATCTGCAACAAAAGATTGACAAGACTTGTAGAGTGAAATACTTGCCTCTTCCAGAAGCCACTGTCTCACTACTGTCCACTTCAGGAACTTCAAGGGAATGTTTCTCTGAATTCCCACTTCTGATCTCCTTGTACAAAATGAGAATATACCCAATTATAAAGTCAACTACTCTGAAATAACGGGACTCCTGTGTAGTGAAGAAAAACCTAGTTAAATCAGTTTAAAAAGAAGGCATGCAAGAAACTAGTCTAAAGAAATACAGCTGTAAGAAAACTCTAGTACAGGAGACATGGGATTCTTGTTCCACATTTGATAGGCCTGCACTCACCAATGACTTACCACTACAGCGGCCTGTCGTCTTGAGGACACATCTAATTAGCTAACTGGGTGTCTCTTTGGATTGTAAACTTGGCTGACAATACTAGTCTTGTGTGTCTCACCAACAGAAGTTGGTCCAATAAAAGATATTACCTCACCCACCTTGTCTCTCTAATATTCTGGGACTGACATGACCACCACAACAATACTAGCCTAGTCAGCCAAACAAACTCTTGCTTAAGAAAGCATAGTGTCAGTAAGCTGTATCTCATTGACGCTTGGTGGCTGCTGTAAACTCAAAAGGAATATGGGGAGAGGAGAGTGAGAAGGCAACCCAGAGGTAGTACAGATAACTCGTAACCAGCTCAGCAATAGCCAGAATGCTGAAAAGATCAACTTTGTTTAAAACTAGCAAAAGTTGGACTCTTCTTGCTTTCTGTCTCTCTCTTTTCTGGGTCGTGTGGAAGAAAAACCTCATTTAGATGCTCTATATAAGATTATGGCTACAGTCTAGGAGACGTCTATGCCATGAGCAAGATAATTGAAATAAGTTTGTTGGTCTAACAGTGAGGTTTGTGAATGAATTGTGATGCATACAGAGTGATAATAGTGAAACTGCCATGTAACCCATGTTTCAACTTAGTAGATGTCAATGCAGGGTAGCAGCCTTGTAACAATTAAGTTGACAGCTGCATTCTCACCCTGTGAAAGAGAAAAGAATCTTGGATGGCTTAATAGCTGTTCCTGAATTTTTGTACTCAACTATAGAATATGTTAAATATGAAATTAATTGTAAATAGTTTGGTTACTCAAAACAGTAAACTTTAAAAATACACTGCATCTCAAATGCATCTCAAAACAAATTAAAATAATACACGGAAATGAAGAACTTCATAAACTTAGCAATTAATACCATAAACTGGGTTTCTTCACACTTGTGCAATAGAAAGACTTGTGTAATGCTGGCTAGAGACTAGTTCTTTGATTGGAAACCCTGCAAGAGAGCCTTTAGTTTAAAACTGTTAGCACTAGAAGTTTTACTTCATAGAACAAAAAAGCAATTTACTAAAACTAGTGGATGTCACAGCATTCATTTAAAATGCTACTTAATGCTTATTCTTTGTTAGTGTTACTTATCCCAGATGCTCTTTCACTACAAACTAATGCTGATAAATCATGCAGTCTTTTGCTTTGTGATGCTTCTAGTCCCTGAGAAGTAGGGTCTTCACAGGTAAATAGACACTAACTTTCTCAGAAACCTGCCTTGGTTACATACTGACAGTTTCCCACCCTTAAAGGCCAACTACTTGGGGCTAGTCTACACTAGAATTGCTACAGAGCTCTCCTATGGGCATAATAAAACCACCTCGAGAGGCGGTAGCTATGTTGGTGGGAGAAGCTGTTCCACTGACCTAGTGCTGTCCACATTGGTACTTAGGTTGGTGTAACTTATGTCATTTAGGAGGATGGCTTATTCACACCCCTGAGCAACATAAGTTATATGGACATAAGTGGTAGTGTGTACAAAACCATAGGTCATTGCATACTGTCAGCATTCCCACACCCTCCTCAAAAACCTAGGCTATTTAAGTTGTTCAGACTAAACTCTGTAAGCTTATTACACAAAATACCTGAAGCTGTGTGGTTGTGTATCCTTTTCAGCAGTAGAAAACATTGTACCAGCATTTCCAGCTTCTGCACAGTATGGTAGCAAGAGACATCTGAGCCCTGTCTAGGTTGGCACTGACACCTTTGCCAGCACTTGTGCAGCTCACCATTGCTCAGAAAGCTGGCGCAACTTCAGTGCAGATGCGACCTATCGGTATGATCAGATCAGAAATGGCTTAACCTTGAATGCTTAGTGACCACATGCAGCAAAAAAGTCTCCATGACTTACCAAGACTAATCTGTGTTTGGTTTTTGTTTGTTTTTGTAGAACTGTATTCTGCTCAGACTTCACAATTCGGTGCTGGTTTCTTTTACCCGCACTTCAGCAGTTTTCCACTTCTAGACCTGGAGAAGAATCATAGCGTGTAAGCTTTTCACTCCAGTAGTCAAGAGGATTTTGAAAGTGTTCTGGGAGTTGTGGTACACTGAGCTCCTCTGTTCTATTCACATTGTTGTACACGCCCAATATAAGCATCTCTTTCTAGAACTAGCAGTCTGTATCAAGTCTGTTACATCAGAATCCATTATATCAACCCCAGTGTGGAGGGAACTGCTGCTAGCAATACTGGGAACTTTCCTCACGTTGACTCTCTAAGCACTAATGTTGCATGTCTAACGTCGTAGCTAACATGAATGGTGGGGAAAGGAAACAAATGTGCTTTAAAATCAGGAGTGACAAGCATAACTTCACCAGGCAAATAGGCCACCCGTATGACTAAGAAAGTAAAACTGAAGAGAGAATTTAGCTATACAAAAAAAGTCCCATTTTACTGTGGCCAGAGCAGATCTGCCCTTGAACCTCACTAGGTTGAACTTTGGCCAACTAGTCAGTCCATACAAGACCCATCAAATTCTGCCCTGGTGAATATGGTACGTTTGTCAACTTGTATCAGTTCTTGTCAAGCTTGTTTGAAAAAATCAGACTTGCATTCAAAATTAATCTACACACTTCAAAACTACTTTCTTCACAAAACTTTAGAGATAAAGTTGCACATGGCTAGACAAATGGGAAATGAACAGTTAAGGGATCATCCAGTTCACACTGTCAATAACTCTTCAGTATCCTGACATCCAACTGACCTTTTCTGTAGGTTTTTGTTTGTCAGCTTCACCTCTGCACATCTACTAGATGAATAGAAATTGGCTTTTTATTCCTATGTTATAAGGCCAGAAGGGACTACTGATCTAGTCTGACTCCTGCATCACCCTGACCATAGGATTTCACTGAATTAAATTCCATTAGAACTAGAGCATGTTTTAGAAAAACATCCAATCTTTATTTAAAAATAGGATTTCTATTGTGTCCAAGTAACTTGTTTTGATCTCCTGTATATTGTGGCAAAACTTAGTGGTAAACTGTTTGGGTGGGCAGTGTAAATCAGAGGGTGATAGTGAGAAAAGGATTTCTAACTGGAGACAGGTTGGGTCCTGGATGGCTAACTGGAAATGCCCAGACACTCGAATGCTTGTGGGGAGAGGTGGGTGGAAGGCTGAGGAGCAGGATGTCTCTCACTCTGGCTCTTCCAGCTTTTTTTAGACCGTCATTCCCCCGACAGCTTCATTGCCTGCGTGTCTCAGGTACTCAGAGCTTCCCCAAGTACCAGCAAGATAGTTGATATGAATCTTATCAGTTTCACAGCTGCCCATAGCACTCTGAGCAGCTTTGGTGAAACAGAATAATTCTGAACTTCAGTCTGCTGCTTAGCAAAGTGAGTAGCAGCTGAGATGTGTCATTTGTCTCTAGACTTGGAAGGGTGCCATTCCATTGACAAATACTTTGTACTTTCAGCAAATGGAAGGGCTAAATTGTCTCTAAATGAGGATTACATTTTCCAGGAAAACTTCCTATCTTATCTCTGTTGTAAATGCTACCCCTAGCTATTTTTTAGTGTTGCTCCTATTAGGCCTGATCTACACTTATGCTATAGATTATTTTAATTCTACTTGTAAGGGGTATGTCTTTTTTTTAAACTATCAGTTAGGCTAGTGAGAGCCCTAATGTAGATCAAGTTATGCTGGTATAAAGTTCTCTGTACTGATATAGATTATTTTGCTTTGCTTTGCCAGGCTAAGCTACATCAGTATATGCATTCTTATACCCATACAACTGTGTCTATGCTGGGGGAATTTTTTCTCCATGGGCCAGATTCTTTCCTGTGGCAGAGCATTGATCTGCCTAGGAAATGGGGGGAGGTCTGTGTCAGGGAGTTGAGTGAGGCTTCCTGACTTGCACCAGTCTCTGAGATTGAAGAAGCCTCTTGGCTGTTCTAAATTCCACCATTGCTACGAGGGCTCTGTTGGTATCCAGAGCTCTGTCATGCTTTCTCCCAATCGCTTGCATTTCTGACACCAGGGTGTGGTGCAGCTGGTGTAGGAGCCACTTCTGCCTGTTTATGATGGTAGAAAGCGCTCCTATGCCAACACAAAGGGATCTTGGAAAATCTACCTTCATCATAGCAATGTACAAAGGTGTTGGCCTGTTTGGCCTATGTACTATCTATAATTCTATAAAGTATTTTGGGATTTGAGATAAAAATGACATAATTGTATCCTTTCAGACAAATAGTGTGCAAGATGGAAACAAAACAAAAGTTAGTGTTTCCATGGCAGCAGAACAGTGTAGGAACTTTACCTGAATGCTAAGGATTCCTGAACTAACTTACAGAAAATCTTATTGTAGCCTTAATGGGTTTTTTGGTGGGTTCCCCCCCCCCGCCCCGAACAGAATAATAGTCCAGGTTGCTGACCTCTGCTCAGCAAGGCTATCTGAAGGAATCATAAGTGGCTTCAAAGCAAAAGTACAGCTTGACTGAGCTTGTATCAGAAAAGCACACAGCTGCTTCTGATGGAGAAATCTTCCCTAGTCTTAATATCTTGGCTTGAGGTTCGTTGTGTGGGGGTAGATGGCTCACTTATCCTTGTCCTTGGGTAGACTGCTGAGAGTAAGCCAAAAAAATGGGGACTGGAAGGGAAAGAAGGTGCTACAATAAGACTACTCACTGAATTGAGGTGCTACTCTCTGGCCAGAATTTTCTGTGAGTCAGCTTAAGCTTGGACCCCATATAGATTCTTAACATAGAGATGCTGAGCACATGGAGATGCACTTAATTCTCAGGGAGAGGGGTAGGATGGAATGGAACTAGGTCATCCTTAGCTAGATGCCTACATTGAAGCGCCTAAAACTAAAAAGTCAAGTCTCTATCACTAAGGCATACTGAGCTTTTGTGTGGGGGGAAGGGAGAGGGAGAAACAGAGTGAAGAACAAGCAGAGTGTCCTCAAATGCTGAAGTGTGGAAATACGAGAAAACACTTTCTAGTGCAAGTCTAAAATCTACTGTTGATAAGGGGAGAATCTCAGCTAGCCAACCAGAAACTAGTGCTAAAAAAGGAACTACTTTCATGACTGTAAAAGTTCTGCTCTCCCTATTTTGCAGCTGTGCTTTGTGCCCCTGTTCATAGCCCAAGGAACACCATCCAGAGCATTTACTAAATGTTGAGTACGTAAAATCTACTCACTCACAAGTTGCAAATGGAAAGCTTTTTCCTGGCAAGTTTCTGTGGCCAGTTCTGCAGAACTGAAACTTTTTAAAATAAAATGTTCTAGTCCTTGGCTGCTGCAACCTAAACACTAACTGATAATGTAGTATCTCTCTGAATCTGCAAGGATGGACTCACTACCGCTGTTGCTGTTAACTCTTACCTAGCAGCAGAGCAAAATTTTCCTACTTCTGGGGGAAGTTGAGCAGCACTAGCTTCCACTGGACTTAGACCTTGTCTATACTACACAGTTTGTCAGCAAAAGGCTGTTTTGTCAGCAAAAGCTATGAAGCTGTGCATACTAAAAGCTACTTTTGGTGGCAAAACTGTTTTGCGGACAAAATAAAACCACCTCGACAAGAGGCATAGTTTTTTGTGGCAAAGTTAGTGACAAGGCGTCAGTGTAGATGCTGCTGTTTGTCGCCCCAGCTGGCCTCCCCAGTATCCCACAATGCTCACCATGCCTGCTTTCTCTCACTGTTTTGAACTCTGCTGCCCTGCATCTAGCTATGCAGGCATATGCCTCTCCCCTGTCAAAGCTCCAGGAAGCTTTGACATTCCACAATGTGGAGAGCTAAGAGCTGCTGAGGAGGCTGTGGAAGAACTTGGAGGGAATCACAGAAGTCCATTAATGGGAATCAGCTGGCAGAGCAGGCTGCTGCTGTGGGGGCCCAGAGGGGGAAGGAGAAGAGAGACTGCTGTGCAGATCTGGGCATTGATGTGGGGAGGTGTCCTCCTCCCTTGCCTCAGGTTTGGATGCTCAGGCAGCTGTCTGAACTTAGAGACAGCATGCTAACACACTCTTCCCCAACACACACACTCCGCCCTCCCCCCGCTCTTCACTTGAAAAGCAGCTGGCAATTTAGTAGGATGCCCATGGAACAATGGGATTGAGAAACCTGCATCATGTGATGCTGTAGCTGCCCCATGAGGCACTGCAAACCCTTCCCAAAGCACCCTGTGGCCAGTTGCACAGTGGGATAGCTACCCACAGTGCACTGCTTCCTGTGTCGATGCAAATACTGCTAGTGTGGATGCACTCTGCTGATGCAAGGAGCATAGTGTGGCCATGCAACAGCTGTTTTATGCTGCTTTAATTTTTTTTTGTCTACAAAACTCCATACTGTAGACATAGCCTTAATCATAGATGAGAGTCAAAATATAGAGGCCAGGGAAAAGGCAGTGGCAGACTCCTTCCTCCTGTTACAAAATTGTCTAGAAGGGGGAAAGTGCTCTCTTCCAGCAGGTAAAGGTAGGTGGAGCTTCAAATTTATCAGAGCCCTATAAGACACTGATACAAAAGAATGTGCCCAGCAAGGGATAGGGACAGCATCGCACCTTGGTAAAATCAATCAGCTGGGGTGGAGTTGAGCTTCTCATCAGAGTTGCTGCTGAGCTTCAGTGCATGGAGAGCCCATCCTTGTGTAGCAATCCTGATGAGTAGTTGTCAAATTCTTCAAGGCTTTTATAGCAACCTATCCTTGCTTATTTACTCTTCTAAATGGAGAAATTGACATGTACAGCTGCAGCAGGCAGGTACTTCATGTGCTTTCCTTGTTAGGCGTTGACTCTTTTTTGTCTCTCTCAGAAAAAGGCCTTTTGTCACTGATCAAACAGCAAGTTCTGGCAGGTTTTATGCACTGCTGGAGAATATCTTAATGCATTAAGAGGCCAGCAGTGAGGTTACTGATAATCCTTAAATTGTGGAAAGGTAGGACTTGAAACTCTGTGTCCATCACAGGATGTAGGACCCAGTCTGCTTGAGCAGGGCCAGAATTATGACTCTCAAAATCTATCCAATGTTTAGGACCTGTTCACAGGATACACCTCTACCTCCATAAAGGTATCTCCATCCCTGAACTCTGTGTGTGGGGGGGGGAGGGGGGAAGAGGAAGAGATGAAGTAATGGTAACTGACAATTGGAACAATTCAGAGTGTTTGGATTTTCCATCATTCAAAGTCTTTAAAGAATGGATATCCTCTTCCACGGGTATGTCTACACAGCCAATGTTAAAGTGCTGTGGCAGCGCTTTAACATGTCTGTGTAGATGCAACTCCAGCACTGGGAGACAGCTCTCCTAGCGCTGTTAAAAAACACAACAAAAAAACTACCTCTGCGAGGGCAATAGCACCCAGTGCTGGGAGCACTATCTACACTGCCACTTTACAGCACTGAAACTTGCATCAGTCATGGGTGTGGTTTCTTTTTGCACACCCCTGAGCAAGGAAAGTTTCAGTGCTGTAAGTGGCAGTGTAGACAAGCCCTAAAAGACATTAACATCACTTACTGCACTTCTGGAAGGAGCTCTGACTATAGTGGAGAGGCTTTATAAAACTGAATGGAGTAGTACAACCCAGAAGTTATGGGTTTGATGCAGGAATTATTGGATGAAAGTCTATGGCCTGTTATGCATGAGGTCAAATTAGATTAAGGCCAGAAGAGGCCATTCTGATAATCTCAGAATTGATACATCCTCCTGTAAAGCACTAAAATGGGTACTGATTAGCTCTGCCCCATAGTTCAAGGTCAAGCTGCTAGGGCCCAAATTTTTAGATTTGATTCTTGAGTAATGCTGTGACTGAGGGGTCTTTAAAATTTTTAGGTCTAGATAACTGACCCTTAATATAGTAACATGCCCTGCTTTCAGGTATAAGACAGTCAGTAAGAACTAGTCTCATTCTACCCACAAATATGCAGTGGGCAATTAGCTGGAACAGAAATATTTGTTTGTTTCACCAGGACATTATCAACTCTCGAATTTGTCTTCTGACACTATGATTCTGATTCTGAGCCCTATGGAGCAGAGGTTCCCAAACTTTTCTTAGTGCATACCCCATTCCAGATCTGCCAGCTGTTCCTGTACCTCTCCCCTGCTCATCGCTGATCCTTTGTGTGTTCTTCTTAACACTACCTGTCTTTAGCCATCTGTCCATATTTCACTGTTACGTACAGTGTATAGCGTGACATATGTAACTGAAAACCTCCACCGACGAAGTTTTGAGCTTAGTTACACTGGACAATTGCTGGGCAACTGAACCTGTGCTGTACAGTGATTAGAGGTGAGGGCTCTGCATATCAGTTCTCTGTCCTGATTGGTACATCTTGACGTAACTGTATTTAATATAACATTCCCAGTTTTAAAGCTTTGTCTGAGTACCCTGTTATGAAAATGCAATAAATAAAATCCACTATTCTACAATTTCTCTTGTAGCCCTAGGGATATGTGTACCACAGTTTGGGAACTCCTGCTATAGGGGAAGGGCTGCAAATACAGGATGTTGTACTGTCCAACTTGTCAGCATTGCAGTTGACATCAAACTTGACAGTGTGTACAATTGCCCAAGGGAGAAACAAAAGAAGCTCAGCAGGCATATACTAAGCACTGAAATGAAACTGCTTAAATTATACAGTGTTCTATGTCATAGCAACACAAAACTTTAAAAGTGGTGTCCTATTAGTATCTAGTATGTAACAAACAACCCTAGAGACAGGAAATCCTAGGTTCTATGGCTCTGCTTTACATAATGTACACAGCATACACCTTGAATTCAGCAGGATTCTTTACAAATCCATGGCTACAAGCACTCCCGAGGCTTGACTGTATTTACAAAAATATACTGTCATTGACATCTTAAAGCAAGCTTCCATGTGTCAAGAGTGCTTTATCTGTATTCCCTAAACTCATCTGCAGACTCAGTTTCTGCATAGCAACACAATGTTTAGAGGCAAGCTCATCAGACATAACTTAAAATGTAGATATCAAGGTCTCTGTGGTATCTTTGGCTGGCAACAGTGTATTTAAACTCTTGTAGCAAATTACACTAGCATTCATAGCTGGAGCAGTATCTCAGTGTCGAGAAGCGTGCACAACAAAATACTTAATCAGTGGTCATAGTATGAATCTTAATAAAATGTAAACTATATCTTTTGTGAAGACTAATCCATTAAACAGGCTTCAGTTGTCACATTAATCATATGAAGTATTAATACAATGTGTTTTGTCAAGGTTCCTTCCCCATTCTGAACTCTAGGGTACAGATGTGAGGACCTGCATGAACAGCCCCCTAAGCTTATTCTTACCAGCTTAGGTTAAAAGCTGCCACCACCAAAGTGTTACACAAAGAACAGGGGAAGTGCCCACTTGGAAAAGTCTTCCCTCCTCCCCCAAAATATCCCCCAAAGCACTACACCCCCTTTCATGGGGAAGGCTTGATAAAAAATCCTCACCAATTTGCATAGGTGAACACAGACCCAAACGCTTGCATCTTAAGAACAATGAAAAAGCAATCAGGTTCTTAAGAGAATTTTAATTAAAGAAAAAGTAAAAGAATCACCTCTGTAAAATCAGGATGGTAAATACCTTACAGGGTAATCAGATTCAAAACATAGAGAATCCCTCTAGGCAAAACCTTAAGTTACAAAAAGACAAACAGGAATATCCATTCCATTCAGCACAACTTATTTTAACACATCTAACTAGATTGCTTACTAACTCTTTACAGGAGTTCTGACCTGCATTCCTGCTCTGGTCCTGGCAAAAACAGCACATAGACAGAACCCTTTGTCCGTGTCTGTGTCCATCCCGTTCCCCCCTGCTTTGAAAGTATCTTGTCTCCTCTTTGGTCATTTTGGTCAGCTGCCAGCGAGGTTATCTTAGCTTCTTAACCCTTTACAGGTGAAAGGGTTTTTCCTCTGGCCAGGAGGGATTTAAAGGTGTTTACCCTTCCCTTTATATTTGTCAGTGTTCATCTTTATTTGGGCACTAGAGCAGGATATGGATTTCTTTCCAGACTGAAGGGGTACCATTCTATGAACTCAGAGTAAAACCACACTCAAATGGATCTGTTTATACAACCTATACAGTAACAACTAGTTCCTTTATCAAGATTATTCCTGGTTGGCACTTCAGTGCCAACCCAGTTAAGAGGGAACTAATCTATACCTCCCTTTAGCATTAATAAAAACATTCCAGTGACTTGCATCCACTAACAAAGCCCATGGAAATAATGCAGCTGCATGTCACTGAGGGCATATTTGAGTCTAGACAGTCCTCCCATCCTATGTATGAGAAGGAAACCCACCATGACTCCTATCCTAGGTAGAATCTGGAGAGCTCTCTGTTTATTAAACAAAAAAACAAAAAACTTACTGTAGCGGTAAATAGAATACACTTACAGAAAGGAAGACTCATGCTCTGGTTATTTGCTTATAAGAGTTACACTTTATACATTAATTTAATACTACAGTATTCAGTTTTGAATATCCTTCAGTTTCTTACCTAAACTAAATGGACTTCCTCTTGATAGTTATGGCAGGGCTGCCCACTCTTAAACTTGGAAGGACACTGCAGGGTCTTCACTCCAGCCCTTAACCCAACAGATGGCGTATAAATGGGAAAGAAGAATAGGTGGTGGTTGAAAAAAGTTGGGAGAACAATCAAAATATTGAGTTCAGAAAACTCTACATATCATCAAAGCCAAACTATAAGAAAATAGGATGTCTTAAGTTTCCTTCATACTTAAGATCAGAGGAAAAACTCGTGAATAAATGTGTGGGTCTGGAGGAGAATGGGTGTTACAATAAAGCAAGCTTTCTCTTAAGTGTTTAGCATCTACAATCTTTATAACTTGACTATTTATGTTAAATTCAGCTTTGGATGGGGAGGGAGTTGCTGTTTATCTAACCCCTTTAGGATGCTGCTGAACTCTCCTTTCAGGCAACTAAGTTTTGGCCTCTTTATAGAAATAAGGATTCAAGCACTTTCAACGAGTGGAGAGTACTCTAGCACAGTACTACTAGTAGAGAATGTCTTAATATGTTGGAAGTACTGTTGATTAAATAATACAGTAGGTTGAATGTGCCATTGAGAATTGCCTACATCATACTTGCAGATTTTAAGAACTTGGGTGTTTAAACCCTTCCTCCCCCCACCCCCCAAAAAACCCATACACCTTTGGCATCACATTCTACATTTCAGAATGAATGGAAAATAATCTAGATTAGTCACCTTAATCCCAGCAAAAAATGCTAGTGTTTAAATATTCTCAGCAGTTATCACACATGTGCTGGTGGCACCATGTGCAAAACAAGGCTTGTACACTTACTGATGCAGTGGCTTAAAACTCACTGAGTTCTCCATAACTCTTGCTTGGATATAGAGATTATTTAAATATCTAAACTGTTTCTTAGGTTGTAAACTGAGAATATAACATGCAGTCTACTACTGAACCCAGTAACAAGAAATAGCTGTTAAAACTTTCACTATAGGCTTCATAACTGTGGATTACAATTAGGAAACAGGATGAATGCATAAGTGATTGCTGAAATCGTGCAATACATTCAAAGTTCCAGTCATGGCTTTACATTCTGCTTTAATTCTAGCTGAGAACTTGCATAATTCACAAGCTGAAGTGATCCCACACTTCAGCTTTTTATTGTACACTTTGTACTGTACACTGTAAGTGTTCATGGGTCTCCTGACACCCATGTTGCCATTCTTCAATCCACAGAAAATAGTACTAGATCTCTTGGCCATGCCACCTGCTTTCTGAATCTCCCCACTGGTTTCCATGTTCACTGCATCAAGTTCAAGGTCTGTCCTTCCAGGTTTTGCATAATTGTCTTTGCATTGTTCCATTAATGCCAGCTTTTACATGTGATTGTCCATATGCCTTTCACTTAAACACTTTAAAATTCACCTGACCAGTTTCCCTGTGAAATATAAACCTTACTAGATAATTCCCAGTATAAACCTGCTGATGAGGGTAGATGAGAGAAACAACTTGCCATCAGACCGGAGTGACTGAAGTCCCACAAATGGAAAAGACAAGCATTTCAATACTACTCCTGGTTACCAAATGGTTGGGAGGGATCAGAGCAATACTAAGGCTAAAACATCTGAACAGATTCCTAACTAACCATGGTTTGCAAGAAGTTAAGGACTCTGTACTGGCAGCTCTATCTTGGAACTTTTGTCTTCCATAAACTTCAAGGAGGCAAATTCACACCTAGATTGCTTTGTCATCACCTACGTGTAGCAACAAGAAGTCACACTTGCCATAGCACCCTGAATGCTCATAGGCTTTTGTGGTACTGGTAGCAGGCCTTGGACAAGAGGTGACTATATACAGCTCAGGGCCCCATCTGAAACAAAGTAGTGCATGATACAGATAATCCAAGCCCTAGAGGAGAACAGACACTGAGATAAATGGGAAGAATTGGCTTCACTGAGCTTGCCTAGATGCCATCTAGCAGAAGGGGTCTCTTAAAGAGGAAACAATTTGCCCAGGTCTCCTAGATGTGATGGCCTCACTTAAAGAAATACTGCAATGTGTCCACTTGCCAAAATTTCAACTAATATTTAGGGGTCTCCAACTGTGGGTGGCAGAAAGCAGATTCCTGAGGGCATACTGAATAGCCAAACAAGAAAGCAGTTAATGACCGAAGCCTGTGGTCTAGAGTTGGCTAAGAAGTGGAATGAACATTGTCTTTTTTTATGGAAGACCTCAAAAGTTGGAATTTTTTGACCAGCTTTATTGCAGATGTCTCAATGTTGGAAAATAAGAATGTATTCCTACTTTGTGTAGTAAAGATCTACAGGCCAAATATTCTGGTTGTGACTAAAACGTGGCTCTGAGCACCCTTCCACTCTGACCCCAGTCCAGCTTGTAGTGTTCAAATATGATGAAAATAACTTGAGCATGTAGAAAACTCTCTAGGTTTTTACATGAACCCCTACACTCTCGTATCTTTGCGTCTCATAAAGGGCAATATACTTGCTTTCCTCACAAGAAGAGGACAAGTATAATTTTTTTTATTCAGTTGCCCGAGCTTGCACAGGAAGTCTGTGGTATAGCTGGAATAGAATGCAGATCTGAGTTCGTGTAGTACCTTAACTAAAGACCAAACCTCCGCTCTACCCAGTATTCCAGAATCTTCCAAAGGAGGATGCTGGGATGCAGTGAACTCAAGCAGCATTAAACATTAACAAGTCTTACTATGACTAGACATTTGCAGTTATTTCAAGACAGATAATTAAGTGAATTGGTTAGCCTACAAAGATATTGCTGTCACATGAATGAATCAAGACAGTCATAGATACTAATCATCCCAGTCTTCTACATATGAGCTAATAGCTGCTAGTATGCAGCATCTACAACTTTAGTCCTACCTATGTTACTACTCTGCTATACCATGTGGTGGAACAAGTGGATTAGTAGTTTTGCAGTCAAACTACAACAAATAGAACCAAACCCATCAGGTGCTCTTACTATATTGTCAAATACTGGATTATTTGAAGGTCAAGATTTCAAAACCAAACTAACAAGCAGAGTGTCTGGTGTCCGTCTGCATCAATCTTTCTTGCAGTCTCCAGTTTTGTGTGCACACACATCGTGAATGATGCAGGAGGAAACTAACAAATGGGGAAACTGGTCAAACCTTTTGAAAGTTCATCAGACAATACTGTGTACTAGTATTGCAGTAGCCCCAAAATGAGCTAGTTACACAAGGGAAGATGAGCCCTGCCCCAACACACTTGGTGGGGAAGGGTTATAATACAACATAAGCAGACTGGTCAGGGGATGATAAACACATTCTTTGTTAAAAAAATCTAATTCTGTGTCTAAGCTGTGACTATCCTTAATCCATCTTTTTGCAAGCTACCACCTTAACATCAAGCTGCCAATGAAATCAATGTCTTTTTACCTTTCAAGCTGTCTGAAAGATGTCTGGCTAAATACTAAACTTTTTTTATCCAAGCAGGGGAGCAAATACCTTGCGTTAATGGTTAGGAATAATAGAGCCATTATTTGAGAGAGTGTCCTCTCTGTGTGTGTGTGCGCGTACACTTGCTCCAGTCATACCACTGGGTAAAGTGTTCACTAATATTCTGTAACTAAAGATCCAATTCAAAATGGCATGAGACAACTTCATAACAATCTGCAGTTTGCTGTTGATAAGCTAAGGGAGCAAAGGTGTTAGGTAGCAGTTCTAAACTGTCAGTTTGGTATGCAACATCTTCCCTGCAATCATTTGTTACTATAGCCCTTCAGTAAGGCAAACTTCTTATGCAATAGCTTAAGATATGACCGAAGTCCCAGTTGACAGTGCTGTGACACTGCAACCTTGAATTTAGCTGGTCATGGCCTTGAAGAGAAGAAAATAAGTAACACCAAGTTTTGATGCTTGGTGTGAGCATGGTTATTGTACACTGCTTGAACTACTACAGAAATACCTTATTTCTATACTGGATGGCTAAGCTTGCTGTATTCTGGTTCCATATTCAATTTACCTGTACTAGAAATCTTCTACAGATGTGCTCTTGATGAACATGAAGCAGAGTCTCTATGTACATGTAACTATTTGGCTACTAAAATCTAGAAATGTTCTTTTTAGAAAGAAACACTTGAACCTTTGGAATCTTTAAAGCTAGCTGAATTTTAAGTGACTAGTGTCCTTAGGACTAGAACCTACATTCTATTTGTTGTACGCCATAGCTTGTAACCCCTCCCCTGAGCTGACCACTTCCCCTCTCCTGACTTGAACAAGTACAAACATTTGGGGGGAGCATTTGCTGCTACCAGGTACCCCAATTGCTGCCTGCCATTTACCAGGAGGAGGGACGTGGGGGAGGGAAGTGGGGGCCTGGCTGGGGAGGGGGGTGGAGGAGAAGACTGACTTGGCCAGGGGTGGGTGATGGGGGCCTGAGTGAAGGGGTGGAGCCAAAGATGGGAAGAGGTGGCACAGGTGGGGCCACCACGGCCCAGGTGTCCATGCTCTGAAAGGCAGCGGGTCGGTAGTTGTGCCACTGGGGAGGCTTAGCCTCCCCAGGCCTATTATACCCTCCTCCTAGGCTAAAGAGCCACCCAACCCTGAGAATTCAGGGTGGAACCAGGATTGTCCCCCAAAAACAGAGGGGAGGAGTACATGTAGAAGCCCACAGTTCTCAAAACAAATAGCTGGTACAGAGTTAATGGGAGTGGGTTAACGGCTTAATGGCATCCATACAGAATTTCAAAGGGCAAAACTAAACAGATACTCCTCTATAGAGTCCCTGCATGACATGGACCTACCTGTATAACAAGCCTGATAAATAGACTTGTTTACAGCAGAGTTGATATCAGTAGTGTCTGAATACACTAAACTTAAGATCCAACTGATCCTTAGACAATTGTGCTACTGGCAGATCAGGCATAACTCATAGGGATTGGGAATATTTGAGTACTCTCAAACTGCTAGGAGAACATAGACTTGTATTAATAATTTTAAAAAAAAGGCTATTAACTAACTAATCTAACCACTGTAACAATGTAACTTCAGGTTTCCTCAAGGAGCAGATTAGTGAGATGTAAACAAGGCCAGTCTAACTTGCTTTCCCAATTTTTTTCCCCAGTGCATAATATACTGTAGCTTTCTATTTCTACAGAATGCCATTAGGGGGAGCTCAACTACTTATTTCAATACCTAGGCTGCTTATTAATGCTTTTAACTTTGTCACGTTTAACCTTCACACTGCACTTAATACTATTTGTTCAGTGCAAATCTAAATATTTAATTCAAATATGAGTTGGGTGACCAGACAGCAAGTGTGAAAAATGGGGGTGGGAGGTAACAGGCCCCCTTATAAGACAGCCTCAAATGTTAAGACTGTCCCTATAAAGTCAGGACATCTGGTCACCCTGAATAGTGGAATAGGTAGTCAGCTGTTCTTAAAATCCCTGATCAGTCCCTTATTCCTCTAGTGCAGCGTTTCTCAATGACCCATCTATGGACCATTGCTGGTTCCTGAGATCTTCCTGACACAGTTTAGGAAGGCAGCAAAGGTATCAAAGGTTGCACTAGAGCAGAGTTTCTCAGTTTTTTTGATAACAATTCCCCATTTGCTGAGGGACATGTTTCTTGCACCTCTTATGTAAGGGGAGGTGGTAGAGGGCACTGGATGCTGCTGTCAGTAGTGGTAAAGGAGCCTCCAGAAGGTTAGATGTTGGCTCTGGCAGAATAAACAAATGTGACAGTCTAATTCTTCTGCCTACAACAGGGAACTTTACTGTGAATTACTAGTACCTAGGATCAAAAATGGATTTCTTTAGGTCTGGGTGGAGAAGAATTCAGGTGCCCCGAACCATTAAGTTTCAGCTGTCTTTACACTGTTCTTTGGGTGAAGCTGCAAAATTCTCATATCAAATGCACCAAACTAGGCCTTGTCCACAAGAGAAAAAAGTAATAGTGGAGAGAGGGTGTTTGGAACTTACTCTGCTTGAGTACCGTAGAAGAAACAAGTACAGATTAATACCATCTAATAAACAAGCTTCTCCCTATTCCTAGCCCCTCACATAGCTGCATGGATGCAGTCCCCTTAGTGCCTCCAACCCTGCTTGAAATTAAGATAGTTGCTTAGCTGTCAAGCAGGCTACTGATGTAGCTGCACTAGTGCAATGGACAGAATCTGCACAGAGAATATGGAGGTGCTCAGTCCCTTAGAGGAAACTGTTAGTCTAAAACCCAAAATTGGAGCTCAACTCTCCAACTTGTATGAGCAAGTTCTTGTTTGTACCACACGTACAAGTAGTGCAGAGTCTTTTTCCCTTTGGGATTTCAGACCTGGCAGTTATGCCTTTTTATGAAGTTCTTTAAATGGTGATAGTGTAAGGGGACAGTCTGCTCAAACTCTAAAAACATTAGTGTCTTAACTGGATGTGGTGACTTCTAAACCAAGTTACTATTTACATCTCACATTGGAGCATAATTGGCATACTTCAAAAAATTGGATCTTTCTACCAATATCTATTGTATACTCTGTTCAAGTTCTTAAAGTAACCTGCGCACTACTCAAAGGTCATCAGTCATGGTGTAAAATCACTTAATGTTGTATTCCCGTATATGCCTCCTTCCATAATTAACCACAGTAGGCTAACTAGCTGTTCAAGGACACTAATGTTGCCTAGTAGAGCTTGTTGTGAAAAACATTAATTTTTGTTCTCTGGCTTAACTTTCATTAGCTTCAGATTTTGGGCATGTGTCGACTACAAACTTAAGTTGCCCTATGTTAGGTCCATGTTACCCTTCTGCCAATGGTGCACATCCTCACCAGGAGTGCTTCCACCAACTTAAGGGGGTAGTGTTGGGGATGCTGAGAACCCGGGCTCTCGGCTCTGCAACTCTCTGCTCCCCGATGTAAGTAACCTGCAGTGTATACACAGACACGGTACTGCCTAGCTATACCAACATAATTCCATCTCCACAAGGAAGATGTCTATAGGTCACTTACATTGGCGGGGGCAATGCAGTAGTGTGTACAAAACATGATTAGGTTGACGTAAGATGCCTTATGTTGACCTAACTCCGTAGTGTAGACCAGGGCTTTGAAATCCAGAAAACTATGACCAGCTCAACTGTCTTTGCCTGTTTAGTAACAGCCTTGCTATATGGTTCATATGTTAGCTGGCTTTTGCTCTCCTGTCATTACTTGCAACAAATTATGCATTACCATACTACTAGCAGAAGTTTCTGAGCACCAGTTCCTTTTTAATATTCCTTGTACTCCAGCTCTGTGGCTATAAAAATCCAGGCCTTTTAAACAAGCAAACAAAACTTGTTGACATTCCCATGGGATGAGCTGGCTTAAATTAGCAAAGATCAGCACTTTAGCAATACCTTATCAGTTCAGGCTTCAAGTTATGGTTACTGGCACATCTAAGAGATTCAGTACTATTTTAGGTCCCCTCAAGTGACTAACTTTGGTGTATGTACCATGAAACTAGTACAATCACTTCAGATAGCATTGTAAGTGCTACCTCAGGAGCACTATTCAAGATCCAACTTGGAACAGCATTAAATATTCTTGATGAAAGCCAACAAGTTAAGTCCTATACCTTGGATTCAGTGTCCTTAGTGATTTGGCAGAGAGCTCTGAGAACCAATGAAGGAAGTTTTGGCATGTTGCATTGAAGGAAGTGGGTTTAGCTGAGGAGAGCAGTGTACATAATCGTCCTCTGAGGAAAGACTTGAGACAAGATTAGTACATAGCTGTAAGGGTTAGGCAAACTGAATGCTTGAGTGCATTAAAGAGAACCGGGACACATCCTCATCTGGAGCATTGTGTCCAACTTTGGTTATATTTTGAGATAACCAGTCCAAGGAAGAGCAGCTGAAATGACTAGATATGGCAGGTCTAAATGGGGCACTTGTTGACGCATCAATTGCATAAAACTTACCTGAGGTGGTGTGACATACTTGGGTACAATCTGGACTAAATTATAGCTGTCGCTCATGCCCTGTAACCTGGAGTGCCCTTTACAATGTTTTGCTGCTGTAGCCTCCAGTCTGAACTGCTCACAGCTTCCAGCATGTAAGCCACCCCCAGGTGTGTCTGTGTGCTGCGGCCATCCAGCCATACCTTGGCTCTTGCCAGCCTTGATTATATTGCATGGTGACTCCAACATGCTCTGTCTGACTTCCCCTAGAAATGTATGTTTTGTATTGCCCAGCCCTCTCCTAGACAACACAAATTCATATAAAGTCCATATTTCTTTGATAAAAGTAATGCGTACACACCTTGCTACCCCAATAGAGTTTCACAGACACTTCCATTTCAACAAACTGGATTCGATAAAACAAGTTTATTAACTACAAAGATTGAGTACAACTAATGACGCATAAAAGTGAGAAATGTAGTACCTTTGTTACATCAGGCACCAATTGCGTTTATAATAAAAATAAACTGTTAACTTTGCTCTAAATTTTTCTTACCACATGCTCTGAGCAGTCTTTCTCAGTGAAAGCTGACCAAACTTCTTAGACCAGAACCCCTTTTCCAGTTCAGTGGCTGCTTCTTTTGTCCCTTCTGGTGCAGTGAATCAATGGACAGAGGAGAGGTGCCTTGGGGTGTTTGTCCCTCCTTTTTATGGTGTCAGTCCTCTTCTTGGAAAATGTTTCCAGCTGAGATTCTGGAGACAGTCTATGGAGAAGGCTGTTCCCTGCTGCTTTTCCTCAGCTGTCTGAAGTTTGTCTATCTTTCCTACTTGGTGACTGTTTTTTACTGCTTAAATGCAAATTAAGCACAGAACCCATTCCTTTGTTTGACAGACCCGTTTGTCAACTTCTACTGTGGTTTGGAATGTGGTGTTAACACTATACAGGGAAATCTTATAACTCCACATACAACTTTGGCACACATTTTATCAAGACAATATTGACCAGCAAACTGAGTTTTTTTTTTTTTTTTTTTCAGATACTACCTCACAAGACTACTTAGTATAAAGATTATTCATGTTGTCTTGTGGGTGTTGAAGCTGACCACTTGCAACAAACTGGTTTAGTTGTCCTTGTAGCTGAAATGGCAGAGTTTCTCTGCCACTGAGGTAAAAATGACCAGTGAAATCTTGCAAAAGGGTCATTGAGGTATATCCTACGTGTTGGTGCCAAACATAAAATGGTACTGGAAGCACATCCAAAACGGTGAAAGCAGTCTTCTTCAAGCAATTGAAAAATCTGAATGCTTGATATCTGCCTTTTATCTGAGTTGCAGTGGACACTAAGCAATGAAAAACTTGAAGACTATACTTTGTTCTCACGCTGCCCTGACAGGTTGCTCCAGCAGAGGTAGGCTGTTATAGCTTAACCCGGTGCCTGATAGGCATTGCAAGGCTGGCAGGTGATTGATGAACTACTTATCAGTATCCAAGTCTATACCAGCTGTGGGCATCTTTCCATCATTGCAGTATGGGTCCTGCCCAGGCCAGTGATGCAACTGGAGGTCACTTTTTACCAGCAACTGCAGTCAGTCCTTTAAGAAACTCCAAGAACTATTGTGATCCTGGGAAACTTTAATGCATAGGTAGGAAAGGATAATGACACCTGGGCAGTACCAAACATTGCATGTCTCTGGCAGACAAACAGGAACCAGGCACTGGCTGCCCAACACGTGGTGATCATTGATTTGCTCTTGTCACTCATTCACAAGCAGATCTGAGACCGCCCAGATGGTTTTGCTATGGCTGATGTCTTCAGCACCACTGACCACCAGCAATAGATGTTCAAGTTCAAAGGTGGTGAACTTGACGCTTCTGCTGTTTTGAAGACAGATGATGGGCTGAAATAGTCCAATTCAACCAAAAGCTCTTTATTACAACCCAGCTGTCAGATGGCTTTCTGTCTTGAATGGTGTGACAGTCAGGCCAGATGATTGCAAGAGGGTCCTGGAAGGCAGATATATTAGTCCTAGAATGTTAAAGGCCCTTTTTCCTCCAAGCTGAGAAGGGGGTCAATTAGGGACACCTGAATCCAATTAAGGACTGCCTGATGTCTTTAAAAACCCCTCCTCTTGGGAGAGCAAGAGCCAGAGAGCCAAGCTGCTGCCAGGCGAGTGGCAGCAGGGAAATAGGCTGTTCCAGGCTGCGAGGCTATGCTCCTTAGCGTAGGGGAAACAGCCAAATCTGAGGGCCTGCTAGGGGAAGGACTGACCCACCAGGGTGGGGGTAGCCAATCTGTGGCTCTGGAACCACATGTGGCTCTTCAGAAGTTAATATGCGGCTCCTTGTACCAGGCACCAACGCTGGAGCTCCAGGTGCCAACTTTCCAGTGTGATGGGGGGTGCTCACTGCTCAACCCCTGGTCTGCCACAGGCCCTACCCCCACTCCACCCCTTCCTGCCCCCTCCCCGCCCCCTCCCCTGAGCCTGCCATGCCCTCGCTCCCCCCCCCCCCCCCCCCCGCACGAGCCTCCTGCATGCCACGGAACAGCTGATTGGGAGGTCTGGGGAGGGAGGGCAAGGTGCTGATCAGCCACTAGTGGGCGGGAGGTGCTGGGAGCAGGTGGGGGCGCTGATGTGGAGGCTGCTGACATTGGTAAACTCTGGCTCCTCCTCAGGCTCAGGTTGGCCACCCCTGCCCCAGGGCAACCAACTGGATGACACAAGGGGGGCAGCAAAAGGTACCCCCCTGGGTTTTTGTATGAGACTGTTTCCTTTTTGTTTGGTAGAGGATCACCCCTCTAGGCCGACTCTGAAAATGCAACCAAGGGAGCACAGAAGGGAGAAGGCAAACCCTGCCAGAGTGGGGCTGATTACCTTAGGCCTGCCAGCAACAGAGGGGGAAATGCTAAGTCTGGTGAGAGAAAAGAGGTGCCTTGTCACAATGGCTTAAAAACATCAAAGGCCACTTCCTCTGTCATCTAAGCACACAGATTCTAGTTTTCAGTGCTGACTGCAGCCAGATCAGTGCAGGGGCCTCAAGCGTTCAAACTTCCTCAGTGGATCTTTGGAACTAAGAAAAAAGTAAGGCTACAATGAGTCTTTAAAGACACATTTGACAAGCACAAAAGGAAAGGCTGAATGGATTTTATTTCAGAACTCCATGGGGAGTGTGTGTGTGTAAATCCTGGTTGACTCAGGCAGCCGGTGTAGAATAGGGTGCTGTCAGGTATGATCTCTGCACCCTTTTATTCAACGTAGCAGTGTTTTTGGGCACCAGCTTGTAGAAGAAAGGATCAGGATGACCATATCACCCAGAGTCTGCAGATCAGTTCCACTGATGGAAAGTGCATTTTGAAATGCTCTTTCCAACTGTCTGTCCCGGCAGTCCCTCTTCCACTTGAGGAGCAGGAAGTAAAGGTGGAACCACTTTTTTTCTCTGAGATCCAAATAGTCCATAAGCTGAAGTTGGGGAAGACACCGGGGGTTGGTTACACTACCCCTGAGTTGCTACAGACACATAAGAATTGTTGTACTGTGGCTGCATAGTCTGGAAAACTCCTAGCTGGTGTATAAAAACCATCCCCTTCTGACCGGAAAAAAGGGGCTATTCAGTTGTTGAAGGTAGCAACTATAGACCCAGGGGAAGTTTTCACTTCTGTTAATGTCTCAAATGAACAATGCACTTTGAAAAAGACCAGGATACTTGGGGCAACATTAGACCTAGTTATTCCATTGTCCGTGAGATCTCTACCTTGAGACTGCCTTTTGAGGATGTCTGAATTTTAGTAAGCCGGGTGCTGCACTTACATGTGGCCTTTGATTCAATACATTGAACAAGTTTGTGGGAGCTGATAAGGTGGCTCAGCATCACAGGGAAGATGGTCACCTGCTAGAAGAACTATATTGGAACAAAGCTGCATTCAAGTCAATGGCAGATAGGAAACCATGGTGTGTATTGCCACAGGAATGTGGGAAGGCAGTTTTGTCACCCTCATTGTTCAGTATCCGTGTTGATTGGCTAACAAGTTTAAGAAGGCAGCTGCTGGTGTTAAGCTCAGCACTATTCTGCTGTAAATTCTCAAATATGCTGGTGACCTTTTGTTGGGCTTAGTTTGAAATTACTGTAGCTGATGGCTGACTTGGTTGGGCAAGAAGCCATGAGCACTGATCTGATTATTAAATAGGCTAAAACGAAGTCCCTGGTTTCTGTCATTAAGCTGTCCAGATGGCAACTGTCATGTATGTTTGGGTAGTGTTAGTGGAGGATGCTTGAAGGATGTGGACATTTGTATAGCAGTAGCTGCTGCTGTGAGGCCCTTCAATGATCTCCAGGGATGTCATGTCATCGAGCTTGCTATAAAGCTGCAGATCTGTAGAACCACAGTTAAACTGTTGCACAGAAGCAAAATATGGGCACTGAGGCAGGCTGAAGAACACCAGATTGACTTTTTTTACTTTTGTTTTTCATTACCCTGAAACTTGATATGGAGCAGCAAAGATAAGAAGTTAGGATTTCTGAGGCAATTGCTGGTTTGGCTTTGATCAGCCCTGGCTTGATTTCGGTGGCTTTCCTGATATGGAAGACCAACAAATTCCAAAGTGCGTGTGCCAAAGAATGCTGCTATGTAGCCCGCAATCACGTGTCATGTCACCAATGCTTTTGGCGCACAAGATTGCAGTTATGCCAGTCATTTGGCATATCAAATCGGACCACCTTAAGCACCTAGCTAGCCAGTGACCTGGATGGTGCTCTATTTGCAAAGAGGCTGTGTCCCTTTGTGATTTGTGGTTGTGTGTGTTCAGTGTCTTTTAAACTATGGGGGGGAGGGGGCGGAACTTAGACAACAATGGAAAGTGGCTTCTGGTAATATCTTCCTTTGGTCTTAAATGAACAGACTCCAGTTATCCATTATGATTCTAACAGTGTGATTTCAAGAGCTGAATTGCTGGCTTCCTCCACTAGAATCCTGTGTGTTGGAATGGGAAGGGTGGGGAACAGCAGTGCAACAGGAGCATTTTAAAAACCAAACCTGGACGCACTACATATCTTCTTGCCCTGTTGCACTGCTTTTTCCCAACCTGAAAACCCTGTTTTCTAGCAATGTGTTTTGTTTTTTTTTTTTAAACTGATCCAGAACCTTAAAGCTGCATTAGCTGACTTAGTCTTTGATCTTTGAGGGTTTATCAGTTTAGGTTTATCACTTGGGTTGCTTATCTACGGTTATGTAGTAAGTGGCTTTAAGGTTTAGATGGTGTATACCCCACTTCAGCTTTATTGGGGTAAGGCATCTAAGGGGTATGGGAACACTGACTTTGTTGAAGGGTGTAGGTTTAAAAGGCACTAGTTGGGCAAGTATTGACTAAATTCAGAATGGCCTAGTAAGGGAATCCCCCAGTTCAGGTCACAGTCTAAAGCTAATCGCAACATAAATTGGCAAAGTGATGGCCATGTAAGAACCCTTTTAGCATGACAGCACTACCCTGCCAGTTCAAATAAATGGAATATGGTTCTGGCCTACGAAGTTATGGGACAATGATCATTCAGTCCAGGAAAGTGATAGCCGGCTGGCAGGGGACTTAGCTTTTTTAGTGCTAATTCTGGAGTGTGGCCTTAAAGGCACCAAAAGACCTCAAGAAAGAAATGTCCATGGAATTTCTATTACATGTCCTGCGCAGCACCAGGCTCTGTCCAAGTAATGCACCCTGTTCCAAAGCTCTAATGATAGAACTTAATGTCTACCTAGTTACAGGGTAAACCACTAGTATCCCAGTCACTCTTCGGGCAATATGGAGTTCCTACCCAACTCTTTCACTTTCTGACTTTAGTGTGGAAGACCAAAGAAATAGATATTGCTGAAGTGTGCTTCAGATTCTAAGGCTGTCTCCACTGACTATGTGCTTTTTGCTGTGCAAACAATTCAAATCAAGGCTACGGACAACTGGAACTCAGTTTCTCTAATCAAGCTTCCTGAAAAAAATGCACTTACTACAAGGTAGGGGGAGATGGACTGAATTAATAACCATTATATGTGTTAGGACTATATGAAAAGCATACAGCTGATTCATTCATAAATGCAATCTGCGATAGTGTAGATCAGACAGCCTTATTGAAATGTAGGCAGACATGCTTTCTTAGCCTTTCCCATTTGAGAAAGCAGTTAATAAGATGGCACACTTTTCACATGATCATTGCCAATTAGTATTAGCCCTACACACTGAAATTGAAACTAGGTAGCAGTTGGTATCTGAGGAACAAATACATCTGTGCCCAACTCTAATCAAATACATGTCCTGTTTTTTAACATTGGTTAACAGCTCTCTCTACACATAGAAAGCTCTCTGCACTTGTGATTCATGTAGAGAAATACTAGCCCTTGTTCCTCATGCTAAGTACTAACTGAGAAGTCTTGGAACACTAACTGATCGCAATCCAATTACTTGTAGCATATAAGAATCTTGATGCTAATGCCTGACCGAGCCATTTTACATCACATTCAGGCAAACTTGGTTGTAATTGGCTAAAGTGCATTAAGTCCTGAGTAATTGACCTTCTTGACAGCCCTTGCACAAATAGCATCTAAAATGGTGTAAACCAAGGGCTGAGCGCTTAGTCTATGGACCTCCTACATCTCACATTTTTAGAGTAGAAATGTTTTCTACAGCAGTTCACCTCATAGAAGCTGAAATGCTGATTATAGCAAGCCGTGCCCTATCAGTATGAGTCTCTGGGGCAGGTATGTCTAGAAAACTACTGCCCTTATTTCTCTCAAACCTATGCCCATCTCCTGCCTTTCATCGCTTCTGCTTGCTCCTAGTTTGTCAGCCTGTAAAGAAGCAATTAAATAATAGTCCTAAAACTTGTGGGTGTAGTGCTTAAACAAGCAACACTTCTGAAACAGAAAAGGTAGCAGGGTGGTATCCGAAAAGGGTTGAGCTCTAAGCTGGCAAAACTTGACTCTTGTCCTCACGGGATACAGGAAGATGAGGTAGTTCAAACTTCCTGCTAGGGAAGGTAGCTGTACTGATATTGCCACTACAAGAATGGAATTTCAGTCTGTGTGGTTTCTTTTACTTGCTGTCAAGAGCATAAGCATTCTCCAATGTGTGGAACAGCTGTTATGGACTGGCCTAAAGTAGCTCAAATCTGAATCAACTGTGACCACCTCAACTCCTGCAGATAGTGCTAAGGCAAGATGGAAAGGGTACAGCTTATGGGAGGTGATGTGTAGTGCTTAATTTGTAATGAAAGAGGTGCTGGGGCTCAAGTCTTAAAAAAAAAAAAAAAAAAAAAAAAAAAAAAAAACCCCAAACAAAAAAAACTTTCATAACTGACTTGGCAAGCACAGAGGTGCCCGGGCTAGGAACTGCCAAGCCTAGAGGTGCTGGGGCTCAGCCATGGCACAAATTAAGCACTGGTGGTGTGATCAGAGTGGGGAAACTAGCTTCAGCCAGAGGTCAGGCTAAACCAATCTTGCCATTCAAAGGCATATAGTGCATGACTCTTTGGCAGGTCATTTCATAACAGGGTCCCTTGCTTCACATGGGAGTCTTCCTCATAGCTATATAATGGAGGAGGCTGAGAAGCTGTGATCACATTGAGGAAATCTTGGTTTCTGGTGCTCTTACATGTGTCAAGCAGTTCCTTATTGGCTGTAAGGAAACCAGCAAAACACTGTCAGAATAGGAACATCTGAGAAGAGGATGACTGAAAACTTGTCATGGTATTGGAGCCTTCATCTCTTGATGCATCTCAATGTACTTCTTTGGCACCTAGACTAAATCAAGGGAAATGTAATAGGCAAAAGCTATCTTTCTCAATGTTTCAAGGCCATCCTTCAGTCTGCCTCTTCCACCTTTGCGATCTCAACTGAGATTGCATCGTTGGAACACTTAAAATATACAGTAGTACCCCAGCAACACAGACAAATTGTGGTCTGGTCTTGCGTTGTAGATGGAAACAAACAATGTTATCTGAATGCATCATGGCTTGTGAACAAGGTCTGTTCCTGTACTGTCTTAAAGACCAAACTGTTGGGACAGCTGCTCAAAAACTTGAGACCTTACCATAGTCTCTGTTTCACCTAACCCAGTTTGTGCGATTAGTATGTCTGTCTGAGACTCAACAAAGATAAGTCGGTCAACGCTTGTAATTTCCAGGGGCTGGATGATAGGAAAGAAAATGGAAGTTACTTATTGACACTCATGCTTGACAGGGCATCTGCTGCTTATTAAATCTAGCAATGTTAAAATTCTTAGCTGTTCCTGGATTCTTGGGTAGATGCTGTAACTAAAACTTTTACCTTTCAGCCAGGTGGAAACTTCTGTGGCATGATCCTCAGCTGTTTTTCTAATGCAGAGGTTAGGTCACAATGGCTTCTACATGGGGCACAGCCTGGAAGGTACAGAAACTTATGCAGTGCTCACTTCAGCAGAATTTCCTGCAGAGAGCTTATTACTCTGATGCTCAGTCTGCACTGGTTTCCAATTGGCGTCAAATGCTTTAAAGGTGGTCTGCAGTCAGCAGAGATGATTGAGCTAACAAGCCTGGACTCACTCATTATGTTATGGTTCCTTTCTACAAAGGGCCCTGATCAGGATTCGGTACCCAAACCTGAGTGAGGTAAGTTGCAAGGACCTTTTTCTTGAATGGGTAGGGAGAAGGGAAAATAGGATAACTTGACAAGACATCAGTTTCTAGGGAACTGCTCCTTTGATCTCCTCCATGGTCTGTTCTAGGAATACCCAGTCAGGTCTCGGGCCTCTAGCCTTCTCTCTATAGATAGGGACCCACATCCCTTCTCTCTTCAGATTGGGAGTTTTGGGCTGTAGTCCCCTGTAGTTCACTAATCACCTGAGCAAGCCAATCTGCCTAAAGGCCAGCACCTGCAGTTTGCTTTCTCGGGAGATAATGACAAATTAGTTAACAGTAACCATGCAGCTCTTTCTGACTAAATCAAAAATCTATTTTCAGAAATAGAACAGAAACAGGTAAAATGTACTAGAAAAATCCCAGGGCCCATAGGACAGAAGGGCAGGTTAAAATTCTTCCGACCCTTTAGCAAGGATTTTTGGGGAGAGGGACACGGACCAAAGGTCACATCCATTTGCTGGATCTGAAAGAAGATTAAGTCTGTTTTGTTTGAATTCAGTCTCTTATTTCAAAAGCTTTCTTTTTCTTGGGCTTTTAGTACCTGTTTGAACCTGTGTGTATATATATGCCAATCACTCCAGGAATGGCACTTCTCTGGAGCTGTTCGTTGCATTCAGATTGTAATCACCCCCTGATGGTCATCTTTAAGTTCCTGGAGGAACTGTGGTAACCTTCCTTCTCTTCCTCCCACTCAACTCACAATGGAGTTGAATACAATTCCTAACCTACAACAATACACAAAATATTAACTTGCTCTAATTTTCTAAGTTCTAGTGAACATCTGTACTCATGCCAATTTTGCCTCTGATAAGTATAAATGTTTTAAATTCCTAGACTCCCTACTGCATAAGTCGTGCAGCTGTTTCCAACAGCCTGCCTGCCTCTTGAAAGCATGTAGTGAAGCAACTAAGGGAGTAGAGCAATATATTGCACTAAAGTGGCATTGTCCCAATATGAAATAATCCAGAAAACTTCTAATTTTTGTGGAATATACTGACTAGCACTAAATAGGCTTTAGCCAAAGCACCGGGTGCATGGGTTACTACGGTAGATGAATAACATTTCCTTTGTAGCTTGTGAAACTTAGACTTTTTGTACTGTCTGTAATCAGTTTGTCCATTGCAGGCCCCTGCCCTGGGTCTCATCTGGAAGTATCTTGAATATATTGGTAACTCTCTTCTCAGGTGTCAAATACCACTTTAAGTATATTAGACTGCTGAGATGGGTGCTGCATTGTAACCTTGCTAGATAGAATCAGTGCTTTTGTTTGACTTTCTATTTTTGCTAGCCACACAAATTACAAACAGTTGTTGCACAGATAACAGGATGCCATGCACAATTTCTTATTTCTGTGATTAAAAGTCCTACACAGATGGCATATAGAATAGATTATGGCTAGTAATCCTTTTGTGTCCTAGAAGATTAAGGATATCCTGGTACAGCTGCAGTCAGCTGACTTTTTTTTTTTTTTTATTTAAATGATTGAAAATTCTGGCTGCAATTCTGCAGAAGACATCCCAGAAGCCTATGCAGTGTGCTGCAAGTGTTTGTTTACCGAGGGAACGGTCCGTAAAACCCAGCCCAGGTTATAGATTTACAAAAACTTAACCTTCTGCTATGCCACAACTACGACATGGCTCAGAAGTAGTTTATTAAATGTGTACTGCACTTGAGTCACATGAACGTCTAAAGTCGTCCAAAGGAAATAAAGTGCAGAGTGGGAAAGTACAACATCTAAATCCTATGGTTGGGATTACTAAGTGAATGAGGCTGCACAACGCTGAAAATCAGAATGAATGCTTCCGTGGATGTTGATCTATATTAAGGAGTGAACATGCATTCTGAACTTTCTGGGATGGATTGGAGGGATACAGATCTAAATGAGGATTATAAATCTCCTTTTGATTTCAATAGTGGCGTTAACAAAAACTATCTCTACCTGTCACCTAGTATAAACATCTCTCCACCTGGATCACCTGTACAGAAGAATTCTGGTAACTTTTTCCTTAATACTTTTTTGCAGGGGAGAGTGGTGAGTGTACTAGTTTACTTTAATCTATGTAGAAATGATTACCTCTACAGCAAGAGCAATCAAATTCTGGTAAATCTAAGGGCTGGCATTGTGGGGGCCAAATTCTGCCAAATTCCTATTCTGGCAACATCATTGAAAGAAAGGGTTACAGTTATAAATGAGGATAATTTGGTCCACTGTTCCCAACTTGGGAGGCTTACTGGATACAAAAAAATGCTGTCTTGTGGAATGACCTGCATTACATATGCTTCACGGACTGACTAAAATTGATTTCCTGCTGTAAACAAGCTGTTTGGGGTCTGAAGTAGACTGAGGAAAAATAAGTGATCTGAAATTTTTTGCGGGATGGAGATACTTAACATAGCTAAACAATTGCTTAGTTTCATGTGAATCTTGCATCAAAAAAAATCTTAAGATGTACTTCAGTTTAAGATTGCCAGTGCCCCAAAATGGTGGAAATCGGACATTAACTCTTTTGGTTCTGTGTCAAAGTATTTCCCAACTTAATAAAGGTCCATAAAATCTTTAAATTACAATTCCCACATAATTTCTCGTCCCCCTCTTCCCCTCCCCCCCCCCCCCCAAAAAAAAACCCAAAAAACTGCAAACTAACTTTCTTGTGCACACAACCAGCAGAGTCTGGTTCAGATGAATACTGCTTTTAGTGCCACATGTGCCAAAGAAGACGCCTTGGTCTAAAATTAAACATTTATAATTACGGATGGACTGGCATTTTGAATTTGTCTTGAACACTTGTGACAGTACTCCCCAGTTGGAGAACTGCCAACCTCTGGCACCCTCCTATGCTCATTTTCTTGCTTCTGTTCCTGCCCCATCCACCCACCCTTCCTTATGCTAGTGAACACATTGCTCTTGTTCTCCGGTCAGATCTGAATGCAGTGTGAACAGGAAGTTGCTCGTAAAGTGATAAATGGTTAATAAATGCAAAAGAATATGGTACCTTCCCCTCCCTCACCCCAAGGACAGAACGAAGCATGTTTTAAAGCTAAACTACAGGGATGGAAGAGACTGTTTGGGAACTTGGTCCTCTGTAGATAGGAGGCCTAAGGTATTAGTATGGAGAAAAGAGGTAGTTTCTCACCAGATTGACTAGAGAATTAGTGAAATGACGTACAAGTGAAAGTTGAGCCAGAGAAGTTCTTCCCAGATTGAAATTAAAATGAAAACCAGTGACTCCTATGGAACAAGGACAACTCTGCCCAACATCTTCACCTTAAATCAATGTGGGAACTCAAGGTATGCATCCTCAACGTGACCAAGAGTTCCCTAGCAAAATCAGGGGGAAACTGACTTGGCAGACTGTAAATTAGATACTTCATGCCTCTCCTTTGTCAATCACAAAGCAAAAATCCCTTCCAGTTAGCCTGTAAGAAGTTGTGAGTAAACTTACGATCACTAGCAGGCCAGATAGATTAAGAAAAATCTTTAGTGTATATGGAAACATCCCCCCCCCCCCCGTTAATGGGCTTTAAACTGTTGTGCCTATCATGGTATTTCACATCTAGTCAGACTTAACTTATCCCTATTTCTGTTCACTGAGGGCAAAGTTCATGGAAAATATCAAATTTACAATGATTGGGAAACCTACAACCTTTCAACATAAAAACGGACATACTGGTCCATCTAGCCCAGTATCCTGTCTTCCGATATTGGCCAATGCCAGGTGCTTCAGAGGGATGAACAGAACAAGTAATCAAGGACCACATTTCCTGTTCCCAGAACTAGTGGCTCAGATCATATTGACTACTCCTAAATCTTAATTTTTTGGGCAGAGAATGAACATGAGTAACTTCAGGTCAATAGGTAACTTTTCTGAGACCATCAATATCTTGTGTGTATGGTTCTAACAGTAATTCATTTTGTAGTAGCAGAACAGGGAAGTCTGTAAACAAGATTTCTCAAGTTCCTAAGGAGATGCAGTTCTCAAACTGTGTAGCAAGTGCTAATTACATCTTTTAAAAGCCAAGTGCTTTCCCTCTTGATTTTGCAAACCATTTAGATCTCAAATGAGGAAGACATCAGCTCAGAAGATGGGTTTAAAAACTTGATAATCTGAGATGCTAAAATGAAGATGCCATTCCTGCTCGCCAGACTAACATGTACTGGGTTAATAATTGGAATGTTGTCATTGGAATTAACCCTCAAAAGTCATGAGGTTGCCCATGCTAATTAGTCAGCTAACATGCACTGAAAGACTTCTTTTGAAAAAAGCACCAGGTAGGTCTAAATTGACAATGTATTAATTTTGGCCATCCTTAGTTATGTAAAGGTAACTAAATTACCCCACACAACTTGCGGCTATCAAACTAGTTAAACTTCTGAAAAAAGTAGTCATCCTAGCGTTTATCTATTTTGCAAGCATCTTAGAATGAAAACAATGTAGCTCCTTAAATCCATTCAGTCCAGACTTTAGCTCCTAAAGAGCTGACAGTATCCCAAATGTACAGTGGAGGAGAACTCATAAAACAAAGAAAATATCTTTCCCCTTCTGCAAAATAAGGGGATTAGATAGCTGACTTCTTACCACCTTTAAACTTATTAGGTGATAACAACTGTTACTTATGTTTTGACATGAAATTGAGTCGGTCAGTCACTTGCTAGCAATGTATCAATATTGTCTACCCACCTCAGATGGAGAGCTTTCCACATGCTACTGGCAGGATGAGGTTTTTAAGCTTTTTGGGAAGTTCAGATCTACTATGAAGGCTGCTTATAACCCTGGCTTCAGGACTAACCGAACTCCCACTAGGTATAGGGAAAGAGGACTCTGAGTAGCAGCGATTTCCAGTCTCCTGAAAATGTGGCATCACAAAATCCACCTTTGCTGGTAAGTGGTGCAGAGGTTGAGGACTAAATGCATATGGAAACCTATCTACAGTTTTGACCTGGGTGGTCTAGAGCTGAAGATTGAGGCATGCTGTACTGTGAAGAGGATTGTGCTGCTCATGTTGACCCTATTCCTCAAATATATAGATGTTGCTGACAATCTGGCATGTTTCATTAGCACTGAATTCACATAAACTGTTTATGGATAGATAAGCCAGATGACTGTTCCAGTCAGCTTGTAATTAGGATGGTCGATGAATCCCCATTAACACATGTGATTAACACACAGCACAATTAGTGCGTTCATTTTTTTTTTTTTAAATGTGCGTTAATCGCAGACCCTCTGGGTGGGAGGGCAGCATCAGCTGCTACGGAGAACCTATGTCCAGTCAGGCGCAGTAACACAAGCAGTCACCAGAGGGCAGGAAGAGAAGAGGCTAGAGAAAGATGGGGTTTTCATCCTGGCTCCAGCAGAGAAGTAGAGATCCTGAACAAATTCCCCCCCCCCACCCCCCCCGCAGGTGTCCATATTTCTTAAAGTAAAAACAGGATGACTAGGGGGTTCCCCGAACTGCACCCCCCCCTCCCCTGCCCCAGGGCTGAGCCCTGTGCTGCCTGTGGCCACCAGCAGCAAATTTCTCCGCTTTCCTGCTGGTGGGCAGTGCTGCCTTCAGCTGAGCCCCAGGCAGCAGCCACCACACTGTGCTCTGCCTTGCAGCTGGGACAAATGCCCAGTTTTGGCAAAAAGTAAGGACAGCCAGGACAGAGCTGAAAAAGGGTCCAGTCCTGGCCAAAACAGGACATAGCATCACCCTAGCCAGCCCGTTCCCTATTGTTCCCGGCCGGCCCCTCACTTCCAGGACCAACTCCCCTGCGTCGTGCCCCATTGCCCCTAGCCAGCCGCTTGCTCTGGGGGTACACTGTAGAGGACATGGGCCTGGCGAGCTCAGCCTCCCTGCACCAGCCTCTCCTCCCCTGCGGTATGATGAGTCCCTGAGGTAAAATCACTCTTCCTTGCAAACAAGGGCTCGCCTCCTTTTACTGAGCTAGCCCAATACCAAAAACCACCCTTCCAGAAGCAGCCGCAAGACATCTTCCTCACCCTCCTCCTGCACAAGTTATTGCTTGCTCCCTCCCGTTGTCACCCCCTGCCCTCACAGATTCTTCTCCTGTACACATCATTACTTACTACCCCCCATCCTCCAACACTGAATGCTTGTTTGTCTGAGGTGAGTAGCTGAACAAGAAGTACGACTGAGTGGACTTGTAGGCTCTAAAGTTTTATATTAAATGCAGTTATTTTTTTATCATGAAAGTTGAACTTACAAATGTAAAGAGATTGCACTACAGTACTTCAATGAGGTGAATTGAAGTTTGTTTTACAGTCCAAATGTTTGTAAAATTGAGCACTGTACACTTTGTATTCTGTTGTAATTGAAATCAATATATTTGAAAACATAGAAAACATCCACAAATATTTAAATAAATGGCATTCTATTTAACAGTGTGATTAATTTTTTTTAATTGCTTGACAGCCCTACTTGTAATATACTGGTGTTCCAGCTCTAAATTCTCAAATCAGTCTCTACTTGGTTTTATTTTTTGTTTCATATCTTTCCACTTATTTTTGCACTTAGAATCATAGAATATCAGGGTTGGAAGGGACCTCAGGAGGTCTAGTCCAACCCCTTGGCTCAAAGCAGGACCAATCCCCATATCCCTAAATGGCCCCCTCAAGGATTGAACTCACAACCCTGGGTTTAGCAGGCCAAAGCTCAAACCACTGAGCTATTCCTTCCCCCCTACTTGTTCTGAAGTAGTCAGTTAATTACTGAAGTATAGGACGAGCTACTCTATTTCCAGCTGAGTGTCATTTAGTATTAATTGTATTAAATTTTAACACATGAAAGCCGGACAAGTCTGTTAGGATTCTGCAAGCTATCTTGGCTGTGACCCTGTATCCACTCCTGGCCCTCAATAGGGTGTCTGAAAGCATTAAGTACAGAAATTCCTTACAGCCATAAAATGGCAACATATTTTATATGTGCCCCAGTTCTCCTTTGGAGAAAAGAATACTACAAAAAACTTTGGATCCAGCAAGCTGTTCCAAACATTACTCAGTTGCTTGTATCCCTTCAGGAATAAGGTTTTCAGGCAATCTTGGCTCAAGAGCAAGTAGTTAACATACTTTTTGGGGAGGCTGTAAAAATGGTGGTGTTACCTTTTGGCACTATAGTAAGAGTAGGTATTTCAGGTTTGTTTCTGGAAAGTGCCTCAACAGTTGTATGGATGAAAACACGGGGATCTGTTTCCTAGAAAATAGATTAGGTGCACTGGCTTATCACAGAAGGGTCTGTCTTTGACCCTTTGAGGTGTAAGGCATGTCCTTTATTTATTTTCTTGTGATGTATGCTCCAGGTTTAGCAGGGTTTTTTGTTGTTGTTTTCCAAATAGAAAGCCAATTCTCTTCTGATGTAATATCCTTATTTGCTGTCCACGTACTATTGTGCTTGCATTGCAAGCTCGCTGGTGTAGGGACTGTTTTATTTACACAGCTCCTAACTCAGGGAGTCCTGCTCCATGATCAGGGTTTCCTGAGTCTCTGGTAATACAAATTAAGAAGTGAGAATAAACGGTTTAGCAAGAATTACTTGCCTAATGAGCAGTAACACTGAACAAATTGCTGGTAGATCAGAAAGTATTAAGGTTGGAATCTATTAGCTTTACACTTTAGTACTGTGTCCACCAAGGTTGAAGCCAAAAACCTGTTAATCAGACTACTGCTATGAAGCATACATTTAGTGGAGATCACAGTACATGCCAGTACTTAAAACCTGTTTTGGTCTGAAAAATGAGGCCCAGAGCTTGTCTTGCTGACTCTTTCAATTTCCATATCAAATACACTCAATTGGTTTCTCAAGACAATCAGAACAGCAGATTCAACCATGAGCTCTGGACAAGATGGCTCTCCTTGCACATCAGTAAACAAGGTTCTTCAGGATAAATGTTTAGAGTTACAATTGGCAATCTCACTGAAAGCTGTGAGGTTGTACTGGTAGAACTGTCTAGAGTTCTAATGACTTACAATGAGAATAGATTTCAGAGTAACAGCAGTGTTAGACTGTATTCGCAAAAAGAAAAGGAGTACTTGTGGCACCTTAGACTAACCAATTTATTTGAGCATAAGCTTTCGTGAGCTACAGCTCACTTCATCGGATGCATACTGTGGGGAAAATACAGAAGATGTTTTTATACACACAAACTATGAAAAAATGGGTGTTTATTACTACAAAAGGTTTTCTCTCCCCCCCACCCCACTCTCCTGCTGGTAAAATCTTATCTAAAGTGATCACTCTCCTTAGGATCAGTTGGGGAGGGTGGGGAGAAAACCTGGATTTGTGCTGGAAATGGCCCACCTTGATTATCATACACATTGTAAGGAGAGTGATCACTTTACATAAGCTATTACCAGCAGGAGAGTGGGGTGGGGGGGAGAGAGAACCTTTTGTAGTAAACACCCATTTTTTTCATAGTTTGTGTGTATAAAAACATCTTCTGTATTTGCCACAGTATGCATCCGATGAGGTGAGCTGTAGCTTACGAAAGCTTATGCTCAAATAAATTGGTTAGTCTCTAAGGTGCCACAAGTACTCCTTTTTAATGAGAATAGAATCCATCTTACTTAGTTTTGAATGGCCAACTTAGCAGCTAAGTATAAAATTCCTCATTGGCCTGCAGAGGAGATGTATTCAAAAAGCTGTAGACCTGGTGTCTATTTAACAAGGCACCAGGCTTCTTTCCCAACCCCCAGTTACGAAGGCCAAAGGACAGAGAATATGGCTGTTCTGATCCCACCTTAGTGCTAGGTGCTACCTGTATTTTCTTTGGGAACTTGGACTGGATGTTAAAGGATGACAGGCAGTACTTTCCCCCAGCTACAGCAGGGGACTGGCAATGGAGATTCAAGAATGTCTGCTTTCTTTTTTTCCTATCCATCCTACATGTATAAGAAACGGCTTTCCAAACTAAGGAAACTGATTTCAATGCTGATGTCAAACTAGGAGGCCCTTATATAAGTGCCAAAACAATTGCCTTAAGGATTTCAGTACTCCTTAGTACACAAACTCTGGCACTTTAGTGTTTGTCACAAAACAAATCTTGCAGTCTCCTTGGAGACTGCAATACATGTACCATCTTTTCTTACCACAGAGTTCTCTACTAATCTTTCTCTCCCAGGTTTGCTGAGCTCAGACACAGTACCTGAGGTAGGAGAGGATGCTGCTGCTACTGTTAATATGACAGAAAATCTTTCTGAAGAAGAACAGGAAGAACTGAGAAAAGAACTTGCTAAGGTAAAGAACAATCTGTATGCAAGTGGCTCTCACTCTGAATGAAATCTTTCAGAAACCAGCAAGTTCAAAAATTGAATAAGATCCTTCTCTAAAGTGGCTGTCAAAATAGAAGTCTGGAGAGCACTGACCAAAGTGGTAAACTTTGGGTCCCCAACTTCAGGCATTTAATCTACCTTGATTTTTCTTCAAAGCTGGTACTCACAAATCTCACTAAAGTCAGCTAAAGCTACAAATGCTCAGCATTACATAACTAATCAGTTTCAGTCGATGCCTAAATATAGCTTTAAGTCTGTTTTTAGGTTCCCAGGCTTGAACAGCTTGTCCACTTCCCTTCACTTGAAGTACTTCAACTTCAGCATCCACTAGTGAAACATCCCACCCTGTTCATGTTTTTATTTTTTGGAGTGTTATCGATGTGCACATCTTATTGCTAATGGTTAACAAGGAAACTAATCTGTCCTCAATTCATATCAGCAGTGAACATTCAGTAAACCTTTTTTAAACAGACCTTTATAAATGAGCCAAAATGAACTAGTTTCCTAAAGCCTTTTACTTCTAAAGCTGCTTGAGCACCTTCTAGCTTCAGTGTAACCTGAAAAAAATCAGGCTGCTCAAATAAGGCTTTACTCCTGAGAGAATTCTGTGCCACGGTGTATGTGCAGACTTAATGTCCCCTGCAGATTTCTTTGCTTCTCTGCAGAAAAATGACTTTCTGACAGGGAAGCTGCAAGAGCAGTCACACACCACTCCCTAGCAGCACAAGTACATTGTTTCAGGCACCTGGAACAGCTGGCAGAGAGGTAAATCACTGCGGGGCTGGACACGCCTGTCAGTGGCTCTTATCCTGAGCTGGGATGAGCTGCTTGTCCTGGTTGGGCTGGAGGCAGAAGAGGATGGGACTTCCTCTTCCCCTTCAAGGAGTGGCTGGAGCTGTTAGATCCACCCCCAGAAACCTCCCCCAGCTGCAGGAAGCTCAGTATCCTCCCCTGCTTCCTGCCCCCATCATTTCTCAGGTGCAGGGAAGAGGAATCACTATATGGGGAGCTGATCCCCCATGCATCCAGACCTTCCATACCCAGACACCCCTGCCAACCCTCACCTTGTACACCCAGAACCCACCTAGCACTCCATACCTGAACCCCACCCTACTGAACCTCAACCCCTGCATCTGGAGCCCCCTGCACCCAGACAACCTGCACCCAGACCACTCCCCACTGAGCTCCCTGCACCCAGACCCCCACCCTGAGCCCCCCATCACCCTGAGCCCCCCATCACCCAGACCCCCACACCACCAAGCTCCACTCCCCCAGCACCCAGTGCCCTGCTGAGACCTCCACACAGAGATCCCTCCGCTGAACTCCAACCACCTTCACCTGGAAGCCCATACAGAGTCAATTGCATGTGGAAGCCCCCCCCCCCCCCCCCCACGAGCCTCTGTGCATCCAGATCCCCCCACACCTAGACCCCCTACTGAGCTGCCTGCACCCAGATTGTTCCACAGAGTCCTTTAACACCTGGATCCCCCCCACACTGAGCCCCTCCACACTTGGATCCTGCCTGGCTGAGCCTGCTTGCCTCACACCTGATGCACCTGGCACAGAGGGAGAGGGCCCCAGGCTGTTTCTGGGGCAGGCCCAGGCCTTGTGTGGTGTCTAGGTCAGGTGCAGCCTCACCGCTGAGTCCGTGTCCCAGGGGTGGGGAGGCTGCAGGGTGATCTCCCACCTTTGTGCTGCCAGTGGCCTGTGCTCCCCACTGCCATGCTGGAGCCTCCACATTTATTTATTGACAAATAAAACTTGCAGAATTTTAAAATTTTAGATGCAGAATGCCCTCAGGAGTAAAGACTGCTAGAGCCTCCATATAGTTTAACTTCAGACCCTTAAGTTTGAACATCTTGGCCTAAATGCTTGTTTTAGGTATCCTAGAGTTGATGAGTAAAGCTGGCATTCCCCAGCTAGTCACTTCTCTAGCTTCTGCTGGCCTGTTCAGGAGTGGTGTTCATATATAAGCAGATTGGTTGAGCACCTCTCCTCTGAAGATAGGGCCTCCATAGGGTGCTTCATGCTGGACAATCAAACCTTGGCATTCTGTTTTTAAGAAACATAATACTGTCAGTCTATTCTTCTTGAGAACCTTTAGTCTCCAGGGCAGGTACTCTGCATTTTTTTTTTTTTTTTTTTTTTTTTTTTTTTTTTTTTACAAGAGCTCAAATCTTATGCACAGAACAGGTACAGTGCAGGCTTCACTAGTTCCTGTAACTATGCGTCAATCCTGACATGAAAGGACTGTCAAGACGTGAAAGTGTGTGGTAATTCCCTTAAGTCAATCCTTGAGCTCCAAACTGGCTAAAAACTGTCTAATAGTAAATAATGGTTTACCAATCTGGATGAGTAGATAAATGAGGCCCTATAGCCTATTAATCTCCTAAATCATCTAGTCCTCCAGAAATGCTGAAATAACTGGAGGAGATAAGGACCCCCTCCCCCCCTTTTTCATTAGGCTCTTCCTAATGTCTGCAGTCCTTATTTATAAAAAGACACTTTTGCATCAATCCCTTTCTAAAATACCTAGATGAAATGTTAAAACATGGCATCCATTGTAAATTACTTCATTATGCTAAATGTTCTTCAGTTAATAACTTCCTAAATGAAGTATTGCTAACTGGTTCCATAACTTGCTAACTGATCTTCCTCCTTGAACTGTATACTGCCCTAGGTAGAAGAGGAAATCCAGACACTCTCACAGGTACTAGCTGCCAAGGAGAAGCATCTAGCAGAGATCAAGAGAAAACTAGGAATCAATTCACTGCAGGAACTGAGGCAGAACATTACCAAAGGCTGGCAAGATGTGACTTCTACTTCAGCGTATGTTCCTGTCACTGGTTCAGTGTGTCATGAATCTGTGTTGGTTAAGTGAAAACTGTTCCTCTGTTGTTAAACTTCGTAACACATTTACTAGTCAAACTTTCTTTACTTACAAATGTCTGAAAAAACAGTAGCAGCCTTCTTGAGGGTATCAAGTTTAAGGTAAAACTAAGCTTCATTAAAATCTAGCTAAGTTCCTGCCCCAAAGAGGCTTCTATCAACCCTGTCTTTACAGTGCCATGATTCCTATTCCGCATAAACAAAAAAAGCAATTCTGTCTTGCCAGCACATTGCACCACCAAGATGGTGCAAATCAAATGCAATACCCTTCCCCCTTTAATTGGCAGACTATTAAATCTTTCCCTTTATGTAGGAAAAGAAATGTACAATATCACAATGGGCACTTGAACCTGGGATTTTATCCAAAAAAAATTCCAAAGATTGTTGTTTTTAATGTCACTCAACTAGTGGATATCTGAAAAATCTGCAATAACTGTATGTATGAAGTAAAAAGTTTATACTGAAAAGTCTCATAATATTGAGATTCAGCAGAAAGCCTTTACTCTTACTTAATCACTTCTTCAAGCAGTTTTTCACTAGAACCACACAAAATTCAGCAATCTTGGTTTCAGCCTGCAGCTTAAATCACTTCTCCAGTGGCCGCAGAGCATGTTGCTTTGCTTCATGTATAAAAAGCAAATTGATTTCTAGGTGAGCCTGCACTGAAACTTGAGTGATGACAGTGAATTAAGTGTTAAGGCTAAAGGGACTATTATCTAGTCTGACCACCTGCAGAATTTCAGATTCTTGTGATTGGGGCATATTTTGGATATCTGTCTTGATTCAAAGACTTAATGTTCATGTGGGTTTTTTAGATTTTTTTTTTTTTTTGGTATCAAAATGTTGCACAACTTGCGACTGTCAGTAGACTTACTAATGGAATCCAATTTACCTCTGGCTGTTTGAATATAGATATAAGAAGACATCAGAAACCCTGTCTCAGGCTGGGCAGAAGGCTTCTGCTGCTTTTTCATCAGTTGGTTCAGTCATCACAAAGAAGCTGGAAGATGTGAAGTATGTTTCATTAATCTTTTACTGAAGTTCAGTGTGTGTTGGTGGGGATGGCACATTATTAATTTCACTTACACTTCTGATCAGTGAGTAAAGGCACAGAGTAGTATACCAAGAACCTGCAGAGCATCTGCTGCTGACTTGATCTGGGTGAGAGAACGGCTGCTTGTGGAATGCACTCCTAAAATCATTATATGCAATTCTAGTCATATAAGACGTTTCTGTGTGCAAAATAGTTTACTATTAAAATATTTTACTTCTAATGTCACTCACTTGAGTCTCTTGTAGGATATTACACAGTAAGTATTTTCATCAGTACTCCTGTGGTGTCATTGCTCCTGGGTTTTTTTGGCCATCTCAGCCTATGGAAGCACATTACATTCTCTCATGACAGTCTAAAACCTTTGCATCAAAATCCATTTTGTATGGATAGCTTTTGGTGTTTTGTTTGCTCTCCTTAAGTCATGTTTCATGTTTTTATAAGCTATTCGTAACTTCATTCCGAGAGCCTGATTTTATTACCTTTTTGTGAACTGTTGCCAATGTGCCAGGTTAAAAGCTGGTAACTGCCAAACTGAAGCTGTTGCCGTCTTGTGCCAAAACTGCACATCCATTCTGTTGCATCTTTCATGCACACGAATACCAAAGACAATTTAAAACTACCCTCTGTTTTGACCAGCATGAAAGATTGTTTTTTCCTGAGTCCATTAACATCTGAAGGCTAATACAATCCATACAATTGCACTGCTTTCACTACAGGAATTTGCGAAATTCCTGTATATCTTGCCTGTGTCTTCCTGTAGCTTGTCTTGCATTAGTGGACCAAATTATTTGCCTGTTAATTGGCCTATTAAAAATTCAATCCACTTAAGAATTTAATTGCATTGAAAAACAGTGTAATAAAGTCAGCCCTGCATTTCAAGTGCTGCCATTTACCTCTTGCTTCTATAAAATGAGTGCTTGAGAAGTAGCTACATGAGATTAATTTTACAACAGATTTATCAGAACTTCCTTTCTTTTTTAATGCTTACTCTGGCATCCTGCAGATTGCAG
Organism: Chelonia mydas; assembly: GCF_015237465.2. Taxonomy (NCBI): domain Eukaryota; kingdom Metazoa; phylum Chordata; order Testudines; family Cheloniidae; genus Chelonia; species Chelonia mydas. Next base: position 51,472,925 of record NC_057850.1, read on the forward strand.
GCATTTTCACATTCCTTTAGGTAAGGTGGGCTTTAGAATTGTTAATACAACTTCAGCACATAGTTGGTTAGACTGTTCCACATCATTTTTTAAAATTGGTTTATCTAGGAAACGGTTAGTTCCCTTATAGTAACCACACAGAATAAAAATAACCCAGTCTTTTTAATGGCAGGGGTTGGATTACATCATTTTGGGCAGTTTCTAAATGAACATGAAATCCAGATATACAGTAAAACTGTAATACTTTTAAAAAAGTAAAAGAAAGGAAGCTGTTGAGAGGAGGGAGGGGGAACAGTTGTGGAAGCATATTATAAGGAGACGTGAAAAGCCTTTGAGGTCAATGGCATGCAGAATTCCTTCCTCTAATGTCTGATTAAAAGTTCTGGTCCCCTGTTTGTACCATGTATGTTTGTTCAGCAGTGCGTTGGTAGAGTAGTAGTTGTCCTTTCAGTGTCTCTCATCACAGTAGCTGTTCAGTAATTACACTGGTGTCACAGTACTTGAGGCTAAATACATTTCAAAGTAATTGATGCATACTGATGTCTGTAATCTACCCAGCTACACTATTTCTCACCCTTTTTGTATTTACTATTTTTGGAATCCTAGGCAAGCTTAATATTAACTTGCAAATAAGACTCAGATTTATAAGCAACTGAAAAGCCAAGGCAAGCTACTAAATTTAATGTTAGTATACAGACTTTGGTGGATCATCTTGGTCTGACTAAATGTAGTGTATAAGGGGCAATAAATATTGATGGAATTGACAATGTATCTGCATAAACAGTATTCACACAATACCATGTAAAGGGTTGTGTATTAAAAAGGGGTAACATGCACGAGAAACTAGTACTTCTAAATATATAGTAATTCAAGTATCTTAACAGTGTATAAGAGACCTATGGCACAAATATTCTGAATTTGATTCAGGTGTTTTGTAAAATAATACTCCTGTCTTCAATGTTTTATCCCTACCAGTGCCCCGTGGCTACCTGCTAGAGCAGGGTTGGGCAAACTTTTTGGCCCGAGAGCCACATCTGTGTATGGAAATTGTATGGCGGGCCATGAATGCTCATGAAATTCCCACTGGGATATGGGAGGGGGAGGGGGTGAGGGCTCTGACTGGGGAGTGCGGGCTCCAGGGTAGGGCCAGAAATGAGGGTGCAGGAGGGGGCTCCAGGTGGGGGTGTGTGTTCTGGGGTGGGGCTGGGGATGAGGGGTTTGGGGTGCAGGAGGGTGCTCTGGGCTGGGACTAAGGGGTTTGGTGGGTGGGGAAGGGGGTTCAGGGGCGCAGGCTCTGGGTGGCGCTTCCATACCAAGGCCAGCCCAGACAGGACCACAGTTGAAGGCAGCCTAGAAACCAGAACCGCCATTGCCAACCCCAGTCTCCAAACAACCAGGGATCTGGTTCGTCCAAACTGCCAGGCCCTAGGCAGGCCTTCTGAAGATGCACCTGAGGATGACCAACCAGCCAACTGGATCCTTCCTTCCCCTTTTTTGGCATGTCTATCCCATTTATAGGCTTGGTCCCAAATCACCTCAGACCGTTGGGACCTTTGCATGGTAGAAATGGGACATTCTCTCCAATTCTTTCCCACCCCCATCCCAAATCCCTCTTCAGGGACCCTTCTCATGAGCAACTCCTTATGCAGGAGGTACAAACCCTCCTATCGGCAGGAGCTGTGGAGGAGGTTCTGCTGGAGCTCAGGGGCAAGGGATCTTTACTCCTGAATACTGAAAGCACAGGGGGGCCTCAGACCCATCCTGGACCTGCACAACATCAACAGCTAAAGTTTCAGATGGCCTCTCGGCCACCATTATTCCTTCCCTGGATCCAGGAGATCGGTATACCCTCGACTTTTTGAAAGATGCATATTTCCATAATCCCACCCCACAGGCACTTCCTAAGGTTTGTAGTGGGGGGCTTCTCACTACCAATTCACAGTGCTCCTGTTCAGCCTGTCATCGGCACCTTGGGTGTTCAAATGCATGTCAGTCATGGCTACTTTCCTGTGGAAAAGACTGGTTCAGGTATTCCCATATGTCGATGACTGGTTGGTGAAGGGACATTCCAAGACACAAGCAGATCAGCAGGTCAACCTGATAAGATCCACCTTCAACTCACTGGGCGTCCCGCTAAATACTCAAAAGTCAATGTTCACCCCTATTCAGAGAATAGAGTTCATGGGAGCGGTACTAGACTCGAGGCAGGTCAGAACATGTCTACCTCAGTCCTGTTTTCAGGCCATACATGTACAAGACCTCGGGCAGTTTCCTACAGCCACAGCAAGGAGTTGTCTGAAACTCCTAGGACCCATGTTGTCATGCACATATGTGGTCCAGCATGCGAGGCTCAAACTCAGACCTCTCCAGGCTTGGCTGGCATCTGTGTATCGACCGAGCAAACAGTCTAGACAGGGCAGTCATGCTTCCACCAATGGTTCTCTAGTCACTTCAGTGGTGGCTCGACCCTCACACGGTGTATACAGGTGTCGCATTCTCCAAACCGTACCCCTCATTATGTCTGGCCACCGACACATCGGCAATGGGGTGGGGATCCCACCTCAGAGCACAGAACTCAAGGCCTCTGCTTTCCAGAGGAGCTGTTGCTTCACATCACCAGAGCTGAGCGGTTTGTCTGTTATGTCAGATCTTCTGGCCTCATCTGGAGGGCAAAAGCATATCAGTCCTGACAGACAACACAACAGTGATGTATTGTATCAACAGACAGGGTGGGCGTGCTCCTCTTCCCTGTGTGAGGAAGCCTGCAAGCTCTGGGAGTTCTGCATAACACTGGATCCTTCTGAAAACTTCCTACCTCCCCGGATCTCAGAATGAGCTAGCAGATCATCTCAGCAGGTCTCTTTACAACCATGAGTGGCCCATTCACCTGGATGTAATAAACAGTATCTTCCAATGGTGGGGTCTTCCCAACGTTGACTTGTTTGCCCCAAGGAGCAACAGGAAGTGCCTGTAATTCTGCTCCTTCCTGAGCCACAGCCTGGGCTCACTGGCAGATGCATTCCTTCTTCCATGGAAGGACCAGCTCTTCTACGCATTCTTCATTTCCCCCCCTCCCCCATACCACACTTGTTCACAAGGTCCTCCTCAAGATCCGGAGCAATGGGGCCTCTGTCACCCTGGTAACACCAGCCTGACCATGCCAGCTTTGGTACACCAAACCAAGGGCTGGAACTCTCGGTGGAGACTCCAATCACCCTGCCGCTAGTTCCAGATCTCATTACTCAACCTCACGGCTGGCTCCAACACTGCAATCTCGAATCTCTCCACCTCACTGCTTGGAAGCTGCGTAGTTGAATCCACTCAAGCATGCATGGTCAAACCCCATTACGGAAGTTCTTATGGGCGTCAGAAAACCATCGACAAACCTACTTAGCCAGGTGGAAAAGATTATCTATTTGGTGTTCGCAGAGCCATGTCCTTCTATCGCAATCTTCAGTCCCCTTTTATCTTGGACCACCTACTAAAGTTGAAACAGCAGAGCGTGTCACTCTCGTCGATAAAGGTTCACCTGGTCGCCATCTTGGCTTTTCACCCAGGAGAGTTGGGCCTCTCCGTTTTCACTAACCCTATGGTGTAGTGGTTTCTTAAAGGGATAGATCGGCTATATCCTGAAATCCAGTGGCCTACCCTGCCTTGGGACTTTAACAATGGTACTCTCAAGGCTGATAGGGCCTCCGTTCGAATCATTAGTGACATGCTCAACTACTTCTAAAGTGGCCTAATCCTAGTCACTATAGCTTCAGCCAAGAGGGTGTCTGAGCTCATGGCCCTCCTATCTGACCCTCCCATATACTACCTTCTATAAGGACACAGTGCAGCTTTGACCCCACATGGCGTTCCTCCCGAAGGTAGTCTCCAACTTCCACACCAACAAAGACATATTTCTTCTAGTCTTTTTCCTGAAGCCCCATACCAACAACCATGAGCAGAGACTTCACTCCCTGGATATTTAGTGGGCTTTGGCTTTTTATGTTGAACGAACAAAACTGTTCCGCAAGTCAAACCAGCAATTTGTTGTGGTGGCAGACAGGATGAAGGGCCTCTTAGTGTCCTCCCGGAGAATATTTTCTTGGATCACATCCTGTATCCAGGTATGCTATGACCTGGCTAAGTGTAACATTGGACTTGTAAGTCAAACTTGAAAACCAAAGTAACTTAACTGCTACTAATTCGAAAATATGCTTGATTTTAAATATGTTGTCTGGACTTTATCCTACAATATGCAAATACTATCCTTGAGGGCCACTCCTTTATACTCTAACTTTCCTGTATGTACGTATGTGTGGGTGGGTTTGTAGACTCAAGTACCAGGGAAGAGTCGGCATCCTTCTACTCAATTTTAAAAAATAAGACTCCCATCTCTAGAGGTGAGAGCCTCTTGCAGGGTCAGACAGGTGGCTGACCACTGCTGGAAAAATGTAACTATTGAGTGCATTAGAAAATGTATTGAGCAGAAACTTGGCATCCAGCAAATTTGGGATCTGTGCCAATATATCACATAATGGGACTCAATATAGAAGTGTCTCATCCTGAAGGCAGGGGATAAAACAGACTCTACAAATCTAATTATTAGAAGCTGGACCTCCTACAGGGACATGGGCGGCAGATGTACACAAGATGAAACAATAAATAAACATGATTGGAGCACAAACTAAACCTCAGCAAACTAGTAGCTGATACTGAGTTTGACTTGCAGTATATGGCACTACTACCCCATCTTCAGTCACATGTTCAGTTAGCAATGTGTCCTGGCTTATCTTAAAGCTTTTTACCTCTTTGGTGTCTAAACAAGTCCAGAAATCCTTACATTCTAAATCTATTCTGGAACCTCTTCATTCGTACCAAAGTGACTCTTATCATTCAGGCACTAATTTAGGGGAGACTGAGTTGCCATCAAAATGAGATGACTAGCTACTGCCAGGGATAAGAACTCTCATATGAAAGTACTGATTCAAGATTAAGCATTCCAGGTATGGTTGGAGAAGATGCATGTCCAGCAAAACTGCTCGACCGAAGCTGGAATGGTACTCAACTAGTACAGACTACACATCTACAGTAGTGTAGCGCTCGATGTTTGGGGGGTGGAGGAATTGAAAATGAGAATGCTGAGCTTTTCCTAGGAAGGATTAAATTGGCTCAAGTTATTACTGTCTGAAATGATCTAGTTGCTATTGGGCCTGAGACACTCCTAATGACTCCTTCCTAATGAGCAGTTGTCCACCTCACCTAAACCATATCACTAACTAAGCTCATAGTGATGAGTTGGATGTATTGGCAGGGATTAGATTTAACAAGTATGAAGACTAAACTTGTCGTTCCTCAAAAACAAAGTTAAGGCTAGGGCTGGGCAAGAAACTGTCTTCCTGTCCCACAAACTTGAGCTTTCAAACTGTTTTCCTGTTCCACACTAGGACAAAGCAAAGGCCAAAATCAGAGCTGGGACTTGATTCTGGGTCTGTGACATCCCAGGTGAATGCCCTAACCACCAAGCTATTGGCTTTTCTGGGACGGTGGGGTGATATGTCCAACTATTTTGTTGGAAACTTCCCAACCAGCTGTAGCTGAAACTAGGCCTGTTGAGTTACTATGACTCTAATCCTAGTGAAAGGTAATGGACTGAAACTGAGCTGTTCCTAAATGGTGCTAGTGAACTAAAATTCAGCCTTGTAGTTTGCTACTCCATATGCAAGAGTCCCATTAATTTGGTGATAGTCTGAGAGAATTTATCCTTTAACATAAGCATCATTCAAGGGGAGGGAATATGTGAATGACAGAGCTTTAGGCATTCACTTGACACTACCAGAATTGTAAATTTAGCATGTTTCTCACTGTCTGAAAACTTAATGGGCAGATTAAAGAGGGACACAGGAATTGTGTTGTGACTATGTAGAATGTACTTTTTAACTGGCCTATTTTTAATGAAGTATGCTATAGCTCTCTTGTTATGTTCTTTATGAATGTGTTTGTTTGAAACTGCCGTTGGGAAAACAGTTGTAGTATCAGAATCTTTCTCCCCATAATTGAAGGGGTCTCTTTACATGGAACCTGATGCAAAGGGTTTCTAAGCAAATTGCTTTTCATAATTGATCATAACTCTCTCTCTCTCTCCTTTTCTTAATGCTGACACTTAGTATACGCTCCATACAACATTCAATTAGCATGCCTGTTATGAGGTAATGTATGTACATTTTAGTATGTAATCCAGCTATTGGATGTGTGTTGTCTCTTACTAATTGAATTGATCCTCTTTCCTTCCCCCATCCCACCCACATATGTAGAATTAAATACATGGAAACATCTTGGTTTTTAGAACAGATTTACTGTACTGACTTAGGATAAAGCATGTACTGACTGTTCTTGCAGAAAGTTCATTATTTCTTTGAACTTGTTCTAGTGGCTATTACACATCCTAGACATGACATTACTTATGGTGAGAAGCTGAACAGTCTTTACTTTCTTAGAAATGTTATGCTACCAAATGATTTCAAATTCAGAACTGTCTACAGCTCTTCTAAAATGAAGAGACTTACTCTCCTATAGGTTAATAAGAAAGTAAGTAGTTTGGCCTCTGACCTCAATTTTTTCTCTTGCTGACTTTAAGTGCTTGCCTTGCCTCCCTCTTCCCCAAAAAGCCTGCTTTGATCAAAAGGCATGCAGATACAACTTCATATTGGTTGGTGTCCATTTCCCAAACCAAGGAGTGGTGCACATGCCTACTGTATAAATGCATATCAGAGTAACTGAAAGATAAATGTGGGGCATCCTAAATGGACAATGAGCAAGGGAAAACTGAAGTTAAGACCTTACCCCAAACCTAAAGCTTCTAATGTTTTGCACCTTCTAAATAAGGTTGAGTACATTACAAACACTAAGGCTGACTGCATCAGAAGTAAGAATTTCTTCATCTGGCAAAAAAGGCACAAGGTCACGCTGCAAGTTGGTGGCAATTGATATAGAATCCTTGGGTGACTTACTGACCCTACTGAAGTCAGTGTTTGCCATTTACTTCAGTGGGGACAAAATTTCACCCCTTGTCTCGACAAGCAAACCTAGGCTGCTACCACTAAATAACACCGCTTTTATCTTAGCGTACTGCGTTTTATCTTTTCATAGTTTAATAGTCTCTACCTGTGAGAGATTGAGGAGAATACTTATTACTGTTGATAGGGGCGGTCTCCAGAAGGACAGGGTAAATTATCTCCAGGGTAAATCTATCTTTAACTTTGAGACACACATACTATAATGAGTTGTCTTTGAAAACCACTGCTCTAGTTGTCTATAAACTGCGGGTTGCGACCCAGTACTGGTTCAGGGAATGTAAGGCACTGGGTTGTGGTACGGTGCTCTGGTAAGCACTGCTGACTGGGCTGTTTAAGTCTCTTTGGTGCTTGGCTACGGCAGGCTAGTTCCTACCTGTTCTGACACTACACTGCGCCCCAGAAGCAGCCAGTAGCAGGTCCGGCTTCTAGGCAGTGGGGGCCACAGAGCTGTGTGTGCTGCCCCCACCCTGAGCACCAGCTCCACACTCCCATTGGCTGGTTTCTGGCCAATGGGAGTTGTGGGAGGGGCAGGGCGATGCCTGCAGGTGAGAGCTGCATGCACACCTCCACCTAGGAGCTGGACCTGCTGCTGGCTGCTTCTAGGGCACAGCGCAGTCTGTGGTGCCAGGACATGCAGGAAGCCTGCCTTAGCACCCCTGCTGACCGGGAGCTGCCTGAGGTAAGCCTGTGCCCCAATCCCTTGCCCCACGCCAGAGCCCCCTCTCACACCCCAAACTCCTCATCCCCAACTCTGCTGGGTTATGGGCATCAATGATTTTCTTCAACTGGGTTGCCAGAAAAAGTTTGAAAACCACTGCTTTGGAGTGACTGGATGTGGCTATGTTGTCTTACTGAACTAGTTAACTTTTCTAAGCCAACAACCATCAGCCTGTTTGAAGAGTCTATGACAAGTGATTAATGACAAGTTAAATCTGGCATTCTACAGTACCTTACCCCTTAACTTTGTAACTCTGTCACTGAGTTCCAGGCAATAAGTAATTTCACTGAGAACTTGTCGTGTTTTTTTTTTTTTTATTCTGCTGTTAAGCAGTGTAAAGAGTGATTGCCTCAAAGGTGGTAATAAAATGAGCTTCTTGGCTTGCAGCTGAAAGTTCTATACATGAGCTGAATTTGAAGCTCTTCAAATGTACAGTTTAGGTCTAAAGCAGGGGTCTGCAACCTTTCAGAAGTGGTGTGCCGAGTCTTCATTTATTCTAATTTAAGGTTTTGCATGCCAGTAATACATTTTAATGTTTTTAGAAGGTCTATGTCTTTAATATATAACTAAACTATTGTTGTATGTAAAGTAAATAAGGTTTTTAAAACGTTTTAGAAGCTTCATTTAAAATTAAATTAAAATGCAGAGCCCCCCGGACCGGTGGCCAGGACCCAGGCAGCGTGAGTGCCACTGAAAATCAGCCTGTGTGCTGCCTTTGGCATGTGTGCCACAAATTGGCTATCCCTGGGCTAAAGTAACTGTTTACAAAATGTGCAAAAGCTACTATCCAAAAGATATATTAATCTGACGGCTGTCAAAAGCATGTTAACATAGGACAGGGAAACATGGATGCATTGTCCCAAAACTAACCTAGTATTACTATGCTCATGTTCTCACTTTAAGAAACTAACCACTGGCTTTTTTTCCCCATAGAAATTCTTCTACTTTCAAGTCATTTGAAGAAAAGGTTGAAAACTTAAAGGTAAATCTAACTGCCTCTGGAAACAGTTGTTTAATGGGAGACTTAAGTTGGGACTTTCGAAGGAATCAAAATGTGGTGCTCAAATCTCTTCCCTTAAAATTCAATGGCAGCTGGGCAACTAGCCTCTTAGGCTACTTTTGAAAATCCGAATGTAGTAATTTGACAACCAAGTAAACAAATGCTATGAAATGCAGGGATTTAGCCAACTGGCTTCATGCCAGAAAACCCCAAGTTGGGAAGACTGACTGCTCTCTGGTCTGCTTGTATGCTCAGAACGGCACAAATGGGCTGGATCATGCTGTTTTCAGTTCAAGGCAGTTGCACCTGTATTTCTCCTATATGGTCCAAAAAAGGTCACTCTTGCTGACTCCCCGCCATTACCTTTGGACGGAAACATGCATCTCTCTCCCTCCTGACCCCAAAATATTTCCACGCTGCACAGCTTTACAATTTAGTTGTAAATTCACCAGCACAGTCAGACTGCCTAAGCAGGCCTGCTTTTACTTTTTCTCCTCTGATGGTAAGCAATGTAATTGACCACAATTAAGTTAGCGCACAGCTTTCTGAGCAAGTACAATTATTAAGGGAAAAACATTAGTGAGAGAACATATATAAAATAGTAAACCTACATGCAAACAGGCTTATCAGAGATCACCCCAATTCCAAGCAGAACTCTGGCCAGAGAACAGCCCTTCAAACCCCACCAAGAGGTTTTTCTGTGGTTACAAGTTGATAACTGGCTTGGCGCAGAACCAGCACACTATTGCTCTTTTATGCCATTTGGGCTTTAATCCTGGGAACAGGTAATTTGTAGACAAAGATTCCCATCCCAGGTCAAAGCTTCAGTAGATCAGGTCTGGAGGTGGATATTTGCATTCCCCTCCTCCCAAATATTTCCTAGGAAACCTACTCCATTAACAGCTCAGTCTTGTCTTAGCCCATTGTTTTAAAGTCTTCTTTGATGCTTGTAATGCTTCTCAAAGTTTACATTAATCATGTCTTCCCAGACAAGTTAGACAGTCCCCCAATAACACAAACTTGCATTTTTAATACAGTGAGGTTCTAAGCTACTTCGTTCAATAAAGATTGTCCAGGAATCTGCCTTTCACACATAATAGAGAACCTGGTCTTTGTATATCCAGAATCCATATTGTTTTCAACTTTAGGGCTGAAAAGCTTTATATTCTAGCTTACACTGGGAACGCAAACTCTTACATGTTACCATCAGAAAGTAAGGAATATAGGTGTGCAAGTCTGTTGTAAAATGTACATGATCTTAGATTTCACTTTCAGGTAAGGAGGCTGAAGTTGATGCTGAGGCCTCAATAAGCAGAGATCAACTTTGTGTGGCTGGGTTCAACTAACTTTTTGATATAAAGGCCTTCATATTATGGACCAGACTGTTCCTTGTACAAGAATTTGGGGTTGGGGAAAAGTACATAAAGAACTCCTTTCCCCTTTTAGCATCTTGTATAATGGCTTGTTGCAATCTGAGAGTTTAGGGACTTCTCCTTCCATGAACTCTGGGAATGCATCTCCCTAGAAGGGAGGTGGTAGTGGTATGTGGGAGTGATGTGGGGTAAGTGTGTTACACACCATCTGAAGGGGTGTAGCAGTGGATGTGCTGCACCAAAACACCAGAGCTTCAGGATGTGTCCTTGAGGCTGAATGTTTCTTGGAGCTCCTCCAAGGTGGTACATAACAAAAGCTAATCTTGTTTTAACTCAAAATGTTCCAAAACCTCTGTAGGATTTCTCAACTTGAAGTTGTACAATCTTCATAGAGCATATCTAAATATAGGCTGTTGCAACAATCTGGTCAGGAGTATTTTTGCAGTACTAAAGGCCAAGGGAGACTCATGTGTTAAGCCAATGATTGGAGGGTTGCAACATTTCCTTTAGAGTATCTCCACCTAGCTTCTTCCACCAAGTGGCACTGAGTGCTGCTTCTACCACAAGTATTGTAGAGGCAATGAGCCTGGAAAAACTGTTTGGGGGAATTTATCTTGTGGAGGCAATCTTAACATTAAGGCATTGTTTACTGCAAAACTTGTTTGTTAAAATACCTGGCTATCTAACTGTATTTGCAGTTATCCTTTCTGAAGGGTTTATCTAAAACTATCTGTATTTTAGTCTAAAGTTGGAGGAGCCAAGCCTGCTGGAGGTGACTTTGGAGAAGTCTTAAACTCAGCTGCCAATGCTAGTGCCACAGAAACTATTACAGAACAGATACAGGAGGAGACCCAGTGAGATTCCTGCCTTTGTCCTGCTACCCACTGCCAGATGCTACAAGCAAACTCTAAGCACATTTGTAATGTTCTTCACTGTCAGTTTCCACCAGATGTGCTTTTACTTAGCACTTAGCTTTATATCAATTTGATAAAATAGCTTGTTTATGGGTTTAAAATATTTTTGGAACTAAAGTAGATTGTATCAGCCTGGCTTTCTGGGGGGAAGGGACATTTTTATGCTTTTCAAGTACTTAAAGGATATATCCCTGATTTTAAAGGCAATCTCTAAAATGTTGTTTTGAAAAACTTTAGACAAACTTTATGCTGTACATATAGTATGTGGATTAATAACTTTCTTTTGGATGCTGTGATTATTAGCAATTGTCTTCACTTATAAGAATTGTCATTCTACTTTTACTGCCAAACTGAAGGCTAACTTCACTCCTTTGGTGGCTTCAGTGCAACAGTTCCCTAAATTGGACATCACACTTGGAAGATTAAGCTGCAGAAAAAGGATTTCTGCTTCAACATTATAAATAACATAGTTATAGCAGGTTTCTACAAGTGTAATCTACTGTAGTCAAAACTGGAGTCCTAAACTGGATTTGGTGCACATGGGGCAAAGGACATAATCCTAACTTGCATTCAGACTTACTAACTTCTCTGTGGGTCCTATGACTAGAGTTAATGTCCTAAGTGTGGGTTTCTCAGAGTACTTCAAATGAAAGTGAGATGCCTAATGCTGCTGCTTTAGTATCTGAGCTAGTTTGTTTACCACAGTACACTATTGTGAGTTCTTCACTTGCTTTAACTCCTAAATTATTCTGCTGTGATAAAATGGCAGTCTTGTAATAATGGTCTCCAATGGTGCTGATTCTAAAACTTCTATTCTAGTATTAATATTGAATCTTACACTATAAAACATGGAGTGGAGATGAAATGTGAACACATTCGTACAGCTTAGAATGTAGGAATATGGCTTTATGAACTTGGCCTTGAATGGCTGCAAAAAACATTTCTAACAAGTCATTACTGATTAATTCCAAGACCGTTATGGGAAGTTTTTCAAAACCTTTCACCATGCTGTAATAAACTTGCACAGCATTTGCAGGCAAGAACCATTGCTCTAGGAGGTAGAGGACCTTCTAGATGCTCAAACTATTTCATGCTCTCAAGACTCTTGTAGTCCTACTCTTTGTTAGAGGCTTGAAAATTAGCAATACTGTTTGCACCAATGGAGACTCCACTCCTGCTTAACCACTGAGATCCACTCTTGAAACTTTAGCCATTTCAAAGCCTACAGCAGACCTTGTAAGAGGGCTACGTTGCTTTACATATTGACTATATCCACTTTATGTACTTTGGAAGTTGCTTGTATTATGTACATGTCTGGCACATGTTGGTCATTATCAAATTGTAACTTATGCCAAATGTCTCATCACTGAGCTTGGAATGAACTGGAAGCAATTAAAAAAACTAACTGCAAAAATTTGTCTTATGCATGTCAAATTCCAAAACTGCTACACAATTTTCTTTAGACACCATTGTACTGCATTTCTGACAAGCGCTTTGATAGCACTTCACTGCTAGTGAATATGCTCAGTTACATGTGAGCAGCTTAATAAAATCTTATACATGAGCATTGCCATTCTCATTAACAGCACAGCTGTAAATGCAGACATTATGAAAACTCGTCTTTGGAAAAGTCATAGCTACCTATAGGCCTAAGCTTTTTTTAAAATCAATTTGAAAGGACTGAATTCACATACGAAATATTCATATGCCTAATCCTCTTTTCGGTGATGTGATGAAACACCTGAATCCTGCCCAAATGTAAACTGAGCTAGCAGTGTGGGATAAGCTGAACAGATACACCTTGGAATCCTTACGGCTTGTCTACACTGGCAATTTACAGCACTGCAACTTTCTTGCTCAGAGGGGTGAAACCCCCATGAGCACAGCAAGTTTCAGTGCTGTAAAGCACCAGTATAGACAGTGCACCAGTGCTGGGAGCTACGCCCCTTATGGAGGTGTCTTTTTTTTTTTTTTCTTTAAGAGCCCTGGGAGTGCTCTCTCCCAGCGCTCTGCCGTGACCACACAAGCTACATTAAAGCGCTGGCACGGTGCCAGTGTAGACTAGCCCTTGGGCAGTAAAATTCCACTTAAAACATTGGAAAGAAATCAGAAGAGCAGTTTCAGTTGACACATCTAGGGAATGTTTTCCCACTAGTGTGAAATGCAATTAGCAGCGCCATCGAAGATGTCTTCAGTACCTGAATCCTGTCAATTGATACTTCTCCTCCCAGAGCCTTGACTTGAAATGGCTGAATCCATCCTGGGCATCTAATTTTCAAGAACCACAACCTAGTCAAGATCCTAAGCCAATTAATATTTACTCCCTGCTTTTGAGAGAAGTTTTTATGCCCACTTGATATCCAGGGCACCTTCTGTTGGAAATGGGACCTATCTGCAAAGCTGGACCTTTGTGCTAAAGATAAATGCAATGGTTTGTAATTAGCTACTAAATCTAGTAGACAATCTCCTAACTTGGTATCTCTATACCTATTCTACCTGTACTGCTACTCATTACTCAGTTCTTAAACTTTCACTATCTGCTTCCTTCTTTATTACTAAATTTACCCATTTCCTGTGTCTCCTTTCACTTTCCAGTCTTTAAATGAGACTTATCAAATACAATATGCTTACTGTCCAGTCCAGTGACCTTTGTACTAAACTGCTGCTTTTACTTTGTCATGGATTTTTAGATAGCATTATGATAGTAAAGGTATCTAACTTTCTTAGTTATAACAATCTTTACTTTCTTTACAGAAGCCAGACAACCGGTATAGAGATACTCTCAATCTGGTCTCTTGTAGGTATTTAGCCCTAGACACTATCTCTATTAGTTTGTTTGAAAAGATGAAGTTTGTAAAACAGCTATTTTACAAATACTTCATTTTTATACGAGATTCATTTTCTAGGTACTGATTATCTGTGAATGCACCTATGTTTCCTGGCCTAAGCTTCCCTATGTATGTCTCCTTACTGAAACTGCTCTTCTGATTCCTTTCTAACTGCCATTACAATAGAACCTCAGAGTTACAAATACCTGGGGAATGAAGGTCAATGCTGAAATGTTTAACTCTAAACAAAACATTATGGTTATTCTTTCAGAAGTTTACAATTGAACATTGACTTAATACACCTCTGAAACTTTACTATGCAGAAGAAAAATACTCCTTTTTTTTTAGTTTACATTTAAGAGTACTGTATTATATTGCATTTTTGGAGGGGGGGAGGTGTCTCTGCTGCTGCCTGATCGCATACTTCTGGTTCTAAATGGGGCATGTGATTAGCTAGCTAGTTTGTAGTTCTAGTGGTCATAACTCATTCACCTCAAGATTTATTTATTAAAGTCCTTTTCCTGTTTCTCATAGATGTCTTGACTTCTCTTAAACTCACCTACTGCTAGACTGAACCTTCAGTTTGCATTTTGTGTCTAACTTAGCTTTGGAGTAGTGGGAGCTCTTCCTTCTTTGTGCCGGCCAAGTCTCCCTGACGGTTCACAGGCTAGGATTTCACTGTGTCAAAATATTAAACAGGAAGGCTTGTCGGTGCTGTCTAGGCCTTGACGCACTTGAGGAGGTCCTTCACTAACAAAACCTCCAAACTGTACTATTGTGGCAGCTAGTCGTTTAGGGCTATCTACACAGTTTTGGAGGGAGCAGGAACAAGCCTCCTAGGCCCAGCTAACAGAGGCAGGCTCCTGCTCTGAAAAATATCTGTTCTGACAGCAATTTGAAGTTGTGGCTTGGGCCCTGGAGCCCACCTAGGCTTGAGAACCTAACCTCCACCTTGACCCTCTAGCCCAAGTAAGTCTATTGATCGAGCCCGGGCCTATTCCTTCCTTCCCAACTGCGGTACAGCTGGTCTCTTCGCCAAAACCCAAGGGGCTGAGAGGCCTGTTGAGCAGCCGTCATGACAGTGATTCAATTGTCAGCCGCTGCAAGCTGGTTCCCAGCCTGCCAGGCCTGTTGGCAGATTCAGCCTGTCCCTCAGTCGCTGGGGAGACTTGCACTTCCAGGGAAGCCGCGGCCTTGTTCGGGCACAGTAACGGGGCCCTGGGCGTGACAGCCCAGCCTGGCGGCGGTCTGAGCGGCCCCCGCGCCTGCGGGGACGGCCTGGCCCTGGGCCTTCGCCCCGAGCGAGGGGCAGCGAGTCTCCCACTTCGTCCCTCCTCCACCCCCACCCACCCCGGCCGCTCCTGGCAGCGAAGCCCTTACAGCGCCCGCGAGCCAGCAGCAGAGGCTGACGCTGACGGGCCGTTTCCGCACGAACAGGGCTCCCCGCGAAGGGGGGGCCCTTCAGCCAGGCTCCTCGGGCTGGAGCCCCCGCCTCCTGTCCCCGGGCGGGACACGTAACGGTGGGGAGCTTCCCCTCCACACCCCCAGGAGAGGTGGGCCCCAAGCAGCAGGTGCTGTTCCCCCTCCAGCGCCTTTTCTCTCTTCCCCAGAAGCCCCCCGCCCTTAGGCGAACGCCGCCTCCCGCAGCCGACCAAGATGGCGGCGGAGTTCATGCGCGCGAGGCGGCGCTCTCGGATACTCTTGCGCTACTCTATGGTTGCCCGCGAGTCCGCCGCC
This sequence comes from Chelonia mydas, assembly GCF_015237465.2. Classification (NCBI taxonomy): domain Eukaryota; kingdom Metazoa; phylum Chordata; order Testudines; family Cheloniidae; genus Chelonia; species Chelonia mydas. Next base: position 51,488,556 of record NC_057850.1, read on the forward strand.
TGTGCGTGACCGGGCACAGGAAGGGTCAGAGGTCACGCCCCGCCCTCGCGACGGACGCGCAATGGCGACGCGGAGCTGGAGCCGCGCCGCCTCGCGGAGCCGGGCCTGGCAGCTGCTGGGTGCGGCCAGGCGGGGCAGCAGCCATGGAACCGGCGACTCGCCCCCAGAGCCGGAGAAGCGGCCGAGCGGCTTCACCAGCGCCTTGGGCGCCGGCCCGTGGCAGGTGAGAACGCAAAGAGGGGGCGGTACGAAGCGGACGGATCCAAACGGCGGGGGCAGAGGAAGCCGCGCTGTATCACGTGACAAGGGGCGAAGGCGCTAGTGGCGAGTGCTTGTCACCTGACGCGGAGCGAGGGGCGGGGCCTAAGACGTAGCGCTACCCAGTGCGTGCGCCGCAGGGAGTCCTCGAGGGAGCGCTCACGCAGCGCCCCCTGCTGTGCGTGGGGCGGGTCTGGCAGCTGGCGCTTGGCGCGTTCGCAGGGGCTTGACGGGATTCGCTGCTGCGGGCTCAACATGATTTAGTGCAACACGAGTGAAAAGCCCTGCTTAGATGAGCGCAGGCGCGTGTGAACCCTGTTTTAGCGGGGAAATGGAGCTTGGGGGGGCTTCAGGGGAGGGTGACCCTGGCTTGATACGTGTCAGGTGCTAGCCTGCAGCTGACCAGGGTTTGCAGGTGCAGGACTCCTTTTCCCCCCCACCCCGTGGGTGTGTCGCTCTCCCCCACCCCTGCTGTTGGTGTGTCACTGGTGTGACCAGTTTTGCCCTTACTTTGGGGTATGTTCATTTGTTAGGGTTACTCTTTTTGGGGGGGGGGGAGTTCTGTAATTCTATCAATGTACTGCTTGTGTCATTTGTGTTCTCCTATGGAGCTCTACTTCTCCCTTTGGCAAGTTTCCTCCCAATGGAACTATCCTGCAGGATCTAAGTTCCCCAGGGCTGGGTTCCTCCAGCCCCAGAATCAGATGAACACACACACATGCATTAACAGAGCATGTCTGAAGGGACCGGGTTAATCAGCACTCCCAAGCTGACCCCTTGTATGTCGCTGGACTCAGCAGACTGGGTTGAGCAGCACTTTCAATCTGCCACCCTCATATGTCCCGGGTTCAGCACATCCCTTTCCCCACTTTCACGTTACAGTTGTTTTGGTAGTAACCCACTTGATGGGCAAATCCCACAGGATATTTGGGTGCTGCAGGGGAGCCAAACAAACAAAACGGTTATAATATTAAATCAAACTTACATTTGACTAGGAAAGTCAGGTTTAGAAAACTAAACTTGCCACAGAAGGCAGGGTCAGAAGGCTATGCCTAGAGAGAGTGAGAGCTGGGTTCTCACCACTCTGTGAAGCTTGAATCTATCGGGGGGGTCCCAGGTGGTGGTTGTGGTGGTAACTGAGGGTCCAGAGTGCTGGAGACAGGCAGAGCCCCCAGCATGATCAGTCAGGAGAAAATGAAGTCCCAGTGGAACTGATGCAGATGTTGGATCCAGCCATTAGAACACTTACTTGAGCATGGGTAGGGGTTTTTCCTAGAGAAACAACAATGGTTCAAGGGGGAACACTAGATTTGTTTATGGGTAAACTGATGGCCCAAGGGAGTATACCAAAGTTGTTTTGTTCAGACTAGACAATAGGAACTGTTCATTCCTGGCTATGGGTGGTGTACCTTCAAGGGAGCTCATAATGCAATTAGGCAGCTTCAGTAATTTGGATACCAATAAAGGATTTATTACTAGAATTGGTCTGACAACTACTGAGCTGGGTATGTGCAGGCGTGGGGGTTATTAACATCTGGAGCAGAGATCCCCCATCATGTAGTGCTTTCTTGCTTTTCTGGTCCCAGACTTCAGTGCTGTTCTTGCCTTGGAATCTCTGTTCTCTATTCTGTCTGCTAATGGGGATGGCTCCCTGTCCCATCTTTGATGCAAATGAGGTTAGGGGAGTTTCCTTAATTCTGTAACCCTTGTTGGAGCGCAGGTGTGTGTGTGTTTAGGTGTGTCTCCCACTACCTTTTCATTGCTTTTTGTAAGTCTTTCTTCTGATGGGCTTTGGTTCAAGTAGAGGCTGGGAGGGTGTCCTTCGTGAGTCAGACAGATTCGATACTGTGCTCTGGTTCCCCAAGAATGCAGAGCTGACAGGTAACACCGGGCCCCAGGTGCAGGGCTCCCCCCGCCCCATCTGTCTTGGGTGTATCACTGGGCCCCAGGTGCAGGGCTGTCCTCTTTCCCCCTCTCCCCCTGCTTTCTGTGTGTCACTAGTCTCCAGGTGCACAGCTTCCCCCACTGTTGGTGTGTCCCTGGGCCCACATGTAGCCCCCACTGCCCCGGCAGTGTGTCCCTGGGTCCAAGAGCAGGCCCCTTCCCCCCGCCCACCGTCAGTGTGTCACTGGGCCACAGGTGCAGGGTTTCTGTTCTTAGGAAGAATGTGAGGTTTAGATTTTCTTTCTTTTAGCAAATTCTGGATCCTGTTCATTTGACCAGTAAACAAAACAAGATTAATGTAGGAGAAAATCATATTAAAATTCATAATGGAATAATCAAATCAGCTTTCAAGTCATGTGTTTTTCCTTCTGAGATCAGAGAGTCAGTTTCTCCTTGGCCAAGTTCACCCTACTACCAACATGTAATAAAGTAAGAGCTTTTCATGCCTATGGGGAAAAAAAAGTTGAAGCTTGCATGGGTATCTTTTTAAAGGGATTCTATCAACATGAAATCTAACCAATTTAAAAATAAAAATAAAAGTACAAGTAGTTTTATATACTGCGATTGAGTCCCCTGCCAATTATTGTTAAATAGGAGAATGTGGTAAAATATTTTTCTCTACCATGTTGTTGTGTAATAGATCCAGGCAAACAAAGGGTGAACTGACAGACAGTTGCAGGAAACTGGCTGTTAGTGTGATTATTTATTATTTGTATTAGCATAGCATGGAACCCTACATGATTGTTGTTAAATGCACAAAGTAAAATATTGGGGAAAATAGGGATTTTTTTTCTTTTATTGGTTTAAATTATAGTAATCGAAGATGTCATATGTAACAAAAATAGGTAAAGCATTTTCTGATAGGTGTATGGCTTTTTAAAATTGTCTAATTTGTTAATGTGAATTTCAGTTTTACATACCTATTTTTCTAACTACAATGTTTGATATACAAACACTGGAGCAGTTCTTTTAAATTCTGATTCTGCAAGCAGACATATGTGGGCTGGTTTCAGTGGGTCCTGCTAGGATGCAGCAATCCGATTTTAGGATTGGGACCTAGTATGTCAAGCTGAGCCTTAATTCTAGTGGTTAGATATCTTTTTTTTTTTTTTATGCCCTAGCTAAACTGATGTGAATTCCTAATGTTGATTATCTAAATGGGTTTAACTCTTGCTTGTATCCCTTTATTGACTTAGTATATGTAAGTAAGGGTTAAACCAGTTCAGTGTGTCTCCATTAGGGATTTACACCAGTTTTAACTGGATACCTTGGTTTAAAAGTCAATCTAGTTAAGATGGTGAATTTTTCTAGTATAGAAAAGATTAAAGTTAACGTTGCCCTCTGCAAAAATAGCCCATGCTATAAAAAGCCTTCCGCTTACACAGGCTATAGAGAAAGAGTATCCTCATTAATTGAAGGCAGACTGTGGCCTCAGTGCCTCTAAGAATAATGGGATATGGCAGCCATTTTTGAAAGAGGGTGAATTCCCCTGAAGATTTGATGCATCAATTCTGCAAACAGGTAAACTTACAAACAGGCAAAAAATCACATTTAATCCTAGATATTTATTTTCAAAACCTACCTACTGTAGTGGATCTATGCAAGGGTCACCTCTTCACCGGTTGTTGTGTTGGTACATAATGTTGTTTTTATAAATACACATTGATAACAAAAGGTTAGAAACCCTGCAGGAGCCCAACTTCAAACACTCTTTTAATAATGTCTTACACAAAACGAAACAAAGTTTACGTAGAAAAATCAAAGGGCATAAAAGATAATAACACTGTGGAAATGTCACACTGGAAGACCAACTACCTGTGAAACAAACCAATCCAGAAATTGACGCCACATTTTAAATCGATTTCAGAATGCAACCTTAGCTATGGAGTTATGGCAAGTGTCTCCATTATACATATAGAATTGCAATATATGGAACATGATTCATTATATGCAGTCAGATATTCGATAATGTATAACAGAAATCTGTTTTGCCTCTGTAAACTGAATATCATCAGAATAGACCTAATCTATCAGTAAGATATTTGCCATGGGCTAGAATTGCTTCCAGTGCAGTCAGTAACAAAATTTCATTGACTTCACAGGGGCCCAGATCAGTTACAAGTTGTGTCTGTAATAAAGCTAAGCAATAGAAAATATCTGAATTCTATACTGAGTACATCAGCTTGTCTCGCTGCTTGGTATGGGACACAACTAAGAATGCCAATCTCAGGTCAGACTGCCAAAATACAGGGCACGTACCCCAAATGGGAGGTTTACTCTATGATAAGATTTCACCAAGCCAGTAACAAATGTGTGCTTCAAAAATATTGTACTAGTTGTTGTGAAACCACAGACAATCCCTCTCAGGCCCTCTAGCCCCTCGTGTGTCACCCAAACAAACCAGACTTCAGTGATAAATGATTATTAAAACCAGAAATCACACCTATATTGGGTTCTTCAGTTCCAGAGAACAGGCACTCATCCCAGGCCAGAGTATACTTCAGATCTTACCCAAAAGCCACGCTGGTAGCCAATCCTCTAGCAAACTAAAAACTGACAGTTTATTAATATAAAAAAAGAGAGGAGAGTTATTAAATGGTTAAGCTGAATTATAAATTACAGTTGATTTCAGAATCTGTAGATCAGGCTAATAACAGTGATGTTAAATCTGATAGCTTGTAATAAGGCTCTCTGGTTCATCCTAAATATTGGGGTCCTCAGTCCATTGTTCAAAGCTCCCTTTGTTAGAAATCGCAGTCCAGAGATGAGCAGGAAAGAGGCAAGGAGATGTGTCAGTCTCCAAGTTATATCCCCAGTTTATGTGCATGGAAAAATACTGGCTCAAACCATGGAGTCTTGATCACATGTTCTACTCCTGAGTCACTGGCCAGACTCCTGTTGAGTCACTGGCCCTCCATTGTCCATATGCTCTCTGAGGCGTCCTTGGGAGGGGCCCACGGGAACAGTTGATTCTCCTTAATGGCCCAGCAACACATGGCTGGCTAGTCTTGATGTAAATGGTTTGGGTGGGTGTTATCCAGGAACGCAACATGTTTAGTAACAAGCACACAGAACAATTTCATAACTTCATACACAGTGGTGATACACACATTTCAACAGGATAATAATACTTAGCAGATTATAACTTTTCCAATGATACCTTACAAGGCATACTTTGTACAAATTTATTGTGATTGTGCAACAGTGGTGATAATAGTAATATAAACATGGTCACCTTCCTTTTTATACAGTGTCACACAGCTATAAAAGCTTATTAGTATAACTGACCAAATATATATCTCTGTGTGGGCCAGGTTGTGTCCAGGGCATAGGCAGAAACAGGGCACTTCAAGCATCTCCCTCCCCTTTGGACCTCAGCAGGAACCAGGCACGGTGAGAGTCCTTGTGCTTGAGTGCAAGATCTCCTTCGGTCTAGTGTCAGTGCTACCAGAAGCCACTGCAGAGGGAGCTGGACCATGTCCGTGGAAGGGGTAGAGACACCCGTTAGAAATGTTTACCAGTGACCAGTATGAAAGATGGCAGAGCCCCCACCAGTAAAATTCACAGGCAGTGCCCTAACGAGAAGCTGAGCCTCACCCCACTCTGAACTGCTGGGAAGGGGAAGATGGATGCTGGGGAGCTATCTGCCCAGGGCCGCCATCTTGCATATCAGCCTATGACTTGCAGGTGTCTGATATACCTGAAACCACGTGACCCCCCCCCCCGATTCCTGGAAGGGAAGGAGCTTTTCCTCTCTCCTCTTCCATCCCCGAGCCTTCTGACTGTTGGGAATGTGTGGGCGCTGGCCATTAATTACATAAATGTTTGGGAGCTGGTTCAAGGATGGGTTGGTTCTCCTATGTACAGAAGCCAGTTTGGATCAGGGTGTTTCTTCACTACAGTTATCTCAAGTTCTCTACACTCAAGTTACTTCTCTTGAGTTATCCTACCTTGAGTGAGAGCAGCCACTCCGTGAAATAACACTCATGTTGTTGCGGTCATACTGGCACCGTACTTACTCGTGTGGTGCTAAAACTTGGGCTGCAAACGGAACCGGGGGCAGAATGGGGGATGTGGGAGGAGCTGGGGCTAGAGCTGGAGCTGGGCTGCGACTGGGGCCAGAGCTGGGCTAGGGGTGGAGTGGGGCTGCATCTGGGGTCAGAGCTGGGCTGAGGACAGAGTAGGGGATGGGGTGGAACTGTGGCTGGGGGCAGAGCTGTGCTTGGATGACACTCCCATTGGGGCTGGCCTGGGCCCCACCATGCACCTCCCTCCCCAAACGTTCCTCTGTGCCTCCCTGTGGGTCGCGCCCCATAGTTTGGGGACCACTACCTTAGGTGGGCAGCACAAAGAGGAAGATGTTTATTCCCCATCTCCACTATGTAGCCATGTAAGGACCAGGCATATCCTGGCCCGCAGTGAACTGTCTATGAGAGGGTGTGAAGTTTATGGGTAGTTTTACAATTTTTATGGAGGAATGGTAGCGAAGCCACACTTAACCATAATTCTCTGATGCAACCTTAACTGGGCAAAAGAATTGGAGTATCTGCTAAATATTTCACTTCTGGGAGGTGGGGGAAGGGGAAGAAATCAGCAAAATACAGTGTAAGAAAGAAGAAAGCTTTTAAAATTCTTGTATGGTAGGAATTTGTGGGGGAGTTAAGGTACTTCAAAATATTTGAGATAAAAATAAATGTTTTTTAAATTGGGTCCCTAGTGTCATGCTTTTTTGGAACCCTTTTGCAAAGAGTACATACAGAGATTCTACACTGAGTTTCTGGGATGGATTATTGTAGATCACCACTCTTATGTTTTTCCATTTTGGAATTTCGGAGAAAATACATTTTAATTTTCATAACTGATTTGAGCTTTGCCAGTTTGAAAGTATTGCATTAACAGTATGACAGTGTTATTGCCTAAACAGATAATCTATGTCTGTACACAGTAGAAAATTAGACAAATTCCAGTTTCCCTATTTACTCGACATGTACTTCAGCAAAGCCAATTGAAAAAGCATCACATACACTAATTATTACATTCTTTGCTAGGTAGTTTTCCAATTTTTTCACACGACAGCAAGAGTCGCCAAGCTGCAAGCTCTGCATTTTAATGTTGACATTTCTCCATAGTCAAGCATTCCCTGCAGCTTCTGTGTGCTTCACTATATTGGTGGTATTCTTTGTAAAGCTCTGTATTATTTTATTTTTATTTTTAATTTCCAATTTGCACATTTTTTTAAAATCTAGGGAAATTAACAAATAAAAGTTTTCATTTAAAGTTAGTTATGGTTGCTCAGTTCTACTCTAATAACATTTTGCTGAAAAGCTAGCAAATACAATGTTAAGGTCAACAGCCACGCTTGTTTCTCTACTTACACCAATATAAAACTTAACAATTTTATCTATTACTGTCCTTTTTACACAACACATGGTTGACAGACAAAGCTTTAAAAACTACCATGCAGTCTTAACTTTGATACACCTACAAGAAGAACAGGTACATTAGAAGTTGTTCTTTTCCCACCTATGAAATCTATTCAACAAAATCTTAAAAAGAAAATACTTTTAACATATGTCCTTGTATGCATGTCAGATTTAAGGTTGCGTCGTAGTTTATGAAGGCCTGCCTATTAGGTAAGAGTTGATTAGTTTTATGTAGATGTTGGTAGAGAAACAAAATGTGGTTGTTGATCTTAACTGAATGTTATTTATTTGCTAGCTTTTCAGTGGTTGAGAAAAATGTTAAAGTAGAACAGAGTAACCTTAAGTTACATTAAATGAAGTCTTTTGCTGTGCGATAGAAGGATAAAGGGTAAAATGTTTTGATAATAGAGTGAATAACCTAAATTTTGTAGCTCAATCTCTTTAAGTGAAAATGATTATTACTATGACTTCTTTTTAGTTGTTTAGAAAAAGAGTGCATTGGCACAGTATTAGGTTCTGTTTGCTCCTGTTGTTTCCTTAATACTAATAGAAAAAGAGATACCAGGTTCACATTTTACATTTAGGCAAAATCTTAGAACATCTCAAATGTTTATTTTAAAACTCTGCACTAAAGAATTTGTCTGTAAACCTAGTCTCCGCTCCTTAAATTGAATGGAATGTGAGTTGTTGGAAGCAAAAACACAAAACAAAAACAAAATGAAATAAAACCAACAATGACCCAGACTCATAACCCTCAATATCTCACTTATAACCACAAGGTGGAGGTAACTGAGCAAAGAATCCTCCTTTGTGGAGTTAGGCTAACTTTAGTTTTATTACAGCAGAGGGCATCAGTTCTTTTAAGACATAGTGGAAAAAGTACTGTACATTTGGGGGATTTTCTCTCGGGTCAGTTTTAAAACATACTACTGTTGGGAAATGTTATAATTGTGAATAACTAAGGTTGAGATTTATAAAAGTGCCTAAATGACTTAAGATCACAAGTCCCTTAGGCAGTGTTGAAAATCTCACCCTTAATCTTCAACTTTTATTTTGATTTTTTCTTATTTATGAATGTACATACGTTTTATCATACCTGTGTATTGAATAGTTCTTTTGATTAACATTGCATCTCACTTGCTTGGCTGAGGCACAATGCTTAACACGTAGATCTCATATTCTGTTCTCCATGTCATTGCATATTTATATTAACATTTCAATTGTGTGTGTATGTTTTTCCATCTAAAATTATGCTGTGATAACTGTTTTTTATCTAAACCTTCTTGACCTGTAAATTATTTTGCAGTTTCTGTATCTTCTTCTGCACAAAAGGTCTACTTATCTATTTTCCCTGAATGTGAAGATTTTCTACATCCATTTGAAGTTCCCTCCTCTGGATCTGTGGTGATATTATTGTGATGATCTAACTTTTCTTCCTCTATAAATGAATTTTTGATGGAAAAACACAGACAACATTTCTAATAATGATTACATTTGTATTAAATTACATATGTTGTTTAACTTTAAGAAAAAAACTTTGCATATGTTTGTTAATCTCTTATTATGAGCACATTAATTTCAAAATAAATTTTGAGGTGGACATTAAAATTGGTAAATGAACACTTCGTTTAATGGAGGCCAGCAAACCATGTGTTTCGGCTGCAGTCCAGAAAGTACGTCGTCATTTGGAGCCTTTTGTGGTGCAGTTTCTCCCTTCTTAGTCTAACTTAGGTGGGAAGATAGTGAGAGAGCTCCTACTTTTTACAGGAAACAGGGATATTTGTTTGAGTTGACAAATCACAATAAGATGTTGTAAGGTTATGGCATTTGTGGGTTAGCCCCTTGTAGTTGTGGTAGCAATACAGCATGTAAACAAAGTGATGTCACTACTTTCTACTACATTCAAATGATAACTGATTTGCCTCACACTAGGGTTACATAAAACTGGGACACAGGAGCAGCTGTGGTGAGAGCATACTGTGTTTAGATAAGGTCTAGCAATTATACTTTAGGCTTGTTCAGAGGTAAATTGTACTGTTTATTTTCAAAGTATAATTATTTGTTATTGTTTTCTAAAAAGGATTACATGAAAATAATAGATATGAAATTATAACTCCTTTTCATGTAGCTGTGTCTTATCAACTGGGGACTATGGCTTTCTTAATATTTTCAAAAGAAGGAAATTATAGACATGAATCCCTACTCTTTCCTAGTACAAAAATAAATAAATACATTTTCTATTGAATATGTGTGGGTAAATAATAAATATATGTTTAGCATTACTATATTTTTCTGCTTCATGACATCAAAATTTTCTCCCAAAACACAGAGATATATATTAAATTAATGCTGATTTTTATATGTTCTAGATGCTTAATTCTAAGGCTACAAGAGACCACTGTGATCATCTGGTCTGACCTCCTGTGCTACACAGGCCTTCTGACATTCCGTGAACAATATTGGTGCAATATAATTAACAAGGGCATTTGATACAACATCAGTATTGTTGTATTACATTATTTTACCACCTACATATATTTATTAACATTATGACACCATAACATAATTTCTGTTTTCCACAGTATTGAAGGGCTGTTTTTTATATATCTAGACATGCCTATGAAAATGCCTCTGACTCAAAAAAGGCAAAAGTCACAACATAAAATATATTATCAGAGCCATAGAAAAAAAAATTATACAGCAAAGAAGTTTTGATTTAAAAAGAGGGTAATTCAGGAAAAGGTATTGTATACTATGCCAAACATAAAAATAAGATGGCTGTCATTTAAAAGCTGCCTACGTGGTACTTCTTGAAGAACATCATAATTAATAAGGAAAAAGGAAAATAACATGTACAGTATAATACTAAACAGTTGGAATGCTTCATATATTTGTCCGTTCACTAATTAAATGATAAAAACTAAGTTGTCATGTCCTATTCTAAATTTGTAGTTGAAGTTTAATCTTTAACTTTATATTTTCTGATTCTTTTAATAGTTTGATAGAAAGCGACCAACATGCACATTTGAACAAAGTTTTTTTGTGTTGGAATGAAAATCTCTGGTAAATTATTTTCCCTACATGTATAATTTTTAATATTTTTGTCAGCAGTCACATGCTAATCACTTTCTTTTTCAACCAGTGGCACATCCTTCCATAGTTGCAATTCAGGGGATTAAGCAATTAACTGTGAAGAAAATAATTTAGATGTCCAATATATGCCAGCAGATTTTCACTGTTATTCAAATATGAATGTAAGGTGTTAGAAAAATGGTATAGAAATGTACTGGATTGTTTGAGAAATAGTGTGTGATCATGTAATTAAAGACTACATAATAGATTTTAATATTGAACGGTGCCATTGTAATAATCTAGTTTGACCTGCATGATACATGCCATAGAATTTTACCCAGAGATTCCAGTATCAAATCAATGACTTGTGGTTGAACTAAAATACATCTTTTAGAAAGACAGCCAGTCTTGATTTAAAATCTCCATCATGACGTGTGGAAGAGGGCAGAGTTAAGGTGTCTAATGTAACCTAACTTTTGGCATTTTCTGATTTCTGAATGCAGCTTTAACATTCTCTTTATGTAGCTTTGTGTCTTAGATTTTATGGGTTTTGTTTTATTTGCTTTAAGAATAAAGTTGGAAAAAATAAAAACATAAGAAAGAACTTCACTTTCCATGACTTTGTAGTTCAGCAAGCTTTAAACAAGTTTGGCAGGAGCACTTGTAAATCAATGATTTGGAACTGTCTATCCAGACACCCTCAGAATGCCCTGTCCCACATATGCAGGAGACTTGCAGAAGGAGTTGCTAGATGCATAGAGGAATGCAGTGGGTGGGAGGGGCAGAGAGACCCTCTCATGCAAACTTTTAGCAGCTGCACACTTGAAAGTCACATCAGAGCAGGTCTTCTTTACACAAGTCTTATAAAGTGTGCAGCAACCTTTCTCTAAAGTTTTTGTCTCTTCAGTATAAATGAGCTAGCCTGGAATACTGTGCAGCATGGGCTCCTTAGGTGAATTAGTTACACGCTTAGGCCCTTATTCTGCAAATGTGAGTAGTCAAGGCCTTTGCAAAATAGTACTGCACATGTGCAACAAGTGGTTTTTGAAAGGCTATAACTTGGTAAAATCAAAACTAAATTGGGCTAGAACACTCAGATCACTCCTTCTCATTGAAAGATATTTAAATATCAAATTTCAACTTTCTATCCCCATCATTTTTGGTTGTAGAGTTAATAAAGTAGGAAGAAGATTTTTTATATAATGGGAAAAATTATACATCTGTTTTTCACCCTCTTACTCAGAACAGCTTTATTTTTAAATTTGGAAAAAAACAATTTTTTAGGCCAGGATTAAACATGGAAAAATTTAAATCCAAAATATGTAAGTTTCAGAAAGTTATGAAATGAATGCAGATACTTAAACAATCTCAGTCATAGCAGTTACTGTTACTCATGGTATAATTCTGTTCAGACTGGATCATTTATTGCTTTTTTTTTCTTTTGGTAACCATTTCCAAGATTCCTTCACTGCATTTTTTGGGGGAGGGATAGCTCCGTGGTTTAAGCATTGGCCTGCTAAACCCAGGGTTGTGAGTTCAATCCTTGAGGGGGCCATTTAGGGATCTGGGGCAAAAATTGGGGATTGGTCCTGCTTTGAGCAGGGGGTTGGACTAGATGACCTCCTGAGTCCCTTCCAACCCTGATATTCTGTGATATTGAGTGTCTGAGTAAGAGTCTCCAGTTTTCAATGTGGTCTTTCAGTTTTGTGTTTTGTAATGTTTACTCTAACTCTTACTCTTCTTTTTTTCATCTTTTCTCTGAATTTTGATATTCTTCCACAAAATTTGCTTTGTTCACTGGGGTCATTTTGAAGACTTATTTATAGTCGGTTATTTTTCTAAATTATTATTAAGTTGAAATAAGCAAGAAGGAATAATGCTGTCAAAAAGGCTGTTGGTATTCATTGCAATAGCTGTTGTATGAATTGTTTTTCAAACTACTAGAGAAGATTAAAATGTATTACTAATTCATATATTTCCAGTATTTTCAGTGCTTTGGTTGCAGGCAATAACCAGTTAACTTTAAAATATAATAGACAAAAATAGCATTGTGGTGACTCTCAGGCTTACAGAAATGACCCAGGACAATACGTTTCCTAAGAAGAAGAAAGTTTTTAATACAATATTTTGTTGTGTGAGAATATCTTCTGACTTTCCATCCAACTGCCTCCCAAATCCCATTCAAAACTCTCCCTTGTGACTTTCCAAGTCAGCATTTAACTGTTTTCTCTGAGTTAATCACAGCTTTCACTTTCTTTGTTTTTGATAAAACATCCTTCTTTTATGACTTCTCCTGTTACCCTGTTTTATAAAGCAACTTTATTAAATAAAATTTCTTTCTGTTTCAGTTTATACAGTAGTTGTTTTTAATTCCTGTTGGTAATGAGATCCATGTTTGTGCTCCCTACCATTATCTCCGATTGTATGGAATAAAGTAAAAAAGTCTCTTGTTTTAAAAAACACCAAAGAGGTCGATCTTGTCTTTGTGGTTGCCCATGTTGGCTTGTATGTTGAATCTGCTGGGAAATACTATGAGCTTTAATAGTGTAGGTTTTTTTAATATACCAGAAACCCAAAGGCCACTAATGAGGGAGGACAAAGAACTATACTATGATGGGAAAAAATTTCAAAACACAGTGTGCTTTAAAAAAGTAAACACTGTGTGTGTACAGTATTTAGTTGTAACTATACAAGTAAAAGTGGATTATAATTGAACATCTTACTTATGTGCCTTAATAGGTGAATTTTACTAACAGCTGTATTTACTTGAATTATTCACACGCTAGCTAAAACTTTTGATTTGGTCTGTATCATGCAGGATTGTATGATCAGTGGTCTTGTTTAAATTTCTGTTGCATGCCCAGATTGATGTGTATATTTTGTCCATACACATCATTTTTGATTTTATAAGCAGTGTTGTGATTACAGTCTAAGATATAATTTGTCACACGTAGTGGATTCAATGAGTGGTAAGTCTTGAAAAACACTAAATGTAGTGGATACTGGTCAATTGCTTTGCTTTTGAGACCATTAGACTGCCAAGCCAGGATGGGTAGCAACAGTTTTGCCATCCATATTGAATTGCTGTATCATATCTGGCAAAATAGGAAAGAAAGACTTAATACTTCTGGTCTGGTGATATTTTCAAATCAAGAGATTAACTAAATCAGTACTGTTTACTATTGGGGAAATTGTGCGCAGATTTCCTTTGCTTCCTTGCAGAAAATGGTTTCTGTGGGGAAGGAAAGAGAAGCTTCACCAGTACTCACTCACCCCTCACTGGCAGCTTGGCAGCTCAGACGCATCTGTTTGGGCTGCCGTGGTTGTGGGGAGAGGTAGATCACTGCGGGGGAGGGAGATCTGGGGATCCCCCATAGAATCATAGAAGATTAGGGTTGGAAGAGACCTCAGGAGATCATCTAGTCTAACCCCCTGCTCAAAGCAGGACCAATCCCCAATTAAATCATCCCAGCCAGGGCTTTGTCAAGCTGGGCCCGAGCCGCCCGGGGATATTAGTCCCAGCTGGGGGAGGAGGATGGAGATGGAGTAGCTGGGCTGGGTCAGATCAAGCCCCAGAAACTTCCCCTGGCTTCAGGAAGCTCTGCACCGCGTGGTGGGGAAGAGGCTTGGGAGAGGGGTTCCAGGTGTGGGGGGTGAGGCTCAGCAGGAGGGTTTGATTGCAGGGGGGCTTGGATGCATGGGGCTTGGGCGGACAGGGGGAGCAGCTCCCTGTACAGTGACCCCTCCGCGCACCCGGAACACCCCCACTGAGCTCCTTCCAGATCAGGAGCCCCCCCACTCCTTCCGCACTCAGACCACCCCCTCCCCCCGAGCCTTAGCCCCTGAATCAGGAGCCCCCCACACCACTGAGCCCCACTCATCAGGGATTCCCACCCCACTGAGCCCCAACCAGGTGCACCCTGACCCCCCACTCCACCAAGCCCCACTCCCCCATCCCCCACTGGGCCCTAACCAGCTTCACCTGGACTCCCCTGCAGAGTCCTATTCCCCCTGTACTCAGAACGCCGCACCGAGCTCCTGTGCGTCCATGCACCCAGACCCCGCACTGAGCTGCCCGCACCCAGATTGCACCACACAGAACCCTGATAATCTTGAGGGAATTCTTTGAAGAATTTTAAATTTTTAGGTGAAGTTCTACATATTTTAATTGATAAAATAACACAGAAACACAATAACTATAATCACACCGTTTTCAGTTATTTTGGTAATTTATTTCAAATACTTGTCAGCAAATAATTGAAAATGGTGTGATTATATTGTATTATTTTGACAAACAAAATTTGCAGAATTTTAAAATGTGCTCAGAATATTTAATTTTTTGGTACAGAATTCCCTCAGGAGTAACTGTTGAATAGTGTAACATGAATGACTTTGGTATAGACAATAGAATAGAGATTTGGAGAAGACATGCTGCACTGAAAACATGTCCTACCAAATTCAGGTCCATGATTTCAGGTATTTAAATCTGAAATTTCATGGTGTTGTAACTGTCAGGGTCCTGACCCAAAATGGGATTTTGGAGGGGTCGCAAAGTTATTTTAGGGAGGTCCCAGTATTGCCTTCCTTACTTCTGCACTGCTGCTGGCGGCGCCGCTGTCTTCAGAGCTGGGCAGCTGAAGAGCGGCAGCTGCTGGCCGGGAGCCCAGGTCTGAAGGCAGCGCCACCACCAGCAGCAGTGCAGAAGGATGGCCTGGTATGGTATTGCCACCCTTACTTCTGTGCTGCTGCCTTCAGAGCTGGGCCCCCAACCAGCAACTGCCACTCTCGGCCACCCAATTCTGAAAGCATCAGCACAGAAGTAAGGGTGGTGTGGTATGGTATTGTCGCCCTTATTTCTGCGCTGCTGCTGGTGGGGGGCTGCCTTCGGAGCTGGACACCTGGCCAGCAGCTGCTGTCTCTGGCCACCCAACTCTGAAGGCAGCACAGAAGTAAGGGTGGCAATACCATGATCTCCCCTACAATAACCTTGTGACCCCCTGAAATCCCTTTTTGGGTCAGGACCCCTAGTTCGGTCTCCCCCATAAAATCTGTATAGTGTAGGGTAAAATTCCACAAAAACGTTTCACGGACTGTGAAATCTGGTCTTTTCATGGCTGTGAATTTGGTAGGGCCCTAGCTATATGTGTTTGTGTGTTATCCTTAACTGAAAGTCAAAATGGAACCTGGGGTTACATCATAGTACAGCACTTCTTGTATGGTCCAACACTACAAAAATATTAATACATTCTGTACAACAAATAGGCCACAGTATTTAATATTGTAAGTATAAATACGTAGTGTTTATTCATCAGCTTCTCTTTGCTTCTAATAACATCAGCTAATAGGTGAGATGAGCCTGTGACACAGCAAAAATAATAGCTTGTTTAATCCAAAAGGAAATTATGAACAATATTTCTCTGAGGAATTTGGAGCTGCTTTGTAATAATTTATGAATTCTGTATGTTGGTCTGGTTTGTGGGGTATTTTCTGTATGGATAATATTGACTTAAATCAACAGGGCAAACTATCTGGAAAAACAGGCAGGGAAGAATTGCTCAAGATAATACCTTTCTGTGCTAATAATTGAGAGTTAAGGAATAATGCCACAAATCTTAGCTCTGAAGATTTTGCCTCCTCCCCAACTAACCTACAGAACCGGTTTGGACCAAGACATGAAAGAGATCCGTAGAACTTTGACAGGTTTTAAAAAAGCACTCTCTAAAGGGCATGTGTAGTAGTTCAGGGGAAGCAGATTGAGACTCCAAGAACTGATGGGAGTGTCTGAAGAAGTTAGGTCTTGCCTATATTACCATCAGGGGATGGTAAGCCTCTAGGTAAGTAGACGTGTGTAGACTATTGGGGCCTGTGTGCACTACAGACTTAAATCACTACACTGTTAGGTCACCTTATATCCACCACAGTAATTACTGTGGTGCCTGATGTCCACACTACCCTCCTGTCAGTGGTGCAAGTCCTCATCAGGAGCGCTTCCACCAATTGAAGAAGGGCAGTGTGGGGAGGCTGAGAGCCAGGGCTCTCAGCTCTGTGCAGCTTCCCACCGGGAACCTAGCTGTCCCCGGGGCTTCTTGCCTTCCCACCAGGAGTGTGGCCCAGCCACCTGGGCTTCTTGCCTCCCCATCATGAGTGAGGGGAAGCCACCTGGGCTTTTTGCCTTCCTGAATGGGGAGCTGGGCGGGTGCAGCCCAGTTCCAAGTGGGGAGCCGCAGGCAGCCTGGCTATAGCCCCCTGGCTTTCTTGTCAATTTCACAGCTCCAGCATGGAGCCCTGAAATTGACCAGATAGCCAACAGCCCAAGTAAGTAAGGCAGCAGACGTAATTACACCGACTTAAGCCCTAGGTCTTTCGTGGAGGTGGAGTTGTTATGTCGGTAGTAGGGCACTTATGTCGGCAGGACGAGGCTTTAGTGTGTACTCTGACATACTTAGGTTGACATAAGCTGACTTATGTCGACCTAACTGAGTAGTGTAGACCAGGCCTTAGTTCATTTCAAATCCTTTTTCTGTACAAGCTAAAGCTTTGTTCCTACTTCTAAAATAATACTTCTGTTTTAAGAAGGCTGTCTGACCAGAAATACCACTGGTCAGAGACTCCCAACAGGAAGAGTCACAGATGCCCAGACTAGCTGACTTGGACTTGCACTGCAGGGCTGTTTTATTGAAATGTAGACTTCTGGGCTGGGTCTGGAGTTCAGGCTCTAGGACCCTGCGAAGTGGAGCTAGGGCTGCAGCCTGAGCCCAACATCTATACTGCAATTAAACAGTCCTGCGAGCCCGAGTCAGCTGGCGTGGGCCAGCTGTGGGGGTCTAATTGCTGAATAGACATACCCATTGGGTCTTTCATTTTGTTGGACATCAGGTGCTGCAAAACTATATTGTGCGTGAGCTGTCTTCAGCTATGCAGGTCCCATTGGCTTCAAGGTGAGAAGTATATGCACAGCTGAGAGCAAAGTTTGGACTTGAGTACAGAAACCCCAAAATCTTATAATGGTTTATTATCAAAGTTACAAGCCTTATCTTTGGGAATTGGCATCTTAAGAATTGTAAGGGTTGCTGTTTCTAGAAGTAATGCCTGGAGCACATTTTGGTTAAAGGGTGGTGGTTGAGAAGAAAAAAATGGTATAACTGAAGAACAAAATGTGTGTTGGTGATTTTTTAAAAGAAAACTCCAGAGAGAGACCCACTAAGTGGGTTGTGTAAATAGTTATCCCTGGGTTTGTAGTAATTTGTATGACCATTTGTTTAAAATTGCTAGAATTTTCACTCATATTTAAATAGTAATATATAACTTTTATAGGTACAGTATTGCAGAACCATAAGCTCTTGTTGGGCTAGTAAATAGAAATGAAATATTTATTGTAAAGAAATACAGTTAAAGTGACTTAATGGTAATGATTTTCATCAGGTCAGATGAGGATTTTTTTATTTTATAGTAGACTGCCTACTCCTCCTTGTTTTCCAATTGCGTCCTTAATTGCTGTGGCAATACAGTACCTCTCACTATAAAAGACCTATTTCAAATAACACATTTTTTCCCTATTTTTATTTGTTGTAATTAGGCAGGAGATGTCTGCCCTTGTCAGCGTTTTACACTGGCAACCCTATATTTATGTACATGATAGTTGCATTCTTCGCATACTGCTTTATGTTAACATCATTCATTCCACAACTGCAGGAATTTAACCACCCATCTCATTTATCCATGTTTCATTTGTATTCCACACATTCCAACATGCACACTGCTTGTCCTTGCAAGCAGACATAAAATGTTTGTAGGATTTTCAAGACCTGTTGCTCATTTGGGTGGGATGGGACCGCCTTGCTGTTAAGTTGGGGGGGGGGGGGTTTACTTCAGAAAATGTGCATGGCCTTCCTCCATTACCTGGGGATCTTTTACTGAGGTTTGGGACTATGATTTTTCCATCCTTTGTTCAAGATATATTGCCTTGCAGAATATTTAGTTTTAGGGAGAGACTAGATTCGTAGTGTTTTTCATACTGACCTATACAGTGTATCTAGGAAACTGAACATATCCAAAACGTTGTGGTTTGTGTTAAACCCTTCTGGCCTCTTCCCTTTTTAATCTCTAGGGTGTAGAAAACAGTTATTTACACTTAATTTGCCTAGATCATTGTTGGGCAACCTGCAGCCCGTCAGGGTAATCTGCTGGCAGGATGCCAGACAATTTGTTTCCATTGCACGGCCGCCCGCAGCTCCCAGTGGCTGCGGTTCGCCATTTCCAGCCAATGGGAGCTGCGGGAAGCAGCGGCCAGCACAACTCTGTGTCCCGCGCTGCTTCCTGCAACTCCCATTGCCCGGGAACAGCGAACCGCAGCCACTGGGAGTTGCAGGCAGCCGTACAAATGTACACAAACTGTCTGGCAGCCTGCCAGATTACCCTGACAGGCTGTGTGCTGCCCACGGGCTGCAGGTTGCCCACCACTGGCCTAGATGTTTGACACCCTTTTTGTACATCTGAGTTTTGTTTGTCATGTTTTTCTAAATTTTTAAAATTTTATCTTCATCATGATTAAGTATACTTTATATCGTAGACAGGTCTGAATGTTTGACAGGAAAGCAAGCAGCTGTAAATAACTTGAGGTCCAGAGGTTTGCGCTCTCAATTCTGCTGTGTATTCTGGAAGAAAATAATTAGAGGAGACTTAGAAGTCACGAAGAGAAAACAACAAATACATCAGAAGGTGATCTAAGAGTGGAATTACATGTTTGGAAGAAGCTGAAGACACACAAACCAACATCTAATGAGAAATCCTGGAAGTCACCCAGAAAATTAACAAAGTTGCAGTTTCTGCCACGAGATTGTAAATGAACATATTGATGGTGATGATAGCCCACAGAAAAGTCTTGGAGCTCCTGTACACCAACCGTTAGAACCTCATCCCCATCATAGCAACTTAGAGGAGAGTCTCCCTGCTTCAGGCACATGGGTTTGTAATAAATCACAAGAAGATCCATAATCCCTTCTGAGAGAATTGTCTACCTAGAAGTCAAAATAGGTTCAAAAGAGGGAGATTTCTTGGCACAGCAAAGGTTCGCAGAGACCCAGATGTTGATCTCCGTGGTGTCAAGGAACCAAGTTCGTCCATCTATCTTTACCTGCAGCTTCTGCGGCTTCCAGTCTTGTGCACAGAGCCTATTCCAAGGGCAAGCATGCACATAAGAGAGCTTCAGGAGCTAAACTATTTCCTACAAGAGATGCTTAGAAGAATTAAGATATTATCCAGAGTGACCCATTCCCTCAGTTTGTGAAAACAGAAAACCCATATGATATTAATATTATGAATTTTCCTTCACAGACCCAAAAATCTTGATCACGGATGTCACACTTTCAGGGTGGAGAGCTCATAGGGGATGTCATAATACACAAGCAATATGCTTGAGATCACTGAGGCTTCAGAGCATCAAATAACTAGAGATGAGAGTGCTAAGGGTAGCCATTGGGACTTCCAGGGTATGTCTACACAGGGATAAAAGCCCTGTGGCATGGCTGCGGCTGGCCTGGATCCGCTGACTTAGGCTTGGGATGGGGCTATGGATGTTCAGGCTTGGACTGGAGCCTGAGCTCAGGAACACTCCACCCTCACAGGGTCCCAAAGCTCAGGCTGCAGCCCAAGCCCAAATGTCTATGCAGCAGTTTTTCAGCCTTGGAGCCCAAGCCCCGTGAGTGCAAGTCAGCTGATCCAGGCCAGCCGAGGTGTTTTATCCTTGTGTAGACATGCCCTCAGAATCACTTGCAGGTGCAGGTTCTGGATCAGACAACACAATGACTTTGGTATGTCATTGTCTGGCAAGGGAGCAAAGAAGCTTGAGTCTGAACACAAATCAAAGATCCTCCATGGGTGCAGTGACACTGAGCCTCCATCAGGAGGATCCACATAAAAGAAACAGTGAACACAAAAGCAGCTAAGACACCAGCATATGGACAATTCAGTGGTTTCTGTATCAAGCAGTATTCCAATTCCTATCCAGGAAGTAAGGCCATGCCCCAGGTGGGCCTATTCATATCCAGTTGAAATGTGAAAACAAGGCTCTTCTTCGTCAGCCTAGCAGATTTAGGGATCTGGGGCAAAATTGGGGATTGGCCCTGCTTTGAGCAGGGGGTTGGACTAGATGACCTCCTGGTCCCTTCCAAACCTGAGATTCTATGATAACCAAATATTCCTCTATACGTCCCTTTTTCTTGTTTCTGCTGGTGAGAGTAATTCAAAATATTAAACTGGAGGAAATGATGGCCATTCTGATTACCCAAATTGGCTAAGAAGTCAGCAGGCTAAGACCTAGTAGAGTTGCCACAGAGACTGCCAAACCATCTTCCAAGCAGATAGGATCTCCTCTTCTGTGGCTCAGTCTGCATTCCAACTGAGGTTACCTGAGCCTAGTAGCTTGGTATTGAGTGCAAATGCCAAAGAGTGGATACTCCTCCAAAGTCATAAATACCTCTCCTAGCCTCCCATAGACTCCTAAATTCCTAAGTCACTTTTGAAAATAGGACTTAGATTTTTAAGTCACTTGACGCTATTGAACATTTTACCTAATGCTCTTAAAGTCCAATGGGGAGGTCAGTCAGTACCCGTTGTAGATTTTGGCATTGTCTATAAGGTGCTAAAAAGTGCAAGAAATTATATTTGTGCTTTCCTTCAAAATACTTCAACAGGCAAAACCTTAGACAATTTTTACTACTTAGATACGAGGATTCAAATGCAATAATCGGTTATATAAGATTTTTAGGATGATTCATTTTAGATGTTTGTTTGTGTCACTTGAGCAGCATGTAGGGCAGCCTGAGGATTAGATGAAGCATTACCTAGATTGCCATATCACCTGAAGAAATACAAATTGTTAATGCTTACTGTCAACATTCCTATTATATCTGGGTTTTATTTTTGAAGCACAGCAAGTGCTTTTGTAAAATTAATTTACTTTACCCAGTTGAATTTAATTTATATTATTATTATTTATTATTATTATTATTGCCTAAATTTGAAAAAAAAAAGTGTGCATTTGTGATTGTAAAGCAGAAGGTTTTTATACAGGATACTTATGCTGGTGGTGCATCAACAGCTACTTCTATCTCTTGGTAATAGGTGTTTTGTATACACAATTGCTTAAAAGTATTTTAGTCAGAGTTCTGGGGTGCTATGTTTACACTGGTAGTTTCTGAATTAGCAGATTTGCCAGGCATCAGATCTCTAGCTCAATTTTCAATTCCTGAGGTTTTGCTACGTCAGGACAACCCAAGCTGTTTCTGCATTCCAATAAGTCGGAATTCAAAACTATCCCTTTTTGTTATGATGTTATTAGGAATGAGGTTGCCAAATTTACAGATAGAATGTGATGGCCCTGTTCTAGCTACATGATTACTGCTGTGTGGCTGCTAACTTTTTCAGCATCTGTTTAGTTTAGGCTGGGGTATGTGTGTTTTTTATAGTGTAATATTTGATAAATAAACACAGAACTATCTGTTAAGAGTTATGAGATAGAAACATCTTTGCTTCCCATTAAGCATGCTTTTGATTCTTTGACTTAAATACGATATGGTTTCAAGTAGTTTGAAATGTTTTAGTTTTCTGATTGAATAGTTTGTGTCTCATGTTGTCCAGTCTCTTGTAACAATTAAAACACATTACTGCTGATGCGTCAATAGGTTGTTTGATTAGTTCCTTGGCATGAAGAGATTAGATTTCCCATTTCAAAGGGTAAATAGTATCATAGATGTCTGTAGCAGTGGTACTCTGTATTTTAGACTACATTGTGTAGACGATGTAAAAGGTGGTAAAAATGTTAGAGCCTGGAATGTCTTATTTACCATTTAAAAATGACTGGCACATGGGCTAACTTCACTACAGATGGAAGTAGGTATAATTCCCTCACCGCTTATATCAGCAGTGAGTTTCACCCAAGCTTTCTAGGTATTGAGCCTTATCCTGCTAGGTCCTAAGCTCCTTGTGTGAGGTTCTGAGTGTCCCCTAATCCCATTGGAGTTAACATAACATCAGGGCCGGTGCAAGAATGTTTTGTGCCCTAGGCGAAACTTCCACCTTGCACCCCCCCTCCACCCTGAGGCGCCCCCCCCGTGGCAGCTCCCCTCCACCCTGAGGCGCCCCCCCCGTGGCAGCTCCCCTCCACCCTGAGGCGCCCCCCCCGTGGCAGCTCCCCTCCACCCTGAGGCGCCCCCCCCGTGGCAGCTCCCCTCCGCCCTGAGGCGCCCCCCCCGTGGCAGCTCCCCTCCGCCCTGAGGCGCCCCCCCCGTGGCAGCTCCCCTCCGCCCTGAGGCGCCCCCCCCCGTGGCAGCTCCCCTCCGCCCTGAGGCGGCCCCCCCGCGGCAGCTCCCCGCCGCCCCCTCTCCCCTCAGGGAGCCGTGCAGCAACTCCCCTCGGCCCGGGAAGCCGTGCGGCAACTCCCCACCCCAGCCCACCTCTGCTCCGCCTCCTCTCCGAGCACGCCACCACCACCTATTCTCCCGTCTCCCAGGCTTGCGGTGCCAATCAGCTGTTTGGCACGCAAGCCTGGGAGGGAGAGAAGCAGAGCGGGGCGGCGTGCTCAGAGGAGGAGGCAGAGCAGAGGTGAGCTGGGGTGGGGAGCGGTTCCCCTGTGCGTCACACCCTCCCCCCCCGTTACTTGCTGCAGGCAGCCCTCCCCGCGCCCCTCTGCCGCAGCTCACCTCCGCTCCACTGCCTCCCCGGAGCGCGCTTTTGGCCACCCCCAACCACTTGGCGCCCTACGCGACCGCCTAGTTCGCCTAGTGGTTGCACCAGCCCTGCATAACATGGGTTGAGCCATTCTGAGCTCCTTTCAGGGTTGACCCACTATATAGAAAAAAGTGATGCAACTGTAATTTTTAATAGCATTTAGTAGCTTTGAGACTTTTGATGCTATGTATTAAAAAAGCAGGAAATTACTGAAAAGCAATGCTCCTCTACATCAACCAAATCTCTAAAGGTTTGGCTCTTTGATTATTACTCATTCCATTGAGATTTGGAGCCCATATGCCTTGGCTTGGAAAAATCAGCAGCCGAAATTATATAAAGAAGTTATTCTGTTAAGGTGGTAATTGTTAAATGCCAAAAAGCAATTGATTAACGGGTTCTCTTTGCAACTTACGAATAAAAATGTTCTTTTTCATGCACTTTCTGTTTCTGGGATGTACTATCTCAAAAACCCACGCGTCCCTCCACAAATTCTCTTGCTTCCCAGAAAAAGGCTGCTGTTATCATATTTTATAGGCATCCATCTTAAAATTAACCGAACTTAAAATTAACCGAACTTAGTATCTTAGTAGTTAGTATTGTTCTCATAAATGCTGCTTCTTTCTGACAATGGTATATCTAGGTATTTTAAGGCTTTCATTTCTTAATACTAAGATTAAAGCCTTTTAGTTGGAATATTTAGGTACATAGTACCCTGTGTATAGAGCTGAGTATTTACTATTTGGTCTAAATTCTCTTAGAGTTTTTCTTTGAGTGTTTTACTCCTTGGTTATTATGTATTGTCACTAATGGCTGAATTATTAGCTTTTAACTGTACAGTTAAATACTCTCGTCTTGTTTCCAGATCTTTCATGTCAGTCACATTATGCTCAGTTAGCATCAGCCAGCACAGATGGCAGCCAAAGTACCTCAGTTTCACAGAGATGTATTTTTCAGTTATTGTTTTTAATTGGATGTGGAGAGATGTTTTTATTAAAATCCATGGATGAGTGTTCTCAAGAAAATACAGTAGTATCGGACATAATTTAAACCTCACCAGAGACACAGATTGGGGACCTAGGGGAGCAGGCCTCCCTGAAACCAAAAGAAAAGGGGGAGGCCTCCTTTTGCTTGAGGAGGAGAATTTGTGGTCCCCAATTGTCTTCAAGGGGAAAAAATAGTGTTCTGTGCATTTTGCCAGTCGGCACTTGAATTCAAGTGTTTTGTTTGAGATTTTGGTGTATGAGAGAGAAAAAAAGATGTTGCTATGCATTCTCTATGGCAGGGGTTCTCAAACTGGGGGTCGTGAGCCCTCAGGGAGTCGCAACGTTATTACATGGGGGGTTGCAAACTGTCGGCCTCCACCCTCAAAGCCCGCTTCACCTCCAGCATTTATAATAATGTTAAATGTAAAAAAAAGTGTTTTTTAATTTTTAAGGGGGGTTGTACTCAGAGGCTTGCTGTGTGAAATGAGTCATCAGTATAAAAGTTTGAGAACCACTGCTCTATGGGTATTTAAAAAAAATCAAGTGTGTACATGTATGTAGTTCCATATCATTACTCTGATGAAATATTTTCCATGTTTATATGTGGGGTGTAAATAAAAAAGCTGTGAGCATTAATCCATAATTTGGACTGTTCCTTTTATTATTTAAATACAAAAGCCAAAAAGCTAAATTGTCAAAAATTAAAAAATAATTACAGTCAGTAATGTCTTGCCAAATTTATTTGAGTGCATTTTCAATGAGGAAGTAGTAAATTAAAATCTAATTTTAATAAGGTTCTACATGCAAGTAAATCATATCAACTAGGAAATATACCTTTTAAAGAACTATTACATTATTTTATTAAATTATTGATTAGTTAATGTCTATAGAACACTTTGAAGATATGCCTTACTACATAGGTGCAAAGTATTATTTATCATCTCTATATAGCTGAACTGTTAAAATATTGCCCTTTTTAATATGTAAAATATTTTGGATCAGAGAAATAATATACCATAAACTGAAGTCCTCTCAAAAGGCGAGAATTTACAAAAAATGTACCGAGGACATGAAATTTTGAATTGTATTGTAGTGAATGGCTCTTGTTTATACATTAAAAATAAGATTTAGTATCTCGTTTAGACATTAGTTGCATTTTATGTATGGAAATATGTTTAACATTTTTTTTCCTTATATTTATCTGTAGGTGCCTTCAAAAAATGTGGAATCCTTCGCATCCATGTTGAGACGCTCTCCTTTAGTTCAGATGGGGCCCGCCAAAGACAAAATAGTGCTTGGTCAAATCTTCCACATTGTAGAAGATGATCTTTATATAGATTTCGGTGGCAAGTTTCACTGTGTGTGCAAACGACCAGACATAGATGGAGAGTAAGTAATACTATTGTGGTAAAGGAATAAAATTTGCAAGAAAACCAGGATACCTAGGCAGTCAGAAATCTCTTTGGAATGATCTCAGATAGGGTTTCTTTGTAATTTATTAATTTTAAACTGCTGAACTATAGATTGCAGGTGGAGAGCTAATCCAAATCAAAAAAAGGTTTGGTTTTGCTCCGAAGTCACTGCATTAAGAGCAGATTCCCTTACATTATCAATCATTGGCACACAAATGTTACAAACTCTTAAAGCCCAGAGGGGAATTACTTTTGTTAAATGTGTGATTTGTAAACAGAACATTAACTGGAGATCCAAAGTAATTTATTTGTTAATGTTTTCTGTCTTCTTTTAGTTCAGGTTTTTAAATTGTCAGAATTTTATCTTTGCGCCTTGAAATGCACATTGACCACAAATGAATAATGAACAATTGGACTGAGATAAATTGTGATGACATAAATGGATAAATATGATCCAGTTTAGATTCACTGCCTGTTTCTAGTTGAGTGCACCACGAATATATTTGTATAAGCTTTTCTCTGATGGGCAAAATATATGCATGAAATGTCAGATTCCTGTATTTGTAGATGTTGGTTTCAAAAGAAACAATTAATTAAAACCATCTATTTCTGTAGAAAACAAGCTTTATTTTTTTGAGGAGAAACATATTTCTGCTGTTATGAGTACAAAGAAGATAGCATTACACATGTGAACTGAATATAAACTGGGTTCATTGTTGTCTTCCTCACTTTTCAGAGACAGCTCCATACCTCTGCAGCTGGATTGCAGATTGCCCAGTGGCAATGGTAGCAGCGTGAAATTAACAGCTCAGTTTCACTTTTGCTATCCTGAAACTTGTGGCGTTTGGTTAAGCTGTTAGCTTTCTCATGCAGCAGCATGATTCCTGTGAGCGGAAAGGAGAACAGGAACTGAAATGAGGAAGGAGGCTCCAAAAACGGGGACTAGGGAGGAGCAGAGTAGCGCAGACCCACTCTCTGGAAGCAGACTGGAGGCTCTGGTGAGGCGAGAAGAGACAAAATTCCTTTTCTCTTCCGGCAGCCAAAGGAGGGTTGAGCTTCAGATTTATCAGACACCTAATGCCAGAGGCTGATCATAAAAGGGACAGCACCCTAGTAGAGATATTGTTGCTTGCCCTATTTGCAGCTGCTGGGGAACAGGGCTTCTCACCAGGTTCTTGCCCTTGGACCTTGCTGATGGGAGCCCCCTTCTTGTCTTTCATATCTGAATCTGGCTAGTAGGTTTACTCTTCTGTCCAGTAGGTGTCTGGTCAAAAACTATAATAGGCATCAGTGTGTCAAAGTTGTGAAACCAAACATTTACTGAAAATGTATTTTTTGTGAAAACTTGAGCACGTTGAGAATAAAAACTCACTTTCATTATTCAGTTCACTTTCACTCTTCAGTTTTTGTGCATTAGCACAATGCTGTGGTGCTTGAGTTCACAATGCTATGGTACATTTAAATCTACCCCCAACTTAAAAAATTTTTTTTAAAGATTTGAAAATATTTGTATTGGGTTGGATGAAACCCCTCACTACCATACCTAAAATAATTGTCTTAAACTATCTTGACAATAAAAGCCAACTCTAGAGTATTTTGATTTCCAGAAGTTTTTAATTTGAAATAACAAGTTTGTGCATAAGACTCTAATGTAATTTTGTAATCAAACAGCATTTGCGTATTCATGATTTTGCTCCCTAATGTTTTCTAAAATAACGGCATAGTGATTTTTGTAGTGTTGCCTCTCTGACAACAGATGTGTTTGACAGGCCTGTGACTTTCAAAGCAGATATGATTGACAAATATAAGGTAGATAGCACGTGCCATGAATAGTAGTAGTACATTTTTTGACACAGACATGAAATAAACAAGGTAATTTCTCAGTTCAGGCTATATGTAGGGTAAAAATAAAGGGGGATTAATTCTGCGTGTGGTGAGCATCTCCAAAGAAAGTCCTCCATCCCTATTGACTTCATTGGGAGCTCAGTACACTCAGCACTCTCAGGACCAGGTCTATAGAATCAACCTATATTATGTATTCAAGGCAACTAAATTTAAAATGCAGAAAAGAGAGAAAATTCAGGGTGGGAAAAGGCAAAAGAAAATCCAACCTTTATACACAGTTCTAGTGAATTTTATGTTCACAGTTTATTTAGAATCTTGATTTAATATTATGGTAGTTTAAAATTTGATCCATTACTATCATAAATTTACTTATAAAAGATAGAAAACTTTAAAGTCTGTGGTTAATGTAGCTCATACAGTGAGAATGATCAGTAATCATGGCAATCATAATAGGTCTTAATGTCTTGTGTTAACAGGACATTGCATCATATTTTGGTGACAGAACATAGCACAGGAAAGAGAAGAAATGTATCTCAAAGGAATTTGTCCCCAAATCCAATAGTGTTTGTGCCTGTATGGACCAATCTCTAGTGTTCCTTTTACCCATCTTTCTTTTAAGATTTACATTTGAACATGTATTGTGGTGGGTGGATTGGGGTGAGGCTAAGGAGTTGGAAGTATAGAGCTCAACTAAATTACTACCAAACCATCACTTAACCCTCCACAGATACTCCAGAACAAGTGCAAGATTAGCCCCTGTTGGTTTTTAAATTCGCATATAAATTGGTAGATTAATTTTGATGAAATTGACATGGGGGTGGTGTTAGGACTCTATCTGATAGTTTTTGTTTTAGTGTCAACAGTTATATTATGAGATGTCTTCTTCCTACAGCACATAGTTAAACTAATTATCCAAAACTTGGCACATTGGTCAGTGTGCGCGCACAAGGGACTTTTGGATCAAAAGCAAATCTGGAAACTGCTATCTTGGCTAGATGCATTAATATTTAAGTAGTCATAACTATGTCTTGAAGTTAATGCCTCATGAAGGGGAATAAGTGGGAAGGTCATGCCTCTGCTTGTCTGATTACTTCTGTCTGCTTGCAGACTAAAGACAGCAGTGCACTGATTTTATAAAATTAAGGTTGCATTCTCAGAACAATACTACCTTCTCATGTTTAATAAGAACTTGGTATAAATAATGTGTGGAGACGCTGCTTTGGATATTTCTGTGTCCCTCACCTGAGACAGAGATGGAGACTGACTTCCAGTTTGAAAGCAAATGAATAATCATTTTTTACCAAAAAAAAAAAAAAAATCCTTAGTTTGGCAGAAGATGCTCACGTGGTTCTATTCTAGAAAGTGACAGGGTAAGAATATCATCCTCTTTTATAAAAAGAAAAGGAGTACTTGTGGCACCTTAGAGACTGACCAATTTATTTGAGCATAAGCTTTTGTGAGCTACAGCTCACTTCATCGGATGCATACTGTGGAAAGTAAAGAAGATCTTTTTATACACACAAAGCATGAAAAAATGGGTGTTTACCACTACAAAAGGTTTTCTCTCCCCCCACCCCACTCTCCTGCTGGTAATAGCTTATCTAAAGTGATCACTCTCCTTACAATGTGTATGATAATCAAGTTGGGCCATTTCCAGCCCTGTGTTCCTCCCTCCTGGAGCGGCGCTGCCACCCCGGAGCCGCTTTAGGTAAGCGGCGCTGAACCGCTGGAGCCCAAACCCCCCCTGCACCACTCACCCCAACCCCCTGCCCTGAGCCCCGCTGCACCCTGTACCACCGTGCACCACAACCCTCTGCCCTGAGCTCCCTCCCGCAGTCCGCACCCCTCCTGCACCCCAGCCCCCTGCCCTGAGCTCCCTCCCGCAGCCCACCCTCGTCCTGCACTCCGCACCCCTCCTGTACCCCAACCCCCTTCCCTGAGCCCCCTCACATACCCCGCACCCCTCCTCCACCTCAATCCCTTGTCCTGAGCCCATTCCTGTACACCGCACCCCCTCGCACAACCCGCACTGCCTCCCACACCCCAAACCCCTGCCCTGGCCCTGCATACAATTTCCCCACCCAGATGTGGCCCTCGGCCCAAAAAGTTTGCCCACCACTGCTGTAGAGTCAATCTAGCTGGAGAGTGAATTGTCTGATATTGTGACTCACGTTGCCAACAGAAATGTTTACAAAGTGGATATTTATTGTTGGTAGAGCATGAGCCAGAAAGGAGACATCTTGACTTTCAGATTGCATATTGAATGTAGAGGGCTAAACTAACAATTTAGAAAAACCATCAGATTTAATCTGCAGTTACTGAAACAGACGTGGAACCTTGTGATGCTATTCTTACAAGTCACTTACCAGAGTAGAACTATACTTTTATACCTATTCTAGTGTGACTTGTACTGCAGATCTCTCTTTTTAATTTGTTCTTCTCTTTTCAGGAATGTTAAACTCCCCAAAAGTGTTACTTTTTGATAACAATAAGAAAAAACGGGGAGAAAAAGTACCTTTTGCCCCTAAATAATCCTGCCTCCTCGATAACTTTGGCTTATTACTCTAGAACAGAGGTCCTCAAACTTCATTGAGCCGTGACCCCCTTCTGACAACAGAAATTCTTACAAGATTCCAGGAGGGTCTTAGGCCTGAACCCACCCAAGCCCCGACTCCCCAGACCGGCGGGGCCAAAGCCAAAGCCTGCTGCCCTGGGTGTGGAGGCCAAAGTTGAACCCCGAGGGGAGGCTGTAACCTGAAGCCGAAGCGTGAGCCCAGTCACGCTGGGGCGTCAGTCCTGGGCAGTGGGGCTCCGTCTTTGGCTTCGACCCTGGGCCCTGGCAACCCCTTTAAAATGGGGTCGTGATCCACAGTTTGAGAATCGCTGCTCTAGAACAATCATCTAGAATTAGTTTATAGTCTCCTAGAGCATAATAAAACCTACCTTTCATTATCCAGCACAATCTTTGAGCTGCAGGGTGACTTTTGGTTCTTCAAAGCAAACAAAACTCTTGTAGACCTGTTCGGTGGAGCCTGTGCCTATTAACCAGCTTCTAAAAATCCTAATTCTCTCAATTCTTTTTGCCTCCTCCAGGAGGCAAATTCCATCCAGCATAAAGTCCTTGTACTGCTGGGCAAAGGAAGATATATATTTTATTTAATTAAATCTTTATGTATTTATTTATTAAATATTTTCCCTTTCTTTTCACGGATAGAGTATTTCCTTTTATTAAGTAATTGCAGAGCAGCAACCTCATAATCCCCCAGAATATGTCTGCACAAGAACTGTGCAAGTATCTGATTTTTTTTGTTTGCTGGCAGTTACGAAAAATAAAGTTTCAGGTAGACCCAAAACATTTTGTTTTACCTGATACAAAGTGTTTCATTTCCATTTTGAGCTCTTCAAACATATTTAATTTTTTTAAATAAAATTGAAGGAAATTTGTTAAGTAAAAGTAGTATTGAATTATCAAATATTTGAATTGAAATATCAAAACGTTTAGTTTCAAAAATATCAAGATGAAACATTTTGATTTTCTTTGGATTTTTTTTTTTGTAGTTTTAGTTTTTTTCATCAACTGAAACAATACAGCCCAAATTTGCAAAATGTTTTGGCTGATCCAAATTTGCATTTTTCTCCAAAAAAATGTTTTGACCAAAAAGTTTTGCCTTATCCGTTCTCACCATTACATAAATTAATTTGCAGCCTTGAGTTGAAACCACTTCTGGTTAAAAGAAATCCTGGAAACAGTACTGATAGAGGTTTAAAAACAATGAATATAATGGGGAAGTGAAGACTAGAAACTCTTTTCTTGCAATTCATTGTCTGTTTCTCCTTTTGGAAAATATTACTTCATGAATTTGTAAAGTCTGTTATTATACATCATTATTGATGTTTGCTTGCTTCGGGATCAGAATCTGCCATATTTGGAGTATAGTCAGTTTACTATGGGTCAAATGCATTGCTGGTGTAATGTCAATGGAGTGAAACTAGGATGCACTTGTCCGCTAATAGCAGGTTGCCATGTAGGATTTATTTGATGTTACAAAGATATTACCGTCATTCTTGCAGAACAAGAAAATATGAATATGGGGCATTACTAAATACATGACATTTTATTTTATATATTGCAGTTATTAAAAACAGCATCTTTCCTAGCATGCATTATTTAATCTTGTATAAAGTCCCTGTAAAAAGTGCAGTTTCTGTAAAATGATTTGTAATCCACCCAGAGATAACATGCAAGGCAAAGAGATACTATGGAAAAATAGGAGTATGCTAGATTACGTTTTTTCTTTTGGGTAGTAGAAAGGGAACAAAGCCTTCAAAAGAATAGTGCCTGTTTTTAATAGATCTCCCAAAAGAACAATAGTATAAACCATGACACAGAGGTTCTGTTCCAACCTGTTTCTGTCATCACTGGGTGGGATTCTTAAGAACTGTTAAGTCTGGGAAGGAGTTGTGCTGATTTTGTTTCTTGTAAGGTCTGCACCTGTATCATTAATGACCATTCCCAGTAAAAACGCAATGGCTTCTGGTAGTTTTCTGAAATGTGGGATTGCAGGACCCCTATCTGTGCCAGTCTGAGGTTGCTTCGTTTTCGAAGACTGTTGTAATCCTCTAGCAACTTTATCAAGTTACAGAATCTAAAAGGTACTTCTTTAAATTTGCATGTGCAGCTATTGCAGGGATTTCCAATACATCCTGTGGCAATTTACTTAACACCTTTTAGTGTGTGCCAGATTTGCATTGGGGAGGAGAGGAGAAGGAGGGAAAGAAATCATATGATGCTAGTTGCAATTCAGAGCATAAGGAGTACTAGTGGCACCTTAGAGACTAACCAGTTTATTTGAGCATCCGATGAAGTGAGCTGTAGCTCATGAAAGCTTATGCTCAAATAAATTGGTTAGTCTCTAAGGTTTACTTGTACTCTTTTTCTTTTTGCAAATACAGACGAACACGGCTGCTACTCTGAAACCTGAATTCAGAGCATGACGACTTCATGACCTTCATAAAACATTAGGTAATGTTACTTTTGTAAACTATACCAAAATATTTATACTGCTTGAATGGTTGCCAAGGTGAATTTTATTTGGGAAACATTCACACGCTTTTGTTTTCTGTATTAAAATTATTTTATATGTTAGGAGGAAGTGAAACTAGTTATTCTAAAAATAACTTTTTATGTAGTTGATTTGTTGGGTGTTTTTCCCCCTAGCAGTTACGTTTAATTAAGACAATTTGAGCTGTACTGTTTCCAATAATGATGGATGAAGTGTGGATATTTAAGATTAAAACATGTTTAATAAAATTAGAGCTAGGTTCAGTGAGAGATTCCGGTTAGTAGATGATTTTGATATTTCAAAATTTGGTTTCATTCCAGTTTGGACCAAAACACCCTAATTTCAAAATTCTCCATGAAAGGGAATGGACCGCTAGCTCCAGGTTAGTGTATCTGGTGGACTGCTGTGGATCCTGGAAGCCCTGGGGTCCCCAACTCAGAGGCAGTTCACCTGGCTGGCTGCCCCAGACTCTAGAAGTCCTGGGGTCCCCAGTAATGAGGAGCTGAATAGGTGAGCTGGCAGGAAATTAGTCAGATTTCCATCAGAAACCTGCCTCATTGCCAGCAGAACTTTGTCAAAATCAAACCATCTCTATGAAACATTTTGATAAATTTAAACCAAAAATGTTGTTTTGGAATTTTCCTGACCAGATGTAAAAAAAAAAAATTCTACCATTCCTTTTCCCAGGCCTCGCTATAAAAATAGTTGAAAATGTTTAATGTGCATCAAAGAAAAGGAAAACATAATATATTAATTTTACATTACTAAAGTGTTAAGCACAGTATTTTAATTTACATTTCTTAGGCTTGATCTACACTAGTAACTTATGTTGGTATAACTATGTCACGCAGGGCTATGGAAAAGACAACCCCTGAGCGACGCAGTTATAGCAGCCTAACTGCCGGTGTAGACAGTGCTATGCGATGGGAGTGCTTCTGCTGTTGACCTAGCTACGACCTCTCGAAGAGGTGGATTACCGATGCCGAAGGGGTAAGCCCTCCTGTCACATAGGTAGCATCTACATTGAAGCACTACAGTGGCGCAGCTGCACCACTGCACCATTTTAAGTGTAGACAAGCCCTGGGATTTCAGACGTTTGGCCAAAATATAACAACTGGCCTCAAAGTCACACCTAGGAAGTTGTGCATCCACTCACATTTGCAAAAGAGTTACCTCTTTCGGTGCTGAAGCACACATGCTATTTTATGCTTCTGAATACTCAAGTTGTCTTCAGTGGGACTATGCATCTGATTAAAGTATGCATCTGCTTAAATGTGTTGCTTGACCACAGACTGTGCATAAATGCCTCGATGGTTGTGTCTATGATTGGGGTTTTTACAAAAAGAATTCTTACCTGTGTCTAGGGCTGGTAGGAGTTGTAGTATAGATAAGTGTCTGACGGCTTCCTGTGTTTTTGCCAGTGTGTTGTTAAAATCATAGAATTGTAGGACTGAAAGGACCTCAAGAAGTCTTCTAGTCCAGTGCTCTGTACTTGAGGCAGGACTAATATTATCTAGACCATCCCTGACAGGAGTTTATTTAACCTGGTCTTAAAACTCTCCAATGATGGAGATACCACAATCTCTCTAGGTAATGTAGTCCAATGCTTAACCGCCCTGACAATTAGGAAGTTTTTCCTAATGTCCAACCTAAACCACTCTTGCTACAGTTCAAGCCCATTGCTACTTGTCCTATCCTCAGAGGTTAATGAGAACAATTTACCACCCTCCTCCTTGTAATAATCTTTTATGTACTTGAAAACTGTTACCATGTCCCCTCTCAGTCTTCTCTTCTCCAGACTAAACAAACTCATTTTTTTCAATCGTCCCTCATATGTCATGTTTTCTAGACCTTTAATAATTTTTGTTGCTCTTCTCTCGACTTTCTCCAGTTTGTCCACATCATTCCTGAAATGTGGCACCCAGAACTGGACACAATACTCCAGTTGAAGCCTAACCAAAGTGGAGTAGAGTGGAAGAATTACTTCTCATATCTTGCTTACAACACTCCTGATAATACATCCCAGAATGTTGTTTGCTTTTTTTACAACAGTGTTACCCTGTTTACTCATATTTAGCTTGTGATCCGCTCTGATCCCCAGATCTCTTTCCGCAGTACTCCTTCCTAGGCAGTCATTTACTATTTTGTATGTGTGCAACTGACCATTCCTTCCTAAGTGGGGTACTTTGGATTTTTCCTAATTGAATTTCATCCTATTTACTTCAGACCATTTGTCCAAATCATTTTGAATTTTAAATCCTATCCTTCAAAGCCTTTGCAACCTCTCCCAGCTTGGTATCGTCCACAAACTTTATCAGTGTACTCTCTGTGCCATTATCTAAATCCTTGATGAAGATATTTAACAGAATCGGACCTGATCCCTACAGGACCACACTTGATTTGCCCTTCCACCATGACTGTGAACCACTGATAACTACCCTCTGGGAACCGTTTTCCAGTTAATTATGCCACTATCTTATACTAGCTCCATCTAGGTTGTATTTCCCTAGTTTGTTTATGAAAAGGTCATGCAAGACCGTATCAAAAGCCTTACTAAAGTCAAGATATAACAGATCTATCGCTTTCCCCCATCCACAAGGCTTGTTACCCTGTCAAAGAAAGCTATTAGGTTGGTTTGACATGATTTGCTGTTGACAAATCCATGCTGAGTGTTACTTATCACCTTATTATCTTCTCGGTGTTTGCAAACAGATTGCTTAATTATTTGCTCCATCATCTTTCCAGGTACTGAAGTTAAACTGACTGATCTGTAATTTCTTGGGTTGTTCTTTTTCCCCTTTTTATAGATTGGCACTGTATTTGCCATTTTCCAGTCCTCTGGAATCTCACCCATCTTCCATGACTTTTTGAAGATAATTGCTAATAGCTCAGATATCTCCTCAGTCAGCTCCTTGAGTATTCTAGGCCAGTGGTTTTAAAACTGCGGGTCGCGACCCAGTACTGGGTCACGGAATAGAAGGCGCTGGGTCGCGGCGACTCTAGTCAGCACCACCGACTGAGCCATTAAAAGTCCCGTTGGCAGTGCTGCCTGGCTAAGGCAGACTAGCTCCTACCTGTTCTGACACTCCACTGCGCCCCCGGATCGGCCTAGGCGGGGGGTCACAGGACTCCGTGTGCTCCTCCCACCCTGAGCACCGACTCCGCACTCCCACTGGCCGGGAACCAGCCAATGGCAGCTGTGGGGGGTCAGTGCCTGTGGGCAAGAGCCATGCAGAGCCACTTGCGCACCTCCGCCTAGGAGCCAAACCTGCTGCTGGCCGTTTCCAGGACGCAGCACGGTCCATGGTGCCAGGACAGCTAGGAAGCCTGCCTTAGCACCCCTGCTGCACTGCTGACCGGGAACCGCCTGAGAGAAACCCACACCCCCATCCCCTGCCTGAGCCCTGAGGGCCCCCCCCAACCCGGAGCCCCTTCCTGCACCCCAAACCCCTCATCCCTGGCTCCACCCTAGAGCCTGCACCCCCAGCCCAGAGCCCTGACCCCCTCCCACAACCCTGCCCCAGCCCAGAGACCCCTCCCACACTCTGATCCACTCATTCCCAGCCCCACCCCTCAACCCAACCGTCTGCCCCAACCCTGAGCCCCTCCCACACCACAGATCCCTGATCCCCAGTTCCGTTGGGTCGCAGGCATTAACAATTTTCTTCAACTGGGTTGCCAGAAAAAAAATTTGAAAACCACTGTTCTAGGATGTATTTTCATCAGGCCCTAGTGCCTTTAATACATCTAACTTGTTTAAGTAATTTTTAACTTTTTCTTTCCCTATTTTAGCTTATGATCCTACCTCATTTTCACAGGCAAGAAAGAAATATGTAGTAGAGATGCAGATTTCCATTTCAGATGTCCATGGGATCATTCTAAGCAGTGAAAAAGAAAACATGATGAAAGTTACCTAAACTGTTCTTTTAAAGTGTAGTTTTGCACATAGCATAGTACATATACTGTAACGATATGTTTCAGAGGAGCAGCCGTGTTAGTCTGTATTCACAAAAAGAAAAGGAGTACTACTGGCACCTTAGAGACTAACCAACTAGTTATGCGACCCCCGAGCATGCTCAAATAAATTGGTTAATCTCTAAGTACTAGCACTCCTTTTCTTTTTGTAACGATATGATAATTCTTACTTTTACATTCTTCCTAAATAGAAGCAAATCATTTTACAGACTTTTTATTAATGAGTTCTGTAAAGCGTGTGCTAGGTTTTGCCTTCTGCACTAGGCAACTAGGAGGAAGAAAGCATACGGAGTCTCTTTTTCCCACCCCCAATGCAAGTAGCAGGGCAGGATTCTCTACTTAGCATCTGAGAGGGCCAGCAAACACATTGGTCAAAGTATCATGGTCTTGTACCAGCTAGGGGCACCATCTAGGCCCACCATTGGCTAGTGTTTATGTTGCTGCTAACAACTCGTGCACACCATGAGCCACTGCTGCTGCCAGTTAGAAAGTGCACTCCAGCATCTTGTTTCCCATAGAAATCTGCCATGACTAATAGGATGATTGCTGTAGAAAACACACCCACTAGTATTAGGGATACTGGAGGGAATAATTATATGTGTCACATTCATATACACATACACTATAAACATACATATGAATCGCTTTGTTCCCCACGAATGGAGGGTGCAGCCTTTTCTAGATTGAAACCTGGCATCTATTTTAAAGCACATAGCAACATTAGACAAAAGTTATTCTCTTCCACTATCACTCTGCCAATAGTGCCATCTCTCTACCCTGTTCATCTGCTTCTAGGAGCATCTCTGTTTCTTCTTCTATATTGCCCCCCGGTGCTTTGGCACAAACTTATAATTCTGGTCTGCCAGGCCATCTCTGTGTCTACTTGTTCCTTAAGACTCAGCTCTTCTGCAATGCCACAATGTGAGTAAATTTATATTATTATTATGAAAATATTTTTAAACCACAACAACAAAATAGTGTAACTGAGCCATCATAATGTGTGCATAACCAAGCTGAATAACCTCATGATTTTGCTGTAAACCACATTATTCCTTCCTTCCTTCACCCTATTGTTCATTATTCCCACTTGATGCATCCTTTATATTATTTTGTAAGCTGTACGGGAAAGAATAATGTCTTTCTACGTGTTTGGTAAGACCCTGTACAGCAAATATCGTAACAGATGATATAAAATAAATTAAAAAGTGAGGAATACTGTATCCAACTGAAACATCCGGGTAGAGCATAATTGGCCGAGCTTCCATGGCCCAGTGCTCAACTTGATGGCATTTCTCTGTTTAGAAATAACACTAATAACTTTTGAATGCTGCATCTGATTAATTCCCATACCTCAGGGAATGTTCTAGGCTTCAGTGGGCAGAACCCTATAGGTTTTGGTGAAAATCAGAAAAACCAGAGGGGAGAAATGAGAGAGACGCAGCACCACTTGCATTTGGTTAGCAGACGTACTGCCTTCCGTCACCTCTGGAATTGTCTAGAGAACAAAGAACCAGTTGATGGCAGCCATCAACACATTCCAACACAATAGTATTCCTATCTCAGTTTAAAATGTTGACACCCTGAATGAATAGAGGGAGGAAAGGGGGGAATAGGGGCATATGCAGAGCCCCTGGCATGATGGGAAGGGGGGGTGTAGTATGGAGGACCCTGGTATGGGGAGAGAGGGGAACTGGGGGTACATAGAGACAATGGGATGGTAGGGAAGGGGGGAATGAGGAAGTACAGAGTCCCTGGCATGGGGCTTACAGAACCTCTGGCAGAGGAGGAGAAAGGGGGACAATACTATGGGGAAAGGGGAGCACACAGAGTACCTGCCATGGTGGGGAATGGGGAATGAGGGGCCCTGGTATGGGTGGCACATAGAGACCCTGGCATGAGGGGAGTTGCAGTGAGTCACTGAAATAGAGGGGGATGGAAGGGTGACACATGGGGAACTTGAGGGGAATCAAGGAGGGAGGCAAGGAGACTCTGGTGTGTGCAGTGAGCTCAGATGGCAGAAGCAATAAAGTGTGGGAATCCCCAATTACCCAAATTAAAATTTGGCCAGGATACAGGAACTTAACCATACACTTGCAAAAAATGTCATGGGATTTGTAATGACTCCAGTGATCATGGACTTCATAGATCTTCAGACCTAACCCCAAAAATATCATCATTAGAATAGAGTTCCCCCTAATACTAGGCTGCGCCACCGCAATAGAGTATAGATTCTTCAGGGTTGGTAGAGAGTGCCTCCTGCTGAGTCACCAACATTACTTCTTGTCAGTCCTGAGTTTCCTCTAGATCTCTTCCACCCAATTATTGACCCAAGCTTGTGATGTTCTGACATTATTGCAGCTTGAGGTATAATATGACTGTCCAACAGCTGTTGGTCAATATGCAAGCCGACAGCACTTTAATTCTGAGCAAACCATTAACTCATATGTAACTTTGTTTTTAGCAGTAATGTAATGCAATGCTAGATTTAAAAAAGTGGTCCTGGTACTGCACGGGTGATATGATCTCATTTTTGTCTGTCTTATAATAGTTTATTTCCCTTTTAGCGTCAGTAACCAGCGGAAACAATCTGCTTACACATTGAAATGCTTATGGAGCGGCTGGGGAGGAATTGCCACCTAGCTTGTAAAGAATTGTTATTTTTAAATGTCTTAATTTTAACACTGGTTATATACAGAGAGGTATATAACTTGGGGGGGAGGGATAGCTCAGTGGTTTGAGCATTGGCCTGCTAAACCCAGGGTTGCGAGTTCAATCCTTGAGGGGGCCATTTAGGGATCTGGGGCAAAAATTGGGGATTGGTCCTGCTTTGAACAGGGGGTTGGACTAGATGACCTCCTGAGGTCCCTTCCGATTCTATGATATAAGAGAGAGGTAAAAAACAGAGATGTAACGTTCTGCTTCTGCTGATGGCTTATTTTTAAAGCTTCTTATTTTCATTTTTATTATTGGGGTCATTTCTTGCTGAAAACCCAGAATGCCTCAGTTGTTTTTGTGTGTTTGTTTTGTTTGTTTAAAATTTCAGTTTGGACTGACATGAAAGATCCTATTGGTTGTGGCCACGAAGATAGCTTTTTCAGAGTGGAATTAAATTCACAATCATAAAATCATGGGACTAGAAAGGAAATCAAGAGGTCATTTAGTCCAGTCCCCTGCACTCATGGCAGGAGTAAGTATATTAATCTAGACCATCCTTGACAAGTGTTTGTCTAACCTGCTCTTAAAAATCTCCATGATGGAGATTCCACAACCTCCCTGGGCAATTTATTCCAGGGCTTAACCACTCTGATAGTTAGAAAGTTTTTCCTAATGTCCAACCTAAACCACGCTTGCTGCAATTTAAGACCATTTCTCCAGTTCGTCCAGATTATTTTGAATTTTAAATCCTATCCTTCAAAGCATTTGCAACCCCTCCCAGCTTGGTATCATCCGCAAACTTTATAAGTGTACTCTTTATGCCGTTATCTAAATCATTGATGAAGATATTGAACAGAACCAAAGCCAGAACACACACAGGATAAGAGACTAAATCACTTATAAAAAAAAAAAAATACACTGGGCCAAATGCAGTTGTGGTGTAAGCAGGAGGAGTTCCCGTGAAGTAAAAGGAGAAACACCCACTTGTGCCAGCACTGATTTTGTCCCATTGTGACGCTTCTCTGCAAAGACAAAAATTAATATTCTATCTGCATTTATAATCATTTTAATAAATCACAGGCAGATTACCTGGAAATGCAAAGGGTTAACATTTAAAGCTTAACAGAATAGTAATACTAAAATTAGGTCTTCTCATTAGATAACTTTAGATATAAACACACTTCATTATTTATTTCCTAAAACATATGTACAGTGCACTTTAGTTTGTTTTCATTTACTTAATGGTAATAATTGTATAACTAAAAGATGTTTAAGTGGTCATTTGGAACTTAAACAGCTATTTCAGTTTAAAAAAAAAAAGTTAACAAACTACGCGCTACTTCATTGTCATTGTATAGTCTGTAGTGTTGCTGTGCGCTTTTAAACAGCTGCCAAGTAAAATTCAACTTATAAATCCTCTGCACATCTATGTGTGCTGCACATCTACCTGAATACTGCAGTCCTCTGCTTTTGTACATACACTCAAAATTATATGTTACATCCATAAACCCCATATTGAAAGAAAGTTATGGTTGCAAAGTAAAGCATTTAAAAGTTAAGAAATGCCAGAATTAAGTTTGCTCGTACAACCCTAATTTGGCCCTCTTGTGCATATGCATTATGATACAATCTTTAATTACATGATCATATATTTTTTCCACAAGACTCCTGCGTCATTCAGTACACAGGATGGAAGACACTCATGGAATGAATTAAGGTTATGTAGTGGTAGATCGTTTGTTGGATCCTTGCCTCGTTTGCTGCAGAAGCTGGCAGGTAAGTAGAGAACTGCAGTAAGAGGGAAGAAGATCTTCTGCTTAAGGCAGGTGAACACCCCAAAGGGACCTCAGTTCTATCCCTCTGCTACAGCGTTGCTATGTGCTGTTCAGCAAGTCACTTACAACTAAAATTGACAGGTGCATGTTCCTTAATTTCTGGTTGCCCAACCTGAGCCACCAGGGCATAAATTGCTGAAGCGCTGAGCACTTGCAAATGCAGCTGAAGTCAACAGGAGCTGTGTATGCTCAGCATCTCTGGCTGTAAGGCAGTGTGGTCTGAAGGAATGACCATAAGGTTGGGAATCAATAGATCTTGAGTTCCAGTTCTGGCTCTGCCACTCCGTTATCCTGAAGCAGAAACAAATTCATTAATGTCTGTGAGACACTCAGATGTTGGAATGATGAGTGCCCAAGAAAAGACCATAAGGAATGAATAATTCTGTATTCATTACAGGCTTTGAATGGTGTGCAGTAAGGCAGGCAGGGGCCAATAACTGAATAAGGATAAACATTTTGAATAGCAGCCTCATTCCCTGAGGATCATCTATCCTATGCACTGAATGAGGAGCCAGGGTCCTGGGGAGGACATAGTATACTATCACATATCAGTGCATACAGACAAGGGGCAGAGTTAAGGTTGCACAGGCAATCTATAGTCTGGTATTTCCCAACTTTTTTGAATGTTTGACTCTACAACCTAAATAATGTATTTTAACAAGATTTCCGTATGTAATTCCCTCATTTTTTACAGGAAAATATTAAAAAAAAAATCTATTATGTGCAACAGTAACAACCTCACATCATCAGTAGGGTTCAAATCCTGCACCTGCTGGGAGCTTGTGCATGAAACATCTAATTAGCAGGTTATATCTTATTGCTGAGAAAAACATGTAGAGGGAAAGGTCTGTGCCTGTTGTATAAATATATCTGTGGCCTGGTCTACACTATAGGGTTAGGCTGAATTTATCCATGTT
This sequence comes from Chelonia mydas, assembly GCF_015237465.2. NCBI lineage: Eukaryota > Metazoa > Chordata > Testudines > Cheloniidae > Chelonia > Chelonia mydas. The sequence continues at coordinate 51,530,664 of NC_057850.1, forward strand.
AGCTTTATTTAAAAATGACCGCGTTCACACAACCAACCCTATTCCGTCAACCTAAAGGGCTCTTAAAATCAACTTTTGTACTCCTCCCCAACGAGGGGAGTAGCGCTAAAATTGACCTTGCTGGGTCAAATTTGGGGTAATACGGGTGCAAATCGATGGTATTGGCCTCCAGGAGCTATCCTAGAGTGCTCCATTGTGTCTGCTCTGAGCAGCACTTTCAACTCCAATGCACTAGCCAGGTACACAGGAAAAGCCCCGGGAACTTTTGAATTTAATTTCCTGTTTGGTCAGCGTGGCGAGCTCAGCAGCACTCAGCAGCACAGGTGACCATGCAGTCCCAGAACTGCAAACGAGCTCCAGCATGGACTGAAAGGGAGACACTGGATCTGATTGCTGTATGGGGGGAAGAATCTGTGCAGGCAGAACTCCGATCCAAAAGAAGAAATGCAAATATATTTGCCAAAGTCTCACAGAGCATGTTAGACAGAGACTACAAGAGGGACACGCAGCAGTTCTGCGTGAAAGTTAAGGAGCGTCAGGCAAGCCTACCAAAAGACAAAGGAGACAAACGGTCGCTCCAGGTCAGAGCCCCATACATGCCACTTCTATGAACAGTTGCATGCCATTTTAGGGGGGGACCCTACCACTATCCCATCACTGTCCATGGACACCTGCAAGGGGGGAGTCTCACGCCACACAGAGGAAGATTTTGTGGATGAGGAAGAGGAGGACAATGCGCAGCAGGCAAGCGGTGAATCCGTTCTCCCCGGCAGCCAGGACCTTTTCATCACCCTGGAGCCAATACCCTCCCAGGGCGGGATCCCCGACCGTGAAGCTGGAGAAGGCACCTCTGGTGAGTGCACATTTGTAACTACAGTACAGGGTTTAAAAGCAATAGTGTTCATGGTCCCCTGGTTGAAATAGTGGAATTTTTGTAAGGGAACAGTAAAAGGCCCCGTTCATGCTGGGCTGTTTGTGCTTGGCTAAAAGGGATCATCCCAGAGAACAGCCACGCGGCGCAGGGGAGGGATGAAGGGATCATCCTGGAGAATAGCCACGTGGTGGGGTTGGGGTAGGTGTGTGCTGCACATCTACCTGAATACTGCAGTCCCTCCTTTTAAATGTAAAACCCAACCCATTGCTTGCTCTGGGAAAGGGGGGTGCTGCAGTTTGAAAACATTCCCACATGTTATGAAGGTGTAAGAAGCCAACTCAATTTTACTCTCCCTTTTTATCTCCCCCCAGGTGCAAATGTTTCTACGCTCCCCCTATCATCTCCGTCCCTGAGGTTATCACAGATTAGAAGGTGGCAAAAAAGCACTCACGATAACATGTTTTCCGAGCTCATGCAGTCCTCCCGCACTGATGGGGCACAGCTTAATGTATGGAAGCATTCAGTGGCAGAGGCCAGGAAAGAATTAAGTGAGCATGAAGAGTGGAGGCAGGACGCGATGCTGAGGCTAATGGGGGAGCAAACGGACATGATGAAGCATCTGTTGGAGCCGCAGGAAAGCCAAAAAGAGCACAGAGCCCCGCTGCATCCATTGTATAACCGCCTACCCTCCTCTCCATTTTCCATAGCCTCCTCACCCAGATGCCCAAAAACAGGGCAGGGAGGCTCCAGGCACACAGCCACTTCACTCCAGAGGATGGCCCAATCAACAGAAGGCTGTCATTCAAACAGTTTGATTTTTAGTGTGGCTACAATAAACAATGTGGCCTTGTCCTTCCCTCCTCCCCCACCCTCCGGGCTACCTTGTCCATTCTCTCTCTCTTTTTTTTTTAATTAATAAAGAAAGAATGCATGGTTTCAAAACAATAGTTACTTTATTTCAAAGAGGGGAGGGTGGTTGGTTTACAGGGAATTAAAATCAACAAAGGGGGTGGGTTTGCAGCAAGGAGAAACACACACAGCTGTCACACCATAGCCTGGCCAGTCATGAAACTGGTTTTAAAAGCCTCTCTGATGCACAGCGCGCCTTGCTGTGCTCTTCTAATTGCCCTGGTGTCTGGCCGCTCAAAATCGGCCACCAGGCTATTTGCCTCAGCCTCCCATCCCGCCATAAATGTCTCCCCCTTACTCTCACAGATATTATGGAGCACACAGCAAGCAGCAATAACAATGAGAATGTTGGTTGCGCTGAGCTCTGACCTATTCAGCAAACAGCGCCAGCGAGCTTTTAAATGTGCAAAGGCACATTCTACCACCATTCTGCACTTGCTCAGCCGATAGTTGAACTGCTCCTTACTACTGTCCAGGCTGCCTGTGTATGGCTTCATGAGCCATGGGAGCAAGGGATAGGCTGGGTCCCCAAGGATAACTATTGGCATTTCAACATCCCCAAAGGTAATTTTCTGTTCTGGGAAGTAAATCCCTTCTTGCAGCTGCTCAAACAGCCCAGAGTTCCTAAATATGCGAGCGTCATGCATCTTTTCCAGCCATCCCACGTTGATGTTGGTGAAACGTCCCTTGTGATCCACCAGTGCTTGCAGCACCATTGAAAAGTACCCCTTGCGGTTTATGTACTGGTTGACAAGGTGGTCCGGTGTCAAGATGGGGATATGCGTTCTGTCTATCGCCCCACCACAGTTAGGGAACCCCATTTCAGCAAAGCCATCCAGTATGACCTGCACATTTCCCAGAGTCACTACCTTTGATAACAGAACGTCAATGATTGCATTGGCTACTTGGATCACAAAAGCCCCCACAGTAGACTTGCCCACTCCAAATTGATTCCCGACTGCCCGGTAACAGTCAGGCATAGCAAGGGTCCACAGGGCTATCGCCACTCGCTTCTCAACTGTCAGGGCAGCTCTCATCTTGGTATTCCTGTGCTTCAGGGTGGGGGAAGGCAACTCACAGAGTTCCAGGAAAGTGGCCTTGCGCATGCAGAAGTTTTGCAGCCACTGGGAATCATCCCATACCATTAACACTATGCGGTCCCACTAGTCTGTGCTTGTTTGCCAGAATCGGCGTTCCACTATATCAACCAGGCCCACTGCCGCCAACCTTTCAGGAACGTCTGTGTCCATGTCCTCATCAAAATTCTCCTCGTGCTGGCATCTCTTAGCCTGGTTCTGCATATAGTCCAAGATAATGCGTGAGGTGTTTACAATGCTTATGACAGCAGCAGTGACGGTGAGCTGAGCAGGCACCATGCCATGGTATGGCATCTGCAGGAGAGCAGAGTTGCAGCGGAAACGGTGGATAACAATGGTTAGCAGTTGTACAGCACCCAGGAGGACCAGAACGGAGCCCCCGAGGTCATCGCTGGGGAGCAGGAGAGCAGAGTTGCAGCAGAAGCGGTGTATGACGACAGTTAGCAGTCCTGCTGCACCATCTGCTGACAGCAGCACCCAGGACACAACAGCAGCGGTGATGCTGAGCTGAGCGGGCTCCATGCTTGCCGTGATATAGCGTCTGCACGGAAAAAAGGCGCGGGACGATTGTCTGATGTTGCTTTCATGGAGGGAGGGGCGACTCACAACATGTATCTAAAACCACCTGTGACAAAGTTTTTGCCTGATCAGGCATTGGGAGCTTAACCCAGAATGCCAGTGGGCGGCGGAGAGTGCAGGAACTGTGGAATAGCTATCCACAGTGCACCGCTCCGTCAGTCGATGCCAGCCATGGTAGTGAGGACGCACTCCACCGACTTAATGCGCTTAGTGTGGACATACGCAATCGACTGTATAAAATTGATTTCTAAAAATTGACTTCTATAACATCGACCTAATTTTGTAGCGTAGACATACCCTTAGTGTGCGTAAGTGTGTTTTTAACTGGCTCAGGTTTGTGGCTAGCATGGATAGGGAAAAGAAAAAGAAAAGTCTTTAAAGAAAGTAGTAATACAGAATTGGCCTTCTGTCCATTTCTCTTGTAGTGGCTACCAAGAATAATACTTCTGCCCTGTTAAAATCACACCTTATTGACTCAACATACTGAATCTCCTTTAAGTTCCATCTTGTAGGTCTTACTGCAAGAATTCTTGGGATGTGGGTTTAAATGCACTTTGTGGATAAGGGAGAAAGGAAAAGAATAACAGCTCTACTTGCACTATTACTTCATGCTGTTTGAACCTTCAGGCTGATTCTTTACCAGCAATAAGGTTAGTGTTTTCTTGCGCTGTTTGATGCTTCCCTCCTGGTAGTCTCTGCTGTAGCCTTCATTTCCCTATAGGTTCCTCTTTTTCCCGGTAGCCTCTGCAGCAAGCCACACACTGTAGAAAATATCCAGGAATGGCTCCTCCACCTTCTGCAGCCCATCTGTCTCTGGAGTGGATTCTCAGTCTCCTTTTACCTACTTTCATCCTTTGCTGTCATTCTCTTGTTCAGAAACTTCCTATTTGTATGTTCTGCTGTTGCTCTCTACTGACATCTGAATTCCTCACCACTCTCATACCTTGTACTTTATTCCCCAGTAATGACTGCAGCCAAAAAATAATACCTTCTAAAATCATAGGATTATAGAAGTGTAGTACTGGAAGGGACCTCAGTAGGTCATCTCGTTCAGTCCCCTGCACTCATGGCAGGACTAAGTATTATCTAGAATAGGAGTCTCAAACTCAATTTACCTTAGGGCCAGTGCCAGTCCTCATATCCTGCCAGCGGGCCAATAATGTCACTGAAGATGGCGTTCAGAAAAGAAAACATTTATATTGTATTTTTTATTTCGAATTTCTTAGAAATAATAAAACTGTCATACAACTTATACAATTCTTCGCCTGCCAGAGAGTTTTTAGTGTTTGCCAGACACCTGGCAATGTGTCAGTTCTGTCAGTTTGTTGATGTTTGGCCTCAGTGACTGAGCAGTTGAAACCCTCAAGATTGCAGCAAGGTGTGCATCAGATAGTTGTTTGGTATTTTGACTTGTTTCTATTCATTGTGGAAAAAAGCAATGCTGCCTCCATGGCTTACTCTGTCCGGCAACTAGTGATGGTATCTCTGTCCCTCTTCCCAAGCCAGTGGGAGTTGCGGGGGGCAGTGCCTGCAGCAGACATTGCCGGCAGCATGGCTGCATGCGTCTCTCCTCCGTGGGCCGCAGTGGGGAGGTTCTCGGACCGCAGATGGCCTGCGGGCCGGGACTTTGAGACCCCTGATCTAGAACATCCCTGACAGGTGTTTATCTAACCTGCTCTTAATAAATCTCCAATGATGGAGATTCCACAATCTCCCTAGGTAATTTATTCCAATGCTTAACTACCCTGACAGTTAGGAAGCTTTTCTTAATGTCCAACCTAAACCGCCTTTGCTGCAATTTAAGACCATTGCTTCTTGTCCTATTTTCAGAGATTAACGAGAATAATTTTTCACCACCCTCTATGGAATGACCTTTTATGTACTTGAAAACTCTTATCGTGTCCCCCCTAAATCTTCTCTTCTCCAGACAAAACAATCCCAATTTTACCAATCCTTCTTCATAGGTCATGTTTTCTAGACCTTTAATTGTTTTTGTTGCTCTTCTCTGGACTTTCTCCAATTTGTCCACATCTTTCCTGAAATGTGGCACCCAGAACTGGACACAGTACTTCAGCTGAAGCCTTATCATTGCAGAGTAAAGTGGAAGAATGACTTCTCATGTCTTGCTTGCAACACTCTGGCTAATACATCCCAGAACTATGTAAATCAGTATCATCTCTAAAAACCTTAAGGTCAGGGCCAGTGTTTGGGGCAACTACAGAGATAGATGTATTTTTAGGTCAAACAGTCTTCGGTTTTTCTTTTTAATTGGACACTATCTGATCAAAAACATATATTTAAAAATAAAATTCCCTGCCTGTGTTGTTCATCAAAATATTAATAATTCTAAAATGGAAAGGATGTCCAAGATATAATGTATTTTTATTTATTTGGGGTCAATTTCAAGAATCCCACAGAAGTCCCAATGGATTGGGCTTTCAACAGCCATCATATGTGAGAATGGGAGAAATTAACTCTACCTCCCAGCCCAGGAAAAGGCCCCTCCACTTCAGCTATGCGGGGGTGCCCAGCCATTGGCTCTGTATGAGGGTAGATTCCCTAGTCTGACCCATCCCTAATGCCTACTTCTCTGTCAGAGTGGAGTCATCACGTCTCAGACCTTATGGAGACTCACTGGGAGTGTATGCGTTCCATCCACGCAGGGGTACGCTGAGTAGGCCCTCTGCTACAGGTTGAATTTTGGTTTTTGCATTTCATTCAGCTTGGACAAGGTAAATACAGTAGTCATTTTAACTTTTTAAAATTTGTTCTCATGCACAATCTTTGTCTTGTGAGCATGGCTAGGATGGGTTCAAATCCGAACAGAAACATTGTTTTAATGGAAATTTTTAAAAAATCATCACAATGTTTCTGTTTTATTAGGTTTTGTAAAACTTTTATCAGATCTAAAGTAGCTGACAGTGTCCATTTAATACATTCAAAGCTAGTCACAGGTTTTGTATGAGTAGTAGGGGTGTCAGCCCTGACATCCTAGCCAAATTTTAGTTTGGTCAATTATAGTCTGTAGTGTTGCTGTGCACTTTTAAACAGCTGCCATGTTTCTGCCTTCCAAAGTGTCTGCATTTCAGTGGTGTCTGAAGTTACCCCTATAAATATATATTTTTAATAAACCAATTTCATCCCTTTTAGTGTGAAAAGTGGTATATGGGAATAAAATAATATAATCTTAAGAATTTATAATTACATAACTTACAACAGTGCACCTTAACATCCGTTCAAAATCAGCATGAAAACTTACCAGGCCATGCACAAAAATCTGTGCACACCAAAATAATTTTGATTTTAAAAATGCTGTTTTCGTGCCTGATAAAAACATTACTTGGTCAACTATCAAGTTAAGTAAGCAAGCAGAATTTTTCAAGTTTGTCTGAACAGCAGTTTCTTTTAAAGAGAAAACTTTTTAAATCCTTGAAAGTTCTTCAGTGCAACCATCCTGTATCAGTTTCTTTCTCTGTAATGGCATATAGGCAACCGAATAGTAGAAATCTTAGTACTGTTTTTCACACACTAGAAGCATTCCTCCAGACCATGTTATGTACTTTGGGCCATATTCTTCACCAGTGTGACATCAGGGCTGACTTTGGCCCATTGTGTGTTTATACACTGGTAATGTTTGCTAACGTTAAAAAAAAAAGTCTGATTCTCCTACGCTCCGCATCTTTTAAGGAAAACCATAATCAGACAGTTAGTCTCCATGCTGTGAAAAATGTAGTCTCTCTCTGATTAAAATTGCAAGAATGTCATGTTGAAATCCTCAGAGGACAGAGATGATTGCCACTGTTGATCAGCAAACATGCTTTCAGGCACTCCAGTCCATCTCTTGATCACAAACTTTACCCAAATTCATGGGAGAAATGTTAAGTGCTGCTGGGCTTGTTGTCCGGTTCCCGCATACCAACACTGCTACTTTAAAAGGAAGAGTCATTGTTTAAATTAAAGAAGGCTAAATCCAAGGAGGTGGTATGAACTCCCTTTTTCACAAAACTATGTCGTACAGTTCACCGTAGCTCCTAGCCCAAACAATGCATGTGGTGCCACTGTGTCTGCTATCAAACAATTTCATCTTTTCTTTCTATAACATACTTGCAGAGTAGCCCTCTAACTGCAGACTTACTCTATACACTACAGCAAATAACTGCTAACTTTATTTATAGTAGTGTGTATTTTCAAAATATTTCATCCCCTGTGCACATAGCATATTATTTGGTTGGTTACTTTACCATTGTGACTTTTTTTGTCACCCACTGTATGTCATTCTGAAATAGTTATTTTCAGCCACAAATTGAGGTGTTAATTTTTGTGATTCAGTAATACACAAGGACTGTACCTCCACAGTTCCTGGAGCCTTTAGGTCTGTAAATATTTTTTGGAATATGTCTTAAATTTTACATAACTGATAGTTGGTACTTTAAGCTTTAGTTGATGAAATAACATACTGCAGTATATGCGTGATCAAAGTGCAATTGATTTGCACTAATGACGCATCCAATGAAGTGAGCTGTAGCTCACGAAAGCTTATGCTCAAATAAATTGGTTAGTTTCTAAGGTGCCACAAGTACTCCTTTTCTTTTTGAGGATACAGACTAACACGGCTGCTACTCTGAAACCAATGAATACTGAGTACATATTATCATGTCTAGCATCAATCTCACAGCAGAGCAAGTTACCCTGCAAATCACTTCTGGTACTATGTTTGAGGCAGCATAGGCAGAAAGGCAAGAGACCTGCTGGGCATTAAAAGGAAATAATGGCACATTTTGCACCAGTGCAGTGTTTGCCATATTGAGAGAGCTTTTGAGGGCTGTGCAAGCACAGTCTTTGCAGTGTGAGGCCACATGACATCCTGCATGTGGGGGAGAGAGTGTTGGAGAAACGGCTCTTGGAGAACAAAGAGGTCCATAAGTGGTCCTTGGCCCTTTTCGATCCAGTGCCACAGTCTATAAGCACTGTGTGACCACATGGAAAAGCACGATTGCCCGTACATCATGGTTATTCATATTTATCAAAAGGTATATTTTGCTAGCATATTAGAAGGTCTGAATATTTTGCCCAAAATGTAACCAAACATTAATATGAGCAGGAAGCGCTGTGTTTCCTGGTGTGTTTCAGGTGTTCAACCCCCGTAGTTGCAGAAGCTGGAATTCTAAACTCAGGATTTGGCAAGTAAATTGGAAGGAGAATAGATTTTAACATTGTTTAAAAATGTATGAACAGACCTAATTTAAATCAATATGTACAGTCTACGGAGGGATTCTTTTTTTTTTTTTTTTTTTGTATTTAAAAAAAAAAAGGGGCCTTGTAACTCACTTTTAATGAGAACTTTTGTCATACTGAAATATTCTAACAACTATAATTTAAACCACCTTGCTGAGATTCCACCCAACTATTTTGGGTACAGCCTGAAATAATAGTTTTAGAGGGATTTGTGGGGAAAGTGCTTTAAAAGATTTGTGAATCCTGGATGACTGGTGAGGAGGTAATTATACATAAGATGTACAATTATCTGAGGGCACTTCTGTTTGTGTTTGGAGGTGTTTTACACATTTGGGACATATTGTTGCTTAATAGACTGTTCTGTTTCTCAGAAAGAAAAGGAGTACTTGTGGCACCTTAGGGATAATAAATTTGTTATTTATTTGTTTATAGTCTCTAACAAATTTATTATCCCTAAGGTGCCACAAGTACTCCTTTTCTTTTTGCGGATACAGACTAACATGGCTGCTACTCTGAAACCTGTTCTGTTTCTGGAACTAAAAATGCATTGGTTCTATTTTGGACGAAGTACAAATGATGAATCTTCATATACATACAGACAGGTTTCAGAGTAGCAGCCGTGTTAGTCTGTATTTGCAAAAAGAAAAGGAGTACTTGTGGCACCTTAGAGACTAACAAATTTATTTGAGCATAAGCCGATGAAGTGAGCTGTAGCTCACGAAAGCTTATGCTCAAACAAATTTATTAGTCTCTAAGGTGCCACAAGTACTCCTTTTCTTTTTGCATTACATACAGATACTCTGAGGGCCCACATGAATATATCCTACAGTAACAATCATTGTTGTTTCATTATTTATTTATTTTTACAATGTAATTAAAAATACAGCCTATCCCCTATGGAATAGTTATAGTGGGCAGTCTAAAAAGAGACACGAGGGACCCTCTACAATACAAGTTTATAGTTCTAGGAATGCAGTATTGTCAACCCTAGATGTTCAAAAATCATGAGATGTTCTTAAATTTTGTGATTTTTAGGCCAATAATTTTGGGGTTCCTTTTATTTCCCTTCTGGCCTCTGAGCCTTTCAGGTTCATGTTTTCAAGCTATTTTCCTCAAATATGAAGGCTAAGCACTTTTTAAAAAAAAATTAAAGCTGAGATTCTCATGTAATAATAAGATTCTGGGGGTTCAGGCTTTAAGAAAAAGACCGAATATTGCATAGACTCAGGATAAAATTGCTAGACTTGGCAACCATGGAAATGCTCATCCGGCACAACTATATGATGGACTGTTCTTCCCAGGTCGTTTTATTATATTAAGAAGGTACTGGCTGGTAAGGCTGTTTACCTGATTGATGTTATATATTGAGAATTAATTAAAGATCATATTTAGTTGCTTTCAAAGCATTTGCAGTTCAGTTTAGCCATGCATCAATATTTGCAAAAATTGAGAAGGGAAGGGTCATCCATGGGAGTTGCGGCATGAAGCACCACTTGGGATCAGATCCTAGTGGGACACAATAAGACTAATTTTAACTATCCCTCTTCATCTCAGAAAAATCCCTGAAGATGTACTTCAGCTCCTCTAGGACTGACACTGCCTTCCTATTTTGTAATTTTTATCAGCATATTTAGAGGCAACGGTCCAATCATGGACCAAGGGCATGTGAAATTCATGTTGAGAAACAAGAATATTAAAGAATGAGCTTTTCAAAGCGGCCTAGGGGACTGGGGCACCCAGTTCTCATTAGGCAGCTTTGAAAATCTCAGCTTAAGTGTTAAGCACCTGAAAGCACAAACAGAAAATGGTGTTTTGCAGCAAATGTGTGATTTAGGAATTCACCCCTCCCTTACCCCCACCTGCAAATATATCAGTAAAGAAAACTCCATCCTGGACTTAGATCTTTCCAAGTCTCAGTCATGAGGGAATTTTTGAGGCTGATTTATAAACCTCATAAAAGTGGAGGTTTATTATAGAAATGAGCAGATTTTGGGTGGGTGGGGAGGGGACAGATTATACATAATGGCAGAGACTTTTCCATCGGAAATATTTTCAAAAGTTAGGGACAGAGGTACTGAAGGAAATGAGTAGGTCAAAGCAATGACTAGATTATGGTGATTATCCTGATTGGATGAAAGTACTTCTAGCAGCATGCGCCACACCATTATTTTTTGTTTATGCAACTTGTCTAATCTTTTTAGGATTTTTCATTGTCGAAAGAGAGGGAGGGAGGGAAAGGAAAGGACTTGCTGCTCTATTGAGAAAAGCTTATTGTGAGTGAAAGCTATATTCGTTTTAAAAAAAAAACTGTTCATGTTTTAAAAGCCACGCAGTACTATTAGAATATCCCCTTACTCAACACTGCAGTCTGTGTGTGGTCACTGCTGCCATATTGCTGTCAGCATTTAAAAAGCGATAGCAGCCAGCAGAGATGCAAGTTGCTGGTAGTACTTGGTGGGACACACTGAAAGTAGGCATGATTTGTGGTCATTGAAATGTGAAGTAAGTTGATAGTCAAATATGGAACAGCTTTTCTAACAAAAACAACATTCTGCGTTCCCTCCCCACCTTGGTTACACGTGTTGATTGTAAAGAGAAGCAAATTTTCCATTTTCTTTTGTTAGCATTTTGGAACACTTTATTTTTATCTAAAGAACTGAAAATCAAGCCACCCAGCTTGGGTGAGAATTAATAGCCTGAAACATCCTGAAGGAACTGTTCTGAAAAGCTCTGAAGATGTCTATTAAATGAAGTGGTTTGAGACTTGGCAGACTTGTTCTACATAGAAAAGTGCCTAATTTGATCACTGGTGTTCCTACATCAGCACATAAAAGCCTAGAGTGAGTAACTCTGAAGCACTGCTATAAAGGTAGGGAATGGACCAATTTGGGTACAATGAGAAACAAATGTCATTTGTTCCTGCTTGGTAAATTTAAATTGATACACATCTATCATGACATTAAAACCATAATGGATAAGCAAGACACCTTGACTTGGTATCTTGCTGTTATATGAAGATGTGGTTGTCAAAGAAGCATCCGGTATTTTAAAGGTTACATGAAATGGGAGGAAGGGAGAGAAATGGGCTTGTGCCATTTCCCTTTTTGCTTTATCAAGAAGGCACAAAGAGTATGGGCTTGTTTTTTGTTTTTCTTTGTTTTAGGTTCTTTGTTTATAATTGCTTACTTTTTATGTTAGTCAGGTCCTGTTAAGCTTGGAAGTCTGTCAGCGAGATCCTCAGCTGCTGCAAATCCACTTAGCCTCTTGGAAGCCAGTGGTGCTCTGGTGATTTCCACCAGCTGAGGATCTGTTCCTATGACAGTAGAATTAGTGAAATGAGGACATTACAAAAACCAAAAGAGTAACAGTTGAGCTGGGAAGGGATTTTTAGGCATATTGGTTAAAAATATTTATTTGTTTGTGTTTAACCTATTAAACTTTAATGAGTAACTACTCGGAGAAAGGGTGTCTTAAGGAAAGATTCAACACCCTATCCCTTTGAATAAGTTGTGAGAGTTTATAGTATAGCTCATCTGACACCAAAGTCCTCTGGTAAGATCAGGAACGACCAGAATTGATATTTAAAGGAAAAAATATTTAAGGTAAAAACAAGCATAAAAAAACAGCAAAAACCAACCAAACATTTTAGGCCTTTCTATGGACAGTAAAGAACCAAAATGGGCACAAGTCCAGTTACTTTAAAATTTGTGCAGGTAATCTTTAAACTGCAGTGAGATGTGACACTCAGTTTGACAAGAATTAATTCTCTCTGTTGCTAAGGTATTGTCTTTGTTTCAGATTTTTATTAATATTTGTTGGTTCAACTCCGTGTTTAATATTATTTAAGGAGTTAATGTTTCTAACAGGGTAGTCCTTTGTGTGTCACTCTTTCCTCTTTTGGGTCCCTTTCAAAGGCCCTGTATCAGATATCCATTCTCACAGCTGAGTACTGGATTTAGCTCCCTCCAGAGCACAACAAGACTGCTGTTGGCAGTTGACCTGAAGGAGTCACTACAGAGCAAAATGAAGCTCTCTCTTCCGGCAGACAGTTCTGTAAACAAATTGCAATTCTGTGCCTGGCAAGATGCAGCATTCCCACTTGATTGCCAGATACTAGATGGCACTGGCATGAGGCAGAAATGACAAGAGGACTGTCTGAGAATGTCAGTTATCCAAACGACAGCCCATTATAAACTGAAAATTGTTCAATATACTTGAGATGTACCTATGCCCCACCCAGGTTGGGCATATTTACATGAGAGAGTTGAACTGGTTTATGTAAAGGTGTGATTTTTAACTAAGTTGATTAAACCAGTGCAAAAGGAGGTGTGGACACTTTCATTTTAGTTTAAATCAGACTCATTTTGGCATAGTTTAAATTAATTAGGAATTGGTTTAAGATAATAGGAATAAATCACTCTTAAACCAAAGTAAGAGTGCCCACACAGAGAGGTGTGAAGTGGTTTAAAATCACATCTTTAGCTAAACCAGTGCAACTTTCTCACACAATCAAGGCCTTACATTCTTCTGTTCTCTTCCCTACTGATCATAAGGGAAACTTTGGCTTGAAGAATTTCCTCCCTGTGAATTCGGTCAGTTCAAACAAGAAGTTGTGCTCGGCACTGACTTGCTTTCTGCTTATTTGTTCAAAATTTCAAATGCATGGACCTTTCTATGTTATAGGAACCCAGTATACCAACTGATAATGTTCTAAAGCTGTAATTGACGGTCTTGAATGACACGGTGAACTGCAAAATTTCTTCTGGTAGTGTGTTTTTAAAATTACTGTTTAAGATTCTGAATGAAGTTTCCTGAATTAGATTCTCAGTACGTTTGCAGGCACATATCTGCTTTCATACAAATATTTTCCTACAGTGCACATTTTGTGCCCGTTCAAGCTATGTGCACTACCACATCCTATAGTGAGTGGGCATACCCACAAATGAACTGAAAAATCAGGCCATATGTATGAAAACTTACTCTCTCAGCCACTCCAAGCTCCATGCTAGTCATATAAGAATATAAATGTGTAATCACAAGTAACCACCTCACTCCTTTTAGAATAAACAGTGCATGTATTGTTTTATAATCTAATTTTAATTTATGAAACAAAGGTAATACAGTTTTGATTTTGTGCCAGAATTGTCTTAAAAGGTAGCTGTTTTGTCTCTCAAACACGAGCATAAAGTTAGTACTTTAAATGTTCTAATTACTGTTTACACAGAAGTGCGAGTTGACTATATATAGTTCTTGAGGTATTAAGGTAATTTGTATTAAGTATTTTGCATATATTAAACTAGAATGTCTGTTAAATGTAAATATGAATATGCACAGGTGGGCGTGCATATAGATATACTTGCCGCTGTAGCTATACATGTACAGTGTAACTTTTTGTGTTTGTACCTTGAAATATCAACACACAGCTGATCATTGTCTGCTGTTTATAAATTTTGGCATTAAGATTCGTTATACTGGGAGTTTAGAATGCCGAATAAATTGCTCTCTATCACTTCTGAGCTAATTGTTCAAATAACTTAGAGCCAGTATAATTCATATTCACAGTTGAGTTTACCTCCCTGTTCCTTGAAGATGTGATTCTTCAGTACCCAACACTGCTGCAGTGACCTGGACTGCTAGGGATAACCATGGGACAGGAGTGGTTTAAGAAAGGAAATAAAGTAGATTAATTAAAGCTAATACGTTGGCTGCAGGCCAAAATCCCAGTGATAGATGCTGTTCTAAATATGGCCAGCTTGCTAAATCAGATATGTAGCTGTTACTTTAAAGTGGGGTGCTGGGAGAGATTTGACCAGTGACTTTGGGCTTCTCATTTGACCTGTCATGTGCCCGTGGATATGCTGTTGGCTGCAGGAGAGAGTGTGGAGCCATTCTTCCGCCTTCACTTCCTAGGCTCTTTAGCCCCCATTGAGCTGAGAACAGTGACTGAGGACAAAAGCTGTATACACTGTACAAACAGAGCACCAAAGCAGCAGTACACTGACTCATTCTTCGCTCTGTGTGAGAACTGAGGGGGACTCTATTCACTTCTTTTGTGCTGGTGTCTGTCAACAGCGCTGTTTGAGGCAAGGCCTATTGTGCTGGCCAATGTTTCTTATTGACCTAAGTCTGTGCCTGCAATGTTCCCAGGGTCGAAGTTGCGAGTGAGAGAATGTTTGAAAAGGGGTAATCATAGGCTAAATGCATTTTGCTGCATTGTCATCTGACCTATTAAATCTAAACTGTGGTCTACGTTAATGCAAACAGGTAATTATGTAGTCACAGCTGCAGCTATTGACATCTGGTTACCGCCCCGTGGAAAAAAATATATGTGGTTTTCTATTCTGTGCCTAGGCTCTTAAACGCTGGACTTTAATGATATTAACTGGAAATAGAGAATGGATTAATGGGACTGACAGGTCAACAAGGTGGGTACTTTATCCATGTAAGCAAAAATAGCTCCAGCCACAGCTGTTTGTATACTTCTCCTACCTTACATTTCACAGCTTTCCCATGACTCCAGGTTTAACCATTCTCAACTCCAGATTCAGTTATTTAATTGTTATGGGGTGGGAGTAGAGACTGCAGAATATTTTGTATCCTCACTTCCCAGAGTGCTCATTGCAAAATAGTTTTGCAAGCCTTGCCTGTTGTAATTGATTTTACAGTGTGGTGCTTTTATTAATTACTATCATTCTTTCATGTTGAGTTGCCAGGATTTCTAAATGTAAGTCGTTTACGATAGGCCAACACCCCCAAAATGTAATGGTAAGTGTAGTGTGCAAGGGTGATAAAACATTTCTGGCTATAAATTATTTTTTGGAGACTTCTTTTCCTTTCAGTGTATTGTAGAATGGACACGAGTGTTACTTGCATATAAATCAGTTGTAGGACATCCTCTCTTTCCTTGTTTTCCTGCATTTGACTATAAATTAAGAAATTGTTAAAATGTGTCCTTCTGGACTAAACAACTTTCAAGGAATATTTCAGTGAGAACAAACTCTTTACTGCTCTTCTTCCTTTGTATCCTAATATAATTTCTTTGGAGCCAAGTATTCTGAATGCTATGAAGTTATTGAAATAGTAAAATTAATGCAACAGGAAGAGTAGGTGCTGTACAGCAGTATGTTAGGTCCAGTGTATGACAGATCCCCTTACCGCTGTGGAAGGACTGTAGCTGGTAAAACTGTGAAACTTCCTCCTGCAAAAGCTTGTCTGCTGAGTCTTACTAGAAATGTAGGTCATTCTCCTTAAAGCATCATGGCAGAAAAGCCATCTGCCCACCTCACAGGGACCTGTCCAATAAGTAATTCTCTGGAATACTCTGTCTTCCACAGGCCTCTGAAATTCAACTGTTTTCCTTTGTTTGCTTCTTATTGAGGATAAACTGCTGAGAAGTGGTCCTACTTCAGTGAGAGCTTTCCTTTCTTCCTTGCCTTCTGTGCTTTTTACTGTCTTCTGCGCCTTCTAATCCTCCTTTCTTGTTGCTGGTCCTCCACTGAATGGAGAATGCTCCCTCTGCTGGGCTGGGGCATTACAGGATGGCTAAAAAAGCTGAAACTAAAAAATACCTTAAAAACAGGAAACGCTCTCTGATCCCCTGCAGCCAGAAAACTGCCTTTTCTGCACTCAGACTCCAGAGGTGGAGATAGTATCTTGCTCAGACAAGGAGAAGCAAAGAATACCTAAGTCCCTCTACCAGCACAAACCAGACCAAGTTACTGAGTGGGCCAGCGTTGCCCCAGACTCAGACTGCTATTCATCCTTGTAGAGATGAACAAGCTCACTGGCTTTTTGCTTCTATTCATTAGGAGCCAGTGAGGTGGGAGGCAAAGGTAAGTCCAGATCTCTCTTGCTCTTCCTCTGCAGTGCCAAGTCTGCCTACCCATTCATTCCTTTTTTCAGAGTCCAACAGGCACCAATATCTTTCCTCTGGTGCTAAAACTGATGCTGTTAGCTGTGGGCTCCTAGGCTGGAATTATCCTTTCACAAGCTC
Organism: Chelonia mydas; assembly: GCF_015237465.2. Lineage (NCBI taxonomy): Eukaryota > Metazoa > Chordata > Testudines > Cheloniidae > Chelonia > Chelonia mydas. Next base: position 51,547,351 of record NC_057850.1, read on the forward strand.
CACCTGCCACAGTACCAGACTCTCCTCAAGCTCAGCATTCCTCAACGCTAGCCCGTTCAGGTGCCTAAGTTTAATGCAGATGCTGTAATGTCTCAGCTGCAGTATGTCTATAGTAATGCCCCCATCTCTGGATGACTCTCTTCAATTTCTAGTTATAAGGATGCCATCTAGGAAAGAACAAAAGTGGAGTCATGCCCTCAGATGTGCCTCCAGAGTTACTAAAAGGTGTGTGAACACCCTTATCATTATGGACATTTTGAAGGGTAGCACTAGGTACTGGAAGGGAAGTTGCCTGAAAAAAAAACATTGAAATCATCTGTGTGCTAAGGTGAATGGGGAGATACAAATAAATCTACTTTTAAAATTATCCACTGTGAACTGTCCAGTTTGTTTATTAGTTTGGAAAGATTGTAGACTCCCAGTTTGGGACTGAAGCTTGAAAGAGATGGGGAGGTTTCGGGTGGAAATTAAATCAACAAAAGTGTGAGGAAATAGTGTGCAAGATATGCAGCACTCCTCTGTAAATCATCATAAGAAGACAGTGGAGTTCAAGCTTTCTCATCATATGTAATGAATGCACTTTCTCCTTGTTTTATAGGAGAAGTATAGCACAGGGTGCATGCAATATTGAACTACCCCATTTTGGCTCAGTGTTCTCAGAGGGATCAGTCTCGCTGAGGGCGCCAATGTTAACCTGAAACTAACAACTTATTAGTATCCTGTTGGTGTAAATTGTTCTTCAGATCAATGATAGCAATTGAAAAAAAGCACTGACCAGCACATTAGTTCTGTCCTGGAAATAGCGATACTTAAAATCTTATCTTAAAAAGAAATGAAAAGCAGGATGCCTTTGACCAACTCTGATAACCTCTCCTTGACTTATGGTATAACAGTATACATTATTTAAAAAGTTAACCATAATAAATTCCTTCTGTGTAAAGACCTGTGCTTGCAAAAGCAAAATTTGCTCTAGATTTTAACATCTCTGCTTTTTACAGGGGGTCAGATCATCCTTAATAAGTATTTTTTCGGTTGGTCTGTTGGTTTTAAAGTTGCACTTAATTTTTACCATGTGATACTTAATTCACAGTGTAACACTTGTATTTTTTTAGCATCTCTCCTTATACTAAAGTTCATAAATGGATAATATTCTTTCTTAACCTGGAATGCCAGGTTATGTCATACCTAAATGTATCACTATTATGTCAAAACTGTGAGACCATGTGGCCATAATCCGAATAGGGTCGGTTTGTGTACCTTTCTTAAAAGGAAAATGAAGCGATTCATAAAAATAATGTTCTAACAGAAATTAGTTGGTGTGTTTCAACAAAGGCCCCAGGCATGTGTAAAAACCACATTACACTTGGCACAAGTTGTCTCTCTTAGTTCAAAAGAACTTAAGGGGAAACTCAAGTTACCTATTATACTAAAAATACATTCCAGGGCATACCCTCTAGCTTCTGGAAGTTGTGTCAGATGTTCAGCGTGGGAGAGGTATAGCTTCTGTGGATTTCAGCTGGAGACTAGCTGCAAAGTAGGAGAGTAAGAATGCAAAAGTCCTTTAGAATAAGACCAGTCCCTCACAAATGCAGTTTTTGTCTTAGAGATTGGCTATAATGATCTTTTGGTTTGTTGGAAAATGAATGTAGTTTGTGAATTCAGATACTTAACTTCATTTTACAACGCTACGTGGTGACAACTTTCTTAGGAAAATTTTGTTTAATACATTTATTTCAAGAGACAGAGAAGTGTAGCATGGTATAAAAAGATGCAAGCCCCAATTTTGCTAACTTTTTAAAAAGAATAACAAATCTTAAAGCACAAAGTCACATTTATTGATTTCAGTTTGAAAATTTGTTGTTTGAACAAATATTGAACACATTAACATAATGTATAGAGAGAGAACGCTTTCTAGATTTGTTGGAATGGATGTGCCAAATGCTGTTTTATAGAAGCCCTGATATGGGAGGGATTTGGCATCTTTGTTATTACTGTGCCAATTAAATCTGGGGGTATTGTAAAATATTCTACCTCCATAGAGGAAGACACAGCACGTAGTTACTCTTCTGCACCACTAGGGGTAGTTCAGGCATGGCATTGTAAAATCATCCTGCTTTTCCAACCGTAGGAACTAATACATAGAAAGCACAAGTGAATGGGATTGGACTACAAATTACCTAATTGAGGTTGTGTAAAATTCAGTGTTTATTTCCCTGGAGTAATTAAAGCCTCTCTGACAGATGTGTATTGCTAGAGTTTGTAAGATGAGGGTGACCACATAGTCTGCTGTGGTCTTTTAAAAACCTAGACCAGTTTTTGGTCAATTTTCTGCATTTTCCTGTGTCACACACAGACATTTTTGTATTCAAATTGAGATGTTTTCAACTATCAGAGTTGAATGGACTCAACTGGTGTATCAGTGTTGCCCCACATTGTGACTCTTTATACTGCTTCTCGTAAGAGAAGATGTAACTGTAGATGCAGGATGTAATAGTTAAACAGGGTTGTGGACCATGAATATATAGATTACAATCAGTACAAGTTAGCCTCAACAGTGAGCTTCCTTTCAACCATTTGGACTATTGTCACTGCTTCCCCTCATTCAGTCTGGTGGTTGTTGTTCTTAGCACAAGACCAATAGACAGTATTGATAGTTTAGCAAATGACTGTTTTCTGTTTGATTTTTCTATTTTACATGAGAGAGAGACTGTGCTTTGAGTGCTCCCACCCCCATGAATAAATGGTAGCTGTAGAGATTTCAAAGTTTGCAAAATATCATTGAATAGGTAAACAATTTACATAGCTTTTCTTTTTAAAAAAAGGCTTATCTCATTCACATTGGACTTCATAAAAAAAATTGTTTTTCCCTTAAAAAAAAAAAGAGAGGAAGAAATCAAAATGGATACCCAACTTAGTAGGTAAGAGGCTTCATTTGTTTTAGAGAGGTTTCTAAAACCATATAGTACAGTCTACTCAGCTAACTGCTCTTTACTTGAAGAGATAGAGGCATAAAAACACTGAGGACTCAGTTCTAGAGTGTGAATAAAGTCTGGGTTATACAAATATTTCCAGGAAATGGAAGCAAATGTCATAGAGCCTCTTACAAACCAAATAGGAGCAGTACAGGGTTAACACTCTGACATTCTGAAGTGTCTTAATTAGGCTTTGGCAAAGAGCCATGGTCAGTAGAAAATGGGCCTCATCTGAGACGGGAGCAGAAACTAGTGGTTTCAGCCTCTGGCAAGGTCTTGTGCATTCAGCAGCATTCTGTGCTTGTGCCTACCTGTTGTGGGAAAGTGAGATGCTGTCCAGACCTGAAACAAAGCAGCCAGGCATTTTCCCATCCAGCTTTGCCATTGTGTGCTTAAAAAGAAAGAGAGGGAGGGAGGAAAAGGTACCTGTCAATGAACATGGCTTTTTGCAGTGATTCACTGCACATAGCTCCACTCAATTAAAGGAGGGCCTAGTTAACCCACAGAGCAAATCTCTATCAACTTTCTCAGACTAAGCCGATCATTTAGAGCAATATTCACTGTAAAACAGGATGCCTTGGGGATTTGAGGTTTTGAAGATAGCCATGCTGAGAGAATTTTATAGTGCTGATGTTTGAATCTCTTGGTGCTTTCTGTACTAGTCTTTTCAAAATGCAAATAATTGTAGTTTTTAAAAATGAAAATTTTGAGACTATGATCTTTGATATATTTTTTACATGGTTATTTTAGCACTCTAGTCCTTTACACTGGAACCAAAATTCAAGAAAAGTGTTAGTGACCAGACACATTTTTTAGATATTGTCACAATTTAGATCAGTGGTGGGCAACCTGTGGCCCGTGGGCCGTACATGGCCCATCAGGATAATCCGCTGGCGGGCCGTGAGACAGTTGGTTTACATTGACCGTCTGCAGGCATGGTCGCTCCCAGTGGCTGCAGTTCACCGTTCCCGGCCAATGGGAAGCCCGTGCTGCTTCCCACAGCTCCCATTTGGCCGGGAACGACGAACTGTGGCCACTGAGACCTGCGGGCGACCGTGCCTGTGGACGGTCAATGTAAACAAACTGTCTCATGGCCCACCAGCGGATTACCCTGATGGGTCGCGTGCAGGCCGCAGGTTGCCCACCACTGATTTAGATGGATCAGCCAGGTAGGCTAAATATAAAAATTATCTGTTTAAAAATATATAAATATATTTTCACACATAATTACAGGGCTCCAGGAGCAGGGACTGTAAATGAACAGAGTTATCTGGAGACTTGCAATAAAGATGCAAGAGTTGGCAACACTAATATATATGTCCTGCACATATACACACATTGATACAGAGCGCATTACTGTGACAGGGTCCCCGAGGTGCAACCTGGATTGTGGGACTGCTGAGCCCTCTGTCCCACCAGTCTGGGTGGCCCTCACACTGTGATGCTGATGTCAAGCTACAAACCTCTAACAGGTACTGCACTTACACAGATATCCACAGACAGGACACACCCAACTGTGTTACATGAATGATCTCCAAGCCATTCATGAATCATCAATAGAGAGGCTCCAGCCAATTCTCCCTAGCCTTGCATTCCAGAACTGTACCATCTTACACTGCTCAAGGTTCCTTTGGGCCATGCAAGTTCATTAAGTAGTCTGCCACTCCCTCATTGTGGAATGGACACACACTAGCCTTTGTAAACTGAGTTGAGATTTCCTAAGCAGTTCAACCAAAACACATGGTTATAGCTAAAATATAAAACAGGCTTATTAACTACAGAAAGATAGATTTTAAATCATTATAAGTGGTAAGCATAAAGGTAAGAGATAGTTACCTTAAGAAAATGAAACTTCTAGTTTAAGCAAGAGTTGAATCAAACAATGTCTTACCCTGACAGATGGTACAAGCAGGTTTAGTTCCTCAATACAAAGGCTGGGACTGCCTTCCAGTCAGGGACCATCCTTCCCCAGTTCAAAGTCTTTGTCCTCCAGATGGTCTTCCAGGTGTTGAGCTGGGAGCAGGAAAGTCAGAGGCCAAGTGATGATGTCACTGTCTCTCTATTTTCTTCCAGCTTTCTGGAAAGATCTTTGCTGTGATGTGGGTTAGTCTGTCCCCAGGGTGTACATGCCTCCTCCAAGAAATTTATGGGATAGTGGATTGTGTGTTGATGGGCCATTAACACTTTCTGGCTATTGATGGCTACTCCTTTGTTGTAACTGAAAGGCTCGTTATGGGTGTTCCCAACCTCACAATATATTTCAGTAACATGTATAGTAATACTTGATAACTTCACTTACAATGATTGTACAAACAATCCAAAAGGTTATTATCTCAACAGATCAAGACTTAGAAAATGATATCTCAAAAGGTAAATTCTGTACAAAACATATAATCATATGATAGTGGTGAATATGGGGGTTCCGGGGTGCAGAGTGTCACAGTAACCTTAGACCTTTTGCGCCTCAAGCCAATACATTTGTAAAGTTGATACATAATTTACAAGGTTACAGACACCTCCTAGTGCTCATAGGGTAGCAAATGAGATTACGGGGGAGATTTTCAAAGGCACAGAGAGCAGTTAGGTGCCCAAATCCCATTGAAATTCAGTGGGAACTGGGTACCTAACTCCAATTTGTGCCTTCATAAATCTCCCACCCTTTAAGATATAGGATTATTAATAATACATTACAGCACAGTCTGTTCCTGCAACAACTTACTACCAAGCATAATGCTTACTATCGTGTGACGTCAAAACCACCACTATCTGTATTTAAATCTACTTAGCTGAACCTGCTGTCCTCAGTAGACTGTCCCCATGTTCCAGTGGGACTCTGGAAGATATCTGGTGGATGCTGGAACATTGTAACAGAGCAGAAGTCCCCTGCCTCGGCTTTGGGAGACAGATGGCTCTGGACCCAATTTTCTCTTCTTTGGGAGATTCCAAACCACCAGAGGAGCCATTATCTCCTCCTCCAAGAAATTCTAACCCAGACAGTAGATCCAGCGCCTCCTGATACCAATCTCTACCTCATCATTTGCCTCATGCTTTGAGGACCTCCACAGCCCCAGACCCCCACAGTACTGATCCAGCTTAATGGCCATACTAGGGAACGTGGGTCTCATACGCTAGATATGCCTGTGTGGTCTGCTAGGGAATCACTCTACCATTCCCCTCTGAGGGAACACCCAGAGCTTCCTCTTGAATCCATCGTTTCCACTGGTACCGAAAAGATTGTCCTCTTCATCTCCTGTAAAGCTGTCACTCTGGCATCTCCATCCCCTCCAGATGACCATAAACAGTTCCAAGAATTATTACTGTACTTCCAGTTAAACAAACTATTCTGGAACCTGCTAGAGCAGTCTGGCCTGCACCACCCAGACCCCTACCCCCAACAGGGCAGAGAAACACTTTTTCATTCCAGCCAAAGAAGTGGAATTTCTTTCTACCCATCCCACACCTAATTATCTGGTGTTCCAGGCTGCCAGAGAGAGAGAGATCTAGAAAACAACATCCAAAACCCATTCCTTTTGACAAGGAGGCTAAACGTCTAGACTTGTTAGGAAGGAAGGTCTTCATGTCCATTAGCTTTCAGTTCAGAATAGCGAACTTTAGAACCGTTGGCTAAGTATGACTATCTGAACTATTCCAAGTTCACAGAGTTTGTAGACAAGTTGACACAGCAAGACAGAGTTCAGTTCCAAGCTCTCACCTGTTGATTAGCAGAGTAGGATACACTTGAAATCCATTTAGAGATCCTCTGGGAAGATACAGCTTGATCTTTAAGTCATTCTCTGATGGTGAGAAACAGTCTAGGTGATTTTCTGATTGATTTTATCCTTTGTATATAAAGAGCCAAGGCTCATTGCACGTCAAGGGAATGAAGTCTCCTCTCCTCAGATGCACATGATTTCAGAAAAAACAAAGGTAATTGGGTCGACTGGTTTAAGTGTAACTCAAAGTACTTTGTGGATGAGATTTTGTTCTTATGGAATATAGTGTTTGGAGGATTTGCTATTAGGCCACCTCTCGCTGAGGTGATGACCACAAGAAATGCAACTTTCTTTGGTAGGTGATACATAGAACATGTGATTAGTGGTCTGAATGGAGGCTTAGTGAGCGCCAAAAGTACAAGGTTCAAGTCCCAGTGAGAGGTAGGTTTCCTTATTGGAAAGCAGGTTCTGATCAGGCCTCTTGAGGATCTCTAAATGGATTTCGAGTGTATCCTACTCTGCTACCAGCTGTCACAGCCTCCCCTTCATGGGGTAAGCGCTCATTCTGCAGGAGAACAAGCAACGTCAGTAGTGGAGTTCCAGCTACACATTCACAAGACATTATGGGCTAGTTCCACTGACTCCTCCGCTGGTGTATCTTTTGGGACAGCGGCCCTTCAAACAGCTGTACTGCCTACATCCTCAAACCTTTCTCCTATTTGAGTACTGCCTGTCAGTCACCCACACATACAGACCAACATTTGAAGAAGAAAAAGAAGTTACTTACTTTATAGTATCTGGAGTCCGTATCTGTATTCTACCACAGTCCCTTCTTCCATTCTGCTTTGGTTCATTGCTGGATTTGCTGTAGAGAAGGAATTGGAGAGACTGTTGGTCTGTTCTGCCCTTTATACCCTTGGTTTGAGGGATAAGGAGAGCAAGCGTGCATGCATGGACCAATGGACATTGCTTGCAAGAATTTTCCAATTCCAGGCGCATGGCGTGTATGTGCACCTACAGTGGAATACAGATAGGGACTGCGTGTCTTGAAGAACCTCCAGTTACTGTCAGGTATGTAACTCACTCACAAGTGTGAAAGTTCTTGTATATGTTTGATTGCATTGTACAAAAAAGAAAGTGTGTCTAATTAAGGAAATATCCTAAAGTTGTAACTGAGCATGGAATCTTTTAAAATGTGTTTTTTTTTGCTTGAGAACCAATATAAGGATTTCCAATATTTGAAGACAAGTTATATTCTGATTTACACCGTGTTGAACCACTTTAATTTTGAAGGGGCTGTACAGTGTATAAATGAAGGCACAATTTGGCCCTTAGAGTGTACTTTTTTCATTGCAGTTGGGTGACTTACATTAGTGAGAGATGCATGGGAAGGTGAAAACTCAACCCTCAGTCTTCAAGTTTATTTAATCAATCAATTATCTATACAGTGCCATAGGTGTGCATGGTGCTTTGTAACCAGCACATCAAACTGTTTCCTGCCCCTGGGGATTTTGTATTCTAAATCAGATATAAAAGTAAAAGAAATAAAAGGGGGAAAGACGGGGCAAGTATGGGAGAAGGAGGAAGAGGGTTGTAATCATGGAATGTCATATAAGTTTATTCTAATATGTGCATTTTGTCATTTCCTCTTTTAAAAATACATTCAAATCTGGGGCGGAAATGATGCATTATAAACACAAAGATAAAAAGTGTAATCTAACTTACTTTTCCTGTCACTTTAAAAAAAATGCCAGTTAGATTATTTTGTTCATTGCATTACATCCTATAGGCTTCATCTCTAACCAGCCCTTACCCTTCTTTATATTCAGGGTAGTAATGAATAACTTTCTTAGTCTGAATGAGAAATAGGAGATTGTAATGTGTTATGGATGGTGTCAGGGAGTGATTTCTCCAGAGATGATGATACACGTTGCTTTCTGTTACTTTTATAATTTTGACCCAAATATTTTTCCCCTTGATATACCAATTACTTAATTTACACAGATTCCTCTCTCTCTTTCTTGAGCCCTACCCACCTCAAATGGCCTTAGTATTCAGTAAGTCCATGCTTTTGTCTGGCAGATTTCTTAGACCTGGTGATACCAGATAATCAAGCTGCCTGTGACGTCATAAAATGTGTTGGATCAGGAAGGCACCATCAGCCTGGCTTCGTTTTGTTTCTAAGAGTCCACAGTAGCTGTCATTGTCTTAGAGTAACTGATATCCTGCCGTCCTTACAGATCAATCATTGGTCAAAAGAAACTTTTGTGGCCTTTCAGACCATTCTGTGAGCACAAGTTTAATTCATTGAAGTACTGATACGAAGCATGACCTCCTCTCATGTCAGATGAAAGTCAGTCACAATATTGTGATGAATTGTGAGAGAATAACCTATATTATTGAAAGCCTCTCTCAATATAAAAGGATTAGCTCCAGAAAACTTTTTTTCCTGCTGCTGTTCAGTGGTAGAAAATATACATTTTTATTGGAGAATCTACTGGTTTTGTTTCAACTATTTAAAAACAGTTGCTGAGCCAGTTATACACTTTTTTAGTGCCCATAAATACATAAAGGAATTAGAAATTTGTGCAAGTGTAATTTTTAGTCACATTTTTCAAGTTTATTACTTTATATGAAGGAAACTGGGTGAACATTAAAACTGTTAACCAAACTGAAACAAGTTTAAAGTCCAGGAAGGAGGAGAAACCACAAGTTACCTTGAATTCAAGTTAAAAAAATAAATAATTACCCTCTGCCTACCCTGTCTTTAAATCCTTTGCTTATGAATAAATTTGTTATAACTATTTACACAGGAGAAAGTTATTTGGGCAGCTACACTTACCCCTTGTAGTAAATTAGTTTAACTTTCAGGTCAGTGCTGAGAAGCAGAGTTTCATTTATTTTAATTTAAATATAAATATATTTACATTATATGGCTTTTTTTTCTAACTGTCTTATTTAACTGGTGTGTATGGGGAATTGAAGAGAAGATCTTTTTGCAGTGTTTCAGGGATACAGAAATTCAAAATACAGAGTTGACTTACGCAAAACATTTCATACTGAGAACTCCAGCTCCCTGATCACATCTACCTCTGAGCTCCCCTGAGCGGAGCTCAAAGCTTGAAGAGTCTATAAACATGGTTGCCAGCTCCCGGTGCTGACAGGAGCGATACTGGCCCCCAGTTCTGCTCTCTCTTGCCTCCCTGACCCCAGTTCCATCCCCTACTCTTCTCCTTCCAGTAAAGAGAAGAAGAGGACTTAGATAGGGACTGGCCTAATTCGCCTCAGAGAGCTGGAATGGCTATTTTAATAGCCTTCCAGGCATCATTGACCTCAGCCTTGGAGTGCCGCCTGTACTCTGGGGTAGGAGAAGCAGAACTAGCGATCTAGGGGTGAGGAGTGAGTGGGAGGGGAGATATGTGGAAGATGTGGTATTGCCAACTCATGATTTTTTCACGAGTAATGGATTTTGGCTGGGGCTGGAGCTGCAGCCAGTCTGGCAATGACACGAGGAGCTCTAGCCCTCTAGCAAATGACAGGCTTCCCTGAGGGAAAATCCTCTCTGATTGGCTGCCTGTCCCGCTTGCCTGCCTCCAAGGAAAGAGCAACCAGTCAGGGCTGTTGCAGGAAGCAGGCTGAGCTCTCCTGCTCTTCCCAGCAATTTGGCCCATTCTCACTGGAGGGGATGGGGAGGAGGGAACAGAAAAAGCCCAGCAGCTGTAACAGCTCCTCTGCTCCTTCCCTGTCTCTCACCATAACACCTGGACTGGGAAGGAGGCAAGCAGTTAAAGGACCCCTGGAGTTGGTCCTCGGCCTAGAAGGGGGACCCCTCTGCTACCCCCCTACCAGGCTGAGGGTGGGATTAAGAGTTCCAGAGGAGTAGAGGTGAGGCTGGGGAGATTGGAATAACTGATGTAGGGGCAGATTGATCTGGGGACTGGGGAGCAGAACTGATGGGAGGCTAGGTAGTTTTGGGACAATGGCAGGACTGATGTGGGGTCTGGGGGGGCACGATTTATTTGGCACTTGTGGCAGATGTGAAGGTGAGAGCTTCTGCAGCATGGGCCAAAAATCACATTACCCAATAAATTTGAGAGTGGGCAACACTAATTGTCACACACCCACATTAGGGGTGGGCAGGGCCAACTCAGAAATCAAAAGACAGATCATAAAACACAACATAATCTGTTTTGTTTTTGTTTTTTGCTGTGTTCTTTCTGCCTTGTGATTTTTGAGCCATTGGGATTGGCATTACTGAAGGTGGGGTGCAGACATGGGGGAGAATAACTAGGACCTGGGAATCTTTACTATGTTTTTTTAAAAGTAACTGTTTCTTGGCACTTTGGCCATTCCTACCCTGGACATGAGTAATATCCCTTTAGATTGTATTATGTGTTGTAATTACAGTACCCAATCCTGGAGCCCTTACTGATGTGATATACTCCCATTGACTTCATTGAAACTATTCACCTGGGCAAGGGCTGCAGGATCAAACCACCCTCTCAATAGGTTTTTTTGTGTTTAGATTCCGTAATCTAATTTGCGGTGTAACTTTAACAGCCCCATTCACATGCTGTTTTACAGATGAAATGAAGTAGCCTGTTCAGAATTCTGTCTCATGAACCATTCTTCTGCATGCATGTATGCGTGCTTGAGTGCAGACATCTCTTTAAGACGCATAAAAATTTACTCTGTGTACACATATAAGCACACCTACAACTTTTAATTTTCTTCCATTTTTTAAAAAACATTACGGTTCACTGTATTTATTGACTACTAAAAACCACCTGCTGTGTACCTGTCTCTGCTGGCTATATTGTGACAAGGAATTGGTATTAAAATATATTAAATTGGAATTTCTATCAGTTTACCTTGAGACTTATATCATGCAACATCATCACATGATCTGATAATCGTAAAACCAATCAAGTACAATAAAATAGATGAGTAGTATTCTGACGGGTACTTAATCTAGAGTAAACTTGTCAGATGGGACCAGTACAGCTGGGCAGCAAATTTTCTGCAGTGTCAAAGTCCTCTCCCCTAAACTCACAGTTCCTGTCAAATCAGTTTCCGAATTATTTCTGGTGCTTGTACGCCTCTTAACTCAGTTACATACATAACCTCTTTAAACATTAGTGGTGAAGAAAGTAGGATAAAAACCTTTTTATTTGCGTCCTTGCTTATACATCAGCCTAATCAGTGATTTCAACATTTTGGAAGTCATGTGTAGCTGCTCTCCATCTGCAGGCTCTGCAGCAGCAGTAGCAAGAACACAACTCTGGTTTTAAGTGAATCCTAAATAAAAAAGTTGCTATTGTTTGAGAAAGAAGGGTGATAAATTATGATTAAACTTGAAGACATTTTCCCCTATCAGCTAACAACTTTTAAATGTCAGTAGACTAAACTTTGGGAATAAAATATTTGATAATGTCTTTTTAAAAAAAAAATTTTTTCCTCACCCCACCTTCCCTTTCCCTCCCCCACATTAAATGTGCTCAGAACTTCGCTGCTGGGCAAATTGTCAGTTAATGTCTATAACATACAATCTAGCAGAGTGTAGATAGCTTGTGCATGAGTAGTTTATTTTAGCTTCCTGCAGCTGATAGAATGATTTCATTGTGGAATTACTGTTCATAAGAATGCTTTTGTATTTGCAAGGCTTGAAATTGGCACCTGTCAGCAATAAATTGACAAATGATTATATTTATGTGAACAGTGGTACAGCCTCTTTGTGAAGGCAAACACCTGGACTAGCTGAAAAATATAGCAGATATACAGTTTTATCAATCATGTCCATAACAGACTACTTACTGATATGGCCCCACTTCCTTGTTGATTTGAAGGTACAACTTGTACAGTTATCTAATGTAGTTATAAAGTTGTTTCATAGCCAGATGTGTTTACCACATAATCCATTATATAAATGTCTGTCTCTATGTAACATATACTGACAAAATAGTAAGTAAAATATTTTAGAATCAGTTCTATACCTTTCTAAGATAATGCAGTGATAAAAAGATACTGGAGTCAACATATTCTGATTACTTCATCAGAAGTTTTGCAGCTCACATCCATTTGACTTAAACATTTAAATTCCTTCAAAATAAACCAAAAATAACCTTTTGTACAGACAAAAAATATTGAGCCTGGTTTAAGATCCCAAACTAGAAACAAATTATGGCCCAAATCCTTATTCGGCCAAAACTCCCATTGATGAGAAGTGCATCCATCCCTTCTGTGCATTGAAACCACTTCTCTGCAAAAGTTTGTTACCTGGCGTAGAGCTTAGCGAGAGTAGTCCCATTTATTCTGAGGGCTACTGACATTAATAAGCTGTGTTTGGAAGCAAGTGTATTGAGTCTCAGCCCCTTATACATTATAAATAAGGCTAAGGTTTTGTCACAGTTATTTTTAGTAAATAACTGTGTTTGGAAGCAATTGTATTGAGTCTCAGCCCCTTATACATTAATAAATAACTGTGTTTGGAAGCAAGTGTATTGAGTCTCAGCCCCTTATACATTATAAATAAGGCTAAGGTTTTGTCACAGTTATTTTTAGTAAAAGTCAGGGACAGGTTGCAGGCAATTAACAAAAATTCACAGAAGCCCATGACCTGTTCCTGACTTTTACTAAAAATAATGGGGATGGGAAGGAGGGGAGGCTGACTACTGGGTGGGGATTGAAGCCTGACCCCCGCGGGAGCGGGAAGGGAGAGAGGATGACTCCCTACCGCCTTGTGGGGCGGTGGTTGGCTCCAGCCTCCATCACTGTTGCTGACAGCTTCAGGCCCCGCTGAAGCTGAAAAAATCAAGGAGGTTTGTTAAAGTCATGGAATCAGTGACCTTCATGACTAAATCATATCCTTAATTATAAACACACATTCTTAAAGGTATAATCACAGTAATTTGAATATTATTCAGATACGATGGCATAATGATCAAGACTGTACTGTAAACATTAAAAAAAATTCCATTTCCTCCTATGAATTATAGACTGGAATTCTAGGATAATTAGGTTGTATATACTGCACTCATCACAGTGGTATCTGAGCACTTTCCTATAACATGTGAAGAAGGGCTAATGTTTGTCACATGCAGTTTGTTCTTTCCTTCTGCCTTCCTTACCCTGGGGTAAAATTTTCATGTGGACTTTTTTTTAATTTATATCTGATATATTGTGTGTGTTTTATTTGTGGAGCCAAGGCTAAATAAGCGCACCTTACACTTGTAAAAGAAAGTGGTGAGGTCTGTGGTGATACTTAGTTTCTTGCACAAACAAGTTTTATATTTGTGTTAGATAGCTCCATGTGCTTTAGCTGGAGGAGTAGAATTACTGTACTTTACGAGATCTCTTTGGTATTCCAGACCCAGACCATTTAGTGCCTTGAAGGTAAGCATCAAGACCTTTTACTGTGATTGACTTTGGAAAGTCAGTGTATTGAGCAGAGGACAGGTTTGATCTGCTTATGGTAACCTGTGTTGCCAAGGAGCTGCTGCATTGTGTACTAGTTGTAGTTTTCTCAGGGCTGACTGTTTCATACCCAGATATATTGCATTGTGGTATTCTAGCAGTGAGATAACGAAGATGTGTTTATTTCTGAGGCCAGGTCATCACCAGAATAGGACTCGGATTTCTAGCTGGCCGTAGATAGTAGCATCTTCAAATAATGTGTTCTACAATGTGAGAGCTTTGGTGTTGGTCTGACTATTGTTCCTTTGACAGAGGAAGAGAAGATTTCTTCACTGAACGAGACATTGGCTATTTCAATCATTGAAAGCACCAGTTGCTCATGCCTCTTTTACTAACCAGGAAACCCAGCACTCAGATTCACAGAGGTGAATCTTCAGTGTCCGGCACTTCGTGATGTCTGAATGGGCTGAACTCAAGGAAATACAGCAGACTGGCTGTTTGGGTGGCACACCTAGATAGGATTTATGCAGCCTGAGGAGTCTTCTGAATGCAGGTGATAGGGTAGTTCTTTGCAATACATAGTGCTGCTCTGAATTATGGGCAGAGTTGATGAAGCAGTCGACCACAATTCTGAACAATTCTTTATATCATGTTCTTTAGGTCCGTTAGGTCACTCAGCTTGTGAGGAAACAGAGGATAGTTCTCTTGCTTGTAAAGTAGCCTTAGGAGAAATTCTTTACTTCAGCCTGCCTATTTCAACCTTCATTTTCCATTATCACTGCTCAAGTTTCCATCCTTCTCTCTTGATCTGACACAGAATCTCTGAAAATCAAAGAGGTCTGTGAGCGTGATGAGGAAGAGTGGCCATTTGGGGGCCAGAGTGTCAATGGTGTTGGCTAGTATATGATGATTAGGACCTTACCAAATTCACAGCCATGAAAAGCGTGTCACAGACCATGAAGTCTGGTCTCCCCCCGTGAAATCTGCTCTTTTGTGTGCTTTTACCCTATGCTATCCAGATTTCACAGGGGAGACCAGCGTTTCTCAAATTGGGGGTCCAAAAGGGAATTGCGGGGAGGTTGCAAGGTTATTTTAGGAGGATTGTGGTATTGCCAGCCTTACTTCTGCGCTGCCTTCAGAGCTGGGCAGCCGGAGAGCGGTGGCTGTTGGCCGGGTGCCCAGCTCTGAAGGCAGTGCCCCGCCAGCAGTAATGCAGAAGAAAGATACCATACCATGCCACCCTTATTTCTGCACTGCTGCCTTCAGAGCTGGGTGACTGGAGAGTAGCGGCTACTGACCAAGGATCCAGCTCTGCAGACAGCAGCACAGAAGGGTGGCAATACCATACCGTGCCATCCTTACTTCTGCGCTGCTTCTGGGAGCGGCTCTGCCTTCACAGCCGGGCTCCTGGCCAGCAGCCGCTGTTCTCCAGCCGCCCAGCTCTGAGGCAGCGCCGCCGCCAACAGCAGTGCAGAAGTGTAAGTAGCAATACTGCACCCCCCCACACACAATAACCTTGCAAACCCCCCCCCCCCCGCCCACACACACACACATGCCTCCTTTTTGGGTCAGAACCCCTATAATTACAACACCATGAAATTTCAGATTTAGATAGCTGAAATCATGAAATTTATGATTTTTAAAATCCAATGACCATGAAATTGACCAAAATGGTCCGTGAATTTGGTAGGGCCCTAATGATGATGATAGTTCAACAGATCTCAGCTTCTTGACCTGCAGGTGGAGTACTGCCATCCTTCTGCATATTTTGGGATTTGGTGGGATTTATGAGCCTTTGTGAACAGACCAGGCTCAGGGGCCGTTCAAGTTGCCTGGGAATGCGCTAACCACTGCCTAAATGAAGCAATGATCTGGCGAAGACAGTGGCTGAATTTTAATGTCCTCCACTGTGACATCTAATCCAAAACCCATGGATTAGATGGCACAGTAGAGGACATTATGAGCAGCTGTGTGTGTCCAATAAAAAGTTCAGTAAACTGCCTCATGAGCTGAATGTTCCCAACTAAAAAGAAAATTTCAGTGGAGTTTTCAGTGTGAGATGCAACTAAATGCCCTGAATGCTTTTATTTAATGTTCTTCATGTCTGCTGTATCAGGAATTTCAAATAAATGCATCTGTATTTCAAAGTGAAGAAAAGTCCTACTCATGGTTTGTTCAGAATTTAGTGGAGTATGTGCAGTGCCCCAATTTGATTTTTTTTTCCCGACCACTTAAAATTAAAGTGTCTAAGCCACATGCCCAGTTATATCCCCCTCACTCAAATTGAATAGTACCCACTACACAAGTCCAGTGGTAAACAAATTTTAAGTTGAAATCAATGGGACTATTTATGTAGTAAGTTACTAATCAGTGTGAGTAGAGGTTTCAGAATTGGGGCCCAGATTTCTTCAAATATATCTAATGTACTTGTTTTCACCGAGGATTAAGACCATGGCATGTTGGAAGTTTTAATAATCTGCTTTAAGTTATGTGAACTCTAACCATTTTCCCCTCATGTTATTATTAAGCATTTAAAATGGGGTTTTTTCTTGCTACAAGTCCAAAACAGCCAGAGAGGTTGTTATGAAACTTACTTTAAAAACATTTTTAAAAATTAAAAATGCCCGAAAATAGCACCTTAAAATGAAATCTTCAACTATAACACTGAGGGGAGCAGGGAGGAGAATATAAAACCAAACTCAGATACATTTTATCTTTGTGTCACCTTTGCCAAATGATTTAATGCATACATTGAATTTATACAGGAGCAATTAGGTTTAATTAAAATACTATACGTAAAATATTTGCTCTCTCTATCCTTTATCTTGCCTGCTAGAAAAATCACACTTTTCTGAATTAGCTGACTAGCTTAGCATATGAGTTATGCTTTTGTGACTTATTTTTAGTATTACTTAAAAAGCTTCCTTTTGCTTTAATGGTTCTTACAACCTTCCCAGTCAATTTTGTTCATTCTTCAGGAAAAAATTTAAGAAATATTTACTTTATTCCACTGAATTAGGAAAATGACTACTTACTAGCAGATACTGTATTTAATGGAACTTTAAAATAAATCCTTTACACAATTCAATGCAGAATGCAACATGTGTTTGACTGAAAGTTGGAAACCAAGTTTCAGCTAGCTTTGAGCTGTACAGCTTTTGAACTCATGAAGCACAGAGCCCATTGGCAGCTTATACTCCTCGGCAGCAGTTGGGATTGAGTGGGGGATGTACGTGCAAGTGTCATGCAGTGTGTATCCAGAGTGACACTAAAAACAAAAGAGACACCCGGCTGCAGCATGCTGAGCATAAGCAGCTGCTGCTTGATGTCTTGCACTGTGAGAGCACCTTTCTGACAGGTTCTCAGGCTCAGCTCTGAGGTCAGAACAGGATTAGGATGGGAACCCACTTTGCCTATACTGACAGCTGCACTGTTTAGTCAGTGCACTGTGACTTCAACTCCCTGGCTTCTAAAGAATGTTTAATTAATTTGCCCACTATCAAAATTTATCTTTACCAGAAACACAAACATATGTTAGAACTGGAAAAAATACGTTTGGTAAAGAATAATGTTCTAAAAATGTTATGCATAATTTCATATGAGATAAGATTGTATACTTCTGATTTTGTGAATGCTGCCAGGCATTTAAATTTTGAATTTATTTAAAAACCCTCAGTTAATTTTAGATGATACCTCACAGTAATTTTACTGCACTATATTAGAAAAAGTAAATTAAATCATTTAAAATTATAATGTAAAGTATTATGTTTAGCATTGTCATCACATTTTGTATAGTCTGTATTGAGTGTGAGGATGTAATCTGAAGTTTCCGTAGACTAAATGTATTTTTTGTTGTAAATCTATCGTTTTTGAGACATCTACTGAAAGCAAAATTTCACCTCTGCGGAAGGAGTTTGCTTAAGTTTCACAAACATGCTATTCTCAACAACAAAATAAAAAGTTAATAGGAACTTGAGTAGACTCAGAAAGACTAATGCTGTTGTATGAGGAAAGCTAGTCTGCCTCACTGGTTTTCATCATTAGCATAAACTAAATCAAGCAAGTTCATTGCAGATAAAAGCAGTCCTTCCTGTATTCCTCTGTTGAGTGACTGCTTCTTACTATATATTGTAAATATGCTGTACCCTGAAATATTTTTCTAAAGCCCATTTATATTCTGAATAATAGCTAAAACTGTACAAAATATATAGACATCCCCTTCTTTGTTTTGTGTTTTCTGCAAGAAGACAGTGTTTTGAAGTGTAAAAACCTTTTCACTTGATTAAATGTTTAGCTGCCTTGTTCCTGGTGGGAGTAAGGGACACTATGGGTGAAATGTGGTAACACTCGTCATATTTCACGGTCATGTACAAGATGTTATCTGCAGCCAGTCCTTCCACTCTGCCAAACCCCCTGAGACTGGTGTTCATTGCCAAAGGCATTTTCCCACCAGGAGATTAGAGAAGAGACTAAAGAGAGCTGATTGGTCTACTGTGTAAGTTGTTGAATATTTAGGTCACGTTAGAAGATGAGATTGCATGGGGCAACATCGAAATGTGAGTGTTATTTACATGATACTATATATATATTTATAGGACCCATAAAGACATTGACACAGCAAGCCTAATATGATTTTTTTTTTAACTTTCGTCCTCCCCTACCTCTGCGTCCACTCCAGTGCTTATTACTATCACTTACTGCATATTGTGTAAAAATTTAAAAATTGTAAGCTTCTCAGGGCAGGGACCATATCTTTATCTCTCTGCAAAGTGTCTAGCAGTTTGGGGTACAGTATATTGCTACTGTTTACTTAATAGTCTTTTTATGTTAAAGTTACTTGGAATGATCAAGATATACACTTTAACCAGCAGCCCTGTCTGTTCTGATTTCTCTCTACCGTCATGCTCTTGCCCAGTACTCCCTTCTTTATTGTTTGCCACACTCATTTGCTACATCTTTTTAGAATTAGTTTGTAAGCTCTTAGGGCAGTGATCATGTTGTCTTGGATGTTTTGTACAGCTCCTAGTACAATGGAGTCCCAATCCTAATTGCAGCCTTGGGGTTCCACTACAGTACAAATAGCACACAATAACAGTAAATATAAGTAGTAATATTCATTCTGTTATGTGCACATCCAATCCAATGTGATGAAATGTCCTGAGATATATCTGACCTCCTAGCAGTCATCATAAATAGTTTTTTTCATTTGGTCATGTATGTTACAGATATTAATAAATTAAAACCGCACCACATCCCTATGTAATAATAAGCTGTTATTATCCCGGTGACAGGTTGCTCTACTTACTGCTGGATGGCACAACCTGCTGGCAGTTCTGGAGATTAGCTTTGTCAAGGCTGATGCCCCTTCCAGAATTTACACCCTGTTAGTTTCTCCTCTGCAGCCCCTCTCTCGCTCTCAGGAGCCATAGCTGTCTTCTTCATGACTCAACCCTCTGGCCAGGTCACTATCGTGGTTCCCCTTCCGGGGGGAGTATATAAAGTTTCCTGCTCTCCAGCAGTCTTAGGCAGTCTTCCATTTTTCTGCCTCACAGTGCCACTCCTGCAGTGGCTGGCAGGGGAACCTGGGCCCCCTCCCTGAAATATGGCTTCTGGCTCAGGGTCCCTCTACACAGCAGCCAAGGTCCATTCCCTGCACCTTGCTGCCTTTTCCCTGAGCCACTTTGATACTTCCTGGCCCTCTCCACTCCTCTGGGTTTACCAGGGAGTAAGCTACCAGGGAGTAACTTCAGGCAACTTGTCTCTGCAGCCCCCAAACACTCTTCCTTTCTCCAGTCCCTCCAGCCTCCTTCCTGCTATCAGCTTCCTCTGAGCCTTCAGCCTAATAGATTAATTGGCCCATCTGGCCTCCATTAACCCTTAAAGGCAAGGGTGGGTTGGACACCCCATCACGATCCCCTTTTCATGGACGAGGAAACTGAAGCACAGATATGCAAGGTGACTGAGCTTACAAAGTATGTGGTAGAACTCAAAGTAAAACCCATCATCTTATTACTATTTTTATGTTCCACCCACAAGACCATTGTTCTTCCAAATAAGCAAAGACTCAAGACTCGCAGTGCAGTTGCAGAGGGCTTTTACGATAAGTGGGATAAACAGCATATTTTCTCCCCATAAGCTATGTACTTCGTCATAAACTGAAGAATGATACAGAGCCATTGAAATTTTGATTTTTCTATGTGTTCCTCAAAGGTGGACAGAACTCTTGGTTTTATGTGCTCTAATGGGGGGTGCAAACAGAACACTTTCTTTTGATATTTGTGCAGAAGGAAAGATTAGTATGAGCACTTTATTCACTGTTGTTACCCTCTAACTTCTCATTTAATGCAATGTGATAGGCACATACCCTCTGAAGTGCTTGGCATGGCAACAAATACTTCTGAATTAAAAATGGAAGTTTAAATCTTTCTTTTCATAGATATTTAGATCAGAAGGGACCATTATGATCATCTAGTCTGACCTCCTGCACAACTCAGGCCACAGAATTTCACCCACCACTCCTGCGAAAGACCTCTCACCTATGTCTGAGCTATTGAAGTCCTCAAATAGTGGTTTAAAGACTTCAAGGAGCAGAGAATCCTCCAGCAAGTGACTCGTGCCCCATGCTACAGAGGAAGGCGAAAAACCTCCAGGGCCTCTTCCATTCTGCCCTGGAGGAAAATTCCTTCCCAACCCCAAATATGGCGATCAGCTAAACCCTGAGCATATGGGCAAGATTCACCAGCCAGATACCCAGGAAAGAATTTTCTGTAGAACTCAGATCCCACCCCATCTAATGTCCCATCACAGGCCATTGGGCCTATTTACCATGAATATTTAATTACCAAAACCATGTTATCCCTTTGTTATCCCATCATACCATCTCCTCCATAAACTTATCGAGTTTAATCTTAAAGCCAGAGAGATCTTTTGCCCCCACTGCTTCCCTTGGAAGGCTATTCCAAAACTTCACTCCTCTGATGGTTAGAAACCTTTGTCTAATTTCTAGTCTAAACTTCCTGGTGGCCACTTTATATCCATTTGTTCTTGTGTCCACATTGGTTCTGAGCTTAAATAATTCCTCTCCCTCTCCAGTATTTATCCCTCTGATATATTTATAGAGAGCACTCATATCTCCCCTTAACCTTCTTTTAGTTAGGCTAAACAAACCAGGCTCCTTGAGTCTCCTTTCATAAGAGAAGTTTTCCATTCCTCGGATCATCCTAGTAGCCCTTCTCTGTACCTGTTCCAGTTTGAATTCATCCTTCTTAAACATGGGAGACCAGAACTGCACACAGTATTCCAGGTGAGGTCTCACCAGTACCTTGTATAACGGTACTAAAACCTCCTTATCCCTACTGGAAATACCTCTCCTGATGCATCCCAAGACCGCATTAGCTTTTTTCACAGCCATATCACATTGGCGGCTCATAGTCATCCTATGGTCAACCAGTACTCCAAGGTCCTTCTCCTCCTGCATTACTTCTAATTGATGCGTCCCCAGCTTATAACTAAAATTCTTGTTATTAATCCCTAAATGCATGACCTTACACTTGTCACTATTAAATTTCATCCTATTACTATTACTCCAGTTTACAAGGTCATTCAGTAGGATATCCCTGTCCTTCTCTAAATTGGCAATACCTCCCAGCTTTGTATCATCCGCAGTCTTTATTAGCACACTCCCACTTTTTGTGCTGAGGTCAGTAATAAAAAGATTAAATAAGATTGGTCCCAAAACCGATCCTTGAGGAACTCCACTGGTAACCTCCCTCCAGCCTGACAGTTCACCTTTCAGTAGGACCCGTTGTAGTCTCCCCTTTAACCAATTCCTTATCCACCTTTCAATTTTCCTATTGATCCCCATCTTTTCCAATTTAACTAATAATTCCCTATGTGGCACGGTATCAAACGCCTTACTGAAATCTAGGTAAATTAGATCCACTGCATTTCCTTTGTCTAAAAAATCTGTTACTTTCTCAAAGAAGGAGATCAGGTTGGTTTGGCCCGATCTACCTTTTGTAAAACCATGTTGTATTTTGTCCCATTTACCATTGACTTCAATGTCCTTAACTACCTTCTCCTTCAAAATTTTTTCCAAGACCTTGCATACTACAGATGTTAAACTAACAGGCCTCTAGTTAGCCGGATCACTTTTTTTCCCTTTCTTAAAAATAGGAACTGTGTTAGCAATTCTCCAATCATACGGTACAACCCCTGCGTTTACAGATTCATTAAAAATTCTTGCTACTGGGCTTGCAATTTCATGTGCCAATTCCTTTAATATTCTTGGATGAAGATTATCTGGGCCCCCCGATTTAGTCCCATTAAGCTGTTTGAGTTTCGCTTCTACCTCAGATATGGTAATATCTACCTCCATATCCTCATTCCCATTTGTCATGCTACCATTATCCCTAAGATCCTCTTTAGTCTTATTAAAGACTGAGGCAAAGTATTTGTTTAGATATTGGGTCATGCCTAGATTATCCTTGACCTCCACTCCATCCTCAGTGTTTAGCGGTCCCACTTTTTCTTTCTTTGTTTTCTTCTTATTTATATGGCTATACTATTTTTTCTTTTCTTTTACTATTCCAAATGATTGACATATGTAAGTGTGTGTGTGTGTGTGTGTGTGTGTGAGAAGCTAGTGGAAGTCATGCACTGTTATGTGGCTGTTATGAACATGAAAAGAAGATTGTATGACTGAAAGCACCCCTGAGGTCACACCCTATACGTTATTGTAATAATCTTTCTACAATATAAGCCTTGTGAAGTAATATTTAATAATTTAATCATTTAACAATAGCACACTGATTATTAATATTCTTGTGTAATGTGTGTATGAAATGTGTATTAAGAGTTATCAACATAAGCTGAAATTATGAATACAATGTGATTGCCAGACAAGTCTGGGAAGGGGGTAAACCCGTTTCTGAAAGACAAAGGACAAGCAAGTGCTTCTAGCCAGGTGTCATCAAAATTGATTGGCAGTCACCTATCAAATGGTCATTCTTTGGTAATGAAGGGAGTCAGGAACAGATTGATCTGCATTTTAGTAAACAACAACATGGAACCTCTTTCACCATGAGATTCCAGGTCTCCGTCCTCACAGCTGGAATTAACTTTGTCTAGGGGTAACCTCAGGAGAATGAGTGACCAGACTATAAAAGTGAGGGGCAAAAACACCCCAAGTTATCTCTCTTCTTTCACCTAAGACAACAAGGGAACCAGCCATTTGACTTTGGGGTCGGGGGACAACCCTGAACTGACAATTCTTGAACTAAGTCTAGCTTGTTAAGTTTTAACTATTGGAAAGCATTTTATCTCTATTCCTCTTGTAACCATTTCTAACTTTAATATCTTACACTCATACTCACTTAAAACCGAATTCTTTGTAGTTAAATAAACTTGTTTCATTTTTAATCTAAACTAATCAAGTGTTTAGTTTAAACTAAACTGTTTGATAACTCCAGTTAAAGTAGAAAACTGTTGAATATTGACCCTTTTACAGGGGCAGTGGACCTTTACTATCTGATCTGTCCAGGGGAGGGTTGGATGGTGCAGAACACTGGTTTTTGGGTAAATTTGGGACTGGGAGTGTGGTGACATCACCCGGAAGTAGTAACCAAAACTGGTGGAAGCAGGTGCGTGGCTGGTGTGTTGCTGACAGGCTGCTGAGGTCAGAACTGCTGGATCAGGGCTACAGCTATACAGACACTCAGGTTGTGACCTGCATGCTGGTAGTCTGTTTGTGAGTGGCCCAGGTTGGGAGCTACAACAGCAAAACATTGTGAGGCACCCAAGATTGCAGGGCAGGCAGTGATACAACCCCTCACTGGTCTGAATTGCACCCTGGAATTTGACTGGTGGTATATGCTTTCAGTTGTAGAAAACTAAAAGTAGTGCTGTGAATGATTACGATAAGTAGAAACTCAAGTTTGGAAAAGGTACAGAAAAATTACTCTTTTTAATAAATGTTTTGGATAGTGATGTCCACAGTGCCTCATCTGAAAAACTGCACAGCCTGCTGGGATTACAGTGCTGTATAGTGTCTGAGTACATTTAATTTGACCTGCAAGGATATTTCCATGAGTAGCAGTTTACTGTACTTGTCCTATTTAAGGTTCATAAGCAAGGAAAGGGTCCAGTTTAAACCTTTAGTAGTAGACTAGCCCCAGTCTTGAAAAGGTGAAAACTAAACAAAAGTACAAAACTTGGCTGTAGTCAGTAGAAACCTGCAGTGATCACTGAAACAAAATGAAGGTATTCAAAAGGGAAGATGTTAGATGTTACAGATACCTTCCTCTTATCCCCCAGGATTTGCTGTCACTAATATAGCAGACACTATTTGCAACAGGCAACATTCTTCTTGGTGTATTGAAAATGTGCCTCAGGTGGCATGTGAGCAGGATTCATCACTGAATTTGGTCCTCTGGTTGGTTCATTAGCTTCCACGGCCCAGGCCAGATACTGATGGGGTATGAACGTTGATCCATGGCCCCTGGTGTTAGTGATTATTGTAGGTAGGTGAAAAGGAAAGAGAAGTTTAAGATATATTTTTAATTTTGTGCTTGTTGCTTGTGTTCATTGCCTTATTTTATTTGAAGGTCATTCTGGTTTTGGTGCTTCGTAACTTACATTTTACTAATGGGTTCAAGAACCTTTCTCTGGTGAAGTTGCTTGCTGCTCCATTACTGCAGTAGTTATGAGTTTTTTGCTTTCATACCATTTCGGAAATAGACTTAAGATCCTTACTGTGTCATTCTCTCCTGCCTCCCTGCCCCCAAACTCAGTGCAGGTTCCTCTGACTGGCACACTTGAGGTACTGCTCTGCTAGCTCAGTCTAATGCCTCTATGCCAATCAAATGGAGATTCCTCGCGGCTATCTCTGTGGACCCTCCTTTCTAGGAAAGATTGCTTTTTTTAAAAAAAACCTTTTTCCTCTCTCTCTTCCTCCAGCCTTGCCACAGTTCTGATAGAGAAGAGGATCCTTCACCAGAGATTATGGGGAACTGGAAAATTCCTCCATTCTGGTGTATAGTAGCCTCAACACACTGGCTGGTGAAGTGGGGGTCTAGTGTTCAGATCAAAGAAGGCTCTGCTGACTTTCCCAGTTAGCTCATATTGTCCGCAGCACCTCCTACCCCACTAGACAATTTTTTTTTTCAATAGTACGTTTCTAAAATAGTTCTTACTCACATAGTTGAGGAGACAAAGTATGTCTGGGCTCTCAACATGGCTCAAGTATCCCAGGAAGGGGAGTCAGCATTCAGCATTTGGGGGTGAAATCCCAAACGGGATCTCATATGTACCTCCAAAGCCTAGAATGAAGGCAAAAAGCCCATTAATACTGGCAAAATAGAGCAGTGTGTGTTTCCACACATGGGAAGATAAAATTACAGGTAATTAAATTAATTTTTTCCTTTATGTATAGGGTGCAGATAAATTGAAATGTATGGGTATTGTGCCAACCCATAAAGTATTCCCACTCAATGGGAGTGTTGCCTTGAATAAGGAGCAAGTAAAATTAGAGTAGGAAACATTGACCCATGGCTTTGAGCTTCATTCCTAGTTGGGCCTACAGTGAGGAGTGTCTTGAGTGTTTTGTTTACTTTGTACTTCATTTCTGGCACTTAAAAATGTTACCAGCAGCACTAAGATAAACTGTTGTAATAACTTCAGGTATGGTATCTATTTTGAATTTTATTTTATAGGGCTTGAAAAATAAATTTATTTGGATTGGAAAGAGTGCACTGTAGGTGTACGTAATTATGTCTATGCATTAAACTTAAAATTCATAGTATTATGTAAAAATATATACATCGTAAAAAGACAGTGAAATATTTTGATATGGAATAACATCTGGCTGGTACAAGGAATCGCTGTTAGTTGATAATTGTCTGCTCTTTCTACCTGGGCTATATTCTCTATGAAATCTTAATGTATTTTGAATGGGTATGCTTTTCAGTGGAACGAATTACACACACTGCACAGTAAGTAGTATGTTGGTGGCCACAAGCATGGCTGTGCACTCAACAACATCTTGTATACAGCTGTTAACATTTATATTAGTGCCAACTAATCCACAGTAACAGTATTTGTGAGGGGAATGCAGGCTAAGGAATATTAATATCTCATTGGAAGTATGGCACCATCCAGCAATAGCATATCATCGTGGTATTAGACTTTGATGTCGACATTGGATATAATTCCATCATCTGATGTCGGACTTGACCATAAACTTCTGGTCCACAGAGGAGAGATGAGCCAAAGTAGCGTACTTGATTCTTTCTCAAGTAGCCATAAGTGTCTGTGGTAACAGCCTTTGAGCTAACTTGCTAATCAGTGACTTGACTTTACAGTTGTGTACAATTACATTGCTTTACAGCTGACTAAGATGGAAACATTAAATATCTGCAGAGCAAATTTGATCACTTTCCTAGCATGCTGTTTTAGTAGTCAAATGTAGAATGTCTCAAAAAATCTGGAGAAACTTTGGGGGGATTGTTTTGTCAAACTATAGATTATGGCCCCTCCCCTTTGAAAGGCTTTTTATGTAGCAGGGATTTGGGGGGTTTGTTTTGGTCTGCTTTAATTAATTTGCTAATATACAAATGAGGGACCCTTTTGCACCACAAGATTTTTGTTAATTATTAAAAATTCCATACTCTCACTAAACAATAAAATGCTACCATTCAATATTTCTAATGATTATGTACAGTATCAACTTTAAATCAGCATTTTTAAAAAATTTACTTTCAAAGGTAGATTCACTGGTATACCAGAACAGTGCAAAGCAGCCAGAATATACTGCCAGTTAACCTCCTTAGCCAGAGCAGTGCAAAGCAACCAAAGCATACTGGTGAATCTGACCCTTAATTTGCAATTGACTTATTGGTTTAGACAGGGCTGTGAAAAGGCACCAGTGATGTCATGTTGCAGGCATGGCTAGGGTGAATAAGTGAGCTTTATAGATTTAAAAAGCAAGTAGTAGTTTGAATGCACATCTGTGAATTGTAACAGTTTCCTGACAGAATAATGGGAAAGGAATCATATAAAAGAACATTGATGTGATTTGGGCATCTACAATATTATGTCTGAAAGATGATGTTAGTAAATTTTCTGGGCTCCAGTTGCATAATATAATACTATATAGAAGAATACATTTGTTTTGTTTGTATACCATTCTAAGCTAATGTGGCTTGCCAGGATTCTTCAGTAGGTTAGTGCAGTTTCTGCATGAAACGTAAGAGAATTTTGGTGTATATCTGTAGCTGTTTGTATGTCCACAGCATTTGCTGTCATCTGCAGAATTCCAGGAGAGTTGATTTTTCCAGAGATGGAATCACTAACTTCCCATACTATTTGTTACACTCTATAGTGTACTTTAGAGAGTTAATGTCCACTGAGTTGGAAAACTAAGAGAACTCGGGAATGATTTTCCTGAGATACCCATTACACACAAAATTTTAAAAACCTATGTTAAAAGAATATTAAAGTTGTAAAGTCAAGCACTGTAAAATTAGGAAATGCTAGAGTTAAGGTTGCCTTCACAACCTTACTTCAGACTCCTGCTTATGCATAATGAAATGGTCTTTAATTACATGATCATCTACTATTTTTTCCACAAGACCATTGCCTCATTTAGTGCGCAGGATGGATGTTGCTCACTTAATGAGCAGCTATACAGTTATTGTGTTTTATCCGTGTTCTTCCGTTCTTTTATCCATGTGTGGCTTCATGACTTATTTACTGCATATTATGCAAACCCTGCTCTGAAAACAGAATCACTAATTTCCTCATGGGCTTTTTCTATGGCATTCATCACTACTGTTTCTGAGTGCTTCACAAACAGTGAATTTATTTTCACAATACCCCGGTGAGCTGAGGGGATATTATCCCTATTTTACAGATGGGAATCAGAAGAATAAAGAGATTAAGGTCAAAAGTATTTATTAATATTGAGTGCCCAACTTGAGATGCTAAGACCTGATTTTTCAGAGTACTTAGCATTTAGTAGCATTTCATGGGTTCAAAGTGCAGCTCTCATTGATTTCAGTTGCATCAGTGAGTGCTCAGCACTTCTGTAAATCAAACCCCAGGGTCTCCAGTTGGGCACCCAGAAAATGAGGAACACACAATTAATGAACGCCTGTAAACAGTTCAGTTTAAGTGACTGGACTAGCATCACATAGGAACTCCTGTGGCAGAGGCAGGGATAAGAATCCCATTCTCCAGGTCAGCTTTCAGTTGTCTTATCCATGAGATCATCCATTGTCTTCCTGCAATCTCCGCCTCATTCACCACAAACCTTCTAATCTTTTTAACAAATGAAATAAGGGTACTGCAGACCACAGCCTCCTTCACTGCACAACGCTCATTGATTCCTTGAATAGGTCCATCCAGTGCACTGAAGAAAGCACGGGTCCTGGGGGAAAAAATATGATCATGTATTAAAGATTGTATCATAATGCATATGTACTTGGGCCCTCAAATAAGGCATTTCCTAACTTTTGAGTGTTTGATTTTGCAACATTATTGTTCTTTTAATTGAAGATTTTGTGTGTGTAATTTCCTAGATTTTAAAAAAAGCAAACTGAAAAAAAACAGAAATTCCGTCACATGGCATCGTATTGATATCCACATGGGTGATCAGCAGGGTTAGACCCTTTAGATCAGGGGTTGTCAATAGACAGACGAGAGGCCAATCCTGGACCTCCAAATCCTTTTGAATGGACCATGAAATTTTTTTATTTACGTATTGTTACAAAAATAATAACAATAATGAAGATATTATTTTCTCTGGAGGCTGGACTTCGACTATACCTTGACCAAGAAATTTGGGCTTTGACACAAAAATAATTAATTAACCTTGCTTTAGATCCACCATTCCCCAATCCCTCCCCGGTGAAATAATGTTGCTGGTGTTATTGATCAACTATACTATTTGAGTTGTTCTTACTAGTTTGAAGTGAAAGTCCCACAGTGAAGACTAATTGTATATCAGATTGAAACTGCATGGGAAAATTGAATAGAATAGAATGACTGAAGTTCAGATTTAGCCGGAAGGACCGAATGAACAGCATTACTCATGTGATAAATGCTTTTGGATTTTTATTACCAAAAGTTGTCAGGACCTTGATTTTATGTATCATTCCACAGATAGTACCTCCAGTAGCACAGAGCACCTTAATATCAAGCTGTGGTACAGATTCAATACTGACTTAATATCCCCTCTTTAATCACTAAATTAACATCCATCTGTACCAGGGAGGTCTCTCGTTCAAGTACTTTTTAGTGTTATCTAAGTATGTAGGCTGGATATCCCCTCCTCCTTTGACCAGTTGAAGGGTATATGTTATGCGATCTGGAGAAAAAACGTATTTAGGACTAGGTAATGTTTAGGGGAATACTACTACCCATTTATTTGTTGATCCTCTGTATGCAAAGTTTGTCACTGCCTCCTTCACCTAAGAGTGATGGGTAGATAGCTGCTTCTGTAACTATGTGAGTGCTCTTTTATAAATCGGACAGCAATGATCAGTCTGTGACTTTTGCAGTCTCGATTCAGGAAGGTGCTGGATTTTACCCTATTGATCTCAGCCTCAAACTTCCTTAGAGATTCCAGCACGAAAATCCATGAGATTGGTTTCTTTTTTAGGTTACGGCATGAGGTTATAGTAATAGCAGATTCCCTTTGCATTCCTATTCCAAGAATAGCAGGAGCACCTATGGACTCTTCTGGATGAAAAGTTCAGAATAACTGATGCACAGTGCTAGCCCTGGGGAAAGGAATATCCATGCATTATTTTAGGTATCAAAAATGAGGCTTGTACTGATTCAACCTCTTCCTCCCTGTTTCTCTTCTAGCTATTGTCACCTAGCACTCTTCTTGCAGCTGTATGAGTAGGCAAGCAGCTGTTGTTATGTATTAATATCTAGACTTGGCATTGGTTATGAAGGCAGCTACTAAGCAGTCCTCACAGCTGGAGGAAGTGTGTTTGCTATTAGCACAGCTAATCAAAATAGAGGGAATTAATAACCGGGAGGGAATGGGGTGCCCTTGCATCTTCCAGTCTAGATTGCACAGGGTTGCATAACTCTTTGATTTCATTAGGAAGTGTAAACAATTAGTGGAAGTAGTGAGGTATATTGGTAGTCACCTAGAGGTTTTTCTTCTGCATGTATGGCTTTAGAATGGTGACACATAATTGCAGGGTAATAGTTGAAGTCTTGTAGCAATACTGATTGTTCCGTTGGGGAAAAATGAAGCTATTTCAAGGTTCTGCACTGAATTTTAAAATCTCACAATAACTAATAATGCCTCTACTAATTATACAATTAATGTCCTCATGACATGCAAAGCCTAGAGCTCTACCCAGTTTTAATATACATACAGGTAATAGGGAAACAGGACGCCTGAGCTTTTTGTAGTGTCCACTTGTGTCGCACTGGGAAGTTTATTAAATGCACTTTGACAAGTTTAAAAGATCCAAACCGAGTTGAACTTGGAGTTTTTCTTTCTGCCCTTATTTGTGAAAAAAGAATGAAAGTTTGTGTTACAGTTTGTTTAGTCTTTGACAGATGGAAGCTCCATTCTCCTGTATTTGATCTGGTCACCAGCAGCCAATAGGAGATTGTATGCAGAAGGCCTTGTCCATATGAAACTTCCTCCTGTCAAATACTCAAGTAACATAAGGCTTAGAAGAAAGAAGAATGGGGATTAGTGAAAAGCCTGAAAGTGCTGTGTGTCACACAAAGCCATGCCATCATCAGTAAATGACACAAAGCCCACCACTAAGCTATTTCAGACTTCATGGACAGTGTTGAATGAAGTAGCAAAATTCTGCAAGAACACCAAGGTTTTTCTTTAAATTGTAGAGCGGCACAGGGAGAGAGCACAAGAGGATATTTAGTATTCTATTGTAGTGGTCTGTTCTGCTTGATAACGCCAGTCAGTGGGCAGATCAGGCTTCAGTGACATAATGCTGTGCACTTTTTGAGTCCATTACAAGCTTGAATGCAGGCCTAATGGGATAAATAAGGTGTTTGAGGAGTAAACAGTAAAGCATGAGAGGCTCTTGGTATTGATGAAAGTGCCTTCCTTCATGTGATTGGGAGGCCTACACTCCATAAGCTTTTCTAGTACCATAAACAAACACTTCTAAGAATGTGGTGCATGTTTTTTTGATGTGGGCTGAGAGCTTTTGGAGTACATGTAAGAAGAGATTCTTTCATTCCTTAGTTTGGAACTATTTTCAGTTCTCCCTTTAGGCTTCTTCAGTCACCAGGATGGGAAGTGAAAAGATTCCGTTTCATTCAGAAATTAAAAATACTGTATTTTTCAGACACAGTTAAAATCTTATGTGCATTTTAAAAACTCCAGACTAAAAGAGAAATGATTCTGCACAACTATATTTTAAATGGAGATTCAAAGAATCGTTGATATTTTTTATTACCATTGGGTACAATTTCTGCTGTAATGTGCAAAAGAATTAAACATGGCAAGTTCATTTACATGTTCAAACATGTAATTGTTCATTTGCACTCCAGAGCGGCCATGGTAATTCTTCTGTGGTTTGTTTTTTTTTATTAGCCATATATTATAGGTGGAGCTGGTAGTGATGCCCATAGTTAGTATTGCCTAATTCGTTCCACTACAAGCCCCTATTTTAGTTGCTTGTAATTCTGGGAAACTTTGACTATTTGGGTTTAAACTATTTTCAGCCATTTCTGAAAACAAGGTTGGGTAAAAGTGGATAGTTTTGCCAATGTTTAAAAAAAAAAAAAAAAGTTCCCATTTCTTTGAGAAGTTCTGATACCTCCATGCTTTGAAGCAGGGATTGAAATTTGTCAGGTGGAGAGCCCTGATGTCAGGACGTTGCCTTTTGCTGTTCCCTTGAAAATTCACTTAGAATTAGCTAAGTTATAAGTCTTTGAAAATTACCATTTTCACATAATTAGTAGAGGTTTGGTAGAGGCTCACAGATAAAATCTTTGAATGTTCTGCCTGCACGGAGCATGCTCCAGTCTATCAGAGCTTACTGAGCATGCTCTAGTAACACTCGCTTCATTTGTACGGAGCATGCTGCCTGGTCTCATGCAGCTTGAGCTGCAGATGGGTCAGGGCCGGCTCTATGTTTTTTGACACCCCAAGCTCTGAGAGCGCAACTGCCCAAGCGCAAAAAAAAAAGGGGGGGGGGTGGCTGGAATGCCGCCCCAAGCACATGCTTGTGTTGTGCCGCCCCAAGCACATGCTTGCTTTGCTGGTGCCTGGAGCCGGTCCTGGATGGGACACAACAGCAGAAGTAGATGTCCCTTTAACTTAAGGGATGGAATGCAGGGTAGAAAGCCTGGGAAAAAAACCAAGGCTTCTAGTCTCAGTTCATCTGCCAACTGGTGTTAGTAATGCACTGCATGTTGTTACTGAGCCTTACCTCAGGAGGGGGGCAAGTATTATTCCCCAAGTTAAGTAACTGAGAATTTGCAAGTGGTCACTTTTGGCAGTGCTGGGAATAGAAATTTTATCACTAGCATGGCAAACGAAAGCCACTTTGATCTGGAAGTTTTTCTTAAAAGATTTTTGATCCAGGGTTACCTTTAATGATTTATCCTGTTGCAGTTGGACATAGCAGAACATTTATTTTGAAGCCAAATTGCTTAGATTGCAATATAAAATAATAGTCATAAAATATTACAAAATTGTTCAGACCTCTTTCATCATTAAGGTAAATTGGGTTTCCGATACCCGAGTTAAGGATGTATTGTTTCTGTGATAGATGATTACATTCCAAGAACATTCAGTGAGTACTTCCCCTATACCATTCCCACCCTCCCAGCAAAACAAATGGGCATTCGTTAAAAAGAATGCTCTTCCCTGACTGGTTGTGAAGCATTGCAATTATGCCCTAGAAAGCTATAAGCAAAATGCTGATATAAAACCTCTGGACTAAATCTATCCCTCTGTGTCACTGGGCCTAGTGTGAGAAGGTTGGGGGATTTAAAGGAGGGGAGTCTTTTCAGGCTGCAGAGTCACTTCACTGTCACTGCTGCAGCTTTGAGGTTACATTAGTTGCTGCTGCTCTTTTGCCCTTGCTCTGCATGGGATAGGTAAACTGGCTGGTGAATATGGATAGCGATAGATTGCTTGGTCCGGCTGCTCCCTGTCCACAAAAGATGCTGAAGGGGCAACAGCAAGTCATTTGTAAAGATATAGATGGCTTTGATCCCCTATGTTAAGCTTTTTCTTTTCTGTGTAGTGTATCTTTAAATGTGCAGTGTCACTCTGCTTGCTTTTTGGGGGGAGGGAAAAGGATGGCGTACAAAAATGCTGTCAGTCATTTCAAGGAGGAGGATCTTTCAGAGCAAGATATATGCATTGTATTCACTCTCATGGAGAAAATAGATTTGTTCTTTTGTTGTCATTTTCTTTGATCTAAAATAAGACATCTAGATTGACAGTACATGTTTTGCTCTTGGTGTATGGAAAACCTGACACCTCCCTTCTCTATATCTGGGGCTCTTTGTGGCAATAGAATATGGACCCCTTTTTATTTTGTACTTTATTTCTGTCCTTCCAAAACAAAGGTATTTTGGGCATGGGGGAATCAAGATATGACCACAGTTCTGAACATAGACGTGGAGTTCTGTACAAAGGCACAGTACTCAGATCTCAAAAACTGAATGCAATGTTATGTTAGATAATGAACTACTAAAATTGACAGGCAAGCTTACTGGGATTTCATTTGCAAAAATTATTATTATTATTATTTATTATTAAGATTATTATTACTATTACTATTATTTTAGTTTTATTTGTTCCAGGACATATTTTCTAGGGCAAAATTTTCAAAAGCGCCGCCTATGTCCCATGGATTTTCAATTCACTTTCAGCTTGTATGTGCCCAAGACACTTTTGAAAATGGAACTTAAGGGCCAGATTTTCAAAGATGTTCAGGTGACTAGATATTCAGCCAGGCACCTAATGGGATTTTCAAAAGCAACTAAGCAGATTAGATGGTTAACGCCCATTGATTTTATGATGGCCTTTATTTGTTATTATTTGTGTGAAGGAAACACCCAATGTGCTCAATCAGGATTGGGGCTTTATTGTGCTCGATGCTGAACTGTAAAATTTTTGTGGTCTCTATGTCATTTGCTTTCACACTGGGTTGCTTAAGCAGAACCATCACTCTTGTGATTTGCAGTTGTATTGTGTGTTAATTTTGTATGTTAATAAAATCCCATGAATAAAATTATAAACAAAAAGTAAAGCTGAGCATTTCTTTTAAAAGTTTCCAAGCAACAAGTGACATCAAGTTTTATACCTGTAGTCATAAGGTATGTTGTCACATGCATGTAATCACATTATTAAGAGTCAATGTCACTCTATTAGTATTAAAGATTAGATGCTAGCAAACATAACAGGATTTTTTTAAATTTTCAAATGGAATCCTAAATCAATTTACCATGCATTGTGGAACTAAAGTTTATTTAAATAGTCCAACACTTAAGATAAATGTATGTAGTTTTAATTCAAAGGGCATAAAACGCTGTCATTTAAACTGAAGTAACTTTTCTTTGAGTTAATTTTATCCAGATCTCATGATTAAACAGTTTCACTTCAGCCAAAATACCTTTCCTCAAAACCACACCTAACAGACTACCTAAACTAGTGAAACTTTCTGGAAATGGGTTTCAGAGTGGTAGCCATGTTAGTCCGTATCAGCAAAAACAACGAGGAGTACGTGTGGCACCTTAGAGACTAGCAAATTTATTTGGGCATAAGCTTTCATGGGCTAAAACCCACTTCATCAGATGCATGGAGTGGAAAATACAGGTGGAAGATATATATACACAGTACATGAAAAGATGGGAGTTGCCTTACCAAATGGGGTCAGTTCTAATGAGACAATTCAATTAAAGTGGGCTATTATCAACAGGAGGAAAAATCACTTTTTTAGTGGTAATCAGGGTGGCCCATTTCAAGCAGTTGATAAGAAGGTGTGAGTAACAGTAGAGGGAACTTAGCATGGGGAAATTAGTTTTTAGTTTTTGTAGTGGGCATGTAGTTTATGTCACTACAAAAATTAAAAACTAATATCTTCCTACTGTATTTTCCACTCCATGCATCTGATGAAGCGGGTTTTAGCCCACGAAAGCTTATGCCCAAATAAATATGTTAGTCTCTAAGGTGCCACAAGGACTCCTCTTTGTTTTTTCTGGAAATGGTAATTAGCCAAACAGATACTAAAGATCATGTTCTGTGTTTGTACAGCACCTAGCACAGAGGGGTCCTGGCTAGAGCTCCTAGGCCCTACAGTAATACACATAAATAATTATAATATAAAACTGTACCTAGGTTCTTGTGGGCAAATCCTTTCCTGATCTAGATGGGTCTTTTTATCACCCAGCCACTCTCTTTGACTTTAAGAGAAAAGTAACTTTACTTCTTATATCACATCTGGGCATCTTAATGCCTGGTTTTAGTCTTACATTCACTTAGCCTTACTGTTAGAATGATAGACACCACTGGTCATATTTTAAAGCTTTTTTTTGTGTATTACAGACATACGTATCCTTTTTTAAATGTTTATTTAGCTCTGTCGTCAAGCATTTAACAACATATTTTGATAGCCTTGGTACGTCAATGGAAAAAATCAAATTTGTATGGACTTACTTCCTTTTCTGTGTGTGTGAGAAAAGTTTCTGAACAATTCTTTCCACCCCAAGGGTATTATAGATTGCTTGTACTGTCAATACTTTCCTCCAATCTTTTGTTGAATACAATAAACCTCCCTGTCCTTTTTATTAAGAGGGATGGTAGAATTTCACCCACCATTTAAAATGTAGATAATGCATTGTTTGGAGAAGTTTGTTTGAAAAAGTAGTTTAAATTGGAATGAATTATCACCTAGGTGCTTTGTGTGCGTGTGTGTGGGTGTGTGCGTGCGCACCAGCAACTTGATATAGTGGGAAAGCTGCAAGACACCTTCTGAGATGGAGAAAAATATATACTGCAATACAATTAGTTTTGCTTGCAGATGAAAGTAGGATTTTGTTATGGTGATTCATTGTAACTCACCATACTCCACGAGAGGATGGGTGATGACAGTAACTGCAGTTCCTGAAAGGTGGTGATAGAAGCAAAACATACAGATTAAACGCTGAGGTCTATTTTATTCACATTTTTTGTTCACAGATATAACTGCTTATGCTGAACCCATAGAATATTAAGGCTACTTTGTTTTTTTAATGAGCATGTTAAATTGTAATTTATTTGGAAGAGACAACAGTTGTTTACTTCATTAACACTGCTGAAACTGTGATTTAAGGACAGGACTTAAATCAAGAGCTGATTTTACTACTAGCATTTACTGTTTCATTTGCTCTTTTTGTTGTAGAGGCACAAACCCTCTGTTGGTTGTTGATCCGTCTAACTAAAAGCTCTCCTCTCTACTTAAACTAAAAGCCCCTTAGCATTTATTCTGCTTCCCATCACACTGGTTTCCTCTACATTCCATCTAACTTTTTGTGGTGCCCCCTCTCTGCATCATCATCCGTATCCAGAAGCTTCAGTTATCTATGGTCTTGTCCATACAGTATAGTTATACTAGCCTAATCTCTTGGGTAGGCCCTCTTATTCTAGTTAAATAATGGCTTTTTTTGGTTTAGCTTAAACCTTCCTAAACGACATAAAATAAATGTAAAAAGACTCTCCTACTGGAATAGAAGTGTCTGCACAGGGAGGTTATATCGGCATAACTATCTCTTTGACTCATACCTTAGCTTTATACTGAAACAAGGTCTGTTTCTTCAGGGTTACTTTTCTGTGTCTTGATTTTTCTGTATATTAGCTTTACTTCCATTTGGTGGCTGCTGATAATGACTGGCTAATGGGTGTAAGCACCACCAAAAAAATCCCTTCCCCTTTATTCCTTTAAACAAGCAAAAACCCTTTGTGGCAGATCCTGTTCTTTTATACAGCTGCA
Source organism: Chelonia mydas (assembly GCF_015237465.2). NCBI lineage: Eukaryota > Metazoa > Chordata > Testudines > Cheloniidae > Chelonia > Chelonia mydas. Next base: position 51,584,437 of record NC_057850.1, read on the forward strand.
CAATGGAGAGAACAATGGGGGATGATTTGGAGCAGGGGCTGGAAGATTCTTCAGTACAGCACCAAATTATTTGTCTGGATTAAGAAAATAGGTGGGGTTAGCTAACCTATGTTAGGGGAACCCTGACCTAACCACTACCGCTTTCACAGTGTAGAAATGGGTTAACACCTTTTACCCCCATTTAGCTGGTTGAGGTGAACCCTAGAAGGGAGCAAGATTGATCGGTTAATTGGAGGTAAAGGGTGTTAATCTGTGTCTACACTGGGGGCATGGCTACACTCGAAACTTCAAAGCGCTGTCGCGGGAGCGCTCCCACAGCAGCACTTTGAAGTGCAAGTGTGGTCATGCGCCCCAGCGCTCCTGGTACTCCACCTCCATGAGGGGATTAGTTTAGAGCGCTGGGAGCATGGCTCCTAGCGCTGGGGCACTGTCTACACTGGCGCTTTACAGCGCTGTAACTTGCTGCACTCGGGGGGGTGTTTTTTCACACCCCTGAGCGAGAAAGTTGCAGCTTTGTAAAGCGCCAGCGTAGCCATAGCCTAAGGAGGAAAGGTTGTTAGAGACAAGGTTAGCTGACCTGTTTTCCTAATCTAGACAACTCAGAGTGCAGTTAGCGGATCGAGGGACTGGAAGTGTCTCTCACATCTTCATTACATTAGTACCATAGGCCTGGTCTAGACTAGGATTTAAAACTCTGGTGGAGGAGCGGAGACTTTAACTCGACCCATTTACTATATTGGAAAGTACAATTGCTTTGTCTTTAATATAGTTTTAAAAGGTGTTAATTAGATCAAGTTAGTTGATTGCATCTAATTTTCTAGTCTAGGCAAGATCATCCAGGAGGAGAGAGGTGAATGGGGCTGGAGGGTTTCCATCCCCTTAGATTGCTGCTACTCCACTGAAATACAGAGCAGTGCTAAGAGTTGCAGATGCTCTTGGAGATAATTTTCCACCTTCAAACCCCCCCAACCCCCCACCCCAGTCATCAAAATCTGAATGCAGGCATAATACCTGTGCAGAGCTCCAGCCCCCCAACACCCTCTTCTCCCCCAGGTGCAACACCAGGGGCCCAACAGGGAAAATCGGAGGCACAGGGAGGGAGTAAGGAACTGGACAGCCTGTGATTTCAAGAAGGCAGGAAAACCTCTGGCCAAGGAGGAAATGGGGATTGAGGGGGTTGAAGAGAGGGATGGGAGGGTGAGGTGTCAAATATGCTGTGTTGTGTTGTAAGCATTTCTGAGACCATTTAAGTTTGTTTATATATTCCAGTAACTTCAAGTCTGCAATACCTCACTGGCCAAAGACTATTTAATTCATGTTTCCTGTGCAAGTTTAAAACCATATTCGAAATTAGTACATCCTTCTTTCCCTCTATCTATAACAAAAACTGAACATTTTGAGCTTTTCTTTGCTTTTTCTTTTTTTCAGTTTGCTGTATGAGAATTTCCTTATTTGTGTAAAAGAGCATTTTATTTATCATTTTATGGAAATGTCTGAAGTCTTTGAGAAGCTGTAATATGTCTGTTCATTGTTTCTCAGAAGGTAAAAATGAATGTTTTAGGAGACAAAAAAATGTAGATAATTTCTGTAAGGAAGATGAGTTTCTTTTTAGCCTGTCCTGGTGATTTTTTTTTTTTTTTTTTTTTTGGAAACCTCTCACAACCACAATGTAAACAATTTCTGATTGAACCTAGTGTACAGACTCTGAATTACTGCCAACAGAGGTGCTGTGGGCTTTGTTTTTTTCTTAAATAGCGAGTAACTCAGTAGTGGGGCTTAAAGATCAGATTTTTGGACATTACAAAGGAATTGTAATAAATGGATTAAGGAGGTTGTGGTGTGAAGCAAGTGACTAGGTTTTGTGCACACAAACGCTTCATTTTTGGTTCTACATTGGATGCATAAACATAATTCTGGTATGAAATCATGCTGCTAGTCATGATCAGTTCATGGAGAGTAGATCCATCAATGGCTATTAGCCAGGATGGGCAGGGATAGTGTCCCTAGTCTCTGTCTGCCAGAAGCCGGGAATGGATCACTGGATGATTACCTGTTCTGTTCATTCCCTCTGGGGCACTTGGCACTTGGCACTGGCCACTATCGGAAGACAGGATACTGGGCTAGATGGACCTTTGGTCTGACCCAGTATGGCCGTTCTTATGTTCATGTGTTGTGCCTTGTGAAGGCCAAGACTATAACAGTTTTTTTTTTTGAACCCTGTTATAGTCTTGGCTTTCACAACATCCTCTGGCAAAGAGTTGCACAGGTTGACTGTGTGTTGTGTGAAGAAGTACTTCCTTTTCTTTGTTTTAAACCTGCTGCCTATTAATTTCATTTTGTGACCCCTCGTTCTTGTGTTATGCGAAGGAGTAAATAGCACTTTCTTATTTGCTTTCTCTACACTAGTCATGATTTTATAGACCTCAATCATATCCCCCCATAGTTGTCTCTTTTCCACGCTGAAAAGTCCCAGTCTTATTAATCTTTCCTCACATGGAAGCCGTTCCATACCCCTAATAATTTTTGTTGCCCTTTTCTGAACACTTTGGAATTCCAATATATCTTTTTTGAGATGGGGCAACCACATCTGTACGCAGTATTCAAGATGTGGGTGTACCATGAATTTATCAAGGTATGATATTTTCTGTTTTATTATCTATCCCTTTCTTAATGATTCCCAACATTCTGTTCGCTTTTTTGACTGCCGCTGTACATTGAGTGGATGTTTTCAGAGAACTATCCACAGTGACTTCAAGATCTTTTTCTTGAGTGGTAACAGCTAATTTAGACCCCAGCATTTTATATTTATAGTTTGGATTATGTTTTCCAATGTGCATTACTTTAAATTTAATCTACCATTTGTTGCCCAATCACCCAGTTTTGAGAGATCCTTTTGTAGCTCTTTGCAGTCTGCCTGGGACTTAACTATCTTGAGTAGTTTTGTATCATCTGCAAATTTTGCCACCTCACTGTTTACCCCTTTTTCCAGATCATTTATGAATATGTTGAATAGGACTGGTCCCAGTACAGATCCCTGGGGGACACCACTATTTCCCTCTCTCCATTCTGAAAACAGACCATTTATACCTATCTTTTGTTTCCTATATTTTAACCAGTTACCAATCTATGAGAGGACCTTCCCTCTTATCCCACGATAAGATACTTTACTTAAGAGCCTTTGGTGAGGGATCTTGTCAAAGGCTTTCTGAAAATCTAGGTACACTATATCCACGGATCCCCTTGGTCCACATGCTTGTTGACCCCCTCAAAGAATTTTAGTAGATTGATGAGGCATGATTTCCCTTTACAAAAACCATAGACTCTTCCCCAACAAATTATGTTCATCTATATGTCTGACAATATTGTTCTTTACTATAGTTTCAACCAGTTAGCCCAGTACTGAAGTCAGGCTTACTGGCCTATAATTGCTGGGATCACCTCTGGAGCCCTTTTTAAAAATTGACATCACATTAGCTATCTTCCAGTCATTTGGTACAGAAGAAAAGGAGTACTTGTGGCACCTTAGAGACTAACCAATTTATTTGAGCATGAGCTTTCGTGAGCTACAGCTCACTTCATCGGATGCATACTGAAGTGAGCTGTAGCTCACGAAAGCTCATGCTCAAATAAATAGATTAGTCTCTAAGGTGCCACAAGTACTCCTTTTCTTTTTGCGAATACAGACTAACACGGCTGTTACTCTGAAACTTGGTACAGAAGCTGATTTAAATGGAAGGTTACAGACTACAGTTAGTAGTTCTGCAATTTGACATTTGAGTTCACATTCAAAAGAGCTTGAATTCATAACTTTGCTAGACAGAAAATCATGATCTTAATAAAGACCCTGGATTTATGGTTTCTTTTTTACAATCTGTAACCCACCAACCACCCTTTTTTGTCCTATGACTGCAGAGGTGTTAATGGGCTACTTCACCTTGAATGGGCTCTTCAAATATATGTTAACTACTTATGCTAAACAATCTGTTCCACCTTGTGTTTAACTGTGACACCCTAAGGCCTGTCTACACTGCCACTTTACAGCACTGCGACTTTCTTGCTCAGGGGGGTTAAAAAACCACACCCCTGAGCGCTGCAAGTTTCAGTGCTGTAAAGTGGCAGTGTAGACAGTGCACCAGCGCTGGTAACTATTCCCCTCTTGGAGGTGTTTTTTTTATAGGACTGGGAGAGCAGCGCTGGTGCCGCAACTATACAACCACGTTAAAGTGCTGCCGCGGCGGCGCTTTAATGTTGCTAGTGAAGGCATGCCCTATGTACCTTTCCCAAACCTGAGGAAGAGCTCTGTATAGTTTGAAAGCTTGTCTCTCTCACCAGTAGAAGTTGGTCCAATAAAAGATATTACCACACCTACCTTGTCTCTCTAATGGACTAGACTGGCATACACATTGTAGGTAGGTTTTCAGGTGTACAGCAGCAGTAGCAGGTGGGACCAAAGGAAGGAGTACAACCACCTAGCCATCCTGCAGCCTCCCTTACTCAGTCCATTACAGGGCAGTCCTGGGGGTGGTTTATGATCAGGACCCCAGTTTCCCCAGGACGTGGCAGCAACAGCTGAGGTGACATCTTCACTGAATGAGACTGTGGGGAATCTTTGGTCATCAATAGAAACTCAGTGAGATAGAGGAGATTATTTTGGGGTAAGAGGTTAAGGAAATAGCAGGATTGGCAAAGATTCAAGGGAATGGATCAGTGAGGATCAGCTTTACCTAAAACTTGGCCGGGGGAGAGGGATAAAAGGGGTGGAAAATAAAAAGTAAATGCAAGAGTTAAATAAATAAACCTTAAGTGTCAAATAAATAAACAGAGCTAATAAGGCATGTGCCTATTCTCAGTATTTTGTTTGTTTTACCCCTTTCACCTACTTGTCATCTTTGTCTATTTTGGCCCCAGTTCAGCTACCAGGCCAACTAGAGGACTTTGTCAGTAGGAATAATAAGAAGAATACAGGTAAAGCTCTCTGGGGAATCTTGTCTACTTGGTATATTAGGCCATGCTTGTTTATGCAGTGTAGAAGATATTACCTCACCCATCTTCTGTTTATGCTTGTTTATCTTCTTATCACACGCATACATTAAAATTTATCAATTTTACCCAAAAATGTAAAATGATTAAAATATATTTACCTCTATAGGTAAAGTGATTTTATTAGACAACTATTTTTATTCAGAAGTGATAACCCATTCTTTTCTGGCACTGAGTGCATACATAAATAAAGTGAAGTATTTTTCTATCAGACCTTGCCAGACGCTCCTGTATCCCCTAATTTCCATAAAGGATTTTATTGTGGTTTTTTTTTCTAGATCAGTGGTTCCCAAACTAGGGGCACCGCTTGTTCAGGAAAAGCCCCTGGCAGGCCAGGCCGGTTTGTTTACCTGCCACTTTCGCAGGTTCGGCCGATCGCAGCTCCCACTGGCCGCAGTTCACTGCTCCAGGCCAATGTGGGCTGCAGGAAGGGCGGCCAGCATGTCCCTCGGCCCACGCTGCTTCCCGCAGCCCGCATTGGCCAAGAACAGCGAACCGCGGCCAATGGGAGCTGCGATCAGCCGAACCTGCGGACGCAGCAGGTAAACAAACTGGCCCGGCCCGCCAGGGACTTTCCCTGAACAAGCGGCGCCCCTAGTTTGGGAACCATTTTTTACCCATGCAAATCCCTAGTGAAGATGTTCTGTAAAAAGTGACTCGCCTCAGTGGGTCTTTCTTTGGTTTCAAGCCAGAGTTCCTGGCTTTCATCTACTGGGCAGCGCTGTCTCTCAAGGTACATCCACACTGATGATAAACCTGTGGCACTGAGTCTCAGGCCTGGTCTACACTGGGGCGGGGAATCGACCTAAGATACGCAACTTCAGCTACGAGAATAGCGTAGCTGAAGTCAGCGTAACTAAGGTGGACTTACCTCGTGTCCTTATGGCGCAGGGTCGACTGCCGCCGTTCCCCCATTGACTCCGCTTCCGCCTCTCGCCGCGGTAGAGTACAGTAGTCGACGGCAGAGCGATCGGGGATCGATCACTACCTGCTGATCTGGCGGTTAGTGTAGATGTACCCCCTGGGTCAATTGACTAGGGCTTGAGGGGCTCAGGCTGCAGATCTAAAAAATACAGTGTAGACATTTGGGCTTGGGCTCTGAGACCTACCCCCCTCATGGGGTTTCAGATCCCTGGTTCCAGGCTGAGCCCAAATGTCTACACTTCAGTTTTTAGACCCACAGCCCAAGCCCAGCAACTCCGAATCCATTGACCTGGGCCAGCCACACCTGGGTCTTTTATTGCAGTGTATACATATCCTAAGTGGTTGACACAAAATCCAGACAAGCAGTACTATTTGTATCTACATTATTTTTGTCTATTTTTTTCTTTAAAATTTCACCATTCGCTGTTCCTCAGATGAAACCTGCAACACTATCCAAGTCAGGAGAAACCTTTTACTATCTGTAGTTCAGTATTTTATGGCTGAGATCTACTCTCGTCCTGTAACAATTTGTGATAGAGGGAAAAGAAGACCCAGAGAGTTTGAATTATTTGGTGACTGTTTTTGCTTAATATCAAAAGCAGTTCTTCATTATAAAAACAAATCCAGATTAAAACTAGTAATGCAGGATCATCTTAACCCTTTTCAATGTATTTGGACTAATAGTAACAGATGTCGTTGTTCAACTGTCTTGTTTAAAATCTAAATAAAATGAAAGGGAAGAGGAAGGGAATGAAAGAGCATTTCCTTACCAAGCGGTCACACAAGCTATTGTTTGGGGGGGTAGGGGGAGCCAGTTTTGTGTAGTTCTGAGCACACAGATGTTCCTCTTGGCATCAAAACAGTACTAGTCAGGATAGGGTTTTTTGCAGACATAGAATGTGAGGCTTCTTTGTTGGAGACAAAGTGTGGCCTGTGGTGGGAATTGCTGCAGTGATGGGAAAGTATCGTAATGTATTGTTGGATTACTGTGATTTTTTTTTTTCAGTAGAGACAGTACATTAAAGTAGCTTTGTGGGCAACAAATTGTTTGAGCCAAGCCTGGCTAATAACACGCTTTTCTTGGCAAGCAATTTTGCAAGGTATGGCTGGCATAGTTTGTATGGTCATGGGGTTGTCCCAAGCGTGAGCATCAGCTGCAGTGAGTATCTGCTGCAGTGAGTATCAGTTTTAACAACCTAATTTATTTAGGTGATTTAATAAAGGAGTTTTTGACTATAAAGCTAGAACTTTAACACTTTCTGCCGCTATTTAAAAAAACGTATATTAGAACTGATATTATACATTCCTTCCTATATAATTTTTTACGATGTCTGTTTTGGTTTTTTAAAGGTGAATGGAAAAGCTTTAAGAAAATTTGGTAAACATCTGAAAATCACAAATGAAAAGTACTTTTCAAATCAGTTCTTCTGTTACTTACCAGCCCCAGTTTAATTTGAGGATCCTGTTTTACTTTGGGAGTGACTGATGATCATGCTATCCTAAAGCACCGAATACAGCAGCTCTTTATACTGTTTTTGGTGATGTTCGCAAGAGGAACACAGACCTATCAACTCTGGTCTTGGTTGGGGTTGTTTTTTTTTTTTTTGGTCTTTTCACTGAAGCTTCTTTTATTTACCATTTAATTGTTCATCTCTCCTTTTAGGCCTATTGTACACACTATTTTTGTACTGATTTAACTGTTTTGGTTGGGGATGTATCTTTATACCAGTTTAATTAAAGAGGTACTGCCCCCTAATCTGGATGTAGTTATATTGATGTAGCTTATTCCCTTTGCTTTTCTGGGAAAAGGCTATACCTGTATAAGCACTTTTATATCAGCATAACTACCTCCACAGTAGGGGGGCATTATATCTCTTACCTTATTGGCATAGTTAAAGTGGTACAACTTTGTGTGCATAGACAAGCCCTTATACTGGTATAATTGTATCCACTAGGGGGTTACGCCACGTTAACTAGGTCAGTTTCTATTGTAGGATCATAGTGTAATATAGACAGGACAAGTCATGGGCTAACAGTTCAGGGAAGAGAGATTATTGGTGAGAGGAACAAATATAGAAAGATACCTGGGAGAAGATGGTTTGAAGGCGAGTGGTGATGATTGACTCTGTACAGTAGCTTTACATTTCATAAATTTTTCCTTTAAGAAGACCACTTTAGGAACACCCCAGCTCCATCATAGTTGCTTTTTTGATTGGTTGGTTTGCTAATTTAGGAGATTTTACAAGAGTTGGAACTTGATCCTTGTTTCTCTACTGAGCAATATTTCAGTATCTAAATCCAAACAGTTTAGCTGAGGAGGTGCCCCGTTCCATTTGTGAAGTATGTCACTACACATAACCATTCTGAGCACTTACAGAACGTAGTACATCTTCAGCTTGCTGTAAAAACATTGGGTTCAATCCTGCTCTCATCTGTCCTCTTCCCTGTCACAATTCCACCCTCTTTGGTATGTCTACTCTACAAAGAAAAATCTGCAGCGCCAAGTCTCAGAGACCAGGTCAATTGACTGGGCTCACGGGGCTTGTGCTATGGGGCAAGAATATACATTCGGGCTCAGGCTGCAGCCTGGTCTTTGAGGCCTTCCCCCTTTACAGGGTTTCAGAGCCTGCACTTCACCCCAAGCCTGAAGCCTACATCGTTTTTGTTTGGTTTTTTTTTAGCCCCGCAGCCCATGCCGTGTAAACCCAAGTCAGTTGACCTGGGCTCTGGGACTCACTGCTGCAAGTCTTTTAGTGCAGCATAGACATACCCTTTCTCTACTCCTTTGCTCCTCTTTCCAGCTCTGAGACCTTTCTTTTAACAGATTGTCTCTTCAATCTGTTCCCTTTTTCATACTCATTTAAACTGCACCCTCTCCCTTAGTTTCAGCCATTCTATTTTTCACTGCCTACAATCATATTCTTGTTTCTCCTGTCATGAAAAGTCACCATCCTTTGATCCAAATTCCTTCTCTAAGTCCCATCCTATTTCCTTGCTCCCCTATGTTTCCAAAATCCTAAGGCATATGGTGTTCTTGCTGCCTAGCCTTCCTCTCTTTCACCTCTTTCCTTGCGACCCTCCTAGTCAAGTTTCAACTTGCAACTTTAGCTTCTCTCTGACAAATCTTTTCTTGAATGTTCAGCTGCCATTTCCCACTCATTTTCTTCGGAACTGAACTTCTCTTATTCCTCCTGAATTTCTTTCCTTTGCTGTATTCATTGATAGCTCCTATAATTTTCCCATATCCCAAACCTGTAGCATCAGGGGAATCTTTGATGCTTCTTCCTATATACGAGCTATCACAGGCTCAAGTCTTTCTTTATAATGTTTCCAAAAGCTGCCCTTTCCTCTGTCTTCACATTTAAATCTTTTGTCTACATACAAGTAATTCGCCTAGTCGTGCTAGATAACAGACTTTTAGCTGCCTGGAATTACTGCTTTCAAGCCGTAATGTACAAAGCATTCAGCTCTTCCTACATTTGCTTGTTTTGTCTCATTTCACATGTTTGTGTAAACAATTTTTTTAAAATCCAAAATGTTTTTAATGGACTATATTTAGCAGAAAGTAAAAACATCATGTCTTCTTCAAGTGTTAGGTTTGCTCAGGGACTGATGATATTTGTCATTTCTGATAGAAATCAGACTTGCTGGTGGCCTTGCAGCACACTTTAGACTCATTGCTGCAGTGGTCTTGAACTCTGATGGTATGACACTGCCAAACCATTTTCATTTTCTTTTCAGGGTGCCAACCCTTTGTAAGAATTTTCTGTTCCCTCTAGAAAGTACTTTTATTAACCAGCAAAGTCATTTGAATGGGCTATCTGAGACCTAAGGAAGTGCAAAAAAATGTTCCTGACAAAATCTGAAAATGTCCTTTTGACAAGGAAACCATGACCTTTTTTTCACCGAAACGTCTGTTTAGTACTAATATTTTATTGAGCATTCATAACGTAGGTAGCTAAGATTATTTTAGAAACTTACCCAAGAAAATAACCACCCTAAAAATATTATAGGCAGGGCTGGTAGTACTGTCTATTATTAAGATTGTATTAACATTGTATGCAATGTTGTTGGGACCTGAAGAAGGGCTCTGCGTAAGCTCGAAAGCTTGTCTTCCCTCACCAGTTGGTCCAATAAAAGATATTACGTCACCCACCTTGTCTCTCTCATTAAGGTTGCCTGATCTGTCCCATGATAAGATCCTGCCAAATGTTAACTATGTGAATTGAGATTTTCCATTACGGACGGGGGCCTCAAGCTGAATTTTTTGGGGGGGAAATTTCAACCAATGGCTGGTGAGCCATTTCCAACAACGAGGCTAGAGAAAAATACGTTGTTTTGTCTATATTAAAAGAATTCTGACAACCTTCTCTTTAAACAGCTCTAGCGCCCACATGGTCTGGAGTGGAGACTTGAAATTTTGCAGGGATTGGCTTTTGTGGTCAGGGTTTTTGCCATCCTAAGGGGAATCTGCTCAAATTTGGCCAAGTTATAAACCTCTGAAAAATCGCAGTGCAACAACTAAAATCTTTAAAGATTCCATCTTCACTGAACATCCTCAAGCCTCTCACAGCTCCATGTGCTGATTGGACTGCACATGCATCATTCACACAGAGTGACTGCACATGCATCATCTAGCCTGTGGCTGTAGGGGCTCAGAAAGACTTTTCCAGTAACGGCCATTCCCACCTGCTCCAGACAAGACAAGGAGCCAGGAGTGGGGAAGAGAGAGGACCAGGATGGGGCAGAAGGAATCAGGCTTTGGGGAAATAGGCCGAATAGTCTGTGCTCTATAGAGCACACTCCCCTGCAGATCCTGAAATGGAGACCAAGATTCTTGAGTCTCACCAATCCTGAGTTGTCAGCAAAAATAAAACTGAAACCCACTGGCAGAGTGTGTCCTATACCCGTCTAGTGTTGGTCCACATCAGCCTACTACTGCTATGAGTTACTCTGTTAGCTCAAGTGACAGAGGTCTGTGTCATGGTTCTAAAGGTGATGAGCCACATGAGTGTCAAAAAGACCTGTCAGTCACTCACAGCAAGGGCATGCTGAAGTTCCCTCCACAGTGGCCATTCGCTCAACCAGTCCTCCCTTCAACAGTGCTTTTCTAAGGAAAATTCCAAAACTTCATTTCAAATGTTAAGACCAGTGGTTCCCAAACTTGTTCCACCGCTTGTGCAGGGAAAGCCCCTGGCGGCCTGGGCCGGTTTGTTTACCTTCCGCGTCCGCAGGTTCAGCCGATCTCTGCTCCCAGTGGCCGCGGTTTGCTGCTCCAGGCCAATGGGGGCTGCGGGAAGGGCAGCCAGCACGTCCCTTGGCCCGCGCTGCTTCTCGCAGCCCCCATTAGCCTAATTCCCAGCCATACCCCAGGACTGCATTTGCTTTTGGGGAGATTTGGGGAGTCCCCTGAGCTCTCCTTCCTCTTCTGAGGCATTTGCAGAAGCTTATGCCTCTGCAGGCTCCAGGGACCAAGCTAGGCCAAGAAAGCCAGATGCTAAAGCAAAGGTCTGTGTCATGTGCTTCCCCCCTTATTGAGTGTCTTGTTGGGGATTGTGGCCAGCTCTGTTCATGCAGGGTGCAGTTCCCTGCCTCAGCCCAGCCCAGTTGGGGTACTGAGGCAAGTTTAGTAGCTGCCCTCATTTGCCCTAAAGCTATCTGCATGACTTCCACCTAGACTTCTTTAGATTTAGACCCCTGATTGGTACCAGCCTCTTTCAGTTTGGGAACAAACAGACTACCTGAAGCTTTGGTCAAAATGAGGTTTTTGGACTTTGTCTAGAGGGGATAATCTGTGGAGCTGTGCAAGAATCACAGGAACAGTTTGTCTCATTCCCAATCTCAAGCAACCTGTGGGAATGCCAGGACATCCATCATCTATTTCAAATCAGAGTAATACAGCTCATTCCCTATCCTATTTCTAGTCATCGACAATTAGGAACAAATAGAGAAGGGTTCAATCTGAAACATCTGAATGAATTCCAAAACAAGGCTTATCTTCACATTCCCATGTTATCCTCTCACTGACAATTCCATTTTGCATATGGATAGCAGATGTTCCCCTTCAACTTCAATCATTGCCATTTGATCTGACAAGTGCTCCCAGTGTCTCTTGCAGGGTCATGGTAGTATTAATATTGGCTGTAAGGAAGAAGGAAATTCAATTTTATCTCTTCCTAGACAATTTTTCTGATCACAGTTCTGCACAGTGAGAAAGCAGAAACAAGTACTCAGAGGATACTGTTTCTGGAGTATCTTGGATTCATGATAAACAAATGTAATTTGGTGCCAGGGAACTCAATCGTAGGCTGAGCCAAGGAGAAATGCTATCAAGTACAAGGTTTCATCTCAGAAGAATGTTAACAGAAGGTGAAGATGGGCATGAAGAAAACAAGAAAACAAAAACAAAAGCCTGTTCTTACTGGAGTCTGTTGGGAATGTTGATCTCATATACAGAAATGCTTCAATGAAGCAGAGTTCATATGAGACCTGTCCAGTAATTCTTACTGTCCCTTCTGCATATTATACATATCCATTGGTAGTGGTCAAAGTCCCATTGTATATTCTCTGCTCCCTTAACTAAGGGCAAAGAATCAAATTTTTTAAAGGGATCCATCCACTAGTGAACCAGACCTGATGATTCTTATGTCAGATGCCAGCTTGGGAGGGTGCTCTTTCAGGTCCCACTTCAATCCAGAGAGTAGGTACCAGAAAGGGGGACAGCACAGCATCCACCAACTGAAACATAATGATTCATTAAGGTCTTGGAGCGCTGTTTCTTCCATGGATAACGGATTTGTTCTGATTGTGACAGTCAATGTGTCTGATGGGGTTTCATAAATAAAAGGAAGAACATTATCAGCCTAATCTAACCCCCATAGACAAAAACAACTCTTGTCCTGGTCAGAGCAAAGTTCCTTATCTCTGTGCACTGCCCATCAAGGGGAAGATGCATACCAGGGTTTAGATTAAGCAGAATGGAACCTGCCTCCACAAGTATTCTCTTATTACAAATCAATTTGGTGGGCTGGTGATTGATCTCTTTGCATCCAGAAACAGCAAAAAAAGTGCCCCGTGGCTTCTGACTGTGTCTAAACCCAAGAGGTTAGGTGGTGAATGACCTCTTGCAAAGCTGTGCAATATCTTCGCTACATGCTTTTCCACTGCTCCTCAGGGCCATGCAAAAGATAGGAAGGAGAGAGCAGCAATGATACTTTATTCCTTTCTGGTTGAAGAGATTATGCCTCTCAGCCTCAACCTGATTAATCCAGCACTGGATGTTCAAAAGTCTCTACTTCACAGAGGAGGTCTGTTATTGCAGAAAAAAAATGCTTCATCCATGACCAGACAGGTTCAAAATAGATACTTGGATGAAGTAATTACCACTCTCATGGACCCTAACAAGAAGTCAACCAATAAAACTTATTCTACTGACTAGTACAAAGCCCATGTTTAACAACGATGTTAAACAAGTGTAACATAGCCTAGAGTTCCTCCAGGAGGACCTTAATGTGGGTATATGAGAGCATCTAAGCAAAAAGTTCAAATCTGTGTAGTATATTGCTATCAATACATTTTTAAAAAGGAAAATGTGTACATTAAATACTTAGGGCAAAAACCTTCATTCTAGTCCCAGAAGGTAATAGAGCACAACCTTGAAACCTCTTTCTGCTGCTGATTGCACTATCCAGAATGAACCTGTGCATGAGAAATCACTGTACTTCCAGTCCATTAAAATAGACTTCCCAATAGCTGTTCTCTCCAATCAGACAAGTTTTGAAGTTGAGACCCAGTATTTTTCTCCGATGAGACCCAGTATTGTTCTTTGAATTCAAACAAGTAATCCTTACAACTGTTATATCATGTCATTCATTCTCAAAGTAAACTCAAGAAATATTCTTCCTTCTGTCAAGCATCAAAGTCTAGTCCTTGGGAGCACTGACTACCTCCGGCAGAATAGTCATGTTTCCTGTATTGACAGACAGCCACATGACCATCAGTACACAAATTCACCAAAATGTTACATATTGATCATCCATTCTTTAGCCATACTAATTTTTGGCAGACATCTTCACAAGGAGATGTGAAGGGATATGTACTATACCTCGTTTTGGAGATCCATGTTTAAAAGATGACCCTGGTTCCTACCCTGGAGGCAGACTGCTGTGAAAACTCCAATGTAATGGATCTGTGGATCTAAGCGTGATGAATTGGAAGATGTTATCTGTGTGTTTATTTGAAAATTTTCTTTCTTCAGGTAATACTGTCCACAGATCCAACTCACCCAGAGGTAAATGGATCATCTCGAATAGAGTTGGAACTGAACATCCAAAGATTTGGGTTTTGTTCATGAAAGAGAATTTCCTATACTCTGCAGTAGGAGGAATTGTAGTGCTTCTTCCTCAAAGTACATTTAACACTGTCTAATTTAGTAAAGTAGAAGTGGAATTATGGCTGTGGAAATTGCCGCATCTGGTGGAATCTTCAGGGGGTGTGGTACTCCCATGTGGCTACTGACTGACTAGTCTGGTTCTGCCCTCCAAGCCACAAGCAGGCTGAAGTACCCATTATAATGGATCTGTGGACATGAATACTAAAAGAGAGGAAATTGTCAGGTAAGCACAGATACATTTTCTGAGTCTAAGATATGAGCCTTAATTTAAGTCTGATTGTTAGCCAATATAACATAGTAACTTAGGAATTGCAATATATGATCGGACAAGTGGTCTCTCTAATAGAGTGGTCAGTCTCTGAGAATTACCAAAACCAGATGCTTCCAAAAAAAAAAAAAAAAAAGGTGGAAAACACTCTTCAGTGAACAATAACTTGCTGATAGGGGAAATTTTTTTCAAATTAAAGGTTATTTTATAACTTTTTAAAAATCCAGTCTAGCATAACTGAATATTCTCATTCTCTACACAAGTGTATAATCCTTTTGCAATTCTACTAAGCATTTAGAAATGATAAATATGCTGACATTACTGCCTAAGTAGTAGCTAAATCCCATATATATAATCTTCATTTTTAAAATATTATTTCTAAATTAACTAACAATATTTTTGTCTTCCAAAAGAGTTTTTCTGCTGATTACATTCCTTAAGAATAAAGTAGTTGAATCTCAACTGCAGATGTCGATTTCCTTTACCACAGTCCTTTTGAAATGATATTTCCTCTCAAGTTAGGTGACAAATTCTACATTCCGGCCTGGGAAGGTGACTGGCATAAATTGTTGTATTATGACATAACTATACCTGATACAAGTTCTTTGATGACAGCAGTTACCTTTTGCAGGTTTCATTTGTCAAATCTTATCAGATTGTGCCATGGAGAAAAGGTTATAGCATTCATCTTTGATATGATATGAAAAATATCATTTATTTATATATATATATATTATTCCTTTAGTGTGAAAGGAGAGGGGCTCTTTCAAAAAGTTTCAATAAGAGCTTTTTACAACACAAACTGATTCTTTCATACATTCAACAAAAATTATTTTTCTGTTCTGGCAAATGTCACTGTCATAGTGTGGGACACTTTGGAAGAAGGGTTTACTCTAAGGTCAAAGCTAGTAGTACCTTTAAGAAGTTAGTAAAAATATGAATTTCTGTCTAGAATATTTTTTAAAGAGCAAAATCTCTGCTTTAAGAGCCACATGTAGAATTAGGTTTTACTTGTAAATGATTTCAAACTTTGAGTATTTTATTTTTACTTTAGCAGAAAAATATATCAATTTAATTAATGATATTACCATAATTGTACAACATCATGGACAGTTATTTCACCAATTTGTTAGGATGACTTCTGTCATAAAAGGGCTATAATGAGGCATTGTATTCTTTGGTTTTATCAGCAGACACTGAAAACAGACACATTTCAGCTGTCCACCAAAGTTGATCCACCTATTCTATGAGAAGGGAATCTACACTGTCACTTCTTAAAAAAAAAAAAAAAAAAAAAAAAAAAAACCCAAAAAACCAAACACCTCAGTTGTTAATGGTCTAACAGCCAGGAGCATAAGCACCTAAGAGTGACAAGGATACAGAAATCTGAGTCATCTGGAATGAAGACACCACTTGATCAGTATATTTAAGTTTGGGCAGCTCCATAAGTATAAAGAAGGTAACCCTTTAACCCCCAAACGTTGCAGTACTTATCAGAGTAGACATTATTAAAAGTAATGTCAGTAGACATCATTAAAATTCACACCTGTTTAGACCATGTAGTGACAATTTTACTGTATAATGTGTTTCTATAAGATCCATAGGATACATGGATTTTCACATGTCCCAGAATGTCCTTTTAAGCTTCAGGATCTAATTACACCCCCAAATCTTTATCTGAGAATTTCAAGACAAATTTGTCTTTTAGAAGTTGTTAGATAAAATAGTTCTTGGGACCAAATCCTACCTCAGGTACATAAAACTCCTGTTGATTTCAGTGGTGATTGTTTGTATACTTTCTGCATATATTGTAGTTAGAAAATCCAGCACATAGTGTAATGAATATCGGCAGTAGGCTAAAGGTTACATAAGGTTTGATGCATTCTGCTAAGTATTTCAAAGAATGTAAGATAGGCGAATAGTTTTTGAGATGCTTAACATTATCCTGAAAAGCATGTCCCTTTCCACTTCTGAAAGGAGGGTTTTTTATACATGTGTGGTGACATATGGAGCAAAAAATATCCTGGACACTTATTAAACAAATAGCATGAAACTAAACACTAAGCAACAAAATATAGAAAGATGTTTGCTTTTTAGCACATGGAAAGATGAGAACAAAGAAATGGAGAGGAAAGCAAGTCTAGATAAAGTGGCCATGGGCGGACAAGTCACAAGGGAAAAAAAATACAATTTCTTACAGAATGGAGTAAATCTAACTTTCGCCACCAGCAACCTTGGAGCATTTTTGTGCTGTACTTAATGATTGCAGAGAACAGGGGTGCCTTGTAAATTCCATTTTGAGTATACATTCTACTTCTGATTGACTGACTGCTGCAATAATGATTCATAGAGTTTCAGGCAAGAAGGGACCTAATAGATTATCTAGATTGACCTCCGGTATATCAGAAGCCATTAAATTTCACAGTTACCCCTGTGTTGAGCCCAATAACTGCACTTGACTAAAGCATCTCTTTGAGAAAGACATCAAGAGATGGAAAATCCACCACTTCCCTTCTGTAGTTTGCTCCAGTGGTCCTCACTCTAATTTATTTACCAACTTTGCTGATCTTTGTGTCCTCTACAAATTATATCAGCAGTGATTTTATATTTATTTCCAGATCATTGGTGAAAACGTTGGACAGCGTCAGGCTTAGTACCACACACTGTGGAACCCCACTAGAAACACTCCCATTTGACGATGATTCCTCATCAATGACTACTTTTTGAGATCTGTCAGTGAGCCAGTTCTTAGTCCATTTAACATGGGCTTTATTGATATTGTATAGCGCAAATTTTTTTATCTGAATGGTGTGTGGTACTAAATCAAATGCCTTACAAAAGTCTAAGTACATTACATCTAGGAGGTTACATCTATGATCCAAACTTGGAATCTCATCAAAGAATAAAATGAGGTTTGTTTGACAAGACCTGTTTTCCATAAAACCATGTTTTGTGGCATTAATTATATTCCTGTCTTTTAATTTTTTATTAATTGAATCCCATATCAGTTTTTTCCATTATTTTGCCTGTGATTGATGTCAAGCTAAGCAGCCTATAATTATCCTTGGTCATCGTGCTAACCCTTTTTGAATATCAGCACAATATTAGTCCTCTCTCAATCTTCTGGAATTTCCCCATTATACCAAGATTTATTAAAAATTAACATTAGTGGGCCAAGGACTTTTCAGCCAGCTCTTTTAGGACCATTCGGTGCAAATTATCCAGGCCTGCTGATTTAAAATGTTTATCCCTAGTGGATTTTGTCTAACATCTCTTTGGTTACTAATGGTCTGGAAAGTACTTCAACATCCTCATGTGATGCAAGTACATTATGATCCTGGATCCAGTCTTCTGCTGGGTGCAGCAGAGGTGGGGGAGCTGCAAAGGAGTAGATTGCTGCAAACCCTGGAGGCCTGCTCAACTGTGAGTGTAGTTTAGAGTTGTTCAAAACTGTGCTCTGGCTGCAGTGACTCTTGAGGCTGTTGCTTGCTAGTCAGGGATTGATGAAGAGCAGTGTGCTCTGACCAGCCTCCATTCCCCTGGACCCATCCACAACCAGTCACCTACACCAGCCTTTATAAGCCTTAGACACCAGAGGAATATCCCCACCTGTTTGGTTTTTTTAAGCCAGCTCTACTGTGGCATATATAACAGTATCCTGGACAAATCCCGCACTGAATTGAGTTAAACCTTATTGAACTGAGTTTAATACCTTTGGGGTCCACTGTATTAAAAATGCAGTTGTTTGTGGTCTTGTGAAATTTTATGTAACTTCTCTAGGAGGAGTCAGTGTGCTAATGTAATTCCTCTGGTTATCAGCCTTTTGAAGCCACCCCCAGAGAGGTTTGCATATACTAGTTCAAATGGGATTCTCCAGGGGCTAACAGACAAAGAAAGGATTTTGGAGAAATAGCCTGGTTTTAAACAGGCTCAGGGGCTTCTTCCTGATCTAACAAACAAACAGGACCCCTGGTCTACAGAGGGTTCCAATCGTTAGGGAAGCGTTGAAAGGACTTGGCCTAATGAGGTCCTATAAGACTCTGTTAGTTATGCACTGATGCTGTTATGAACTTGTGACCACAAAATGACCCCTTTGAAGGATATGAAGGACTCACCTGCCAGAATCCATGAGACAATTGGTGGGCTGATTAGCATGCGTGTAGGTTCTTTTATTGTTTTAATATTTTCTCTGTAGTGCTTTTATCTTAAAAATAAAATAAGCTTACATAGGAAGTGCCATGTGGAAACTTATAACTGTTGGCAATTATGCTGTTATAAGTCTCTGAAGAGAAAGCAAGCAGGCCTTTTTAGGCAGACTGTCTTTTGGTGGGAGCAACATATGGAAGGCAGGGAACTGTACAACCTGGATATATCCTGGTCAGAAGGGAGCGAGGCGTGTCTACACTCAAGAGGTGACAGGAGCCAGAAGCCTGAGAGTCAATGCCCTTGTGGTACCAGAGTGGGGAATACAGATGTGGTTGCCCTGAACTGTGACATATGACCACCTCTCCCCCCAATCCACCCCGTCGCTAGAGCAAATGGGCAGTCGCAGGGCTCAGGACAGAGCTCTGAACATTTTATAATTCTAGAACAAACTCCTGACAATGAAATACAAATATTTTTATTCCTTACTTTACTAAATCAGAAGTTCTGTTACGAATAACTGTATTTTAGTAAGGAGCTATGAGCATAACACAGGGGGAGTTCAGATTGCTGTTGGTGTACTTGAACAGTGGTATAATATCAAAGAAAAAATGTGGAGCCAAATTGACCGTAAAACATCATAAAAGACCATTCATTTTTGTTCTTGTATTTTTTTAGGTTGACAAATATGAAGTCTTCCATTTTAAAGTTGGAAATGGTGAGAAACCGTAGAAAATCTTAAACTACCTGTATTAAGGCATTGGAATAAACACACTATTTGTTATTAGTTTCAAAAGATACATTTTGAAAGTCTCAAGATGCATTGTTGCAGTAATCCAGCTAATTTGCCTAGCAAAATCAGAATTTCTTACGGCATTCTGTATAGATACTGGATCCTGCGGTTCAGTCCTAGCCTTGACTTCAGTGTGCTTTGCATTATTTAATATATTTATATCAAAGAACTAGCCAGAGAGATTCCCTACTATTTAAATCTATGAGAACCATCACTAGAATGCATTGGCAGATGTTAAAAAATGTCTGTGGAAAGAATGTCAAAAACCTCTCCAAAGGAAAGTCTTTAAATCATGCCCTTAATACAGAAACACAAAACCAGATTTAATTGCCCTTTTCCTATCCAGATCAGACAGGCAGGCTCTTTTGGTTCAGCATATGGTATGAAGAGTGCATAGTGGAAGAGAACAGGCATAGCTGGGATTGAATCTGTTTAGCTTTAGACGTCATAAAGATCACTCCAAAGAAAGCACTTGAAGTTAAAAAAACAACAACAAAAAACAAAGAAAACCCCAGAAAGAACAGAGCATTTTCATTTCGAATATGCTTATTTGAGATGTCCTAGTTGCCTTTCAGGGTAGCGATGTTACATGTTTATGAAGTGGAACAGAGGATTTCTGAGGTGCCTTTGTGTATGTATGCATTTTAAAAATCAGTTTATAAAAGGATGGAGAAAATTAAGACAGCATGTAAAGTGCCCCCGCTTCTGCAGTTATCATTGATTTTATAACCTCTCTAGGAATAAAAGCCCTTTCACTTTAACTTAAAATAATAATTATGTGACTTTAATGGCAAAGGCAGTTCATGATTGCAACGATGCTGGGAAAGTGGCCATGTAAAATTCTTATATATTGAATGATTGGAAGAAAAAAAATACTGCAGTCATTATACCATAGTTTAGAGTCTGGAGAAAATGTCTGTTGTCATTCTCAAAATAAGGATACTTCTGCTACCCATGAATAGACATGAAATTGCACACCTGCAACACTATTCACTTGGTAGCAAACACTGTAGTTAGAGTCACAGAACAGTTTCAGTGGAACCCCTTGGTTTTTACATGCGCATTGTTTTCTGAATTACTCACTATGCAGATCTTACACTCTATCCAAAGGTAACGTCTTAAACAAACCAATATTTGAACTTTTTTTCCAGCTGTATTGTCATGGGTTGTAAATCATCACTACAAGCGCGCACGTACACACACCCCTACCGTCTTTCTTAAGTAAAATATTCTTAGGTTTGTTTGCTTTTGTTTTTTAATAGGACAACATTGAAAATGGCTAAAATTTAAATGTTGAAATTTGGTATCCAGAAGAGTTTTCAGTGAGAGGTTGTGTTTTTGCTTGGTTTGAGAGAAAAATTTTGGTTTTAACAGACTTAAAGCTCTGGTACAAAAGTGAAAGGCATGGTCTGAGAATCAGAATAAAATAGAAGGGTATGATCATTTGGAAAATAAGTTATATTGCACATAGATAGTACTTTCCCTTCTGGATTGCATCAATTTGGGGGGGTATTGTTTTTGAAAACTTACTATATTTTTGTTATTAAATTTATACTACAAAATATTGAAGATATACAGTGTGGGTGAATCAACATTTGTTGTAGAAACTTGAGGTTTGAATATGAAAAATGCTTTTCTTTTTGCTCGCCCCTTCAAACTCCTTATCCTGTTTCCCCTGCCACCTTCTCCACCCTTCCAAAAGAAATAAAATCCACCACCCCTGTTACCACTACCATAAGCAACTTGTGTCTATTATGATCACACCATTGTGGACAATTACTATCTTCAGGTTTTGAGGAAGGGTATTGATATGATTCTTTGAGGCACCTCCAGCCTGAGTCATTTTCTACAGAAAGATGTTTGAGGGACGAGGCACCTTTGTGCCATTGCCAGCTTCCCACTACAAGACACATAGAAACCTATGAATAGTTGCCAAAGTAGTTTGTCAAGGAACAGTAATCCAAGGATCCAGTTCAACAGCTTGTTCACCAGGAATTTGTGGCAGCCCCAGCTCCTGCACTGGCAGCCCACAGAGTCCTGCCTCCAAAACTGGGAATTGGTCTGGAGTCCTCCATCCAAAACTGAGGACTCCAGACCAATTCCAAAATTGAGGTTTTCATGGGTCCTAAAGGACAAATGTTGGTGGCTGTGGAGGGGAACATGACCATTAGTAAAAAATCATGGACAAGCTTTGAGTTTCAGCTGTCAGTTTGTTTTCAAAGATGTCTTTACATGAAAAAGGTCTGGAAACTTTTTCAAAAGAAATCAGTGCTTAGTCTCAGCATGTCTAGGTCCTTAGAAGGTGGATAAAGAGTATGCTGTAGCCAGGAACCCCAAAGGCCAGCTCTGGTTTGAAAGCTATGCTATTAGGACGGAGGGAAGGGGAACTTTTTCTGGGTAGAAGAGCAAGGGTTACATTGTGCAAGAAATAGGACTGAAGCATCAAAGGGATCTAAATTAATTATTCCAGATGCTGCCTTAACTCACAAACTAATTTTCATCTACCTGATATTGCCTTTCTGATTACTGTTTTGGAAGTAAATTATAAAGAAGTTGAGCTACTCCTTTTCCTTAGAACTTACTTCCAAATTACATTGTTTTTCCTTTTTTGAGTTTTCTAAAAGTTTTGCAGAGGAATTCTATATCACTGCTTCCACTCCAGACAAGACTGTCCTTCAGATTGTTTACTTCAAAGTAGGTTCAGTATTCTCACTTGCCAATGGAAAGTTGACAAACATTGGAATCCTTTACAAACACACATAGCACTTGCGGGGGTTAAGAGAAAGGCTCGGTTGTTCCTGTCTCTCCTACCCACAAATTGTCCTGATATGGAATGCTCTTGAATACAGCTGTTGACATCATTTTAAAAGAAAGCACACCCTTTAAAAAAAGAGAAAGAAAGCTGGACAATTCCTTTCCTTTTCCATTGGTATTTTATGCTTTCTTGGACAGTTCTCCAGTTTTGAACATAACAAAATGCCTGCTTTGTCTCTGGATTCTACTTAAAGCTTCTACCTTAAATACAGTATAACCTCGGTTGTTTTAAGGATTAATACTTTGGTGCCTTGGATAGAATGATGGGTTTTATGTATTATTACCATGCCTGCAGCAACCTATCATTTGCCCATGCTTCTAAACTTCTCTGATGGGAAACCACTGCAAGTAGTATTCATGTTTCCGCTTTCTCTACACCCTCCATTGATCTTTTATCCTAAAGTTTTCTAGCTGTAGGGAAAATCTGTCACAAAGGCAAATGTTTATACCCACACAAATTGACAGTTGTGTCAGCTGCTTCCAGGTGGTATTCTTCAGGATACCTTTGTAAGCAGGTGTGCTGTGACTACAGAAAACTTTCTTTAATAATTGGATTATGTGTGATTAAAGTATCTGGAATTTATGTTCAGATTATTGAAGTAGCAGTTAAGGTTTGTGATGCTTTCACCATGATATAATTACTTGGCTTTTTCATTACAAATATGTGTTAAAGGCATGTCCGGGAACTTGGGCAATGTTTATTACAAACTGTACCATGAGCAAATAGGCTTGTTTATAATTCTACAATGGGAGATTAAAGCATTCTTGTAGAACATTATGATAAATTGAATTTACTTCACAGTTGTGAAATTCATAGCACAGGAAAAGCCTGCATTTGTAAGAAACACTTTTTTATAGTAATAGAGAAATTTTGGTCAGACTATTTGTCTAATCTGTGCATTTGTAAAACACCCATCACTATAGTATCTGGGTGCCAAAGGATTATGGTGGTAATCAAACAAAAAGAAGTTTTTTCAGTATAAAAGTAATACCTTTGTACCTGGAGGCTAATATGTAACTTTTAAGATTCTCTCCATTCTGGAGAACTAGTGGCTTCATCCTACAAAACCTTCCTCAGTTTAATAGTCCTATTGAAGATCTATACATGTGAGTACAGAGTTTGCAGAGTAGAGCTCTAATTAGGTCAGTGCTGGGCAGGTTAATTTACTGGTGTGTTTATATGTGTGTAGGTATTGGTGGGGCTTGACAATTTACCTGACACCTCCTAGCCCAAGGACTACATTTTATTATCCAGGACAAAAATGTGTCCCTCCTCCTTTTTTATAAGACTGGAAGAGTTGTGTACTGTTTGCTTTGTACTTACTTAACATATCACTCAACATTTCTATTTAAAAAATTTTAAAAATTCTAACTTCTTATGTTTCTCTTGCTTTTGCTATACCTACTCTTCCTTCCTGGCTTCACTCTATATTTTCTTTTATTTCTATCCTATTGTAAATTATGATATCATGTTTTCTTACACTATTTTGAGTGAGTTACCTGCTGTCAGTCTGTCTTTCTCTTCCTCTCCATCCCTATTTATCCCTTTCCTTTTCATACATTGTGTTCTCCACCTTCTCCTCTTGTCTGTTTTCTGACCCACATCTTCTCCCAAAATCTCTCTCCCTCTCAACAACTAACTTATTTTTCAGCTTATTCCATTCATATGTCCTCTTTCATATACCTCATGTGCTCACCCACTCAAGCCCCTTATACATAAGGAATGAAAATTTTGTCAGCCAAAATAAGGGCTAAAGTAAGATGAGAAGTCCAACTGTCCAAGAGCAACACCCTGGTGAGATACCAAGACCCTCCCTTCTTCTGTGCTGCTGCTAAAGAGGGCAGTGCTTGAGTTCATATTGGAGAATTGGCCCTGGGTACTTCTAAAAGGCTCCATCTTTTGTAGTCTCTGGCTGCTGGAAGGCACTAGGAGCAGTCTCTCTATATTATCTTTCTCACCCCAGAACCTCCTGGCTTCTGTGAAAGGCATCTTTTGTTATCGTAAGCCTAAACCAGCTTCTTTTTTGTATGTGTCCTCATCACCAGTAAATAGGTTCAGGTTTTGGTACATTTTCTGTAACTTTGTTTTGCCCATTTTTATACCCTTGAAATTTTGTGCATTAGCCAAATTTCATGAAAACAGCAATTCTACTGTGAAACTGCAAGATTTTGCCTGTTTTCACAATGAAACCAATTGGGCTTCCAAACAGTCCTGTTTAAGAGTTAAAAACCCATTTTGTGGAAATCAGTTTCAAATTTACAACCAAATGCAAACATTCCCTGTTCCCCAGCATTTTGAATTTTACAGTGACTATTTCACAGACCACTACGACTGTTAAGTAAATTTTACTTCGCCTTAAGTCCTTGAGAGGTTTCAAGATCTGCACTTTACTCTGTAAGAAATGTATTATTTTACTCATGTTTTGGGACAGTCAAAATACCTTAATTTTCTCTTTTTAAAAATGAGTGTATAAAAATCCTGACTGATTGCATTGATTGCTACTGTTACTGACAAATGTGATCAGGGCAAGATCTCGCAAAATCACTCAAGCTGCTTACTGCAGTTACCTCTTTAGAATCATGCTATCAATTATTTTCCTTTACTACTCTGGGGAAAAAAATCATAACCCAACCACCTGAGCCGCAAAGGATTTACCAAGAGGCCCAGGAGTAAACTGTAAACTAGGATCTTCACATGTCAAAATAAATACGTACGAGCCCAGAACACTTTGTTTTAAGATCACATTTGTTTTCCAGTGCAGACTCTGTAGTCTTGGATGACTCGTTAAAGAGAGATCAATTCCATTACAGTTTTGCTAAGAGATTCCCACTGTTTTGCACAGTGCTAGTAGTTAGCTGTCAGACAGTAACTACTTGATGTCCTGGGTTGAAAGGCAAAAACAATGAGCTTGTCAAGAGAGCGTATACATTAGACAGTCTGACTTGCCCATTACACCTTCTCCAGTTGGCCACTGTTGCTAAAGTTGATCTCATTTGATAAGTGTTTAGTTTTTCATGCATTAAAAGTAAGAATTGCTTATGGCTGAAATGTTCAAAAATACGTAGTGCTCTTACATAGCGCTTTTCATCGGTAGTTCTCAGAGCACTTTACAAAGGAGGTCAGTATCATTCTCAAAGTGTTCACTAATTTTGGGGACCCAACTTGAGTCACCTAGGGCCTGCTTTTAGCAAGTGTTGAGCGACTCCCATTGACTTTTTAAAAAAGTAAAACAATAAAACACGTGTGTCTCTTCCTCTAGGCAGAATGTTCCATTATAATAGGTGTGGCAATTTTTTTTAAAAATAATTTAACAAAAAATGGCAAATGATACTAACTCTATGGAGGATAGAATCAAACAAAAAGCTTCCTTCCTTGCCTGAGGCTTAGAAGTGAAGATATAAGCCATAGTTAATGCAAAGATTTTGTCATGGTTATTTTTAGTAAAAGTCACGGACAGGTCATGGGCAATAAACAAAAATTCAGGAAGCCATGACCTGTCTGTGACTTTTGCTGCTGCAGCTTCGTGTTTTGCCCACCACCGTGGTGGCTGGGAGCTGTGGGGTTCCCCCTCTGCCTACAGCGACTGGGAGCTGCAGGGTGACCATATTTCCCAAAAAGAAAATGGGACACCCCAGCCACTTGCCTGAGGCATCGCGAGGCTGTCGCCTGTCGTAGGAACCCTGAGGAGGGGCCCCTCAGGAATCTGTCATGTGTGGCTAGAACTTTGCAGGGGGCCCCCTGTCGCTGCTGTCACCGCTGTCGCCTGTCACTGCAACCCTGCCAGGGCCCCATTGACTGTCAGCTTCAGAGTCCTGCAGCCCCTGGGGCTAAAGCAGAGAATGTCACCAAGGTCTCTGGAAGTCACTGATTCCCTGACTTTCATGACCTCCGTCACATAAACATAGCCTTAGCCATAGTTAAATAAATGCTAAGTAGCTTGAGTAGCCAGTGTCATATATTTTTTTAACAGAGAGTAGCAATGTCACCAATGACCTAGTGATGTGTTGTCTTCCCCTGTAATGATGTACAAGTCTTGCACATAATGGTGTACATGATACCAGCAGATACAGTAAAACCTTTTGGTAGAAGAACAAAATAGTTCTCAGTAGTAACTCCATTCTAGCATAAGCCCCAGTCTCTCAGTGGGGTCTAGCATGGATTGCTGCACTTGGGCAGAGTTCATTGAAGATAATCTGCATAGGTGCAGATCAGGCCCTTATTATTGCTTATCATTCACTGTACTTGACTCACAAAGGAAATGATGGACAGAATAGCCCATTGTGTCTTTATTTTGTCCACCAGTTAGGCCTACTTTCTGACGTACCAATTTTGGTTTTCTAATTTCCACACTTTCCTTGTTTACCAAAAATAATCTTAACACAGTCCTTAAATTATATCAGTAGGCATTTTTTGTTTTGACTAATTTAGTTTGTTTTCCTTTGATACCTGGTCCCATTAATATTTGTTGTTCTGAGTTGTGACATCTTATGAACTTACTCATTTTTTACAAAGACGAGGTGGCTGAGGTAATATCTTTTATTGGACCACATTTTATTAACTCACAATTATGGTAAATTTGTAGGCCCAGTTATCAGAACAACCTTCACATATGATTAAGCTCATGTGCATAAGTATTTAGCAGGATTGGGCCCTAAAACAAGGAGAAGGAATTTACTAGTTTTCCCATCTTTCTCCCAAATCACACTGCCTCTAATTCACATCTGTTGTTTTAAACATGTAGTTCAATAAAAGTAAAACATATTTATTTAAAAGATGCCTATTGTTCTTTAGCAAAATCACCCGTGTTCATTCCTTATCTGTATCAATGTACTTTAAATAGCATGTGTTGCATGTAATTACAGTGTAATAGGAAAGTTACCACAAATATAGGTGTTCTAGTTTCCATACAAATTCCCTTTAATCATTTTTTGAAATTAGGGACCAAGGTCCTAATCCAAAACCCACTGAAATCATTGAAAGACTTTCCCTTGACTTCACTGGGTTTTGCATCAGGCTTTCAAATGCCTCGCAAAATTTTAATTTTAAAAATGAATTTGTTTGAGTAGTTTGTTGGAAAGATTTTTAAAAAATAAAACAAGCAAACTGTTTTTTCTTGCAATTTATAAAATAAACTGTAAACTAATATTGGTGAGTGCAGCGCTGTAATGCTGCTAACTTCATAAAGAGTGAAGTGAATCATTACCTTGAAAAAGCCACGATCAATTCCCTTATCTTTTGCCAAAGAAAATAGTATGTGTTTGGAATTTAAGCTAGTAATATACTACTTTGCACTTCTGTCTTCCATCTAAGGATCACCAAGTGCTCTTGCAAATATGTAGGTAAATATTATCAGTGTCATTTGATAGACAATAGAGTGAAACATGGAAGGTCTGAGTGATTTGTGAGAGAGAGAGAGATGGGAATGGAGGCTGGGCTGTGTTACTTCCAGAGATTCTAGAATATGTTCCATCCTAGAAGATGTAAGCATGTCTAGTGCTTAACGGAACTTATTTTGTTTGTTTTGTTTTTCCCCCAGAAACTATCAAAAAGGATCCAGAGTGCGTCTGAGACTGGTGGACCTTGAACTCACATCTAGATTCCTGGGAGCAAAAACAGATACAACTTTACTGGAGGCTGACGCAGTGCTGCTAGGGCTCCTGGAAAGCAGAGAAATAAGGCAAAAAGAGTAAAGTTATGTAAATAAATCAATCAATAAACTGTAGATGTTTAACATTTAATTTGTACAACTTGTTTGTTCTCAGAAAGAAAATGTTAGGATTCTTCCCCCATGGTTGTGTAAATGGTAAGGTAAATTAAATAAAAGGCACCAATCACAGTATGTCTAGTCCTTAGTTATCTTTTACCTTCTCATCTCCCTGCTTAAAATTGAACATTCTCACATCATACTAAATTCAGTGGTAAGAAGTTAACTGAGCTTCTTTGAATAATTTGGTAACCATACCATGTCTGACCTTTGTGTATTCTTGCCTGGAGCAGAACAGACATTCCAGAGTCTGTATTCCAATCCCAGGGAAAAATGATCTAAAGTGCATACTTTGCCAGCAGAATTCCCTGGCAGAAGTGCATTGTTCCTTTCAGTAAAGGTGCATAATTTAGAAATAGACGTATGGTTCCTGGATCAAAGGTCAGAAAGCAGAGTTCATACTACAAATGATGGTCTTAATCTCTGTCATTGTGGGGTTCTCATTTGTGTGATGATATGGCCCTTGCTGTTGCCTATGTCATAGTGGACCATTGAGCGACTTGAACTTATTTGTTGCTTTGATTTGAGCTCTCATCTCAAATACATGTTGATTTTTTTTAATGGTGACTAGTCTAAACGCAAAAACCTATTTTAATGTAGCATTATGTCTGTGACTTTATAAACAAACTTAGAAAGGCATGACAGTGTGTGTTTTAATGGACAGTCTAGAGATTTCACACACTGTGCACATTTTGAGACTTTGCACTGCAGTGTCCCAAGTCTCTTTGGCATATTTGAAATTGGAGCACCTTTCTCCTGAGCTCTGGTGCCTCCAGGTGTGAATTGTATGTACTCAGTGGAGCTCAGAATAGGTTAAATGTGCCATTTTATAGCAATGGGGCCCAGAAGAAAGGCCACCAAATCTGCAGGATTGTTCATAGAAAGACAAGGAGTACTTGTGGCACCCTAGAGACTGACAAATTTATTTGAGCATAAGCTTTCGTGAGCTACAGCTCACTTCATCGGAGAGCATCTTTAAAATGTAGGAAGTGAGGAAAATTGTTAAGGTGGATAGGACTTGCCAGGCTGCAAGGATAACCCAAGGAATCAAGAGCTGCCATGTAGGAATCTAGCACTCTACACATTGGCCCAAGTGTATATTGTTCTAGACATCAGCACTTGGTCCAGCAATTCCACTGTGGTGTAGAACAGGGTATGCAAGTGTTAACTCCGTATGAAAGGCAGTCTCCCACTTCTCTCCTCAAGCAGCCACTCCTTGTAACCTTTTCTCTGAAAGTATGTGCAAGGAAAGGGAGAAGCAGAGATGAAGTTAAGCTCCAGTTCACCTGGGTCAGGGTAATAGCTCCCCAGAACCTTGTTACACAATGGTTCCTAATTCTTTTCCCTCCTGAAGAAAAGATTATATTCCCTTCACTTCCTCCCTTCTCCCCCACCCTTAGCAAAACCAATGTCTTGGGTATCACACAGGGGATCACACAGCCACTAGTGCCATTGTCCAAAATTCATCTCAGTGAATGATCTGTCAAGAACAATGCTTTAAAAATCATGTACTTCTCTGCCACAGGATACGAGTAGGAATCTTAAGGAAAATGTTCAAGCTTTGTGAGGGGAATGGAGCATGTTTTAGCAGATCTGTGTGCAAACCGTAAAGGGACATTGTTTCTCAAATGAGAAATGATCCAAGTCAATGAAGGAGGGCAGGCCATGTGAGCTTGCTTGTTGCCTTCGTTTGCTCTTTCATCTCAGTGATCATAATTATGGGAATTTGAACATAAATTTGAACATGGGAGATTAGCCTCCAGGTAAACAATTATACTGCCTCCGAGACAGGAAAAAGAATGTTTTTAGTAACCAGAAGGCATCTTGGATACCCCCCCAAAAATTGACTGATCAAAGTAATCAATCTATTTTACAGTGTTATATCATTCTTAAAGAAATACAATTTGGGGGCAAAATGCATGATATTAACTATTCCAGGGCATGCAGTTGTGAGATGAATTGCTGTGATATTGAGACTCACTACAGACACTGATTTTATCAAGACTTCTTTGGGGGAACATTATGTTCTCGGAGTAGAAAAGAAATGGCTGTTTAAAAGCTGCAATGGCTACTAAACAAGGTTCTGATAAAATGGAAAACCAATTTGTTCTCATCTGTGGAATCTGAGACGTTGCAAAATGTGAGACAGCTCCGTTTTACCAGAACGAAATGGATTGCTGCAAACTAGTCTGGGCAAAGATTCTGGACCTGTATTGTGAATAACTTGATTGTGGGCCTATTCTACTGTACTTGCCACTTTTGCATGTGTACGGTATACTCCTGTTTATTCAAAATTCTATTATCTGAACCTCCACAGTATCTGAATCTCTTCCTTGCATGCTCTCTGTATCTCATGCTGGGAGACAAGGAAGGGATTCGGCTAAGGTGGAGGTTTGGATAATAAAGCAGAGACACACACCCCTGTACCACTCCCCGAAGAGGAGGACAAGCCCCAGCAATGGGGGAGGCCACATGGCTGCTGATTGGCTCCAACAGCAGCACAGGGAGCCCTCTGCAGCTCCACTGTCACAGCCCCACTTATTCATTCCCATGACAGCAATCTACAGAGGGCTCCCTGCACTGCTGCAGGGCAGGTGACACCCAATCCCTGCAGGTGCAAAGCGCAGTCCTGGCAGGACAGAGCAGAATCCTGTGATAAGTCAAGAGTTCTTTGAATAGTGTCAGGGAGCCGGAAACTGGAGACGAATTATCAGGAAGTCCATGGGGAGCTAGCCTGTTGAGCTTCCTGAGCCAAAGCCAGTGCTGGGAGGCTGAAAATGGCAGAGGACTAGGAAGCCAGAAGAGGGGCTGGCTTACTGATGACCTTCCTTGAGCCAAAGAGCCATGGTTTCAGGAGGCTGAAAGAGGGCTGACAGCAGAGAGCAGCAGAGGGAAGGGAAATGCCTGCTGGCTTTCTGAGCTGAAGCCAGAAGGCCAGAGCAGGCTGAAGGTGGGGAGTGAGGCATGGTAAAGGGTCACCAGAGCTGTGCTGGAGAGCTGGAGCAAGATGAGGGACACCGGAGCCTTACTGGGAAGCTGGGGTGTGGTGAGAGATGCTGGATCTCTACTTGATTAGTCTAGAGTATAGTTGTTGGACTTGGTTTGGGGCTTGTTATGGTTTATGTGCACAGGGCTTTCTTTTCTAATAAATTAATTGCACTAGGGCCCTTTGTACTCAAAACAACTATTTGGACTATTTCTGGGGGGAAGGAGGGAAACCGAGGCAGACGCACTTGTCATGCT
This sequence comes from Chelonia mydas, assembly GCF_015237465.2. Lineage (NCBI taxonomy): Eukaryota > Metazoa > Chordata > Testudines > Cheloniidae > Chelonia > Chelonia mydas. The sequence goes on from NC_057850.1 coordinate 51,615,819, forward strand.
GCAGCCTGCCACAAGAGGATACTCCAGGCTGGGGGCCCCTTAGGGCGAGCATATGGGGTTTAAACCAATACAGTCAATTTTTTAGGGTTTGTCTTCAAGGACTGTGCTACTGCAATGCAACTTTACGCTGTAGTGCTTTAGCGAAGACACTACTATGGCACCAGGAGACCAGCTCCCGTCGGCGCAGTTAATCCACCTCCCCAAGTGGCAGTAGCTAATTTGACGGGAGAAGCTCTCCCATCGACACAGGGCTGTCTACAGCGGGGGTGTTAGATCTGTATAACTATGTCGCTCAGGGGTGTGGATTTTTCACACCCCTGAGCGATGTAATTATACCGATATAGGTCTGTAGTGTAGGCCTGGCCTTAGAGTTATGAAATTGAGACCACAGAAGGTTTTAGTGGATCTTATTCCTTCTCCTCTTCTGTTTCTATAGCAATCTTTTCATTCTTTCAGTGTTTATCAGTTCTATCAATGCACAAGTTACAATACAATCAGAGCACGGTACTCCCTTCATTAGCTGAACTTCAGTTATCTTGTACTCCCCCTCATCAGATGCAGAGTTCAGGTCCCCAATATCTGTGAATTACATTGACAAGTCCCTCATACATATGCAGATAATGGTGACAGATGGACTTTAACTATCAAGAATTCATATTTCATATAGTGTAGAATTAACGCTGAGAGAACAGAGTGAAATTCAGCCATAGCGTGGGAGTGCCAGTGCAAGCCAGGAGTTATGCTGAGAGGCTGGTGCACCTCATCTGTGCTGTGAATAGAATCTTCATGGCTAGCCTGTGTGATTCAGCCCAGAATTCCACAGTGGGGCAGGCCAGGGAGGGGCCACAAATTCAATTTTATACAGATCCCGTGGTCCTCTATCTCTCTGCAATCTGTGCAGAGAAACTGGGGCCACTATTCGAGCCCAGCCCATTGCAGAAATGCCCATGAATTTCACCTAGCCATCCACTTCTCACTTCACCTTCAGAGAGCCCATATACTTTACACGAGAGTTTGTGGTGCTTTCTGTTTCTACAGACGTTCTGAACAAATATTTGCTTGCTCAGATGTGCCTGGAAAGCAAGTAAAAGGGGTCACAAATACCTTCAAAGCGAATTTGGTCTTTAATTCATGGAAAGTTTAAAAAAAATTTAATAAAGGATTCACTCAGATGCAGTTTCAGGGCCTTTGATGATGAATTCCCCTAAAATTCTGCCTAACTTTTACATTTCTGTTCTGTGTAGATCATTAAGTGGGCATGTGCAGCTCTGAAAAGCAAAACAAATTTTTAATCACATACTGTGGAAGAAAAATAACACCATTAAATGCTCTCTGGGTGGCTGATGTACTAATGTAGTACATTGTAAATAGCAATCCCTCTGCCGTAGTCTGCCTTTTCAAATTCCAGGCCCCTAGAGGGTGAAATGGAAAAGATGCTGAAGAAAAAAGCTAGAACTTGCCTGATGGCAGTAAATTAGCATATTGCCACCAGCAAAATCTGCCACTGGGCTTTCTCTAAGGGGAAGAACAGTTAACATTTTGCTTTTCTCTAGAATATGAAAGACTTTTAATTTTATCTTGTTTTATATTTACACATTTATAAGTAAAGGCATTTCTTCTTAAGCTTTTTTTTTTTTTTTGTTAATGTTCTCTTTGGTTGAAAAATTTCTGAGAGTCTTCTGTCTTGACTGTGAAGCTCTTTAAATGGACACAAGCATGCACTCTACATGTGTCTTAGTAAATTATGTGTTCTGGGGGTTATTTATCATGTATCTAGGGTCAGACTGTCCAAATGAGGCTGTTACATTGTCATCTGGCCTGACACCAAACTAAATATTATCCCTGAGATGAATGCATTACACTAACATTCACTAAGTTCTTAAATACTCTCAAGCGTTCTTGTTTCTTGTGCTGTGTCCTGTTCAATCAGAATTAAGCATGCTGTTGCATTGTGCTTTGCAACTGTACTGAGGAAATCAACCATTTGTTAATTTTTTCAACGCTTCTGCAATGGTTTGGGTGTAAAACAACCCCAAGAAATAAACTTCCTTCATAAGATAACCCATTCAAGCCATATGCCTCTTTTGAGGTGGATATTGTAGTTAGTCTGCAGTTTTGGGGCTGACCTTTTACAATGGCAATATATTGAAAAGTTTTTGGCATCATTTCATCTAATTGGGGAGATTCTCTCTTGTACAAGATGAGCCGGGGGTGGAGGGAATTCTGGTCCTGATAAACATGTTCCCTAGAATGACAATTTTGCTAATGGAATATGCGAATAAACTGCTGATCTAGTGAGCATCTGGTACAATTCCAAATGAGAACATAAAACTTTGGCTTACTAAGCAAAATGAGGGCTTGTGATGTCTCACTGTGACTTAAGTATAAGAAAGAAGTCCATTTTGCTTTATGAGGAGTTTAGCTGTATAATATTAACAATCTCATTTGTTACTTTTAACAGGTGATAGTTCTGCACAGTGTCATCTATGGAAATATTTCAATGAAATGTTTACTTTTCAAGTGGTACAGTAGGTCCAGTTCTCCTTACTTTAATGAGAAATTAGCTACTAAAAATGATCAGCCATATTAGCAAACAGTTCCTCTTTAGCTTCCCTGCTTCAAACAACACAAAGAAAATTATGTAGCGCTGGTACTTTTCCCCCCCTCAGCATCAAGCCTCTTTTGTGATTAAAGGCGTAACACACAGGAGCACTGGGAAGAGACTGAACATTATTTCCTGGCCTCAGTCACCTAACATGGATGAGGGATACATCCCTCAGAGGTTAATACGTCTCTCACATGGCAGGGGTTTCAATCTCCTGAATGTTTAGATGTTCCCCTTTGAAAAAGAAATTAAATCAAATAAAACATATCAATTAAAACTAACAACCACAGCCCCATGCACAAACAAGGCATCTAGAATGGAGGTCAGGGTGGACCACTTGAACCTCCTAACAGATGAGAGGATTAGCCTGCCTCTTATTGGAAATCTGTCAATAACTTCTATTTCTAAATCTCTGTGGCTTTCTGACCACATGACCACTTCTTAAAACAGTTCCTTCTGCGATGCCCTGTTTGGTTGCTGGCGTGGATCCATCACCCAAGGATCACAGGGAGGGCAGGCAGTATCTTCACCCTGGGGTTCCACTGGTTGGGGACAATGGGAAGTCAGGGATGCTTCTAATGGCTCCATAGGCGTTCTGCCCACAGGTGGTTGCTGAGGGATGCTCTGAATCAGCACTGTCGCCGCCTCAGCTGGCCCACTTTTTGTCTTAGACAAGTCTCTTGCTTGTCCTGTAATGGAGCTAAGGTTGTGGCCGCTTTCTGGCACTGCTGCCTCTCATTTAGCAAGTTTATGCTACCCTGAATGCTATATGGTGGTTTATCTTTATGTATACAAGCAAACTGAGGGCGAATTCAGAGGTGGGGCTAAGCTGTGCATCTTCTAGCCTCCTCCTCATGTACATTGTACCAATTTAGAGCCCCTGAGATGTTACCCACCCTTACAATCACCTCTCAATTTGGCCCACTGGGTCAAAGTTGGTGTATCTCCCACACTGAGGGGGCAGAAAAGCAACCAGCCAGAGCAGCTATGTTGAAATTGGCCTTTCTCTCCTTTAACTCACACCTTTTCCCAACTCAGTGTATAAATTATACTATCTTAGATGCCCGTAGCTTTCTTTACACCTACTTCCACAGGCAATGAGTAACGTACATCACCCTTTCAGCTCTGAGAGATTGTGTATTTCCCAAGTCACGTAGTGAGTCAGTGCCAGGACCAAGTTGTAACTCAGGAGTTCTCTGCTCTGCCTTGTGGTTTAGTCACTAGACTTTGCTGTCTCCAAAAGATCATTATAAATCAAATGGGAGTACAATGAACTCATGCCAAGTTTGGAATTAAGAATTTTAATCATATTATTTTCCCCAAATGCTGTAAAATACCTCTGAATTATACATTAATTCCTGATGGCTTAATGTTTCCCACCTCCCAGGCTGTGTCCACTATCAATATACAGCCCAGGAGATTTTTCTCCTCTCCTTCCTTTAGTAACACTAGTAGGAGATGTTACCAAAATGCCTCTCTGCCTGTGGCTTACAAAGCCACATGGACACTTGGTGTTTCCCTGGGGCGTGGGGGCGATACGGACCTGACAGACCCAGTCACCAGAGGCAGCCAGCTGCCTGGAGAGCAAGAACTGTGAAAGAGCAGCAGCTGCTTGGAATCTTTCTGCCATGCCCTTTGCACCTCGGCCTGCAGCTTCCCCGCACACGCTGGATCACAGGGGAGCTGAAGTTTCATTTACCGACTGAGCGACTTTGAAAAACGTCCCTGTTCCCAATTAGTGTTGCAAGTTGTCCAGATCAATGGTGGGTTAAACTGAGCTGCCCACTCAAGTGGTGGGCGTAGCGTTTAATAAAGGGGAGGGAAAGGAGGCTCGGGGTGGAGAGCGGGGGGTCCCATCTCTTTCAAGGGGGCTGGATTCTTTCAAGCGAGCTGCAGTGAGCTGGATTCTTGTGTGAAAAACAACTGCCACAATACTTAAGTCGTAACCTCCTCACCCCTGACGGCATGGGAAAGTGCACTCCTCAGCTGTTAGTTATAGAGAGGCCGCTGTAGTCATGAGAAATGTTGATAAAAATGCAGTTTAAAGCCTGCCCTCCTACTCTGCACATGTCATCTTGCCTATCAAACTGCCTAATTGGAAAATTAGACTTGCCTTAATTTAGAGCCCTGAAAGTTCAAGTGCCAATAATTTCTCAGGAATTTTTTTAATTTTATTTATTAACAACATATTCACTACATGTGAGACCTTTTTAAAAAAAAAAAAAGTTTTGATCTTTCATTTCTGATAGATTCTTTGATTCTTGTGTGAAACTTTGCTACTGTTAGCGAGGACAATCAAGCAGATGTGAGCATGTCCTGTATCTTTTTTGACCCATCCCTTACCACATCCAGGGAGCAGTGCTCATTTCAGCTGAGCGGCCATTTGAATCTTATTTTTAAAATTAAGATGCTTCTTATTTTCTCTTTCACTGATGCTCCTGTATAAGTGCTTTAAAGTTCTAAAAACAGTGGAAGTTCTTGAGAGGTAACCCTGCAGCTACATAAAAAAACAGTCACCTGTATTTTGGGGCCTGATCTTTCAAAGTCTTACTCGGTAGCTTTGATTATTTAGTGGGAGCAAGATTGGATCCCTGATATGTGCTTTAGTTACATGGGCAGTCCCAGGACTGCTCACGGGGGTAAAGGCTGCAGGATCAGGGCCCAGTCCAGCTCCCACTGAAGTCAGTGACAAAATGCCTACCGACTTGAGTGTGGGCTAGACCAGGCGGCTGACTTGCAGTTCATCTGTTCTGAGCAAATGCAATGTGTCCCTTCTAGATTTCCATTTCTAAGCCTGTGTGGCTAGATCACACATCACAGCACCATATGTCTTCATTCTATTGCTGGACAGCATCCATCTGAGACCTCTTATGGGTTAAAGGAAGTAGTAATTGAACGCTTTAAGACTTACAGGCTTTCTTGTTTACTCTCCAGTTTTAGGACTGTAAAGGGGAAGGATTAAAACTGATTCTTATTTTGCCTGTACTAACAGGAGCTCTGTGTTATCATTAGGAGAGCAAGGAACTCTGAACATGATTAATCATCAGGGCACTACAGCCTTCAATTATAATCACTGCCAGTCTAGACAATGGTTCTCTCACTGTTTTTCAACATTTATTACAGCAGTTAGCTGTAAATTAGCACCTTGGGGGTTGACAATATGTTCTGTGTGCTTTCCAGCTGTGGTGCAAGTGCCTGGCACTTACAAAAGTGTTTTAAAGATAGTCTAATACACCGATGAATGCATCCGATGAAGTGAGCTGTAGCTCACGAAAGCTTATGCTCAAATAAATTTGTTAGTCTCTAAGGTGCCACAAGTACTCCTTTTCTTTTTTCTGATACACCTGTTAATCCTGTGGACTGTCTCCCTATTGATAAAAGCTTCACATCCCAAGGACATGAGCAGAAAGGAAACAAATATAGAGAGGAATCATTATTTTCAAGGCCTCAGAGCTGATAACCTGGTATGTATCAAATACATTAAATGATATAAAGCATGACACCATTTACAGTCTGGGAAATATATTTTACAGAAAGAGAGCCTGGTTTCCTACAAAAGTATCTTGTGGTCTCAAACAAGTAATAAATCAATCATCCTTGAATTTAAATAGTGTCTTTTATCCTGCAGAATCTCATAAGATGTTACAGGGTGTATCACTTAACCCTCCGCACACCTCCTGAAATGCAGCAGCTCTGGGAGATCTGCAGTAGACATTTTGTGATGAAAGCAACATTATGTGACCCTGATTCTGGGAGGGGAAGTCAAGAATAGTTAACTGTCAATTAAAACTAGAGGGGGAATGTTAGGTGGGCAAAGTGTAATTACCTAGGTTGGAATTTGGCCAGGTTAAACACCCTACTCTTGGCAAAAGTGCAATGAGTTCTTTAAGGAACACAAGGGGTCAGGATCTTAGTTTTTTGTCTCCTCCAAAAGTAGCTTGGGAGCACCCATTAGGGTCATGCTGAAGTTCAATATTGGAAGAAGGAAGGAAGAATGAATTGTCACTAGCAAATACTAGAACCCCTACATTTTCCTTGGAAGCGTCCCATCCATCCAAGTAGTGGCAGCCTTGACCTTGCTTGGCGTAAGGTGTGACATGGCCATGGGATTTTTTACACTGTAAGTAATACGATTTCAGTGCAGCCTTGCAGTTTTACACTACTTAAAGATCTGACCCCACTAACGTTATGTGTGTGCCAAATCAGAAGGTATATGAAGTCTGGATTTTTTCAGAGGAAAAATCAAATGAAACCAGAGGAATGACTTGAAAACCCAGCCAAACACAAATCCTGATAATATGGGGCAGGGTTTGGTCCTCCATGCAGGTGTGGAACACTGTGCTTGAATAAGTAGAAAGTGATAGGTAGAACATCATGCCAAAATAAACCAATTCTGCATTAATGGGATCACTGTTGCCAAGTTAATCCTTCTGGAGAGCAGGAATAAGGCCAAAGAAGAGAGAGCCTGGAGCAAAAGGCTTCAATTCCATGTTGGAAAAGATACTCATTTGTGTTTTTGTTTCATTCTGTTTTTTTTTTCATATTTACTAATAAGTTCTTTTAAAACTTTGTGCTGCCTTCCTAGAAAGGCACCCTTTATAAAGTTCATAATACTATGTGGAACAGAAGCGTGTTTCTGTGTATGCAAGCGAGTATATGTATTCCAGACAAGGTGAAGCTGACTAGATAGTATAAATTAGAACCATAAAACAACTGTAGGTTTGTTATTGCTCTTGCATTCTGTACACAAATGGGGTATATGTGGTAGGCTCCCTTAAATTATACAGAAAGAGAGAAGAGTTCCACGTACTGAATCACAAACTGCTTCTGGCAGCACCTACTTCCCCAGTGGATGTCTCCAAAAGAAGTACTGATAAGACCTGATCCTGCTTAGTTAATGAGATCAAAACCTGAACTAAGGTAACAATGGTAACAAATCACTTATTTCAGGTCTATAGGGGTCATCAAGCCATCTACCCTTATATGCTGCACAACTGGTTAGGTTCATTAAGAGGGCTACTTACCTTCTTTTGAAGTATCACTCACTGGCATGGGCAGCATAACAGGCTAGATTGGCATGATTTGATCAAGAATAACAAAGCACTATGGTGCTCAGCGGGCACGAATCAGCTGTAGCTCCATTGAAGTCGTGCTGATTTACACCAGGTGAGGATCTGGCTCTAAGTTCCCAATAGCAGTAGTTACTGTTATCCATTATTTATCATGGGTGGGCATGGTACTTTCACAAGCAGATAGAAAGAAGAGGTCCCTGTGTACTGAAGTTTACAATCTAAATTAGATTAGCAACAGAAAACGCATCAGCAAATAGAGTGTAGGGAGTACAGCTCTTGGGGGAGAGCAGTTTATTTTGCTACTTCCATGGGACCAAGATTTAGCCCAGAGAGCACACTGTTAGACTTTATTTTAAGGAGTGCTGACAACTGGCTTTGTAAAGTTAACGCATAGTCACACTTATATAAAAGATTATTCTGTTGTTCTTCTGTTGGTATATAACCATCTATGCTTTGATTCCTCAAGAAGAAGAAACATTTGGCCAGGATGTGCAAAACTTACATTTAACTTTATGCATTGTGAGTAGTCCAAGTGGCATATATTGGACTACTCGGTGCATACATTTAAGCACATTATAGTGATTCCACTTCTCCTGATTATTCATCTTAAGTATAAACAAACTGAATACAAATACCAAGATGTTACCAAATGTAAGTAGGCTCAGTACTTAAGAGATGAAATGATGGTTACGGAGATAAGCACCTTGCTCTTTATTCCAGCACTCTCCTCAGGAACTCTACTTGAAAGTGCTCTGATGCCACTAACCCAGAGTTCTGGTAACCAATGACATTACTGTTGCTTCTGTTTCCTTCCCTTTCTGTTGAGCATGCAAAAATAGATACATAAACCACAATTTCCTTTTATTTCAATTCAATTTACTCATTTTTTTATTTCAAGTTCTACTACTCCTAAATTTTTGTTTTTCTTAGATAGGTTTGCAAAGTCCATGTCATTCTTTATTATATTTTTAAACAAAAAATTCAATTATATATTTTTTTTTAAAAAAGCATATCAGAAGACATCTGGCACTCCTGAGCAATTCTACAATAACAGTCCAGGAGGTGCGATGGAGGAACAATACTGGTAAGGGTGAAAGGCTTCTGGGAGACGGAGCCAGATGGGGGGACTCTTATGAGGAGCAAGTATTGTCCTACCTCATTTTCTGCCTGTCTGGGCCCTATTACTGCATTCCAGCCTTGCTCCTGATATGACACATTGTCCCTCCAGTTCCTGACTTCTCCTTCAAGCTGGGAACCAGCAAATAAGGAAGTGGGTCAGGTCAGGAGAAAGGCCTGGTAGGTAGGAACAAGCACAGAGCTTAAAGAGAGAGGGTAAGTCTCTATGTAAAGCAACAACTTAATTTGAATTTATGTTAATATATTTTGCCTACTCTGAATGGGGTGCTAATTAAATAATTTTTGAGAAATTGGAGGCTGGAAAGACCATTTCTCTGCATGCTTGTTTCAAATTCCTATCTCTCTCTGTTCTGATGAATGTACAGATTAGTAGTTGGCTATACGGGTGGTATAACAATTCTCAAGACATTTTTTTTAACAGGAATCCTTGCTCCTGATATACGTTTACTATTCTTTGTTCTATGCTTCAGAAACACAATGGTTTAGGTTACAAGGTACCATATGTACAATTTAAAATGTGGGATCTTTTTTTTCCCCTTGAAATGACATTTTGCTATTTGAAAGCATTATTTTCCACATAAGACTTTAAGAGCCTGATAGGCACAACTGAATGTGTGCAGTGCTCTCCTAGCTGACAGTTTCTGTGATTGCTCATGCCAGGGCAATAACTGAGCACTCATCTTTCAAAATCAAGCCTGTAATGTTCTTAATTTTACATACTTGATCATAAAGAATTTTCAGGTTTATAAAGGGTGAGAATTACTATGTCATCTACTAAAATACACTTCATATTATGTCCAAAAATGGTTCTGTTGGGTACCTAAAGTTAGGCGCCTAAACCCATAGTTAGGTATCTACAGAAAAATGGCCTGATTTTCAAACATGGCAAGGATCTACTACTCCAATCGAGATCCACGAGCTGAAGGTGCGCTGTACCGCTGAAAAATCAGGCTTCTTTTACTAGGGTGCCTAAATATGGATACAGGTGCTGATCTTTGGGCACTCAAGTTTGAACACTTTGGCCTTCTACTCCTAAAAGCTTATGTAACTTGTAAACTCCAGCTCTTCTTATGATATTACATTTTAAAATTAAAAGTTACCTCATTTTTTTTGCTCAAAACTGCCTTTTATTCTTGTGAAACACCCGTAACACTTTTCAGAGTAACAGCCGTGTTAGTCTGTATTCACAAAAAGAAAAGGAGTACTTGTGGCACCTTAGATACTAACCAATTTATTTGAGCATAAGCTTTCGTGAGCTACAGCTCATTTCATCGGATGCATACCCGTAACACTGGATGTTGTATGGAAAGTTGCATTTTTCTCAAGTGCAGCTAAAAACAGAAGGCTGTTTACTGAGGTCTGAGGTCTGTTTTTTTCTCATTTTCAGCACGAGCAATTTAAGCTTAATGAATAACTTGGGGTTTCTTTTGTTTTGTTTTGTTTTCTTTTTACTTAAAGAAGCAACGTGTCATTTCTTGTGCAATTAAATGTCACAACGTCTCCTTTTTCATTTGTCTGCTTTTTAATGTAGTGTCTAACCTGCAGAATGTGATATGGGAATTCTCTAAAGAAATCACAAGAGGTTGTGGCACAGATGTGAATTGTCAGCCGCTAATATAGAGTTAATTTGAACTGGTGCTGGGACTGGTGGGCACACCTCAAATTAGACATGTGGTGAGCGTTTAACCACAGTATTACCAATTCACATCTGAACAGCTGACAGCTCTGAATAATTTATTGCATGCAAATGGTGGGACCTGCCATCCATGTTAGAAGTGGGATCCAATTGCCACAGCACATTAATTATAATTGCTAGTTTGTGCTGACAGTAGTAGTACAGACAGTCAAACTACAATGATTAAGCAGCTACAGGGGGACTATCTCCTCCTCCCCCTTCTTCCACAAGTAGACTGTTTTATCTTTTTTTATTATTATTATTATTGAACTGGAAGGATTGACCAAGCAACTCCCATATGCTGTCTCCTTGGGAAAACAAGGTGTACTCTCAGGATGTCAGGTAAATTAATCTTGATTCAGAGCTGAATTGGAATTGGAGGCTATTATAAACTATGGGTGGCAGGCACCTGAGTATCACATAAAATGCTTTGTAGAACACAGGGTTCTCCTCTGTAACAATCCCTTCTGGGAATCAGAGTCACAGAATCATACTAGTTAGAAATGGACAAGTCCTACTAGGTCTCCCACTAACCCAACATTATGTTGTCTAGTGCCTCGCCTAGATGACTAAAGCAATGAAAGCATCCACCTCTTCCTTTTAGAGATTGTCTGTGATCCCATAGATCTCACTTTCAAGAAGTTATTCCTGACAATCAGCCCAGGCTTTCCTTTGCTCAGGTCCATCTCTTTGCTCCTAGTTATACTCAATTGGACCATCCTGTACTCTCCCACAGCATTTACATCCTACAGGTATTTATAAAAAATAATATTCCAGAGTCATTATTTAGCCAACCTACAGTGTATGTATTTATTTTTTAATCTTCCTTATAGTCTTTAATCCTTCCTTAAGTCATTTAATAATTTTTGAAGCTCTTCTTTGAATTTTTCTCCAACTTGGTCAATGTTGTTGTAGAACTGAGGTGTTCAGAACTCTCTGCAGTGACTAATTATGTACTGTTTCACAACTTCTGTATAAACAGAGACTGCTGTATCAACTCTTTACTCTGTAATGTGAAGCTGCTGCATAGACATTCCAAATTGCAGCAACTTCTTTGCCACCATATCGTATTTTGCAGTTCACCACGACCGCAAGTCTTTCACTGGTCCTATGGGGGCTCTTCCAGCATTTCCAACTATCTCCTTCCCATTGAATATCTATGTTGCTTAATTTTTCTCCAAGGTGTACTAGTTTGCAGTTTTTTGGGTTCAGTCACATTACTGCAGAGGGGCAAATTGTATGAGTAATTTCCAGATACTGTGGCTATTGTCCTACTGAATATGTTCAGTTACCATTCAGCTATTACAAGAGTCGGTGCTCGTCGTTCTCTGAGATGCTAGGTCAGCAGAAGGCCAAACCAGAGCTAGAAGCTCTTAATCAAAGATGAGGAGGAGGAATGAGGGGAAGGAAAGATGAAAGGCTAGGGAGGAGGGAGGAAGGAAAGAGAACATGGTAGAAGGAAAGAATGGAAAGGAAAGAGCAAGTCAATATGGGGAAGGAGAGATAAGATTGTCACTGAGGGGCAGAGAGAAGGAAATTGAGAGACCATGGAGAGAGAAGAGGGAATCCATGGAAGGAAAAAGATAGAGATGAGGTAAGAGGCAAAAGAAATTATTACAGAGAAGAGAAACTGAGTATATTTATTTGACATAATTCTAGGAAGAGTGGTAATGTCCCCTATCGATGGCTAACATTTCATATTATTTATAAACATTCTTCTGATTGTTTTCAGACGATGTACCACCATATTTTGAAGCAGGAACTTGAAACTTGTCAGCAGAGGTAGCCCTGAGGACTAAAAGATTCCTTTTGCTGTCCCCATTCAGATGTGGTAGACGTATAAGTTTTTGAAAATCACCCTTTGCCTGAGCTCCATAGAATTTGTTAGAGGTTTGTTCCTCAAACCACTGAACGCTCCATGTGCACCAATCCTGTGGGGAAAAACCAGTATCTAATCATGTAATTAAAGACTAGCATAATGCATACACACAAGGGGGCCAAATTAAGGTTATATAGGCAACCTTAATTCTGGCATTTCCCAAGATTTGAGTGGTTGACTTTGCAACATTCATTATTGTTTGTTTGTTTTACTGTAACATCTAGAAGCCCTAGTCATAGACCAGGACCCCATTGTGCTAAGTGCTGTGCAAACACACAACAAAAAGACAGTACCTATGTCAATAAATATAAAGGGAAGGGTAAACACCTTTAAATCCCTCCGGGCCAGAGGAAAAACCCTTTCACCTGTTAAGGGTTAAGAAGCTAACCTCGCTGGCACCTGACCAAAATGACCAATGAGGAGACAAGATACTTTCAAAGCTGGAGGGGGGAGAAACAAAGGTTCTCTCTGTCTGTGTGTTGCTTTTGCCGGGACCAGAGCAGGAATGCAGGTCAGAACTCCTGTAAAGGGCTAATAAGCAATCTAGTTAGATATGCGTTAGATTCTGTTTTGTTTAAATGGCTGATAAAATAAGTTTTGCTGAATGGAATGTATATTCCTGTTTTTGTGTCTTTTTGTAACTTAAGGTTTTGCCTAGAGGGATTCTCTGTGTTTTGAATCTGATTACCCTATAAGGTATTTACCATCCTGATTTTACAGAGGTGATTCTTTTACTTTTTCTTCAATTAAAATTCTTCTTTTAAGAACCTGATTGCTTTTTCATTGTTCTTAAGATCCAAGGCTTTGGGTCTGTGTTCACCTACGCAAATTGGTGAGGATTTTTATCAAGCCTTCCCCAGGAAAGGGGGTGTAGGGTTTGGGAGGATTTTGGGGGCGGGAAAGACGTTTCCAAGCGGGCTCTTTCCCTGTTATATACCTGTTAGACACTTGGTGGTGGCAGCAATAAAGTCCAAGGGCAAAAGGTAAAATAGTTTGTACCGTGAGGAAGTTTTAACCTAAGCTGGTAAAAATAAGCTTCGGGGGTTTTTCATGCAGGTCCTCACATCTGTACCCTAGAGTTCAGAGTGGGGAAGGAACCTTGACAACCTGCTTTTTTTATGTGTAATAATAATTAGATTGCATAAAATGGACACACAAAAAGATGGAGGAATTGTTTCTTCAATGTACGATGTAGCGCCGAAGGAAAGAAAAGGTTGAGCAAAGGAGGAAGGACAGAAACAAGGGAAACATAATAAACTTTTACTGTATCCCTTGGCCTTTAAAGCCAGGTAAGCATGAGTCCAACTGTACAGAACTCAGAAGTCTAAAGCACCTCCAAAAATGAATTAAAATAGCATTTGCATATTTACATTTGAAAGCCATTTTCTTTGCCCTTCCAGGACTAGCAGCTAATCCTGGGCCCTACAGGAAGCTCCCCTTTTCCATGGTATAAAACCTCTCTTTTCTAGCCCAGCAGATCTGCAAGATATCTGATGAGTCATGACAGATCTTGAAAAGCTGCTGTGGACATAGGATCAAAGGGACTTCCTGGGTCATTGAGACCAGTCCCCGGCCATCGCAGGCAACCCCATCATATAATCCTGTTCATAAATTTATCAAGTTCCATCTTAAAACTAGGTAGATTGTTTTCCCCTATCCTCCCCACCACTTCTATAGGAAGGCTGTTCCAGAACCTCAGATAGTTATAGACTTGGGTCTGAATCTTGTCCATCCTGGGCCTCAGGAAAATGTAATAACTAGGGGAGATTCTACATTCTGGGATGAAAGGAGGAAATATTTCCCTAGCAGGTTGATTTTCTTTTTTAATATGGCAGCTGTGTGAAGCGACTGAGGGGAGTGCAATGTTAGAGAGGGCCTGGGAGATGGATAAATTGGCCTGTGATGCAGCCATAAGGATGTGATAAATTTCACATCCATCTGCTAAACTTATTTATTATATGCTTGCAGAACCCCATGCTTCATCACAGGGATATTATCACCTTATGTGCATATTCTATAAAATATGTAGTACAGACACAACAATACATATGTACATTCTCTTTATGTTTGTAATTTCATGTTTCCACATGTATCTAAAGAATATTAGAGGAATGCACAGGGGGAGGAGGGTCTGGGAGATGTAAGCTGCATTTAGTCTTAATCTGCCCTAGTACATATTACAAATAGAAAATATATATTTGCTCTTTTTTTTTAAAGCTTTGAGTTTCTGGGGTTCATAGAAGATTAGGGTTGGAAGAGACTTCAGGAGGTCATCTGGTCCACTCCCCTGCTCAAAGCAGGACCAACACCAACTAAATCATCCCAGCCAGGGCTTTGTCAAACCAGGCGTTAAAAACCTCTAAGGATGAAGATTCTACCACCTCCCTAGGTAACCCATTCCAGTGCTTCACCACCCTCCTAGTGAAATAGTTTTTCCTAATATCCAACCTAAACCTCCTCCACTCAACATTGTTCCTTGTTCTGTCATCTGCCACCACTGAGAACAGACTAGCCCCATTCTCTTTGGAACCCCCCTTCAGGTAGTTGAAGGCTACTATCACATCCCCCCTCACTCTTCTGCAGACTAAATAACCCCAGTTCCCTCAACCTCTCCTCATAAGTCATGTGCCCCAGCCCCCTAATCATTTTTGTTGCCCTCTGCTGGACTCTCTCCAATTTGTCCACATCCTTGCTGTAGTGGGGGGCCCAAAACTGGACACAATACTCCAGATGTGGCCTTACCAATGCCGAATAGAGGGGAATAATCACATCCCTCGATCTGCTGCCAATGCTCCTACTAATTCAGCCCAATATGCCGTTAGCCTTCTTTGTAACAAGGGCACACTGTTGACTCATATCCAGCTTCTCGTCCACTGTAATCCCCAGGTCCTTTTCTGCAGAACTGCTGCTTAACCAGTCGGTCCCCAGCCTGTAGCAGTGCATGGGAGTCTTCTGTCCTAAGTGCAGGACTCTGCACTTGTCCTTGTTGAACCTCATCAGATTTCTTTTAGCCCAATCCTCCAATTTGGCTAAGTCACGCTGGACCCTATCCCTACCCTCCAGCATATCTACCTCTCCCCCCAATTTAGTGTCATCCGTGAACTTGCTGAGGGTGCAATCCATCCCAATCATCCAGCTCATTAATGAAGATGTTGAACAAAATCAGACCCCTGGGGCACTCCACTTGATACTGGCTGCCAGCTAAACGTCTAGCCATTGAGCCCGACGATCTAGCCAGCTTTCTATCCACCTTATAGTCCATTCATCCAATCCATACTTTTTTAACTTGTTGGTAAGAATACTGTGGGAGACCATATCAAAAGCTTTGCTAAAGTCAAGATATATCCCATCCACCGCTTTCCCCATATCCACAGAGCCAATGTTGGCTTAAATGTTTGCAGAAACTGAATACAAAAGGGCACATCAAATTTCACTTTTGAATTTCAATAAATATTCAGACATCTTTCCACTCCTCATAAGCTCTTGTAATTCAGCCATCTAAAAGTCACACTTAATAAAACCTTCCAACCACACCGTGCCATCATGTATTCTGTAATGTGCAATCATGTGTGTTTTAGCCCTCTGTTCCTTCTTTCCCAGCCTTCCTTCTCTCCAGTTGAATTTTACAAAGGAGCAACTCAAACATAGTAATTTGTTTGGTTTTTTTGTTTTGGTGGGAGAGGGAGGGGGTAACACTTTGATTTACCGTTTTACATAATCTTCAACAATAGCAGGTTTTCAGAGACTTGGTACAGCCTGTACTCGGAGTAAACCTGAGTATGTGATCAGAAAGTGCTTAGATGGTAAGATAAGCATTTAATACTAATAGAGCAGAATTATCAAATAATACAATGGATGGTGTTTTTTCACTTCCGTTCCTTTTCTTATTAAAAATGTCCATTTGAGTATTTACCTGATGTACCTGAATCTTGGATCATGTCACTGTTTGTTTTGGTTGGACACGCTGACGCCTCTTTCTCATGGATGTGTGCTCTCTTTTTTCTTTTCTAAGATAGTAAAAGTAATCCAAAATATGAGATAGCAGAGGAATATATGTATTTGTTTCCCATCTGACAGAGAGAGGCCTTTCACAATGTACTAAGAAACAGACCACTGTTCTAGATTACAAGGGATATGTAATGTCCAGTCCTACTAATACATGAGAATGAGAAATCCTGTATATAATTAAAATGTCTTTTTTTGCTGAAACTCTTGCTGATCTAACAGATTAATTGGTAACTTGAATACTGTGCAAAGCATCTGACTAATTATTCCATTAGTAACACTCAAATTGTGTAAACTGTAGAAATGAAATAAGCTGTCAAAATTAGTCTCCAAAATTCTTTGGGTCAAGAATGAAGCCTGTAGATGGGCTGTTGCTAGCTGCACTGTACTTGTTCTATGAACAGGAAACTTCAGCCCCCGGGATTGTCAATCCAACTCCTATCATGGGCCCACATTGTGCTCCCTAGATCTGCACACAGATGGGATTCTTCGATTACAGTTATCCCCTCCTCCACAGGAAGGCTCAGTACCCCTAAAGCACTGATTCGAGAAATTAGTCCTGTTCAGGAAGCTATTTAAGCATGTGTTTAAGCAGGGATGGGCAAACTTTTTGGCCCGAGGGCCACATCTGGGTGGGGAAATTGCATGCAAGGCCATGAATGTAGGGCTGGGGCAGGAGGTTGGGGTGTAGGAGGGAGTGCAAGGTGCAGGAGGGTGTGGGGTGCAGGAGGGCGGTCAGGGCAGGGGGTTGGGTTCAGGAGGGGTGCAGCAGATGGCTCAAGGCAGGGGGTAGGGGTGCGGGGTTTGGCAGGGGGCTCAGGGCAGGGAGTTGGGGTGCAGGAGGGGCATGGGGTGTGGCAGGGGGCTCAGGGCAGGGGCTTGGTAGGGCAGGGAGTTGCGGTGCAGGAGGGGTGTCAGCTCTGGCCCGGTGCCGCTTACCTTGAGCGGCTCCGGGGTAGCAGCAGTGCACAGCGGGGCTCAGACAGACTCCTTGCCTGCCCTAGACTGCGCTGCACCACTCCGCTCTGTTCAGCTCCTGGAAGTGGCCGGCACCACGTCCCTGCGGCCCCTGGGGGTGAGGGGGACAGAGGGCTCCCCGCGCTGCCCTTGCCTGCGGGTACCTCCCCCAAAGCTCCATTGGCCGCGGTTCCCCATTCCCAGCCAATGGGAGCTGTGGGGGGTGGTGCCTGCAGGCGAGGGCAGCGCACGGAGCCCTCTGCCCCTCCCATCTCCCAGGGGCCACAGGGACATGGTACTGGCTGCTTCCGGGAGAGGTTTGGGGCCCGCGGCACAATGGGGGTGGAAATCCCGCAGGCCAGATCCAAAGCCCTGACGGGCTGCATTCGGTCCGTGGGCTGTAATTTGCCCAGCTCTGTGTTTAAGTCACATGGAAGTTGTTGCATTTGTCTTGACTTATTGACTAGGATAAAAGGTGCTAAAATCCATCCTTATTCAGCAAAGCTTTTAAGCACATGCTTAACTTTAAGCATGTGCTTACATTCCATTGGTTTTGGCTTGAGTAGGATTTAAAGACGTGGTGTTAGAATGAGTTAGCTAACACGTTTCAAAACTCTATCAAGGACACATAAATGTAGACTTTGACATGTGCTAGGTGGTCCAGTTAAAATCAATGCTCCCAAAACATTCCAATAACACACCTTTCAATCCTAGTCAAAGAGAAACCCAAATGAGATTTAAAGCATATGTTTAAAGTTCAGCACATGCTTCAGTGCTCTCCTGAATTGGGGCCAGAGGGAGATTCCTACCTCCAGGGTGTGTTCAACCAATTAAAGTTTGTCCTGATGTGATGTTGCTATTGTGCATTTTGTTCATTGAGGAATGCTCTCAGTACGCTCTCTATGCACCTGGATTCTGCACCATTACAATCAATGGGAGTTTTGCCATTGACTCCAATGGCAGCAGGAGCTTTGTATGGGGGCGGTTCTGTAAAGCACAGTTTGAAACTGATCTCTCTGTCGTCCCAAACACTCAAACTCCCCTGCTCACCTAGTTCAATTGATTACTCTTAATAAACACTGTGGTTTTTCTAACTCACCTCCAAATTTTTAAATATGACACCAAACACGCTACTTAGTATAAGTAATAGATGTATTGTCCAGTCAGGGCCTAATCAATGATGAAAAGAAAATTCATTCATATTTTATTTGAAAGTTTTTTTAAAACTTAGGAAAAATTAATTTTAGTCTAATTCTTTAAGATGGAAAAATATTAGTTGATTTTTTTTTTCAAATATGACACTCATTGAATTAATTACTTCACAAATATCATTTGACGAGCGCTATTCAGATGGAGGACAGATCTTATGTATAATAAAACTGTTTTCCTCCATCTCTGGAATGAACACTGGGGATCATTTAATACAAGTACACAGGCACTTCTAGTTTCCCTGTCAGAATATGATTTATATCAAACAGTTGTTGTGTTTTCATTCTGTCTGATTTATTGCTTTTCATATATACTTTCCATAAATACTGTATATTGTTTCATTTGAGAGCCCCAGCTTTTTTTCTTTGTATTGCAGCCTGTGTTTGAGTTTCATGTGTAACACTAATATCTTTCTGTCAACCCCTTCAGTTCCGCAGAATATGCTAATCTCTTCTCTGCCATTTCAAATACTCATTGTTTTCATTACATGTTTCAGGGGGACCATAAAATAATATGAAGTTCTTTAGGCCAACAGGGTTGTCAATTGATGTCAGGACAAATATGATTCTTTTTAAATATCACATTTGGTTTCTTTAAAAGCTATATCCAGTGAAGCTAGATAGTATAGTGTTTGACATCAGGCAAATGCCTGCAATGATGCTATTTACTCAAGGGTACTGAAGGAATTAGCTGAAGAAATCTCGGAGCCACTGGCAGTAATATTTATAAACTCACGGATGCCAGCAGCGGTCCCAGAAAACTGGAGAAGGTTTAATGTAGTGCCCATCTTTAAAAAGAGGAAAAAGGAGGAGCAAGGGAACTATAGACCTGGGAAGCTACTAGAACAATGTATAAAACATTCAATTTGTGACTACCTGGAGGATGAAGGGATCATCACTAGCAGCCAGCATGGATTTGCCAAGAACAAATCATGTCAAACTAGCTTGATTTCCTTCTTTGACAGGGTAACAGATTTGGTAGTTGGGGGACTGTGGTGTACATAATATACCTGGACTTCAGCAAGGCTTTTGACACAGTCCCACAAGACATTCTGATAAGTAAGTTGGAGAAATGAGGGCTCAACAGAACTGCCATTAAATGGATACATAATTGGTTAAACAACTGCAAACAAAGAGTAACTATTAATGGAATGATGTTGGATTGGAGGGTGGTATCAAGTGTGGTTTCACAGGGATCTGTTCTAGGTCTGGTGTTCTTTAGCATCTTTATTAATGACCTGAATGTAGGTATAGAAAGCACACTGTTCAAGTATCCAAATGACACAAAGCTGGAAGGAGGGGGGTGCTAATGTTTTGGAGGATAGAGCTAAAATTCAGAGGGATCTTGATAAATTGGAGAACTGCGATATAAACAACAAAATGAAATTCAACAAAGATAAATGTAAAGTGCTACGCTTCAGGAAGAAAAACCAGATGCACAAATACAAAATGAACGGGGGAAAACTGGCTTGGCAGTAGCACCACTAAGAAGGATCTGGGAGTTGTGGTGGATCACGACCTCAAAATGAGTTGGTAATGCGATGCTGTTGCAAAAAAAGCAAATGCAATTTTAGGTTGCATTAACAGAGGCATAGCATGCAAGTCACGGGAGGTGATGGTATCACTCTACTTGGCGCTGGTTAGGCCTCAGCTGGAGTACTGTATCCAGTTTTGGTCAACAATTTATAGAAAGGATGCACAGAAACTGGAAAGGGTCCAAAGGTGAGTGACAAAGATAATCAAAGGGATGGAATGCAAGCCATATGAGCAAAGGCTGAAGGAACTGGATATATTTAGTTTGGAAAAAAGGCGATTAAGGGGGGATATGATGGCAGTCTTCAAATATTTGAAAGGCAGCCATAAAAAAAGATGGAGAAAAGTTCTCTTTTGCTACAGAGGGCAGGACAAGAGGCAAGGGGTTCAAACTTCAGCATAGCAAATTTAGATTAAATCCCAGGAAAAACTTCCCGATGTAAGACCAGTAGGACAATGGAACAGACTGCCTCAGGAGGTTGTGGAAGTTTCTTCACTGGAGGTTTTCAAAAGGAGGCTGGATAGCCATCTGTCTTGGATGATTTAGACACAACAAATCCTGCATCTTGGCAGAAGGTTAAATTAGATGACCCTTGTGGTCCCTTCTATCCCTATGATTCTATGATAATACACCTTAGCTGGAGTGTAGTTGTCACTCTTCAAATCTTGGCAATTATTTAGATAATGCCTTTCACAACAAAGAGTCCCATCCTGCATTTGGATCAGTGAGGGTATTAGTATTTATTATTTGTATTAGTCTCAGTATTAGTAACCCTCAGTATTAGTATTTACTATTTATATTAGCATGGTGCCTAGGAGCCCCAGTCATGGACCAGGGCTCCACTGTGTGAGGCAATGTACAAACACAGAACAAAAAGAGGGTCCCTGCCCCAGAGAGCTTACAACCTCAGTAGATCCATGGGGCTCCGAAAACACACAGGTCTGCTCATACTGATCCAATTGCAGGATCGGGGCCTAACCATACCTCAATATATAGAGGATACTGGGAGTGAAATTCTGGCTCTATTGAAGTGAATGGCAAAACTCTCATTGACTTCATTTTATCCTAGGTATTTCCTTACATGGACAGATAAGATTAGTAACCTTAGATAGATAGATTAGAAAAGACCAGCAGGTCCTTAAGGTGATTCCAAAATCTTAAATATAGTTATTTTTAATTTCTTAGTTGGTTTTACTGCTTCCTTCTGTGGTATTTCCCCGTCCCTCAATATTTTGATTAAAAAAAAAGAATAAAACCACTAACTTGGCTAGCAGCAGTTTCTTTATAAGCAAGGTAAACAGACGAGTATTGCACTAGGATGGAGCTGAGGCTTTAGAAAGAGTATTTAGCAGGCTTCTTAAGTTAAATGAAGTATAAGATTTTTATTGGTTTGTGGGCTCAAAGTGCCTGTGGCAATTCTCCCTGCTCTGAACTAAGACAAACAGAAAAAAGTTCCCTTTGATAAATAACCTTTCCATATTAAATGCACATCAATCTGACATAAACAATTAGCTGTCAGGTGCTTGGTTTTGCAAGCAGAGGCCAATTTTCAGATTAGTGCTAATTGCAGGGCGGGCTGACACATCAACTCAGAGACCCAATAGCTAGCAGCACTGCGAGGAGTGGACTTCAATAGTGGGAGCAAGGGAGGGCTGAGGCTGCCTGTCTCCAGATTGCTGGCAGTTTGACTGTAGACTAAAGTAATGGAGCTGGCAGGGTGGAATCAATTACTGGCCAATGAAGATTTTCCCACAGGTCGAGGCTTGGGAAAAAAAGGACGTTCCTGCTGCCTAGACAGCTGGCAGAGACTGTCCACTGGGAGAGAAGCCTGTGGAATGAGAAAAAGAGGGACAGTTCTCTGTGATAAACTGGTGACAGACTATAAATTATGAAAAGGGGATTTGGCAGAGGATTTAGAGCTTGCTAGCCCTGCTTCTTCCTTCCTCCCCCCCTGCACCTCCTCTCAGATTTTTATGCCAGCCATGTTCACTGAGTTATTTGATTATCTTAGTTAGAAAATAACAATGTGTTAAGAGAAAAGGTTATCATATATTTTTGCTAAACAGGGTGTGTCATGTATTTTGAAAGGCTTTAATGCAACACTTTCTCATACAAATCAACATTTGGTTTGAGTAACTAAGTCTTACTAATTATGCTGTATGTTGCATCCCTGTAGCTGCTGGGAGACCATTTGGTTTCTCTGGTGTTGTTTCAAAGGCCACAATACATTTTGACCTCTTGATCTGTTTGGAATTTTTATTCCTACTCTTCTATAGTAATTCATTTGAGCTCTGAGGAAAAATACAACAGCTTTAGCTCAACACCTATCTCTTGGGCCTCACCTTAATCGTGGCAACAAAGTGGAACACCAGCTGCCTTTAAAACCACTGATCTTTGTTGTCAAAAAGGAATTGTCCAGTGTATTTGTATCTGAGGAGGCAGGGGAAATCTCTTCTGGTTTTGATCTTTCATGAAATATTGTATGTAAATTCAAATCCAACAGTATAATTGCCCACAGCAACAATTCTCTCTGAAAGCTCAGCAGCCTGTGTTTAACTACCCTGTCCAATTTTTATCCCAGACACGACTTGTGTAAAAGTCATTACATGTTTTAGGCAACAATATTTGAATGAATAAGCATATCTTACCTATTACTTCTTAAACGTAGGTTTAATTATATGTCAAAACAAAATTTTTGTTAGTACTCATTCTGTTTAATTGTAATCAGGGGTGCTGGAAGTAGGGGTCCTGGGGGTGTGGCAGCACCCCATGGCTTGAAGTGGTTTCCAGCATATACAGAGTTTACAGTTTTGTTCAATGGCTTTCAGCACCCCAACTATACAGATTGTTCCAATGCCACTGATTGTCCTAATGAATAAAAACATGACACCAAGATTCAATTAATCATTTCTACCTGTGTTTTGAATTGGGGAGGTTTTTGTAATTAGGAAAGGAAGAGGAGGAGAGTCTGAATGCCTATGTCATTTTGTTCCACCACATTTTATTCCTATTTTTATCATTAGAAATCTAAAATTAAGAATCTGTCAGCCAGATCCTCCTTTGTGGTGGTGTTGTTGCACTGTTGATAATCTTCAGTAACTCCACTGTCTCCGGTAGGACTTCATTGAAAACAACAGAGTTATTTTGGATTTACATCACTGAAATCATTGACTGTTTCCTCACAGGCAAACTTAGGACCCCTAATTCTCCACATGTTTAGCTCCATCATTGCTACCACTGAATTATACATAGGATGTTTGCTAATGCTGACTAGTCTAATTTGGTGATCTATCTCAGTCCTACATGCACCAAAAAAAAAAAAGCCCTCCCACTGAAATATTTATACAGTTATTTAACATTTGTATATGATGCCTTAGGTGTGCAAGTCTCTTTATATAAGAATGAAGACTGACCCATGTCTCAAGGAACTTTCAGCTTACTGTGTTACCAACCCCAGTGGTTCAAAAATAATGACTGAGGCCCCCAAAATCATGAGATGGACTTAAAGTTAAATTTAAAGAAAATAATAAATGTGGATTTTTATTTTCCTTATATTTTCTGAGCTTTTGGGATACATCAGTTCACATTTCCAGGCTTTTCTCCACAATCATGAGGGCTAGAAATGTACTTTTTGTTAATGGAAGCTGAGATTCTCACATAATAACTTGCACACAAGGGATATGGCTCTTAAAAACACAAGCACCCATTATTTTGGGCTCACAAAATTATCACAAGCACTGGCAACGCTGAGTTTAAGTTAGCTATGAAATGATCTGTGGAAGCTTTTCCCAAAATAATCCTCTGAGGTTCAACTCATGTTGGTTCCACATTTCAAAAAACATTTTGAAAAGTATGAGTGTTAGGGCTGATCTCCACTACGGGGAGATCAATGCTGCTGCAATTGATGCAACAGGGATTGATTTAGCAGGCCTAGTGAAGACAGATGAGATCGCTTTGTTGGTTTGAATTAGATGTCCTATGAGGGCAGCTTTCCCAATGCACTGATGTTCGAACTCCAGTAGTGTGCCCAGTTCTATCTGATGACTGGCAGATGGTCCCTTGCCAATTCTCAGAGCACAGCATCCATGTTACACAAAAACAAAGCCCCCTCCACCATGCGAACTTGGTGTCAGTCTGCCCACGGAGGCCAAGGACTCAATAGACTGAATTGCCTTCTCATCAGCCAGAGCTTATGGATTTTCTGAGTCTGTTTAGGTGCTAGTGGGGAAAACCCACTAGACTATAAGGAACTTTCCTCTGATTCCTCAGCCCCCTACCTTCTCAGAAAGGGCAACCAATCCACCCGCTGAGGGACAGGCTGACTCCACAGTCTCTCCTCCTTCTGCTTCTGCGACAGGGCTGGAATCTTGCCTGTGCTTCAGCTAGTTGGGGAGCAGCTGCTCCTGATAGCTGTGCAGAACCTGCACTCTCTCTGCACAGCCCCACGGCCCACACCTGGGGAAGCAATAAAGAGTCACCAGGACCCATGCCTCCGTTGGAGTGTGGGGGCTGTGTGTGAAGAGAGCCCTCATGAGCTGCTACTCCCAAACGTTTGAAAGGAGGGGGACTAAAATGAAATGTTTATGGGGGCGATGAAGGGAAATGAAGAGGGGGTTAAGAATGAAAACTTGGGGATGGAGAATGAAGGACTGGTCTGGGGGAGAAGACAGGGAAGTGTTGCTGCTGGCAGCGACTGGAATGCTAAGGTCTCACTTGGTCCTTCCCCCTCGCTCCATCCCCCAACCTTGCTCCGCCTTTTCCTTCCTCCATCTATGGCTCTGTCAATACCCACACACAACTGTATGCAAATATATTTAAATGTATGTAAATTGGGTGCACTTATTTAGATTTATTCAGTTTGTTCAATTCACTGTTGTTTTCTTTGAGGGTCCTGGCAGATATGGACCCCTGGTACCTTCTCACCTAAACTACTTTCTCATTTGAGCCTCTGGGTCAGATATGAGACATATTGGTGGGACTGCTTTTAGGAAGCTTGCTATGGGCCATGCCTAGTCTCTGGATAAAGCGTAGGACTTCAGTCTCTAGGGATGTGGCTCTAGCACCCTTCACCAGATTACATTTATCTGGCTACAGACTCAGGCAGACAACGCTGCGTTGGCTTGCATCCAAGTTACATTTCTTTAAAAGAGAATTAAAATGAAAGCATGGATTCAAGAGCCCAAGATAACGCCCCCAACGGGAAAGAGCTGCCTTGCCAAGCTGCTACAAGCACAGCCCAGTTTGATCCCTACCTGTAGCATGCTGGTACATTAACAGAGGGATAGTGCAAGGATGAGAAAGCTTCCTTAAAGCAGACTGACAACAGACCCAACTCTGCAAGGTGCAGAGTTTTTGTGAGTTTAGGGCAACCAGTACTGTACAGTAGCGGGCCTTAAAGAAAGGGAAATGGTAGAGTGAGAGGGCAGGAAGGAAGGCCAAAAAGGAGAGCATTTTTAATCAGCACCTGTGGCTCTAAGGCCACCATTTACCTCACTTTCCATGCACCTATGGGGAAGCATGGGGCGTGGCAGTTTACATGGAAAAGTGAATTAGGACACTGCAAGCTTGTTGTTGATGTGTGAAGTATCCATAGCATATTGTTTTTCAATGCTGATCGCTAGTAAGTAGCAGTAATATGCAAAGCACTCTCTCTTTTGGGTTATTTTATTTTTCTGCCTTTGTGGCAAACCTGGCCTCAAAATAACATAATGTTAGACTCATTTCTTAAAAATCAGAGGCTTGCCTGACCCTACTGACAGGTCTGAAGTCTGAACAATTTGTTCGCCAAGAGAGGCAGATTTGGCAGCACTCCTTGTAAACTGCAGCCGCAGGAGGCCCCAGTTTCAATTGAAATTGTTTCCTCTGGTTAGACTTTTTTTGGCGGGGTGCCCCCCGGGATGAGAATTCGCAGTGTTTGTTTTGGGGTGAGGCTGATGGATAGGAACAATGGAGTATGTGTGTGTCTGTGAGGGAGGAGGCACTGACACTGCCCACAGGGGACTCTGACAAGCTAACGCCAACAGTTTGCCGGGGCAATATCTTCATAAACCGAGGGCTTGTTTTATCAGAAAATAAAGGCCAGTAAATTGGAAGCATGGTACACACACGTATCAACCTGGCAGCAAGCTTTTTTGCCTCAGTGGGCCAAAATTATCCCCCACAGAATTCCATGATGGATGAATTTAGCCCTGTAAATCACTCTTCAGCTTCCCGCCACAGCCCACCCAGTGTCTGTGAGGGTTGAGGAACTGACATAGTTTAATTAGGTGACGCCGTAGCTACTGAGCCGTGGGGTGAAATAGAAGGGAACAAAAAAACGGCTCTGATTTGTACCTCAAGTATGGGCTGGACTTACAATGATTTGTCATTTAGACCTTGTGTTGTACAAAGCTTCCTCTGCTTTTGCTGCCTATCTTATCACTTGTGACCATTGCCTGGGAAGGAATCTCTGTGGCAATTGATTTTCTTCCTGTGTTTGACTGTTTGTTTGTTTCCTTGCTAAGTGTACAGGCGATTCATCTTCCTCATAGAACAACAGAATAGGAACAGGGGCTCTTTAATTGTTGTGAATTTGTGTAAAGGGCAGGACAATGGGTATGGTATAAATCAAACCATAGGCTGATGACTTCAGGGGGCGTTCTGAGTCTGAAAATTAGGACATTCTGTCCTGACAGCTTTTATAATGTAGCTCTGCATTGCCAGCATGTATATCCAAGGCACACTGAAAGGTGAATAGATGGGACAACATAAAATAAATGGAATTTAGTATAAAAATAAACAACACAGGATGACTATACGGATGGTGTTGTTACTTTTCATATATAATTCAATGAAAACCCTCCAAGAAACCCGTGGGGCTTGCTGCAGAATTAGGTCTGGCTTGCAATGGAGTGCACAAGGCTGTAAGGATACCTAGCTTCCTTTGTAGCCTGCTTTTCAATTCTCAGACGAAAGGGGCTATCCACATGTAAAGCACTGTATGTGTCCAAAGAGTTATCAGCCTTATCCAGTCACAAGAGCCAGCTACCACTTAGGTCTGTGCTGCAAACCCCACCAGAATAGTAAATTGCAAATCTGATAGCATCCAGATATCCAGTCAGAACAGGTATCCTTTGGGGAGTTCTCCATTTCTCCAGCCTCATTCTTAGTGATAAAAGAGTAAGAAAAAATGTGAGAAAGTCAGAAATACAGTAACAAGAGCTGAAGTAGATATCGACGGCCCTTTCCCACTTCTTGTACCCCACAGCATGGTGCCCCTTAAGGAGATGGAAGAGGAAGTGATTTCAGTGTAAAGTTAGCAGAAAGACTGAAAAAAATCTCACATTGCTGCTGTTTTTCTTCACTTTTTAAGAATCCTCTAATCTACCCTGCACCCCCCTTATGACCACTCTAGAAGCAGCACTGGCATGGGTTTAGTGAACACATGCTCTATGTCTTAGCAAATAGGGTCCCTCAAGGGGGAATGTAGCAACAATACAGTGGCTTAAAGGATATCCCCACCCAAGGACATGAATTAATTCCAGTCTTTAAATGTGAAGGAAACAACTGAAAGTTTTGAATCTTAAGTAAAAGATTCTGAGACTGAGAAACTGTATGAATTAACTGTGAGCATCCTGAACAGATCAGTTTAAATGCTGGCACAATGCACATCCCCGAAAAGGGGTTACCCTCTGTATCCCTTGGGATATATTTTTTTAAAAAATCTTCACTGTTACTAACACCAATTCCGCTCCACTCGTATAGACTGGGTATTGGCTGCTGCTAGCATTTTTAAAACCATGTTGATTAGACCTGCTCCGACCAACATGCATTCATTCGGGTGTTAAAAAATGCCAATGGCCAATATACATTGGGACTCCCAACATTGCTAAGCACCGTGGAGCTGAAATGGTGTTTGCAGCGTGGGAAATTTTTGGAAGTTTTGCTAGCATAGACAGAGCCTACGTATGACAATAAAAAACCTGATTTCTGACATGCAGAGGCTTTCTGTACACAGAGCCAACGTGTGAGGGATTCAAAATGACTTACTCCAACCCCCGATGACTCATAAGAAAATAAAGAATTTCTGGACATGGAAAAGCCATTTGTCCCATTGTTGTTTTACACTGAAAGCTCTTTAGGAAAGGGAAATTGTCTTCATCTCTTTCAATCTACGTCTCTATATGGCTGCCCATCACCATGGTATCTGAGCACCTTCCATTAGAGGTAGACACAAAAGCATCCTTCTCTCTCTCTCTCTGTCATGCTGGCTGGAACAAGCTTAAAGCTATTGCTTGGGTTTCTATTTTGTTAGTGTGATTTAGACAGTTGTCTGTAAAACACCATGCATACTAAATGATACCAATAATAAAAGCAATAATAATATAGTCTGTTTCCTCCTTTGTCCCCACTTCTCCTTCTTTGAAAGGAAAAACAAATCTTGTTGTCTCTGAAACTTCTCTATACCTTACTGGTCTTAACTGGCAAATTACTCCATATGTTTACTTCTGTGTAGTTCACAAAACCCACAGGCTATCTGCAAGTTAGGGTGGTGAATTTTATCCCTCTGTAAGCTCTCTGGGGAGCCCAACACACCGCTTGATTACTCAGACTTACTTGGGGTGGGGAATGAGTGGAGGTGCATTTTAAACCTCCTGTGAATCTATTTGAACAACTTTGTATTGTTGGTAGAAAATGTTCATTGCAGCCCCACATTCAATATTTACTTTTGCTCCTCCAATTAGGGGGGCTGGAATTAGGGGTCCTGAAGCACCCCCTGGCTTGAAGTGGGTTCCATCCTGTACAGGATTTACAGTTTTGTTCAATAGCTCTCAGCATCCCCCCTATAAAAATTGTTCCAAAGCCACGGCCTCCAATTATCTTTTTAAATCATCTGCTGCTTATTTGTATAACTCTCCCCCTAGTCCTCCTTACCAGCTTATTTATATTTTAAATGCCTTCTGCTTATTGCTCATTCTGATCTTTTACTTCCTTACTTCACAACATTAACAGCTGTTGCCCTTGTCCCTGTTTCCACTTTACTGGAAGGAATTTCAGTGCTCCTTTATTGTCTCTTACATGTTTCCTACAGTTGGACCATACATTTCTCTATACACTGTAGATTCCAATCAGAATTTGTCATAGTGTCTCACAAATTCTTCAGAATCAACTTTTCTATGTATTAAAAAACAAACAAACAAACAAAAACTTCTTTGAGTATTTCAGCTCATGAATGTTTCTGTCCTAAGGATTCTGGGTCTCCAGATTCATTTACACTCCCTGAATTCCAACCTTATTTATCATAGTTGACTTCTTGGTTAAAATTAGGTCCAGAATAGTTTCTGACCATGTGGATTGTTTAATAACCTTCCTGAGGTAGACTGGCATCTTGTAACCTGCCTTGAGTAAGGGGCAGCGCCCACAAGCAGTCCAGGGCCCAAATTTTTTTACTCAGAGTTACTATTTGGTCCTTACTTCCCCTTGATTCATGGGGGAAATAAATTGTGCCAGCCCTTTCATTCGTGCAGCTTACATTGCCCTCCATGCTGGCTCAGCTGTGTTGGGTGGCATGTTGTGGGGGACAGAACCAAAGCTACTCTTCCCCTCCCCCATGTGAGTAGCTTGTGACAGGGAATAAAGAGGGATCTGATGCCCCATAACCCCTCCTTCTCCACAAACACAGAGGCCAGCTCACAAATTAGCCCCATAAAGAAGTCATCTTGCATTACCTCCATAAATGGGTTTTCCTCTTCGGTTTGTATGTGGTTATCTCTAACAGTACCAGAGCAACTAAATGTTTCTATAAATAAAACTTCAGCATACCATCCTGTTATGCGTAAAAACATCTCCTAATCTTCTTGGATATCCATATAACATCATCCAAGACCCAACCAGTTGCCTTTCTTGACTATAATGTTTTCCTAATCACTAGTCTGTGTTGGGTCAGCCAAAGTATTTGCTGTGTACTATTTCTCCCTATAAAGTCAATATCATCCCTAACAAAATCCTATTGCTCCTCTTTCTGCTTTTGCCTCTCTTGTCAAAAGACTCTGGTTCCTGATATTTTAAGTTCTCTGATTATTTTCATACTTTGTCCATTTATTTCCATAGTGTAGATATTCTTAAAACGTGTATGGTAATGCCAGTTCAACATTTATTTTGTGTATTCACTTAGCATTTCTAGAAAAGGATTTTGTCTGACTTAACTCTCAGTTGCTGTATGTTTCCATTCTCTTCCATCTTTTATGAGTAATCTACAATGCTAGCCAGGTTCTTTTTCTATATTAGCAGTAGTATGTTCTCACTTTTACTTCAAAACAGTCCCAGGTGGAAGCTATGTGGATTGGAAAGGGTCTCCCATCGAGATAGCGTGGGATAAAGAGACCGCTTTAAGTCAATGTAAGCTACATCGACTTAGGTTACATAACTTACATAACTTAACTAGCATAACTTACATCGATTTAGAGCGCTATTGTAGACTAGGCCTCAGTAGGACAGCAAGGGAAGACTACTGTATCCATTTGCAATGGCAGGGACCTATTACTTAAGAAGAATGTAGGTATCCAATTCTGAATATGATCAAGGCACCAGGATTGACATTGCTGCCCTTGCAAAAACTGCTGTGAGATCTTCGATGACCAGACGAGGTGATTTCAGTGATTTTATGCATCAACCAAAAGACAACTGTGTGGTGACCCCTAGCACTGTACCTGGGTATCACTTCCTACAGCACCTATGTGCTCTGTGAAAATCCCAATCTACAATGTGAACTAGCTATCTTGGTTCAGAGAGCTGAAGAGATCACCTTTCACTGTGATGTGACTTGCAGGCCTTCTTTTTCAATCAGCTTTGACCAGTTCTCACTTGGTTTTAGACTTATGCCTCTATATGAAAATCAACTAAAACAGCGGTTCTCAAACTTTGGGTCAGGACCCTAAAGTGGGTCACCCCCATTTTAATGGGATTGCCAGGGACAGCGTTAGACTTGCTGGGGCTTAGGGCTGAAGCCAAAGCCTGAGCGCTGCTGCCCTGGGCTGAAGCCAAAGTCCGAGGGCTTCAGCCCGGGCTGGTGGGGCTTGGGCTTCAGTTCTTCCCCCCTCACCCCTCCAGGGTAATGTAGTAATTTTTGTTGTCAAAAAGGGGTTGCGGTACAATGAAGTTTGAGAACCGAGCTTAATATAACCTTTGATCTTAACTGAATTTACGATTACCTTTGTGAGGTCTTTGAGTAGATGGGCTTCACCTGCTTCCATGGAAGTCAACATAAAAAAAATCTTACAGATTTCAATGGAAGTTGGATCAAACCCTACTTTTTTTTGTTTACAGTAATCTTAAATGCCAACAGCTCATTTACTCTCACATAGTTGTTTCCCAATATAGTTTAAAAGTAATATTCTTTAGTGAATAGTATGGGCTAAATTCCTTCCTGAAGGCAAAAGAGTTACACCAGAATTTGGAGCTTTGGCTTCTACAGGAGCTCACATATCACAGAAGAGCCTGATGCTTTGGGCTGAATAATGCCATTCCAAACGGACTTGGTGTGTTGCCAGAGGTCTCTTCAATTATTCTTTGAACTGTCTTTTCATCATCATCATCCTCTTCTCATTCCTGTGAGTCCAAAACCAACGAGTCATAACCTCTCAAACTCACTAATAATACAGAAAATAGTAATCTTTCTAATTCTACGCTCTGATTTCTTAGCTGCTGTCTACACCAGCCAAAGAAATAGGGTTAGTGCCTATCTAGAATACTGCGGTTAAATGCTGTTCTTGTGCTCAGGATATTGGCATGGTTTCTCTGTACAATGTGCACAGTCGTAAGGCCACAACTATGCTCTTGTCTAAACTATAAAAAACAACTGGCCAGGGGACTAGATTATGGTTGTTTTCCCTAAAGGCTGCAGCACTGTTCAGGGATATGATTAAGGTCCTAGCTACACTTCAGAGATGAAACTGTATTTTAACCTTATCAAGGGAAACCTTCTTCACCAACTTGATTGTTTTCAGTGTAGATGGGCCCTAATTCACAACACTCATACAAAGAAGGGTTCCTGACTTCCACATCACAGACTTGATTCAGATATAAAGCTCTACCTCTCACCCATTGAAATCAGTGGCAGTCTTCCCATAGACTTCAATGGATGTTGGCTCCGACCGCTAATGCATTGCACTGGATTTTTCATACTAACCAAAGTGGGAGCTGAAGCCCGTTCTGACTTTATTTTAGAACTTTTATTTTTCTAAAATTAAATATATTTTTTTCAGTGACTAGGGAAAAATCTGGCCAAAAGTTGGCTTGGGGACCACCTTATGAGGACTGGGGGTGATAAGAGTGCTCGTTCTTGTTTTCTTCTTTTGCAAAGCCCTCTGGGTAATTGAAGACATGGCTCTTTTTGGCTTTTGGTCAGCATCTCCTTTTTTGCTCCCATCTCTCAACGATGTTGGCAAAGGTTTGCAGTTCTGTTCAGTCATATTCTTCTTAAAGCGCCCTGGATAGCCAAATAAGGGCATGAGACTGCAGCCTTTACTCACGCGAGTAGTCCCTTTGAAGTGAATTCAAAGAGAATGGTCATGTAATGTCTGCAGATACGGCACAGTTAATCATGACCAATACCATTTCCATTGTTTAATGACTTAAACTTTATTTCTTATACGCAAATAGAAGGGGTTTTTTTTTACATTGTTGACACTGATCCTCTAGCTTAGCAAAGGGCACTTGTGGAACATTTTCTGAACCAATTTAGCATCTGCCCAGGGCAGCCATTGCACGTTTCTCATTATTAGGGAAGAAATAAAAGCCATTCACTAATCCCCAGACCACTTTGTTCCCCTATGGTCTTCAAAGAGTAGGGCCCCTAAATGGTGATTAAAGGCTCTGGAGATGATTCTCAATGAATTTTCCCTTTTCTCCCAGTATCAGAGAGAGAGAGAGACTCAAATTGTCAAGCTGGGTAATGGTTTTTTTGAATTAATGCCATGGGACTTTAAGAAAAATCAAAAAAGAAAATAAGGAAGATGATTATATTGGGCTTTTAACTGTTTTTTATAGGCCTCTCATGTTGCCTTTCAGTAAAAACAACTCTCTCTGCGTAGTCTGTGGATTGAAGACAGTAGTGGTGAGTCGGAGGCCAAGCAGTGGTTGTTGCAGTTACGAGTTTGTCTAAGTTGTGTTTAGCCCTGCGCTGATGTGCAAGGATGGAAGAGAGTGAAAGGAGCTTTCCTTTACCTCTTGTGTCCTTATGCACTTGGCCCTAGCGTTTCTGGTGCACAAAGACCAGGGCTCTCCAACACAGACAGTGGTGCTAACCACTCCATAGGGACAGGAGAAGGGCAGGGTAGTGAGGTCGAAGACTCACCGGCACAGCACCTCCTGCTGGTCATCTTGGGAATTAGCTCTTTTCCAGCCTCGGAGTGCCCTCTGCTGGCCGGTGGCTCGCCTGCCTCAGGCCCCGTGTCCCTCCTGGACTCTGGTGCCCCTTTACCTCGGGGTTCTGCCCCAGCAGTACCCCCACACTCTGGGTCTCCCCTCCCAGGGGAAGCCCCAACCCTCTAAGCCCACCTCGCCTCAGTGGCTACTGCCAGTTATCATCTAGCCACCGCTCACTGGGGCAGACTGCAGTCTGTCATGGCCACTCATCATTGGCAAGGGATTAGGACTGGCTGCCTTTGCCTATTCCCAGGCTGTATCTCTGCAGTCCCCAGTACCTTTGTAGGCCTTCACCAAGGCCTGCAGCCTGGGCGTTTGCCAAGCTGGAGCTCCCCAGCTCCCTTTGTCCTTCCCCAACACTGCTCTACTTCAGGTATCTTCCTCCCAGGCAGCTAGCCCTTGCCACTCCAGGGCTAGAGTGAGACTCCTCTCAGCTCCTGGCTCACAGCCCCTTTATAGGGCCAGCTGTGGTCTGATTGGGCTGGCCACACCTGTGGTCAGCTACTTTTACTCTTTTTCCCAGCCGCAGCCCTCTCCAGGGCTGCTTTCGACCCCCGTTGTGCGGGACTGGGGCAGCCGCCCCACTACACGCAGGACCAGGGCACTGTTCTCACTCCGCACTGACCAAGAGAGCTCCATCTGCAGGGAAGGTGCTCACACTGCACCCTGCCTTGAGAAGCTGCTGCCTGCACACTGATCCCCTCAGCGTCCACTCCCTTCTGCCCTGTGTAGCCATGTACATCTGTGCAAAACAGGTGCAAGACCACTGCTGGGGCAGTCACTTTGCACAGGTGTAAATGACTACACAAAGTGCACGGCAGAGGAGATGCAACCCCAAAATATGGACTCCACGAGTGGGGAAATCCATCTCCTTTTATTTCATGTTCTGCCGTTTCCTTTATGCCACGTCCGTTTCATCTCCTTCCTCTCCACTTCATCTTGCTAATAACCCAAACTCTATTAATACTTAGCTGAAGCCTGCGGAAGTAGGTAATTTTTTCTCCTCATAGGTTGGCTTGGTATCATTTCTTGTCCTCATCTGAGTAAGAAGAGATTTTTTTATCCAGAACTCTACTGCTAGAGTAGCCTGTAGAACAGGTGTGCGTGTGGGTGTTGTGTGCACATCACCAGAGGATGCTGAACAATATTTTGTTTCAGGGTTGGAGAACTTTCTTCTCTTACCTCTAACCCCCACTGCCCACAGCCAGAAAAGCAGAGGGATTCAGCACTAGTCCAGCATGACAACAAAGAAGTATAGAAATGAAATTTCACCTCTAACTGCTGACTTGAATGGATCAATGCACCAGAAAACCACTATGTCCAGACTCAGTCAGACATGTGAGGGAAAAGTAATTGACATTATTCTCCTTGTGATAATGCATCTCCAGCTCTGTTTTTCAAACTGATTTTGTTTTGGCCCTCATTTTAGGAGAATATTATGAAAAGCAAATTTTCAGTTGTCTTTAAAATGACACCTGTTGTTGAAGGTGATTTTCTGACCTCAGAAGAAGTCTAGTGACTTCATAGGTGTAATATATTTCAGATATAATGGGCCTGATTCTCCCCTGCTTTGCACTTTGTGCACTCATTTATACCTGTACCATGTGGATGTAAACAGGATCTAGCAAAATACTTGGTGCAATTTGATTGGCGCTGCTGGCTGCATGTTGGATGAGTTGCACTAGCAACCTCATCAACCCAGATTGCTTTATGCGAATGTACAGAAGGAAACATTACTTGCCCTGATATTACACCACTCTATCGATGATTACAGCTGTTTTAATGTGGGTCCTGCCAAAACTTCCATAGAGAAGATTGGTTTGTACCTTGTAAAAAGCACTGGCAGACCAACTAGCTTAAAGTTTCCCTTGAAATAATTTGTACTGGTGTAAATCTGGAGTAACTCCATTGAACTTGATGGAGTTACACCAGAGTAACTAAGAGCAGAATGTGGTTCCATATCTTTTTCTCTTTCCTGTAGTATTCATCTCACAGGGCAGGAGTAAAAACTGCCGTATAATTTGCAGAGAAGCAGGAAGTGAAAAGCAGAGTTCAAAGCTTATTCTGCCAAAAGAAAATTATTCTAACCTAGCCTCCTATGATTGGGTCTCATATGACACTTGCATCAAGAAATTCCAAGGACTGTTCGCTGTTGGGCAGTACTCACTACCCTTGGGTGCTGCTATTGTGATACTGATTTGCCATACTTGTTCGACTTATAGTTGCTGACCCAAATTTAGGACTTTTAAAAGGCTAAAGGTCAACTGGCAGCTTTGGGATATTTCAGAGGATGCGAGTTATTATGAGCTCATTGTAAACACCAGGCAGTGGCCGAATGGATGAGTTTAATTATAAGAAACAGCATAAAATTCAGGAGCTGATTCATTCTTCTTGGTGAAGTGCCCGGTGCCAGTCTTATTTTGTCCATATAAAATAAGCCCAGTTGAATCTATTTAAAAGGAGGCTAGAAGGAGTCATAAATCTTTATAGGAGTTGAAGATCCACAGAAAACTAGGCCTGATCTCTTTTACATCTGTTTCAGGTTCTCAGCCTTATCTGGTTCAGCTGCCTTCACTCTTTGTGGTTGCACACAAATACCATTAAACAAAAGTCCTTTTGCAGTTGCTGAGTGGCAGGTATAGGGTAACTATACTATGAGCACTGAGGACACAGAAGGAGGGAGGGCTGGGGGCGGGAGGTGGGGGAAGAGGCACTGCCAGAGTTATTGCTGCAGACAGCCCCCAAAGCCTGGCTGATTGACATTGTAAATCTATACAGAGGGGTTGTTTGAGGGGAGTCTGTCAGATTGACAGTGTAAATGTGTAACACACACAGCCTGTGAGAGAGGAGTCTGCCGGCGGGTGGGAGAGCGCTGGCTGAGTGTTGGTCACACGGAGATTGAATTACAGCTGAATTAGATCAGAGCTGTGGGAAACAGCACCTCCTAAACACACACACAGTCTCATAGGGAGCTGTTGAGGAGGAGGGGGAGATGGAGGCGGGCAGCTGCGGTGAAGTACTAAGGGCAGCTAACAGAAGCTAGCAGCTAACTTAATTACTGGAGATCTCTCCGCAACAGGCTTGCCAGCCTTTGGAGACTCCAGCGTTGGAGACTGAAAGGCTCCATGGTGCCAGCCCAAAGATGGGGCAGTTGGCATTTAATCCACACCCTTGTTTGGAAGGAGAACGATTGTGTATTTTAACAGAAGAGAAAAACCGTGATTACGGGCAGGCTGGGGAAGGCCTGGGTGCTGGAGCTGCTAGCTCTGCAGCTGGAGGGTCAGACTCCAAAGGGGATTTGGATGGCTTTAACTGATACCTTTTAAGATTTGAGGATTTATAGAGTTCCACTAACACCGCAGCAAAGAATCAGCCTCCTTGCATACGACTCGCCCTCCTAATCCTTTTGATTTTTCCATGTGCCCTGCTGGCATTTCGCAACTGTGCAGTATTAATGTCTTTGGGTTGCAGGCAGGGATGAGCTGCGGGGGGAGGGGTGAGACTTTAAAACAGAAACATTTTTTAAGCTCTGTCTGAAAGGGCAAAAAGTCAGATGGCTTCAGCGTGCACTCACTCAGCGGGGGTGATGGAGGCATTTCCAGGAGCCAGTGGAAAAGCATTTGTTTTCTTGGCTGGCACTGAAATGCCTGGTTGCAATGCACCAGACAAAGCCGGGCATTCTCTTGGGCAATCACACCTCGGCGCCTTAAAATGATCCCTTCTCTCCCTTTGTCAGTCAGCTGGAGAAAAAAATCACTGGGGTGGCTTACACTGA
Organism: Chelonia mydas; assembly: GCF_015237465.2. Classification (NCBI taxonomy): domain Eukaryota; kingdom Metazoa; phylum Chordata; order Testudines; family Cheloniidae; genus Chelonia; species Chelonia mydas. The sequence continues at coordinate 51,653,070 of NC_057850.1, forward strand.
GCTGGGGAGGAAACAATGTCCTTTCTGCTCATTCTCCCTCCCTCCCCTTAATCTCCTGTGTTTGCACATGTCTTTGTGGGCCAGTTGAGCAGAGATGGGAAACTGACCCATAAAGAGTTGTACGTGGAATATCAGATTTTTATTATGCAAGCTACTTTAAGTACAATTCTCCTTTATTTGACCTTCCAGTATCTGTCACCTTGCATAATCGCTCTCTGCCTAATGCTAGCCACAACTATTGGCCAGTTGGTCTTTAATACTCTCCACCTTCACGCTAATTCTCATCAGTAAAATGCAAGCTAGCCAGAAAATCAGAGTGTCTCACTATAGACAGGGCTCCATGTGTGGTACCCACTGTGCAGTTTACCCCGGCTACAAAGTCAGGGGGCTCTGCCTGGGCTGCCCCATGATCCTGCCCTGGCAGAGCAGGTTGCAGGGCATGTCGGAGCAAGGTTATTTGCTGCCCTTTGTAGTAAAAAGCAAGGGTTGCCAGAGCCTCCAATGTTTGTTACAAAGCTGATCTGTGTCCGTAACACGCCATCCCGCCCTGCCGTAAAAATGTAGTGACCAGCAGCGGGGTGGCTAGAAGGAACTACTGAAGAGGTCAAAAAATGGTGGCTACTGAACTACAGAAGGTGCACTAATGAGCATATGGCAGAATGTGTGCAAGTGGCCATGCCATACGGAGATCAGAGCCAATGTTCCCCAAGTGCTCTGCAGGCTGAACTGGATCCTTCACACCCCCATCATTTGCAGGGTGACCCCTGTAGACTCAGACCCCCAGCAAAATATTTACATGTTGCTGCCCTGAGGTTTTTGCCAATAGCCAGCCAATGGTGCTCAGAGCAATATCAATTTAGTATCTTTTTTCCACATAACCCTTTGCCTGTAAAGCCAGCCACCCTTAGTATCATGAGGTCTAGACATTTTTCCAGGTTCGTGTATGTAAGCCCAGAGCTAAAAGGCTTAGGGAGGGAACTCTCTGCCTCCCCCTATAGGAGAAAAGAAAAAGTCTATCTGCTAGCAGGCTTCATTTACATAAAGTGTAATTTTGCTAACCTATAATTCCTTATAGTGTTGCATTATATGAAGTTTATGTTCAGATTTTATGGATGATAATAGTTTAACTATTTACAAAACTACCTTTACAAAAGGGCATGTGAATTGTGTGAGCTGTATGCTAGAGAAAATGATCCACCCTGAGCTGAAAAGTAGGGGACTTGGACTAGGAGCCCAAAATTCACATGCCCTTTTACAAATGCAGTTAAACTATTGTCATTCATAAAATAAGAACATAAACTCCAATTAAGGGGAGGCAAAGCAACCCAATCTAAGTATTCTAGCTTGGGGGCTTACATATAGAGCATACTTTAGCTTTGCCCTGATTTCTCCCACATTTCATCAGATCACTCCCTTTTTTGTACTTTTGCAGTGGCCTAATCCTGTCTTGGGAGACCCACCCCAAACTCTCAGTGAAGCCAATGGAATTCTTGGATGTGTATGCCATGACAAAAATCAGGTCATGTAGCTCTTTAGCATGGGATGCTTTCTATATAAGCCTGTACAGTAACATAAGAATAAGTTAGAGAATTATAATTTGGAATCTGCTTCTTTTTAATTGTTGTTTTGTTTTTAAAAAATGGAGTTCTGAGGTGAGAAGTAAATTGGCATTTTTCAACAGATATGCTCAAGTAGACTGAATGCTAAAATGTGTTTATGGGTGGGACCAAGGAAGTTCTAAATGCCAGCTGGCAAGGGGATGCAGAGGGTTATGGGTACCTCATGATTCTGGATGCACATTCTGGTTCACCAAAGAATGTCATGTGAGGTTTCAGATGGAATCCAGTGTTACACTGGGGATCAATATCATTGTGAAATGTAGGTTAAGATACTATGCAAGGAGTTATGTATCTGTACCAGAGAAATATGTTCTTAAGCATGTAAGTTAAAAACAGGTCACCAAAAGGTGAGATGCCTTAGACCAGTTCCTCTAGACAGGAGGTAAAAAACATGTATCTCTCTGTTGGGATGTAAATTACGCTTGAAAGCTAACATAGTGGATGCCTGTTTACATGGGAGGTCGAATGCTAATTAAGTGATGTGATGTCAACAGGAAAGGAGCACTCAGGAAAAAGCAAACCACCGAGGACGGGAGGAGGTCCTGTCTGTGAGTAAAGACAATGAACTTGCAGGGTATTTCTAGAAGGCAAAGAAGACATCCTAGTGTGCTGCACCTAGGAAGTAAGTGGACATCATGTTTGCATTCATGAAAGCAAGGTCTCAGCCTGCCTTGGTTGAAAATGATGCAAGAGAACTTTGGATGAGATAAACTTCTTTAGACATAATGTTAACTGGTTAGTTGAGTTTAGACTCTAGAAAGTGTATTATCATTTTATATTATATGTAACAATTTGTTTCCAGTATTCACATGTGCTATGACTTGAATCTTGAAGCAGTGATAATAAATTTATTCTTGTTTTCACTATCAGTATATCTAAGTGCTGTGATGTTAAGCAAAGTGCTGGTCCTGAGTTGAAACTTACAAGCTAGTATGTACTATTCCTTTGAGAATAGCAGGCCTGGTAATTCTGTGAGTGTCCAGGGGATAAGGAGTTAGACACTACAGAGAATGCTCCGAGGACTCAGGGGTTTGGTATGTGCCTATTGCTACCTACACAGAGAAAGTGAGGCCTATGGAGGCCTGGAAGATAGTGTTTGTGTTTCGAGAGGCTGGTGAATTCAAGAAGCTGATTTACAGTAGGCATAAACTAGGCTGTCTCACGTGTAAGGGCAGACAGTGGTGACATACCTCACAATGCTGGGGTACCCTGGAGGAGCCTCACAACAATGACATTTCATTTCTGGATAATGACAGACCTGATATTTCATGTTATTCCTGGCCTCAGTTCAGCAAAATACTTAAGCATGTGCTTAACTTTAAGTCCCCTTTATTTCAATGGGAGTTATGTACATGCTTTATTGCTTTGCTGAATCGGCGCCTAGGCCTTGGGTGCTCCTGTCCTATGAAAGAAAGAAAGAAAGAGAAAGGAATTGTCCTCTTTTCTTTTCAACCTCCATGCCCTTGGAGTGGGGGAAAAGAGAGAAGGAGAGCAGTGCTTTACCCAGATTCCTGTTTTTTGTCATGATTCACTTGCAGAATTACCCACTGTGGCCTCTTATACCAGTCTCAATCAAAAGTAACCCCTCTAACGTGACTGGGATCACACCAGTGTAAAACTGGGGTAAATCAGATCAGAAACAGGCCCTGTTGTTTTTTTAAAAAAGAAAAGATAGTTCGTGACATCCCCTGCCCCACCACCCAAAAGAGAGAAAACAGATTTCTGCAGCATCAATGGCAGAATCTGATAAGCAGAAAACTTTTCAGTGGCAGAATCTGATAAACAGAAAACTTTAAGTCTACTCCTTTATTTTATGATTCTGGAGAAATCTGAGGATCTTATTGCAGAATTCAGGTCCAGTGGGCCATAAAATATCTAAGTCCGCTGAAGTTTTGATGATGGGCACAAGGGACTTGGAAGAGAAAACTGATCAGCACTGATTAGTTTTAGGTGATATACAAGATACTCTTCTTCACTACAGGCAACTAAAGGATGAGGTAGGAACTTTAATCTATAGATACATTTATGTATGTTAAATATCATTCTTGTTGTGACTTTTGGAAGAAAGGACATTTGGCTTCTGGTTAATCACTGGACTTGAACTCCACTTTGGGTTCTATTCCCAGCTCTCCTGCAGATGTCCTGGATGACTTTGGGCAAATCACTCAACCTTGAGGTGTTTCAATTCCCCATTTTAAAAAGGGATAGTTCTTTCCTACCTTGCTGGGGCTCAGTGAGCATAAATTCATGAATGTCTGCAAGGCGCTCCAATGTCACAGTTGTGTGGGACACACACACGTTTCTCTCTCTCTCACACACACACGCACGCACGCACACAGCTTCCAGCTTTCTTTTGCACATTTCTGCCTTTCAGCCCAGTTGGGACCATGCTGGCCCCCCAAAAATTCAAGAGGAGTTTTGTCATAGAAGTCTGGAGGAGCAGGTTTGGGCCAAAAATGTATGACATACGTTAAGATCAAGTCTTAGATTTTAAGGTCAGAGAGGACCATTATGATCATCTAGTCTGACCGCCTGCCTATGAAACAGGCCACAGAATTTCACCTAGTGATCCTTGCATCAAGCCCGTAACTTCTGGCTGAGCTACAGAACATCTTTTTTTAGAAAGGCATCCAATCTGGATTTAAATGTCGGAGAAATTCACCTGGCCAGCTTACTCAATTTATTGTAATGATTTATTATTTGGACTGCAGTAGTGTCCAGTGACCGAAGTCAGGTTTTGGGTTCCTTTGTGCTCAGTACATTGCAAACATGGTCCATGCCCTAAAAAGCTTACAATGTAATTCTAAACCGGACGCACCAAGTGTGTGTAACAAACAATAGAAGAGTGTTTTTCATCAGACAGCCAGGAGTCCTGTAATACAGCTTTATGGGATTCTAGCTGCCCTGACTGGGGGCAGGTACCTTTTTTTTTTGCTGGGTGAGTAAAATATCACTTGTGTTTTCATCATCATCCTGCTTGTAGGGCACACAGTTAGATTTTGTGCTGGGGCTGTTTTCATTACAACTTGGCCAGGCTGCTGTGATATACGTGCGGGTTCAGCTAGTCAGAGACTGAACCCTTTAAAAATCACCCTCTCACACTATCACCCTCCCCTTTCCCATTTGCAAGAAAACCCTTGTGTGAACCACATTGATTCATTCACCCTTAGCATGACTTAACTTTTTTGTTTGAATTCTTGCAGGCCTTCAATGCAAATTGCTCATGTCACAGTTCACAGCTGAAGGGGAGCAACTTCCACTGAAAAGTACTCTATTTAAATCCTGCTAGAGTGCTCAAGAAACACACAGCTCATAGCCAAACAGGACGAAATAGCACTTACAGGAAAGTATGACTAACCTAATTTCCACATTTACTTAGCAAACAGAACACTCCAGTACATATAAGCACTTCAGAGGTCATAGGGATGGGATAGCAGGGGGAGGGTTCCGTTAATTTATGGCTGAGTGGTGCAAATCAGACATGGAATTCAGCTCTTTGATGTGAGCAATGTTATTAGCACTGATTCTGTGTGTGTGTGTGTGAGAGAGAGAGAGAGAGATTATCTGCCATGTATTATAATGTTGCAAAGTAAATCGCTTGTTTCCTTCGCAAGCAGAATAAGATACTCCTGAAATGGAGCTGTGTGTTTTGAGTTTAGTCAGTACGGCATGCAGGAGCTTGTGCGCTCTGTCCATCAGAGCTGGCAGGCTGATGACATCAGGAAGCTATGAGTGTCCAGCAGCTGCTTGGTCTGCTCCAGATCATGTATCTGCTTTAGAAAACCCAGCCTGGGGGTAGGGATTTGAGGGGGAGGGGGTTACACATGAAGTGACTTATCGAAATGGTGATCTTCTACAAATACAAGCTACATTAAACTGCTTGGCCTGTCTTGGTCTCACAAGTCCTTCTATAAACAGAAAGCTGCAAGCGTTGGGCGGCTTTTTTGCAGCTAAATATACTCTTGTCTGCGTTCTGCACTACCAGCCACCTGTTCACTGCACTAGAGCGCTGTCCCTTGCTTCATGAGGCCAAACAACATGAAGAGATGCCACGTGTGTTTGCCGTCTCTCTCGTCACAAACGTGTGTCAGCTGAACAAGAAAGCAGCAATAGGCTGTCCTGTTACTAACTGTAGATACAGATTGCAGCCAAGGCAGTGATAGCCGGGTGATAAATTCAATTTATCAGACACCTTTGACTGCCACACCTGCATGCTGCTCACTAATCCAGCTCTGCTGGGACTGTTTCTGACATTCCAAACCTCTGACTGACTTCAAACAGCTGTTGCCTCTTTTTTTAAAAAACAACCTGAGAGAGAAATGTTTAATTCTTTCCCCCCAAAGGCAAAGTTTTCCCTCTGAAATGACATAGACCTAAGGCACAGGATATGCAATATTCCTTCCTGCGCTAGTGACAACTTAAATGCCCAGTATCTTGTGACACAAAGAGGGGCTTTATCACACTGGAAACTTGAGATTTCCCCTTTCCATTGGGACTTTCAGCATTTATTTCTACACTTTGGAAGGATCTGAGCCAGTGGACCTTAAAATTGTTACATTTCTATGTACAGAAAACCTGCTTTAGATCGCTTGGAGCAGTTTCTAAAATGTTTCAGAGTGGTAGTTGTGTTAGTCTGTATCAGTAAAAAACAACCAGGAGTCCTTGTGGCACCTTCGAGACTAACACATTTATTTGGGCGTAAGCTTTCGTGGGCTAGAACCCACTTCATCAGATGCATGGAGTGGAAAATACAGGAGCAGATATAAATACATGAAAAGATGTGAATTGCCTTACCAAGTTTGAAGTTAGTCTAATGAGACAATTCAATTGGTAAGGCAATTCACATCTTTTCATGTATTTATACCTGTTCCTGTATTTTCCACTCCATGCATCTGATGAAGTGGGTTCTAGCCCACGAAAGCTTATGCCCAAATAAATTTATTAGTCTCGAAGGTGCCACAAGGACTCCTGGTTGTTTTTTCTAAAATGTATTAGTTATAACTTTTCTCTCCCTCTGTGAGACCTATATAGCAGGATTATAGCTGTAAGGTCTATGGATCTAATCAGTCAACAGGAGTCTTTCTTCAATGGGCTTGGATCAGGGCTTGATCCTGCAAATTCTTATTCACAAGAATAGTTCAGCCTCAAGTAAGCAGTCCCACTGAAATCAATGGGACTACCTGTAAGAATGAAGTTTAACAGGAATAGGTGCTAGAGGATGGTTGTATAGGTGGATGGACATGGAAAATTGAACAAATAAAATGCCTAAAATGCTCAAATATCTCCAAAGTAGTTTTCTGTAAAATATATGGTATAGACATTATATATGATGGCATTGGGTGGTCTCTTTTTTTTGATTACCCTAATTTGTTGTGCCTGCAAAGTTCATTAGAGGCTTCCCCATTCGTGAGTAATGCTGCTTCCTCTACCTCATATCGAGTGCATCAAGTGCATATGTAATCTCTCTCTCTAATATATATTATAAAGGTATTGTGTAATGTCTGTGCTCATGTATAGTGTTTCCTGAAAACTTGCTTCTATAGTTTTAAAAACTCTTTAAAAACGTGATTTACAGGGAAAAACTTTAGAAATTTTGAAATTTGCAGCAAGGAAACCTGATGAGAAAACGAAAATAAATGGCATTTTTTCCAACTTCCATAAAGGCAGAGAGTCAGGCAGGCTCTTTTTAATCTGAATGTCTTCATGGACACCTAAAAGACACAGGGGCAACCTTATTAATTAGAACATTGAAACGAAATAAAATGGGAGAATGGTCCATTTCAGACGCAGCTATGACATAGAATTTTGTCTAGTGGTTGAAGCATAGGAAGTATGGCTGAGTGGTGAAGATATAGGACTGGCAGGAGCTTTTTGGGAAGGAGTTTTATTCCTGGCGCTACATCAGACTTCCTGTGTGACTGTGGGCAAGCTACTAAAGGCCTAGCAGTACAAACACTTGTTAGTGAATATAATGAGCAATACTGCGGTTAGCCCCAATGACTGCCGTGGGCCTGTGCCCAGTAATGTTTGCTGGATCAGGCCCTTAATCTCTCAGCATTTAATCAGAGCCTTCTATGTCCAAGCTGGGGAGTAAGGCGGCATAAAGCTACCCCCATCACAGCGTGTGGGCGAGACAATGGGAGAGCAGCCATGACAGAGCCAGTACTCCCTGTCCTGCTCGGCTAGACAGAGAGTGAGCAGAGCATTGGCTTTTCCCTCCCTCCCCCAAGACATGCTGGCTAGTGGAGCTCAGCTGGCATGAAGAGGGATGTAAACGGAGTCAAGTAAAGGGCAGGTGCAGCTTAATTCTCCCTGAACAAGGGGTAAGCAGGGACCAAAGTGTGACTTCCCTACCCAAAATCCAGTCCCTAGTCTGCTCCTTCTGGCAGTGCAACAGCATGCTGCTTCTTACTCCGAGCTCATGGTAACGCCACGTTCGTTAGTTTTTCCATCTGTACAATGGAGAGAATACCTGCCACAGAGGTGTCATGAGGCTGACTTTGTTGGAGTTTGTAAAGCTCTTGTGCTCCTCAGATGGACGGGAGCTATAGAAACGCAACGTATCATTATTTAATCAAAGGGGCTTCGCTTTCCCACTCTCACCAGTTATAATGACTCTGTTCATTGTTTCTGTTTGACTGACATGATAATCAAGGAGGGCCTGGGAGAGAGGGATGGGTTTTAGCTACTGTATTAAAAACACTGGCCCCACTATTTATACTCTCAGCACTTTAAAGGTGACCTCACTGGTCCCTCCCCCCAGTTCAGAAGGCTTCCATAACAAACAAAGCTCTGACTGCAGAGCAGATCTGCAGTGTGGATTATCTGCTTGTTTGAAGTGAAATTTAGCTGGTCTTAATCAGAAGGCTAACCGCATCAGGTTCACATTAGCCTGTACAGAGGTAGTAGTTTCACACAATGACATGGTAGCAATTAAGCCAGTTGCTACTGGTTCTTACCCTAGGGTACTACTTTGTTTTGTTCCTTATAGATTAGTAGAACTGTCCTAGTTTCCACATAGTTTTCCTTCCTGTAGACCCTGGTTATTTCATGATGAACCCTCGGGGACCACTTATTAGACCACACAAATTGTAATTATTTCCCAAACAGGCAGGACAAGTTCTGAATCTGCAGCATTGTCAGTAAGAAGAAGATTATGAATCTGAAATAGGGAAGGGATTTCACTAAAACCAAAAGAGGCTAAAAACTCCACAACCACAGGGAATAAAATAATTTCAAACATCCGGAATATGAGACAAGAGCTCATTCCAAGAAACAGTATCATTTTTTATTTGGGGTTGGGTGAAAGGAGGTTCCTTTAGGGTCTCCCTTCATGTCTTCCTTTACATTCCCCAGCAACTGCAAAATCACAGATCCCTCCTATCCACCAGCTGCGAGGGGACCCAATTATATCATAGTTGTCGCTTGACGCAGTTCTGTTTTGCAGTGTGGACAGGGCCTACGCACTGTAGGAGGACTTTAAGACTTGTGATAAAGCCATGGCATGTGGGAAAGGATTGGATCTACCCTACTTGAGAAAATAATACCAAATTGTATAAAATGAAGAAGTTAAAAAAGGTTATATAAAGTACAGCTGATCATGGGTAACATCAGTTAAGGTTGGTGGCACTACAAAAGCAAACTTTATTTATAGGAGAAACTACTTTTGATTGAGTTTTCTGTACATGACATTTTTCCAGCTTCAGGCACTGCTGTCTTTGTGTGCCAACTATCTTTTCTTAAACCTATGTATTCTCGACACAGTAATGAAAAGGCTGCTGTCCATTACTTTCTAGAGTTCCCTCCTACAATATTCTGAGGCAGTCATGCAGTAGGGGATCTTATTCCAAACCCATTAAGTTTCTTTTGGTATTTGCATGAGCAGTAGTAAATTATTTTAATGGGAGTTGACTGACTAAATCCCTGTCCACTTCTTTGAAAATGGAAGGGGGACAGGTCATTCTAGCAAAGTTCCATAGCAAAATTTTCCACCAAGTTAAACCCCATAATGCAGAAAACTGTGACTCTCAAGTATAAAATAAAAGTTTGCCCTTTGGAGCAAAGGCCTTGTGTGGCAGTATCATGACATCTTGATGTTACCTTGTCACATCATGACAACTCCACATGTCACTCTGCAGACATCACTATGGTGGGATATAATATTGTTATGTCATGACAGAGCTTCAGAACGTGGTGCCATTGCATTGGTCCCCAAAATATTTTGAGTCACTTTCATGGCAAGGGACAAAAGCCCAGATCACCAAAGGTATTTAGGTGCCTGCCTCTCATTGATTTCATTGGGAATTAGGCACCTAAATATCTTTGAGGATCTGGGCCAAAGCATCAAGCTCAGGACTTCCCCTTGATACTCTGGACTGATGGCAACCTTAGCTCAGACCTCAAATTCTTTGAAAGCCATGCCAAAGACCTTTACTAACTGTAGGCTAAATGATTCCAGCTAATGGTTCTGGACCTAAAAACCACATCTGCTCAATGTGCAGTGAGCTGTGGAAAAGTTGAAAGAGTGGAAGGGGGTGGAAAAGACTCTATTATCCTTCCCTGCTCTGGGTGCCTAAATTCAGGATGGGAAGAACCACACATAATAATACATGACATGAAGACATCTGCATTTCCAGTAAGGACAAGTTGACTAGTTCACAGAAATTGCCACCACCAGCTGCGGAGCACATAGTGCTTTTTCAAAGGCCAACAATATAAGGTGGAGAATGTGCTGAAAAATATAAAATGCCAGATGCTCAAGCCCAGTTAAGGTGCCTTTGTGCCACTCTGGTGGCACAAAGGGGCCATAATACAGATGCAAATTGCCAGCAGAGAATTCCCCTGGTGTAGGGAACTCCCTCCTGATGCATCTGTGCCTCTATTGAGTCTAGCACCTCTGCTACTCATCCCCTCCCAGCGTAGAGGGCATGCTGGGAACTGGGAGGAGGGTGGAATTCCATTCAGCAATGCAAATCCTTCACTGGGATAGGGTCCAGTAAGGACTCTACATCAATGGCATATCCTGCAGCTGCCTCACAGCAGATGTAAGCTGTAGCAGGGCCAAGGCTGGCCTTCAAACCTGATTGCCCCCCGCCACCTCCTATGTAGAGTTGCCAATTATGGTTGGACATATTCCTGGAGGTTTCATCACATGACATAATCTTTAATTAAAGATTAATATTTAATTCCTGGAGACTCCAGGACAATCCTGGCTGGTTGGCACCCCTACCCTATGGTGAGCAGAGCTCTGGCACAGGCGAGAATATGCTCTACTAGCCCCAGTGAAGTGGAACACTTCCTTTCCCTTTTGCCCTCTGCAGGATCCTGCAGGCTACACATCTGTTTCTTTTTGTAATTAACAGGGTTGGTTATTGTATGGTGGTTTTCATAATTATAGCAGCCTGATTATGAAAGTATTGTGTATTGCCCCAAAGAGGAGTGAGTGTGTGTGTGTGTGTTGGGGTTTTTTTTTATAAATAACATTGTGATTATGATTTTAATGCCCTCTTCCAGAGGTCCCCAACTAGGGTGAACAGATGTCCCAATTTTACAGGAACAGTCCCAATATTCAGGGCTTTTTCTTATATAGGCACCTATTACACCCCACCCCGTCCTGATTTTTCACACTAGCTATCTGGTCACCCTTTCCCCAACAGAATGAAAAACAAGTAAGTATATAGCAGTTTATAACTGTGCCTACTCCAGTTAGCTCCTTGAAATCCATGTAGACAACTCTCTTTCCTCCTGGGTCAAATTCTGACACTGGATTTTTTTTGCAGAGAAACAAATGACAAAAAAGGAATCAATCAAATAGAATTTAAACAACTCTCTAAATTCCATAACAAAGGCAGAACAATGTGTTTTGCAGAATTTACTCAAGTATTAAGACAATGTCCTCTAACCTGCTGACAATTAAAAGGAAGGAGGCACTGTAATGGTTAGGAACAGGAATTTTTGTTACATGCATTAAAAACCATTCCTGATGGCTGATATACACAGGTTTCTGCTATTTGCCTTCCCAAAGGTCAATGACTGAAGTCTGCAAAGGTAGTTAACCTGAGGACAGGCTGCTGCAATATGCCAACTGTATTGTTCCTTTTAGAGGTTTCGGTCTCCTGACTGGTCCAGAGTGCTACCGTCTTCTATACTTAAGGGTTTTTTTTAAAGGTCCTCAGAAATACTCTATTTTAAATTATATACATGTATATATTTCCTTTTAGTAAAATACTTTCTTTATAAAAGGTAATAACAATGAAGTTATCAAATTCTGGTTTTGGTGGGCCAGGAGAATAATATTCCTCCAAGGGAAACATTGACGTTGGCTTTGCTGGAGTCAATATTTGCCTCTTGGGTAAATAAATCTTGCTGTCAACCAAACCCCCAACCTAATATCTGCCTGCTGTAATACAGAAGGTACAAAATATTGAACAAGCACCAGACTTCACTTGCTAATACATAAACCTTTCACTCAAAACAGTTTCAAATTAAAGATATGATTTTCATCCCTATATTTGAAAATGACAAATAAAAAATCCTAACAATTTCTACAAAGCTCCCACCTTACACCTAAAACACCATAAACCCAACAAGTTTTGCTTCCTATAGTGTAAAAGTTCCCTTACTCTCAGAAACAATCTGCACATCTAGGATTACCTCACTAATCTGTTTGAGATGGGTTCCCCCCCGGGTGACAGGCTATAGATAGACCGCTCCTGGTCCTACACTCCCACCAGCATTCGCACAGGCAGAGACACACCCAGCTGCAGTTACATGCAGGGTGACCTGCCACGGCATGAACCAACAATAGAGAGGCTACAGCTAAGATATCACCAGATATCAGTCTAGGACCCCAGAGCTGTACTGCCCTGCCTTGGCCGAAACCCTGACCAGTATGAATTTATTACCCAGTTCATCCCTCCCTCAATGTGGAGAGGAATATGTAACAAGCCTGTGTTAAACCAGGCTGCGATTTTTCCCCAGACACTTCACTTAAAGGTGCACTGTTTTAGATTAAAACAATTTTATTAACTACAACAAGATAGATTTTAAGTGATTATAAGTGATAGCAAACAGATCAAAGCAGATTACCTAGTAAATAAACAAAACCACAAACTAAGCCTAAGATACTAGAAAGGTTGGATATGAATTAGCAGTTTCTCACCCTGACTAATGATACAAGCAAGCTTGCAGATTCTCAAGGCACAAGCTGCACTTGCTTTGCTGCTTGGGCTCCCCACCCCCGTTCCAAGTCCTTTTCTTTTGGAGCTTCTCTCAGGTGTTGAGTTGTGGGGGAGTGAAGAACCACAGATGAGGTCACTCCCTGCCTTATGTAGCTTTTCCATGTGGTGGGAACCCTTTGTTTCAAACTTGGTTCCCAGACCAGTTTGTGGAAAAATACAGATGCCCAAACTGGAGATCAGAGTCATGTGATCTGGTCACATGCCCTTGCAGAGTCATAGCAGCTGTTACTTACAGACTGTCTGGAGCGTTCTCAGGAAGGCTCAGGAAGTGTGGAGAAGGGTCTCCTAAGGCCTACTGTTTCCCCTGATGGTCCATTACCTTGAATAGGCCCTTCCCAACCAGCTATCTAGACTGGAAGCATTTTGCCTAGTCGGTGTTACCTAGATATAACCACATTTGAAATACAGATACATAGTCAATATTCATAACTTCAGATCCAAAAGGGATACATGCATACAAATAGGATAGTCATTGTCAGCAAATCATAACTTTACCAATGACACCTTACATGACTCACCTTGTACAAAATGCATCATAATTATGCCATAATCACATCATAATAATATTACTATGACGAATATGGAGTGCAGTGTCTCACAGTGTACATACTTAGCTCTAGTCTATATTACAGGATAAGGTCAACGCAAGCTGCCTGGCATCTATCTAGCTGTTGAAGTGTTTCACTTCAATTTGGCTCCTGCTGATGTATGTGCATCTGTATGCAGACTTAGTAACACCCCCTCCACAAGCGGAGTAGAATCACGGTCACCGTAATTAGGTCAACACAGTGTTGGTGTAGACACTGCGTTGCTTAAGTTGACTGTTGCTGACTTTCAGGAGTCATCCCACAATGCCCTATGCTGACAATACAATCGATAACAAGCGCTCTTGGTGCACTGCCAACACAAAGAGCCAAGTGTGCACACACACACACAATTGATTTAATAACTGCAGTGGCTGTATGCTGACTTAAGTTCGGTTGACATAATTTTGTAGTTTAGACATGGCCTTAGGGGCTCATCACTGTAGTGTCTGAGGGCCTTCCAAGACTTTAAGAGTAGAAATAATAACAATCTTTCTCTCTCTCTCTCTCTCCATTGTCCTTCTAAGTCTATGGGGGAAATAGCTCAATTTGTTTATGGGGAATTTTTGTTTATAGACATTTGTGTGTGAGTGGATGTATTGCATTATGTATACGTGAATAAAGAACTTATTGAGGGAAAGGCAAAATGAATAAATTAGCTTTGCATTTAATTCTCAAATTGATTGGGTCTGTTGTTATTCTGATGTGCTGTGGGAATCAAAGTAATCGTCACAGTCTAGGTCCAGCTCCTGCGAAAGTACAGTCTCCTGCACTCATCAGCCTCCCCCTGTTGGTTGACAGTTGCATTGTTCTAGTACAGAGGTGGGCAAACTACGGCCCACGGGCCACATCCGGCCCGTGGGACCCTCCTCCCCGGCCCCTGAGCTCCTGGCCTGGGAGGCTAGTCCCCAGCCCCTCCCCTGTGTTCCCCCTCCCACACAGCCTCAGTGCATGGCGCTGGGTGGCTGGGCAGAGCAGTTGCAGAGCCGCGGCCTGACCCAGAGCTCTGGTGATGCAGCTGTAGCGCCACCAGCCACCGGTGCTCCAGGCAGCGTGGTAAGGGGGCAGGGGGAGTTGGATAGAGGGCAGGGGAGTTCAGGGGGGTGGTCAGGGGTCGGGGGTGTGGATAGGGGTCGGGGCGGTCAGAGGGTGGGGAACAGGGGAGTTGGATGGGGCAGGGATCCCAGGGGGGCAGTCAGGAATGAGTGGGGGGGGGGGGTGGATGGGGCAGCAGGGGGCAGTCAGGAGGGTGGTCAGGGGACAGGGAACAGGGGGATTGCATGGAGCAGGAGTTCCGGGGGAGCTGTCAGTGGGTGAGAAGCGGGGGGGTTGGATAGGAGGCGGGGGCTAGGCCACGCCTGGCTGTTTGGGGAGACACAGCCTCCCCTAAGTGGCCCTCCATACAATTTTGGAAACCCGATGTGGCCCTCAGGCCAAAAAGTTTGCCCACCCCTGTTCTAGTAGAACACAGTTGTGGGAAATCATAGTCATGGAGAGACTGGAGTTCTCTCAGGTAGCTCATGGAGGGCTTGGAAAGAGGCCGTATTCATTGAGGAACTCTGTATTCATTGAGGAACCAGTGCAAAGAGCAGAGCACCAAAGTGATGTGTTCACAGAGACTCACATTACTAAGCAGATGGCTTCAGCTTTTTGTCCAAGCTGGAGCTTTTTCAAGGCATGTGGCTTCATTCTGAGATATAAATAATGAGCTGCAATAATCAACAGCTATAAATTCATACCGTTAGAGAAGGTCTTGATTAAACCTTGTGATTGTTATGGGCTTGGTGGCACGGTGAGTTGGTTTCCTAGATTTATTTTCCCCTTCTGATCTAGTTTACTTGTGCACATATGTTGGTGGTCCCAATAAGTCCTTAATGGACATTGGAATGCATCACAACCACTGTTCCCTCTGGTACAACCTTGCCTGATAAGCACTCTCTCTGAGTGGCCAATGGCTGGCCTAGTGGGGGGATCACAAATCATAACTGGTGTCACTGGAAAATGTTACAGGCAAACATGTTACAGATTGTAGACTATTATTATTACCATTATTACATTATAACTTTTGTACGTCGTTTTTTTTTTTTTTTTTTTAAGACAGAGAGGAAACAGGTTTTCATTTCAATAAAGTTTCTAGCCCTTTGTATTGAAGAGAAAAACCTTCCATTGAACTCTTGCCCTGTAAGGGGAGCTTTGTTGCAAACTACTCTGGGAGTATTTTACCAATCAAGGCTGCCAAAGAAACAAACACTTAGCTGAGTCAAGGATCATTTAACAGTATTATTGATGTTGAACCCTCCTGTGCCAATACCCTCTCTGTTTTTTCAGCATGACTTCTCCTTTTGTCCACCTGTTCCCCAAGCAGGACTTTCTGCTGCATATCATAGGTTGGAAATAAAGTGACATTTTTCTTGCCCTGTCCCTTGTTGGTACTTTTCCACATTAGCAACGTGTCACCCTTCCTCTAAGCCAGAAGTTATCAAACTGTGGTCTGTGGACTGCTGGAGGTCTGCAGAGAGCTGGCTGGTCACATGGTGCTTGATGTTCTTCCTCGTTTCTAGAACCTAATTCCATTAAAAGGTAGCTTAAATGCATAGTTACCAAGTATTATGTTCCTGTGTATGCAATTGTCATTGCTACAGGAATGCAATGTGTTTTCAAATGGGAGGAGAGCTGGTCTGTGGGATCACACATGGGAAGGATATACGAAATAATATGAGTTTGAGAACCTCTCCTCTGAGGGTTTTAACAGTTCTTATGGCCAGAACTCTGGGTTTCTTGGCCAGACAACATCTCCTAGAATGCCATGTGATCCCCATGTGATCCCCTTTCTAACTGAGCTACATGGTGCATCAGGGGAGAGGTAGTCTGGCCAGCAAACCTGCTCACAGGAGAGAAGAGGGGCATGAAACAACCCAGCTATAACTTCCATGAGTTTATGCAATTCCCATGAGTCAATGTGGCACCGTAAGAGATGCAGTTTAATGTTGAATGGACTCAAAATGAAAAGTTTCACCATTTCCAAATTGAAATGTTTTGGAACTTTTGTTCCATGAAAATTTTCAATATTTCAACTTTTTGTCCCAATTCAGGACCAAAAAAAAAAAAAGTTGAAATATTGGAATTTCCCATGGGATGCAGATTCTGACTTTCACCTAGCTCTAATCCCTCAAATAATGGGAAAGATCCATGTTGTCAGGTTTCCACTGACTTTCAGTATGACTGATATGCATTAGCAGAGCTGCACAGGTAACCATATGCAGTGCCTACCTGCTCTGTGCCTGAATCTAACTGTCTTATGATTTCATGGGGCTTAAATGTTTAATGGGGAAGGAGGGGAACTGAACAACTTGCTTCTCCGAATGAATTACCTGCTGTGAGTAGCGTGAACCCTTTGCCATGTAAAAAAAGTTTACAGAACAGTTTTGGTGTAAATATATGAGATATTAATACTGAATCTAAATAACTCCGGGATTGCTACATCACCTGTGCAGTTACAAAACACTTCAGAACACTCATGGTTATGACAACGTGCTGTGTAGTCTGTAGAACTGTTTATTGCTATGGAACCAAGGCTCCTATCAAATAAATTTCATTTTATCTTAACACTCAGGACACTGCCATCACTCGGGATGAATTCTTGCTCGACTTTGACCAAAAACATTCTACAATCTTTACTTCTCAGCCAAGGGCTCTCAATCTGTGGGTCATGAACAAGTGTCAGAGGGTCACGAGCACCCAGCCTTTCCCATATTGCTAAATGGGAAGGGGGTCCCGGCTATATGGAAAGGGACACAGGATGGAAAAGGTTAAAAACTAGTCCTATGCCATTTCAGAGCTGGTGAACTGCCTGCCCTAAATGGTGAAATAATTGATGGAAACTACAAGCAAACTATGGACTATGTTCTTCCCTCTGTCTTTGCACCAAACTGCTGTCAAGAGGTGTACTTGCTGAATGAAGGTAAAAGACGGTCCTACATCTTCTACCATATCTGAGTAGCTTGGGGCCTGCCCAGCTCAGAAAATGCCTCTCTCCCCATCTGATTCCGACAAAGCTGTGATCAGAAGAGGCACTCAAGCTGTATTGCCCTTAGTTTAAGTGAGAGGGAATCTCTGATAAGTTGGTCTCCAGAGGAGGTCATTAATGCTGGAATTCACTTCCCTCTTGGTTTGCCAGAACCCAGACCTTTAACTTTCAGAGCACACTGCAAAGCCCATCTTTTTTCCTGGACAGTGGAAGTAGGATTGCCACCCGTCTGGGTTTTACCAGTTGAAAAGAGGACCTGGCAACTCTAAATGGCACCCCAACCAAAAGTCTGGTTACCGCGGTGTGTGGGGAAGCTCCAGGTCGTTAACCTGCTCCACTGGGGCTACCTCCTGCCTCCAGGCAGGCTCCTTGAGACAATCCAGTGAGTGACAGGGGAGGGGGCAGAGGGGTGTTCAACGGGCGTGGAGCCTTGGGGGAAGAGGCAGAACAGGGGCAGGGTCTGTGGGGGGAGAGGCAGAGAAGGGGGTGTGGACTGGGGAAAGAGATGGAGCAGGGGCAGGGCCTTGGGAGGAAGAGGCTGAGCAGGGGTGGTGCCTTGGGGGTCCAGTCACCAACAATTAGAAAGGTGGCAATCCTAGCTGGAAATGAGATGATAAAAGCGGTCATTATAGACCTATTCCTTTGGGCACAGACTATTACATGCTGCATGGGCAGAGCCTCGGGTGCTATAAACTGGCATAGCGCTATTGAGGGCATTGGAGCTACCTTAGTTGTGAAAAATGTAGGGTCAGGTCCGCAGCTGGTGTCAGTCAGGGAATCAATTCCCTGTCATGGCAGGGACCTCAGGCATTGGTGGCACCTTAGTCTCTTGTTCTCTGCTTCTGGCACACAACAGCTTGGTCTCCTGAGGGCTAAAATGCTGCAGTTTCACCGAAGTAATTGGGCTCAGCTTAAGGGTGTTTGGTGAAATGTAATGGCAGGAAGTCAGATGATATGATCTGTTGATCCCTTCAGGCCTTCAGCTGTATGAAACTATTAAATCTGTGGAGCTGTTCTGAGGTCAGTGGAGCTATGTCAGTTTACACGAGCTGAGACTCTGGCCCCATGTTTTGGGCCGCCCGTGATATAGCATCTAATGACTACGGTTTGACTCCATGCATCTGAAGAAGTGGGGTTTTTTACCCACAAAAGCGTATGCCCAAATACATCTGTTCGTCTTTAAGGTGCCACCGGGCTCCTCGTTGTTTCTGTGGCTACAGACTAACATGGCTACCCCTCTGATCTGGGATTTGTTGATTGTCCAATCAGTGTATATTTTAAATTTCCAAAAGCGCCTACTTGTATGGATGGGGGCTTCAATTCGAAATCCAAGAAAGTAAATAAATAATAAACTTCTATTAAAACCATACGCCTAAACACAACGAGGCCATGTGAGCAGGACTGGCTGTCCAACCCGAAGAGGACTAAGAGACTGCCCTGACTCGCCTAATTTCCTTCCCTCTTTTCTGATTGCATACTATGGCATGAGCTTGCTTTCTCCCAGCTAAGAAAACAGAGTTATTTTCCTATGAACAGACTAAAAAAACCCACCGCCCTTTTCAAATAGTCCTTTTCACCTATTTGGTCCACCGAAAGAGAATATTTTGAAAATGCACTTTGCTAAAATAATCCCAGGGGGGTTTTGAGTATGTTGTTTTGTTTTATCTGGCAATAAAGTCTATGCTGCTTCTGGGCACTCGTGTTCGCTTGACAATCAACGCTTCTTCTCTCTGTCCTGGGAGGGCAAAGGCGGGAGGGGGAGAAGGGAAGGGCCGAAAGTACAGCCGAGAATTGTTCAGATTGCCTAGATCTCTCCAGGAAGTGATCTTTCTGCTTTTACTCCAGACACACGCCTCCCAGCTAGCCGGCAGCTCTAACTAATTAGCACACGTGATGGGAATAGGAAACAAAGCCCCAACAATAGTAGCGTGGGAACGCAGAGTAAACTGCAATTACATCGCCCCCACCCCTCCAAAAAGAAAAAAAAAATTAAATAACTAAATAAAAGCCGGCGACAATAAAACCAACAGCATGGGAAGCGACACAAACCGCGCTGGGCAGGGGTGAAGATCAGTGCTTGCTGGCCGAGGAACAGCCGCTGTTATTTCCATTCCATACTTCAAGTACATTGAGGCTGCTTCTTTCCCTTTTGTTCAGGGTTGGGGCACAACAGAAAAATGTGTTTGGGGAATTTCAGCACTTGCCAGGTCATGGGGGAGGTCAGGCCACTTTTGTTGGGAGAGAGGCGGAAGAAGAAAGAGGGCAATCAAATATCCTCCTGGAGACAGCTTACAAGCACATGTCCCATGCTGTCAGGATGATAAGCTCCAGTGTGACACTTGCAGCTTGTTGTCTTGGTGCCAAGCTGAATACATTTGGTATATGTTAAATATGTGAGAAGTGGCCACCACTTCCCCAGCGGATCACAGCTTTTAGACCTATTATAAGGGAGCTATTGTGTGGGATTAAACACATTTGCTGTGGTTAAGCACTCCTAGTTTGTGCCTTTTCCCCACTTCCTTTACAGCAATATTATTAATCATGACTATCTAGGTATTTATGCAGAGCCCATCACCGTGGCATCTGAGCACTTAGAATGTAATAGATCAATAGACACATAATAATGACACTTTGGTTTTGTAACAAGTAAACACACAGGGACTGAGTCTTGTTCTAGCTATACCACTGTAAATCAGGCGTAAGGCCTTGTCTACATGGAGGAAACTGAGGGGCATAGCCAGGCCAAAATAAACTCCTGCATATGGACACTCTTTTGGAATACACGGAATGTTATTCCGGAATAATTACTAGCTCACGAAAGCTTATGCTCAAATAAATTTGTTAGTCTCTAAGGTGCCACAAGTCCTCCTTTTCTTTTTGTGGATACAGACTAACATGGCTGCTACTCTGAAACCCTGTTATTCTGGAATGAATTCACTTTTATTTCAGACCACAGTGTCCACATGAGGAGTTATTTCGGAATAACGATGCTGGTCGATTGCCTCATATAGACAAGCCCTACCTTCACTGAAGTCAAAGTTACACCGGTTTAAAAATGGTATAAGAAAGGTTGGAATCAGGCCTTTTGACTGGCCACATGCTTTAATTTTCAACATATATAATTTTCAGTGTGCTGACTTCATTTTTGTGGTACCTTTAAAATAAAACTGTTTTTACACCCGTAAATTTAGACAAAACAATTTTGTGCTGCCAATCTCAACACAGCTGTTTCTACATCCTTAGATTAGTCTAACAAAAAGTTCCTTAAAAATACAGCAGTCAGCAGGGATGAGGATCTGGCCTAGTTTTGGCAAAATCTGGCTGACATTTTGATTGCATTGTTTGTGTTTATCGTAGTGTTGTCCCATCTTAAAGATATAAGGGAAGGACAAGAGATATTTGTTGGTCATAGGATCTGATTTTTGATGTTCTCACTGCAGAAGATGGCTTAGTGGTCTAGGTCCTGACTTTCAAATGTTCAGACTCTGTGGAATCATTCATTCAAAGAGTCAAACCCAGCCGTTTATTTTTCAAAAGTAGACAGAGTTACTTTGCCAGTTCTCTAAGATAAAATCTTAACCAAGGTCCTGGCTGCTGTGTAAATTCCCATGGCAAGCGAAGGGATTAACTCTGGTTTCATAGGCTGAAATTTCCCTCAGTACCCCATGTGTAGTGTGCTGTACAGTGGTGGTTTTCCTGGCTACTGCCATCCACCTCAGACGTGGCTGTACTTCAGTGGGACTGAATGTATGTAGTTAATTAAATGTTTAAAGTTCTTTCAGTATGAAAGATGATGCTACATAAATGTGAGTTATCTTAAGGATAAACCTAAATACAAGTTACCCCACATGTGCATGCATCTTACACCTGATCTGCAAAATGCCCAGTTCTTCCTGTACAGGGCCTCTCTGTGCAACAGTGATCAGAGATTAGTATCTTCAAAACGGTAATAAAATATTACTATGATTTGCTTTGTCCCAAACTTTGTTTTCCAACAGCTAGAGTGTATGCTCAAGTTTCACTTTTATTCTTACCAAATGAATTTTTGTTGTAGGGAAGTTGCTCATAAACCCAGATATACTATTTCTGTTTATACGTTTGAACAGAGATTGCCAAAAAGGCAGGTTTTCCCTATTAAATATCAGAAATTTAAACAGTGGTTTGCATTAATGGCAGTAGGTGTGGGAGCTGCTTTCCATCCTAACCACTTAGTCAGAAATGACTAATACTTATTTTTGTCAACGCTGCATCTTAATAGCAAAGAAAACTCAAAAAAGATTTTACACTGTAAACTCTTTGGAGCAGGCTGTCGTCTTACATGCCTGTACACCACCTAACAAATTTTGGACACTACTGTGTTACAAATAATCATGCGGAAAAGCACCGTGAAGAAGATTAGATAGACCTTTCCTTGGTGAAGGAATCTTAGGGGGGCCTAGCTTGAGGTCACAAGAACAAGGAAGTTCCTGGTGAATAGTTCTGCTCTGTCCCACTGTGTCAAAGTATTGCAGGAGTCTGAAAAAGATGTTTCATCTAATAGACTTTTCAGGAAACGGACATCAAAGAAAAACTCAAAAATCTGGGCGAAATTATATATAGAACACAGATAGACTGCATCATGTTACATAGCAATCTGCCATACAATCAGTCTTGGACAATAATGCCAAATGAACAAAGGGATTAAAAAAAAAATCTCTGAACATGGTGAAGCTGTATCCTGGGCAGATTGTACACATACCTCAGGGCATTGTCTCCTTATATAGTTTGGCAACACTTCATGGAGCTGTCTTGCCAATAAAGTATTATTGATCTGAAATCATTATGTGATCTTGTAATATCAAGGTATATTTACATACAAATAAATGATTAAAAAGTGTGTTGGAGTTGCAGCTCAAACACTGAAAAGTTAGGAAATTCCAGAATTAAGGTTGCATATGCAACCTTAGTTCAGATCCCTTGTGCATATATTTGCATTATGATACAATTGTGAGTCACACGATCACATAGTGTTTTTCCACAAAACCTCCACCTCATTCAATGTGGATGATTGTCTGGGGATGAATCAGGACTGTGTAATAAAAGAGGCTGTTGTCCGTAAGCCCCCTGCCTCATTAGTGGCAGAAGTGGGAAGTTGTATGGTGGATATGGCAGGGAATTGCAGGAAGTCATAGAGCTTGGAATGTCATAGAATATCAGGGTTGGAAGGCACCTCAGAAGATCATCTATGAAAGGATGGTCTGGTGGGTGAAGGTGTGAGTATGTGTAATTATGTAGCAAACACCATGCTTTACTGTGCAGGTGCTGTAATCGTTTAGGACAGAGTTTTTATGAAAGCAGTTATTGTACATCTGTACCAGGTTGCATCTCTTCCTCTCATTTAAAAATAGCCATATAAAGAAAGCTATTTCTTATTGCGATGTGTTCACATTCACAGTAAGTATGTCTCTGAAAACTTGTGTAACATGTTGAAATTAAAGTTAAAAAATGCAGAAAAATGTCAGTCATGTCATCCCTTTAAAAACAGTTGAGACATTCGTGGCTAATCTGTAAACCCCTTCATTAATCACACTGGTGAACAATTACACAAGTATTGAAATGAATTGAGACAATCTGAGTAAGAATCTCATCTGTTTTAAGAACGTACAGCTCTCATTCCCACTGTATCTGAAAACCTTAAATCTTTAACATATTTATCCTCAACACCCCCAGGAAGGAGCAAAGTATTCATCCTAGTTTTACAGATGCATTGCACTGATACAGTCCTGTTTGAAACAGGATTATGTTAACAGGTACTAGGCACTTTTAGTTCTTACCAGCAGGCTCTACACAGGGAGGTTAGAGAGCTACACAAATCACAGCCCTGTAGGCTGGACTCTGTAGTGCCATGGAGATAAGCCCTACATGAAGTTTGTCACAGAGCAGGGAATTTCACCTTGGTCTTCCAGCTTTAAGGCTCCTGGCCTAAATCACAGAATCAGCTTTCTTCTGCAGCCTGGTTGCTCACCAATATGACTTCACAGTCTAGCCCAGATATGTTTTTGCAAATGAGTTGAAGAATTGGAGCATAGTATAGGACAAATCCAAAGACTATATGAATTTTTTTAAATCCTCTAGAAAAAAAATAGTCTGGACTGCTGACTTAAGATGACTGTTCTTGCTTAACCGTGTTAAACCACCTTACCAAAATAAGATTTAAAATTCATTTAGTAGCAAAGGCTTTATTTCACAAGATTTGTGCTTACAATGAGGACTTTAATGTGAAAGTTTATCCCAATCCTTGGCCAATTTGGAGATAATGTTGAATTTAAAAACATCTTGATGAATTGGACATTACTAATTGCATTTTAATTTAGCACTTATACCTTACTGTAGTATCAATTGTTCCAACCAATACATGGCCTGGCCCTAGACAGAAGGTACATGACAGAACTTGGGTTCCATCAAAATTAGCATATCCAAATTGAAATGCTAGATTCAAACTCTTGAACTTGGGGGAAGTGTTGGTCACTGCTAAAGCTCATCTCTGTTAAAAATGACAAATTCACAGCCCTGCTTAAAGTGCATGCTAAATTCTGCCAACTCCTATTTGAATGCTTCTATTGATTTTCAAACAGTTACCTTGATCCCAGGAAAGCATTTTTAAATAGTGAGACTTGTACCGAAAATGAACATATTCAAGAATGAAATACGTAAAGAAAAATGCAAGATTCAGAGCAGTAAACTCTGGAAACGCTGGTGCTGTGGTTCAGTAAGTTCTTGGTGGGAGGGAAAAGGTTTTCAACTCGCTCCAGCATGAGTGCCAGAGCCACTAGTTGAATTGGGAAAAGTAACCATAGTAACAGTGAATTTCCGGGACTCAGTATGACAGGTTGACGGGGATTACTCTTCAAAGCAGTTGCTCCCTTGGGAGAGAAGACTTAAAGGGAGGGGTTTGGAGTTAATTTAGTGCACACACTAGAACAAGGGTCAGCAGTGGCAGGTCTCTGCTGAAGGGAAACCTACAGCAGCAATAAACAACTCCCTTTCAGTGTTATTTTGACTAGTATCGAAATAGCCTAAGGAAGCATAAAACAGAGAAGAATGGTGGAAAAGTACACAAAAAAAATCACAGACTCACTCAGAATGATAATTATGAGCAAGAATTCTTAGACATGTCAGGCCAGATCCTTGGGCTTGCCATGGCAGCTTTGCTACCACTCCTGTTTTACTGCCTCTAGTGTAATGGGTGATCCAGGGAGAAAGGGGATGTGGCTGGACCCCCTCTGTGCTCCAGTAGTCCCTGGCTCTTGGAACTGCCCCTTGGGGACAAGGGCAAATATTAGACCAAACCTGAGAACCAGTCTGATGGCAACATTAGAGGGGCATAAAAGTGATTTTTGAAAGTTATTTCGCTCCTTGATTCTCCTGATCCTGCGCTCAGCTGCAGTGGATGATCTTTCTAGACCAACACATCTTTTAACATATCTTACGATAGCAGCTGATAGTCACCTGCAATTACTCACACACAGGCCTACCTACGCGCTGACTGTCTATTTCTGTACATCATTTTTGGGAAATCAGTAACTGGGAAAATTCTGAAGTATCTCTGGAAGTTGTCTGGCTTCCTTAGTCAATGAGAGGAAGTAGGCATGAAGAGTAAGACCGTATGTTGAAAATCCTTCTGGAAATCTCTGCAAGTAAAATAGATTACTTAACATGAATTCATTTCTAACACTCCTTTAAAAAGTGCAAAGGAGACCTCTTTGTTATGAAATAATCACCTACAAATCGGTCTGAAACTCTTCATTCCCTAGCACAAGTCAGATGTGTAACCCCGGAGCCAAAACAGAGTATATTTATATGTGCCTTATATTGCATTTGCATTTTTAATGCTTAAATGGCCAAACGCATTTCTATCTTTGTTTAAAGCCCAATCTGCTTCTAAGCTCGTAAAAGCAAAATGCACGGACAGAGAATGTTTATGATTTATAAATGCTTGAAAAATTGATTTAATGGAAAAGCTGACCCAAACTTAACCTTAGCATCGCAAAAGAGGCGGATTAATGATAAAAACATTTCTTGGGAATAGGTGGTTCCTATCTTATTCCAAAGGCTGGTTGCAGGCAACTGCAGGATCTTTCTATCTGCTAAACTGCAACTGTTGGCTGTGCCATTACTGGCTTTTATCTCTTTGGCTCCAGGTCCTTTCACTCTGCCAGAAGCCCCTTCCAAAAACGTTACTGTTGCATTTAACAATAATATGGGCAACTCAATGAAATGTACATTGTGAAGTTGTGTGCATAGCTTAAGTTAAAACAAATGGGATACTTAAAGCAAACAGGCTAGTGGACGGAGCAGAGGAGCAGCCTTGGGGAAAGCTAGGTTTCCTGGTGCTGCCTTACTATGGGATGGTAGGCACCCCCCCTTAATTTTTTTTGTGACTAAGTTCCCCATCTGTGAACTCAAAACTATCCACCTAGTAAAGGACCCTTATTTGAAAGGCCTTGTGTAAATTAAGTATTTTTTGTATTACCGTAGCATTTAGGAGCCCCACTCATGGACCAAGATCCCATTGTGATTGGTCCATCAATAGTTATTAGCCAGGATGGGTAGAGATGGTGTCCCTAGCCTCTGCTTGCCAGAAGCTGGGAATCGGCAACAGGGGATGGACCCCTTGATAATTACCTATTCCATTCTTTCCCTCTGGGGCACGTGGCATTGGCCAGGGTCAGAAGACAGGATACTGGGTTAGATGGACCTTTGGTCTGACTCAGTATGGCTGTTCTTATGTGCTGTACAAACAGAACACAAAGTTGATCTCTGCCCCCAGGAGCTTACAGTCTAAGACAAGAGAGAAAAGATGGCTCCGGATGACAGGAGAACACAAGGAACCAGAGAGCCAGTACCCTTCAGCCTCACAGGCTGTGGGCTTGGCACACCAGCAGCCAGTTGTCAAGGTTTTTGTTTGTAGAAATCAGCGCAAGGGCAGTTTTGAGGAGGGATTGGAGGGAGGCTAATGAGGTGCCTCTGCAGATGTTTAGCGTCAGACGCCCAACCAGTGTTTTCCCCAGGAATTGATATGGGGGGGGGGGAAGTGTTCAAATTTCTGGGGGAGGGAGGGTTCAGGGCTGATGAGGGGTGAGACCGTGAGGGTGAAGGTGGGCTTTATGGCACCATGGTAAAAACTGAAAAATGTTTCATGACAATTTTATTTGATTTTAAAATCATCACACAAATTAAAGTTGGCTACTCAAGCCTTCTATGAAGCACTACATCTACAATCCTTCTTGGTTTCCTGTTATAATTTTGCACAACTCTATTAATGAACTTCTTGAATGCAATGCATCCATCTGTGGTGGCTTCTTGTGTGTCCGGTACTTCCATTCCTTCAACTGATATGCTCATTAGTTCATTCACATGATCAGGCAGAAGGCAACTTCTTTCAAAACACAAAAGTCTATTCAATGATGAAAAAGAACGCTCAACTGTAGCTGTTGTGACTGGGAGTAGCAAGAGATGAATTCCTACTTCTTTCAGCCCAGGAAATATAGCATAAAGATCAGGTCAAGCCACTAGTGATGATAAAAAAGAAGTTGAAGTCAAATCTTGATTCATTAGTCGTATGATATTCCACTCTGTGTTCAAATTCTCTATTCTGCCCTGAGCACGTGGCAGCCCCATTGCTGGTAGTGCCTCACTCCACTCAACTGTCAGTGTTTTATAAGACAGGGATCTGTAAAAGCTACGTAGAGGTTGAGTAGAATCTAGAAGTCGCTGTTGTAGATTTTTAAGAATCAAGTCTGTGTACTTTTTCAGTTGTCTTAAACACTTCTTGTCCTCTTCACTTAAGGATTCAATATAAATGCCTTCATTAGTCAACTTCTGGACTGCAATTTCTTTGCTTCTTCCAGTACTTTTTCAATGCATAGCTCTCTGATGGATCCAAACGTAGCTTCTATTGCTGGACAAAGATCTACTACTGTTGTAGCAGATGCCTGGATGGCATTGTTTAATGACCCAAGTGGTTTCAACAGTAGACTTGCAAGAGAGAGAACGGTTTTAGAGTAGCAACCGTGTTAGTCTGTATTCGCAAAAAGAAAAGGAGTACTAGTGGCAATAGTCTTCTCTGAACGTAGTAGCAAAAGTAATCCCATCTTGACAGATACTTTCCAAAGCCAGTAATAATGGCTGCAGTAATTTTAAGACAACAGCCAAGGATCACTCATGAGAAAGCCAGAGGGTTTTCCCAGATTGGACTAATTTGAACTTCAGTCCTAGTGTATCTTCTATATTTTCCAAGATATTCAGTCTTTTTGGACTCTTGCTGAAAAAAAGAATATAATGAAGACATTAAATGTATAGCTTTTTAAATGTCTTTTGAAGAGTCTGCAGCTCATACTAGTGCTAGTTGTAGTAGATGGCCTCTGCAGTGTGTATAGGAGAGATTAGGGTTACACTTTTCTCTGAGCAAAGCTTGTACTCCACCATGTTTTCCAGAGAAGTTTGCAGCTCCATCAAATGCACAAGCAGCCATCTGTCTGGGGTCCAACTGACAAGCATTTAACTCTTCTAAGATGTGGGTTGTCACAGATGCAGCCAATCTGTCTTCTATAACTTGAACATCTAGAAATGC
Organism: Chelonia mydas; assembly: GCF_015237465.2. Lineage (NCBI taxonomy): Eukaryota > Metazoa > Chordata > Testudines > Cheloniidae > Chelonia > Chelonia mydas. The sequence continues at coordinate 51,681,152 of NC_057850.1, forward strand.
ATGTACTGGCCTACCACTGACATCAAGATAACGTACACAATGACTTAATGCTTGATGACCATTTGCACTGGTGCATTCATCAGCCAGGTATGCAAATTTTTTGAATGTGGTGAGAGTTCTTCACTTTTCAACTGTTGAGTCTTTCACTGTTGCACCACATGCGTCTAGCCAGTCAGCTGAGTTTCTTGCAGAAAGACAGTGAGCATTTGCTGGTCTTGTTTGGAACTAGTGTTCAACTTCAGGATGAACAAGTGACAATGCACTTAACACTGGCCTCCAGTTTGTAGTGTGTGGTGTCTCTTGCTTAAACAGAAAGTATGATGCCATAGCCATGTTTGTTCACATGAACTGTGTTGTGTCTCCAGCATTCTTAACAGTCTCATTAACACTCACCGGTGTTGTCCTTGGTCAGTGGAGACTCAGAGTTCAGAGGTGCTTTCACATGAGTACACCTCCCAGGTGGGGGGCAAGAAGGCACCTTGCTCGTTCCTCCAGCTGCTCACTGTTCGCTCTGGCCACTGTTGTTCATTGTGCCACCATTCACTCCATCGCTCTGTTGCCAATGGCACTGCACCATCACCTTCTGCTGCCACCTGCCACTAGGACCTCTGCGAGTCAGACTCTTGAGGTTCCACCCAGCTCTCAGTGATTTCAGCTGAGCTCTCAGTGGGGGAACCTCACTGCTAGTGCAGACTGGGCGGTCTCTTCCACAGAAACACTGTCCCACAGGCAGGTCTAAGCACTTAGACCTGATTATCAGTGATTTCAGCTGTAGTGGTCACTTAACACAACAAAAGACTATCTATGGAGTCTAATCAGCTCCGTCTTTAAACAGTGGAGAGGGGCAGGTCAAATCGTACTTGTGGCTCAGGCAGCCTATCAAGCAAAACACCTGCCCTCACCCTCTCTTGATGCCCTCAACCAACACAGGCTAAGTACAGTTCTACTGCTCTTAACTCATACAATAAGAACAACATTCCCCCCCCCCCCCCAGTGATTTGTAACCCAACCCCAGCCAAAATCCATCACTTGGGCCACACAGCTCTGTTTGCTGGATACCTGGGTAGATTAGGTATGAATGTAAACACAATCTGGTCCTGAAGCCTTTCCCACTAGCCGAAGCTATCAGGGAGAGCTCATTTAGACTTTGTTTACAAACCATAATTTGAAATTATTAGGTTGGCCAACATCACCGAAATGAATGCTCTGACATGGTCATAAAAAAAACAACAGCTGTATAAGGAAGCTAGTGTATGTTCCTACTTTTCAAATCTATTATACTTTTCCAGATACACTTATTTTATTATACCCTTTATATGCTTTTAAAAAGTGTGTATTAATGTTTCAAGTTCAATTCAAATTTCCAAACAATCACTAAATTGGCAACACTGCATGTAACTAGTTCACAGAACTGGGGAGAGGGGGGTGTTAGGGAAATTCGCGGGGGCGGCGGGGGGTAAGTCGGGGGCACGTAGGGAAACCCCTGCGGCCAGCCTGAGGGCCAGGGTGGGAGACGGCACGGAGGCGCTCGGTCGCCAGTGCACCGCAGCCAGCAATGGAGGCTGGGCTGACGGGCGGGGCGAGGGGTCACGACAGTAGCGAGCCAGCGCCCCCCGCTGTGAAGGGCCCGGGACGCGAAGGGAGCCTTGGCCCACGGGATGACACGACCTCACGGAGCGGCTCCGCTCCCAGGGCTCGGCCCGGCCGGCCGCGGGGGCGGCGCAGAGCCCGGCCGGAGGATAAGGGAACCGAGACGCGGGCGGGGGCTGGCAGGCCGGACCGGGCAGCCGGGCTCCCCGCGCGGGGGGCGGCCCAGCCCATAGCCCGAGCGCAGCCGCCGCGGGCCCTGTCTGCCCCCCGGCCGGGGGAGGCTCACACGCGGCGGCCGCCGCTGCCGCACGCACCGCCCAGCGCCGCAGCCGGCCGCGATTGGCCGCCAGCCGGGCACCGAGCAACTTTCCCACGGCCGCTAGACCACGCGCGCGGCTCCGCCAGCGCCTGACGGGCCTCCGGCCCAGCCAATCGCGCACCGACGGGGGCGGGCTCCGAACGCGGCCATGTGTCGCTCCGAGCAGCTCCACCCCCAAGCTGCTCCGGAGCAAGGGAAGGGGGCGAGTCACTGACCAGCCTCCCCGCCAGCGGCTATTGGCTGCAACCGGCGGCGCGTCCGCCAATCAGGAGAGCGGGGCCAGCGAGTGGCTACAATGTGATGTCTGTGGCCGGCGGCGCCTGGCCTCCCCCCTCCCGCGGGTAAGAGGCGAGGCGTGGGAACGGGATGGGGGAGACGGAGTTGGCGGAGCCAGAGGTCGAGCGGCAGCGGGGCGCGCACTGAGCCAGCCAGCCAGCCAGCCCGGGCCCGGTCCGTGCCTCCCTCCCGCCCCCCTGCAGCCTCCCCTGCCCGGCGGCGGCGGCGGCAGCAGCAGCAGCATGAAGCGGGCGCACCCCGAGTACAGCTCCTCTGACAGCGAGGAGCTGGACGAGCCCGTCGAGGTGGAGAAGGAGAGCGCGGACGAGAATGGGTGAGGAGGGGAGCGGGGGCGCTGTGCCCCCGGGGGCATGGGGTGCGTGGGCCGGGGGAGGCGCCCGTTCGCGGCGATCCTCGGGGGAGCGGCAGCCGGGGTGTGCTCTGTGCCCGCCGCGGGTAGGCACGGCTCGCACCTTTGCCTCCCGGAGTCCCCGCGCGGAGCCACCTCCGCCCAAGCGTTGTTATTATTGGAGCGGCTGCGTTGATCCTTCCTTACAGCCCCGTTTCTCTCACTCCCGGCATCTGCGCTAACTGTTTGTGGTTCATTTCAGAAACTTGAGTTCAGCTCCAGGTTCAATGTCTCCATCCACCACCTCCCAGATCCTGGCTAGGAAAAGGCGCAGAGGGGTGAGTCCCCTTTCACGAACTACTGATACCCTCCCAGGGTCAAGCCGCTTTGCCCCAGCGTGCCTTTTGCATTCAACGCTGAAAACCTGTCTGTTTTACTCATAGATCATCGAGAAACGTCGCCGGGATCGAATCAATAACAGCTTGTCGGAGCTGAGGAGACTGGTGCCAAGTGCTTTTGAAAAGCAGGTAATTCACAGTGGGCTCTGACTATAATTAGTGCATAGGTGACTCAGTCACAAGGACTGCAGACTAGAAGTGGTGCTGCATCTTACCCTTTTATAGTTTATTTTGCACTATTTCTGCCAAACTCTTTTAGATCTTCTAAAAATTGACCTATTCTACCCGCTCTCCTCTCTTGCGCTCTCTCTTTTTCAAGGGATCAGCCAAACTAGAAAAAGCTGAAATTCTGCAGATGACTGTGGATCACCTGAAAATGCTGCATACAGCGGGAGGCAAAGGTAATCTTTTATCTGACAACAGATTCAATAGTTCTGAACAAACCGTGATTACAGCAACAAAGTTGTAGTCAGACCAAGCAGCACCCTGAGCCGTAACTGAATGTCCCACAAACTTGTCATCTGATATGCTGCATGCAGTGGGAGGAGAAATCAAATGGAAATATGTGTATACACTACTGGGAAATTCAGTATTTCCTCTTACATGGAACATTGTATAGTCTATTTACGGTTCTATGTTAAGTGCAGATTATGTTGTCCTAGACTATAGATAGACTCTGTTGAGAAAATGATTTGTTATCCAAGTTTCTGTAAGGTTATGGCAGCACTGTGAAGTGAAGTAACTTTCAGCCACTGAAGAGAAACACAAGCTTTTTCTCCCCCCCGGCATCCCCAGCCTAAAACAGGTGGTCTATCTGGGATCTTTTTGGCTGTTTAATGTTTTAGGTTGAAATGGGTAGTGGAAGAGCTAACACAAATGCGAATGTATAAATTGATATTTGAGGACCGACAGCTAGTCTGTGAAAGTGGCCTGTGATAAGTTACATGTGTGTGACTAATGAATTTCACTGTTCAGTGGCTTTGTGTCCATTGATGTAGCTAGCACTGGAAAATACATCTCTTCTCTTTGTGCGTTCTTTGCTGATAGTGTGAAGTTTCAGCTTATACGTGCCAGTCTGCGACTGGTCCTGGGACTCGCAGCATCACAACACAGATACTATAAAAGAAAAACTTGTTAGACCATAGAAGAGTTTTTGGAAGCCATTCTGTGGTTGGGGAAAACTGCAACTATATAACCGTCACACTCAAGTGAAATGTACTTGTAGGGAGTGTGGAGGATGCAGAGTAGCCAGTGACTAAAAACGGTATTTTAAGACTCCACTCTTTGTTCCTTTTTCTTAGGCTATTTTGATGCCCACGCTCTTGCTATGGACTATCGGAGTTTAGGATTTCGAGAGTGCCTGGCTGAAGTAGTCCGGTACCTTAGTATTATTGAGGGTCTGGATACTTCTGATCCTCTTCGAGTTCGACTGGTGTCTCACCTCAATAATTATGCCTCTCAACGGGAAGCAGCAAGTAGTGCCCACACCGGCATTGGACATATTCCTTGGGGCAGTGCCTTTGGACATCATCCTCACATCTCTCACCCGTTGTTATTGCCTCAGAATGGGCACAGTAATACCAGTACCACAACGTCTTCTACAGAACCACATCACCAGAGCAGAATTGCTGCTCCACACGCTGAAACTTCTTCACTGAGACTGCCCCCTAATGGCAGCATTGGACCAGTGCTTCCTGTGGTCACCTCTACTTCCAAACTATCTCCTCCTCTGCTGTCCTCCATGGCATCTTTGTCTGCGTTCCCTTTTTCATTTGGTTCGTTCCATTTGCTGTCACCTAATGTACTCAGTCCATCTGCACCAGCACAGTCGGCAAACCTTGGCAAGCCCTACAGACCGTGGGGGACTGAGATTGGAGCCTTTTAAGAACTAATAGTTTAGCGCAGGGTGAGGGAAGCTTAAAAACTCAGCTGAGCTGGTTTTATTGCCAACTTCAATTTTAAGTTCTTAAGTAACTGAGACAAAGGTACAGTTCAAGCTTAACAAAGTTTGTCTAAAAACTGAAGTGTTTGGGTTTTTTACATTTTTGTATTAGCAGATTTAAAAAAAAAATGAATTGCTGAAGTTTGTCCAAAAATAAAATCACACTAGTGGATGTTAACACTTGTGATAGGTTTATGCTGAGTGTTTAACTCCCTTTGTAAACAATTTGTCTCAAATGATTCCATTTTGCCTCAGAACGTTGGACCCTTGTTTAACATTTAGTGTATTTTTGTCTATTATTGTTAGTGACAGCTTATTTTTAGTTTTAATTTTTCAAAACCGCTATTCTCAGCATTAACATGAATTGTGTTTTTGTTAATATTTTGACATTAAGATGTTCTATAAGGAAATATTCTTTTGTAAACTGTATTCTGAGTTTTATATTTCTGAACAAAGCGTTGACAAATCAGATTGACCAGGCTTATCACAGAAAAGGAATTCTGTGTCCCAGAGGCTGGGTGGGTTTGGTGATCTTGTCCTAGTCCTAGTCTTATCCTAGTGGACATTTATCACAACTCAGAACCACTGCATTATTTCTTTTGGCATAAGGAGGGCCAGTTTTTTGCTCAAGAGTAAACTACTACTAGAATAGCAAAGGTGCTACCGATCAAGTGTGAATTGCATTGGTGTTGATTTAGGTGGGGTCATGGGGGAGAGAGACCAACACCTTACACCACTTTACTGGCCAGAGCCAATGCTAAACACCCTTTCAATTGTGTGGGGTCAGAACCTGATCTTGGTTACAATGGAGTACCCTAAATTTCTACTTGGGTAACTGATTTCACCCTAGGAGCTTCAAATTTGCACCTAAAATAAATTGTGGTGATATTTAAATAGCAAAAGGAATGGTACAGTGGAAACCCATTCCGGGCATAAGCTTGTCTTGTAACAAATGTATTCTCTTAACTGGTCAGTTTTCTATTGTATTTTACTCTGAGATGCACCCAGAGGTGATTCCTCATATTTTACAAGGGCTCTGCTGAATTCTTGTATATATTCTGGTTGGGTTTCATGAGACTCTCATTTTGAACAGTTTTATTCTGTCAAGAGGTATTCTTTATTGGGCTCCACTGAATTGGGTTTGGTCGCTTTTGTATTTGTGGCTAAATAAAGGAGAAAGAACAAACTATTTTGAATGACATTTTTGTCTGATATGTCAATGGGGAATCCTGTAGGGAATCCGGGTACCATCTGAGAGGTGGCAGAATTACTACTTGTTCTTTCTGTGACATATACTTAACATCACTGTGCAACTATGTCTTAAATGTTACTGCATACTTTTCTACTACGGTTCAGGTCACAGAGTAGTGCTATGTCTCAGAATAAGGCCATGTTTCAGAATCAAGCTTAAAAAGTGAGTATTAAGATTACTTTTTTGCTTTTCACATGCTTGCCAGTCCAAGGAGGATAAGGTGAAAGACACCAACGTCCGTGCTAGAGAGAAGGGTGTAGTTGCACGGCACATGCTGGTAAAGGCCATTTAAATTATTTAAGATTTTTTTTTTTTAAGTTAGCATTGGGAACCTGTTGATGCTGCCTCACACATGAGTTTTGTTTTGCCCAAACATCTATGTGAGCTCACAAAATAGGTGAGTTCTGCAGATAAAATTCAAGTTCATTTTGCATCCTATGTGGTTGTACAGCATTTAGCATGATGGAGCTCTGACACTGATTGGTGCCTGTGTGTGTTACTACAATATTAATAATACTGTGCAGCTGGCTCACACATACTGAACTTAATAGTATGATGGCATGTGTGTAAAATACTTCCCTAAAGCAGTACGAACAGAGACATGACCTGGGGCGCCTGGTTTTCTGGAAGTCTGCACCTTTAGAACTTAAAGATTTCTCCTCCAGGTACCTTAATTCTTCCCTGTGCATTTGATTTTATAGAGTAATTCTATCTTCAGATGGCTTATCTTTGCTCCAACTTAACTCTGCCAGAATAGAGCCAGAGTGCTTGTCCCCTTGGGAGCAGAGTATTTTGTTTTAAAAAGGACTCTCTGTCTAATATAGGAGTGGCATTGACTGGAGCCTGAGGGATATCTTGGGTCCCTTAGTTGAAAGAAGCGTTGCCCTGAGGTTGGGAATAGTTAATATGGGAGGGAAATCAGGTATATAACCTCATTCTGTTCTCCTAGGTTGGAGAAAATTGTTGCCAGTCATGAAGGTAGGAAAAGCAAAACTAACATTAGTGCTAGAAGTATGGCAATGTTGGGGGAGGGATAGCTCAGCGGTTTGAGCATTGGCCTGCTAAACCCAGGGTTGTGAGTTCAATCCTTGAGGGGGCCGTTTGGGGATCTGGGGCAAAAATTGGGGCTTGGTCCTGCTTTGAGCAGAGGGTTGGACTAGATGACCTCCTCAGGTCCCTTCCAACCCTGATATTCTATGATATCACAGTGAAGAAGTTATAGAATGTCTATAAACATATTAAATAAAAGATTCCAGTTTCTCTTTCAGATTTATATTGTCACTCATATAATTATGTTCCTGTTTGTTTGGTACTAAACTAACACATCTCTACCTAAGGGACTGCCAGAGTGCACACATCTGCTCTTTCGTAAAGTTTAAAGGCTTTCTAAACCACAAAGCTGCTAAGCCTCAGTGATTGTTTCCTTCACATCCAAATGTTTTTGCCCATCTTTAAATTGCTGGCTCTCCTGCGGGGATGCAGGGGTGAGGGCTGCAGGGTTCAAGGTGTGGGAGGGGGCTCTGGACTGGGGCAGAAGGTTGGTGTGTGGGAGGGAGTCAGAGCTCTGGGCTGTGGGTGCAGGCTCTGCAGTGGGGCTGGGGATGAGGTGTTCAGGGTGCAAGAAGGGGCTCCAGGTTGGGGGGGCTCAGAGCTGGGGTAGGGGATTGGGGTGTGGGGTTTGGGCGCAGGGTTACCTCAGGCGGCTCCCCGTCAGCAGCGCAGCGGGGTGCTAAGGCAGGCTTCCTGTCTGTCCTGGCACTGCAGACCGCGCTGTGCCCCAGAAGCAGCCAGTAGCAGGTCTGGCTCCTAGGCAGAGGTGTGCAAGTGGCTCCGTGTGGATCTCGCCCACAGGCACCGTCCCCTCCAGCTCCCATTGTCCAGGAACTGGCCAATGGGAGTGTGGATCCCGTGCTCGGGGTGGGGGCAGTGCACGGAGCCCCATGGCCCTGCCGCCTAGGAGCTGGACCTTCTGCTGGCTGCTTCTGGGGCACAGCACAGTGTCAGAACAGGTAGGGACTAGCCTGCCTTAGCTGGGCAGCACCGCCAATGGAACTTTTAATGGCCTGCTCGGTGGTGATGACCAGAGCAGCTGTGACCCTGTGCCTTACATTCCATGACCCACAGTTTGAAAACCACTTGCCTAGTGGATGGGACAGTATTCCATACATCAGAAGACCTGAGTTCAGATCCTGACTTTGCCACTAACTTGCTGGGTAGTCTTGGGCAAGTTACTTAAACTTTGTGTCACAGTTTCCTCAGATGTAAAATGCAGAGAACAGTGTTTGCCCCCCCAGTAAACATTTTTAAGACTTGCAGATGAAAATTGCTCATTATTTGTAAAATTATAGTACAAAGAGAGCAGTGATACTCAGACCTCAGTGGTTCAGGAGCCAAATTAGCAATCAGCATTACCCAAAAGAGCCACAGTTGTGTGAATTCATTGTTTCATTTACTATTTGTATAATTTATATAATTCTCACACCAAAATGACTGACCAAGTATTCTTATTTTATCAACTCCGATTGGTTAATAGCATAGTAAAAGCAGCCTGATTGGTTAATAACTTAGATTGCAGCACATGATATTAGAGGTGTGATCTAATTATTAGCCACGGGAGACACATTTAAGAGCCACTTGCGGCTCATGAGCCTCAGTCTGAGTATCACTGGTATAGAGTAATTAGGAACAAAGGACTGGAAGGGATCTCTTGGGTCATTGACTCCAGTTTCCTGCTATTGCAGGCAATCCCCTTGTAAAATCTCATACATAACCCAACTAGTTTTAAGATGGAGCATGATAAGTTTGTTTGCTCCCCCCCACTACTCCAATCAGAAGGCTGTTCCAGAATCTCAGTACTCTGGTGAGTAGAAACTTTTTGACTTCCGGCCAAAATACATTCATGACCAGTTTATACCAATGTACCAGTTTTATAGTTCTATTTTTCCATTGCTGCTTGGTGGATACTCTAATACTAGTCTTACTACAAAAAGTAAGAAAAGGCAGAATAGGTTTTTACACTAGGCAAGCCTTGAATTGCATCATACTGATAACCTGATGGCCAGTCAAGAGTGTCACTAAATGAGCTTTGTTCATCCCTGATAGCTGGAAGATAATTATAGGGGCATGAGTTTAAATGGAAGGGGAAGAGAAGGGATATTTCTGTATGTCAAATCTGCATCCTGAACACAAGGCCCCAAATTATACCCTAAGTGCTACAACTTTAGCAACCCTCCCCTCCCCTCCCCGCCACCCCCCCCCAGTCTGCATATGTGTGTGTTATGAATCTAGATCTTATGGGGGGATATAGGATGATGGAGAGACCTTGAACTATGGGAGAAGCCTGAAAGCAAAGATTTTTTTTTTTTCCTTGGAGGAGGAGAAGAACAAATTGAAATGTAGAACACATCTAGAAAGTTTGATCAATACTACATAAAAATGGGTAATTCTAGAATTAGAATTCTGTGTCTGTGCTGGGGAATAGCTGATAGAAGTGACAGACTTAGCTTTTTGTGTGTGTGGGGGGGAACCTGTTAGTTGGAGCCCAAGACAACTCTGGTAGCATAACTTGGTTTCTTAGGTTCATGTGGAAAAAAATAAATCCTGGCTATGGCTCTCTTCACCTACAAAATGGCAAGCACGCTTAATGCTGACAGAAGACTTCTTAGAATATTGCATAGCAGTGCAAAGCCAGCCAGGTTTTCCCAAGAACCAGCCAAGTCAGTAAAGATAAGCTGAAATCCTTCTTCCTGTTATATATTGTGTGGCTAGTCACAGGAACCTCTTACCAGAAACTCTGAATTTGGTCTGCACCATCTTCTCTTCACAAGGCTGGAAGGCTGTAGTGAATAATGAGTAGTCATGGGCTTGGGGTGGGAAGGTAACAGAAACATTTTACAAAGCCTTTTTAAAGACCTTAAATGAAAGGACTTCACGGGTGAATTATGCAGTTTTCCAGGTGACTCAGCGCACTGCTCCACTAATATAAGCATCTGATGTTTAAGCAGTAACCAGTCAACCTGAACTTCTAAGAATATGGTGCACCTGGGTCTTGATTGGATGCTTCTCTGTTCTCTTGGGGAGCTTCTAATTTTTATTTATAACTGGCCCTTTCTTTTGGAGCCAGGAGACGCAGGCGCTGACATGCATTTAGAATAATAAAACATGAAACACCAGTGTTGAATGAGATTCAAAAATGTGGAAAAGGTGCGTGATGAGAGACAATGGGAATCATTTTCTAAGTTCTTCCTCTGGTTTTTATAGTTCCTCAGTGATAACTTGTTTTCTCCATTCTCCTTTTCATTCTGTTAATTTTTCATACGCTGTTTATAAATGAGTAGCTGATGTGGTGCCAAATTATGGAGGAAATAAGTTGCCTTCCCTAGCCATTTGCATGGCTTGCATAAGGACTGCCCAGAGCAGTGGTCCATATGCCTGGGAAAGTTCAGGGGCTACTGCGAAGTTGCTCCTTCCTGGAACAACCTGCTGCAAAGGGGGCAGAAAATAGGCAGAGCCATCTTTCTGCACCTCTTCTTTCCCACCCCAGTGCCAGTCAGCAGAGCCATACATTTTGCTCTTCCCTTCCTGACCACAGATGAGGCGCTCCAGGGAGCCTTGAGCCTCTCAGATCTAATGTTTAACATCTAAGGTTGTCTAATGCAGACAACAGTAGTGGGATAAACACCTTCCCTATGAGCATTTAAATCTCTGTATTGTGCTGCTGCTCTCACAGACAGAAGTTACAGGAGAGGCAATGAAAAAAACAGAACAATATTTTAATTGGAAAAGAATTCCAGAAAGAGCAAGAAGACTAAAACACAGGGCCCTCGGGAAGTTGAAGTAAGGGAACAAACGAAAAATGAATGAATGGTTGCATTGGCTGTAGTAAAGATGCTTAAAAATTGTCAACAGGCAATAAGACATGGAGGCGTTTACGATATGTGAAGGATCCAAACGGAGGGAGAAAGGCAATAGTTCTCAATCTGAGCTTTGCTCAGTAAGCCAGAGTCAGGTGAGCCACAGGCTAAGATCCAACTATATAATTAAAGCAACAGAAAGGAGCTGGAATGGATTTCTGTGAATACGTTTTCACTTGATTTGATGGACTGTCTGGCTGACGAACGACAGAGAAATGATGAGGTTCATATTTGCTGAATATGGCTGAAAAATACATGACAGCATGACTTATTGATCATATTTCCTGTCAAATAATTGCAAGGGGTTTACAAAATCTAACTGGTAGGAGCATGAGAAGAGGCTTGTAGACTAATATACTTGGGAATTTCATATGGCATAAAAGCTGGTATGCTCAGAATGATCTACCACAGTTCCACTGAACAACCAGCATTCTTCACCAGTTGCCCCCTCCCCAAGTTATGGGGTTACTGAAGTATTTTCCTGAATGTTGGTGCGGTGCTATTGGGCAAAACTCTATTTAAGTGCCTTCTGCTGTACTTTCCCTGTTTCTACCCCATCGGAAATTGACTCTGTATTCCCAGGTTTGGCTAGGACCAAACTTTTACAGCCAGTTCATGCCTATTTTAATACATGATGGGAAGAACTCATGCCTGTGTGGAGATCTAGCATGTGGCCTAAGCAACATTTACACCCTGGCTTGCGCTCAAAATGTGTCTCTCTGATTTTGTTGAATGTTAGGCCCACTTAGGAGCTAAGTCCAGTCAATGAAGGCATTTAGGTTAGGTGCTTTTCAGTCATGACAGTGATCAGTTGATAGCAGAGAACTGATCTACTCTTCGTTAAGGTAGTACGGTATTGAGGAAACTGATTGTTTGTGGGATTAAATTTTAATATTTGAAGATGAAGTAAAAGTAGGTGTGACTTATTGTTAGGAAATGGTTGTGTATAAGCACTTGGCCTTGGAGAGTACACGATGTGACTCTCTGTATAATATAAACAGAGAGCGAGGGGAATCCTAAATGTAGTAAGAACTGTTCTGTAGCATGTTAAACAGTGAGCAGAGCTATTTTTTACTTTGTAAGGAAAACATCAATTAGATTGAACAATGTTTGCTATATAATGTAGATGCCTAGTTGTCTGTAGATCGCCCCTTTGAATTTTCTTTGGGATTCATTGCGCCTTGGGTTAGGAGGAAACTATCAACAACAAGAGGAAATCCTGTACTAGTTCTGAATAGTCCTTATTCTAAAGGTACTTCCCTTCTTGTGGGAATTGTATATAATCAGATCAACACTCCATAAAACAGATGAATTATTTTAGAAGGGAGACGGCCAGCTTTTTATTTTAAAAAAGAGTCTGATGTTATTGTACATAAGAAATAGTCAATTGTTAGGCTGGATGACATTCTTCCATAAGCTGCCTGTTCTATACAAAGGTGGGGCAAAGTTTAAGGCATTGGTTACAGGAAGTTTTTTCTCCCTTAGAGACTTTCATGTTTTCTAGAGCACACAATGACAACTCAATGCTAAAATTACATTTTTTGGTAGTGCACCCTCTGGAATAAATGATTAAACTTTACCCAGCTACAATCCGGATTTTATGGGGACATGAATGGTACATGTAACTGAAACCCAACAACTAACATCTATGGAGGGTGGGTAACAAATCAACCTGCTGCAGAGAGCAGCCACAGCTACCATCTAGAACGTGCACACAAAGGCAGAGACTAGAACCCTTGGGCTCAAATCCTCAGTTTGTGTAAACTGTCATAGCTCAGTTGAAGTCCATGGCGCTATGACAATATATACCAGCTGAAGATCTGATCCTTGTTCTTCAGCTCCAGCTAGACAGGTTTTTTGCCAGCAGCTAAACCCTAACTGGTTAAGCTCGTGCTAGTAGCAGCTCCCATAGCCCCCTGTGCTCCAGTCACTAGAGGGAGCTACAATTTACTCCTACCCACAGAGCCAGAGTACAGTGTTGTGAGATTCTAGAATGAAATAGCTATTAAAGGAAGCTCACTATGAAATGAGGTCTCCTAGGTACCTTTAACAATCTTTTTCACTTTCATTTGTCAGATTTCTATCTTCCCATTTGGCAGTTGGCCAGGCTGCCTGCTTATTGGTGTTGCCCACAAAGTATAGCCTGGCTCGTATCTTGCACAATCCAGAAAGGGCCCCGTCTTCGTGATTCTGCCAGTTAGCAAACCTCAGTCTCACTTATTCGCTATGCAGCAGTCAAATGACATGCTTGCTGCAGCGGTAGAGCTAGTGGGCAACCAGTGGGACCTAGTACTAGGGAATTCCTAGACTGTGTTGGTCTTTACTCTGTCGCCAGAGATAAAGCTGGCGTACTGAGATGGAGTGTTGGGCCAAATTTCCACTTAAAGAAGTAAAGAACAGGGATTTTTCTAATGTCTTTCTGTTGTGCCACTGACTTAGTCTCATTTTATGCATCCATCAAGCAATAAGTTGACTGTGATGAGACACTTATTTAGCCTTCATTGGTAAAACTTTTATTTCTAATTCATGTGCTATGTAAGGCAGTCGTTTTCTTTCAGTGCCCTGCACAACAGACATGCCCAGGCTGCACTGAATAGCTACGGAGAGATCCATGACTCAAACTTCATACGATGATTTCCTTTAATAGTGGAGTCACCAGGCGGTGAAGCTACATTACTGCATTAGGTTAATTCTTCTTAGGGTGACCAGACAGCAAATGTGAAAAATCGGAATTGAGGTGGGGGATAATAGGAGACTATATAAGAAAAAGATCCAAAAATCAGGACTGTCCCTATAAAATTGGGACATCTGGTCACCCTAACTCTTATCTTCCAAAACTTCGGTCCATGGAGAGATTTTTATTTGATTGTATTTGACACACCCACATGAACAAAACATAGTTCCATGCGCTTTAACAGCCATATGCTTGACTGGAAAAGGCTAGTGAAGAGCTTGCCAGGGGCTAGTGCCACATACTGCCCCATAGATTTCAATTCTCATCTTTGTTTCTCATTCTCCTGGCCTGCCCTAGAAGAGCTATAGAGAGAATGTGCTTGGTAGTGTACCTCTGGAGTGGGGGTGATAATAGTGGTAGATAACCTAATCACAAAAATACATTCAGACAACATTAGGAAGGTTGCAAAGTCAAGCACTGAAAAGTTAGAAGATGCTGGAGTTGCAGGTACAATTTCAGCTTGGCCCCGCTGTGCATAAATACATTATGTGCACATTCAGTGCACAGGGTGGCCAGTGCTCTCAGAATGCGCAGTTATGCAATATTTGGTTTATCCTCATTGCTCCATGTGGGTCCCTGGGTATTTTTTACTGCACACTTTTTTTCAAATCCTATTCTGAATACAGAATTATTCATTTCCTCATGATCTTTCCTCTGGTGCTCCTCACTACAGTATCTGATGCTTCACACACATGAATGAATGTCTTCACGATAGTCCTGTGAGGTGTGGTGGTGGTGGTGGTACTTCCATTGTACAGATGGGGAACTGAGGCACAGATTAAGATCAAAAGTATCCACTAATTTTAGGTGCTCAATTTGAGACATCTAGGACCTGATTTTTCAGAGTATTTCAGAGTACTTAGCATTATACAACACTCATGTTCAAAGTTAGCTTTCATTGCATTCCTCTACAGTGGTGAGTGCTCAGCTCTTTTGCAAATCAGACACCGGGATCTCAGGTCAAACACACAGCTCCTTTACAGAGCAGGTAGTCTGGCCTGGAGCATGCTGGTGCATGCCTTCCTCTGCTGCTCCCAAGGGCTCTGATACGACCAGCAGCTCTTTTATCTCCACCCAAGAGGTCTCCTCTGAGACCTCTCTGAGCTGCTGATCTTTACCAGGACCTCCTCAGGATCTGGAAGCTAGTCTCAGGGACCAAGTCCATAGTGGCCACTGATAGGGGAGGATCTCATTGTAGAACCCCTGCTACACAACCCTCATTTATGTATGCACATGGTGGAGTCCCTCTTTGTGTGCCAGAGGTTCGTCCTGGCTGGTGCCACCAGACTGAGTCCTCCTGGATTATGATTGGAGGGACAGCGTGGACCACAGATGCTAGACCAGTACATGGGTCTGTCCACCCTATGTCCCCTGTTGTGTGCTCCAGGAGGCGTGGGCAGTCTTGCCTACCACTTCTCTTGCTTTTCTTGAGGGGTCCTGCAGGAGGGTGCTCCTTGCCCGCCCCTCATTCCAGTCTCTCTAGAACTTGTCATCAGGCCCCTGCCTCACAAGCCTCCCTGGCCACCCCCAACATGCAACCTAAGTTGGCTGAGTGACATCCAGCCTCTCCATCACTAAACCACACCCAGAAAACATTTGTATGTGCTCATGCTTCATAACATCCACTTCTTCACCCTCGTGTCCTGCCCTGTCACCAAGTGGCAGGACCTGCTGCCACCTTAGGAGAGTGAGGAACCCTGGTGGGCCAGCCTTTACTCCACTCTGGTTCCATGAGAATCCACAGGGAATCTCAGCTGGTGGCTCCTCCATGGAGCTGTGAGAACAGGAATATATCTGGTGCAGTTCACAAACTCCCCTGACACCTGTCCTTTCTGCAGTGAGAGGGATACACTGGCACACATCTATGTTGGGTCCATCAGACTTCAGCCCCTCTTCTGGCTCCTCCACAACCTCATACTGAGGTTCTGACTGCATTTCTCCCCACACGCCTCGTTTATGCACACCCCATCTCTGGCTCCACAAAGTTGCAAGATCTCCTTGCTGACCTCCTCTTGGTGCCAGCCAAGATGGCCAGCCATCATTCCAGGAGGGGGAAGACAGATGTTGGGGAGGGAGTGCTCTTTGACTGTGGGGCCTACTTCTTATCCCTTGTGAAGTCATGCCCCCAAGCAAACGTCCTCTGAGCAGTGTCCACTGTCTGGCTCCTTAGATGCCTTTGAAGAGCAATGGGCACTGTCGGGGGTTCTCTGCTCAGTGGCCCCTTCTGATTCCCTGATTTTTGTCCTACGACCTTAACTCCGATCCCTATTTTTCATTTGTTGCCCTCAGTATTCAGATGTGGCCTGGGTTCACTGACCCCTCCCTTCCCCTGGCTAAGGGGGCGGGCTTAGGCCTGCCATGTTTCTGGAACGGCAATAGGTACACAACCCTGATTCATCCCTAGAGCAGGTCCATCGTGTGCACTGAATAAGGCTTGGACCTTGTTAAAAATTGTATTATCATCACAATGCAGATACACAGGAGGGCTGACTTAGGTTTGTACAGGCAACCTAAATTTTGGCATTTCCTAACTTTTAAGCGCTTGATTTGACAGCCTTAACGTTCTTTTAACATTGTTTGTGTGGGTATGTGTTAGATCCACCAAACTGACCTCTACCACTTGAGCTAATGGCGTAACTGATAGCAGTAATGGTTGTCATCCTCTGTGTATCAGCACTAGAGGGGGATGAGAGATACACTGTGCCGGTGGTTTCACAGATACTTGTAGCAGAGCAATGGGGAGACTCAGGAATCTTGGGGTCCATTCCAGGCTCTGGAGAGGAGTGTTCTCTAATGGGCACAGATTCTTCTGCCTGGTTCTCTTCCTCTGTCCCCCACAGTTTGACCCCTTCTACCCATCCCTTCCACTTGTCACTGTCTCTTCCCCACTCCTGTCTCCTTCTCCTAGTCCTATCCTCTCTATCTAGCTCCAGCCTCCACTTGTCAGGCTTCTCATCCCAATCTCTTTTCTAGTAAGTCCTAGTTCCATCCTCTGCTGCTACTCCTTGTCCCCACGATCCTTGCCCAGCCAGTTCCAGTTTCCTACTCCCAACCCCTTGCTTGATCTGCGTCTCTCCTCCCTACGCCCACTGACTCCCAGTTCTAGTCTCCAACTCAGGGTCTTCAACCCATCTCAGTGTCTCCTGTTTTCCCTGCCCCCCGATCTGGCTCCCAGTCCCAGCCTCCTTTCCCAATCAGTTCCAGACTTTCTTCCCCCACCATTCTCAGTTTCTAGTCCCAGCTTCTCTCACCAGCCTCCTTTCCAGGTCTACTCCTTTCCCTTCCTGTGATCCAGGTTTTGTTCCCTCTGCATTTGTATTGTATGGCTTCCTTGCCCACACTATCTGGCTGCCAGCAGCAGTGTGTGCCAGTGAGAGCATAGGAGAGACAGGCTCTCATTCTTCATTCTGATGCCTGGCCCCAGCCCAAGCTTGAACATATATTACAGGGCAAGTCCAGCTTTGCCCCTGTCACTGTGGGCTGGAACATGCTCAGTCCCATTGCATGTTGGAGCTGTGAGGGGATGGAGCATGCTCACTGAGCATGGAATTGTTGGAGATTTTAGTTGCTAAAGCAGAGGTAGGCAAACTGCAGCCCGCAGGCCACATCTGGCCCGTCAGACCATTTAATTTGGCCCTCAGCTCCAGCCAGGGAGTGGGTCGGGGGCTTACCCAGCTCTGCGCAGCTCCCAGGAAGCAGCTGGCATGACCATCCTCCAGCTTCTACGTAGTACGTGGAGGTGTGGCCAGGCAGCTCTGCATGATGCCCCATCTATAGGCACTGCCCCTGGAGCTCCCATTGACCACAGTTCCCAGCCAATGGGAGCTGCAGGGGTGGCACCTGTGGACGGGGCAGCTTGCAGAGCCGCCTGGCCGTGCCTCGGAGCTGGAGGGTGGACATGCAGCTGCTTCTGGGAGCTGCTTGCGGTAAGCACCGTGCAGAGCCTGCACCCCTGAGCCTCCCCTGTGCCCCAACCCCCTGCCACAGCCCTGATCCCCCTCCTGCCCTTTGCACCCCTCAATCTCAGCCCAGAGCCCCCTCTTGTACCCAAGCCCCTCATCCCCAGCCCCACCCCAAGCCCACCCGCCCCCAGCCAGAGCCCTCACTCCCCCCATTCCCCAACATCCTGCCCCATCCCTGATCCCTCTCTTGCCCTCTGAATCCATTGGTCAGAGCCTGGAGCACCCTCCTGCACCCCAAACCCCTCATCCCCGGCCCCACCCCAGAGCCCGCACCCATAGCCGGAGCCCTCACACCCCTCCCCCGTACCCCAACCCCCGCCCCAGCCTTGATTCCCCCTCCCGCTCTCCAAACCCCTCAGTCCCAGCCTGGGGCTCCCTGCTGCACCCCAAACCCCCCAGCACCACCCCAGAGCCCTCACCCCCCCCGCACCCCAACCCAGAACCCCCTCCTGCACCCTGAACTCCTCAATTCTGGCCCCACCCCAGAGCCCACACCGCCAGCCGGAGCCCTCACCCCTTCCTGCACCCCTACTCCCAACTTTGTGAGCATTCATGGCCCGCCATACAATTACCATACCCGGATGCGGCCCCCAGGCCAAAAAGTTTGCCCACCCCTGTGCTAAAATCTAAGAAGTTGCTACTGAGCATGTGTGAACTGCAATTTTTCAAAGACTTGTAACTTGGCCACATTTGGGAGGATTTTCATGGGAATAGCAAAAAGCACATCCCTGACACAAAGGCCACAGTCCTGGTAAATTTCCAGTCCCTGCTCCAAAGCACAGAGGGTGCTAGAGCTGTTCAAAGAATAGGTCCCCAGAATTGTAACATGGTTTTTTCCTCTATCTTTAAGCTCAGAGTCTTATGAACCATTTTGGCTAAAATTTTCCAAGGAGAGTCAGTCTGAGGCAGACCCCGGCTTGGAAAATTTCAGCCCAAATGGTTAAAGTTTGGCAAAGATATACGCAACTGGAAATGTGGTCTTGTAATAGGCAGTAGTCACCCAACACTTCCCATAAGACAGAAAGGGAAAGAAGCTTCAGTTATTTAAAAAAGCCAGACTCTGGCTACTACCGCAAACTGTCAATCATCACATACATTTGGCATAAAATATGAGGGAAAAATTGGGCTGAGCTGTAGTTTTCTTATTGCATGATCTTTTTTTGTAAAACAAAACAACGCTTGCGATTAGTCACCACAGCTACCAATTGTGGGCAGTATTTCACAGGGGCTTTAAAAAAGTATTGCTTCCTGTCATTGAAAGGTTGGTAAATCATAGTGGATGGAAGATTTTATTTTTTTTTCTTTCTTTTGTAGAGTGTTGCTAAAATACCTTATGTGTTAAGGTGAGATAGTCTTACTAAATTGTAACAGTTTATTTGTACTGGAGTCAAACTTCATAGTATACACCATCAGACCATGCTTTGCCTTTACCACAAAGTATAAATTTCCCCCTTCTGGGCAGGGAGAAATGACAACAGAGCCTGATGTTTGACACTTACTTCATTCTAACATGAAAACTATTTCCGTTCAGAGACTTGGAAGGCCCTGACTTGAAGTCTCTTGCTTTAGCACTACTGCTCTATCCTCCTCCTAAGTGACAAAACAGCTATTTCAAAAGGCCTGGAAGAGATGCTGAGTTGGTATAATGTGAGCTCACTTGGTGTTTAGCTGACAGAACAGTGCCACTCAGAGAAGCCTCAGCTCCCCCTGTCATTCTCTTTAAAACTTCCTGAATTTGAATGGATTCTAATAAACAAATATTAGTTTGACCCTCCCAGCCCCTTATTTGATCAAATTCCTGATACAGCAGCTTCTACTTATTTCTGTCTGTGGTACTTATTTGGCTCCCATTACCATAATATCTGAATGTTTCACAATTTAAGAAAGATGTATTTGTCATCACAACACCCCTGTGAGGTAGGGAAGGGCTATTATCCCCATTTTACAGACCGAGAAATATGGCATAAGAGAGAGGGCATAATTTGCCCAGGAAACACTATAGTAGAGAAGGGAACCTAACACAGGGGCTCCTGATTCCTAGCCTAGTACCTCAGCCACTAGAGTATCCTTTCAGTCTAGGCTCAGTCTCTTAACTCCATAGCTAATCATTTGATCAAAGGGTCTCAGTAACTGACCATGAGGAGCATATCAAAGTATTTAAAAGACATATCAGTATATTAAACTGTTAAACATAGATTATTTTTAAAACTCATTCACCAATCCCTCCAAAATGGGTGCTAATGGGAGCTGTGCAAAACATGTAGGTTTCACTCCACAGGGGTATATATGAGTATTTTCTTTGGTTTCTGTCCACATAAGTTCCAACACACACACCCTGTCTGCTTGAGTTGTGGTTTAAATTTTGGGTTCAGACACATCAAACATTACAGGGTAATTCAATGAAAATTAGAAAAGGGACGATGCTGCAATATTTTGATCTGCATTTCAAACAACCCCAAATGACAGGATTTTTTTATTTTCCCAACATAGAGATAGAGGTGTGACATTTGGGTTTGGATTCAGATTTGAATCCTACTTCCAAGGTTCTTTGGATGTAGAGTTCTGGTTTGATCCCATCTATATGTGTAGACATTGCTGAAGGAAAACAAAGTCAAAGAAATATGTTTTATATGTAGTTCTTAAAGGGGTGAAGGCTATGGTTGTTCTTATCTCTTGTGGGTTCCATAGTCTGGATCCAGTCCCTGTGAAAGTTCTATCTCCCATATTCAGTGACTTCCCCCTTTTGCATTGTTCCACTGGAATATAGTTGTGGGAAGTCATGGCCCAGGAGGGAGTGGAGCTCTTTCAGGTAGCTAGAGCGAGTTCCTTGAAGGCCTTTGAATAACAGGATGAAGAGTTTAAACTGGACTCCGTATTCAGTGAGGAGCCAGTGCACAGAGTGGTGTTCTGGCTTGTTCATGGTGACCTGTGTTGCTGACTAGATGGGCTTCTGCATTTTGTAGCATCTGGAGATTTTTCAGGGCATGTCTCTTCATTCTTAGATATAATGAGCTTCAGTTATGAAGCCTAGTGGTCATGAATACATGGAGCAGTGTGGCTAGATTAGTGTGTGGCACAATTTTCTGACCAGTTACAGATGGAAGAGGGTGTGTATTGCTGCCATGGTTGTCCAGTAACATGAGGAGACCAGTAGGACACCAAGGCTGTGGACCAATTCAACCACTTCAGGCAGATGGCTTTGTGCCTGGAGGTTATTACAGAGCAAGTAAGTTCTTCAGTGCATTTTCTCTTCCTACAAGCATCATCTCAGTCCAACCTGGTTCAGCTTCAGCCAGGTGCTGATTTTGCCAAACATTGAGAAAGTTGGTAGATGGCACCACTTATGGGAGACACAAAAAAACTGGAATAGCTTGGTGATGTCTGTGTATTTACTGCTGGGTAGAGTGGACTGATTTACATCAAAGTGATTTAAATAACTTATTTGCATAATGATTTAAGTCAGCAAGCAGGAATCCTTGATTTAAATAATCGATTTTAATCTTGTTTTGCATATATACTTTTTATTATCCTAAAGAAAGGTTGTTTCTCATTGGCTGGTAACCATTAAAACATGTTGATTTGCAACCAAATATAACCTTCGCACTAAATTTGGTGCTTCTTTTGCTATCCAGAGGACATACTAAATACATACACATTCATTTAAGTAATTATGTAGTGTGTGTGTGTGTGTGTGTGTATATATATATATATATATATATATATATATATATATATATATATATATATATATATAATATAGTGACGGGGCAAGGCCAGATGGCTATAGAAAAGTAGTGGGAGATAGATATATTAACTCCAGGCTAAACAAATCCCTGGTACCAGGTTAAGTGAAATGGAAGCTGCTCCAGGTCAATTAAGACACCTGGGGCCAATTAAGAACTTTCCAGAAGGCAGGGAGAAGGCTAGGTTGATTGGGACACCTGAAGCCAATCAGGGGCTGGCTGAAACTAGTTAAAAGCCTCCCAGCCAGTCAGGTGGGTGTGCATGTCAGGAGCTGTGGAAGGAAGTTGCTCTGTTGGAGAGGCTGAGTAGTACACACCATATCAGGCACAAGGAAGGAGGCCCTGAGGTAAGGGTGAAGTGGAGCTTGAGGAAGTGAGGGCTGCTGTGGGGGAAGTAGCCCAGGGAATTGTACATGTCATGGTTCTAAAAGGTCAGCTACTATAGCTGACACTATACGGGTCCCTGGGCTGGAGCCCGGAGTAGAGGGTGGGCCTGGGCTCCCCCCCCCCCCACCTTTGCCCCCTGATTAATCACTGAGACTGGGAGACAACAGAGACTGTGCAAGGAAGGATAGCATCTCCTCACCTCCCTTGCTGGCTTATGATGAAAATGGCTCAGTAGACTGTGAACCTTGTCTCTGGAGAAAGAAAGGTTACGTGGAGGGTCACAGTAAGCCTCTGAGGCTAGCGAAATCTGCCAGGAAATGTGGGACCCACGGAGGAAAGGACAGAGCTTTGTCACTATATATATAATCAGATTCTTAATTTTTACTTTTTTTGCTGTTAGAAAATGGGGAATGATAACATTTGTATTTACTAGATGATGATCTAGTAAATTTACTTTTGATTTGTGCCAAGCTCTATTTGAATAAATTAAAATTCAATTAAAAATAAGCCCAAAACTTGCATTTTAATTTTCTTTTAAATTTAGTTAAATAAACTACCTTAAATGTGCTGGATACATAAGAAAAACAGTTTATAAAACATGTTTTGCATTTAAAACTAAACGAATTATTAAATAAAGGAAGTATTCTCTGTAATTAGTGGATGAAGCTGATTGCTTCTGATCACTGTCCTTCAAGATTTTAGAACTAGTAGATCTCATCCTCTCACATCAAGCTTTTATTCATAGATTGGAAGAGGAAAACAAGCTTTCCTGCTTTTTCAGCTCTCAATTGGTTTCTCACCTTTGAAAGAACAGTCATTGAATTGAACTGGCCGAATAAACTGAAATGAAGAAAATATTCTTGTTATACTTGCAAAAGATGCTACTGCTGTCAAAAGCTGGTTTAGCACTTCAACAGACCCTGCTTCCAGGTGCTTAGCGAGTGACTTCCACCAGTTCAGTGCTTTTGACTTTCTTTAAAGTTTGGCAGCACACATGTACTGCTTAATATTATTTAAAATTAATATACATGATTTTAGTATTACAAATTTAGGCTTTAACATTGTAATAATTTCAAATTCAATTTTAAATTGGTTTGTTTTTTTAACTAAGCCTGTATTTAATTTAAATAAAAAAATCCAGTTTAAATATCAACAAAATCAGGGTTTTTTTGTTTTTTTTTTAAAAATTGATTTTCATCCACTCTGCTGCTGGAACTTTAGCTCATATTGTTTCACTACATTAGCTCTCCCAATGGCTTTCTATAAATCATTAACAACTTTCAGGAGAATAGTGAGCTTTTTCTGCAGATGAGGGCTTTGGAGGTGGAAGAACAAGTGTCCCTAATAGTTCTTTTTGTCCGGCCTGAGTGGAAGGGCTTCAGTCATTTTTTCAGAGTATTTTTGTCAACAATGTATCATTGTAGAGGTGATACAAGAGTATTTGTTGATTGTATCAGGTACAAGATGTTTCCTCCTAAAGCTGACTCTGACCTTTGGAGAATGTTGTTTGCTGTACCTTTTCCATTAGCCATGTTTAAGAAAGGAGGTTAGACACTAGAGAGAACATGGTGCATTATGGGAGAAGTAGTCTGACTGGGTAACGTAACCTATAGTGGACAATGGGATTCTGAGGTATCTGAACCACAACTCCCTTGAGGCACCATGGCAGCATTTCTAAATAAAAGTATTTTCTTTTTCAGCCAATATATTTTGGTTTGTGATTCCTTCCTCCACCCTGCAAGTACATTTTTTTTCAAGATACCCCCCTTTCCATTTTCCAACTACCTCTAATCTGAGTGCTTACTCTTGAAGAATCATGTGTCTGAGTGTCTAGAATGATGGTGGCAGTGTGGGCTCTGACCCTCCATAGCACATTGCCAGCTAACCCTTATTAAAAGAGCTTCCATGGCTTTTTTCTTCCTTAATACTGCCTAGGCAAACTTTTGGCTCCTCTCGTACAGGCAGCCCTTTGCTTCCCTTCTCTGGCATGATTGTTTCCTTGCTTGAATGTGCAAGTGGAGACAAGAAACAGGGCTATTGTTATAATGCACGTGACCAATCGTTAATTCTCTGTGAATGGTTGTAATAATTCCCGAATGTCCGATTGGCAGCAAAATACTTTTCATTGTTGGGGGGATTGTGAAGTGGGCTACACCATTTTAAGGGAACATTCGGATAAAAAAAATAGATTTGAAGGACCCTAACTCCCTTTCTAGTGCCCCCAGCTATGCACATTCTTTTAGTATTAGCAGCTGAAAGTGACCAAAATACTTCCGTTTGACTGGAACCAACTATCAACCTCCTTAAGTACAAGAAATTGAACAATCACATAGGGCTTGGTCCAGAACATGATAAAGTCAATGGACAAACTCAATGAATGCTGCAGCAGGAGCCAAACCTGTGCATGAAATTATCATAGCCCGGTGCACTGGCCCTTGATTTTTTATGTTGCCGTATTTTGCTTGAAGGATATAGTTAGTTTTCAGTTATGTTTTTTAAAAAATACAATCAAGATACTGTCTAAGGTTTAAATAGTAAGTGAAAGCATTATATCTGTTGGCCTGTGTTTATCTCATGATTCCTATGCCATGGTAATTGTATGCCTTTACAATATTCTAAATCACTGTAATATTTCAAAATTGAAAATAATCAGATTTCCTCGGGGAGGGGGAAGGGTGAATGATCAAAACAAAAGTGCTAAAACCGTATAAATCACCCCCTTTCAACGACTGCCGAAAACCAGTCAGAAAATGCCATTTGTGTGCAGAATGCCCGGGCCATTTCATAGTGATCCCTCTACCACTTTAATGACCCATTACATGATCTGAGCTGGAAAACCAGGTGCTATGTAATCAAGACTTGTGCAGCTCTAGATGAAACTGCCCCCCCCCACCCATCCTCAAACCCTAAGTAATTCTACAGCTCTTCATCTGGTCTGTGTGTATTGCAGTTTATTTTTCAAAAAGTGGCACATAAAACACTTAAATCAATTTAACAACAAGAACTGGCTTCTGTACAATTTCTTGTGTGTGACTTAAACAAGTTTTCACAGGGTAAGTACAGTGCTGTTCCAAGGGGTATCACGTGAAATAATGCCATCCAAATACTTAAAATGAAGTGTTACCTTGTTATTTATGTTGCTTTATCCCCTAGTGGAATTCCCAAAGGAAGAACTGCTTCTGTCATGAACTAGTCCTACCAGTGCTCTAAAGCATTACCATATTGCCTGACTCTACAGACAAAATACAGGGGTAAAAATACACGCTCTGGAAACTGCCAACCTTTTCCTTTCTTTATTATCTCTGTGTTTTGGCCCCTAAGACCCGCTCCTCCCAGGTGATCTTAACTGGTTTGTTATAAAGGAAATCCTTTCTGAAAGGCTGATCAGCAACACATCAAGACTATGTAAATTAATACACTTTATTGCTGCCCTACACAATAAGGGGCCCATGCCACCAGCACACACAGAGGTAGTCTTTCTTACTCCTGTGAGAGCCAGGGGTCTGCAGAATGGGTCTCACAGTCTAAAAGATGGTGCTCTGTTCAATGGTAACTACTGCAATGGGGTATGTTCTGAACGGGTGGCCCAGTGTTTCATTCTGCAATACTGTGAAAGGCCCCCAGCCAGGAAGGATAGTCTTGTGGGTGAAGCACGGCAGGGAGGTCAGGAGGGCTGCATCCTACTCAGAGCTCTGCCACAGGCTTCCTGTGTGATTTTGGTCATGTCACTTAACCTCTCTGGGCCTCAGGGTTCCTCATTTGTAACATGAGACTATTAACCCTTGCCTCACAGGCTGAGAAACAAACTTGATTCATGTTTGTAAAGTGCACTGAGAGCCTTGGGTAGGAGGTGTTATAAAAGTGAAACGTGTAAGTTGCTGGAGGCCTAGGTTGGATTTCGGTCTTTCTCTCTGACCAGGATATTCACTCTGTGAACAGGCATGGGCATAAACAGCTAAAGTTTGGAGAGGGTTGTAGCTTCTCCCCAAAATTTTAGGGATAGCATGAATGTAGGAAACACTGAGTTTGAAACAGTTTATCCCACTTTATTAAAAGTGGACAAATTTAGTCATGAAACAAAACTGCACAAGACAGCATTACTTTTTAAAACATGAGTAAAAAGAACAGTTTTCAAATCTGTAAGACTTCCAAACAGTGATCTTCACCCTGGGTTTCTTGAATTCTTCAGCAACATCTGCAAGCTGTAAGTCATCAGTTTGGTCCTTGTGAACGTGTAAAATCAAACAACAGTTGAGTCGTGATTGTCTCGTTGAGGATCAAAGCCACATTTGAATCTGATGTAGAACACTGAAACTACGCTCACAGCAGTGGTTACCACCACAATCAACTTTATCAGCTTCACTACTTTGGAAAACAGCTGACGTGAGCTTTGGGTGAGTGAAGTAAGATATTCAGCAAATGACTGCCATGATCTTTCTGTAAGCTGACAGTTGGCTTGCAAGGGATGAAGCTGAGAAATCAGTCGATCATGGTTTAAATTGGAGCCATACACTTGAAGCATGTCTTGAACTTGTGTTTCTGTTACATTTGGAGTTATGAGAGTTTCAAGCTTTTGAATAATTTTGTAGCCTGCCTGTTCCAATCTTAAACGAATACTGGACACTAAAATCAAATATTTAAAAGTAGATACACTTATAAAATTCCTTTGCTGAATTTGGATAGCTGGGTTCACCTATATGTATTTGGATTTTCTTGACAACTTTTCTCTTTCTGGACGCTTATTCATTCTGTTTCCGTTCAACTTTCCTGATGCATTTTCTCCCAGACTAGGTTTTAAATTTCATCTGATCGGATGGACTGAAATGAATTAGGACTGAAATGAATTAGGTATCATTTTCATAAGAGAGTGGCCTTCTATTGCTGAAATGTCTGACCATTACAGAGTTTTGGACAGATTGTCTAGGATTGTTTAGGACTTTTCCGACTAAATTCAATCCCAAAGAGGAAATTAAACATTTCCATTTGAGCTGCTATGCCGCCAATTGGAGCTCTCATTTCAGGATCTTTCTTTACATTCTTTGCAAGTTGCACACAACGCAAAGTAGTTCTCAGAAATTGAAGCCAATGCTTTTTCACAGAAAGTCCATCTTACTGGACACAGACAGGATGTCTGGTGAGGTACTTAACCGTTCATATTTAATGTCCTGAAATATAGCATCTCGTTTGGTGATGTTTTAAATTTTTTTGATTTTTGTAAATAGCTTCAAGAGTATCTCTTAGGATAGTATTATTTTTAATAGCGTCCTGGCATGTCCAATTCACAGCATGCTCATAACAATGAGTATACGTAGCCCATGGTTCCTCCTGTTGCAGTTTTGTTTCTGCACTTGATACTAAGCCTGCCATATTAGGGGCACCATCATAGCACTGTCCACAAGAGTTGTTGATTCTCAGATTTTTTTATGCAGTAATATATCTTTAATTACTGATGCGATTATCTCTGCTGATTGTACGGGGTCCATTGTACAATCAATGGACTCTCTAAAATCATTCATGTAATCACCCACAGATGGCAGGCATAAAACCACTTGTTCTGTGTTGGAGAAGTCTGTTTCATCTGCTTTTGTAGTATACCACTTTCCAGAACCTTTCTCAGAAATATCCCTCACAATTTTAAGAGCCATGATTTCTATTATTTCATTTTGAACAACTGGACTTGTGAATTTGTCTTGACTCTGTTTCAGCCACTTTGATCATATTCTTCCTACAAACAAAGCAACTGAATAAAGTTGCAGTCAACCTTTCCACTTTAAGGGCATATTTTCAGCTTGTTTAGTATAATAGCCTCACAGTGCAAATTCTTGTTGGGGAAGATAACACATACTACTTAGCATTTTCATTAGGATCTTCCTGTTTTCTTCTGAGAGTACTGAAAACTTAGCATGTTACCACCGTTCTTTGTGGTCTTTTGAAGAATATAAGTTGCTTTGTGGTGACATGAAGAAGCTTGGCGCCTCCTAAATTTGTCTCAAGCCTTTTTCCAATTAGAGAATCCAGACTGTGAAAGCTTCATCTGTGTATTTAGTCAAAAGTAGAGTGTGCCAAAAGCTGTACAACAGTAGAAACAAGTACACCCTCACTAGCTTCAGAATAAGGAAACCAATGAAAACCATCAAACCAGATAAGCAGAAATAACACCCTTATTTTCCAGAGTTATGCACAAGGAAAGACTTAAGTCATAGCTGATGAGGTGTCTCAGAAATGCTACTGGTATCAGGCAACTGGCATTTGATTCCTGTTGCAGGCAATGGCGGAGACAACTCGGTACTGCAACCAGCAGTACTTGATCTGCTTGTTATGGGAAGTGTAGCTTCCTCCTTTTTAAAAATCAGCCATATTTTAAGTGACTTCATTTTAGCCCTTTGAAAATATACCCATTATGTTGATACTTCTCTCAATCACCGCTCAGTAAGAGTGGTGTGGGATTGCAGGATTAAAAAGCACGCACAATACTCTCTGGCAAACTGGAACACTGAGGTGGCCTCTTGCTTTTATATAGTCACCATGTACGCTGGAGAACAGAGAATGTGGCAGAATGAAGAAAGGGGACTGTCTACACCTGATTTGTTGATTACACTGGAAAACCACTTTTTTAATGTTATGCTTATCTAATTCACTGGGTTCCTCTCTCACCCAAAGACTCTGACCAGAAAAAGATGGCAGCTAGAGACCTTTTGACAGCCAGGCATGATGGGACTGGAATCAGAGGCTGCAAACGGACAGCCAAAGAATCATAGAGCTCAAGGCCAGAAGGGACCACTAGATCAGTGGTCTTCAAGTGTCTTTTCTGGAGACTCAGTTGAAGAAAATTATTGATGCCCACGGCCCAACGGAGCTGGGGATGAGAGGTTTGGGGTGTGGGAGGGAGCTCTGGCTGGGGCAGAGGATTGGGATGTGGGGGTGAGGGCTGCAGGGTGGGGCTGGGAATGAGGGGTTCAGGGTATGGGAGGGAGCTCTGGGCTGGGGCAGGGGGTTAGGGTGTGTGTGGGGGGTGCAGGCTCTGAGGTGGGGCTTGGGATGAGGGGTTTGGGGTGCAAGAGGGGGCTCTGGGTTTGGTGGGGGCTCAGGGCTGGGGCAGGGATTGGGGAATGGGCTTACCTCGGGGGGCTCCCGGTCAGCGGTGTCCCAGGGGTGCTAATGCAGGCTTCCTGCCTGTCCTGGCACTGCAGACAGCACTGCGCCCTGGAAGCAGCAAGCAGCAGGTCTGGCTCCTAGGTGGAGGCACGCAAGCGGCTCCGTGCAGATCTCGCCCACAGGCACCACCTCACAGCTCCCATTGGCCATGATCCAGCCAATGGGAGTGCGGAGCCAATGCTCGGGGTGGGGGCAGTGTGCAGAGCCCGGTGGCCCTCCCCCGCCTAGGAGCCAGACCCGCTGCTGGCCACTTCCCAGGTACAGCATTCTGTCAGAACAGATAGGGACTAGCTTGCCTGAGCTGGGCAGCACTGCTGATGGGACTTTTAATGGCCTGGTTGGTGGTGCTGACCAGAGATGCTGCAACCCAGTGCCTTCCTTTCTGTGACCCAGTACTGGGTTGTGACCTGCAGTTTGAAAACTACTGCACTAGATCACCTGGTGTGACCTCTGGTATATCACAGGCCACCAGCATCAACCAGCGCTCACACACTAAACCCAACAACTGAAAAGAGACTAAAGTATTACAGTCTGCAGGAGACTAGACTATTATGTGCCACAGGCAGAGAAGAGGAGGGACTGAGGTGCACCAGTACTTTAGGCCCCTGAAATGGGAGGGAAATGATTAAATGAGATACTTTCCAGGATTATCTGGGTATCACCTGCATCCACACGGTGCAGAGGAAGGGGAAATACCCCCAAGATGACTGCCAATCTGACCTAGAGAAAAATTCCTGTCAGACTCCACATATAAACATAAGTTAGCCCTTGAGCATATGAGTGAGAACAAGCTAGCTCAAGCATCCGAGAGACAATGCTCAGTGCCACTTCAGAGCCCTGGCCAGCCTGTCCAATGTCCCATCTCCAGCAGGGCTATTCCAGATGCTTCAGAGGAAGGAGATAAGAAACCCCTCCTAGAATACATTGGGGGGAAATCCCTTCCTGACCCCCTGCTGGTGGCCGACTGAAACCCTGAAGCATTAGCTTTAGGAACTTATGCCATAAACTGGAAATGAACCCCGGGGCTGCTAAGCACTGCCCCCCACCATCACAAGAAACCATGTCACAACATCTGCACTCCATAAATTTGTCCAGCTATCACTTAAAACTAATTAAGTTGTTTGCCCCCACAGCTCCTATTGGGAGGCTGATCCAGAACCTCACCCCTCTGATGGTTAGAAACCTTTTCATTTTCAGCCTCTGTTTGTTCATGGCCAGTTTATATTAATTTGTTCTAGTTCCAGCATTGGCCTATAGCTTAAATAGCTTGTCACCTTCCCTGGTATTTACCTCCCTAATGTATTTATAGAGAGCAATCATACCTTCTCAGTTGTCTTTTTGCTAAGCTAAACGAGACAAGGTCTGCCAGACTTCTGTCATAAGATAGGCCCTCCACTCCCCTGGTCATCGTAGTAGCATTTCTCTACACCTGTTCCAGTTGGAATTCAGCTTTCTTGAGCAGGAGTGGCCAGAATTGTACACGGTATTCCAGATGAGGTCTTACTAGTGTATAGTATAATGGCATTAATACTCCCCTATCTCTACTGAAAATGCCTTTCCTAATACATCCTAGGATCACATTTGTGTTTTTCACAGCTGCATCACATTGGTGGCTCATAGTCATCCTGTGATTGACTCATACACCCAGGGGTGTCTCCGCTTCTGTTACTGCCCAGCTGATAAGCCTTGAGCTTGTAGCAGAAATTCTTATTGTTAGACCCTAAGTGCATGACCTGCACTTTGTAATGTTGAATCTCATCCTACTTCTGTCACTCCAGTCTTCAAAGTCATCTAGATCTATCTTCCTGTATAATATTCCAGTCCTCCTCTGTACTGATGATATCTCCCAACTTTGTATCATCAGCAAATTTCATTAGCACATTCCTACTTTTTTGCCAAGTTCATTAGTGAAAAATATTGAATACGATTAGTCCCATGGGCTCCTTGATGTCTGGCCTTCCATCATCCTTTGTCAAAAGAGCACATGGAACTTTGAAATTGTGAGGGGGAAGAAGGAGAAGGCAAGAGCCAATCAAGAGGTTCTGGGAGTCAGCCCCAGAGGAGTGGCAGCTGATGGGGGGCCTATCCCAGGTTTCCCTAGAGAGAGGGGATCAGAATTCCTTGTGCACAGGGAGCGAGAAAGAGAACAGGTAGCCTTCCTGAGAGAAGGAGGGAAACAGACAGTCTGGCTGTAGAAAGGGTGGGAGAAGCACAGGCCAGTAAGCTTCATCCAGGCACATAGAATTCCCCTTCGCAAGAAGGGAAGACTCTGTTTACTGAGCTATTTTCCAGTCAAGGAAGAAAGGAGCCAGAGAGTCTTTGCTATAGGAGAGACTTTCAACCTGGCTTTGACTATCAAGAGGGAAAAGACAGGGACTTTACGAAGCTGAAGCCATCAGAGATCTATCCCCTTGCTGGGTTGAACAGAACAGATTGTGAGTTATCCAGGGTCCCTGCTTCAAATAATCATATAGTGTAAAAGTGATATTCAACAGCAAGCTCATTATTTTTTTAAACTCTAGTCCCCCTCCCTCAGATAGGGAGGGACTGAATACAAGTAATAACTGCAAACTAGCAATAGGGGTAGAATCTGTATAATTAGGAAATGGAATAGTGTTAGGCCATAGAGATGCTATGAGCTGAGGAGATAATGTCCAGTCTATTACTGCAGGTTTTCTTTCTTTCTTTCTTTCTTTCTTTCTTTCTTTCTTTCAACACTTCTGGAGAGGTCCTTTTAAAAACTGAGAGAAAATATTAATCTTTCTGAACTATCCTATAGAATTTTATAGATAATTCTATCCATGCCATAGAATTTCTTTAGGATGGTTTAAAAGGTGAACAGCAGAAGATCTTTCTTATGTTCTGTAGGTTTTTAAAAAAACTTATACAGAACCATATAAAATCTCCACTGGACTCCACTGGGTTCGTACTCAGGTCGTGTAGGACTTTTCTATAAAGGAATCCAGCCAAAGCAGTGGGGTTTCCCCACTCAAAGGATAACACATTTTATGAGTCAAACTAAAGTCCAGATCTCTGGACAAGTAACAGGATGTCATACTTCGCAATACTCCATAGCAGGCAGGGGGGCTGGACCAATTTGTATAGTGGGGGTGCTGAGCGCCATTGAACCAAACTATAAACCCTGTATGTGAGGAAACCACTTCAAGCCCGGGGGTGCAGTAGCACCCCCAAGATCCGTAGTTCCAGCACTTATGTACCAGGGCCTTAGTGTAGTGCACAGATTGCCACATTTGATATGTAAAGTGACATGTTTAATAATAATAATGTATTGCCCCCTGCTGGTCATGCATGATTTTACTGTGTTTTTTAAAAGCTTGTGTGAAAGCAACTAGAACACATATATCAAATTTGTACAACCATCATGTTAAAAATGATTTTTTAAAATAATTTAGGGGTTATATTCCTAAAGTAAATTTTAATATAATATGAATTCTGAACGTCTTTTTAAAATAGGCCTCTGTGTTTCCATAATACCATGAAGTAGGTTCCTGTCTGAAAAGCTGTGGCATGGCTCTTTCTTTAGTTAACAGACACCTCCCACTCTCTTGTTCTGTATCTTGGCTTTGAGGCTGCTTTCTGGTTGTCTTCTGTCTCCAGTGAGCTATGTGTGCACAAAGAACTATTGTCATGGACATAGAAACCAATTTTCGATTATTTTTCTTATTTTCAGTGCCATACAATGGTGAGGGGAGTTCTGATACTAGATGTAGTTTTTACCTTTACAGGTGCTGTGGGCTGGATTTTTATGTCTACTTGTAATGTGTTCTGGTTATCCCCCATTCTAAGCCTTCTGTGGCTACGCACCTTTGTAGAAGAGTGAATTCAAGGCTAAACCGTCTCTTTCATCTGCTGCAATGCTAGGCCTATGTTTTAAGTGCAAGACTTATTTCTTTGTTTGTCTAGCCCACATGATCTGTTACTGAGCATCCATGCTAGCGTCGCTCTCTGTTCCCTATCTTTCTGCAGTTGCTCCTATCTGTTCCTTGGTTTTTCTTCTGAGTTGCTTGCTGTGTATGATCACTTGCCTCCCAGGACTCTGACAATGCTAGGCTTGTCTAAAGTCACATTAGACTAGTTGTTCTTTTAGTTAACGAGGATTCTGGGCAGCATAGCAAATAATTCTGGCCCCTTCCTGCTCTGTAGTTAGAATACTTTGTTATCATGTATAAAATAATCACTGATAAAATGTGCAGGTGACCCAAAAATTGCAGGAGTGGTAAATAATGAAGACAACAGGTTACCAATACAGAGTGATCTGGATCGCTTGATAAGATAGGATCAAGCAAATAAGATGCATTTTAATATACCAAATGTAAATGCATATGCCTAGGAACAAAGAATATAGGCCGGACTTAGGGGATGGGGGAAATCTATCCTGGGCAGCAAAGACTCTAAAAAAGATTTGGGCATCATGGTGGATAATCAGCTGAACATGAGCTCCCTGTGTGACTCTGTGGCCAAAAGGGCTAATGCAATGCTTGGATGCATAAACAAGAATCTTGAGGAGTAGTAGAGAGGTTATTCTAGCTCTATATTTGGCACTGAAGTGAGCTGGTATAATGTGTCCGGTTCTGGTGTCCACAGTTCATGAAGGATGTTGATAAATTGGAGAGGGTTCAATAAAGAGCCTTGAGAATTATTAAAGGATTAGAAAACATCTTATAATGATAGACTCGAGGAGCTCTATCTACTTAGCTTAACAAAGAGAAAGTTAAGGGGTGATTTGATTACAGTCTATAAGTACCCCCATGGGGAACAAATATTTAATAATGGGCTGTTCACTTTAGCAGAAAAAGATATAACATAATCCAATGGCTGGAATGTGACGCTAGATAAATCTGGAAGGGAAATAAGGCATACATTTCTAACAGTGACAGTAATTAACCATTGGAACAATGTACCAAAGGTCGTGGTGGATATTCCATCACTGACCATTTTTAAATAAAGATTTGGATGTTTTTCTAATATCTATGCACTAGGAATTATTTTGGGGGAAGTTCTGTGGCCTGTGTTATGGAGGACATCAGATCACAAATGGTCCCTTCTGGCCTTGGAAACTATGAATCTATGAATAAACGGACTGCTTCCAGTTCTGCAGTTGGATATGATTTTGTGTCACTCACACCGTAGTGCAGTGAAACAGTCATGAGCTAAAGTGACTGGACTCCAAAGCTATCAAATCTCTTACACGTGTAATAGTGAAAGCATAATGCTGATTCTGTGAAAACCCTTTGACAGAAGAGCTTGCACTACCTGCTGTAGAGATTCTCCCGAGTTGAGGCTGACAAAATAAAAATTGACCACTGCATGGCGCCCCTGCACCAATATTTCTGAGGTGGTAGGGCAAACGTGTAAGATTTTCAGGATTCTATCTTTCTTGGCTATATCCCTTAATGGGTGAATTGCTGCTTCTAAACAAAATAGATGTTTCCCACTGCTCCCTCATTGCTGAAATACACTTAGAATGAGTGATAGACTTTAAAATGTAAGCAAACAGTGCCTCTCCATTGTAAGACCCGCTCTATTTTTTGTTGTATACAGTAGTCTGAGAGCTATCCAGTAGTACAGAGGCCATAGAGACAAACTTCACTACACTTTCCTGAAGATGGATAGAATCACCATTTCCTTCCTCCCAAAAGTTTGAGAAGAAGGGGTTTGACTGCACCGGGGCTGTCTCCCTGTCCTCCTCCTGAAAGCCTGAGGAGGTAGAAATCTTTATTCTACTACAAGGGCAGTTTAGTGGTAAGATCTGTCCAGTCATTCCCCCTCTTCTATTCACCCAGCCTTTAGGAGAGGAAAGAACTTCAACAGGTAACTTCGGGTGAAGGGAGTAAACCCCCCTTCAGGCTGTCACCTCTTCACATCTTCAGGAGACAGCTGATCCCAGCGGCTTTCCCTCTAAAAGGATCAGTAAGAAGTAGGGAAGTTGGGGTAACTGTTTGAACATACCATACCAACTGTTTAGACATACCATACCATAACCCCATGCAGCCATTGCTGTGGGTTCATTGGTTTGTAAAGTGCTTTGTGACTCTTGAGTGAAGGAAGGGATACAAGTTGCTATGGAAGTTAAGTATTGTTACAGTTTTGTTTCATTTATTTTTTAAAAAAACCCTTTTAAATGTGATAACAAAGGGGAAAAAGTTTTAAGATATGGACTAGAGATGAACCCAGACTCTGGATCCACAAACAGCACTGAAGGTTGGGAGGGTCAAGTTTGGGTTGGAACACAAACTTCATTTCTGGTTGCTCAAGCATTGTCCTTCTAATAGCCTTGACCTAATTAACTGATAAACTAACTTAAAACACAGCAACATCTAAAGGGGCATGCATGCACCTGCAAACTGGGGTTAGCTGTGGACATGCAATGATAACAGTGCCTCTTGTGGGGCCTTGGCACATCTCTGCTCTGCAGTTGTGTAGTTATAACTCTCATTGAGATGGCCAGGCATTTGCTCTGGTGTTCCAGTATCCCCTGTATGCACTGCACTGTTTAAGGCTCTACCAGCAATTTCAGTTAGTTCAGTTTCAGTACTTAGGCTAAAAATGCTCACATCTATCTGCAGATATAGTTAGGACCCAAATCTGTGGTTAGTCACCTAAGGAAGTGGCCTAATTGTTGAAGGTGCTGCACACCCACAGATCCCACAGAATTTCAAAAAGCTCAAATATTTAAGATGGCTGGGATAGAAAGGCTTTAAAAATGGGTGTTCTGAGTGTTCTTACTTTTCAGGAAGATCTTTACTCTGCAACCCCATTTTATAGATCCATTACACCAAATGTATAAATGGGGATCAGCTAGAAAGTATACAGTGATGGCATAATAGGAATGGTGCCAAAACTTACTAGCCAATTGACATGGCAGTAATTTGGTTCTAAAGGATCCTCAGGTGCCAGTATATTATCTTTGCTTGAGAAACGCTCACACCAAACCTGTCGATGTGAATGTAGGTAAGCTCCTGGATGGTTTTCTAAAAGATCTGTTCTACGAATTATGTGGGGAAGTTCAATGGCCTGTGCTATGCAGGAGGTCAGACTAGATGATCACAATGGTCCCTTCTGGCCTTGGAATCTATGAATATTTATAATGGGTGCAACCAAAATGCCAAATCGAAATACCTGCCAACTTTGGGGAGTATGAAATCCAGATCCAAAGTTTGCTATTTGAACCAGTTCCTAGTGTTTTCCATTTCCTCTTTTATTATTGCTGCCGTAAAAACAGAAGAATTTAAACAACAAAAACAATTTTTTTGTGAAGGGCTTAATCCCTCCTATTGTTATATGTCATCAAATCTCTTATTTTGCTCATGTCCTTGTGGCTGCGTGGGCATTTGCTGATTGTCTGAGAAATGCTGCACGGACTGAGTTTGTTGGGTGGATTCTAGTTTTGCAAAACCAAACCCTGGGCTGGTTCAGATTTTGGGCCTTGGAACCCCCCAGATTCAGGGAATTTAGCATAAATATTTGTCTTGGCCCATCTTTCTTCAGGAACCTCTCTCAGTAGCTTTGCTTTCCTGGATTTAAATCAGAAATTATTTGAAAATAATTATTCTTGATTGACCAAACCTGTGACTCTACATGGTGTGAGTCCAGATCCAGTGCTACAGCCAAATCCTGCTGCTCACCACCATCTCTAGCTATTTTGCCTTGTTCATTTAAGCCTGGAAGTGAGTTTCCTTAGGCTCTAATATCAATGTGTTAACAGATAGCAAATGTTGGGGCCATGATATGTGCTTGTTGTGGGACATGACCGTATTGGTAAGCCTGCATCCCCACTTGACTTTTTACTGGTGGTTTCTTTTTTTTTATTACATTCTGTGCTCTGTAAAGTCACCCTTCAGTATTGCATTATATCTCCGCCTCGAAGACAGGTAATAATATGGTATGAAATCAGTGGACTTTAACTTCACGGTGGCATGTGTAAGAGAAGTGATGGAGCAAGAGAACAGACAAGCCCTTTTTCAGTTCACAGAACCCCAATTCTTTATTAATCACAGCTTGCTCACAATGACATACAGGAAAATAGCACTAATGAAGAGTAGAATATGCAGGCAGCAACCTCCAGGGGGTAGGGACCACTTCAAAACGGCAGCTCTTTTAAGGGATATGTTAGGTTTGGTGATATCGTACTTGGCACAAGCACCCTGTCTAATGATTCCTGCCGCATCAGCCCTCTTTTTTCTAGATGTCTTTAAAGTAGGTCAGGTTGACTAACACTGAAGAGGACAGGTCATGTTGAGTGGAAATCAGCAGTGTTTAAAAAAAAAAAAAAATACAACAGCCAGCTCATTGGTTCCAGGTAGAAATATTCAGAAGCCTCTTGTATTTTTACACATGTAACATAGTAGCTTCAAATGAATATCCTAGATCATGGCATCTACAGATAAAGCCACTTGATGTTGATTAATTGCTCCATCAATAAATCTTCAACTGGTGAATTAAGCTTGTGAGACAATTAGGATTTTTTATGGCTGTTGTGTACCATTTAGGATTTTTCATAGCTAGCTGTTTATGATACTCAGCTTCTAAACTTTGGCTCAGATGGATGTCACTTGCCTTCTTATCAGTAACTCTTATTAAAAAAGCAATATTTGTTGCCTCTGATCTGATGAAGGCAGACAAAATAAACATTGCAAATAACAGTTTTAATCTCTGGTTCATTTTGATGCTACCAAGGATAGGTGTAAATAAATTATGAACACACAATGTTTTAAGAGCTTTCTATCTGGACAGCTTCATGTGGAGTCACAATACCTGTGATCTAGTTATTGTTTTAACAGAGCTTATTGATTACAAAGCCTTCTGGGTTACTAGGCGATGATTGGTCTCTAGCACCATAGACCTACTATTGACCTCATTGGATGGTTAGAATTAAAATGGCAGGGAATGGAATTAGACATGGGCTGCTTCAAATGAACAGACCTAGCAAATTCAACTGAGTGGAAATAGACAACATCAAAAGCCTGTTACAGGACATGTAAGATTATGAAATAACTTGCATAATGCAATACTTGTATTTTTTAACAAAAATGTAAGTATTTACAAAATAAGATCCAAGTTTTTTTTAAACATCAAGCAAATCATTCTGCAGAGAGACCATATTGTTTTTATTTTTGTTTTTGTTTTGTTTTTTATTGAGTTCTTGATTTTTTTTTTTTTTTTTTTTAAACCATGTCATACATTTCCCATACTGATATCGCATGATCCGTAATAATATAGGCAGGGGAGTTTACTAATGGTGGGGAGGTGTCTCATCCACCGTTGCTTTTTTCAGCCAGACAGTTCCACCTGGAGCTCCTTGTTTCTACGGACCTCTGCAGCATGCCTCTCCTGGAAAACATCAAGAAAGGAAAGGTCAAACCTCTTCTTTGCTGCACCTGCCCAGGAAGATTCTTAAGGGAAACCCCTTGCTCTCTGTGTACAGGTCACCTGTGCATAGATAGCCTCAGTAGAAAAACAATCTTTTGAGGGTGCTGCTCATAAAGGATGAAATTCACCAGGCCAGCACAAGGCCTATTCATTACTTAAATTTGACTTAAGTCCTATTTTGAGGTCTTAAGTAGGATTTAAGAGTGACATAGCCCCTGTGGCATGCCCTCTGCACAGGAGGGAATTTCACCCTAAATTTAATCTCTGCTGAGGTGAATTGGCTCTAGGTAATTACCTTCTTGCTAGCAGGTTACCATATCTTCGTGTGTGAGAAGTGGTTATTATTACTGTTTGTATTACAGTAGTCCGTAGGAGCTGCAGTTAAGGATCATGGCTCCATCAAAGTAGCCAGATAGCTCACAATCTAGATGACAGGACACAACAAGAGGAAAACTAGACATATATGATGGGGAAGGGTGTGGGAATGAGTAATGAAATGAGCAGAGTTGAACAGAGAAGCAGAAATCGCAGATCATCATTTACCCTAACCGGTGCCAGCAGGAGAAATTTATAGGCATCATTTCAGAGGTAGCTTTTAAGGATAAGTTGACAGTTTTATTTATACTTATGTGGAGATGTTCCAATGCACGGGGATGGCATGTGAGGAAGCACGGAGGTGATTGAGGGAGAAGTGGACAAGCAAGCAATTGAGGTTGCCGTCACTGGCAAAGTAAACGCCAGGATCAATAGCCTGACAAGGTACTATCCAGACACTGAACTTGTGGAAGACTTGGAGTAAAAAGGGAACAATTCTAATTTAGGGCTAAATTCTATGCAGATGCAGTGTGAGGAAAAGGACTTAAGAATCCCTCCACAAAGGCATCTGGGCAGGATGCCGGCAGAATGTCGCATGGTGACAATGCCTGTCAGTAAGGGTAGCACAGCCACACTGGAAAAGAATCAGAACAACCCTAAATGGACATGAATCAGATCTGCATTAGTGAGCTTCTGAGAACCCTGGACATCCTTGTCCGAAACAAGACACCAGTCATAAATGCACTCCATAACTAGCTTGCAACTTTCACAGTCAAAAGGCAAGGAGAGACCTAACTATAGTCTCAAAGGTCACAACTCATTGTGGTCTCATCCAAAGGAGCTGCTGACAGACTGAAGCAGTCATCTGGATGAATCAGACTGCACATTAGCCGAAACATTTCAACAGGAGAGTTTCTTGCAGAGAATGGTTCTCTGTCCTATGGCTGGGGACAATAATGTATCTTCTATATGCCTAGAATAAGTCTTTGTACCAAACGAGATGCTGCTGCAGGGGACAGACACCCAGCCACCTCCTCTGCAGTCTGTGCTTTAGTTTCTATAACTTTCCGAGATCACCATTATGCCGGGGCAGTATCCAGGTATGAAACTCCTCAGGGTTCAGCAGGGACATGGGAATTGAGAGTCCCCACTCGCAACTGATACTAACTGTTAGTGAGTTAATGTCCACCCTCTTTAGAAGAGCTGGGGATTCAGACGTGCCTCATCACTGTGAAGGAGACCACAAAGAACACTATCTGAAGGACAAGATTTACAGCTGACATAGGCACGGGATAGCTCTTATATTGAAATCAGTGAGATCCCCGAGAAGGGGCAATCTGAGTATTCCAAAGATGAGGTTGAGCCAGTGGCGGATTTAGAGTTAGTGGGGCCCCGTGCTCGGCTTCATTTTTGGGACCCAGCCAAGAAAAAGAACATTCTCTCTTATCTCCTCCCGCCCCCATTTTTCTTTCTTTGTTTTTTTTTTTTCATCCTCCTCCTATAAGTAACAGGAAGTAAATGAAAATAATGTGAGGTAGCTTGATTGTTTTTGTAGTCTAACTTATTTAAAAGAACACTGTCAGGGAGGTTAGGCACAATCCTGGGGCTCCCAGAGACTTGGTTGAAACAGCCTGTTACATCCGTCTTTAGGGTATAACACAGGATGCTGCCCTCGCTTTCTTGTCCAGCTCTGCTTCCTGATGTGACATCTCTGACGCCAATTATCGACAGTTAACAGGTGAGATGGCCGTAAGATGAGCGTAAGATGGAGAAAAGCGTAGATCTACAATGGAGATCCCTCTTCATCAGGGACAATTGAGAGGTATATACACTGGTCAGCTGACATATTAGATGCTTCAAAATAGCAGCTCGTATTGTATCCCAACAGAGAAAAGTTAACATTCTCTGCAGAACAAGTTAAAAGGACTTTATCATATCTGGTTCCTTTTCCTCTTTTGCTTTTGCTCTCCAGGCTGGGAGGGTTGCATTAGAAATGGTAAGTACGCTCAGCCCCTGGGGATGTCTATTGAAGGGGTCCAAAAAATAGATCTAATCTCCCTCAATTAGGAGAGTGATTGCAACACAGTCCATTTATGGATGTATGTGGTTAAATATGAGACAAATGATTTATTCCACATTGTTCATAAATCCCACTTAGAAGCCAGAAATTAAACCCAAACAAATTTTCTTTGGCATTTTTTCTCTTTGAACCTGGGGCCTTTGATTTCAAAAACACAGACTCTTTGCCCATAATGGTAAAGGTGCAGGTCTCAGCCAGAAAAGGGAACAGATAAACAGGCCTGAAAGCATATCAGAATTGGGGATAGTAGAGAACTAGCTGGTATAGTCTGAGAAGGAGGCCAAGATTTTTCAAAAGCAATTAGTGATTTTGAGTGCTCGGCTTGTCATCTTAATGGGACATGGTTTTCAGAAAGCCCTGAAAACTCATCCTCTGAAGATTGGCCCCCTTTAAAGTGCCTCAAGTTAAGGGATCTAAAAATGGAGTCACCCCAAATCACCGGTCACTTTTGAAAATTTTGACCCTAATTCTTGCTGCAGGCTGTGGTGTGGCGTCATGACCTGATTACCTTTTCTTGAAGACGTTCAATAAGAGCAGCTAAATTAGCTTCACGGTTTTCTTTGATCTGTTCCATTTTCAGTATCAGCTTTTCCTCTGCCATTTTGCTGAAGTTATTGTTCTCCTCCAAAGCCTTCTGAAGGACTTCTCGCTCATGTTCTCTCTTTTCTGCCAGATGTTTCAGCACCTGGGCCTCCTGGGACTGGGAAAAAAGACACATCCTGCTGAGGCAATAGTCTAGGGAATGTCAGAAGACAGTGGATAAGGCAATCTGAGTAAATAAAAAACACTAATAAGCAAGTCTTTGATTAGAAAGGGCAAGCGCACTGAGTCTGGATTTTTGTGAGATCTGCTGTTTTGTTTTTTCTCGAAATGCTTGGTAAAACTACATTAATAAAATATATGTAGAGTAAGAAATAAATACACTTATTAATAGTGGCAATAGATCTGAGGGACATTCTGGAAAAACTCTGTTTCCTCCCACATCCATTATAAGCAAGGCCCATTTCAATAACTGAGGTATGAAGATACTGAACATATGTGAGGAATTCAAATAAGGAAACATCTGAAGGAGAATATTTGAGAATTCTGGATTAATAAGGCTACCATGTGACCCTGTACCTGCCTTAAATATTTCAGTGGTAAGAGATGCAGTAATTTCAAAATTATATGGGATTTCAGTCTAAAAAGTTGTACTCTTTTATAATTGGGCTTCAGAAACAAGAGCTATGAATTTTTTTGTTTTCCTCAAGCTATCTTTAGAAGTACATGTTGAAATGATCACATATAGGCTTTAAAGTTAACATTTCCTTAAGATGACTGGAGGAAGTTCAGATCTGATCTGGCTCCATTTTGTTTCTGTAAACAGGAAGAAGGTTATTTTTCCAAACAAAAGGCCTAAAACAATAATTTTTTCAATCAAAAGCTTAAATTCTGCAAAGACCATGAAATCTACAGAGGATCTTAAATGCATGCAATCTGCACCCTGAATTCTATTATCCTTACTTATGAGCACAATTGCTAGAAACATGAGCTTTGCTGTTAGTTTAGAATTACGTTTAGGACATTGAAGTTCACTTAAAACAAAATGAAACCACTGATCTTCTGATGCAAGTCAACGAGGTTGCAATGTTAAGACCGTCCCAGGAGATACAGTATATACAGGGCCTTATATTGATAACTTGTTAGTCTGGGTATTTGCCATATATTATACATTATGAAGAGTTCTGATCTCTCAATATAAATGGCCTGGGTATGTTTATAAACTCTTCCATAAATACCCCAGGATTTAGCAACCTGGAATGGAACAGGAATTTGAATGGACGATTTCCATTG
Source organism: Chelonia mydas (assembly GCF_015237465.2). NCBI lineage: Eukaryota > Metazoa > Chordata > Testudines > Cheloniidae > Chelonia > Chelonia mydas. The sequence goes on from NC_057850.1 coordinate 51,723,790, forward strand.
TGAGATGAACACTAGTCTAGCTACATGAAGTGGCTGGTGCAAAATAAATGGAAAAGTACCAGGGGTAGAGCCTCAGCTAATGTAAATTTTTCCATTGACTTCAGTTTTACAGCAGCTGTGAATCTGGCCTTCAATGGTCAGATCACCATCATAGCCTAATAAAGCAAGACTTGGAGGGAAGCCAAATTGTTTTTCGCACTGTAGCGGTGGAATGGTATCTGCCTCAAAAACATATGGCAAAAGAACATTTCCTCCATGTCTGATCAAAGTCTGTAGCAGACGTTGAAAGAGCTAAGGCAGTGGTGGGCAGGGACATGCTGACAGCTGCTTCCTGCAGCTCCCATTGGCTGGAATGGCGAACCGCAGCCACTGGGAGTTGTGCGCGACTGTGCCTGTGGACGGTCAATGTAAATGAACTGTCTTGCGGCCTGCCAGCAGATTACCCTGATGGGCTGTGTGCTGCAGGTTGTCCACCACTGAGCTAAAGAGTGATTACGACTAATATGACTGTGATTAGCAAACTAGCTCCTTCGTTATTTCTGTTGGAATTCAGTGGCTCCAAAAGTAACATACGTATAATTCCAACAGAAGCAGAAAGTCTATAGTTTACATAATTTGTCTCTTCCTGTGTGTACTACTGTGCACACTTTTTGGCAGTGATCTGGTTATTAATTCATAGACGTAACATTCCACGTTAGAGCACAAACAACTTTCTCGCACACTTATAAATATCATCAGATGACCATGCTGGGTCAGACTAATGGTCCATCTAGCCCAGTATCCTGTCTTCCAACAGTGGCTGGTGCCAGATGTTTCAGAGAGAGTGAACAGGGCAATAATTAAGTTAGCCCCCTGGTCATCCTGTCCCAGTTTCTGGCACTCAGAGGTTTAGGGACACCCAGAGCATGGGGATGCATCCCTGATCATCTTGGCTACTAGCCATTAATGGACTTATCCTCCATGAACTTGTGTAATTCTCTTCTGAACCCAGTTATACTTTTGGCCTTCACAACATCCCCAGGCAATGCATTCCACAGCTGGACTGTGTGTTGAAAAAGTACTTCCTTATGTTTGTTTTACAACTGGTACCTATTAATTTTATTGGGTGACCCCCTAGTTCTTGTGCTATGTGAAGAGGTAAATAACACTTCCTTATTTACTGTCTCCACCCCATTCTTGATTTTATAGACCTCGATCATAGCGCCCCTCAGTCGTCTCTTTTCCAAGATGAACAGTCCCATTCTTGTTAATCTCTCCTCATCTGGAAGCTGCTCCAAACCCCACATCACTTGTGTTGCCTTTCTCTGTACTTTTTCCAGTCCTGACCTATCTTTTTTGAGATGGTGAGACCAGAACTTCACTCAGTATTCAAGGTGTGAGCACACCATAGATTTATATAGTGGCACTATGATATTTTCTGTCTTATTATCTATCCCTTGCCTAATGGTTGCTAACATTCTGTTAGCTTTTTCGACTTGCAACATTATTTTGCCCCACAACATCTGCTTACAAATGTTGTAAGGCACTCTAGACACAGATCCTTCAACTCATGCTGATATTCAAGTATGCTGAAAAAGAGGCCAATGCAGCAAAGTTGTTTATGACCTTTTTTTTTTTTAGTGGATGTTATAAAAAGCAACTGTGACCCCAGTTTTTAAGGGTGATTTAATAGGAGCTCCAAATCCCACATCTGGATGCTTACAGTAGACATATAGTCAACTAAATGCCCATTTTAAATGTCAAAGTGCCTGTAGAGCTTGCAAATGCAGACTATGGAGGTGTGTCTTTTTAAGACATTCAAGTTGAAAATTGTGTTCAGCTGTGTGTATATACAAGGATTTTCTATTTTTCCAGATTTATCTACTTTCCTGTGACAAGCACATCCAAAAGTATATTAAATCAGCTCTGTAGAGAAAAAAAGAAAGGATTACTCAAATAGCAGGAAGTGAACTAGGAGAACAATTCCTTTTAAGGTTGAAATTTGCACTTGAATGCACACCATGACTGTATTAGTTTTAAGGACATATGGGGGCAAGTTCCAATTATGAAAGGTTCACTTTGATGCTGCAAAATTAATCCAGTTGCAGGATTTTTTTTTATTAACACATTCAGTGGGAATTGCATTAACTTTGGTGTATCTCAGAGTATTGTATATTGAAAAGATAAAGTTAATAGAATAGAATGTTAAGACAGGATAAAGGTCTCCTCCTGCAGTGTAAATGCCAAAGTAAAGACCAAGCATTTATAGAAAAACAACATTGAGATCAAGGAATGACATTTTCAGGGGAAATTAATTTAGTTGTTTTCTTGCTGTTGCGCATCAAAGTGAGGGAATGGGGTAGAACTAGACACCATGCTGGCTTGCACAGCACTGGCTTCTTCATAGATTGTTGCCAGTACATCTCATTCCTCACATGGGACACAGTATGAATTATGAGGTGTGTTGCAATAGTGTCTAGATGCCCCAGCTGCAATAGAAACCCCACTGTGCTAGGCACTGTACAAACACACTGTGAGAGACAGCCCCTGTCCTGAAGAAATTATAATCTATATAGACAAAATGGACAAAAAGTGGGAGGGGAAACAAATGCAGTGTAGTGAAGTGACTTGGTCACGCAATAGATCAGTGGAAGAGCTAGCTGTGGAATCCATGGATGAAATCCTTCCTCTGTTGAAGTCAAAGGAAAAATTCCCAATGACTTAAGTGGCCCACTTTTCATCTTTGGGTTCCTGAGGCCTTGTCTAGTGCCCATCTCACTAGTGCACACCCTTTCTGTCATCTGTTTTCTAGTCTGTATCCCCTGTTGAGCCAACAGTGCTAAACTGTGTCATGGTTTTGCAATGTGGAGAAATTTTCAGAGGTGTCTTGTTGAGACGATCATTTGCTCTCATGCAGCTTTATGAACAGTTCTTGCATATAATTGATATGTGTGAAAGACATTTGCACAGAGTTTATGCATGCTTTTGGGCTTTGTGCATGTCAGGTCTATAATTAGCTCACATACATTAAGTGAATCCGTGCATATGGTTGTGTTCCCAACGCTGCACAGTCACAAAGAGAGGCCATGCATTGAAAATCTGGCTGTGTAAATTGTGAACATCTGCATCTGACGGACTCAGAATGAGGCTTGTTTCTTCTTTAGCTATTTTAAATAATAATAATAAAAGTCCTGCTATTTTCCCCTCTAGATTTGTACTAGTGAATGAAGATTTGTGAAGGGAGCTGGATTTACCACCCAGAAGCCAGGAGTTCTCTGTTCAAAAACAGTCACACAGCATTGGTAATGGCAATGCAAAGTTCTCCAACCCCACCAGCACACCTCAGCCTAATCCTGGAGTGATCATTTCTAGCACTGAGAGCATGGGACAGTCTCCAGGCCCATTCAATCCTTTCCTCTCTAGCAAAAGACAGTGGTGGGGCAGAACAGTTAGCGCTGACAGCAGGTAGTTTTTACAATGGAGACAGCTGTTTTTTGGGAATTGTTTTGAGGCCACCAGCACATTTCATGGAGGCCATGAACCAATTGTCTGATGTTAACAAAACATTTAATCATTGATTGAACCAACCATCTAGATATCAAAAGCTCCATAGCTCATTTACTAAGTCCTTGAGCCATAGTTTTCTATTTTCAGTATTTAATGCATCTTTCTGAATAAGTCTGTTTCTAATTACTCCAATTTTGATTTATACTGATAATTAAATGCCATCCATCTAGCCCACTGATTGGCTGGATCTGATTACAATTGGTATAATAAAGTGTCTGAATCTGGTCTGAATTTTTTTTTAAAGCAAACTTGATGTTTGGTATATTAATGTAAAATGTGGATTAGCAGTCTGACAACCGTGTCCCTTCCATGAAGCATCTTAGGGACTAGACAAAATGCATAGACCTTCCATTAACATTAATGAGGTGTATGGGGATGAGAATAGACTTGCTGGTATACATGAGTTTTGAAAGTGCAGTTACATATTTTTGTGAGGTTTTCTACTGGCTTCTCTGTAACTGACTATTTGATTGTGTGGTATTTGAGTTAATTGTTTTCTAGACTGGCACAGATAATATACAGCTAACCAGGAGCTTTACTACATCTGAGTCCCTTACATTTCATTTTTGATTGCCCCTATTTTAGAACACTGTAGGGAATAATTTTGGACTTAACTGCATCCATATATCTACTTTTTCATTTAATGTGCTTTAAGGGAAAATATTTTGCCATGATATGTTGATGTAACTTACTTCTTCCTCTAATACCACATTACTGAAGAAAATTAAGGATATTCCCTGGTACCCTAAGTAAATGGTAAATAGCTCTTTGCATTAATTTTAAGTCAAAAGAGAAATGTCACACTTGGAGGGAATTCAATATATTTTGAGGCTGAATTTTTCAAAGCTAAGGAATTTAGATGTCCAGTTTTCACTAGAAATGTATAGGAATTGCGTGTACTCACCCTTAATGTCCACATATTTTTGTCTGTAATTAAATATTTGTTATTTTTTTAAAGCTTAAATACCAATATAACCCTTATAGCAGTCAATGGGACTTCATAGTGCATATGGGATGCATGTGGATGACCCCTTTGCAGAGTGAAGGCCTAGAGTAGTTACTGCAGTCAGTGACAACTCTTTTCTTAGCGGAATGGCATTGCCTAAGCCCTTTGGGTGGGGCAATTATAATATGAAAAGAAATGTCATAAGGAGCCCTGGAGTTTGATACATTCAAATGCTATATAATACAGTTGTGCTTGGCATTAGCTGATTTCCCTTTGAGATGTGAGGACAGGATTTCTCAGTTAAGGTGCTCTTTTGCCTCAGTTTGGATTTTTATGTGTACGCAGAACAATGTGTTTGTCTTCCCATGGCATGCAACGTTTAGGAGTATATAGGACAGCATTGTCCTCAAAATAGCATAGATACAATGGACTTATAGGCTGCTTCTGATTTCACATGGCCATGTAGCCCTATTCCGAATAAAGGGCCCATGTTAAATGTATTGCTATTTTGAAAAAAATAAAGCCATTTCCACAATTATTTCAACAGAAGTCCAATTTTAAGACTCCGGTTTTCCTTCTTGCTGTTCGACTCCTTTTACAAGCCAAGGTGTCAGAGTTTGGCAGTGAAGGGGAGGGTACTAAAGAACAACATCCTATTTGTGAGTATACCACACTGTGTTTGGGAGAATTTTCATGCAAAATATGGTTCTTGGGCCTGATATTTCTAGTGGGCTTGGAATCAGAGTGTGAGTAAGATTACAATGAAATAATGATACATGAAATAACAAAAATGAAAAATGGCTTTAACCAGCTCTCCTCTCTTCCAGAGCTAACTCAGATGTCTGACTCTCTGACAGAATTTTGTATCTAGTGCCCAAGCTCCACCCTGTAAATAACGTACCTCTTCCAATAGGCAGACCTCTAACACCTTTATTCCTTATGCTTTCTTGGGGAGAAACTGCTGTGTGAGGCATACACAGTTATTGTCAACGGACTTTATTAACAGCAGATGGGAGAACAGTACACTAGAATGTGCTGCAACTTATATAGACGCACCATAAGTGGGAGCTATATTACTCATTACACTGCAGGGCTCATTCTGTAAAAGAACTGCCCTTCATTTTGTATTCTGTCTCCAAACAAACACAGCTGCCATGCAGAGCAGCCAAAAGGACAGTAAAGATTTTTAAACAAAAGGAAGCAAAACAGAAAGGAAAACTAGCTAGATGGGGGAGAGAAGTGGCAAATGCTGAGACCGTCTATGTGCCGGCTGTTCGCTTTCCCATTTCTCTCCCTACTGATCTTTCTAAAAGTTTGTAAGTGGAAAACAAATGTAGCCTCTTACTCCTTGGAGATCTCTGGGAAAGGGAGTATTTCAGGCCCCAATGTTGCACACGCAATCAATTAGCTAAGCTGTCTTGGTATTTTATCATCTCTCTTTGTGGATGTAGTGTAAATCTTTAATTTTCCGTTATTTTCCAAGCTCTTGGCATCAGAATTGTTTAACTGGGGAAAAAAAAGCAAAACCCTCTTTCACACACATTCAATAGGGAGGCCCCCTTCTGCATTTGTTTATTCACAAATTATTTTTTCCCCATAGGAATAATTTTAATAATTAATAGTCATGCTGGAAGACTTCATGTTGTGCCAGTCATGATAAACTGATAGCTGGAAATCTGAGCTCAGGAATAACCTTGGGACTCCTGCATCTTGATTCATACATTCCTAGATTTTAAAGCCAAAAGGGACCATAATGATCATCTAGTTTGACCTCCTATATAACACAGGCTACTGAATTTCACCAGTGGTTGCTTTATCAAGACCATAACTCAGGGGTTCCCAAACTTTTTTTGCCGGCGCAACCCCATTTTAATGAAGTATTTCCTGTCAGGGCCCCAAACAACATGGAAGAACAAAATGGCATCCTCCATGACAATGTGACCTCGCACGCATCATACATGTAAGGTCATTCTGCATGGAGGATGCCAGTTTGCTCTACAAAATGGCTTCCTCTACACAGTATGACCTCATGCATGTGAGGTCGCGCTGTGTGGAGGATGCCATTTTGTAGAGCAAAATCACATCCTCCATGCATTGTGTCCTTGCACATGTCATACGTGTGAGGTCACATTGTGTGGAGCAAGCTGGCGTCCTCCCATAGTAGAGATCACTGCAACTCCATCTGCTGATGATGCAACCCCATTTGGGATTGCAGCCTACAGTTTGAGAACTGCTACTATAGCTTGTGGTTGAGCTATAGCATATATTTTAGAAAGACATCTGTTGGAGTGAAGGAACATATGTGTTTTGTAGTGTAAGTAAAATAAAGGGGGTTTATCAGCCATAGAAAGGCTTTGAAAATAAAGGAAAAATATGTAATATGGCCTTGAAAAAAATAGCTTAAAAAGGTGGAAGGAATGTGACATCTAACAAGACAAGTTTTGGGGCAAATGCAAAGCTTGGAATGTGGCTTGACTGGAAAAACTGGACCTAAAAGGATGCTGATAAGATAGGAGGAAAAGTCCTTGAAAAAAGCCTCTAAATTATAGAAGATGGTGACAATTTGGTTAAAAGTTCTGTGGTGAACTGGTAGTAAACTCTGACATACCAGTGTTTATATTGGAGAAAGGGGCCCAGTATCACACTGACCAAAACTGGTTCTAAGCTACAGTTAGCAATTGGAAGTGACATCATTTGTTTGTTAAAGAGTTTAAAAAGATGAACTTTTAAAGGTTCAATACTAATACCTGCCTGACCAGTTGGAGCCAGCCAACATGAGTTTAAGCACTCCTCTGTCTAGCCCTTTTGTGAGTACTCTGATCAAATGCTTATGAATGTTTGTTACTGTGTGGGTGTAACAAGTGCTTATTATTTAGACTTTTTAGGCATGTTTAGAGCAATTGTATAAATATCATTTGATTTTTGGATTGAATAAAGGAATTTGTGGTTGAATTAGTGTCTGGCAATATCCTGTGTTAATAAATTAAGAATAATTCCAACCACATCCTACCTTTGAAGACTTGAAGTAACAGAATCCACCAACCCCCTAGGTAAGTTATTCCAACTATTAATTACCCTCATTGTTAAAAAAAAAAATTGCCCTTTATTTCTAGTCTCAGTTTGTTTAGAGTCAGCTTCCCGCCATTGAATTTTGTTTAGTATCACTGTTTGTCTTTGAGTTACTGTTTGCAAAAGGTAGCTTCTGGCATTGACCTCCCACGCTATTGCATGCAAAAGCATTTGGAAGGAGCCAAACCAGCGCAACATGTATATAACTTCAAAGCTGCAAAAAATTAAAGAGATTTCATTAGCTCCTCAGGGTGTGGGGTGAGTGGCTGTGTGGAAGGGCAAGGGCAAGGGCATGACCTCTTAGACACGAGGAATAATGCAAGAATCCATGCAGAATCCTTGTCTCTGTCATATCCCCCACCTCCTCACTGTTTGGCATTTTCTCCACAGTGCTTCCCAGTCTCATTCCCCCGTGACAGCGTTGCTGACTGTGTGGCCCTAGTGCTAATAAGCCTTACTCAGTTGGGTGAAACTAACCTCTGCACCTCCTCCTAAGAGAGTGGAAGCCGTGGTTTGAAAGTTAAGGCTGCTACAAGGAGAACAAAATAATTCCCAAGGGGAAATTCACAATAAAATCTCCAGCTTTGGCAAGGAAACATGCAGCACAGTGGGCTGCTACCTGGCTTCATTTTCCACTTCAACTGGCCAATCACCTCATGTGAGAGGTGAAGGGGCTTCCGTTGGCCTAGCACAGAAGGAAAGTAGTAGTCTCCAGCTTCTATTTGCTGCCTC